>NC_064616.1:173706912-174956912 GCF_023898315.1 Schistocerca nitens | reverse complement strand
TTAGGTGACTCTTTACAAGATGCTATAATGAAGATACATGTCTTACAAGGGTCAGCTCAAAAACAAGGCTATGTATACATTTGAAAACGACAAATGAAAAAAGAATGCATGGTGGATGTGATGGACGCACCTAAAGTAGATGGAAGCTGATTATTGAATTATAAAAAAGCCACAAAACATAAATGCCTAGTTAAGATAATATAACCTGATTTCTGGACAAAGAAGCTAATTTAGCAAGGGAAAGGAAAATGTATGTGGCTTTTCAATTAACAAAAGCCTGCATAATAAGAAATCTTTGTCCGTAAATATAAAACACTGTCACTGGACCAGAATGCCTTTATGTTCAGAATGCCTTTCGTTAAATACAGTCAAACCATTAAGTGAAAGATAAAACAAGGATAGGAAAACACTAACCGCACGACCGCTACGGTCGCAGGTTCGAATCCTGCTTTGGGCGTGGGTGTGTGTGATGCCTTAGGTTAGTTAGGTTTAAGTAGTTATAAGTTCTAAGGGACTGATGACCTCAGATGTTAAGTTCCATAGTGCTCAGAGCCATTTGAACCATTTTTAGGAAAATACTCAGGAAAATATTGGCATCAAAGTATGACAACGGGAAATGGATATTAAGAAGTAATAAAAAAGTATATGAAAGAATAGAACGAATGTTAATTGTAATGAGGAAGAGAAGAATTGTGCTCTATGGACACGTAAAAAACCCTACACGAAATAGAATAACAAAAAGAATTTTTAACTTTTTTTGACAGAAACCTGAGCCGGCCGCGGTGGTCTCGCGGTTCTAGGCGCGCAGTCCGGAACCGTGCGACTGCTACGGTCGCAGGTTCGAATCCTGCCTCGGGCATGGATGTGTATGATGTCCTTAGGTTAGTTAGGTTTAAGTAGTTCTAAGTTCTAGGGGACTAATGACCACAGCAGTTGAGTCCCATAGTGCTCAGAGCCATTTGAACCATTTTTTTGACAGAAACCTGAAAACATCAATGTTGTGGATCGAATAAGTTAAACCACACATTAGGGAAGTCTAAATAACGAAGGAAGAAGTAGGAGAGGGATAGAAGTTAAGAGCATAAGCAAAAAGTATCAAGGGCTTCCAGCAGAAAAGAAAAAGATTGACGCAATATGGGGAAAAAAGAGCACAGCGTAGGAGTAAATGAAAAGTATTTGAAGCAAAGAAAGGAAACACAGGTTATTTCATGCGGTCCTCAGTAGGACAACCGAATAAAAAAGCCGTCAGAAATAATGCAGTATGGAGGTAGGCGGTAATGTGTGAAAGATTTTAGGTGTTTAGAGATAGAATCGAATCCCTCATGTAAAATTATGTGCATCTTGAAGTGTATACTCTGTAAACGCGGCGTTTTTTATTTAAAAACGGTTCTCTCCTTGTATTCCTATTTGCTCCAGTAACTTTCGAGTATACGGTAGACTCATGAAGCAGTCCTGTGAAAAAGAGTTGGTTGTAAGCAGGTTTACAAATATATTTGCGTGCACTTTTCCACATCCCACTAAAGAAATTGCCAGCCCTATTGGCTCCAGTCAACGATATTGTCTAGCTATTAATCAATCTTCGTCCGACGTCGCACTTTCCGTGTAACTCCCCCTTATTAGGATGAACTGGAGGATCTGATACTTATCGCTTTGTGATCCCCTGTGCTGATATGTAATTTATCATCGTAATTACTTCTCAGTTTTCTATCCGTATTCTAATATTTCCGCGTTACACCGAAGTATTTTTGAGCAGTTTACGGTGAAACCACATTTCGGTCACCGTGCTGTATTTTTACGAACTCATTTTTACATCCAGCTTTCTACATGTATTGGCGAGATATTGAAAATAGTGGTTAATCGTACGTCGCCGCACTTTCAGATTTAAAGGACCTATGCAGTGTTCCAGAAAACAGTACTATTCGATTTACGTGAAAAAATTCCGCCTAATAAAAAATCAGTTTTATGGCCTCCTTCAGCTACTATACACACTAGCTAAAAAAATACTAAAAGTTAAACAGTATATATTTTTAAAAGTAATAACCTGAAACGGATTAGTTACGAGAGCAATAAATGCGACAGAAAGTTGTTTCTCAATTTTATGAGCGAAACGATACTGAAATCACTTTTACCCTTCCCTAGTGAATTGCCTATATGGTTTAATGTTTAATGTATTAATATTCATTATTCAAAGCTTATTCATAAATCCATTGAAATAGTAGGCATCATTATGGACAAATTATTGAAATGAGATCTGGCACCCGTCCTACTCCACCAAAAATTCTATTCACACTTTAACTATTTCATGGCATGCTTTTCAAGCACATTAATTGCGCTTAATGTGTCGTTTAAGAGTCTTAAAATAAAGGAGAGGTAAAATTGTGAAGCGTATATAGAAATCATCTAACAGTTCTTTACAGTGTTGAAATTTCATTTAACAGTTTGAGTTCCAGATCTGTAAACTCGTTATCTCGTTCGAACGACGGTTACGTTTGACCGCTTGGAAATCTGATGAGCTTAATTAAGACTCGGTTGACTTTTCATTCTTCATAGTAATTTTAAAGTTTTATTTCGACAATTTTTCATTGTTAGAGCAACATGCGGTAGCATACGTGTTAGATGGAGGCTTTAGAATGCTGCCAACATGTCATTATCCCTCCGATTTCAACGAAGTGCTATATAAAAATATGAATGCTGTACGAGAAAAAAAAAATTATACATGCATTTCGTGTGCAGTCGACAGAGGATTCTGCATGGGAAAGTATTTAATCTATTCCTTTCTGAAACTTCGGATAGCATTGCTACACTAATCCACGGCTTACGGCGGAAATGCACCCTCTTTGATCTCTAAGTGTCCTAAATTATTAACGTGACCTGTGGCAACGCTGTCTGTGAGGCTCTTCGTTATGATTCGAGGTTTCGTTCGGAAAAGCTCCGCATAATGCGCTGCGCGCGCACAGTCGCGTAATGAGTAATTAACCAGGGGCTTACCTCTAATGGATGAGAGGTCCCAGCTGGCCCAATCACACAAGTGCCTTGCCGAAGCGGCAGAACAGCGGACTCGATCAAAAACGAACACTTCGCTACAATTTTTCTAACACACTAAGAAGAAAAGCAAGATTAACTTGGAACGGCTGATGAAATGCTTTTCTTCTTAGAATCTTGAGGACGTTTCTATTATTTCAAGTCTGAAAAGAAAAATTTACAGTGGCTGCTATTAATTTGAATAGAAACAACAAGTTTATTGTCACCACTTACAATTTACTTTATTTCAGCTGCGTGTTTCAGAGTTGAAAACCGTAATTCTCAGCTGTATTTACGTCAGTTGATAAGACTCGTAACTTTTGTATGTACGGCTTTGGGGGTATCTTTGGCATTGTCTACAGTAGCTACAGTTAAATTTTTCTGTCGTCTTTACATCACACACAAAGTGACACATACTTTTTATACACTGGAGGTACACTACTGGCCATTAAAATTGCTACACCACGAAATTGACGTGCTACAGACGCGAATTTTAACCGACAGGAAGAAGATGCTGTGATATGCAAATGATTAGCTTTTCAGAGCATTCACACAATGCTGACGCTGGTGGTGGCACCTACAACGTGCTGACATGAGAAAAATTTCCAACCGATTTCTCATACACAAAAAGCAGTTGACCGACGTTGCCTGGTGAAACGTTGTTATGATGCGTCGTGTAAGGAGGAGAAATGCGTACCATCACGTTTCCGACTTTGATAAAGGTCGGATTGTAGCCTATCGCGATTGCGGTTGTTCGTATCGCGACATTGCTGCTCGCGTTGGTCGAGATTCAATGACTGTTAGTAGAATATGGAATCGGTGGGTTCAGGAGGGTAATACGGAACGCCGTGCTGGATCCAAACGGCCTGGTATCTCTAGCAGTCGAGATGACAGGCATCTTATCCGCATGACTGTAACGGATCGTGCAGCCACGTCTCGATCCCCGAGTCAACAGATGGGGACGTTTGCAAGACAACAACCATCTGCACGAACAATTCGACGACGTTTGCAGCAGCATGGACTATCAACTCGGACACCAGGGCTGCGGTTACCCTTGACGCTGCATCACAGACAGGAGCGCCTGCGATGGTGTATTCAGCGACGAACTTGGGTGCACGAATGGCAAAACGTAATTTTTTCGGATGAATCCGGGTTCTGTTTACAGCATCATGATGGTCGCATCCGTTTTGGCTATATCGCGGTGAACGCACATTGGAAGCGTGTATTCGTCATCTCCATACTGGCGAACCACCTGGTGTGATGGTATGGGGTGCCAATAGTTACACGTATCGGTCACGTGTTGTTCGCATTGACGGCACTTTGAAACAGTGGACGTTACATTTCAGATGTGTTACGACCCGTGGCTTTACCCTTCTTTCGATCCCTGCGAAAACCTATATTTCAGCAGGATAATGCACGACCGCTTGTTGCAGGTACTGTACTGGCATTTCTGGATACAGAAAATGTTCTACTGCTGCCCTGGCCAGCACATTCAGCTGTACCTGTACACGCCATCCAAGCTCTGTTTGACTGAATGCCCAGGCGTATCAAGGTCGTTATTACGACCAGAGGTCGTTGTTCTGGGTACTGATTTCTCAGTATCTATGCACCCAAATTGCGTGAAAATGTAATCACATGCCAGTTGTAGTATAATATGTTTGTCCAATGAATACTCGTTTATCATCTGCATTTATTCTTGGCGTAGCAGTGAATAAGAAATCGATGTGATATAAACACGGCAGGAAAATAAACTTGGAACCCCCTGATACAGGTTGCACCAAAGTCGTAGATACAACACATACGTGTCTTATTAATTATATATATAATCTCCCTGATGACGGAGCTTTAAAACTCTGACACGCGTAGCGGAAATAAAACTAGTACATGATAATTCAGTGTAGAAGGCGATCTAAAAATCTTCACTGTAGTCTTCTTGCGAAAACCAAAAAAATGGTTCAAATGGCTCTGAGCAGTATGGGACTTAACATCTGAGGTCATCAGTCCCCTACAACTTAGAACTACTTAAACCTAACTAACCTAAGGACATCACACACATCCATGCCCGAGGCAGGATTCGAACCTGCGACTGTAGCGGACGTGCGGTTCCAGACTGTAGCGCCTAGAACTGCTCGGCCACACCGGCCGGCTGCGAAATCCAATTTATTTGTCTAGATCACTGTGTTAACATGGTTACTGGATAACTAGTTTCGACAATATGTACTGCCATCTTCTGACATACAAAAAGAAAATATGCCGAGGTTACAGGCTTACAGTGTTAAGAATAATGTTGTAGGACATACACAACAGCTCAATGTCAAAAACTACATTGCCATGAAACTGGGTACAATAGTTACATCATACAATGCTTAAACCACTGTGTCACGTTAGGACTATAAAATATGCTGTAAATTAATAGCTCATAATATTCTACTCATATGGATGGATACAATTCAAAGTCAACATATAATAATAAATACTTCTAATAAGTAAAATTAAATAAAAGCTCATCGTAAAAGATTTGAGGCATTACAATGACACGCCAGGTGTTCAAGCGCAATGTGTGCAGAACTTGGAGTACGAATGGCACGAATAAGACAGACACATGACACATATTTTATGAAATGCATGTTTGATCATCAGCTGATTTTATTGTAAATCCAAATACCGAATGGTTTCAGGCCATCTTCACTGAAACCGGTCGATATTTGGGTTTTACATAAAAGCAGCTGATGGTCAATCATGCACTTTGTACGTTACTTGACGGCTGTTTATAGTCACCTTCCAAAAACATTTATGCCGTGTACTTCCTGTTCATGGTATAATACCTTGTTGGCTGCGACAGACTAACTGACGATGGGATTTTGAGTATAATGCAAGTTAGCGCTGAGATGTACCATGTACCACGAGATGGCGGTCTGCACTGCATGATGTCAGTTACGACTGATATAATAGGATGACACTTTTGTTTAATATTAGAATTAACAGAAGGAATGTAACATCAACGTGGTACACACCAAGTAATCGTGACGGTATATTTTACACAAATTGTAGGTGGAGACACAGCATGTTGTAAAGTGTCGTGGATATCTCATACAGTGCTGACATGTCCATGTAATGATGAAAATTTTCAAAATAAAAGGTATATTTTATACGTAATTTTATACTGGTACATGTTTTTATTAATATGTTTTATACATGAAATGTATTTTATTCTGCTATCCTAGATAGCATAGTGGCTTGTCTTACAGTTTCCTATTACATAACTGTTAATTCTCATCCATCTCTTGCAGCAAAACCGACCAATAATACCAAATCCTATTTCCTGACTCTGGAAACATCGACTGTCCCCTTCCCCCTGAAGGTAATTCTATTACATGTATTGTATGGCCTGTATTTCTTAATGTTTGTAACATATTATGTCATCGTTATATGACAAAAATTTTCTAATTTTTGTCTGATACCGTAGCCAGCCACCTATAACACTTTGTATACAATTTGTATAAAATTTGCCCTTATGATAACTTGGTGTATACTACTTTGATGTTAATTTCCATGTTGAACAAAAGTGTGACCCTATTATATCAATTGTAACTGATGTGGAATTCAGACCATCCTCTGGTGGTACCTCTCAGCACTAGCTTGCATTACCTTCCAAATCCCATCGTCAGCTAGTCTGTCGCAGCAGACATGGTATTGTACCATGAAGAGGTGATATGGAGCTTTTATCTGTCTCATTCGTGCCATTCGTACTCCAAGTTGTGCATACATTACGATAGCACACCTGGCATGTCATTGTCATGTCTAGACTCTCTTATGTTATGTTCTTATTTAAATTCTACTTATTAGACTTAATTCATTAGTATATTTTGACTTTGGATTGTATCCGTATATATGAGTGGAATCTTACGAGAGTTGTTATTTTAACGCGTATTGTATAGTCCTAAAGTGACACAGCGGTTTAAGCATTGCATGATGTAATTATTACTGCCTGGTTTCATGGATATGTAGTTTTTGTCAATTAGTTGTTGTGTATTTCCTAAAAATTTTTCATAACACTGTAAGCCTGTAACATCGGCATATTTTCTTTTTGTATGTCTGAAGATAGCAATACATAACGCCGAAACTACTAATCCTGTAACTGTGTTAACATAGCAATCTAGGCAAATAAATTGGTTGCACAAGAGGAATACAGTACAATAATGTTGAGGCAGGTAACAGTAAACTTGTCTTAGAGAGATGGTCGAATACATGTTCGAAAAACACTAAATGCTATCATTAGTGGCCCAGTGCGATAGGGCACCCGCTGTCTCAGGGTTTTATCAGAGGACGATATACCAGCCCATCTTTCAGGTTTTTGACGGTTATGTTATGATCAACATGAGGATAGGGGACACTAAGTTTTTGTGAAGGAAGGCTTTCTTGTCTAAAAAAGGTCACATGTTTGGCACCTACCAATGTGAATTTATAGTCATGGAACTAAATGTGAACCAAAATGAGATAATAAACCTTCTTACGGCAGCTGTTGCGGTTATTTCTTATTTCCAATTTACTCTCATTGTATGTAAATCAGCACCACAGAAGAACCTTAAGCATGCTCATAAATTAATGGAAATGCTGATACATGGTGAAACAACGCTCTGGTGGGCGGTTTGCGGGTTTAAATCACCTCGGGGTATGAGCATACGGTGCATTTGACCTGCAGTCGTCGCACGGTGGCGCTGGCAGCAGTCCACATACGCAGAGGTGTGTTGGTGAATGTCAGAGTACGGTGCAGCGAGTAAGAGTGCAGAGGTTTTCAGATGTGCTAATGGTGACTGTGTGTTGAAAATGGCTCAGAGAACACATATTTATGACGTTATGAGGGGTAGAATACTAGGGCGACTGGAGGCTGGTCAAACACAGCAGGTCGTAGCACGGGCCCTCCGTGTGCCACAAAGTGTGATCTCAGGATTATGGCAACGATTCCAGCAAACAGGAAACGTGTCCAGGTGCTACAGTACTGGACGTTCACAATGTACAACACCACAAGAAGACCGATATCTCACAATCAGTGCCCGCAGACGGCCACGGAGTACTGCAGATAGCCTTGCTCGGGATCTTACCGCAGCCACTGAACAGTTGTCTCCAGACACACAGTCTACTGACGACTGAACAGGCATGGTTTATTCGTCCAGAGACCTGCAAGGTGCATTCCACTTACCCCTGGTCACAGGAGAGCCCGTAAAGCCTGGTGTCAAGAACACAGTACATGGTCATTGGAACAGTGGTCCCAGGTTATGTTCACGGACGAGTCCAGGTATAGTCTGAACAGTGATTCTCGCCGGGTTTTTATCTGGTGTGAACCAGGAACCAGATACCAACCCCTTAATGTCCTAGAAAACGACTTGTATGGAGGTCGTGGTTTGATGGTATGGGGTGGCATTATGATTGGTGCACGTACACCCCTGCATGTCTTTGACAGAGTAACTGTGACAGGTCAGGTGAATCGGGACGTCATTTTGCACCAGTATGTCCGCCTTTTCAGGGGTGCAGTGGGTCCCACCTTCCTCCTGATGGATGATAACGCGCGGCCCCCCTGAGCTGCCATCTTGCAGGAGTACCTTGAAACAGAAGATATCAGGCGAATGGAGTGGCCTGCCTGTTCTCCAGACCTCAACCCCATCGAGCACGTCTGGGATGCTCTCGATCGACATATCGCTGCACGTCTTCAAACCCCTAGGACACTTGAGGAGCTCCGACAGGCACTGGTGCATGAATGGGAAGCTATACCCAAGCAGCTGCTCGACCACCTGATCCAGAATATGCCGACCCGTTGAGCGGGCTGTGTATGTGTGCATGGTTATCATATCCCATACTGATGTCGAGGTACATGCGCAGGAAACAGTGGCGTTTTGTAGCACACGTGTTTCGGGACGGTTATCTCAACTTATCACCAATACCGTGTACTTACAGATCTGTGTTGTGTGTGTTCCCTATGTGCCTACGCTATTAGCGCTAGTTTTGTGTAGTGACACGTTGTGTGGCACCACATTCTGCAATTATCCTTAATTTATGAGCATGAGTGTACATAACTCGAGTGTTAAGTGCATGTACTGTAAATAAACTTACTGATTTGTTATTTGTTTATATACGTCTGACTTTATTAGCTGCCTCTACTATCGACACGTCATGATACAACAAAAGTCACCGTTTTCTTGTGATCTCAGATAGAGAAAACTGCATGGACGAATGGTGTGCGCGTGTGTGTGTGTGTGGGGGGGGGGGGGGAGGGGGGGAATGCAGCCCGAGTATTTACGTGTCTGTAACTCTAATAATTTGTGTTTCGTGACGCAGATAATCTACGACAATGTTTATTTCGGTCACATCTATTCGTCTTGGATAGAAACTATAATTCTTATCATATCGACAGGCTAAAATCATTGTTTAAGAAAAACCAGGTGACATTTTACAATGTATGTTTGCTTTCGCGAGGATAAGGGACAGCACACTGTTCTAAAAATCTTTGGTCTCGCAGGAAACAACATCGTGTCGTCCGTTGCAGTATTCAGTCGACGGTACTGTGCAGTGGGAATAAAATGGTGTCTAACACGAACACTGTATCATTCCCTATGTCCATTAGATCTTACTGGTTGCTAAGAAAGGCTCAGAAGGGAATTCAGTTCCGTACGTAGCTATTAGTTTGAGGAGAAAGCGACGTATGTATTTTTCGCGGATGGCCAAGACTGTCATCGCCAGAAAAACATAGCCAATAAATATGATTCTGAATAACAATTACAAAATATTGTTACGCTTAAACGGAGCTGTCACGGGTATCCATCTGCCATAGGTAAAATAAGGTAAAAACGCAGCCAGCAATATTTTTGTCCGGTATGGGAGTATTCAACCGTAACGACGGATTTTAATGCAGTTTTGCTTTCTGATAATCGAAGGATTCCGCCCCTTTACAGAGACCAGATTTTGCAGTTGGGACCCTAGTGCAATTGTTCTCTCTATCTAGCAACATTTCTGTGTGTCCACAAACATCTGCAACAGTGCTTTACACTGAGGCGACGAAAGTCATGGGATAGCGATATGCACATATCCAGACGGTGGCAGTATCGCTTACACAAAGTATGAAAGGATAGTGCATTGGTGGTGCCATCATTTTCACTCAGGTGATTCATATGAAAAGGTTTTCACCGTGATTTTGACCGCACGACGGGATTTAACAGACTTTGAACGCGGAATGGTAGTTGGAGCTAGACATATAGGACATTCTATTTTGGAAATCGTTAGGAAATTCAGTATTCCGTGACCCACATTGCCAAGAGTATCAGAGAATACCAACTTCCAGCCATTACATCTCACCACGGGCAACGCAGTGGCCGACGGCCGTCACTAAATATTCAGGAGGACGACTGTTCAAACCCGCGTCCGGCCTAAATCGCTTCAGGAAAATGCCTTTGAAAGGGCACGGTCGACTTCCTTCCCCATCCATCCCTAATCCGATGGGACCGATGTCCTCGCTGTTTGGTCCCTTCCCCCAATTCAACCAATCAACCGTCACTTAACGACCGAGAGCAGTGGTGTTTGTGTAGAGTTGTCAGTGCTAACAGAAGAGCAACACTGCGTGACATAACCGCAGATACAGGGTGTTTCAAAAATGACCGGTATATTTGAAACGGCAATAAAAACTAAACGAGCAGCGATAGAAATACACCGTTTGTTGCAATATGCTTGGGACAACAGTACATTTTCAGGCAGACAAACTTTCGAAATTACAGTAGTTACAATTTTCAACAACAGATGGCGTTGCGGTCTGGGAAACTCTATAGTACGATATTTTTCACATATCCACCATGCGTAGCAATAATATGGCGTAGTCTCTGAATGAAATTACCCGAAACCTTTGACAACGTGTCTGGCGGAATGGCTTCACATGCAGATGAGATGTACTGCTTCAGCTGTTCAATTGTTTCTGGATTCTGGCGGTACACCTGGTCTTTCAAGTGTCCCCACAGAAAGAAGTCACAGGGGTTCATGTCTGGCGAATAGGGAGGCCAATCCACGCCGCCTCCTGTATGTTTCGGATAGCCCAAAGCAATCACACGATCATCGAAATATTCATTCAGGAAATTAAAGACGTCGGCCGTGCGATGTGGCCGGGCACCATCTTGCATAAACCACGAGGTGTTCGCAGTGTCGTCTAAGGCAGTTTGTACCGCCACAAATTCACGAAGAATGTCCAGATGCAGTAATCGTTTCGGATCTGAAAAATGGGCCAATGATTCCTTTGGAAGAAATGGCGGCCCAGACCAGTACTTTTTGAGGATGCAGGGACGATGGGACTGCAACATGGGGCTTTTCGGTTCCCCATATGCGCCAGTTCTGTTTATTGACGAAGCCGTCCAGGTAAAAATAAGCTTCGTCAGTAAACCAAATGCTGCCCACATGCATATCGCCGTCATCAATCCTGTGCACTATATCGTTAGCGAATGTCTCTCGTGCAGCAATGGTAGCGGCGCTGAGGTGTTGCCGCGTTTGAATTTTGTATGGATAGAGGTGTAAACTCTGGCGCATGAGACGATACGTGGACGTTGGCGTCATTTGGACCGCAGCTACAACACGGCGAACGGAAACCCGAGGCCGCTGTTGGATCACCTCCTGCACTAGCTGCGCGTTGCCCTCTGTGGTTGCCGTACGCGGTCGCCCTACCTTTCCAGCACGTTCATCTGTCACGTTCCCAGTCCGTTGAAATTTTTCAAACAGATCCTTTATTGTATCGCTTTTCGGTCCTTTGGTTACATTAAACCTCCGTTGAAAACTTCGTCTTGTTGCAACAACACTGTGTTGTAGGCGGTGGAATTCCAACACCAGAAAAATCCTCTGTTCTAAGGAATAAACCATGTTGTCTACAGCACACTTGCACGTTGTGAACAGCACACGCTTACAGCAGAAAGACGACGTACAGAATGGCGCACCCACAGACTGCGTTGTCTTCTATATCTTTCACATCACTTGCAGCGCCATCTGTTGTTGAAAATTGTAACTACTGTAATTTCGAAAGTTTGTCCGCCTGAAAATGTACTGTTGTCCCAAGCATATTGCAACAAACGGTGTATTTCTATCGCTGCTCGTTTAGTTCTTATTGCCGTTTCAAATATACCGGTCATTTTTGAAACACCCTGTATCAACGTGGGACGAACTACGGACATATCCGTCAGCACAGAGTGGCGAAATTTGGCGTTTATTGGACTATGGCAGCAGACGACTGACGTGAGTGCCTTTGCTAACAACACGACATCGGCTGCAGCGCATCTCCTCGGCTCGTGACAATATCTGTTGGACCTTGACGACTGGAAAACCATAGCCTGGTCAGATGAGTCCTGATTTCAATTGGTAAGACATGATGGTAGGGTTCGAGTGTGGCGCAGACCCCATGAAGCCATGGATCCACGCTGTCAATAAGAAACTCTGCATGTTGGTGGTGGCTCCATAATGGTGTGGGTTGTGTGTGTATGGAGTGGACTGGGTCCTCTGGTTCAACTAAACCGATCATTCACTGGTAATGGTTATGTTTGGCTACTTAGAGACCATCTGCAGCCATTCACGGATTTCATGTTCCCAAACAACGACGCGTCATGCCACCAGGTCACATTCTGGGCAACTGGAGTTAATGATTTGGCTACCCAGATTTCCCGACATGAATCCCATCGAACATTTATGGGCCGTAATCGAGAGGCCAGTCCATGCACAAAGTCTTGCACCAGCACTACCTCTGCAGCTATGGATGACTATGGAGGCAGCATGGCTCAGTATTTCTGCAGGGGAATCCCAACGACTTGTTGAGTCCAGACCACGTCGAGTAGCTGCACTACGCCAGCCACAAGGTTCATAATGGTTCAAATGGCTCTGAGCACTATGGGACTCAACTGCTGTGGTCATCAGTCCCCTAGAACTTAGAACTACTTAAACCTAACTAACCTAAGGACATCACACACATCCATGCCCGAGGCAGGATTCGAACCTGCGACCGTAGCAGTCGCACGGTTCCGGACTGCGCGCCTAGAACCGCGAGACCACCGCGGCCGGCCCAGCCACAAGGAGCCCGACACAATGTTAGTGGGTATCTCATGACTCAAGTGAGCTTAGTGTATACGACTTCGCATGAAAGTGTTAGTAATGGGTTAATACTACGCAGCAACATATAGAACTAACTCCCTCCTACGTCACTCATCGATAGGTTATGATCTCGGTGTTCCCCAGTATCTCATCATGTACTTGCGGTTTATGATTTTTGTACATGTGGGCAGAATGTTAATGTAACTCCAGGTGTAGCCTTAGAGAATTTGTACCCGAGGGGCTGTAGTGGAGGCAACGGAGAACAGGGACAAAGATGGATTGTGGGCCATAAATGCAGAGTCCAGCGACCTGGCTGTGCGAGTGATTCTGGGAAGCAGCGCTCTATGAATTGTGCCTGCAGTGGGACTTCGGGCTGTGGACTCCCCTCTTTCCACCCAGGGTTGGAGCAAAACATTTTACCTGGGCCAGGTGACAGTCCGTTGTGAAGGTGGTCAGTTGACGGAAAATGGGTGGAGGAATCCATTTAAGAGAGACTGCTGGAATCTGAGCTTTTGTGCAATTGATGGGCAGGTAATAAAACTCCGAGCATTCTCATGTTAGAAGCTGGGACGATGTGGACAGAGCGGCTGGTGCACATGTTTAGCGGAGACAAGACTGTAGCTCCTCTGACGCCAACAAAACACCAAGTTCTTTTGGCGAGCGGCAAAAACACACATTTTACAGGTACGACTGTCTGGGAAGGGTAACAGCCTTCTGTCAGAAACTGGAAATGGTCGCCGGCTGGGGTGGCCTGGTGGTTCTAGGCGTTACATTCTGGAACCGCGCGACCGCTACGGTCGCAGGTTCGAATCCTTCCTCGGGCATGGATGTGTGTAATGTCCTTAGGTTAGTTAGGTTTAAGTAGTTCTTAGGGGACTGATGACCTCAGAAGTTATGTCCCATGGTGCTCAGAGCCATTTGAACCATTTTTGGTAATGGTCGGTGTAGAAAGATTAGATCTCACCGTAAATGAGGGACTGTGATCCCTTCTAAGTAGACGTTCTTTGTCGAAATATGGCCATGCTTACCGTGAGAATCTTCTTTTTTCAGGCAAGAGACATTTTGAGTCTCTGATTGGCTCCTCTCATGGAATGCAAAGCAAGAGTTTGCTCTCCGAGCATGGGAATTCTGGTGCTGTGCCTGAATTAGCTACCATGCCAACAAAACAGCCAAGAGGGGAGATTCAATTAGCAGAGGATAGTTGGATTGGTTTGCGAAATGGGGAGACTGTTTCTGTTTTGCTGATTCGGCTTCTGTACCAAGGTCTGGTGGAAAGTGGTTCTCCTTCTTTGTCTTCCGGTTCTCCATCTTCTGGTTCTCCCATGGCGGAGAACTTCAGGTCTTTCCCTAGTGGGAGAGTTATGGTCTGCAACTTGTGGTGTTCTAAGAGCCAGTGGCAGTTTACAGTTGTATCAACAGTGGAACTGCATATCATCTTGGACATACCGTGTGTCACGAGAGTGAACTTATTCGTCTTCAGTCGGCTGTCTGATGTTTGACACTTCCTGCATGCACGGTCATGCCTGTGAGTCAAATTGGTTTGGCCAGATCAGCGAACGGGTGCACCTCTCACTGAAATCTGCCGGGATTTCAGCGCTCTGAAAGGAATTTTCCCGGTTTCTAATAATCAGAATGACAGTCTGCTTAGTTTACAAATTTTCTTGGACTCAACAGAACATTACAGCCGCGCTGATCCACGCCCACAGCGCGCCTTTTTCTGCTGCCGCCTGAATCAAGGTGAAAGGGTAAAATATTTCTGCACGGACGTAGAGCTGTTCTCTGTGAACCATGGTTTGTGCTGTACTTGGTCGTAGTAGATGCCATTTGCATAGAATTGGACCTTACAGTGGATCCATGTAAACTAAGTCAGATTGCGCTATAAAAGAGATTAATTCAGGGGAGAATTTGTGTAGCTTCCATCCCTATGAATGTTTTTCCAATCGAGCACCATCTCTTTTCTGATTTGTGTCTGTAATATTTTTTGTAAGATTTATCAGCTCGTAGTTAATAAAAGGAATAATAAAAACCTGTCATTATTTTTGTAAACTTAAATACGCCACTGTTCTCATTGATACTCCCGCAAAAATTCACTGTTTTTATTTTATTGTGGTGATACATGAATACGTCAGCAGTTTGAGGTTCAGACTTATTAAATTAGTTGATTCGATCATTGATTTAAGTTCTGACAAACCCCGCGGAGTGGCCTCGCCGTTTGAGGGCCATGTCGAGGATTGCGCGGCCCCTCCCGCCGGACGTTCGAGTCCTCCCTCGGGCATGGATGTGTGTGGTCCTTAGCCTAAGTTTGTTTAAGTTAGTGTAAGTAGTGTGTAAGTCTAGGGACTGATGACCTCAGTAGTTTGGTCCCTTAGGAATTTTAAACACAATTGAACAATGTTCTTAAAGTCACCGCAGTAATAGGCAACAGAAGTGCCACGTGTAAATTCTCTGGTTTCGTGTATACAAATTAAGGGCGTAACTGAAAATTTGTACGATACTGAGAATACTTTTCTTTATGAAAGATGGTAACATTTAGCATCATTCGGACTTATGTCTATGATTAAAGCAAGCAACGGCTTGCCGATCAATAGCAGTGATATGAGTTGTGCAACTCACCGACAGTGCAGCGACGTCTGTGTGTTGTAGGACACGAACGATCACTTACCTGAAACAAACAAACGTAACGTTATACACTTAAGACTTATATTTTCGAGTAATTGTCTACAGAGTCATTGAAGTACAAATAAAAAAATTTAGATTGTATAGATTTATTGACGTAAGAAATGTTATTTGACACATCAGACAGAAATGGTTAACATGGCACGAATTTATTATCTCAGGAACGATTTGCCAGAGCAAACATGGATTATTTGCACGTGAACGGTTCATTAATAACAGAGCCGTGCTCTTAGAAACGTAATGTAAAATTCGTCGTCGGTGAGGGCAGAGGTGGGTTTTGGCTGTCGACTGTTGACTGCTGAGATGGAGTGGCGCCGCATTTTCATCCCGATCCTGCAGATACAAACCGTAAGCGTAGTAACAGTTACGTCAGGAGCCCGCCAGAGCTCAGCGAGAGCAACCTTAGATGATAGACTACCACTACAGCATGCCATACAGTAGCTCGATGCCGGGAAAACGAGAGTAATCTTTCTTCAGCGGTTGCGAAGACATCTTCGTCTCCATACCAGAACCTGTGATCAAACTCGTTCTTGTGTCATAAGAATCTAATTTTATCGTTATAGAACTGAAAAGTGGACAACCGTGATGCGAACTTTCCCCAAGGTTCTGCCGTGAGCTTCATATGGCAAATAACGTGAATCGGAAGAGTACTCTGAAAGAAAGGAAAAAGAAAAAAAAAAAAGAATGCATTTGTCTAATAAGACTACTCGTCTACACCAAAGGATTAAAATACTTATGTTCCACCATGTACGTGTTATCTTTGTGCGACCAAGACATGTTTCACTGCAGTTAGTTGGAATTTTCATAGTACTCCGATCGGTAATTATCGTAGAAAAGTTCGGAAGCGGCCAGGTACCAATGCGCGTCTCAGCAATGCATTCCGACTACGTCAGTAGGGACGATGGTATCGGGACATGATCCTCAGTCCTATTGGCCAGATCCATGGTCCACATTTCGGTAGAGGGTTCGTCTGCCAAGACGATAATGCACGACGAGGAGAACGACACCCTCCAGGAGGCACGATTCAACCGAATACTAAATCCTTTGGTACATGAACCCAGTCGGGCTCACTTGGGACGTCTTGAACCTGCAGTACGTCGTGACAGCAACCTTCCTCACATATTGGATCAACTCCGGAGAATGGGGGGCAGGGGAGGGGCGCCATCGAATCGTGGAATAGAAACGCTCGACCACATCCTGGGCAGCATGGCAAAGAACATCCAAGCGTGTTACAAAGCTTACGGTGGAACAACACGGCACTGAATGTTTCATAGTTGCATATTTTCGTTTCACGTATTGTCTAACACATACACTTTATTTTGGTTATTGTTTTGTTTTTATTTCAGAGTAAAGTTTGCAAGATTCCCTCATTGTACGAAAGCCCCATGAAAATTTTTCAGTTAAGCCACGAGCCCGTACAAAGCGGCGCAGGTGACATACATTACAAATGGCCGTTCCTTCACCCTTGAGACTCTGCTTGTATTATTAACCCTAGTACGACGTGTATATTTCTATTGTCTATTGTCAAATCACAATTTATGAAAGATGTTTATATTTTATTAATAGGATTAAGTAGGAATACTTAATATTGGTCATCTTGGAAATAATTGTGGTAGCAGGGAATGTCTGCACCAAAGTATTGTTGGCAAGAGAGACCTCAGATTGATATAATTTTAAAAAGGGTGGAAGAGACAGCGTACGGATACATTTTAAGAAAAGAGAGGGAAAGACCGCGCATTGATACATTTCGTAATGGTAGCAGGGATTGTCTACACCAGAAAGCATTGTTGGCAGGAGAGACCGCACTTTAGCGTTCGTAGGAAGTCAGTAGTAAGCAAGATGTGAAGCGAGTCGGTAGCAGGTCTGAAGCGAGAGGCTGAGAGGAGCGGTGTGCCTGCCAGCCACCAGCTATGATTTACAAGAGATTATAAACGGATGTACAGAGACATCAGCTAACTATTATCATAACAGGAACTAATATTATTGAATTATTTTTTTGAGAAACTCAAGACTACTGAAGGTATGTTTGCGCAATGCTAGTTGTAAGATTATTGTAAAAGGTAAATCCCATTTGAACGTTTGTAAAATCATTTCATTCAGAATATAATTAAGTTTTTGCCAGCAATATTGCATTACTGATTATAATCCATCTCAAAAACCATCAACGTAAAACTTTGCAAAATTTTATTGTTGTCAAGAAAAAGTTTAACCATGAATTACGTAACTTCAGTCAGATTAATTAAAGAATAACGTCAACTTTGGTAATAAATACAGCCACTTATTATGACAGCCCACCAGCATCTAATAGAGTATAGTAAAACAGAGTAAATATATTCATGTCGCAGTTCGATGTAGCAGTCAGATGGCGAGCAAGTAACAGTAAGATTGGTTCAAATGGCTCTGAGCACTATGGGACTCAACTGCTGAGGTCATTAGTCCCCTAGAACTTAGAACTAGTTAAACCTAACTAACCTAAGGACATCACAAACATCCATGCCCGAGGCAGGATTCGAACCTGCGACCGCAGCGGTCTTGCGGTTCCAGACTGCAGCGCCTTTAACCGCACGGCCACTTCGGCCGGCTAACAGTAAGAAAGGTAAGGAACAGTTTTGGGTTATTGCAGGTAACGACGGAGGGTCACGACGACGACACATTCTATGTTTCGTCGAAATAATCAGAAAATAGCTTTTAATAAGCAGCATTTAAATTTGTATGCGAAGATTGAGAAAGAGAATTAATTTCAAGGGGAAGATTTCATTTGTTATTAGTAAGCAAGAGGTAGAAATCCTAAGGGAAGGTTTCATAGGTTATTGTAAAAGGGAAGGTTGCGTAACAAAAGAGATATAGAGGAGACGGTTATTGCGTAACAAAAGAGATATAGGGGAGACGGGAAGGTTTCACCCTTTCCTGGTTTACCTTAATGAATCACCGCATAGGATTTCCTCCTACTTCTTTTGCCTGAACTTCTCGTTGATATTGGCTCTTGAAGCAGTTGTAGCAGTGCCCTAGATACTTAATAAGATGCAAGCAGGCGACCGTTGACTATACGTGGAAACACGCGTAGCTTATCTACTTGAAAAAAAAATACGTCCAGTGATGCCACTATGGCGCAGTTAACACTGAACACCGTAAAACAGTTTACAATGAAGTAGTTGAAATAATTTATCGCAAAAAGTTACTAAAAACCTAGAGCATGGTTAAGAGCACTAGTACAGAGAACAGAGTCAGATTACACTCCTTCGCCGACTGTCACAGCAGAACAGGTTCTGAGTATTTCCTATCGCCAACAGGCGAGATTGGTGCGCAGCAGAAATCTCTCGCATACTTCGTGAAACATCGTATCTATTCGTACATCGTCGGTAGCTCAACAATAGTGATTTGAGACTGATTTAGCGTTTTGTTGATCTGTGGTATTGTGTTAAAGCTCTGATGACGTGTAGGCTCCTAGTATTCGCTATGCCAGAAGTGGACGTTGGTAACTAATATTTAATACGGGAAACTCTGAGTTTCGCGCATGCATTTATGTCGTTTCTCTACGCACAGATCGTGAAGCACCATTCCTTCTCGTGTCTCGCTACCTCTTATCACTCCAATGACTCACTACTGCGCCGTATGTCAATCACTAAACGATGCCGGAGTGGGAAACAGCTTTTTAATCGGTGCTGTTGCAAACTGCATTGCTGCTTAAAACAGCAAATAATTTCTACTAGCTGCATCATCCCAATACAACGCAAAATTTAGACGAATGAAATGCTGTCCAAAATAAGAACTCCACAACTTAATCTGTTAATTCCTGATCCCCTTAAATATATGCCCAAAGGTTCGCAAATAGTCAGATGGTGAAAAATGTTTTTTGAGCACGTTAGCTGAACATGATAATTGCATATGATAAAAAAGTATATGTGAGGTTTAGAGTAACAATGGCCTAATTCCATTTTTATTTAATTTTATAAATTTTTGAGTAGATATGCTCACATACAACGGAATATATGTTTTTTGTTCCGCAATAGCGATGCTCCTCATGTTTGTCACAGTTTTGCATAAATGATAACTGTAAAGACTGTTACGTGCAAGAACACTTCCCGTATATACTGAACAAGAATTGAGTTAACTTAGTATTGCAAGACGCTGCTATCTAGCCTCTAACATACTCTCATAACCATAGTTACCGGTCTGATTATGTTTTTGGAAAACTGTCCACTGGTAAATTTTAACGTGCATATTTTGGGTTGAAACATAGACATGACTAAGGGCAGAGATTCATATGTTGAACAAAATGAAGTAGGGCTGCAAGCAGCCAACATAAAAACCATAGTAGCTTTAAGGAATTCTTGGTCTACTCAAAACTTTGGTGTAAAGGTCGCCTCAAATACATGAGAATGGTTTACTGTGACAATTGTCAGGGAAAAATGATGAATTACAAAGATCTCACTTTCCCTTATTCCTACCTGCTGACCGACGCGGTTTTGGGAAAAGCTGTACCTGCTTCGAAAAACAAAACTGATCGAGTCGGCACAATGGTAAATTGCTGGATTCATACCTGCAAAAGACTGCGTTCTCGGAGTAACTGTAGATCAACTAAACTCGAAACTTCACTCTGTAAAATGATGAGAAATACGCATAAATGCCAACAGACTATGTAGGTCCACTTGGAGGGTTAAAATTACATAAATTTTGTACAAAATATCAATTAAGAAGAAAAGTCTTCAATTCGACTTGAATTACACTATCATTCGTCTAAAATGATTTAGGAAACCCTACATCCCGAAGGCCGAAAAGGGAATTTGAATCCGCTGCTTCTGAATGCGGATCGAGTGCCTTGACTGTTTATTTATTTATTTATTTATTTATTGTTCCGTGGGACCAAATTAAGGAGAAGTCTCCATGGTCATGGAACGAGTCAATACATGAAATTACGTATAACACGATATTAGAAAGAGATAAAATGAAATATAAAAAAAAACATATTCAGGTGACAAGTCGTAAGTTTAAATAAAGAAAATCAACAATGTAACACTGGAATTTGCTTAATTTTTTAGCTCCTGCAGGAGCTCCTCGACAGAATAGAAAGAGTGAGCCATGAGGAAACTCTTCAGTTTAGACTTAAAAGTGTTTGGGCTACTGCTAAGATTTTTGAGTTCTTGTGGTAGCTTATTGAAAATGGATGCAGCAGAATACTGCACTCCTTTCTGCACAAGAGTCAAGGAAGTGCATTCCACATGCAGACTGGATTTCTGCCTAGTATTAACTGAGTGAAAGCTGCTAACTCTTGGGAATAGGCTAATATTGCTAACAGCAAACGACATTAAAGAAAATATATACTGTGAGGGCAATGTCAGAATTCCCAGACTATTGAATAGGAGTCGACAAGAGGTTCTCGAACTTACACCACACATAGCTCGAACAGCCCGTTTTTGAGCCAAAAGTACCCTTTTTGAATCAGAATAATTACCCCAAAAAATAATAACATACGACATAAGCGTATGAAAATATGCGAAGTAGACTACTTTTCGTGTTGAAGTGTCACTTATTTCAGATACTGTTCTAATGGTAAATAAAGCAGCATTTAGTTTCTGAACAAGATCCTGGACATGGGCTTTCCACAACAGCTTACTATCTATCCGAACGCCTAGGAACTTGAACTGTTCCGTCTCTCTTATAATATGCCCATTCTGTCTGATCAAAATATCGGCTCTTGTTGAATTGTGAGTTAGAAACTGTAAAAACTGAGTCTTACTGTGATTTAGCATCAAATTATTTTCCACAAGCCACGAACTTATTTCATGAACTACATTATTTGATACTGTTTCAATATTACACACAAGATCCTTCATTATCAAGCTGGTGTTATCAGCAAACAGAAATATTTTTGAATCACCTGTAATACTAGAAGGCATATAATTTATATAAATAAGAAACAGCAGTGGCCCCAGCACCGACCCTTGGGGAACGCCCCACTTAACAGTGCCCCATTGGGACTGAACATCACTACCACTCTCAATATTGTGGATAATTACCTTCTGCTTTCTGTTCTTGAAGTAAGAGGCGAACCAATTGTAAGCTACTCCCCTTACTCCATAATGGTCTAACATCTGCAGTAATATTTTGTGGTCAACACAGCGAAAAGCCTTCGTTAAATCAAAGTAAACAGCTATCGTTCGCAACCTTTTATTTAATCCGTCCAAAACCTCACAGAGAAAAGAGAATATAGCATTTTCAGTTGTTAAACCATTTCTAAAACCAAACTGAACATTTGACAGCAAATTATGTGAATTTAAATGCTCCGGTAACCTTGTATATACAGCCTTCTCGATAACTTTAGCAAACACCGATAGCATAGAAATAGGTCTAAAATTGTCAACATTATCAATGTCTCCCTTTTTATAAAGTGGCTTCACTACCGAGTACTTTAATCGGTCAGGAAACCGATCACCCCTAAAGGAAAAGTTACAGATATGGCTAAGTACTGGGCTAACATACATAGAACAATACTTCAGTATTCTGCTAGATACCCCGTCATATCCATGAGAGTTCTTGGTCTTTAGTGATTTAATTATTAACTCAATCTCCCTCTCGTCAGTATCATGGAGGAGCATTTCAGGTAACAGCCTCGGAACACTTTTTTCTAAGAGCGCTATATGATTCCCTGTTGGGACTAGGTTTCTATTTAGTTCACCTGCTATATTCAGAAAGTGATTATTAAATACTGTACATAGATGCGACTTATCAGTAACACGGACATTCCCACTACGCACTGATTCTATATCCTCGACCTCTCTCTGCAGACCAGCCACTTCCTTTACGACTGACCATATGGTTTTAATTTTATCCTGAGACTTAGCTATTCTATCTGCATACCACATACTTTTTGCCTTCCTAATAACATTTTTAAGCACCTTACAATACTGTTTGTAATGGGCTGCTGCATTTAGATTTTGACTGATTCTAACGTTTTGATATAATTGCCACTTTGTTCTACAAGATATTCTTATCCCTATAGTCAGCCACCCAGGCTGCCTGTTTAAGTTAGTACCCTGTTTTGAACGTTCTAACGGAAAGCAACTTTCAAAGAGCATGAGAAAAGTCTTGAGAAAATCATTATATTTATCGTCTACCGTATCATCGTGGCTCGGTAATATTTACCAGATTCACAGTAAGTTCCTCTCCATCTGTTACACAGAAGACACTGGCGATTGTTTTAAATGATTTGTTTCCGTGGGAGTACGTAGATTCGTTTTTCTAAAATCATCCACCCAGCTTTCCTTGTCGAAGTATTTAATGGGGCTTTAGTTAATCTTGCATATTACGTTTAATATACAAAGAACCGTGACTGGAGAATCAGTTAATACGCTAATGTGTTTCGCAAACTGGCAAAAAGGCACAACATAAAATATTCGTCCTAGTTCGAGCGATGCATTTAAGAGGATTTTCTACCATAGTTAGGCGGTGAGTGTTGCTGACTCTCAAAAAATTAGGAATAAACAGTTTTAGCCTCTCAGTTGATCACACAAGAAAAGCGGGTCTATGATACCACTAACGGATGGAAAAAATACAAAAACTGTGTGTTAATGAATTACATTTCACGAACACAGCTACATAGTCGATGTACAAATTACGCGTTGCCAGGAGCTGCACTTGTTATCAAATGAGCACAGCGTAGCTACAAAACGCTCGTTATAATAATGAGACAGTGGAGCTTCGGGTAATTATTATGCATTACCACAGGTGTTCATACTTTGCAAATAAATTAGTGCTTTAAAGCGATGTGACACACAACAGTTCAATCATGAAACGATTCTCCGTCGTATTGGGAAAATACGTATTGCATTCTGCATGAGCAGAAGAACTAAACATACGTCAATACCATTTTAATTAAAAGCGCTTTAACATCAGTTTTGGACGGAAATTGATTAAAATTGCAATGTTAAATAGATGTATTGTCCAGTTCCTTCTCTGTGCACATAATTTACTCGCAATTACGTTCACTCCTTTTGGTTATTTTCCTCTTCGCAATTCCTTTGTTAATTCACCGTTCGGGTCCAAATACCAAGAAGAGAATTACAGGATAAAATAAAATAATGTGTAAGGAGCTGCCGAAAGAAAACGAGACAGACGGGAAAAAGTATGTAAACTGTTTATTATGTCAAAAGTAATCACCATAATTCTAAATAAATTATTACCATTGTGAGACAAGACGGTCAGTGAGCAGGAGAACCGGGTTCAAGTCCCGGCCTTGGTACAAATTTTCATTTGTCGCTTCAGCCTGGATATATACATAATAGACGTTTGAGACTTGAACAGGTCTCTGGAACCATACAGTTTCATTTGATTAAAGCACCTACATCTCGGTTTCAGCCAGGGTCCCCTCTTTCGTTAGATACTGAAGTGCTTGCTAATCTGGTACAGCTCGAGAGCTACTGTTCGAGTTTAGGGGGAATACCAAATGGGCTGGGTGTTAATGGGAATTTCAATTGAGGAGCGAGGCGTGCTTAGGTAGTCCGTGTAGTTGTGCATAGCTACTGTGCCAGGCTGGCGTAGTGGTTAGCGCATCTGTCTAGTGAGCAGGGCACACGGGTTCAAGTCCCTGGCTTGGTACAAACTTTCATTCACCGCTTCAGTCTGCATATATACGGTTATGATTATTGAAATACATACACACTTTTAACGAAGGATATTAAAGCTGTAAACGTGTCACCTTTACTATTAAAAACCCTTACGTTCAGTCTCAATCCTAATGTCGACAACAGAATTTAGTCATAAATCTAGGATTATGATGCAGCACGACTTCTTGTATTTTAATTCGTAAGTTCCGTAAACATTCTTGCCCTAAATGTTTCAAATGGTTCAAATGGCTCTAAGTACTATGAGACCTAAAATCTGAGGTCACCAGTTCCCTAGACTTAGAACTACTCAAACGTAACTAACCAAAGGACATCACACACATCCATGCCCGAAGCAGGATTCGAACCTGCGACCGTAGCAGCAGCGCGGTTCCGGACTGAAGCGCCTAGAACCGCTGGGCCACAACGGCCAACCCCTAAGTGTTTCTCGTCTTACTTTCCATCTGCATCTTATGAGAACTGCTGATTAGAGACGTCGACGCTCACCCAAAGTGCTCTTAAATAAAACAGGGTCAAACCGACTCGTGTTTGAAGGACTATTTCTACATACGAAGCGTTATTGTGAGATATTTACTGTGGCTGAGAATCCACGTGGGGCAATACCGTATTCAGGAGCTGTAACGTGACGTCATACCTGTCGCCTAGCAAACAGCACAACGCTTTATGACTCTCCCTCATTCGTAATTCAGCTCCGCGTGTGGCAGCAGGACAGTAAGGCCGCTGCAAACATCCACAGCGAGGTTGAACATCGGTGCATCGACATATACGCTTATCAGCAACATCAACAGCTTCGTGAAACGTTGGGCAGTGCATCACTACTTAATGCTAAGCATCTTCGTAGCCGCCGGCCGAAGTGGCCGTGCGGTTAAAGGTGCTGCAGTCTGGAACCGCAAGACCGCTACGGTCGCAGGTTCGAATCCTGCCTCGGGCATGGATATTTGTGATGTCCTTAGGTTAGTTAGGTTTAACTAGTTCTAAGTTCTAGGGGACTAATGACCTCAGATGTTAAGTCCCATAGTGCTCAGAGCCATTTGAACCACTTTTTTTCTTCGTAGCCTCTCCCTTAAATTCTCCGCCAATAATCTTCTATAATGCTATTGTATTCTGATTGCGTTTGAGAAAAGGAGGAAAATTTTATGCATTAGCAAAGAGATGTGAACGTACCTTTTAATTTCTTTAGTTTCGTACTTATTGCTCAATTACATAAGACAAATCTCAGTTCAATATGTGGTTTAATTTGGCTAAGACGTCTTTTAAAATCCTTCGTGTTATGTGCATTTTGACCAAATGAATAGCGTTGAAAACTCAGCATCAAAGCCAGCCCCGGTGGCAGAGCGGTTCTAGGCGCTTCAGACCGAAACCGCGCGACTGCTACGGTCCCAGGTTCGAATCCTGCCTCGGGTGTGGATGTGTGTGATGTCCTTAGGTTAGTTAGGTTTAAGTAGTTCTAAGTTCTAAGGGACTGATGGCCTCAGATATTTAGTCCCATAGAGCTCAGAGCCAAGCATCGAAAATTCTTTAATTTGGATAGTAGCGTGTGAATTAAGACTGTATGGAGTTTGTTTACTCATTTGTAATTGTTAAAAAATAGCCAGCTGAATTAAAACGTGGTAGTACTTGTCTTGAGACCGACACGTATGTCGAAGGACGTCTCCATACTGCTACTAAAGACTCTACAGTAGTCGGAACTTTTGTCACTAGTTTTTCCACAAATACACTCCTGGAAATTGAAATAAGAACACCGTGAATTCATTGTCCCAGGAAGGGGAAACTTTATTGACACATTCCTGGGGTCAGATACATCACATGATCACACTGACAGAACCACAGGCACATAGACACAGGCAACAGAGCATGCACAATGTCGGCACTAGTACAGTGTATATCCACCTTTCGCAGCAATGCAGGCTGCTATTCTCCCATGGAGACGATCGTACAGATGCTGGATGTAGTCCTGTGGAACGGCTTGCCATGCCATTTCCACCTGGCGCCTCAGTTGGACCAGCGTTCGTGCTGGACGTGCAGACCGCGTGAGACGACGCTTCATCCAGTCCCAAACATGCTCAATGGGGGACAGATCCGGAGATCTTGCTGGCCAGGGTAGTTGACTTACACCTTCTAGAGCACGTTGGGTGGCACGGGATACATGCGGACGTGCATTGTCCTGTTGGAACAGCAAGTTCCCTTGCCGGTGTAGGAATGGTAGAACGATGGGTTCGATGACGGTTTGGATGTACCGTGCACTATTCAGTGTCCCCTCGACGATCACCAGTGGTGTACGGCCAGTGTAGGAGATCGCTCCCCACACCATGATGCCGGGTGTTGGCCCTGTGTGCCTCGGTCGTATGCAGTCCTGATTGTGGCGCTCACCTGCACGGCGCCAAACACGCATACTAACATCATTGGCACCAAGGCAGAAGCGACTCTCATCGCTGAAGACGACACGTCTCCATTCGTCCCTCCATTCACGCCTGTCGCGACACCACTGGAGGCGGGCTGCACGATGTTGGGGCGTGAACGGAAGACGGCCTAACGGTGTGCGGGACCGTAGCCCAGCTTCATGGAGACGGTTGCGAATGGTCCTCGCCGATACCCCAGGAGCAACAGTGTCCCTAATTTGCTGGGAAGTGGCGGTGCGGTCCCCTACGGCACTGCGTAGGATCCTACGGTCTTGGCGTGCATCCGTGCGTCGCTGCGGTCCGGTCCCAGGTCGACGGGCACGTGCACCTTCCGCCGACCACTGGCGACAACATCGATGTACTGTGGAGACCTCACGCCCCACGTGTTGAGCAATTCGGCGGTACGTCCACCCGGCCTCCCGCATGCCCACTATACGCCCTCGCTCAAAGTCCGTCAACTGCACATACGGTTCACGTCCACGCTGTCGCGGCATGCTACCAGTGTTAAAGACTGCGATGGAGCTCCGTATGCCACGGCAAACTGGCTGACACTGACGGCGGCGGTGCACAAATGCTGCGCAGCTAGCGCCATTCGACGGCCAACACCGCGGTTCCTGGTGTGTCCGCTGTGCCGTGCGTGTGATCATTGCTTGTACAGCCCTCTCGCAGTGTCCGGAGCAAGTATGGTGGGTCTGACACACCGGTGTCAATGTGTTCTTTTTTCCATTTCCAGGAGTGTATACAATGGTTGGAACTTTGATAGTGGCAACTATTTATTTATAGCTCGTACAAAATAGATACGTGTTTCAAAGTTTTACTGACCCTCAAAGTAGTCACCAGAATTGTGTATAACCCGTTGACAGCGATGCGCAAGTCGTAGGAAACTCTTAGCAGTGCCAGTTGTGTTGACGGTTCGAGCGGCGCGGTCTATTGCCCAACCAATTTGTAGCAGTTCTGAAGCGAATGCTGTGAAGTGTTTCCTTCAGTTTAGAACTCGAGTTGAACTCACGAGGGCCTAAGGCCGGATAGTGCAGTAGGTGGTATAGCACTTAGCAACCCTATCAGTCAAACAAATCAGTAACAGCTTGCACTGTACGTGCCTGAGCATTGTCATGCAAAATGATGGTCAGGTCCTGCAGAAAGTGTCACCACTACTGCCCTTATGCTGTTCATTTTTGGAACACAACCTACGACCAGCTTAGAGACAGAAGTGATGACACTATTTGCAGGTAAAAACTCTTACAGGAGCACTTTGTTTTCCACCCGTCTGTCTGTCTGATTTTATGGCCCCTTTTTGTCAGGAACGGTATAGGTGTCACGTTGAAATTTATGTCAAATATTAACGTCTACCGTCCCTCTGTAAAACATTTAAGCTTATAAGTCAGTGAAATCAAAAGGTAGGGCCATTTAGTATTACAAAAACCAAAAAGTGAGAGATTTTCGTAATGGTAAGCTTTCTACATATACATCAACATCTACATCTACATCTACATGGATACTCTGCAAATCACATTCAAGTGCCTGGCAGAGGGTTCATCGAACCACCTTCACAATTCTCTATTATTCCAATCTCGTATAGTGCGTGGAAAGAATGAACACCTATATCTTTCTGTACGAGTTCTGATTTCCCTTATTTTATCGTGGTGATCGTTCCTCCCTATGTAGGTCGGTGTCAACAAAATATTTTCGCATTCGGAGGAGAAGGTTGGTGATTGGAATGTCGTGAGAAGATTCCGTCGCAATGAAAAACGCGTTTTTTTAATGATTTCCAGCCTAAATCCTGTATCATTTCTATGACACTCTCTCCCATATTTCGCGATAATACAAAACGTGCTGCCTTTCTTTGAACTTTTTCGATGTACTCCGTCAGTATTACCTGGTAAGGATCCCACACCACGCAGCAGTATTCTAAAAGAGGACGGACAAGCGTAGTGTAGGCAGACTCCTTAATAGGTCCGTTACATTTTCTAAGTGTCCTGCCAATAAAACGCAGTCTTTGGTTAGCCTTCCACACAACATTTTCTGTGTGTTCCTTCCAATTTACGTTGTTCGTAATTGGAATACCTAGGTATTTAGTTGAATTTCCGGCTTTTACATTAGACTGATTTATCGTGTAACAGAAGTTTAACGAATTCCTTTTAGCACTTATGTGGATGACCTCACACTTTTCGTTATTTAGGGTCAATTGCCACTTTTCGCACCATTGAGATATCTTTTCTAAATCGTTTTGTAGTTTGTTTTGATCTTCTGATGACTTTATTAGGCGATGAACGACAGTGTCATCTGCAAACAACCGAAGAGAACTGCTCAGGTTGTCTCCAAAATCGTTTATGAACGCCAGAATTTACTCCTCTTTTACTCGTTGACTTTCCGTCAGTTACTACGAACTGTGATCGCTCTGACAGGAAATCACAAATCCAGTCACATAACTGAGACGATATTCCATAAGCATGCAATTTCCCTAAGAGCCGCTTGTGTGGTACAGTGTCAAAAGCCTTCCGGAAATCCAGAAATACTGAATCGATCTGAAATCCCTTGTCAATAGCACTCAACACTTCATGTGAATAAAGAGCTAGTTGTATTTCACAGGAACGATGCTTTCTAAAACCATGTTGACTGTGTGTCAATAGACGGTTTTCTTCGAGGTAATTCATAATGTTCGAACACAATATATGTTCTAGAATCCTGCTGGATATCGACGTTAACGATATAGGCCTGTAATTTAGTGGATTACTCCTACTACCTTTCTTGAATATTGGTGCGACCTGTGCAACTTTCCAGTCTTTGGGTACGGATCTTTCGGCGATCGAAATACTGTAAAGTCAAGGAAGTGCCACTATTTTCGGAGACTCGATAGAGGAAAAGGCTGTCGTCACAATCCTGTGAGAGGGGGTAGGCAATCGTTGAATAAATGTTGTACGTGCGGTGACCACTTTGCCAAAGTGGTCGATAGTTCGATGAGCGGTTGGAAAGTGAGGCACTATCATGTCCCTGCAATGAATAACCAGTCTTAAAGACCAAAGAACCTATAAATGTCGCCTACCTAGGAAGTTGTAGGCAACGGTGAAGCACTGCATTAAAGACATTTGTGGCATATCTTATCTCGCTAGATGACGCTCATAAGCAGAACAGGTCCCGACAAAAAGAACTCAGGAGTAATACATGCACACAGTTGTTCCAGGTGGATAGCTTTTCAGAAGAGTCTAAAAAGGATAAAAAAACTAAATAACTCAATTGAGATTCGGAATGCCGAATGTAAGAACGATGAAAATGGGAAAGTAGATTTACAATGTAACAAGAAGTGAAGTGTGATGTGTAGGGGAAACTGAACACGGAGACTATAAAATAATATTCAAAGGAAAATGACACATTTGGATAAGAACAGTAAGATCGTTATGTCACTGAATGAAGCAGTGCTATCAATAAGAACATTGAGTGTCCCTGAGTTTATTTTGATCATTCACGCCTACTAGCGGATATCCGATATGAAGGATGGTGTAATACAGGGTGATTCAAAAAGAATACCACAACTTTAAAAATGTGTATTTAATGAAAGAAACATAATATAACCTTCTCTTATACATCATTACAAAGAGTATTTAAAAAGGTTTTTTTTCACTCAAAAACAAGTTCAGAGATGTTCAATATGGCCCCCTCCAGCACACGAGCAATATCAACCCGATACTCCAACTCGTTCCACACTCTCTGTAGCATATCAGGCGTAACAGTTTGGATAGCTGCTGTTATTTCTCGTTTCAAATCATCAATGGTGGCTGGGAGAGGTGGCCGAAACACCATATCCTTAACATACCCCCATAAGAAAAAATCGCAGGGGGTAAGATCAGGGCTTCTTGGAGGCCAGTGATGAAGTGCTCTGTCACGGGCTGCCTGGCGGCCGATCCATCGCCTCGGGTAGTTGACGTTCAGGTTTCATAACTAACCTTTTTCGTAGGACTCTCCATACAGTTGATTGTGGAATTTGCAGCTCTCTGCTAGCTCTGCGAGTCGATTTTCCTGGGCTGCGAACAAATGCTTGCTGGATGCGTGCTACATTTTCATCACTCGTTCTCGGCCGTCCAGAACTTTTCCCTTTGCACAAACACCCATTCTCTGTAAACTGTTTATACCAACGTTTAATACACCACCTATCAGGAGGTTTAACACCATACTTCGTTCGAAATGCACGCTGAGCAACTGTCGTCGATTCACTTCTGCCGTACTCAATAACACAAAAAGCTTTCTGTTGAGCGGTCGCCATCTTAGCATCAACTGACGCTGACGCCTAGTCAACAGCGCCTCAAGCGAACAAATGTACAACTAAATGAAACTTTATAGCTCCCTTAATTCGCCGATAGATAGTGCTTAGCTCTGCCTTTCGTCGTTGCAGAGTTTTAAATTCCTAAAGTTGTGGTATTCTTTTTGAATCACCCTGTATATTAAATACATGAACAGGTAGTGGTAATCTATGAAGCAAATGAAAGTAGGTAAGTAAAAACAATAACGACTTGAGACTGGAATACTATATATGGGACAGGTAAATAGAAGAACATAGTTATAGAACATGGGCCAGGTAAAAGAAACTAAAGGAACTGAAAATACAGTGACATTCGGCGAGTGCCTTAATCTGTCGACTGCATACACTTGGTTTATGAATCATCGTTGAACACTGAAAGTGAAAATCTTTTAGTGACAGTGGAAAATACGATAGAGATTTTATCATAATTAAATTCTGAAAAACAGCATAAAAATGTCGAAAACATTTCCAGGAGAAGACCTTGATAAAAATTATAGGTCTCTGACGGCAGACGTACGGACATGAGTGAAGCAGTTTAAATGAAGGAACAGGTTTGAAAGTGGGATGTGATTAAGGTGATCACTGAAGACTCTAAGGCCAGGTCGCAAACCACAGAAGGAAAAACTGGAAAATTCATCAGCGTGTATCAACGAAGCAGGATAATGTAAGAGGATTAAAAATGTAATTAGGAGAGCTTAAGGAGGATGGGAAAGTAAAGAAAAAAAGAATAGGAAATAATGGAAAAGAGCAAAAGTGTTCAATAAACTGGATGAACGTGAAGTGAAAAAATGGTCATTATATAGACTGTGAACCGTACAGGAAGCTTATTAATAAACTGCGGAAGATATCTGATTAGGCTGAATATGAGTGGATGAACTGTCAATGTGAGAAGATTGACAAACTGGTAAAGCAAGGCAAATGAAAAGAAACATATAGAATAACTAAACAACACAGATAAAGAAATAGCGAACAGGATAAACTTACAAAAATGAAAAGAAACATCATGTGTAGAAGTAACAGAGATGAAACAAGATTTTCAGGCACGAATAATATTGAAGCATTGATAAGAATGTGACGAAATATAGAGGAAATGGACAGTCGCTGAGCTTTCAATGGATGACCATTTGTAACAAACGAAGATTTATTAAATACAGGGTGTGCTAAAGTGCTGCATACAGTGTGGGGATAGAGATTTTGTATTTATCTACACTGTAGGTTGCAGATTTATCACTTTCGAACAATCCTTAAATATTGTTCTAGCGTATAGGCTGCTTACCATGTTTGAAGGGCTGAAAATATAGGTAAAACTCAAACAAGAGTTGTGGAGTTTGTGGTAGGTTTTGTTGACTAGAATGAGCGCTATACGGAAATTATTAATTAGTAGAGCTCATGCGGATTTCCTTCGCATGTTTTAGTAATGTTCTACAATCGGTTTTTCGTCATATGAAGACGAGTAATCGTCCTCATATTGAATCAACAACTTGGCTGGAAATTCAAATACGTGTACCGAGCGAGATGACGTAATAATGAGACACTTGACTGGCATTCGTGAAGACTGGCGTTCAAATTATTATCTTCTAACGAAATAGATTTTCCGTGGTTTTCCTAATTCGCCTACGTTATTTACCAGGATGTTTTCTTTAGGTTATGGCCCATTTTCTTCTCTAACCTTACGCAATACGAGTTTGTGATCCGTCTCTAATGACTTCGCTGCTGACGAGACTCTAACCCATAATCTTCATTCCTTCCGAAAACATACCATTGACGTTTAATAACCTTAAGAGTGGACGTTACGAAAGAGAATTCCCGCATCACGCAAAGCGTGGCCTGAAAGATCTGTTAACAGAAATGAGCTACAGAACATCCAACTGTAGTGCAGGTTCATATATTGATAGAAGGTGATACTATTGGTGAAATGTTGGCGAGTGCAGAAAGAAACCAAAACCAGTTTTCATCCCAGTGGCATACTTGGAAATTCTTTACATTATCTTGCGGATTGCACCACAAATACGGATTTGATGTAAATCGTTGGACGTATTCTCCAGTGAGTCCTTTGCTGTAAGAAAGGCTTTCGCAACTCGTTGCTCTACTGAGAATTACCGAGAGCTCTGCGCGATCTAATTATTATTTCAGTACTCAGAGCCCAGATAAAAATGGTTGTATTACCACTTGGAATGCTCCTACTGTGAGAGACGCTTCTAATGGACGCTGTAATTTACTTATTCTCAACAGTAATGTCCGTTACATAACTGAAGTTTACTCTATGGTTGCAACCGTGTTCTAAAAAGCGTCCTAAACTCTCAAAATCCCCAAGAAAAGTATACTGAATATTTGTAGCTTCTCCTCACCTGTCTACAAACTGATGGTTTCTTCGAAGTCGCGGGGCTTATATCTCACACTGCGATGGCCGTCACAATAATCAAAAAATGGTTCAAATGGCGCTGAGCACTATGGGACTTAACATCTGGGGTCATCAGTCCCCTAGAACTTAGAACTACTTAAACATAACTAACCTAAGGACATCACACACATCCATGCCCGAGGCAGGATTCGAACCTGCGACCGTAGCTGTCACGCGGTTCCAGACTGTAGCGCCTAGAACCGCTCGGCCATTCCAGCCTGCCGGCCAGTGTGGCTGAGCGGTTCTAGGCGCTACAGTCTGGAACCGCGTGACCGCTACGGTCGCAGGTTCGAATCCTGCCTCGGGCATGGATGTGTGTGATGTCCTTAGGTTAGTTATGTTTAAGTAGTTCTAAGTTCTAGGGGACTGATGACCCCAGATATTAAGTCCCATAGTGCTCAGAGCCTTTTTTTTTAACCACTCCGGCCGGCCCTCACAATAATCAACACGATCTCAGAGGAGGAAAGCGACAATAAACGCGACTTGCTGTTTGTCCCCTTTCTGTTGGCGAAGACTTCAGAATGTTGTCAGGCTCATGAAGAATACGCTACCAACGAGAAATCGAAACACGATCGTCGTTCCGCGACTGAACACAGCTTCCCGAATAGAATATTCACTGGTATGGAAACCTTAAGAACGAAAATAACTTTACCGTCATGTATCACTGCCAAGTAACATAGCTCGATGGAACTTAGACCGTACGTAGAAAGAAATGCTACAGTATACTATAGAAGGTAACTGAGGGAAATACACAACGAAACGAAGAGAAATGATACTCTTACTCAACGACAATAATTACACTGAAGTCACCACGATTTATTACAGTCCCCTGGACGTTAAAAGTGGAGGGACATGCCTCTTTATAGAGTGACTGCAACAGACAGCAATGCATGCTCTGCAACGTTTTCCCATGCTGACCACAAGTTTGCTGAGGAGTTCTTGTGGCAGAGCGTTTCATTCCTCGACCAGCGCAGTTAGTGTATGTTGAGGTGCTTCTGTACGTCTCCCCAACGCATCACACACGTGCTAGATGGTTTTAAGTCGAGGGGACGGCCTGGCCAGTCCGTTTGCCGAATATCCTGTCATTCCGAGAGCTGCTACATCTGGGCAGTTCGAGGCGGTCGCGGTGTGTCATCCATAAAAGCTGGCCAGAGGCGAGTAGGACTCGTAAAAACTTAATTGTGTATGCAAACACGCCATCCACCCCGGAATTCCAGAAGCTCGACGATTTTTGCCAGTTATCGAAATGGATACTTACAAAATATCGGTCCAGCGAATTTCAAGACTTTCGAGAATGTTTAGTTTGTTGTTTTCTATCTACATAAATGATCTTTTGGATAGGGTGGATAGCAATGTGCGGCTGTTTGCTGATGATGCTGTGGTGTACGGGAAGGTGTCGTTGAGTGACTGTAGGAGGATACAAGATGACTTGGACAGGATTTGTGATTGGTGTAAAGAATGGCAGCTAACCCTAAATATAGATAAATGTAAATTAATGCAGATGAACAGGAAAAAGAATCCCGTAATGTTTGAATACTCCATTAGTAGTTCAAAATGGTTCAAATGGCTCAAAGCACTATGGGACTTAACATGTGAGGTCATCAGACCCCTAGAACTTAGAACTACTGAAACGTAATTAACCTAAGGACATTACACATATCCATGCCCGAGGCAGGATTCGAACCTGCGACCGTAGCGGTCGCGCAGTTCCGGACTGAAGCGCCTAGAACTGCTCGGCCACCGCGGCCGGCCCATTAGTAGTGTAGCGCTTGACACAGTCACGTCAGTTAATTATTTGGGCGTAACATTGCAGAGCGATATGAAGTGGGACAAGCATGTAATGGCGGTTGTGGGGAAGGCGGATAGTCGTCTTCGCCTCATTGGTAGAATTTTGGGAAGATGTGGTTCACCTGTAAAGGAGACCGCTTATAAAACACTAATACGACCTATTCTTGAGTACTGCTCGAGAGTTTGGGATCCCTGTCAGGTCGGATTGAGGGAGGACATAGAAGCAATTCAGTGGCGGGCTGCTAGATTTGTTACTGGTAGGTTTGATCATCACGCGAGTGTTGCGGAAATGCTTCTGGACCTCGGGTGGGAGTCTCTAGAGGAAAGGAGGCGTTCTTTTCGTGAATCGCTACTGAGGAAATTTGGAGAACCAGCATTTGAGGCTGACTGCAGTACAATTTTACTGCCGCCAACTTACATTTCGCGGAAAGACCACAAAGATAAGATAAGAGAGATTAGAGCTCGTACAGAGGCATATAGGCAGTCATTTTTCCCTCGTTCTGTTTGGGAGTGGAACAGGGAGAGAAGATGCCAGTTGTGGTACGAGGTACCCTTCGCCACGCACCGCATGGTGGATTGCGGAGTATGTATGTAGATGTAGATGTAGTTTTTAACTTGAAGTCGGATAACAAATGAAAAAATAAATGCTTTGTTTTCGTTTGATATAATTACAGCTCAACATATTCCTGATTTTTTTCGTTTACTTGCACTGTGAACCTTTCTTCTCGCTACATGCCATGATTCTTGCCAACGTGAAGTACCCTATAGGCTTTGATGAGTGATTTTGGGAGGATAAAAATATGTGCCATAAATGACCTATTGATTGCATTGACTTACAAGGTTATATTTATAACACCGCTGGGGCAGCGTAGAGCTCAGTATGTGACATAAATTTCTACTCAATACGTCAACCCGTTCCTGAGAAAAAGGGTTTTTAACATGCAGACGGACAGACAGCCACACAGACGGAATACGAAGTGCTCCTATAAGGGTTTTGTTTTAGCGACCGAGGTACAGAACCATAAAAATGAAGTCAGGGCCAAATGCATCCCTGAAAAAGATGCACTTACAGAATGAGTACAGCGTCACAATAGCCTTGATGGGTGAGTGTTCAAAGATCTGGATGTCAGCAGGCCCACCCAACATTATGCCTACTCGCACCACATTATCTGGACCACCAAAACGGCCATGTTTGGCAATATTCCTGGGTGCATTACGAGCTCCCACCTCTTTCCATATGAAGTCACATCCAAAATCGCTACTCAGACCGAAACTGCTCTCTTCCGAGAAGAGCACACGCGACACCAGTCCTCGATGATCTAGTCACTATGCACCATCGCAAATGTCGCCGCTGACGTGCAGTTGTAAAGGGAACAGAACGTACAGGTCCTCGGGAAAAGAGACCACCCCCATGAAGTAGCCGTGGCACTGTAGAGCGTGAGATTACTTGCCTTGCAGTCCTTTTAAATGTGGTAGCAACTGCATCCATTGTTTCGCGTGGGTCCCATCTTGCTTGTTGCAGAAGGCAGCAGTCATCTGCATCTGTGGTTTACTGTGGCCGAGGACCTTCTCTCTTTTTGGCAGCAGTGCATGTGGTTCAGAATGCTTCCCCCTTATGTGAAACAATGCTGTAAGCAATACGAAACTCTTGGAATACACTAGTCACACTTCGTCCTTCTCCCAGTTTCCCGATTATTCTTTCCCGTGTGAAACCATCTGAATGTTGCAGCGAAGAACGCAACAACAGTACACTGTAACTGCTCGATGATGGACACACTGTCTTTTCCCGTTCCTTGAACTGCCACATGTTGCGTTGTCTTCCCCGTTTGTCGCAATAGTCTCACTGACCTCCCATCATCTGGAATAACGCCGTGTGCACGATTCGGAGACCTCTGGCAACATACTCCCGCACTTCCACTCATTTTTTTTTTCTTTATTGAATTTCGATTCTACCAGAAGAAGGGGGGGGGGGGCAGCAGCTTAATATGCCACTCTTCAGCCTACAAACGAGTTAAAAACATAATGAGAAGATAACAAACAATTAAAACAGGCGATAAAATGGTGACGTTTGAAAACTGTAAAATGGCAGAAAGTTGTGGAAGTTAAAATATAGAAAGAAAGTGTTTGTGATGCTAATTAAGGCACACAATAAGTAGACAGGCACAATTAAGAAAAAAACGCGGTAACAGTCTGATTTCTGTTGGCAACACTTGAAAAAAGGGGATGCAAAACACTGAACACTCAAACACTGCACTATAGAGTACACATGAAGATGACGCACCACAGCCTAAAGCCGGATGAGGGGGGAGGACCTGGCAGGGGGGGGGGGGCAGAAAGGGGGGAGGAGAGGAAAAAGCAAAAGCGGGGAGCCGATGGAAGGAGAGGACACGTTAAGGGGGGGGGGGGCAGAGCAGATGAGAGTAGGAGTGGGGAAAGCAGGGGAAGGGAAAGCAAAAGGGTGGGGGGACAGAATGGAGTCAAAGAGAGGGTAGGTGGGGAAAAACAGGATGGAAGCGGGGAAGAGGGAGCCCAGGAAAAGGACAGAGGAACAGAGAGGGAGGTGAGGATCAGAGTTGATAGGAGCAAAAAAATGGAGGGAGAGAGGGCATCATCCCAGAGGGAGACTTGACAGAAACCACCTTGGGAAAGGAGATGAAGGGTGTAGAGGTGGAGGGTAGGGGGAACACATTGGTGAATTCAGAGCAGCAGGTGGGGGTTGGAGAGGAGACAAGAGGAGCAACCATGGGGGGGGGGGGGGGGGGATCAAGGCAATGGGAATTGTAGAGGACTCGGATATATTCGAGGAAAAGGAGCAGATGGGGGAAAGGAATCAGGTAATAGAGGATCCGCGAGGGGGACAGGATGTGTATACGGAAAGCGAGGTGGAGTGCATGGTGCTCGAGGATCTGTGAGCTGGAGGGACTTACAGAATTTTTGGGGGGGGGGGGGGGGGGTATATCCAGGCGAGACTGGCATAACAGAGGATGGGATGTATCAAGGATTTGTAGGTGTGGAGTATGGTAGAGGGGTTCAACCCCCATGTCTGGCCTGAGAGGAGTTTAAGGAGACAGAGGCAATTGTGGGCTTTGGTTTCATTCATTTCGATTGAGTACTTAATATGTTATGTTACTCTAGTTAGCTCGTCCTTAAGTTTTGTAGAACAGTGTATTTTGAAACATCAGATGCGAAGACGAGAGTCTCCATTTCAAAGTGATTTGGATATCTAAGTATGCGGGGCGTTAAGTAAGTAATGAATTTCGGCTGAAAAAATGCAGAATATATTGCAGGACATAGTGGAATATTCCCGCTTTAGCCCCTATATTTACATGAAGTTCCGATAGGTGGCGACACTATATGTAACATTCAAAATGGTGTCTGTAATGGAGGTGCCTTCCAAGCAGAAAGCTGTCATTGAGTTCCTTTTGGCGTAAAGCCAAAGCATCGCAGATATTCATACGAGTGTGTGGAATGTCTACGGAGACATACCACTGAACAAAAGCACGGTGAGTAGTTGGGTGAGGCGCCTGTCATCATCGCCACAAAACCCTTCTAGGATCACTGGTAGTGGAAAAAAACGGCAATTCATGGGTTTATCATTTCTAACAGTAAACAAAACGGCGATCCATGGAGTGGAGCCACACCCTTTCCCCGCAAAGAAAAAATCTAAAGCCGCAACCTTAGGCCGATAAAGCCATGGCGACGATCTTCTGGGACTCTGATGCGGTTATTCTGTATAACGTCCTCAATCATGTTGCAACGATCAACTCTGAAGTGTACTGTGCTGCCCTGAACTCTCTAATATCCATACTATATGGTGTGTTTTGCTGTATTTAAGTCTTTCGTATACCGCTTTGATTACTGCAGGGGCAGTTTTTCTACATGAGCTATCTCGTATATTTGTCACACGTTCAGCACGGATGGTTTGAAAATGGACACAGGTAACCGAAACTATTCACCATCAAGAAATAAAACATAGATACTTCTCAATGCAACATATGACGGAGCTGCAACCATTTATTTCAATTATAAGTTGCGAACCTATTTTTCACCTGCAGCACGCTGCAAGTTCGTAAATTGTATATCAGTAAATCAAATTTTTAAAAATCCACTATCTAAGTGGTTTATTTATAACTAACTACATAAACACTGTGTGTATGCAAAATCTTATAAGATTGTTCACTGTAATCATTGTTCCACGAAAATAAACTCCAAAAAAGCGAATATTAAAACGAAACAAAGTAGTAGCAGTTACAAAATAATAAATTTGATGATACACAACGTTTGGGCCATACGACAAGTTTCTGTTTTTCGATATGATGTAACTTCGTTGTTTGATACATCAACGTCGTTGTTTGTATGTAGAAGCGGCTTCACAGGTAATCTCTGAAGACATAATGTATCTTTTTTCATTCTTCATCACTAGAGGAAAGCTTTAGTTAAGTAAAGAGAATAATCGGGATCTCCTCATCTATAGCCAGCAAACAACGGGCGATCTATCCTCAATATAATGACAACGTGGCAATACAAGCTTTGAGTGGATGCAATGCGTTATTGGCAAGGATGCGGACCAGACCCACTGGTATCTGCGTCCATTGTCTGCGCACAGGGGACCCAAAGCCTTAGACGCATAGCGTAGGGTGAACAATGCGAGTCAGACATACGTACACAGAATTCCGCACTGGATGTACAGAATGTCATTACAGTACAACACATGCACGAGGATTTCTGTTCCTCCAAGCAGTGGATGCATAGATGAGCTCTCTAACTAACAACACTATCGACTAACTGCTTATTTCATTCTCTGCTTTCTTGAGTGAAACATTTAGAAGATATCACTAACTGTTTTAGGATGAGCAAGCGCAGGAAAAGTGCAACATAGCTGAACTTCGGAAGTCGTCCGACTGGCCAATTTGCATGTGCTATTCAAACTGTCTGCCGTCTCCTTAAGATCTTTAGAAACGATTGTCTCAGTTATAGTAATGGACAAGGTGATTTTCTTCTCGTTATAATTCTCCCTCACTTCGTTACGGTTCTCAGAGTCAACAACAGGAAGACAGATACTGTGAAAGAGCGATCAAGGTTAAAGATAACGTGGAAATCGAGGTTATTAGAAATGGCGTGGTAGCCTATAGACCATTGTGGGTGCATAAATCTTAAGTACTCTTCCGGTTTTCCCCTAGAGTGATTTACCGAAACACTGTAAGTAGGCTGTTTAGGTTTTTATGTTGGTAACGCCAAGTAGCGGTCTGTGTGAAAATCACTGACTGTGCTGTGTGCAGTCTGTGGCTGGTTTGCATTGTTGGAATATTTGCTATTGTAGTGTTGGGCAGTTGGCTGTTAACAGCGCGTAGCGTTGCGCAGTTGGAGGTGACCCGCCAGCAGTGGCGGATGTGGGGATAGAGATGGCAGAATTTTTGAGCGGACGATCTGGACGTGTGTCCGTCATAAAGAGTAAATTTGTAATACTGGATATCATGAACTGATATATATATGATGACTTTTGAACATTAGTAAGGTAAATACATTATTTGTTCTCTGTCAAAATCTTTCATTTGCTGACTATGGCCGGCCACGGTGGCCAAGCGGTTCTAGGCGCTCAGTCCGGAACCGCGCGACTGCTGCGGTCGCAGGTTCGAATCCTGCCTCGGGCATGGATGTGTGTGATGTCCTTAGGTTAGTTAGGTTTAAGTAGTTCTAAGTTCTAGGGGACTGATGACCGCAGATGTCAAGTCAATAGTGCTCAGAGCCATTTTTTGCTGACTATGCCTATCAGTAGTTAGTGCCTTCAGTAGTTAGAATCTTTTATTTAGCTGGCAGTAGTGGCTCTCGCTGTACTGCAGTAGTTCGAGTAACGAAGATTTTTGTGAGGTAAGTGATTCATGAAAGGTATAGGTTATTGAAAGTCAGCGACATTCTCTTGTAGGGATTTTTGAAAGTCAGATTGCGTTGCGCTAATAATATTGTGTGTCAGTTTAGTGTTGATCAGAATAAGTAAAGAGAGTAATGTCTGAATACGTCCAGTTTTGCTCAGCTGTTTGAATATCAAATAACGTAAGACGTTTTCCAGCACTGTCATTTTTAAATTTTTCTAAGGGGACGTTTCACCGTTACTGACGCCATTTTGAAAGCTACGTAGAGCGCCACAACCTGTTGGTACTTCATGAGATATAGTGACGGAAGCTGGAATATTCCACGTTGTTCCACAACAAATTCTGCATTTTTCGAGCCGAAACTGGCCGAGAAAAAAAAGTGTGTTGCATTACTTATTGAAGGCCCCTCGAACTATTAGACAGCTCTTAGTGAAAAAGGTTACACAGGTTTAAGTGACACGATAAAAACAGTTAATCCAATTCATTGTTGTTACCAATATACAGAATAGTCAAACACGTCCGGTGATTTATTTTCCTGTGCGGCGGGGGGTTGTAAAGTGCTTACCCTCCTGCGCCGACAGGGATTACAAGATATTAGAACTTGTAAATATACTGTGGCGTTTTTCGAGACGACCATAAGGAAAAATTTGTTGTCTGAAGAGAGCATTTTTACGCTTCAGTTAATAAAATATCCAAGTTCTGCATACAAAGTGTACGCTTTGCACGCGGCTCGCAGTGCAGAGGCGGGGTAAAGTTTGCTAGGCAGGCCGTGTTGTTAGCCCGGTGGAGAGCAGGCGTGGCCGATATTTTTCGGCAGCGCCGTTGCTGCTGCTGCTGCTGCTGTGGTAGCGCGCGCTGCGTGCGTGCTTGATTGAGGATTTGCAAGCCGCACCGTCGCGCCACACTAATTACTGGCAAGGTTTTGCCGCCCGCGGTTGCGCCCATTCGGCGAGTCGATCGCCGCAGAATGCCACAGCCTGAAGAGGCGAACAGCACAATTTCGCAGTCCTCTGTCCCTGTGTCGTCCAGCGAACGCTGAGTACGAAATGAGCGTGTGTAGCAAAACGACAAAAATGATAGCTAAATCGGAGTGAATCGGTAGTGCAGTACTGAGTAGGAACAAACTGATGGAAGGCATGTGTTACATTTTCTGAGGTGATCTTACCGAAAGGCAGTGCTCAGTGACGTTGCTTTACCGTCACAATACTCCAGTGTACTGTGTACTCTGCGACAGAGGACTATCTACTCCCGGGAGTATAGTTACACCGAGTGAAACCTGGTGCGATACGGGTGCATTTTCGAAATACAGTCCTGACTATTAAATTTCAACATCAAGAAGGATAACAAATAGCTAACCTTTTTTTTGCGTTTACAGTACAAAAGGAAAATTACGCGACGAAATATTGTATGTGATTTGCGGCTATACAGGGTGAGAAATTTGGTATACAGAGACGCTATACTTGTCAGCACCCGTGGCTCTAAGCAGACTGGCCATCGAGTACGACTGAGCTGGAATGACATATGGGTACTTCATGTCTTGCTGTTTCAGTCTATGACAGAGTTTATCTACATCTACATACCTGCTCCACAAATCACCGTACGGTGCGTCGCGGAGGGTACAATGTACTACTATTAGTTATTTTCTTTTCTGTTTCACTCGCAAACAGAGTGAGGGAAAAAAACTGTCCAAACAGGATGATAAAGCTTCACTACCTATGGGTTTTAAGAAATCCGCAACGCCTTCAAATACGACACAAAAGATCTTCATATCCTCTTGCCCGCTATGTGGAAACCCTTAGTCCTATAGAAAAAATGAACAGGATCTTTGTGTAGGAAATTTAATGTAGTTAAATCTGGTACCAGGATACTGGTGGCTGTACTTCTCTAAATATTCCAGAAAAATGTACAAAAGTGAGCATCATAAGCATTTTTTTTTGAATAACTCTAAAACCGCAGCCTCCAGCGGAAACGTATCCCCATAAAAAATTAACTACATTACATTTCGTACAAAACAGTCCTGTTAATTTTTTCTGTAAGAGAAATAGTTTGTACGTAGAGAGCGAGAGGATATAAAACTCTCGTACGTGGTTTTTAAAGTTGTTGCGGGTTGCATAAAACTCATAGGCAGGTGCAGCTGAACCATACCTCCGTATGAGCCCAAATTTCTCGTATCTTCTCTTCGTGATACTTAGGCGAAATGTGTGTCAACAGCAGTAGAATCGTTCAGTAGTCAGCTTAAAATGCTATTTCTCCAAATTTTCTCAATGGTGTCCCCAAAATGAATTTCGCCTTCCATCCACGGATTCCCATTGGAGTTCCCGAAGCATCTCCATAATATTTGCGTGTTCTTCGAACCTACCGGTAACAAATTTAGCAGCCAGCCTCTGAATCGCTTCGATGTCTTCCTTTAATCTTACCTGATGCGGATAATTGTAGTGGCTATCTAGTGATGTCAGATGTTTTCAGTGGATAACCAGGACAACATTCGATCACCCTCTGGAGGTAGATCACGACAGCACTGACATCATACGGTCTTGCGGTTTATTGTTGATAGATAAAGGCACAAATACTGCCAAAGGCGTCAGAAATGTTATACCTGGTGTCTAAATTATCGGCAGTGCAAACCAGAAATAACCATGCTGTGTATTTAATGGCATACTATGCCGTCATGCTAGGTACTGAGCTTGTACAGGGATGACGTATGCAGTTTGGCAATGTTAGTTCTCCTCAGCGCTTCTATACACAGACACATCCATTGTGGTGCTGTACGCTGAACCAGAATTCTTCCGAAGAGAAAACGTGGTGCCACTTGTGTGTCAAGATGCCGTTAGGAGCTTCAGTGCAGGCGTCTCTTTCTGCTGAAGCAATAGTCGCCTAGTTGACAGCCTATGGATGCCCATGTGAATGTCCCAGCATAATGGAGCATCCAACAGCTTGTCTCCGTCCTGCAGTACAGGTGTCGGGGTGTTGTTCCCCTGGAAGACGACGGTTTTGTGCCCTCACATCGGCATGATGAGGAAGGTATCGGCATTCATCAGACCAAGCAACACTATGCCACTGAGCCAACGCCCAGTAGTGATGGTCAGGTATCCATTTCAGTTATCAAAACTGGAAATTTGTGGTAAGGTCTTATGGGACCAAACTGCTGAGGTTATCGGTCCCTAAGCTTACGCACTACTTAATCAAATTTAAAATAACTTAGACCAAGGACAACACACACACCCGTGCCCGAAGGACGACTCAAACCTCTGACGGGGGGAGCCGGACTAACGTTTCAGTTGTAGTTGATGTTTTAGTGCTAACATTGGCACATGCGTGGGTTGCCGGCTGCAGAGGCCCATCCTTAGGAGTGTTCGGTGCGCTGTGTTTTCAGACACACTTGTACTCTGTCCAGCACTAAAGTCTGATGTTTTTTCCGCCACAATTTACTGCCTGTCCTGTTTTCCCAGTCTACCCGGCCTACGACGTCCGACAACTGTAATGAGGGGTGGACACCCAACCCCACGGCGTCTGGGCATGGTTTCACATTGGTTCCGCTACGTGTTGAAGACACTCAGTACAGGACTCCTTGAATGCCTGACAAGTCGTGCAGTTTCCGAAATGCTCGTGCCGAACCTCAGGGCCGTCACAATCTGCCCTCGGTGAAACTCAGATAGATCGCGCGCCTTCCCCATTCTACACACGGACAATACCGCCACTGATATTAAATGCACCATGCGTTTGTCTAATTAGCAGTCATGCCTCGCCAGGACGGGTTTCTATGGATAGTAGGTCGTTGGTTGTAATGTTCTTGCTAATCAATGTATGGGGTCCGTAAGTCCATATTTTCCTAGAAATCGAGGATAGAAACTTTTTCGACTGCCGCTTATGTACCCATGAGGTAAACGCCGTTGAACAGAAGCTCCTCTGACGTAGCTACCAAGGCATCCGACTGCGGAGTAGAAAGCCTGTGTTCGCCCACCAGATGGCATCTGCAGTTTTTTTATTTGTATTTAGGTATAGGAGGCTTAATAAGATTAGTAAATCAATAAGGAATAATAACAAATTACGCAAGTAAGTTTCTCAAACGACTTAAGTTAGTAGCGAATTATAATTTTAAGCCTCGTTGTTTGAAAGCAGTTTCGAGTAAGACCACCGTGAACACGAGCGTTTGAAGCAAGTTATCGCATAAGGGGAAAAAACGAACCCTTGTCATAATTGGTAATACACATAAAATAACGGATTCGTACACGGTGCAATATCCCATCACAGCGCCTAGAAAATTTCCTGAAGTTTTTCTGTGCTTATAAGAAGCTAATAATACCTTGATCCTTTGGGTGTAGAGGTGACTAATCGTTTAACCGACTTCTTACAAAAATTTTCTCTCACTTGTTCCAACTGACGAATTCAATTTGCAGTACCTCTCTTGGGAACAATTTGAATCGTACATTGATGATGACAATTTTGGTATTGGATTCCTGGGGTGGGCCAACTAATACTGTCAAGTATATCATGTTTGTAGATGATGGTCAACCGACCTGCACTTTAGAAGTAACACTGCCAAACTGCACGCCACTCATGTCATGTTAATTTCTATTGCCAAGTGAAAAACTTTATTTCAGTTTCAAAATGTCAATTTGCTTCTGGAAACCCGACTGGGCGTTGCACAACCGTCCTAATTCAATAACGACTCACAGCATGATTCACGGTCAACTTACAGTACCTATTTTTCAGTCAATGTTATCGTATGAGTAGTGTGCATGAAAATTAATTCTTGGGGCAAATATTTATAAATCTATACCATATCTGTTTTCCGTCGAACGATGTAGTTGCGTGCAGATTGCATTCATTATAAAACGTCTGTGTGAATTCCTAAAGGACAAAACTGCTGAGGTCATCGGTCCCTAGACTTACACACTACTTAAACTAACTTATGCTAAGAACAACACACACACCCATGCCCGAGGGAGGACCCGAACCTCCGGCGGGAAAGGCCGCACGATCCGTGACATAGCGCCCCTAACCGCGCGGTCACTCCGCGCGGCGCATTCATTACATGTGCGTGGTGCCGCGAATATATTTGGTTCTATTGTTTAGATAACAAGTAACATCCGTCTAGTTTTTCGAAGTAAAATGAGGATATGTAACAGAGTGAATGAATGAGAGAGCCATTGTCAAGCGATCAAGATTAAATTTTTAACTCTTTGCTGATGCACATGCTTGTAAGAATTTAGTTGCCTACCTTTCTATTATTCCTTATTGTTTTACTTACGAATGAAAAAAAAATCCCTAGAATAAATCTGCGGAATGCCCCTCAGCCATGGACACTTCCGTTGAACTGCGTTTACCTTATGATTACACAAATGGCAGTCGTAAAAGTTTTTCTTTGATTTCTAGGAAAATATGAGTTGCGAACGCAATATATACTCGTGAGAAATAATCAGTTTTCAATTATCTATCGATCCTGTCAATTCTGCTCGACTGTAAGTTATGAATTTTGCGTGTGCTTTTCTCAAAAACGGGGCGGTGTGGAGCGAGGATTTTAGAGTCTTTAATTTTAGGTTATACACAAGCAAATTTAACTATTTCTTTCTACCGTACCTGTAGTATGTGACATAAATTTCAACTTGATACATCTATTGGTTCCGGAGATAAAGTGGTCGTAACAGTAGGGCAGGCAGACGGACGACAAACTGATCCTATGATGATTGTATCGATTAAGATATGGGACCCTAAAAATTATAAAGCAAACAGGCAGTTTGTCTTTATAAATAAGTAAGAAACGTCGTTCGTCAGTTTGAGGCGTGACTTAGCTTGGTAAAGCCGAAAGAAATGATTTCAGATAATGAACTCAAATATATAACAGGAAAATATATATTTTACCAACTTAGATGCTACCGTGGATTCAAACACCAGAGGTTTATCAGTAAGTTGAACGAATACATAAAAAATTAGCTAGTAAGTTATTCTCTCTCTCTCTCTTTCTCTTTGTCTCTCTTTCTCTTTGCCTCTATCTATCTATCTATCTATCTATCTATCTATCTATCTATGTATATATATCATTATCTCTCCTTCAAACCCAATTCTCACTCTTATTTCTGCTTGTCTTTTTCCTCCTTGCTTTTTTACATTTTTTTTTTTGGAAATTTTTAGATGTAAAATTAATAACACTTCTGTAATACACTTCTTATACTTCAGATAAACGTACGGCAAAAGTCTAATGATTTGTAATGTCTCTTTTTTTTAGACTTCAAATTTATTTGTTGAAACCGATAAAGCGAAATAAAAGTATGTGAATTTTATTCTGAAATATGTACTACAGTTACTAAAAGAAACAGGTATGAATGAAATTATTACTTAGCAATCCCTGAACACACTAACGTTGATGAAAAATACGGAGTATGAAGTAAACCGTGTACAAAATAAGGGCAACATTTCTTAATGTACTGTAGTTGCAAGTGAAGCAATAACTTTGACACAGATCGTGCTGTAGCTATAAGGTGCGAGTCCTATGAGAAACGGCTGCTAATAAATGAAGTAATATAGGCCCGTCAAGTGAGATATGATAATCATCTTGTTTACTTTGGAAGAGGGCCGGTACTATATCTGGAAGGCTGCCGTCATAGATGCGTCTTATGCCTGCAGTAAAACACCGAGCGATATTTCCCGGTGCCTCGTAAGCCAACCAACAGAGCCACTTTCATCCAGAGGCTCTCTCATCCACTCTTTAGCTTCCCTTCTTCCACCAAGATGCGTATAGTGAGGTCGATGAAACGGTCTTCTGCGTCAATCTCATCGAGATGGCGAGAGAAAGGAGTTCGTTACACAGTAATGGGATAACCTCTTCCACTACACTGAAATGGTATGTGAGTTTCTTCCCGCGCGGTTCCTACACATATTTCATGTCCAAAATGTTCCTTTCTTTATAAGCTCTATCTTAATTTCTCTTTTACTCCTGCCTATTCATATTAGGGTCGTAGATCAACCGTGGATTGGGGAAGAATGGGAACGCAGAATGGCTATCTCCTTTTCAGAAGAATCATCCTAGCATTAGCATCAACTGATTGGGGGAGAGCCCGCATCTCGTGGTCGTGCGGTAGCGTTCTCGCTTCCCACGCCCGGGTTCCCGGGTTCGATTCCCGGCGGGGTCAGGGATTTTCTCTGCCTCGTGATGGCTGGGTGTTGTGTGCTGTCCTTAGGTTAGTTAGGTTTAAGTAGTTCTAAGTTCTAGGGGACTTGTGACCACAGCAGTTGAGTCCCATAGTGCTCAGAGCCATTTGAACCATTTGATTGGGGGAGAGCACCGAGAAGATGTATAAGAAAGGGAGGGCCGAGATTTGAACTCGACCAGTCCTGAATGCCAGTCGGTAGGTAGGAGTGTCCCACCTGTTAAATATTAGCTATCTCAAACAGTTTCAATTTCTTTTGCTCCCTGTATGCCAATAATTAAAAACAAATGCAAGGGACATGGTACAGTTTGGAGTGGATGGGTGCAATAATTAGTATTTTACACAGAATTTAGTAATTGTGCTGTGCAGAAACAATATTTCTGCTGGCGAGCAACTGACCTGACTGTGGAAAGAAACTGTTCAAAATGGTTCAAATGGCTCTGAGCACTATGGGACTCAACTGCTGAGGTCATTAGTCCCCCAGAACTTAGAACTAGTTAAACCTAACTAACCTAAGGACATCGCAAACATCCATGCCCGAGGCAGGATTCGAACCTGCGACCGTAGCGGTCTTGCGGTTCCAGACTGCAGCGCCTTTAACCGCACGGCCACTTCGGCCGGCCCAAAGAAACTGTGCGGCTGGGAGACTTCGAAGAATTGTTTGTGCCGCCTAGTCGTATAGGGATTTCTTCCTCCGCGTACGGTGGTCGCTTTTCTCGCAGTGTAGTAGAGCTGTGTCTTACATCCATCAATTGAATATAGGTCACTGTAATGGATGTGTATATAAGATGGCGACATGTTTGTATAGAATGCTGATGTTGAGAGAAGAGAGAGAATGGGATTCGATGCCGTTAGATGACCTACTACTCTCTAATAGTACCAACACGACTACCGACCTCAACTTCCGCTTCCGAAGGACGAGGCGTCATCGAGAGTGTCATATGCTCTCAGTCGGTGAGACATTGCCGCGAGGTTTGGAATTTAAACCAAGAAATCGGCGCGAATTAAGTCGACCAGAACTTTATACCGCCACCTGCCTATCCCTTGCCGGCCAGTTCAGACACTCACCGGATATGACTGTTGAATTTAGTTCTAGGTTAGACGTGGGATAAGATAGGATAATTCCATTAGCATTGTACTGCAGCGATTCTCTATTCTGTACCAGCCCGGTGCCAGGGGCATGCCCACTGGGATTAGCTCGGCGGGCACAGCCAACAATGCAGGTTTATTAACGCTGGCACACCTGTAACGCTGCAGGTAGAGTAGACTAGCAATAATTTGTAGATAAGTAAAACACTGGTAACCCAAAGACACAGCAAGTAATGCCCATAGTGGAAACCGGAGCAACACCACATTCTAGAACTAGATAAGCTGCAGTAAGTGTAACTGTAATAAGTATAAATTGGGTCCCACTAATGTACTAGGTAGTGGGTTATTATATGTCATGTATTTGAAGCTTTTTTTTTTTTTTGAAGAAATAAAATAGTGCTGGTGAATATTCCTTCCACAACAATATTCAAACCGGCTGAACCCGGATCGAGCGGCGTCATCTATGTGTGCAGTTAGACATGTAGTAGGTTACAGTGTATGACGGACGATACATCGTTGTGCTTCAGCATCTGCTGAACCCAAGTTCTTGAGTACAAGATGAAATCTCCCATGCAACAGAAAAATACAGTATGCGTAATAACAACTTGTAGTTTTAATCATTCTAATTTTTAACTCTGCATTTGAAATTTAGGAAAGTTACTGACACATCCAATAGCAACAATAAGAAAAATAATATCGTAAAGAAAAACAGCGCAAGAGTAGCAAGAAACAAAATTACCAGAAGAAATAGATCGACCTCGAAAGAGGAAACAGGAGATAAAGCCGGCCGGGGTGGCCGAGCGGTTCTAGGCGCTACAGTCTGGAACCGCGCGACCGCTACGGTCGCAGGTTCGAATCCTACCTCGGGCATGGATGTGTGTGATGTCCTTAGGTTAGTTAGGTTTAAGTAGTTTCTAAGTCTAGGGGACTGATGACCTCAGAAGTTAAGTCCCATAGTGCTCAGGGCCATTTGAACTAGGAGATAAATCCATTCGCAATGTGAACATAGGCTGGACTCAGAAGTGCTGACACTGTAAAAAGACGTTAGGTGCAGAGTCACTACAGACTCTTTAAAGAATATTCCTTTAGCATTTTAATGTCCCTACTAGCCACGCCATTTCAGATTTTCCTTAAATGCTGTTAAGACAGGAATGGATAAAAAGAGAAGGATGAGAGCAAAGCGCTCTTTGACAGATTTCTTGACTAACTTTAGAGCTGTTCAGTAAACCATGAAAAACATGAATCAATATAGCTTGTGACAGATTTTACCTGTCGACTAAGCAGGGAGTTGTACGCTTTAGTGCTGTGAAACTTTATCGATTTTCATTTCAGATCTTCTTCAGGCAGCTATTTATTTCTAATAAAACACAATGTCAATGAAAGATAAACTCCGAAATCGTAGCATTTATGTGCATTTCAGGCAGTCTTACAACCGTTGTCATCCATTTTGAAACAGAATTGAAATTTCTAGAATTATTTTTTAATATTTGGTTTGTACCAAGGGAAGTTTTTATTATACAGAACTATATAGCGGTGCGTGTGCTAGTTACAACAGCTGCAACTGTATGTAAAACGCAAAAGCGCTCTTGTGCACAACCGCGATTCGACCTTTTAGTAATACTGCAAACAGATAATACTGTCAATAGGGATTGTTACACAAAATCCGTCAAACGCAAAGCAAATAGTTGTAAAAAGTAAATGGGGACATTAATGAAGATTTTATTAAACTAACGTTAATAAATTATTTCCTATTCGCGCACTTTCCCGGCGTGGTAGAGAGGATGAAGCAAAATACGCAGTTGACAATTGCTGCTTCCGATCCATTGTCAAATTAGAGGAGCAGACTGATACTTATTACATGAATTACCGTATTTTACGGACTATAGGAAGCTACGGACTGTAAGACGCACCTTAATTTTTAACCAGATTTAAAAAAAATAACATTTTTACCATTTGTATTATTAGACTGCAAACCCAGGCTAAAAATATTCTTAGTTTATAAAACTGAACTGACCTTCAAAATCCCTGAAAATCTTCATTTGAACCTTATTCTTCTTCTTCTTGCTCTTCATCGTCATCGCTGTCCTCTTCATATATATGATGGTCTTCACTGCCGTTGACAGCGTTACATATGCTGCACTTCTTGAAAGATTTAACAGTAATGTCTTCATTCACGTTAGACAACGACTGTCTTATAGACTGACACACTATTTCGATTCTGGGTAGTTGTAAAGCTCCATTTCCATTCATGTTGGGTTTTATGCATCCTCCATTTGTTCCATTCCTCTCTCATATACATTCTAAATGGTTTATTTATCAAGACATTGTGAAGTAAGTTCTCCCGGAATAACAGAAAGATCTGTATTTCCCTGTCTCAATTTCTCAAAACCGCAGTGCTCCTTTCCAGAGAATAAATAACCAATAAACCTGAGATTATTTACAGAATCGAGCTACCCTGTACAAATAGGCTTCGAATATATGAATACTTTACAAGTGGATTAACAAGCTAAATATTGGACGTAAAGTATGCAAGTGAGAAAAAGTTATGAAAGGTTTGAAGTTATGTTTAAAGTTTACTGGAAGTTGCAAGAGCTCTCGTTTTCAAACACTAGATGAATATAGTCTGGGTATTGGTGCCCGGTGTGTTACTCTTCTCTTCCACCCCAACTCCTGCCTCTTTTGAGACGTGGGTGATTCTTATCCCACAGTACGTCCATCGAGATAGCAAGTTGTACGTCTGCTTGAAATTGATTCAGTGGTTTAGGAGGAGAAATTGAGTATGTATAGATAGAGATTTTATATATTTTATTCTTGTTATGAAAATCGTAGGCACTTATGTATGACCCGTTAAAAGTGTCAATGACACAAGTTAGATTGAGTGATGTGGGGGATGGTGAGACAGTAACAATCTGTGACTGTTCCCTTCCAGAACAGAATCTTTGATCCTCTATTGACCATATGGTAACTATCTTCAGATGCCATAAATTCAGTCACCGGTGCATCTGGATGGGGACGGTCATAGTCCATGAAGACGAAGTGTGGATCAGCTGCATATATGCAGAGTCACACGTACTACTGTGATTCATCTAAATGTTGACATTATTTCTGTAACCAACAACGTTTGTGCTGCACTCTCAAACTGGTGTCTTTGGACAAATGGTTCAAATGGCTCTGAGCACTATGGGACTCAACTGCTGAGGTCATTAATCCCCTAGAACTTAGAACTAGTTAAACCTAACTAACCTAAGGACATCACAAACATCCATGCCCGAGGCAGGATTCGAACCTGCGACCGTAGCGGTCTTGCGGTTCCAGACTGCAGCGCCTTTAACCGCACGGCCACTTCGGCCGGCGTCTTTGGACAATCTTCCTGAAATTATGCTGCTCATCTTTCCTCCAAACACAATCGCGATGAGAATTTTGATACTGTCACCACATTTATTCTTCAGTTCATAGCCTAGATGTAGTGATACTTGCAGTACTATAAACGATACCACCTACATCGGGCAATGTGTAAAAATGTCGGACTTGGGATACACTTACAGGAAAGCTGCTCTGAGTTTCGATAGTAATTTCGTAGGAAAGTAGTAACATCTGAGGCAGCAGTAAGCTTAGCAGATTACAGATTTTCAGGTATAATTGGATTTTGTTGTACAAGGAGAATACAGACTTCGGAGCACTTGGGGAGTGGTTACTTTTGATCGTCCTTCAGTGAGGACAGGCGTAAAGTGAACATTTTCTGTGGTAGCTGCCTCATACAGTTGGCTTGCAACTCGTGCAAAGAAATGGCATTATCGTATATATCCTGTGCGTAGTTCATTCTCTACAATGGATCAGAGCTCCAGGAGAGGCAGAGAATAAAACATACTAAACGAACTGTGATCGTTAAATGTAACATACAACAAGTATATGCGAAGAGGACAAACATTTCAACAGTGATGGGCACGTTTGTTGGCTGCGTAGCCGAAAGCAGAATCATATTTTTTTGTTAAATTCTGTTGTCCTAGATCAGTCATGAAATCTTTGAAATAACACTTTGTGCCGAATCGAATACAAATAGCATCATGCCATTGTGAATAACATTAAGAGACCTCACTGTTCTCATAAATGCAGCCGATAAATATATGAATTGCAGAGCATGCGCGTTTTTAAATCACTTGTTTACTTTACTGAGTAAAGCAGACAGCTTGGCAACCAGGCAAAATGGGATCTACGGCCATGTAAATATTGTCTGTTTTGATAGCTCTGAACTGCAGAGTTCCGACTCCCATATATTCAGAATTACCCAGTATAAATTTAAAACAACAGATACCAGTGATACCACACACACGACAAAAAAAATTTTCATAAGTTGTGATTCCCATCACCACTCTAACAAGTTTACCGTACGTGCTTGCCCTCACAGATTTGATTCTTATTGACAGGGCGTGTAGATCTTAGCTAGGAATTCAACATACGTAATAAGGAAGGTGAAACTCGCAATCGTTGTGGAGAAAATCTGGTTTGAATGTTTTAGTCACGCTTGTATACTAATGTGTGGTCGCTCGCAGCCATGGAGTCCGTAGCCGCCCAAATAAGCGATTGGTTTCATAAGATGGAGGACTCTCGAGCGAATCTCGCTCCTGTTATTTTTTTTTCTTTTCTTCGCTCCCAAGCAATTTTAATAACAGGTTTATTATAATTGTGTAGATTATCAGTATCTAAGGAATCATTCATTGTTAACATGATCTTCTCCTTGAAAATTCTGGGTTTTCTCTAACTTTTGGAAGTACTGATCTGATGGAATTACATTTTCCTTGAGACATATAAGTCTCTACTTTATCTTCGACAATGATAAAAGACGAAGACATGAGTTAAAATTTTATCTTCTATCATTATTTTGGAAAAAGTTTACTGTTATGACAGTATGCCTGCAGGTACGCTTCAGCCCACCATGAGCCCATTTTTCCGGTATAGGTACAGGTACGGTGCGACTCAGGGTACAAACCAATTTTCCCGGTAATCTTGCAGTTAGTTTTGACCCACCAGAAACAGTTGCACCTGCACAAACAACTTTCGGTCAGTGAAGGGAGAAAGGGAACAGCGTTTACAAACACGAAGGAGATTTCATTCGTATAAAATTACAACGAAATCCAGACCTTTAGCTGCTTACAGGCGTAGATAAATATCAACGGGGGCAGCTGAAAATGTGTGCTCCGACCGGGACTCGAAAGCGGGATCTCCTGGTTACATGGCAAACGCTCTATCCGTCTGAGCAACCTAGGACACAGATGAAAATACGACTGCAGGGACTTATCTCTGACACGCTCCCCGTGAGACCCACATTCCAAACTTACTATCCACACACTTACATTTGTAGTGCCCCTACCCACTATACTCATATAGTCAATCTACCGATTCCCATAAGAGCTCATGCAATATGAGTGCATCCGCACTGAAGATGATCATTGGTCGGTTAGCCTTATCTATAAGAAGATGGTATCTGTTCTGTAATGAGTATAGTGGACAGGGACACTACAAATGCAAGTATGTGGACAGTAAGCTGGGAATGTGGGTCTCACGGGCAGCGTGCCAGAGGTAAGTCCCCGCAGTCGCACTACCGTCTGTGTCTTCGATGACCCACACGGATAGAGTGTCTACCCTATGAGCAGGTGATCCCCGGTTAGAGTCCCGGTCAGGGCACACATTTTCAACTGACTCCGTTTATATTTATCAACGCCTGTAAAAGGTCTGGATTTCGTTGTAATTTCATTCTTAGAGAGCTGCAAGATCAGATACCATCTTAATATACACTCCTGGAAATTGAAATAAGAACACCGTGAATTCATTGTCCCAGGAAGGGGAAACTTTATTGACACATTCCTGGGGTCAGATACATCACATGATCACACTGACAGAACCACAGGCACATAGACACAGGCAACAGAGCATGCACAATGTCGGCACTAGTACAGTGTATATCCACCTTTCGCAGCAATGCAGGCTGCTATTCTCCCATGGAGACGATCGTAGAGATGCTGGATGTAGTCCTGTGGAACGGCTTGCCATGCCATTTCCACCTGGCGCCTCAGTTGGACCAGCGTTCGTGCTGGACGTGCAGACCGCGTGAGACGACGCTTCATCCAGTCCCAAACATGCTCAATGGGGGACAGATCCGGAGATCTTGCTGGCCAGGGTAGTTGACTTACACCTTCTAGAGCACGTTGGGTGGCACGGGATACATGCGGACGTGCATTGTCCTGTTGGAACAGCAAGTTCCCTTGCCGGTCTAGGAATGGTAGAACGATGGGTTCGATGACGGTTTGGATGTACCGTGCACTATTCAGTGTCCCCTCGACGATCACCAGTGGTGTACGGCCAGTGTAGGAGATCGCTCCCCACACCATGATGCCGGGTGTTGGCCCTGTGTGCCTCGGTCGTATGCAGTCCTGATTGTGGCGCTCACCTGCACGGCGCCAAACACGCATACGACCATCATTGGCACCAAGGCAGAAGCGACTCTCATCGCTGAAGACGACACGTCTCCATTCGTCCCTCCATTCACGCCTGTCGCGACACCACTGGAGGCGGGCTGCACGATGTTGGGGCGTGAGCGGAAGACGGCCTAACGGTGTGCGGGACCGTAGCCCAGCTTCATGGAGACGGTTGCGAATGGTCCTCGCCGATACCCCAGGAGCAACAGTGTCCCTAATTTGCTGGGAAGTGGCGGTGCGGTTCCCTACGGCACTGCGTAGGATCCTACGGTCTTGGCGTGCATCCGTGCGTCGCTGCGGTCCGGTCCCAGGTCGACGGGCACGTGCACCTTCCGCCGACCACTGGCGACAACATCGATGTACTGTGGAGACCTCACGCCCCACGTGTTGAGCAATTCGGCGGTACGTCCACCCGGCCTCCCGCATGCCCACTATACGCCCTCGCTCAAAGTCCGTCAACTGCACATACGGTTCACGTCCACGCTGTCGCGGCATGCTACCAGTGTTAAAGACTGCGATGGAGCTCCGTATGCCACGGCAAACTGGCTGACACTGACGGCGGCGGTGCACAAATGCTGCGCAGCTAGCGCCATTCGACGGCCAACACCGCGGTTCCTGGTGTGTCCGCTGTGCCGTGCGTGTGATCATTGCTTGTACAGCTCTCTCGCAGTGTCCGGAGCAAGTATGGTGGGTCTGACACACCGGTGTCAATGTGTTCTTTTTTTCCATTTCCAGGAGTGTATCATATACTTCATTCGTATGTTAGATCCGAGGTAGTTAAATGTCAACGCTCCAACACGTATTATTTTACAAGTAAATATATTGATGTGCTTGGTGTTTCTACAGCTAGAGAACGTGAACATGATTGTGAAGCCGAATCGCTTTACAGTGAAGTTTCAAAAGTACCATTAAAAAAGGAGTTTGTGTACAGCGAACAGCTCCTCCTCCAAAACAGTCCCATCGCTTCGAAACCGTCTGTAGTAATAAGACAGGAACGCATGGAAACTGGAGACGAAACATTTCGCAGAATTTTAGAAATGTTAGCTGAGAAACAACTTGTGGTATTAATTATCCACAAAGACAGATGAAGCTGGTGTGTTTGAAGAAAATGAAGAATTCCTTTAATCTTCATCAGATTATTACGACGCCGAAGAGAAGTGGTCGAAAATGGACAGCGATTACGTTACGCAGTATTACTGCATTAGGGTTGTCAATGTAGCGAGAGATAAGCGGGAAATACGGGTTCGAGACCCAGTCCGGCACAAATTTTAACTGTCGTCATTCCATTCTACAGCTGACGGTTGTCCATATTCGCAACTGTGAATACGTTTAACGTAGCGAGAGAGTATCCAGGATGGAGTCTGGTCATTTTTCATAAAAGGAACCTTCACGCCTCAAATGCTTGAAAGATTTATAAATATGGGAAGAACATATAAAACAAGGTGGAACACGGAATGAAAAACTGAAAGCAATTGATTCGTCGACCTATGATCATTTCATAGGAGCTCAAGATGTAATCAACAGGTGACGACGAGAAACCTGCAGGAATGGGCTCTTGCCGCTGCTAGTTAATTTCCTGAAATTTCCAATCTTCTGACTCGTGGGTTGTGCGCTTAAAACGAAGACATCGTAATCGTCAGAGAAAAATCACCGGATTTGTATCCGAGAGGGAAAGCGCTTCAGTGTCGCAAGCTCTTGAAGCAGCAGCAAATTTCCGAATTTTGTATTTTGTCCATCTTTTGTAACTATAGTCGTGTGTAATGAAATCATAAGCAATCAGTTGCACCTAAGAAATTTAATTTCTCGACTGGTTTCGGGCACTTAGTTTCCTTCTTCAGAAGGATATGCCTATCGCATTATTTGCGAGTTGCAAAAATATATGCGGGAGCCATTGCTCCCGCATATACTTTTTAGGACCTTGCTATTGTGTTGTAAGCACTTAATTATTGACACTCACAAAAAATGCGATAGGCATATTCTTTTCATGAAGGGCAATAAATGCCCGAAACCGGTCGAGAAATTAAATTCCGAAGCGGACGCGAGCCCTAATACCAAAATACGACAAGGATTTTGTTATTAACAGTGATCAAACAGGTATTACCCATGAAAGTTCCTGATTCATTTACATCATTTTCAGTGCGATTTTTATAGACCATATGATGCTAATTCGTGAATGTTTGTTCTAGGGTGGTAATTTCGATCAACTTATGGCCGAACTCTTGCCGAACGCGGAATTAGGTTGTTCTTGTGGAGCTGCACAAGGTGACACATTATTACACTGCACAATATACTGTTACCTTATCTTGGAAATTACTACCAACGGTCTTCGTTTGCTTGCAAGAGACCACTGCCTCATTTGGACCAAGAGTGCAAATAGCAGCTGATAAGTAAGCATACAAATACAAAAACGTAATGATAACTTCTTCAAAGCCCGGCACCCTTAGAACAGCGCTATATAGGAAATTTGTAATTAACGCCTTGTAGTCACACGTTAGGGAAGAACAATTTCTTTTGCTCATGGATTCACGGGGAGGGCAAACGAACCCGGTTTCGTACAACGGAGTTTTTTAAGACAGAGAGTATCTACCAACGAGCAGTATTAAAGTAATTACTCCAGAATATACTCCACTGGTGCAGCCCTGCGACGTTTATTTTTACAGACAGGTGGAAACCTTAAAAGCGGCTACAAAACTGCTCAGACATCATCGAGCACAATAGAGAGATAGCTTCAGGAGAAGACTGCATAAAAACTCAATCAGTCGTACACCATCAGTCGTCTGCGCGAATATTCGGTGATAAAATCAGATGCGTAGTACGCCGCGAAACTGTGATGACCGTGAACCGTTTATGAACGTAAACCAAGTTTGTTTTACAGCAGAAACATTGAAAAAACCATGCTCAAGCAAAAACTCGGCTTTAATTACGTGTGTTGTATGCCACAATAACTATTGTTTTAATGTTTCTACGATCAGTATCGTCCTGATCCGTGCAGTGCTCCATACGTGTCATAAATCTAGGCACAATAATGTTAATAAAAAGAGTATACCAATATGACTCAAAATAGTCGTGTATTCTTTTTTAGTTTAAATGTCCTTGTGGAATTATTGTGTTTCCCTATTTTTCAGGATAAACATTATACAAATAATAAATGAATCATTAAATACCGATATTCTGGACAGTTATAAAAAATCTGTTTTTAGTGTTAAGTAGGAATAAAGAAAAAGCACCAGCATGGAGATTAGATTCGGAGACCTTGCAGTCATAAACCAAGCACTTAATTACTTCGCTACGGATTCCTTTCATGTAAGCGACCACACTCTAGAATATACATATGCATGTCTAAAACTTTCAAACTCGATTTTCTCGAAAACGGTTGAGAGTTGCGGCTTCTTCTTTACATAAGTTGAAATCGATGAGGGCAATTACGTACGGTCTCCTTATAGAAAACAAATTGAGCCCCACACCGAATGTCCTTAGGACGTCACATATAATACAAGGGGGCGGAAAAAGAAATGCAGACACTGATCTCTTTAATTGCAGAACATATTCTATAAAGCAGATTGAGATCTCGTCTGTAGCAGCGATTAACTGAATTAGAATATATATTAAGACTGTGGACCCACGTACGAGGAAACGAATGAAAAGAAACATGTCACCTGTTACACAAATGAAGCTAGGTACTTACAGTAAGTATTCCATTGACGATAGGTTTATATCCAATGGTTCTTACGAACAATATAGTGAACTAATAACTGTGCAAAAACTTCACAATGTTGATACATTGAACTGAACTTCACAGTTACCAAAGAAAAATATGTAAAAATTAGATTATCTAGCGTATTAGGTTTAGAAGGTGCTCAATTAAATGAATGATAATGCAAGAGAGATCTATTTTTTACTAAATAAAGGCTCGGAATTTAGTTACCAATGTCACTTAGACGAAATATGGATTCCTACACCCTACACTGCGAATAAATGTCTTTTTACGGCATGTGAGAAGTATTATCGCACAAAGGTACTGCTAGACATTTTGTTACAAGTAAATATTGAGTGCATAGCCGTGCTCCACTTGTAGGAATAACGGAGACCACTCAGTTACTATCTCTGACTTTAACTTTCTCGGCTACTACCAAGAAAACAAATGGTTCAAATGGCTCTAAGCACTATTGGACTTAACATCTGTGGTCATCAGTCCCCTGTACTTAGAACTATTTAAACCTAATTAACCTAAGGACATCACACACATCCATGGCCGAGGCAGGATTCGAACCTACGACCGTAGTAGACGCGCGGTTCTGGACTGTAGCTTCTAGAACCACTCGACCACAGCGGCCGGCCGAAGAAAACAGGTATTCGACAAAACGCAACACTTGAAAAATATTCGTTGTATTTCATTCAGTCCAGTATTAATTTAGTGATGTATGGTATAAAAATGAGGGAAAGACCACTTTCGTCAAGAGAAAATTAAGTATGAATTTAAGGTGGTACTGGCCCAATTGACATCCTAGATGCAACATACGCTCTAGGGGAAACTTAGAGGAAAACTTGAAAAGAATAATAACAGGAAGTTATACCCATCAATTTGCACACTATGTTATCAAAAGTTTCCAGAAAGCCCTACTTAATGCGGAATTGACCACTAGCTGTCACTAGAGGCACATCCACCGGTATAAAAGGAGGTGGGGAGCATTTTGTTGCTACTAGACAAGCGGTAACAGCAAAATGGGTCGGTCAGGAAAGCAGATCGATTTCGAACGTAGACTAGACATTACGTTTTATCTGAGTGGTAAACCCATCTGGGACATTTCAACCCATCTAAAGGTGCTCACGTCGACTGTTTGTTATGTGACTGAAGTGAAAACGCGGAATCACAACCATAGGTGAACTAAAACCAGGCGGACTTTGTCTACTGACCGATAAGGACTATCTAGCATTGAGGAGGGTTGTCGCTGGAAATATCGTGAAATCAGCAAAAGGAAGCACTCGAGAGTTCGTAAGTGCTACGAGCAGTCCAGTTAGCACACTGACTGTGTGTAGGGAATTGCAAAGAATAGGTACAGTTGTTGAGTAGCTCCTTTTCTGTAGTCAGTGTTAAGAGACACTTTAGGTTGTGTAAAAAGCTTCGCCACTGGTCACTGGATGACTGGAAACGAGAGATTTGGAGTGACGAATCATGCTATGCCGTGTGGCATTGTGCTGGAAGGGTTTAGCTTTGGCGAATGCCTGGTGAATGTTTCTTGCCAACATGTCTAGTGCCAACAGTGAAGTACGGAGAAGGTGGAGTTAACTTTTTTTTCTCTGGTTAGAGCCCGGTCCCCTTTTTGAGCTTAGGGAAAAGCTAAACGCGAAAGGATATACAATACTGGCCATTCAAATTGCTAAACCAAGAAGAAATGCAGATGATAAACGGGTATTCATTGGACAAATATATTATACTAGAACTGACATTTGATTACATTTTCACGCAATTTGGGTGCATAGATCCTGAGAAAACAGTACCCAGAACAACCACCTCTGGCCGTAATAACGGCCTTGATACGCCTGGGCGTTAAGTCAAACAGAGCTTGGATGGAGCATACAGGTACAGCTGCCCATGCACCTTCAACGTGATACCATAGTTCATCAAGAGTAGTGACTGGCGTATTGTGACGAGCCAGTTGCTCGGCCACCATTGATCAGACGTTTTCAATTGGTGAGAGATCTGGAGAATGTGGTGGCCAAGCCAGCGGTCGAACATTTTCTGTATCCAAAAAGGCCCGTACAGGACCTGCAACATGCGGTCGTGCATTATCCTACTGAAATGTAGGGTTTCGCAGGGATCGAATTAAGGGTAGAACCACGGGTCGTAACACATCTGAAATGTAACGTCCACTGTTCAAAGTCCCGCCAATGCGAACAAGAGGTGACCGAGACGTGTAACCAGTGGCACCCCATACCATCACGCCGGGTGATACGCCAGTATGGCGGTGACGAATACACGCTTCCAGTTTGTGTTCACCGCGATGTCGCCAAACACGAATGCGACCATCATGATGCTGTAAACAGCACCTGGATTCATCCGAAAAAATGACGTTTTGCCATTTGTGCACCCAGGTTCGTCGTTGAGTACACCATCGCAGGCGCACCTGTCTGTGATGCAGCGTCAAGGGTAACCGCAGCAATGGTCTCCGAGCTGATAGTCCATGCTGCTGCAAACGTCGTCGAAATGTTCGTGCAGATGGTTGTTGTCTCGCAAACGTCCCCAGCTGTTGACTCAGGTATCGAGACGTGGCTGCACGATCCGTTACAGCTATGTGGATAAGATGCCTGTCATCTCGACTGCTAGTGATACGAGCCCGTTGGGATCCAGCACGGCGTTCAGTATTACCTTCCTGAACCCACCGATTCCATATTCTGCGAACAGTCATTGGATCTCGACCAACGCGAGCAGCAAATTCGCAATACGATAAACCGCAATCGCGATAGGCTACAATCCGACCTTTATCAAAGTCGGAAACGTGATGGTACGCATTTCTCCTCCTTACACGAGGCATCACAACAACGTTTCACCAGGAAACGCCGGTCAACTGCTATTTGTGTATGATAAATCGGTTGGAAACTTTCCCCATGTCAGCACGTTGTAGGTGTCGCCACCGGCGCCAACCTTGTGTGAATGCTTTAGAAGCTAATCATTTGTATATCACAGCATCTTCTTCCTGTCGGTTAAATTTCGCGTCTGTAGCACGTCATCGTCGTGGTCCAGCAATTTTAATGGCCAGTAGAGTAGTATCTTTCAGCATTGTTTACTACGTACAGCAGAGAAACAGACCGGAGATTATGACTGTTTGTACCAGCATGACAAAACACCGTGTCATAACGCAGCAGCTGTTTTGTAATGGTTTGTGGAAAATAGCATTACTGAAATGGACTAACCTGCCCTCAGTCTCGACCTGAACCCGACTGAACATCGACTTCTCTAGAGACCCCAGTGTCCAAAATCACTAGCCGGCCGAAGTGGCCGTGCGGTTAAGGGCGCTGCAGTCTGGAACCGCAAGAACGCTACGGTCGCAGGTTCGAATCCTGCCTCGGGCATGGATGTTTGTGATGTCCTTAGGTTAGTTAGGTTTAACTAGTTCTAAGTTCTAGGGGACTAATGACCTCAGCAGTTGAGTCCCATAGTGCTCAGAGCCAACCAAAATCACTACCTACCCTGGTCTCGGCTCTTGAGGAAGAATGGGCTGCCATTCTTCCACGGACTTTCAGACACCTCATTGAACTTGTCTTCAGTAGTGTTCGATCCGTTATACAGGTGAAGGGTGGAAACAACCCATACCCGTGTCCTCTACCACGTGTCAGGATACGTTTCATCAGTTAGTTACGAAAGAATTTCTGACGCTATATCCCAGCATTGTTATTTGTTCACAGCGAGCTGGACGAATATTAGAATGACGAATTTTTTCTCTTTGATAAGTTATATTTTTTGGTATTCGTTTATTTTAAGAATATTATTTGTGAATGAAATTCGCAGGTAAAGTAGAAGTACCGTAATATCAGACAGTTATTCTTTTTATTCCTAATTATGGGGAAACATTTTAAAAGCGTCTGCGTGACAGTGTGGCCGGATACTGAAATAAGACACTGTACGTGGTGTATGTGTTGCACTAGTGTAAGCAAGTAATTAAAGTTTCCCTAGAATATTAAGTGATCAACACTTCCTAGTGTCTATACTATCTACAATGCCAGTGAGGAAAAATAACACATTAGTTCCACAAGCCCACCATTGTTGTTGTGGTCTTCAGTCCTGAGACTGGTTTGATGCAGCTCTCCATCTACTCTATCCTGTGCAAGCTTCTTCATCTCCCAGGACCTACTGCAACCTACATCCTTCTGAATCTGCTTAGTGTATTCATCTCTTGGTCTCCCTCTACGATTTTTACCCTCCACGCTGCCCTTCAATGCTAAATTTGTAATCCCTTGATGCCTCAGAACATGTCCTACCAACCGGTCCCTTCTTCTTGTCAAGTTGTGCCACAAACTCCTCTTCTCCCCAATTCTATTCAATACCTCCTCATTAGTTACGTGATATACCCATCTAATCTTCAGCATTCTTCTGTAGCACCACATTTCAAAAGCTTCTATTCTCTTCTTGTCCAAACTATTTATCGTCCATGTTTCACTTCCATACAAGGCTACACTCCAGACAAATACTTTCAGAAACGACTTCCTGACACTTAAATCAATACTCGACGTTAACAAATTTCTCTTCTTCAGAAACGCTTTCCTTGCCATTGCCAGTCTACATTTTATATCCTCTCTACTTCGACCATCATCAGTTATTTTGGCCGGCCGAAGTGGCCGTGCGGTTAAAGGCGCTGCAGTCTGGAACCGCAAGACCGCTACGGACGCAGGTTCGAATCCTGCCTCGGGCATGGATGTTTGTGATGTCCTTAGGTTAGTTAGGTTCAAGTAGTTCTAAGTTCTAGGGGACTGATGACCTCAGAAGTTGAGTCCCATAGTGCTCAGAGCCATTTGAACCATCAGTTATTTTGCTCCCCAAATAGCAAAACTCCTTTACTACTTTAAGTGTCTCATTTCCTAATCTAATTCCCTCAGCATCACCCGACTTAATTCGACTACATTCCATTATCCTCGTTTTGCTTTTGTTGATGTTCATCTTACATCCTCCTTTCAAGACCCTGTGCATTCCGTTCAACTGCTCTTCCGAGTCCTTTGTTGTCTCTGACAGAATTGCAATGTCATCGGTGAACCTCAAAGTTTTGATTTCTTCTCCATGGATTTTTACTCCAACTCCGAAATTTTCTTTTGTTTCCTTTACTACTTGCTCAATATACAAATTGGGGAGAGGCTACAACCCTGTCTCACTCCCTCCCCAACCACTGCTTCCCTTTCATGTCCCCACCATAACAAATACAAATCGTATTTAGCAATATGTTGGCTTGAAAAGAAGCGACGGCTGCTGGTCTACTCGACATCCTTCCAGGAACCCTTTCGCACCAACCGGGACTATACAAACGACACATTTCGCTGAACGAGTCCAGAATGCCGACGACAGCAGTTCGCCAACTGTTAGGACGCGAAATGTATGGCTTCATTTCATTCAGCTCGAAATGAAGGATGCATTATTTACAAGGAGCGTGAAAATGAGGAGTGTTTTGCTTGCCGGGCCGCTATCTTTGTTAGACCGTAATTAAACTGTGCCGCGTTTTGTGCGGGCTTCGCGTACCCGCTCAGACGTATAATTTACTCTGAAAGAGAATGGCCACTGGCGGCGGCGGCGGCGGCGGCGGCGGAGCCGTAACGGCGTCGCTTGTGGCGCGCCACGTGCTGCGCACACATGGAATGCTTAACGCCGACGCGTGCCGCCTATATTCACATCTCACTGGATCTGTCGTCGTTATTGTAAAATAAATACCTAGCGTTTATAGCATACCGGACAGCCCTGTAAAAATGCTAGGTACCAACACATGTTACTTCTCTGCAGCCACTAAGTGATTAACAACCGGTTTCACTAATAAACAGCTACTATGTGTTGGCTCTCTTTAGCCTACGTCCTTTTCTTTTATTTGAAGACAAATTTGAAAAAATAGATATACGTATTTGGTGTTATTAATCCGAATATGGTTATGTGATGACTACCCGTTCTGCCTGGGTAGCCTCCCATTTGCAAAGTGGTTATTTGGAACATTATGAAAAAATTAATATAATCCATAGCCAAGTGTGGTGTGCGTACTGTAAGACCTTCGGTACACACACCATCAGATTATTTGACTTGTCGCTCTAACGAAGTAGGCGAGTGTCAGCCATATGTCTCGTGGTCTTATCATGGCGTGTTTATCTTCTGTAGTTAGGTCAGACGATAGAAATGCCACTTGCACGCTTAGAGTCGCAGATTGACGGTGACCAACTTTAAACACAACTTGATTAATTTTCACACACATTTATTAAAATAATAAAAATCATAGATATTACGTAACTTGATTCTGGATGCTGTTTACAAATGACAATCTGAAGTTCCTTTGGTCTTGGCACGTTAATTTTATTCTCACATATCTCTGATACTTGACAAAGTGTCTATACATTTATCTTCATAGCTATTTACAGGAATATGATAATCTTATTAGGTGCAGACTGAATCTTGACTATAGACCGGTACAGACAAATGTAGACTGGTACAGGCTAATGCAGGCTGATGCAGACTGATGCAGACAAATGCAGACAGACTAACCGGAGGTCTGTACACTCGTTGTAATACCTCGAGCGTTCAGGTATCACTGCGCGAGTGTGATCCGCGAGGAGAAAAGATTCTACGTTAGTAGCAATCTCATTGGCTGCGTTACATATTAATACGCGGATCGGTGGAAGCAGAATTTGGTCCGTCTCTAAGACAGCGCCATCTCGTAGTATGGAGGCGGACGAGCGCTGCGCCTGCGCTATTGTGTTTAGTGGGGCGCGCTCTAGTGGGAAAGTTGTGTACGCGCTGACTACGCGGAACTATGTACACAACATCAAGGATGTTCCTACTCGTAACTCCTCATTTGATAACGAAAATACAGTAACACAGACTTGTAAAAATTGTTAGTTATCCCACTTATTAATGTAGGAGTTATGCATATTTATTTTACACACGGTAACGATATCATGGAAAACGTTCAAAGACACGGAAAATGTTTACAGCGAACTGATGAAAATCTTCCCGGCAGTGCTATGGAAAAAGATTCATCGGTAGGGAGTGGACCACAATATGAAAAACACCTGCAAACCTGTTTTGCAATCTTGGGTACGAGCAGCTCTGTATGAAACATTATACAATACGATTCACAAAGCTGTAAAGCAGTATGAAATAAAAGTCAGCCGACTTCCATTATGTCAGATACATCAATTAGAGGACACTATAAAACATAAATTCGTGTGTAAAAACTGAAGTAAATTGATCTAGAAAAAAAGCGGTAATGACGAGATAGCGAAATGCAAATAAATGGACATGACACCTCAGTACGAAAATAATAGTCTCACATGATTATTGGGAGAATATGCTGATCACCATACAACTAATAAAAGAAGCGTCCCATATCAATATAGGATGTGTAGTTGGAGAGCTCACTCAAAGTACAAGCAGAAAAAACTAAATTTTTGGGTTGCTGTATAAGAGAGGAAGTAAACTTTTATTTTCATCGTAGGAGACCTTTGCTTACTCTTGTTTGTGATGCCTCTGTTTAAATGAAAAATAATTTTCATTTTAGTTTTCTGGATAAATGTGAGACTTGTTGAGGCCAATCGAAAGCGAGAGAAAAGGCTGAGTTCCAAAGCGAAAAAAGACGCTTCCCTATTAAAAACAAATTAACGCAAATTTTTGTGCGATGCAGCAGACATACACGATGAAAAGAACAGAACTGATTCAAGTGTGTAGCTCCTGTGATGGTCAAAAAGTAAAACATTGTAGGCTTACGAACTGCCAGCATTCTGGAACAGCTATAGGTTAGTAATTTCTGTTAATGAGTTCACCGAAAAACCGTTCGAAAGTTGCAACTTTGGACTGGTTGTTCGTTTTACTGATTGGAGGTTATTAAAATACTCTAGCACAACGCAAATATGTCCAGAAATCCCCGGTGCTAAGCAGCTAATAGAACTGCTGTTTCTGAATCCTCGTTTGCAAATTTGCAACATTTGTGTTTTCGATGTTGATTCTTCCATCCAGCATCACGGCCCACTAAAATATCAATATACGGTATAGTCGTAAGTAACCAAATGAGATCTAATTTTTCTTTTGTATCTTAATAGTGTGACCAATATACCGTAATGTATCAACGATATGTATGAGCGTTTGTGTATTTCATAAGAGCTTAATTGAGTGCATACATAAGTGAAAGAAGCGGACAAATGAATGAATCAGGTACCACCGGAATGAATCATCTTGCTAAATTTTCAGGGCATTCGGAAAGACGAGCTTCTTAGCTGTATTGGCTTCAATTAGGGGTCGCCGTGGCTTAAACACTGCCGCATCTGGGGAGAGGCCTGAATTAAAGGTTTCCGATCTTGGTAGCAGCCAAGATGGGGGATTTTCTCCGTCGTAATTCCCTCTGGGCATCTAGCAGATCGTGTCATCCGCTGTCCTGGAGAGTACCGGAGATTACTTTATCTTTCCCGAGATCGTCTGGCCGATCCGTAGAACTGGGCTAATCCAGCCGCTGTGCCGGAGGCTAGCACGACCTCCCCCCTAGAGGAGTCCAGAGCCTAGTTCTGCGACTGTGGCACTGGGTTATTTAATTAACAATGGTTTTATCTCCTCAGTGACTTATATTATATAAGGACCTATGCGACGCGTTATGGGTACAAAGGTTCCATTTATGGTTATATGTAAAACTGAACAAGAAAACAAGAGACATCTAAATAATTGCCACAATAAACATACACGCCTAACATTTAACGCTGCATATCGGAGGGAAACATGGAGGGTAAAAATCGTAGAGGGAGACCAAGAGATGAATACACTAATCAGATTCAGAAGGATGTAGGTTGCAGTAGGTACTGGGAGATGAAGAAGCTTGCACAGGATAGAGTAGCATGGAGAGCTGCATCAAACCAGTCTCAGGACTGAAGACCACAACAACAACAACAACATCGGATCTCAGTTCATACACTATTAGTAAGATGTCAGTGAGCTGTTACAAAAACAAAACAAAAAAATCGCTCATCATGTACAGGATATGGAAAAAGATACGGAAACACCAAAAACACAACACAGTAGCATGCCTAATACGATGTAGGAAAAGCGTTGGCCTTCAAAACAGCTTCCAGTCGTCTCGGCATGATAAATACAGGCCCTCTATAGGTTTCAAGGAACTCTCAGACAATTATTTCTGCAAAATAGTGACAAGATCAGGTATGGACGATGCAGCTGGACAGCTACCAAACAACGTTCTCTCCAAAGTAGACAAAATTCATCATTCCGGTGGTGGGCCGGTGCAAGGTATATATAGGCCAATCCCCCTCCCGCTCCTCCCTCAGGAGCTTCCTATGAGTCGGTGCGGTCTAGATACAGCGTCCGTTCTCCCGCCGTCTGGGCGCTGCGTCCTAGGTCTCCTCGTTCAGGAAGGTCTGCCGGCACCGCTCTCGTTATTCTTCCCTCCTCTTCCGAAGTCGGTACACTCTGGCCACATGGAAGAGATAAACTGGCAGACTTCCTCACACATCTCAATTCCAGACACGAGAATATTAAGTTCACCATGGTCTTACCCAGCATTTTAGGAGCCACAGCCGCAGATTTCTTCATGTTAAAGCAGAAAATTAAGACTTCCCGCAAATGGCGACAAATGGGTACGTAAGTTGACGTACTTAATCGAGAATAACCTTATGATGCAATCACAAATCGACTAATATTTTAATGGCATTATGTTTACAGCTGCCTAATTTTATTGTATTACACCTATGATAAACCACTTGAACCCCACTTGCCGCTACTGTTGTCTATTGCAAAACGGCGGAAGCAAAGTTGTAGACCTAATATTTTGCGATGTATTCTTCTTCGCGTAGTGATTGTTATTTGGCATATTTCCGATAAACATCCAAAAATATCAACACGTCGTTGCCTGACCACTTGCACACATTTCGTTCCTGAGTCTCCACCACGGTGGCAAGGAAACATTACTAAAATAAAATGAAAGCGATGAACAAGCCAAATAATATGTCGATAAGAGTCTGATAAGAGAGCAACTAGCGACTGAGCTGTCATAGGAGGCGAGAACAGCCCTCTGTAGCGGCGGCTAGGTCACGTGACCGCCTCACGCGGCTACTAGAATTGAACATGCTTAGTTCCAGTAGCTGGTAGTTTTTATGAGCTGATAGTCGAGTCAGTAGCACCGAAACGTGGCCACATGAAGTTATACGCTATTCAAATCGCAGCGACAAATGTCGCCCCGTGTGACAGCCTTTATTGCAAGGTGGGGGATGTTATTGTTCGATTGGTTGGTGAAGGAGACAGGAGTTTTTCAGAGGGAAGGCTGGCCGTAGAAAGCTAACCACAGTTCAGGAAATACTCTTCATTATTCATCAAGCTAGGGCAGATACAGGCGTGCGCCCTCGTCTTGCTTGGCGTGGTTTGCAGGTCGACTGCGTCATCAGGTGCTTGCCTTTCTGAAGCTAGTGCAGCATTCTTGCATAGGCAGTCCGACGGCGACGGATCTCCGATCCCGAGGAGTGTGGGCAGCGTATGGCTTCAGGAAGCTGTCTGAGCCGACACAAGGGTCTGCTACTCTCTGTCACGGAACTCTTCGCCGACACTTTCGCTGACTCTTCGTCGAACTTCACCCCTGGCAGGTCATCGAGGCTGCGTAATTGTGGCGTTCTAGCACCAAGTTTACTGTCTGAGGTTACCGGAGCCTTGCCCTGCGTTGCCGTAACGTGTGGGGTCAGCTGTGCGCCTTTTATTAATTTATTCGGCATAAATCTCTAAATGGCTACAGATACAGTTTCTTACAAGGGAACCTCCCCATCGCACCCCCCTCAGATTTAGTTATAAGTTGCCACAGTGGATAGGCCTTGAAAAACTGAACACAGATCAATTGAAAAAACAGGAAGAAGTTGTGTGGAACTGTGAAAAAATAAGCAAAATATACAAACTGAGTAGTTCATGGGAAGATAGGCAATATCAAGGACACAGAGACCCCAGGAGCGCCGTGGTCTCGTGGTAACGTGAGCAGTTGCGGAGCGAAAGGTCCTTGGTTCAAATCTTGCATCGAGTGAAAACTTTAATTTTTTATTTTCAGTTTATGTGACAAACTCTTATGTTTTCATCACTTTTTTGGGAGTGATTATCACATCCACAAGAAAACCTAAATCGGGCAAGGTAGAAGAATCTTTTTACCCATTCGCCAAGTGTACAAGTTAGGTGGGTCGACAACATATTCCTGTCATGTGACGCACATGCCGTCACCAGTGTCGTATAGAATATATCAGATGTGTTTTCCTGTGGAGGAATCGGTTGACCTATGACCTTGCGATCAAATGTTTTCGGTTCCGATTAGAGAGGCACGTCCTTTCGTCTACTAATCGCACGGTTTTGCGATGCGGTCGCAAAACACAGACACTAAATTTATTACAGTGAACAGAGACGTCAATGAACGAACGGACAGGTAATAACTATGCAAAAATAAAGAAAGTAAAATTTTCACTCGTGGGAAGACTTGAACCAAGGACCTCTCTTTCTGCAGCTGCTCACGCTACCACGGGACCACGGCAGTGCTGAGCTCATGTCCTCCTTGATGTTGCCTATGTGTCCCATGGACTACTCAGTTTGTATATTTTGCTTATTTTTTCACAGTTCCACACAACTTCTTCCTGTTTTCTCAATTGATCTGTGTTCAGTTTATCAAGGCCTATCCACTGTGCCAAGTTATAACTAAATCTGAGGGGGGTGCGATGGGGCGGTTCCCTTGTTAGAATTCAAGCCACATCTGGTGTACACTTAAGGGGAGAAACCATATTAGGAGGTTCAAAATATTCGATTTTTTTGTTGTTGCATAAATCGTTAGCTTAACTATCCATGAATACACTATCAAAAATTCAAAGCAAAATTCGCATCCGTTTAGATTTTATGAGCATAGAACCGAGTGCACATCGGGTGCAGATGAAGATTTATCAAGGGATGAATTACTGGAGAGATGTTTAGGTGGCCACACACACACACAAAATGCGAATTAAAATTTTCATTCCACTATTTAGCGATTAGCTCCTAAACACTTGAGCTTCGGACTAAAAGTCGTGGAACTGGCATCGCATATTGCAAAGGGCTTATTAAATGAAGGAAATTCGTCCCTTATGATGGTCATGAACGGGGCAGGAATTGTAGCAGGCATGCAAAGCTTCAATTATGCCGAACAAATGGATAGCCAGTGCGTGAGCCGGCAGAATCGAGGTAGTTCATTGGAATCGAAGGAAGGTCGGAAAGCTCGGAAAGCACTGCTGCAAGCGCAAAACGAAGTCTATGAAGGAGAAGGATGTTTGTTATACGGTGCTGCAATCGCAGGTTAATCGGTAAGCATTTTACGTTATTATTAACTTCCGCCGGCCGCGGTGGCCGTGCGGTTCTAGGCGCTTCAGTCCGGAACCGCGTGACTGCTACGGTCGCAGGTTCGAATCCTCCCTCGGGCATGGATGTGTGTGATGTGCTTAGGTTAGTTAGGTTTAAGCAGTTCTAAGTTCTAGGGGACTGATGACCTAAGATGTTAAGTCCCATAGTGCTCAGAGCCATTTGTTAACTTCCTTGAACGTCTAGTTTCCGAGAATTTATTTTTCAAACGCGTTTATCTCGAAATGTCTTTTTTCACATTTGTGTGTAGTCTAACTGAAAAAGTATAGAACCAATCATAATGAAAACTGATAGTATGATTCTTTATTAAATTATGAATTATATGAATCAACGTGTGAGATGATATCATGATTTCAAGAGTATTTTTCTTTGCATCATTAGAGAAAAAATCGTGAAAATCGAAGTAAATTGTTCCAACGCCTGCAAAATTTGTAATTTTCATTGTTTTCACCTGCATTGAGGTTCATATTCTTAGAAAATAAGTTATTGCCTCAAATGGCTCTGAGCACTTTGCGACTTAACTTCTGAGGTCATCAGTCGCCTAAAACTTAGAAGTAATTAAACCTAACTAAACTAAGGACATCACACACATCCATGCCAGAGGTAGGATGCGAACCTGCGACCGTAGCGGTCGCCCGGTTCCAGACTGTAGCGCCTAGAAACGCACGGCCACTCCAGCCGGCCAAAGTAAGTTATTAATGTAAAATCAAAACCTTTTTGATTTCAGATGAAAATCGAAATGGCTAAACTGCACGCAATTGGAGAACTGTACTCACAACCTTCAGCGGACATCACAGCGTAACGTGGTTATTTTTTTGCTGAAATTATTCAAAAAAATCACAAAAACTGTTCGAAACATGAATGAGATGATGTCAAAATTTGATTAAATTCTAATTAATTCTTCACACCCAAAAAAAAAAACCAAAAATCAGTGTCAAACTACCTCCTAATGTGGTTTCCCCCTTAAAAGTAAGCTGGGAAGGAGTGGAGACTGTCTCTTAGGAAGGCGTTAGGCGAATTTTTATCTGCTTTGTAAATAGATATATTTTGCATTAACTCTTTGTGAGTTTGGATGATGTGGTGAAAACGACCTTGTGGTCACTAATTCCGGTCTCCATCGTAAGGCTCCCTATTTTCTCAAGATTAGGCCTACTTGTTGCCAAGAGGTCACGTATGTTTTCGCAACCATTTACACTTCGAGTGGGCCCCTGAATTAAATGCTCAACATAAGTTTTTGAGAAAACATTTAGTGCTATTTTCGATGATATTTTATACCCACCACGCCGCGCGGGATTAGCCGAGCGGTCTATGGCGCTGCAGTCATAGACTGTGCGCATGGTCCCGGCGGAGGTTCGAGTCCTCCCTCGGGCATGGGTGTGTTTGTCCTTAGGATAATTTAGGTCAAGCAGTGCGTAAGCTTAGGGACTGATGACCTTAGCAGTTAAGTCCCATAAGATTTCACATACATTCGAACATATACCTACCATCGACTTTGCACGTATATCTTCGCCAACATATGGAGGGTACATTGAAGTCACCACCAACTGTAACTGTGTTCGTGGGGTACCTACTTGAGAAGCTACTAAAGCTTTTTAACTATTCAGAAAATGAATCAACTGAGTTTGGGATCAGGGAAAGGAAGTAATTTTCAAATTATGCCGGTTGAAGAGTATACCCATACTAACTCACCCATACTACACATGCTAACTCACACGAAATAACTCCTTCAGTTTCACTGTAAGATAAACTACGTCTAACAACAAACACGTCGTCACCAACTTAATTTAATCTATCCTTTCTTAACCCGTTACGTCCTTCGTAAAAGTTTCGGCTGAACTTATCTCGGGCTTCGATGCAGTTGCTCACTGCCACCTATAAAAATATATTATGTGAATGCGCGGTATCCACGGCTGTGATATACATTATGTAACTGAAGAAGGGGGGAGGGCGTTGAAAGGAAAGGGAAGGGAAGGAGCTCTTGATGGCAGCTGCATTGGAAATTTATGCGGAATGAGCGATGAAAAGAGGATATACGTTGCGGATCGGGATTCGAACCCAGTATCTCCTGCTTACGAGGCAGTTGAACACAGTGCACCCAGTGTTTATCGCAATTGCGTCGACTATATCTAAACGCCTTCTGACCGACCGTCATTCCCACTCAACGCCACCTAACCGCAGTCCCTGTCCAAGTTCTCCATGCTTAATATTCCTGCAGGAGGTCGAAAGTAATTGTGCAATTTACCAAGAAAGTAATGCACCAGATTTTTTTCCCTTCAACAATTCTTTATTGAAGATAATGAGAATTACACACACAAAAGAATTGTGTTTTACCTTCAAACCCTATTTTTCCCAAGTACTTACCTTCCCGTTCTATGGCCTTCTTCCAGTGCGAGACAGAGCTCATCCTCTTTGTGCATGATATACAACAGGCTCTAGATACCGGCTCCCAGGTTGATGCCATATTTCTCCCCACTTTCGAAAAGCGTTCGACTCAGTTCCGCACTGTCGCTTGCTACAAAAAGTGCGCTCGTACGGTCAGTCCGATGACATATGCAGCTGGATAGAAAGTTTTCTAACAGACAGGGAGCAGTGTGTCGTCCTGAACGGGGTGACTTCAACAGAAACAAGCGTAACTTCAGGGCAGCGTGATAGGTCCTCTGCTTTTTACGATTTACATAAACGATCTGGTTCATGGTATTGACAGCGGCCTTAGACTTTTTGCCGATGATGCTGTAGTCCACAGGAAAGTAGTATCACACGAAAATTGTGAACAAATCAATGAAGATTTGCAGAAAGTAAATGCGTGGTGTAATGACCGGCAGTTATGTCTCAATATTAGTAAGTGTAACCTACTGCGTATACCAAGGCGAAAATCCCCATTTGTGTATGAGTACAAAATAAATGATCAGTCTTTGGAAACGGTAACATCAGTCAAGTATCTGGGTGTGACTATTCGAAATGATCTCAAATGGAATGATCAGGCCGGCCGCGGTGGCCGTGCGGTTCTGCCGCTGCAGTCCGGAACCGCGGGACTGCTACGGTCGCAGGTTCGAATCCTTCCTCGGGCGTGGGTGTGTGTGCTGTCCTTAGGTTAGTTAGGTTTAAGTAGTTCTGAGTTCTAGGGGACTTATGACCTAAGATGTTGAGTCCCATAGTGCTCAGAGCCATTTGAGCCATTTTTTTGGAATGATCAGATTACACAAGTAACGGGTAAGGCGAACTCTAGACTGCGGTTTATTGGTAGAATCCTGAAGCGATGCAGTCCTTGAACAAAAGAAATAGCTTACAATACGTTAGTTCGTCCAGTCTTGGAGTACTGATTCGTCTGTATGGGACCCTTACCAGTTGGGTCCGATTCAAGAGATTGAAAAGGTCCAAAGAAGAGCGGCAAGATTCGTGACTGGTACATTTAGCCATGGCGAGAGCGTTACAAATCTCAGAAAGATTGAAGTGGGACACACGGCGCACTAAACAGAAGGGGCTGCTCAGTAAATTCCGGAATCCAATCTTCGCCGAGGATGTAGAGCGTATATTATTACCTCCAACTTTCAAATCGCGCAATCACCACCATTCAAAGATAAGGGAAATAATAGCTCGTACTGAGGAATTCAGACAGTCGTTTTTCACTCACCCGATCCGCCAGTGGAACGGCGGGAGGGGATATGACTTTGGCGCCAATTGTACCCTCCGCCACACACCGCTTGGTGGCTAGCGGAGTATATATGTAGATATGTAGATGTATAAGGGTGTGTATGCCTTGTCGGTACCAATCCTGGTCCTGGTGGTGGAGCCAGTGCTCCACTGTGTGAACTCCCTTTGATGACTGACAGATGCAGCGCCAACTGTCAAGTCGCAATGCGTCTGTCCTCGCAAATGTCAACATCTGCTCGCTGCAACATGTCATGTGTGACAGCCGTGGATGGTCTCCCTGACCGCTGCAAATCGTGGAGCTCTGCCGAACCGCCTTCTGATCACCTCGTCCTCCGTGCCCAGCGACTAACTGTACTTCTGTCGACAACAGATACTCCATAGGCTCTGCACAAGCGTTTGTGAACATTCCCCGCAGTTTCTTTCTCTACAGTGAGAAATTCAATGACAGCACTTTGCTTGTTATGTACATCACCTACAGACGCCATTTTCAAACTGTCCTGCATCTACGCTAAGTGTCTGAAGTGACGGAAACTTGGCGCCCTCTCTCAGGAGGCTTCAAATAATACATATTGTACGTAACGTTTTGCATTCGTAACATTGTTTTCGGCTGATAAAAAAATAGCGGTGCATTACTTTCTGGGCCGGGAGGCGTGCCGAGATTGTTCGCGCAGTTGCAATAAATACTGTGGCCCACTGGCACAGTGGTTAACGCAGCTGCCTAGTACACAGGAGATCCCGGTTCGAATTCCGGTCAGGCACACATTTTCACTCGTCGCCGATAATTCCGTATAAAGTTTCGATGCAGTTGACATCAGTAGTCGCTTTCCTTTCTCCCCCCTCCAACTTCACTTAGATAAAATCCATAAAAATGAAGTCAGTACCGAATGCACCTCTGAAGAGAAGCACATGGGGAAGTAGAGTGTCACAAGAACGCTGCCCTGAGAGTGTACCATGTTCATAGATTTGGAGTCTAGTACGCCCGTGCAGTATTATGTCTCCCCACACCATAGCTCCTGGACCACCAAAACGATCTCGCTCGTGTTAGCAAAAGATAATCAAAACAGGTAACAGCACTTAAATCTCTGTTTCCCTTCAACTGGACTGCACAGCTATGATAAACGTTTTTCGTGACTCAATTTACCTAAATACGCTGTTGGTCGTTAGAAATAAAACACTTAATTCAGTTTCTGTTTTACTATTGGCTACCGTCCACTACTTAGCCTTTTCATGTGTGCGAAAAGACGTATCAAAACATTGCCGACTAAAATCAAGATTAAAAAAAAGTAAAAACAAAGTAACGTGCGTTATCATGCAGGTAAGTTTAAATCATAGTTAACAGCCCACGGATTGTTTGCCAATGCCAATGTAAATCACAACGACAATAGCTACACAGCGGTTACATTTACAGCTAGTGTTCGGACCTAGCTGCCAATACGAATGAATACTGTAAAATCAAGCACATTGCTCGCCTTCGCAACATGAAACTCACATTTAGGTGCTGCTTTTCGCATCACAGTTCGCGGGACGACATCAGAATAATAACTATTATATAATATATTGTACATCAGAGAGGCGGAATAACTATGGATAAATCCAAGTTCCAAGATACTTAATTACAGATAGTATATATTATAATAAAGAAGAAAATGGACCATTTTATTGTAATGTCGTTCCGCTGAAATGGAATAATGTGTCTTAATTCTAGTAACCAAAAGCTTAAGTTGTGAACATGACTTACTACGATAATTTTAATTGCTGTCACTCCAAACCGCTTTGACACGCAAGCGGAGAATGTAGCAACGAACATGATCATAAAAAAAGCGTTTTGACACTGTACACAACTCATTTATTTAGCTGTTGAAATGGTGAAGTACTGAATTACAAAGTTTAGCCAACCTTTCTATCACAACAACACATACTGTATCAGAGCAGTATTTCAGGTTGACAACTGTCTAGTATAGCATTCAATGTGTTTGATGGAAATTGCGTTTGAATATTTATATTGAACAAAATTCTGTTTACGAGTAATAATCGCAAAAAGCAGAGTAGCAATTGAAGCGCTTGGATGCGAGACGATGACTGTTACACGAATGTATGTCGGCCTTGGGATGAACATGGACATTATTTCTCTATTGGTTAAGTTCTCACGATCGCTGCGCGCCTGCATAAGATCCTAGCGGCCGACCCTACAAAGGGCGCTGTTCATTGATCTGTCTCTTTTTCAGCTGTCATATAGACATTTTATCTTTCATAATCAATTTATAAGTAGCCACAGGCAATCTATTACGCTATATTAATTGTTGACCGTAAGTTCACCATAAAAAAAGGGTCGGACCTATACTCTTCATATATTTCCTTTTAACAATTTTACATGGGTAACAGCATTCATCTTTTAAAGTATCACAATTGGTTTCTATGATAGTCATCAATTTTAATAAGTCTGCTACATGCATTTTATTTAATGTGCTTTTATCAGATTACGTTTTTGCCAAATGATGACATATAAGGAAGCCCACACTAGCGACATCTAGGGAGAGTGTACGCAAACAGGTTTCTGGATGCTACTGTACTTCAGTAGCATAATTGGCAATAATCAGCATGATGGTGCACCTGCACATTCCGCAATTGACACTAGGCTGACCCTTGACAGGATGTTCGACGGGCGTTTCATAGGACGTGGAGAACGCATAAATTGGCCAGCCCGTTCTCCTGATCTTACACCTCTGGACTTCTTTCTGGGGGGTACGTTAAAGGAGAATGTGTACCGTGATGTGCCTACAACACCAGAGGATATGAAACAACGTATTGTGGCAGCCTGCGGCGGCATTACACCAGATGTACTGCGGCGTGTACGACATTCATTACGCCAGAGATTGCATTTCTGTGCAGAAAATGATGGCCACCACATTGAACATCTATTGGCCTGACTTGTCGGGACACACTCTATTCCACTCCGTAATTGAAAACGGAAACCACGTGTGTACGTGTACCTCACGCCTCATAGTAATGTACATGTGCGTCAGTGAAAAAGACCAATAAAAAGGTGTTAGCATGTGGACGTAATGTGCTGTTCCAGTGTCTTCTGTACCTAAGGTCCATCACCGTTCGCCTTGGATCCCTACGTAATTCGGTGGTCTCCGATACACACGATCGAACAGCGGAGGAGTGGTACTCAAGCGTCAAATTTAGGTTGCAATATCTCCGAATGTAATTAACATTTTACAATGCAACAAACGGCACTGATTACGTATTTGTTTATATGTTCAGATGTGCTAACAAAACTAACGGGGTTCCATTTAAAAAAACGTAGGTTTGTGTTAAAAAACATACTTCCGTGCATTTTTGTATGGTTTGTATTAAACAATTACACTAGCCCCTCTCCTCACGTTCCGTCTGTGGAATCGATTCGTCAGTATTTGATGTGGTTTACGAAATATATCCAGCGGTAACGTTAGGTGACTCACCCTGTATAGTGATACATATTGCTGTTTTATGTTAAAAGACACACTGCTCACTAGATGTATATATTTATATATTTTAGATCTGTGGATGGTCAATACGGACTGAAACCGGTCATCGTCTAAAGAATTCATATTGTGATCAGAGACTGAAATAAAAAACATTCTTGTTTATTTAGTACACACACACACACACACACACACACACACACACACACACACACACACACTTGCTCTCGTTGTCATACGGTAAACATGAAGGTGATAGATTCAAACATTACTTCGGTCCTCCTCTGTGTGTGCACTGAACGGTGTTAAGTGCACACAAGTGACCGTCAATTGGAACAATGGGTGGAGCTGGTTCAATGCATTCCGCTGCGTGCAGCCAACTGTTTACTGATAATACACAACGGCGGAGCGTTAGTAATTGTGAAAGCGAATGAACGTTCATTCAGCGACTCGCTAATCATTGCAGCAGACGTCATTCCGAACGCGTCAATGGAAAGAGCATGCCGCCATCACACATTCAATACTGGAGAAGTAGGCAACGGGGAAACAATTAAGGCCCGGCAACGTGCGCTGTAGCAGATATGGGGTCACCCACCTACGTTCATTGTACTTCGATAAAACCGTATTGTTCGAAACAGCTGGTTGTATTTGCATGTACAGTCAAAGCAGTGGAACATCGAAGATGTAACGTCATAAAACCGTTTTACAAATACAATGTGTCTGTCCGGTAACCTCTTCTATCCTATTGCGGGACCCCTGTACTAAATTCAATGAGGCACGCTGATTAGTGCAGTACAGCACTAGTCGGCAATTAAGTAGAGCTGGCATCATCAATAGAGACGGACAACTGTCCTATTATGAGCCCAGCATCCAGATGAGCAGTCTGCGTGGCTCTGGACAGTGTATGATTTAGCTTTATTGCTAATGGGCTTGGGACAATTACGTGCTCGAATCGCACAGTGCAAGAAAAATCACATTTGTTAATTAAATATTGTGTGTATAGTGGTTGTTATGTCGGGAATTTGCCTCTTTCGTACGGCATTAGTTGGTATTAAAGCTATAAAGAGACCCATGTGTAAATTTATTTGGACAGTATCATTTCAAAAAGATCTATTTCATTGTGTGTCCGGTTAAAACAATTCCATTATATTAATTCCGCTGTTCATACACATGGAGAAAATATAAATAGAGATAATACCTTCAACATGGCGAAAGGTGTACTATTTCCTTCGTCAAAGTAATCATATTCGTACCAAAATTTCGGTGAAAGAGCATTTTGAAACTGTAGGTATTAAATCTAGTAATTATGGCAATAACTAATAGGAACGTTGGGCGGTGGCTGTTCAACTGGTAAAACCTGTTATCAAGTAAAGTGATCTGGTGTTGGAAATGTAGGTTAGGAATGTAACAGATATAAAAGGTGTTTCAAAGAGATTTATGCGGTTTCACAGAATTGTATCTTTTACGTGGTTGAAGACAGAAACTTATCGTACCTTTTAACTTAGGCATCGAACGTTAAAGTTTGGTAGCGGGATCTCCATGGTGCTAGTTCGTTTACTCGCTCTTTATCCAGTGCGTATAATTATTTAGTTAGTTATTTGCATGTTCCATAGACCATTTCCTCGATATGTTTTATCGAAATGATGTGGAACGAGTCAGTGTACAAGATACGTATCCGTCATTAGTGTTAACATGAATGAAAATACCATTTTTAGTCCTACTTATGCAACTACAATTGAGAACTAGCTTGTTTTACTTTGTTTCTACAGACTACCAGTTTATAAATAAAATTACGTCGATGAAATGTAAGGAGTTGTCCAGGAGACATGATTTTAGTCTAAATTTGAAACTTTGGTACCTGTCAGACATTTTATATTGTTGGGAAAATGACAAAAATTTGATTGATGGATACTGATCTCCTTTCTGAGCTAATGACAACTTTAACTATGGGCAATAATGGTCGTTTTTTGGTGACGTGTTGTAGGTACGGGCAGCAGTATTCTTCGCAAACTGTGATAGATTACTGACGAGAAATTTCATTAATAGATGTACTGTGATAATGCAATTAAAACGCCCGACTTCTTGGTGAAGTGCATACATGGCCACTGTCTATTTCTTGCAGTCAATAATTCCTTTCTAAGTGGTGAGTTACCGCAGAGTATTATTAAGTGGAAATATGTAAAATATATCAGAAGATTGATTAGTTTGTTTCCAAGATTAGTAATCATACCAAGAGCATATGTAGCTGAACTTAACTGTTTGAGAAGATCAGCAGTATGTTTTCTACAGTTTAAGTTTGCATCAATATGTACACCCAGAAATTTGAAGCATTTATGCCATTAACCCCATTTACTGACTCCATTTCATGCGGTTGATCAATTGTTGGTGTGACCACTTGTTTCAAAGAATTGAATATAGTGTGCTTTCTCAAAATTAATGGAGAGTCTATTTCACAGAACTACTTAATAATTCTTTTAAAAACATCATTAAAATATCTTCTGTAGCTTATAACGAATGGGATTTAATATAACACTAATATCCGAAAAAGTACCAATTCTGCTTGACGCATGTTAAGTAGAAGGCCATTCATGTACGTAAGAGTGGATCCAAAACTGAATCTAGTGGGACTGCTTTCCTGGATTCTGCCTGGCTACTAAAATTCTCTCTCCTTACAACATTGTATGAATTATTCACCACAACTCTTTCGTTCTCCTTGTTGTGTGTAAAGCCATCAACTTCATGTAACTCTCCTTAGAGAGTAACATGATCTACGGAATTAAGCGAATTGGAAATATCATAAAAATACAAACGGGCGACATTTTACTTTTTAAGACTTGTAATATTTGGTGAGTGAGGAGGAGGAGGAGGAGATTAGTGTTTAACGTCCCGTCGACAACGAGGTCATTACAGACGGAGCACAAGTTCGGATTATGGAAGGATGGGGAAGGAAATCGACCGTGCCCTTTCAAAGGAACCATCCCAGCATTTGCCTGAAGTGATCTAGGGAAATCACGGAAAACCTAAATCAAGATGGCCGGACGCGGGATTGAACCGTCGTCCTCCCGAATGCGAGTCCAGTGTGCTAACCACTGCGCCACCTCCCTCGGTATTTGGTGAGTGAATGTATGAATAGCATCCTCTGTCGAGGAGCCTTTCTTCAGCCCAAAGTATGGAATGTTAAGTGAATTGTTTCTATAAGGGGCGATCAAAAAGTGTTGCTACGGCGTATATGCAACGTAGTGTGACTCCGATGTAGGCATATAAGCAATGACGATTAGGCAAGCGACTAGTGTGGCATTCGTGTCTTTCCGACGTACGTGCGGCAAATGTGGAAACTTGAACTATGGCGCTGTTATTACCAAATGTGTCCCAACAGGACCAACGTGCTGTTATTCTTCTCTTGGCTCCTGAAGAAAAAACGCTGGTGGACAACAATCGGTGAATGAAGAATGTGCATAAGGCAGCTGTCTGTCGAAAACCACCGTTATGGAATGGTGCGCCAAGGGGCGGTGCTGCATCATGATGACGCTCGTTCCCACATCGCAAATGTCGTACGCAGAAGTTACGCCAACTCAAGTTGCAGATACTCGAGCTCCCGTCCTGATCTCTCCCCGTGCGATATCGCACCTTCGGTTCCTTAAGAGAAGTCCTTGAATGGTCGACGATTCCCGTCGGATGAGAATGTGCAGCTGACAGTGACAGACTTCTTCACGTAGAAAAATGGTTCAAAATGGCTCTGAGCACTATGGGACTCAACTGCTGTGGTCATCAGTCCCCTAGAACTTAGAACTACTTAAACCTAACTAACCTAAGGACATCACACACATCCATGCCCGAGGCAGGATTCGAACCTGCGACCGTAGCAGTCCCGCGGTTCCGGACTGAAGCGCCTAGAACCGCACGGCCACCGCGGCCGGCTTTCAAGTAAAAGAACTCTGCGTTTTACCAAACGGTTATCTTCAACCTGGAAATTCGGCAGGATGATTGCCTCAATGCACAATGATTGCCTGATTAGCATACCGATTCTGGACTGTACGGCCTTAGAACGGAACGTATTTTGGTCGCCCCTTATACTTTAATGTAAGACTACTCTTGAGTATGTTACTTTTTATAATATTTTGGAAGACGTCAATAAGGAAATTGAACGATAAGTAATGAAGTCTTCATTGTCACCTTTCTTAAAAAGAGGTTTAACAATTTCCTATTTCGATCTTACTCGGAAAGTTTCCCGTGCCAATGATGTGTAGATGGTTCAAAAATGGTTCAAATGGCTCTGAGAACTATGCGACTTAACTTCTGAGGTCATCAGTCGCCTAGAACTTAGAACTAATTAAACCTAACTAACCTAAGGACATCACACACATCCATGCCCGAGGCAGGATTCGAACCTGCGACCGTAGCGGTCGCTCGGCTCCAGATTGTAGCGCCTAGAACCGCACGGCCACTCCGGCCGGCCGCGTAGATGCTGATAGCATATATATGTATATCATTGGCACGGGAAACTTTCCGACTGAGATCGAAATATGAAATTGTTAAACCCCTTTGTAAGAAAGGTGAAAAGAAAGACTTCATTATTTATCGTTTAAATCGTTGAAATCGAGGACGCTATATACAGGGTGAGTCACCTAACGTTACCGCTGGATATATTTCGTAAACCACATCGAATACTGAGGAACCGATTTCACAGACCGAACGTGAGGAGAGGGGCTAGTGTAATTGTTTAATACAAACCATACAAAAACGCACGGAAGTATGTTTTTTAACACAAATCTACGTTTCTTTAAATGGAACCACGTTAGCTTTGTTGGCACATCTGAACATTTAAACAAATACGTAATTAGTGCCGTTTGTTGCATTGTAAAATGTTAATTACATCCGGAGATATTGTAACCTAAAGTTTACGCTTGAAACCTCCGACGTTCAGTTGCGTGTTGTAACAAACAAGGGCCAAGGTCGGCGAGCAGCATCTGCGGGGACATGTTTACGATGACGACCATGTTTACGAGTGTGGCTGTAGTGCACTGTTGTGGTTTGGTCTAGCTGTCGCAGTGTCCGCATGTAGCGGTTGCTGCTATTGTTATTCTGCATTCGTCTCCGCACGCAGACCAACTGTAGTACACCGTGTTACCAGACGTCTGTGATAGTGTAGTGTTGTAGGAACTGTGACCATGGTGTATTCGAACTCTGAAAAGGCGGAGATGATACTCATCTATGGCGAGTGTCGACGAAATGCAGCTGAAGCCTGCACGATGTATGCAGAACGGTACCCGGACAGAGAGCATCCAACGTGCCGCACATTGCAAAACATCTACCGCCAACTGTATGCAACAGATATGGTCGTAGCACGCAAACGGGTCCGTAACAGGCCCGTCACAGGAGAAGCGGGTGCAGTTGATGTTTTAGCTGATGTTGCCATGAACCCACACATGAGTACACGGGACATTGCGAGAGCCGGTGGACTGAGTCAAAGTAGTGTCATGCGCATACTGCATCGTCACCGCTTTCACCCGTTTCATGTGTCGCTGCATCAGCAATTACATGGTGATGACTTTAATCATCGAGTGCAATTCTGTCAATGGGCATTAACAGAGATGCGTTGCAGTTCTACCTGCTTACCGATGAAGCGGGTTTCACAAACCATGGGGCAGTGATGTTGTGTCGATTCCCTAAGGTCTCGACACAATGAGTGGCTAGGTGCACGCGAAACTAACGCAGACGGGCGTAAATTCTGAAACAGGAGACTGGATGAAAAACTATAAAGAAAAGAACGTATTGGGTAGATTACTTAACTTTTAATGATGTTCTTCTTGTTGAAATACATCTCGTGAGTAGTAGTAAGCAATTAGCACAGATACAACTGGCGCCTTGCTAGGTAGTAGCGATGGACTAGCTGAAGGCTATTTAATCTGTCTCTCGGCAATTGAGAGGAATACTTGGTAGGTCTAGTCGCAAGCTATGTCGTCCGTACAACTGGGCGAGGTCAAGTCCGTGTCTTGTGACCTGCCCTGTGGTGGCGCTACGTTTGCGAATACACAGTGGCGACACGCGGGTCCGACATGTACTACAGGACCGCGGCCGATTTAAGTTACCACCTAGCAAGTGTGGTGTCTAGCGGTGACACCACATTCCTCCCCCGCAAATCGGCGAACGGTCGTGAGATAAGGCTTCCGCCCGCCGTGGGGAGGACCCCATGTTGACGTATGCGATGAGGTGGGGAGCCTAACAACAGGCGAGGCCGTGCCACCCGCACCCGGCCATTCGGTCCGAGGGGAGCTAGGAAACGCCTGCAAACCTAGTCCAGGGTGCACGTCAACACGAGGTGTATGCGCACGTAAAGAGACAGAAGGGTCGACCTCCATGTGGTCGGAGCACCCGACGGGCGAAGACGACATCTGGTCCGGAGCGGGCAAGAGGTCCATGGCGGAGGACGGCTGGTCACGGGAAGCAAGCGGCGGCGCGTGACCCAGGGAGGCGCGAGGCGGCTGCAGCGAAGCGTCCGCTGCTGGCGGCGCCGGCGGCGGCTGCGGCGGCGCGACGCCATGAGGCAAAATGGAAGGCATCGTCGGTAACACCTGGGGATGAGGCGAGCCAGTAGATGGGTCCCCAAGGCGCTGACCGGACGGCTCCGTCGCTGAAAGCAGACGGGGAGCGGCAGAACCCAGGCGACGACAGAGGCGCAGCTGATTGAGATGCCGACGCACCTCACCAGAGGCCCCCAAAACCAAATACATCGCGCGGCCGAGGCAGCGAAGAATGCGCCCTGCGAGCCAACGCTGTGAACCGCGATAGTTGCGATAATAGACAACGTCGCCAGGAGCAAAAGCAGGAGTCTGCCGCTGCACAGGAACCTGATGTGGCGGATGCAGCAAAGACATCAAAGTGCGATGAGGACGACCATGGAGCAATTCAGCCGGCGATCGACCATCGCGAGGCTGAGAGCGATATGAGGACAAAAAGAGCAACAAAGCGTCCTCCCGAGAATGCGACTCTTTCAACTTCAACATCTGTGACTTGAAAGTCCGGACCAATCGTTCCGCGGCACCGTTTGACTGAGGCGAAAACGGCGCGGACGTCAGATGTTGAATACCATTGGCCTTGCAGAATGACTGAAATTCTGCGGACATGAATTGTGGGCCATTGTCGGAAACAATAGTCTGCGGAAGACCTTCAATGCAAAAGATAGCAGACAAGGCTTGGATGGTGGCAGAAGACGTCGTGGAAGACATCCGGACAACAAAAGGAAAATGACTGAAAGCATCGACCACAACCAACCATCGAGCATTCCAGAATGGACCAGCAAAATCGATGTGCAAGCGTTGCCAAGGGGAAGTAGCTTTCGGCCATGCAAAGAATTTCCGCGGCGGTGCGGATTGTTGTTCGGCACACGCCACGCAAGAGGAGCACATATTCGTAATCGCAGCATCGATTCCGAACCAAGTACAGTGCTGTCGAGCAAGTTGTTTCGTTCGCACTATACCCCAATGTCCTTGGTGAAGAAGCCGTAAGACAGAGGACTGTAACGAACGTGGGACCACGACTCGGGACTGATCATTATCGGAACGCAACAACAAAACACCACGTCGTACAAAAAGTCTCTCCTTGTGAGCAAAAAAACGGCGAACCAAAGGATCCTCGATCCGCGACTTTGACAAGGGCCATTGCGTAGCAACAAAACGCAAAACAGTAGCAAGGACAGGGTCAGCAGCTGTGGCAGTAGCTACACGACGAAAATCAATCGGAAACGATGCGACCACGTCATCGGCTTCCGAATCAATGAACATGCAAGCAAGTTCGGAAGAATCGAATGCTTTATCCTCAGCAACAGGCAAACGGGACAACGCATCAGCGTTGCCGTGCTTAGCAGTGGACCGATACAAGATATCGTAGCGGTACTGCGAGAGAAAAAGTGACCAGCGAATGAATTTCTGCGCTGTACGTGGAGGTACAGGCTTGTTCGGATGAAAAAGCGATGTCAAAGGCTTGTGGTCCGTGATGATGGTAAAGTGACGACCATACAAGAAATCGTGAAACTTTGTTACACCAAACACAAGAGCCAAAGCTTCCTTCTCTATTTGTGAATAATTGCTTTGCGCAGATGAGAGCAATTTGGACGCAAAGGCAATAGGGCGATCATGCGAGCCATCCTTGTGCGCAAGCACAGCACCGATCCCGAAATCCGATGCATCTACCATCAACAAAAGGGGTTTTCGGGGATCGAATGGCGTAAGGCAAGTATTGGAAAGTAACGCCGATTTCAACTGGCGAAAGGCGCGTTCGCATTCCGTCGTCCATACGAACGGAACACCTTTACGGCGTAAGCGATGAAGCGGAGCTGAAATGGAAGAAGCATTGCGCACAAACTTTGAATAATAATTTACCTTACCCAGCACACTCTGTAGCTGTTTTAAGTTCTGCGGTGACGGCAAGTCCTGAATGGCACGAAGGTGCTCTGGACTCGGATGTATACCTTGGGCATTTATGACATGCCCCAGGTACGGTAAGTCACGAGCAAAAAACACACATTTGTCCTTCCTCAAGCGAAGACCATTCTGACGCAATACCTGAAATAATGTTCGGAGATTCTGCAAATGTTCTGCTTCTGTCTTTCCTGAGATTACAATATCGTCCAGATAGTTCGCAGCCGTAGGGACCGACGCACAAATAGTTTGTAAATATTGCTGAAATAAAGCAGGGGCGGATGCACACCCGAATGGCAGTCTTTTGAAGCGATACAAGCCAAGATGCGTGTTGACCACTAAGACGCGCTGGGATTCTTCGTCCACAGGGATCTGCAAGTACGCATCTGCTAGGTCCAATTTTGAAAAATATTTTCCCGGGCACAGTTTGTCAAAAAGATCTTCCGGGCGGGGCAAAGGAAAAGTAGCAGTCACAAGTTGTGGATTCACAGTGGCCTTGAAGTCCACGCAAAGTCTCAATTTTCCGGAAGGTTTTGGCAAAATGACTAAGGGTGAGGCCCAGAGAGAAGCCTGCACACGTTCAATTACACCTTGAGATTCTAAATCGTGCAATGTTCTTGCGACCTCATCACGCAATGCGTGGGGAACATTGCGCGCTCTGAAAAATTTCGGTTGCGCGTTATCTTTCAGTTCCAAATGCGCTTCATAGTTCTTAGCGCAACCAAGGCCCGGTGCAAAAATGTCTGCAAATTCTTCACAAAGACTAGAAACACTGGCGGAAGGCACAGTCTGATTCACTGATAGGACCTGATTTACAATAGACATATTAAACAATTGAAACAAATCTAAACCAAACAAGTTCACTGCACTAGAGGAACGAAGAACATAAAATGACACAAGTTTTGTCTGTCCCTTGTATGTTGCAAGAAGGCTGCACTGTCCGAACACAGGTATATGCTGTCCTGAGTAACTAGTTAACGTAACATTTGCGGCACGCAATGGCGGTTTGCCCAGTTGTTTGTACGTGTCGTGATTGAGCAATGAAACAGCAGCTCCGGTATCGAGCTGGAATGGTATCACTTTTCCTGCAAAGTCTAAGTCCACAAAAAGTTTATTGTCTTGTTGACGACAAGAGCGACTGTCTCGTGCAATTTGAACTGATACAGGTCCAGAAGCACTTGCAACTTTACGGGATTTCCGGCGACGTCGACGCACACTTTGGGTGGGACGAACACAGTCACTGTTAGCTAAAGTGTCACTGGACGGGTGGGAATGAACTACATGAATGTCCATGGGCGAAGGTCCACGAGCCTGATTGTCCTGGGTTCGATTCCGGCGCGAAGCCAAGGGCCTGGAATTTGTGTGATTGTCTGATCTGAACTTTTTCTGGCAAACACTTTGTACATGTCCTTTCTTGTGACAGTAAAAGCAAATAGCTTGGCGTGACGGGCAATTTTCACGCGAATGTCTAGTTGCACACCGCGGGCAAGATTTCACTGCAGTTGCTTGCTTACGCGGCGCACGTGGTTGCAAGCTAGGCGGCCGCAGCGAAGTCGGGCGCGAGGGCCGCTTAGCGTCCCGTGCAGCGGGCCGGGCGGGCCGATTAATGTGACACACTGCTGGCGAAGTTTCAAAAGATTCCTGAGCAAAGTCAAGTGTGTCTTGCCTGTCCAATATGTCTATCACCTGTTGCAGGGAGGGATTAACTAGTTTCAAAATCTGTTCCCTTATGCGAACATCAGAAACGTTCTGTGCAATTGCATCACGCACCATAGTATCTGAATATGGGAGGCCACATTCACAGGCAAACGCGCAGTCTCTAGTAAGTCCTTGCAAAGTTGCTACCCACTCCCTGTTAGTCTGACCGGCCGTACGTTTTGTACGAAAAAACGTATACCGTTTTGCAACTACATTAACTGTTTCTTTGAAATAGGCATCTAAAGCAGACAAAATTTCTTCGTAGGACAGAGTTGCGACGTCGCGTCGGGGAAACAATTTCACTATCACCCGGTAGGTAGACACACCGACACAAGAAAGCAAAAACGGCTGCCGCTCTTTACCTTGAATTCCATAAGTTGTGAGGTGGAACCGGAACTGATCGGCCCACTCAGTCCAGCTCTCGTTATGGGCCTCAAAGGGCCGAAATGGCGGTGCGACAGCGTTGTGTGGCTGCGGTAGCGATGAAGCGGCTGCCGCCGCATCGGTTTGCAGCGCACGTTGACCCTGGACGAGCTGTCCAAGGGCTTCCAATAACGCCTGCGTCTGCTGATTCTGCAAGCGAAAAAATTCGGACAGTACATCTGGAGAATGCGGCGAAGCCATGACACAAACAAATTAGAGCAAATATAACACAAAGACTGCAACGTGGGCGCGGCACCACTCCTCGGCGCCAAAATATTGTTGTGTCGATTCCCTAAGGTCTCGACACAATGAGTGGCTAGGTGCACGCGAAACTAACGCAGACGGGCGTAAATTCTGAAACAGGAGACTGGATGAAAAACTATAAAGAAAAGAACGTATTGGGTAGATTACTTAACTTTTAATGATGTTCTTCTTGTTGAAATACATCTCGTGAGTAGTAGTAAGCAATTAGCACAGATACAACTGGCGCCTTGCTAGGTAGTAGCGATGGACTAGCTGAAGGCTATTTAATCTGTCTCTCGGCAATAGAGAGGAATACTTGGTAGGTCTAGTCGCAAGCTATGTCGTCCGTACAACTGGGCGAGGTCAAGTCCGTGTCTTGTGACCTGCCCTGTGGTGGCGCTACGTTTGCGAATACACAGTGGCGACACGCGGGTCCGACATGTACTACAGGACCGCGGCCGATTTAAGTTACCACCTAGCAAGTGTGGTGTCTAGCGGTGACACCACAAGTGAATCTACGGAACATGCATTACTGGTCCGTGGACAATCCTCGCTGGCTCAGACAGGTAGAGGGACAGCGACCATGGACTGGAAATCTATGGTGCGGAACCATTGGCGACCACCTCATTGGTCCTCACTTCATTGCAGGGGCCCAAACAGCTGCAACATACATCGCGTTTCTACAGAATGATCTGCCAACGTTGCTCGAAAATGTCCCACTGGAAACGCGTCGACGTATGTGGTATCAGCATGATGGTGCACCTGCACATTCCGCAATTGACACTAGGCTGACCCTTGACAGGATGCTCGACGGGCGTTTCATAGGACGTGGAGGACGCATAAATTGGCCAGCCCGCTCTCCTGATCTTACACCTCTGGACTTCTTTCTGTGGGGTACGTTAAAGGAGAATGTGTACCGTGATGTGCCTACAACCCCAGAGGATATGAAACAACGTATTGTGGCAGCCTGCGGCGACATTACACCAGATGTACTGCGGCGTGTACGACATTCATTACGCCAGAGATTGCAACTGTGTGCAGCAAATGATGGCCACCACATTGAACATCTATTGGCCTGACATGTCGTGACACACTCTATTCCACTCCGTAATTGAAAACGGAAACCACGTGTGTACGTGTACCTCACCCCGCATGTTAATGTACATGTGCGTCAGTGAAAAAGATCAATAAAAGGGTGTTAGCATGTGGACGTAATGTGCTGTTCCAGTCTCTTCTGTACCTAAGGTCTATCACCGTTCCCTTCGGATCCCTACGTAATTCGGTGGTCTCCGATACACACGATCGAACAGCGGTGGAGTGGTACTCAAGCGTCAACTTTAGGTTACAATATCTCCGGATGTAATTAACATTTTCCAAAGCAACAAACGGCACTGATTACGTATTTGTTTATATGTTCAGATTTGCTAACAAAACTCACGGGGTTCCATTTAAAAAGCGTTGGTTTGTGTTAAAAAACATACTTCCGTGCATTTTTTTTATGGTTTGTATTAACCAATTACACTAGCCCCTCTCCTCACGTTCGGTCTGTGGAATCGATTCGTCAGTATTTGATGTGGTTTACGAAATATATCCAGCGGTAATGTTAGGTGACTCACCCTGTATATATATATATATATATATATATATATATATATATATATATATATGTGTGTGTGTGTGTGTGTGTGTGTGTGTGTGTTACAACAGGTGCAGCGTGATTTCCATCACGAGTACGACACTGACCTTCCAACAGTTAAGGGATGTATGGGTTCTCTCCTTATAACATTGTCCTTGAGGGTCGCCTGGCATCGTCTATGTACCTCTTTTTAAAATACTTCGAGATAAAGTTGGTGTCACATAGCACTTTCAATGAATACAGTAAAAACGGATATACTAGCAAAAATATGGGACGAGTCTGACTATCGCCTGCATATTTGTCGTGCGTCTGGTGGAGGAGAAATTGAACATTCGTGACAAGTAAATGAAAGCTTTTATCCTAAACTTAAGTGCCAAAAGTACACCACAGTTGTTTACGCATGCATGTGAAAGGCTCTTTTGAAAATAAGGCTCTTTTGAATATAAAATCTTTGTAATATAACACGTGATTTAAAATTCACCCAAAGTTCGTATCTTCATCCGTATAGACGTATAGAAGATGCAATCCTGCAAAATCGGATGGATGTTTTGGAACACCTAGTATTTTTACTTTAAAGATACTCCGAACACACACTGCTTAATGAATGACTACTGCAATATCACAGGCAGTGAAACAGTTTTCCAAAATCCACCAACGAATAGCAGAAGTGATGCAACATTCCTCAAGCAAAATGTGTAATACTGTATTGCGTTACATTTTTTGTTCAGTGCCTGTTCAGGTACTGTAAAGGACTTCCTAATTAAAAACGGCTGCAGAATACGTGAACCGCCAAGATCTGTGCAGACTGTACAGTTTCGTATCGAGAAATGTAGTAATCGCTCGTGCATCTTAAGAGCTGGCGTTCATCTCCATCGGTCACAATTATCTAGCACTCATTTCCTTGGCCGTGTTGAGTGTGCTTTTGTCAATAAGTTCCCTCCCATGTTTTCAGCGCAAGAAATCTGTCGGTGTCATATACAGTGACCAATGTTGCTATGGAACAGGACCTTCACGACCAACTCATCATCGTTGCCCGAAGTGAACATTGACATCGTGTTTTGCTGTCAACCGGGTTGTGCATTCTGTGTCAGAAAAAATCGCCAAGTTCACGATATTGGTAACAACGAAGTTTTTATTCTAACAGCAGCTATCTGATTACTCCTCCCGCGGGCATAAGAACCAATGGATCGCATAAAATATTCATAACTCTGGATTTGGTAGACTGGAGAATAATATCCGAGATTCTTCAAACAATCTACTGTGACCAAGTGTAGGCGAACAGAGACTGGACAAATGTTTGAGCTGTGCTGGACGCGTTCTTGAGGGCACAACAGAGGACTCGTCAAATCGAAACTACTTTGCAATTTTTTATTAACTAGTGGCTAACATACATACGATTTTCGCAAAGAAATTTAGTAATTTTTAAATGCGGGAGTGTAGTTGACCATCCACGGAAAGTAACGCCGCTATTGGAAACAGCACGCGATGCTTGCATCACTTTCGACCGATACCTGCATCGTCGAGACGTGAAGTAAATGATCAGTCAACAAATCAGGCTGACTGTGAGTAATATTCAGTGATGCATCATGCTCTCATAACGTAGCAAGAATACCAAACAATATCACCAGCTGCAAGAAAGTCATGACGAACTATTTCTGGTAGCACACTATCTTATCAAAGGTATCCGGACACTTGCTAGTCGATATTAATATGGGGTGTGTTCACACTTCCTCTTTATGGCGGCTTGAACTCTGCTGGAGACACTTTCAGTGCGGTGTCTGAATGTCTGTGGAGGAATGGCAGCCCATTCGTCCGCAAGAGCCGAAACCAGAGATGGTGGTGATGTTGGACGCTGGTGTCTGATGTCAAGTCGACGTTCCAAAAGGTGTTCCATTGGGTTCAGGTCGGGACACTGGGGAGGTCAGTCAATTTTGGGAATATTGCTGTGGCCTCACACAAGCGGCTTTATGACAGGGCGCATTGTCATACTGTGCGAAGTAAAAGAGTCTGTAAAATATGTTCATGTCCTTCCGCATTTAGCATTTTCTAAAGTGCAATTAGGGGACCCACCCAACCACGAAGAACACCGCCATACCGTAACACCATCATCTCTGTATCTCACTGCTGGCGCAATATATGAGAGAAGGTAACGTTCTCAGAGGGTATTCGCCAAACCGGAACCCTTCCGTAGTATTGCCACAGGGTATAGAGTGATTAATCACTACACATCACTAATTGTCAGTCATCCAGTGGCGACTCTCTTTGCACCACCTGAAGTGCTGCTTGGCAATGACGACAGAAAATTGTGGTTTATGAGAAGCTGTTCGACCATTGTGCCGTACTCCGTTCTTTCGAGCTCCGCAAGCACATTCAGTGTGCTGACTGGTCTTCTGGTACCCTGGTACCGCTTTGTAGCTCGCAATTGATGCCTTCCGCAAATTAAATGCGATGTTTTACAACTGCTCGACGGTCGCTGTCGGTCAGTTCATCACGTCTGCCCAGTCTTTGTTTAGCTCTGGTTGCTCTTTCGCGTTTCCATTTCACAGCCACGTCACGTACAGCCGACGGGAGCAGATTCAGAAGGGTTGAAATATGTCTGATGGATTTTTTAAGCAGGTGACGTCCAATGACTCTTCCACGTTCGAAGTCACGGAGCACTTTTTACCGATCCATTCCGCTGTTATGATAACAGAATACTCCCCGCCTCATTTAATACTCGGGGGAGTCCGCCTTTTGTGACATCTAGTTCCTCATTGCACCGGGGGAAGGGGCAAGGGGGGGAGGCATGTCCAGGTACCTGAGATAATTCACCGTGTCCATCCAATTCTAAATATTGTTTGTCGGTCTGGAACCCATATCAGTTTAGACTAACGGAACGAAGAAGATTCAAAGAAGATCAACGCAATCCGTCACTGATTTGCTTAGCGTGCGCACGGCTGTCACATGAACACTCAGTACATAATAATGGCAGGCTATATAAGAAAGGCGTCGTATATTGGAGACAGATTTGTTCGGGAAATTGTCAGAGCTCCCAAGTAAAGGTAAGAGAATAAATGGTTTCCTGCAAGGAGCATCTCACAGAATGACCACATGATTAAAAGTAGAGACGTTCGGTCTTACGAAAAGTTGTAGCGACAATCCTCCTCCTCGAGTACAAGCCGTAAATGAATCAGACGGAGGCAAAAGCCATTCTGGTTGGTCATCAACACACTACCACATACCGTATTGTGGAGTGTAGAGTATTGATTTAGACGCTGAGCGTAATATGAAAACTAAGTAAACGTTAAAACATATTTCAGGAGTACTAATATAAGTGATAAACTTCAAATGTCACAGTCATCATCCCTTGTACGTGTAGTGGAACAAATTATATGGTGCACATCATTATAAGCCATTTGACATTCACTGCTGAATAAGGGACCCATCTGGAATTCTGTGAGAATTGTGGTCTTTGCCATGCACAGCTATGTTGTTGTAGCAAGTATCCTAATGTGATCCAATCACTTCCCATTTGGTCGTCCTCACGTTATTTTCTTATCGCAACGATTGCAGCACATTATATTCTCGGTTTGCCAACGATCCATTCGCCTGGATAAGTGCCCCGACCACGTCCATTTCAATTTCACTACAGTCATAATTAAGTCTTTCCTATTAATTTCCAGCATTCATTTCTCTGTTGATCACCAATCAACTCCGTTAGTTTTTACGTTATAAGTTAGTCTGATATCCGTGAATTAAAATTGGCAAGACCCCCAGGTTGTTAATTTTCCATTTCAGACACAAGCTGCTCTCGGTGCCATGTAAACTAGTTTATTTTATTTTTTGTTGTTCATTCACTCACTGTTTACACGTGGCATCGATACAAAAAAAAAAAATTTATCAACTTGGAGTATGACATAAAAAATGGCTCTGAGCACTATGGGACTTAACATCATAGGTCATGAGTCCCCTAGAACTTAGAACTACTTAAACCTAACTAAAGCACACAACACCCAGCCATCACGAGGCAGAGAAAATCCCTGACCCCGCCGGGAATCGAACCCGGGAACCCAGGCGTGGGAAGCGAGAACGCTACCGCACGACCACGAGATGCGGGCGGAGTATGACATAATTGTTAGTTTGTGCTACTTTCTATTCGATGTGTTGGTTACACACTATTTTTGTCTTTTTATAACGTAGTTTCAGGTCAGTTTTTTCAGGTCTACTTTCAGACTTTTTACATTAGTATCGAAAATTCGTTGGTGATGTTTGTCTGCAGTAGAAGCAATCAGTGCAATGCCTGCGGTAAAAATAATGTGCTTCAGACATGTTCACTTAATGCCTATCCTTTCTCCTTTTTGGCACTGTACAGGAAAGCATTAACTCATGTTTTCTCCAGCATGATAACCCAATCTGAATCACAGCCTTGTTTCTCAAATACTGTTATAGATTGTGTCGAAATTATGCCAAAATGTTGTTTTCAAAACCTGTGAATCGCACACAAACCGGTAATCTGTACCTGTTGCAACGTCCTGTGATTTTGTTCGTGTCTTGAAAAGAGTCAATTGTGATTGTGCTATATTCATTTCCAAACCCAACCTTTTCATTAGCTTGGTTAAAAACCTATGCTACTTCTTCGCTACACTCCTGTACTTCAAGTAACTGTATTGCACATTACAGAGTGGCCGGTAGATTTGCAAGTTCTATCTCGTTTGTCTCTTTTCTTGTGGAGGTCAATAACGGCAACATTGTTCCACGCCTGCAGAAATGTCACACTTGGCAGACGCTATGTAAAGAGTATCTTCTATTACTCTCGTATTCATGTTATATTCGTTTTCACCTGGCTTACTGTTTCTGTTGAAACAGTATCATACTTCGCTTTGTTCATAAATCGACTTATTCTCTACGCACCATTACCGCTGGAACACCATTATTTTACCTTTAGCGAACACGTAAAGAAATCTTCGAGTGCTAGTACAGATTTCACTCTGTTCCTGTTTTCCTATCCGTTATACTACTACTGTTTCCAATGGTTTCTACCATCAAACTTTGAATGTACAATATCTCATTCTTCCTAAGAAATTTCGGAACAGGTTGTTTAATTAATCATATTGTACCATACTCCTATTATCAGTTTCTTTTAACCTTCCACCGTCAGTTTAACAGCTGTCCGGTTCCACTGAAGAATTTATTTTCATTTGTCTTTTTCATACCTGAAATATGTTTTGTTGTTTTCCGAAGTACATGTGATAAGTAATTGCCCTTTCGTCTATATAACTATTGTAATAGGGAGAGACTTCAATCTACCAGGTATAGAATGGGATAGTCACACAATCAGAACTGGAGCCAGGGACAGAGACTCTTGTGACATTATCCTGACTGCCTTGTCCGAGAATTACTTCGAGCAGATAGTTAGAGAACCAACTCGTGAAGCTAACGTTTTAGACCTCATAGCAACAAATAGACCGGAACTTTTCGACTCCGTGAATGTAGAAGAGGGTATCAGTGATCATAAGTCAGTGGTTGCATCAATGACTACAAGTGTAATAAGAAATGCCAAGAAAGGAAGGAAAATATATTTGCTTAACAAGAGTGATAGGGCACAAATCGCAGAATATCTGAGTGACCACCATCAAACGTTCATTTCTGAGGAAGAGGATGTGGAACAAAAATGGAAAAAATTCAGAAACATCGTCCAGTACGCCTTAGATAAGTTCGTACCGACTAAGGTCCAAAGCGAGGGGAAAGATCCACCGTGGTATAACAATCATGTACGAAAGGTACTACGGAAACAAAGAAAGCTTCATCATAGGTTTAAGAGTAGTCGAATCATAGCTGATAAGGAAAAGCTGAACGAAGCGAAAAAGAGCGTAAAGAGAGCAATGAGAGAAGCATTCAACGAATTCGAACATAAAACATTGGCAAACAATCTAAACAAGAACCCTAAAAAGTTTTGGTCATATGTAAAATCGGTAAGCGGATCTAAATCCCCTATTCAGTCACTCGTTGACCACGATGGCACCGAAACAGAGGACGACCGAAGAAAGGCAGAAATACTGAATTCAGTGTTCCGAAACTGTTTCACTGCGGAAAATCGTAACACGGTCCCTGACTTCAGCCGTCGCACGGACGCCAAAATGGAAAATATTGAAATAAACGATATCGGAATTGAAAAACAACTGCTATCACTTAGTAGCGGAAAAGCATCCGGACCAGACGAGATACCCGTAAGATTCTACAGTGATTATGCTAAAGAACTTGCCCCCTTTCTATCAGCAATTTATCGTAGATCTCTGGAAGAACGTAAAGTACCTAGCGACTGGAAGAAAGCGCAGGTCGTTCCCATTTTCAAGAAGGGTCATAAATCAGATGCGAATAATTATAGGCCTATTTCGCTTACGTCAATCTGTTGTAGAATAATGGAACATGTTTTATGTTCTCGTATTATGACGTTCTTAGATAATACAAATCTCCTTCATCATAACCAACATGGATTCCGCAAACAGAGATCATGTGAAACTCAGCTCGCCCTATTTGTCCAAGAAATTCACAGTGCCGTAGACACTGGCGAGCAGATTGATGCCGTATTCCTGGACTTCAGGAAGGCATTTGATACGGTTCCGCACTTACGTTTAGTGAAAAAAATACGAGCTTACGGAATATCGGACCAGGTTTGTGATTGGATTCAGGATTTCCTAGAAGAAAGAACACAACATGTCATTCTTAACGGTTCAAAATCTGCAGATGTAGAGGTAATTTCGGGAGTACCACAAGGAAGCGTGATAGGACCTTTATTGTTTACAATATACATAAATGACTTAGTTGACAACATCGGTAGCTCCGTGAGGCTATTTGCAGATGACACGGTTGTCTACAAGAAAGTAGCAACATCAGAAGACTCGTACGTACTCCAGGAAGACCTGCAGAGGATTAATGAATGGTGCGACAGCTGGCAGCTTTCCCTAAACGTAGATAAATCTAATATAATGCGCATACATAGGGGCAGAAATCCATTCCAGTACGATTATGCCATAGGTGGTAAATCATTGGAAGCGGTAACGACCGTAAAATACTTAGGAGTTACTATCCGGAGCGATCTGAAGTGGAATGATCACATAAAACAAATAGTGGGAAAAGCAGGCGCCAGGTTGCGATTCATAGGAAGAATTCTAAGAAAATGTGACTCATCGACGAAAGAAGTAGCTTACAAAACGCTTGTTCGTCCGATTCTTGAGTATTGCTCATCAGTATGGGACCCTTACCAGGTTGGATTAATAGAAGAGATAGACATGATCCAGCGAAAAGCAGCGCGATTCGTCATGGGGACATTTAGTCAGCGCGAGAGCGTTACGGAGATGCTGAACAAGCTCCAGTGGCGGACACTTCAAGAAAGGCGTTACGCAATACGGAGAGGTTTATTATCGAAATTACGAGAGAGCACATTCCGGGAAGAGATGGGCAACATATTACTACCGCCCACATATATCTCGCGTAATGATCACAACGAAAAGATCCGAGAAATTAGAGCAAATACGGAGACTTACAAGCAGTCGTTCTTCCCACGCACAATTCGTGAATGGAACAGGGAAGGGGGGATCAGATAGTGGTACAATAAGTACCCTCCGCCACACACCGTAAGGTGGCTCGCGGAGTATAGATGTAGATGTAGATCTTTGTTCTGTAATACGCTGAATTTAATATGGTATGTGTTAAAATTCTTAATTACTCGTATATCCTCATAATGTAAATTACTGCTTTCCTGGCGCATCAGTTTGTTTCTAGCTCTGCATCCGTGTTTAGTCTTTGTATCACTAGAGAATGATCACTTACTATTCGAATTTGACTTTTAGTCCTCGCCTCCAGTACAGTTTGTTCAGTGTCGGATAAAGTATCACAAATTTAGATCTATTTGGGTCTTTCAAATATGTTATTTCTAAAATGTCAAAGAGAAACGTGCTTTACTTGTATGTAAAGCATACTAATGTGTAACTTCCGTCACTTCTACGTTCCCCATTAAAGAAGCTTTCTGTAACTTTGTTGTACTACTTTTGCAGTAAGATTCGGTATTATCATCTTACATCGGGATTTTCAGTCAAATGTGTGTGAATTCCTAAGCAACCAAACTACTGAGGTCATCGGCCCCTAGACTTACATACTACTTAAACTAACTTAACGCTAAGGACAACACTCACACCCATGCCCGAGGGAGGACTCGAACCTCCGGCGGGAGGGGCCGCACGATTAGTGAAATGGCGCCTCCAACCGCGCGACCACTCCTAGCGGCGATTTTCAGTCATTTAGCAGTTTGTGCCGCTCTTTGTCCATCTCCTCCTTCAACTGCTCTCTCTCTCTTCCCCTCCATCCCCTCTCTCTGTCCAGCTATTCCACCCCTTTTCTCTGTCCATCTCCTCCAACCCCAGTCTCTGACCATCTCCTCAATACCCTCTCTCTGTCTACCTCCTCCTATCCCCCCTTCCCTTCCCTTCACTGTCTGTCTATTCCCCGCCCCCTCCCCCCCACGATCATTCTCTCTCCGCATTATTACGCTCACTCCAAAGGAAGGCTGGTCGCTCCTACCACTATGGTATTGCTTTCCAGATTATAGCTAATGTGTGTACCAAATTTGATGGAAATTGTTGCAGGGGTAATGATGAGCTTATCCGCGGGTTTGCCCAAATACGCATATGTCAAATATATTTCTCATATATTTACCGCATGTCACACGTATTTGTATTTTCAGGTAACTCAATGCTTACGACGTCTTATTTCCTGAACTATGTACATGCAGTGTTATATTTGGCTACTGTCTGAAAAATGTGTTGTGAATAGAGTAAGTAGGAAAAAAGGAGTAATAAATTAAAACTTCATGCTTCAAGCGACAGTTTTACTGCATGAACAGCGAAAATGTAGTAAGCGGTAAACTTTTTTCATTTCATCATTTTTTGGTATATGTCAGCTAGAAAAAGTTCCTTAAAGGTATGAAACTATGTGTAAAGTTTGTTACAAATCTCTAGGTCCTCCCATTCTCAAATACTAGCTGATTTAAGTATGGATTTTCGCTCTTCGTGGATTCAAATGGTTCAAATGGCTCTAAGCACTATGGGACAACGTCTGAGGTCATCAGTCCCCTAGTCTTAGAAATACTAAAACCTAACTAACCTAAGGACATCACACACATCCATGCCCGAGGCAGGATTCGAACCTGCGACCGTAGCAGCAGCGCGGTTCCGGACTGAAGCGCCTAGAACCACTCGGGCACACCGGCCGGCGTGCTTCTTGGACTACACTGTGTTTCACCATCACCCCTTTGATAGGTGGGTGGTTCTTACCCCCACAATGTTTCTTTCCAGAACGTAAGTGACATGCGTAGCACGTTTGGTTGAAATCGGTCAACAGCTTTAGGAGGAGATGTGGAACATCCATTCACACGCACACATACATACGTACATTCATTTTTACAGTTTGTATAGGTGTATGGATTCTTCTCGAGATTCTTTCAAAAAATGGTTCAAATGGCTCTGAGCACTATGGGACTCAACATCTTAGGTCATAAGTCCCCTAGAACTTAGAACTACTTAAACCTAACTAACCTAAGGACATCACACACACCCATGCCCGAGGCAGGATTCCAACCTGCGACCGTAGCAGTCCCGCGGTTCCGGACTGCAGCGCCAGAACCGCTAGACCACCGCGGCCGGACGAGATTCTTTCACCACCTGCAATATCGTTTAATTTTCTCGATGAAAAACTCTACACCCGAATTCGCTCCCTTCTCTTTTTGGGTGTAATTGAACGTATGCCCTGATGTCAACTCTATTTCATACTCCATTTTTCGAGTTCTAAAGCTCTGCACTTTCTTACCCCTAAATCAAGATATAGTAGAACCAGTTGTGTTTCTCTGGCACACGTTGTTTTCCATTTTTCCAAACTGTAGGTTACAATCTCCAATCATAAAAGGAGCTGAGCGTGCTCCATGGTCTGAAGCCAGTGAAAAATGTGTGTGAAATCTTATTGGACTTAACTGTGCTAAGGTCATCAGTCCCTAAGCTTACACACTACTTAACCTAAATAATCCTAAAGACAAACACACACACCCATGCCCGAGGGAGGACTCGAACCTCCGCCGGGACCAGCCGCACAGTCCATGACGGCAGCGCCCTAGACCGATCGGCTTATTCCGCGCGGTGCTCTGAAGCCAGCCCCTGAGTTCCCTGAATCTACTACTCCAAATATTATTTCACCATGATCGAATTATCGAAAGTAGAAGAAGATGCACATAACAGTTTGGCCCGATAAAGCCTATCTACAGTAAAGTATCACACCAGAAAGTGAATAATTTGGCGAGACACGTTGACACTGTTGTCTGTTGTTCACTACTGTCCCATCCCAGAATCGACTCGCTGGCTGGGTTCAACAAGCCCAACTTAGCTCGAAAGCTGATCACGTTCCAGCAGCAAGTTAAAGGCTGTTTCATCATTTAGATATTATTCAGTGTCTGTGTGATTTGTTATGGATTTACGCCTAGAGGTTAGGAGGCACAGACTCATTAGGCTATTTGCATTGTTGGTTGATGAGCTGATATCCAACGACTGTTACCTATAGAGCTAGCCATGAAAGTAGTTATCTGACTGGTACCAAGGGAAGCGTACCACTAACGTCTGATTGCCCTGTTAGTCATTGTTAAGACTAAATTAACGGATTTTTCGAAGTACTTAGTAGAGGTATCTGTTGCAGCTGGATTTTACTTATTCGTTGATTTACCCTTTTTTTCTGGCAAGATTAGGGCCGTCAGGCCTTCTCTTACGTCTAGACAGACATCCCTAGTGAGTCATAATATCGATAGCAAACTGTGTCGTAATTAATGTGGATTTTAACAAATTCCCTCATTGTTTTGTTGTAGAATATGAGTAGTGAAATCTAACAGAAACGTGTGACAGCAGCGCAAAGGACTCATGTGGAGAGAAAGTTTGGGAAAGGAAGAGCGAGAAATAATAGGGTACGATTTGTTGATGAGATGGAACGAAGAAAACAAATACAGAAATGGATGAGAAATTCATGGATATGAGACCTTAGTTTCTCTCGGGACACAAAATGTTTAAATAACTTACGGGAATGCAGCCGGGTGACGTAGTCGACAACAGCCGATATTTCGACAGTACAGTAGCCTACCATTTTCAAGGCAAAACGGCGTTCGATTTTTGCCTTGAAAATGGCAGATTGTGCTCCTGTCGAAGTATCCGCGGTAGTCGGTGACGTCACCCAGCTGCATTCTCGTGTACCGAGATGGAAGCTACGTCGACGATACTAAAATTTTGACACTCTCTTGAATGCAGAATGGTTTTGGATACTGCATAAGGTACAGGATAAATTGTTCCACAGTCGGATGTCTGAAATGGAGGAGATGGTTTAATGCAATGCAAAATAACAGCCAAGATTCTAGACGTATCTGGTCTGGCATTGTAGTTAAGGAATGGTGGTAGGCAATAGGGTATAACTGTGAATTGGTAAAGGAATAAAAAGAATAAAGTTAAAAATTTCGAAGCACTATCGGCTGACCGTCAACTTTAGAGTGGTCCTGTTACAAAGTTAACCTGTCTGTTGAAAGCTGTATATTTCATAAATACGCGACTGAGGGCGGATTGCGTAGAGTCGATAATTTTTGAGTCTAACGTTTATATTCCAAAGACAGAAAGGATGTAATGTGAGGAGAGGCGTAGCAGCGAGCTATGAGCGCCCGCGTGCGTGAAGCGTCCAATAAAGTTTGCAGCTAGCGGAATGCTCGGAACTCGCGCCATCAATGGATTCCTCCGGGCTCATTTCAGGCAGCTTTATTGCGCGTCCGGTCTCCTCATCGCTACACGCGCCAACCGCGCACCTTTCTGATTTGTCGCGCCAGAACCGCCGCGCAATTTCTTCCATCAGTTAACCGACTTTTCCATATCGTTCTGTATACGACAAGCTACGTATTCCCCGACATTTGGAAGCATTCACAAGCACTCTGCTGTATACAAAGAAATGATTCGCAGTTCGTTGATGCCAATCCACGAACACAAAGTCTGCCAGGCCAAAATTATGGTAAAAAGCTCAGTGGACTACAAAATGACGAAAAAAAATATCGTTGGAGTCGTTGTTACCGACGATTAGTAATTATAATTGTGACGTGTTTGCGCTAAGTTTACGCAGGCTGTTTAGTACTCTACGAAGGGAGTCTCTATCTCATGAACCAAATGAGGTGGTTAGAGTAGTGTACTTGTGCTCGTGAGGGTCTGCGTTCAGACTCCTATTTGGTTATTTAGGTTCTCCTTGGTTTTCTTGAATCACTTGAGATCGTGACCGTATACTCGCTTAAACCAGACCACTACCATGACAGTTTGTCCTCGCCGTCTTTTCCTGTCCGAGTTAGTGATCTGTCTCTGACGACATCGACGTTGATGTTACGTTTCTAACAATATTCCTTTCATGTTGCACTAGTCGTCAAAGTTTATCGTTAACTATGCCCGCCCCCGGTAGCTGAATGGCCAGCGTGACAGACTGTCAATCCTAAGGGCCCGGGTTCGATTCCCGGCTGGGTCGGAAATTTTCTCCGCTCAGGGGCTGGGTTTTGTGTTGTCCTAATCATCATCATTTCATCCCCATCGACGCGCAGGTCGCCGAAGTGGCGTCAAATCGAAAGACCTGCACCAGGCGCACGGTCTACCTGACGGGAGGCCCTAGCCACACGACATTTCATATCGTTAACTATGGCTCCGGAGCATGTTCACCCATTTAACAATGAAGAAAAAAAATCAGTTCGTATCATTCAGTGATTAACTGTGTCATGTAAAGTCACTATCTGGTAAAAAGTACCCGGAGAGCCCTACATAATGTGGAACTGACCACTAGATGTCACTAGACGCGTCAGCAAGTATAAAAGGAGGCTGGGAGTAATGCTTTGTCATAGAGAAGCAGTACTAGCCGAATAGGTAAGTCAGAAGAGCTCAGCTACTTCGAACTTGGACTACTCATTGCATGTCAACTGAGTAGCAAATCCATAAGGGACGTTTAAATCCTTCTAAAGCTGCCCAAGTCTACTGTGGTAACCTAATTGTGAAGTGTAAACCCGAAGAAACAACCATAGCTAAACCGAGATCAACCTGACCTCATGTACTGACTGACAAGGAGCGTCGAGCACTGCAGAAGGAGTCACTCGAGAGATCCGAAGTGCTACCAGCTGGCATAAGGACTTTGCTTGCAGAGTTAGAGAGAATGGGGTACGATGGTCGAACAGAGCCTCTCAGCAACGCAATTCTGGACAGATGAATTACGCTTTTCACTGTGGCAATCCCACAGGAGGATTGACGTTTGGCGAATGCCCTGAGAACGGTCATGTATGACGCCAATATTGAAGAACATTGAAGGTAGTGTAATTTTATGGCGGTGTTTCTTGTGGCTAGGGGATGGTCACCTCAAAGCTTCTACGAAAACGCTAAATGCGGAAGGACATGAACACGTTCTACAACAGTGTGTGCTGCATACAGTAGACGAAAAGTTCGGAGACTATGTCAATTTGTAAATTTGCCGTAAGATCTTATGGGACCAAACTGCTTAGGTCATCGGTCCCTAAGCTGACACACTACTTAATCTAACTTTAACTTACGCTATGGAGAACACACACACCCATGCCCGAGGGAAGACTCGAACCTCCGACGGGGGAGCCGCGCGGCCCGTGACAAGACGGAACAGACCGCGCGGCTAGACGATGACATATGGTATCAGTATCATAATGGAGCCTGCCATAATGTAGTGTCAATGAGTAAGTGATTTGTAAGCAATAACATTACTGAAATGGACCGGATTGCCCCAAGTCTCGATCTGAACTCAGTGGAACGTCTGTAGGAGGGGTTAGAAACGTCGCCTTCGCTTCAGACCCCAGCATATAACATTACTAGCTTCCCTGTTTTCGCCTGCTGTGGAAGAAAGGACTACAAACATTCAGCCATCTTGCATAAAATTTTTATTAGATCATTTGCCGCCTTGAATTCGGTTGATATCCCTCATCATCTTCGTCGGGAACTAAAACTGACAGTCATGAGCTAGCAAGATTCATTCTTTTATATCCCAGAAAGTCGTCTGATTGGCTGGATTACGTCATGATGACGCGTACAGAGATGGGACACGCTACATTCATAGATTTTGCTCGCGCTCTGTATCTATCGTTGCTTGCAGCGCCTTTCATCGCATCATGCGGTGAACTGCGGGAAGCATTCCTCCATGTTTTTTTCTTGCAAAGTGCACGCTTCCATGCATCTTCCATACATTCTGTGCCTGACATTAGATCAACGCTGCTGAGAAAACCAAGCCACGTTTCCGTTCAAATAAACCAAGAGGAGAAACATATAGTGCGGCTTCCATTCTGCAGTGCAACAACTAGCAAGATAGGGAGATTCCTAAACAGGCAAGGAATCAATCCTATCTTCCGGCCAACCAGAAAATTTAAACAAATATTGCGACCCATTAAAGATAACCTCGGCCTGAGAGTACCGGGATCTTATAACATTCCTTGCGAGTGTGGCAAGAATTACGTATGCCAGTCTAAACGGACGGCTGCCGATCCTTGCATCAAGCATCAAAGTCATCTTAAATAGAAGCAAATGGATAAATGGGCAGCGGCTTTTTTTTTTCCTTTATTGAATTTCGATTCCCCCCGAAGAGGGCGGGCTGGCAGCAGCTTAGTACGCCGCTCTTCAGCCTACAGACTTTGTTAAAAAGATGAAGAGAATAAATAATAAAAGCAGGCGATAAAATCGGAGAATTAAATAGTAACATGGCGAAAACATCGTGGAGCTTAAAACATAGAACAAAGAGATGATGATGCTAATAAAATACATACGAAGCAGACAGGTAAAACAACAGACAGACAATTAAAAAACACGGCGACAATCTGGTTTCTGTTCGCAAAAGACATAAAATTCACACCCAGCGACAGCATGGTTTCTGTTCGCAACACGAGAAAGACGAACAACACTGAACAATCACTGGAACACTGCACTAAAAAGTTAGCAAATGTGACATACCACAGCCGAGAGCAGGTGGGGGAAACTGGACAGATGATGGGAAAATAAAAAAAAAGGAGGGAAGGAGAGGAAAAGCGAGGGGGGGGGGAGGCGGGAAAGGAGCCTATGGAGGATGAGGACCCATAAGAGGGGTGGGGTGGGCAGCGGCGAAGCACAGCCTGTAAAATAAGTACAAGTTCTTGTTTGAACAAACGAGAGTACTGGCTCACGTTTCGAACTATTGGCACTGTGTGGTCAGAGAAGTTGTTGAAATCAGATTTTGTGAACACAGCTTCAATAGACACACCGGCTATGCGCTTAGCAATGCGTCGAAGCGTGCTCTTGACAAGGTGAAAACACACAGAAATTTTTCCCACTGTTCACCACCTGATGCTATGGGTGGCGCTCCAGGCAACGACAGATCGAGAGCGCGAGCAAAATTTATAAATGTAGTGTGCGCCACCTCTGTATGTGCCATCATGACGTAATCCAGACAATTGGATGCCATTCTGGGTGTATAAAAGAGGGAACGCAGCCAACTCACGACAGTCAGTTTTAGTCGATGACGAAGACGATCGTGGATATCATCGAAAGCTTGGAATTTCATTAGAATTTGATGCGGCAAGTGAACCGAGAAAATTTCATGCAAGGATTCCACTAATAAATGTCTTGATTATTTTCATCCGATAGTGTAGGCTGTTTTATTATCATTGGCAGTTTCTTGTGTTCAAATTTAGACTTGCAGTGCGCGTGACTGCATTCTGCGACATTGTGCATGGCCATCCTCCAGCGCGAATCAATGGCTTTTGTGCTCTCCTTGTCCTGGTGGCGGAGCCAGTGCTTCACTATGTGAATCACCTCCTCACCGTCCACAAAATGTCTTTCACGAATGGCATCCTTTAATGGCCCAAACAACATCAGCTTGCTGCAACATGTCGGGTGTGACAGCCGTGGATGGTCTCCCCGACCGCTGCAAATCGTCGAGCTCCGCCCAACCGCCGTCTGATAACCTCATTCCGTGCCCAGCGACTAACTGTACTTCTGCCGACAGCAGATGCTCCAGAGACTTTGCACAAGCGATTGTGAATATTCCCCACAGTTTTTTTCTCTGCAGTGAGAAATTCAATGACAGACGCCACTTTGAAACTGTCCTGCAGCTACACTATCTGTGACAGAAACTTGGCGCTCTCAGTCAGGAGACTAAATAATACGTACGTAACGTTTCGCATTCTTAGCATTGCTTTTGGCTGAGAAAAAAAAAGCGATGCATTACTTTCTGGGCAACCCTCGTATATCAAATTTCACGTGAATGATATTAGGTATTTGAAACCTTAACAGATTTGGTATCGCAATTTACAAAAGAATGAGTACTAAATTTGCCCAGTATCGTCGCATTATAGAAACCCAAAACAAAAACTAGGACCAACACAAGAAGAAATTCCGCGTGATAAATTTGTGTCACTTTAATTATATGAAAAATCAAATTTCGAGAACTCTATTTGCATTCATTAGGTAAAGAACAACTCTAGTTTGTCATTTCTTGTCATTCACTACTACTGTTGACCCACCAATTCTATTTTTTAATGTGCGTCATGTGTATGCTGTCACGTTTGAAATCAGTATGACACGAAGAATCGCAATACTTTTGAAATCTACTGCTGCTGGTGATATGGGAGTGAAGAAGTCAGCCCGCATCCCGCTTCCCACGCCCGGGTTCCCGGGTTCGATTCCCGGCGGGGTCAGGGATTTTCTCTGCCTCGTGATGGCTGGGTGTTGTGTGCTGTCCTTAGGTTAGTTAGGTTTAAGTAGTTCTAAGTTCTAGGGGACTTATGACCACAGCAGTTGAGTCCCATAGTGCTCAGAGCCATTTGAACTATTTTTGGAGAAGTCAACATTGTACGGTGTTTCTCTTGCCATTCATGATCTCTGTGGGATTGTGTCTGACTGACAGATTCTCTAAAAACTCGTGTCATTTACTTTGCATAAAATTCGAAGTTTTAGTCAATATTCACAGCTATCTTGGTCAGCAAAGCTTCCCTAACAAAGTCAATGGGGGACGTTGTCGAAAGTTTATACAAATTTAGCTCTATAATTTAATCCAGAAATGTAATACGTCTAGAATGAGCCTGTGTTACTGAATACGTAAAACGGTAGCATTAAAAATCCAGTGAATGCAGAGCACAGTCACCAAATATAACTAAGAATAGATTGAAATGTATTTTCAATTGGAACACAAGGTGCAATTTGATTTCTTCATATATTCATTCGGTGAATCCCTGAACGAATTACTAAGAGATCCTGTTAGATATCAATTTTGGATTGTTTTTATAAGTTGTTAGTCACTCATTAGCAGACCTACAACAATTGTTACACAGTGAGGTAATAATGTCACATGAGCAGAAGGTGGTGTAGGTGGATTATTTTCACAGCCATCACTATCATAAGAACGAATTAAGTACAGTTATTAGGAATTTAGCGGTATTATTCAAGAAGTATCTACTGGTACTATACTAATGTAAATTGTCCCTCTAAGAGAATAGCAGTTTAGGAAGCTGTCACAGGACTTATAACAAACATTTCTTCCGAACACAGATTAATATTATATATCCACTTTTTTCCATGCACATGTGCTAACTTGCATGGGGAAAACTTAAACATCCAGTCTCTTAAGGAATTTATCAGGCTTGCATAATAATCTGTATCTACATCATTCCTCTGCAAATCACACTTAAGTGCCTGGCAGAGTGTTCATGGAGCTAACTTCAGACTGTTTCTCTACAGTTCCACTCGCGCGCAGGTAAAACCAGCACTTAAACCTTTCCATGCCAGTTCCGATTTCTTTTATTTTATTACGAGGACCTTTGCTGTCTATGTACGCGGGCGTCACTACAATCTTTTCGTATTCGAAGGAGAGAGCTGATGTATCCAGTTACGTGAAATTATCCCGCCACGACGAGAAACGACGAGAAACGCATCTTTTTAACGATTACCACCGCAACTCGCGTATGACATCTGTGACACTCTCTCCCCTATTTCGAGATAGTATAAAGTGACTTGCCCTTCTTTGAACTTTTTCGATATCCTCCGTCAGTCACATATGGTAAGGAACCCACACCGCGCAGCAATACTCCATAAAAAGACGGACACGTAGTGTAAAATGTAAGAGAAATTTTCAGATCTCAGGAGTATACGGGCATTGCACTGAATGCAACGGCGACGAGTGACAATTTGTACTGAACCGAGACTCAAACCCGGATGCTAAGTTTCTCTAAAACGATTGCCTTAAGCGCTACGACTATCCGAGCACACCTGTCGTGTCACCAAAATTCCCACATGCCTCACACTACAGGTGTGTTGTCCTATGCCCCTTATCCCGATTTGCTCGCAGCTACTCATCTGAGTTCCGCAAGGGTTTGGACGAGTAAGTTCGTCTGCACAGAAGATATAATTTCCCCGTAAAGGTGCATGTCTGTATATATTTATAAGAGTATGTATCGTGTCTGCCCTTTCGGACATGACGAATGAGAAAAAGGCAAAAACTTTCTATAAAAATGCAAACTAAGTAATGTGTAACCGCAAGTAGATTAAAAAGAGTTATCTAATGGAATCTGTTGTTTAACTGACTTCTCTGAAGCAACACAATTTTGCAGAGGATATAGTAAAAGGTTCTTTTATCGTATTCCTTGAACAAACGCAAGAGGAGAGTTAAATATAGAAAGTTACCACGGTGTAATGGAAAACTTTCTCTGCAGAAATAATGGAAATGAAATTTCGTGTTCCACAAAACAGCATAACCTGCTCAGAGAAAGTTTTTCACCACATGTTTTATCTGCGTTATCTGGAAGCGTGTTCCGGCTAAGACGACGCATTCTTTTCGCCAAAACCAAAAGCAGCAGGAAAAGAACCCTAGAGCAACACTTCACCCTTACTTTATTCCATGGTGACCGCAAAAGACCGAAATAAATACAGGTCTCCAGGATTCCGTCAGAACTCCACACGCCCATTTCAGTGTCACATCACGAAGCATAACATAATACAATAAAATTGTTTCTATTTTTATGCATATCAATTGCAATATTTTTTCCATCCCTCTTTGTGAGATCTTGCATTAACTGTTGTGATCATTGACTTCTCGGAAGAATTAAGGTGGGTGGAAATATAATCGATCTTGTGCCCTCTCGACAGATGTTTCTATTACTGACCACTGTAGCACCGCAGGAACCGAAGATTTTTTAGTTATTTATTTAATTTTTTTATTTTTCAACATCTGACAAGGATGTCCGGCGATTAGTCGGAACTGTAGACTGTACAACTCTGTAGTTAGACGGTCCATGCGATTTAATTTCATAGTCGTACCACAACAGCGATAGAGTATCCATCTATGACGTCCTCAGGTCACAGAGAACATCACCAGCACTGACCTTGCACACATGTAACTCCAGTGAATGTTTTCTGACGGAAAAGTTGAAATTACGTGTTCGAAATAAATCAGTTCTGCAATGATTCATTGTACCTGTGTTTATAGACCTTTTGGCAAATCATCTGTTAATCTGTATGCAATCAATGGGGAATAGTGTGTAACTAAGATTTATGGGTTTTATCTGTACGAGTTTACTCATATGCGACCTGTCTCAGCGAAACGCAGCAGTTTCACAGACGAAAGATGATCCACAAGCATGCAAATGATGTTCGTTGTTATTTTTTTTTGTAGTTATTTTTGAATTTTTTCCAATGAGAATGTCTCCAGTGTACATTTATGACTCTTATCAACGTCAACAGTTGTAAGTATACAATAAGAACTATTATTCATTGAAAACGAACATCCACTGCGCTCTACCTGTGCGTATTTAATCCCTTCAACGTCAACTTGCAGCCAACAACCGGTAAATCCAGTCGGAGCTCTCAAACTAGGATTGATGATGGTCACTCTGGATATTTGTATTTCTGACGAAATTTAGCGTTTACATATATGAAAAAAATAATTATTGCAACGGAATAAACTAATTGTCCGTGCTAGAAAGAACGGCCATCATATTGCATTAGTGTTGTTACCAGGCCTGTCAAGGTATACGAAAAGTCGTAAACAGCGCCAGATGATGAGCGATCACGGTGAAGGACACGGAGACACCGTGTACTCGGGTGAGACTGCGTTATCAGCAAGTGTCAGAGTCTCAAAGAGTCCTCATTGTGGGTTCCCATTTAGCTGGCTTGTCGAATAGAACAATGTCCAGATGCGTGCAATATTCGATCCGACAGTAATCCGCTGTTCTACATTTATATGACCACTCTGCATTTCACACTTACACAATGTGATCAAAAGTATCCGCAACCCCGCCCCCCCCCCCCCCAAAAAAAAATTTCATATTAGTGCATTGTGCTGCCAACTACTGCAAGGTACTCCATATCAGCGACCTCAATAGTCATTAGACATCGTGAGATAGCAGAATGAGGCGCTAGGCGGAACTCCCAGACTTCGAACGTGGTCAGGTGATTGTGTGTCACTTGTGTCATACGTCTGTACTCGAGATTTCCACACTCCTAAACAACCCTAGGCCCACTGTTTCCGATGTGATAGTGAAGTGGAAACGTGAAGGGAAACATACAGCACAAAAGCGTACAGGCTGACCTCGTCTGTTGTCTGACAGACCGCCGACAGTTGAAGAGGGTCGTAATGTGTAATAGGCAGACATCTATCCAGACCATCGCACAGGAATTCCAAACTGCATCAGGATCCATTTCAAGTACGATGATAGTCAGGCGGAAGGTGAGAAAACTTTGATTTCATGGTCGAGCCTCTGCTCATAAGCCACACATCACATCGGTAAATGCAAAACGACGCCTCGCTTCGCGTAAGGAACGTAAACATTGGAGAAGTGAACAGTGGAAAAGCGTTGTGCTGGGTGACGAATCACGGCACACTATGTGGCGATACGATGGCTGGGTGTGGGTATAGCGAATGCCCGGTGAACGTCATCTGACAGCGTGTGTAGTGACAACAGTAAAATAAGGAGGCGGTGGTGTTATGGTGTGGTGGTGTTTTTCGTTTAGGGGGCTTGCACCCCTCGTTTTTTTGCGTGGCACTATCACAGCACAGGCCTACATTGACGTTTTAAGCACCTTCTTGCTTTCCACTGTTGAAGAGCAATTCGGGGATGGGGACTGCTTCTTTCAACACGGTCGAGCACCTGTTCATATTGCACGGCCTGTGGCGGAGTGGTTACATGACAATAACATCCCTGTAATGGACCGCCCTGCACAAAGTCCTCACCCGAACCTTTGGGTTGTTTTGGAACGCCGACTTCGTGTCAGGCCTCACCGACCGACATCGATACCTCTCCTCGGTGCAGCACTCTGTGAATAAAAGGCTGCCAACCCGCAAGAAACCTTACAGCCCCTGATTGAACGTATGCCTGTGAGACTGGAAGATGTCATCAGGGCTAAGGGTGGACCAACACCATACTGAATTCCAGCGTTACCGGTGGAGGGCGCCACGACCTTTTAAGTCGTTTTCAGCCAGGCGTCCAGATACCTTTGATTACATAGTGTAAGTGCTTGGCAGAGTGCTTACCGAACCTCTTCCACTCTATTTCTCAACCGTTACGCACACTAACAACGAGCGGGAAAAACAAAGACTTAAACCTGTCCGTAAGAGCTCTGATTTGTCTTATTTTATAACAGTGACCATTCCTCAGCACATAAGCGGATGTGGAAAAAGTATTTTCGCATTCGGAGGAGAATTTTGTGAAATTATGTTGCCGCTACGAAGAATACCTTTGTTTTAATGAGTGCTACTCCGAAAATCCTATATGATAAGGACTCGACACGGAACAGAATACTGTAGCAGAAGACGGACAAGCGTAGTGTAGGTAGTTTATTTACTGGACCTGTTGTATCTTCTGCGTTCTACAAATAAAACGCAGGCCTTATGCACTGCATTATCTATAATGTCGTCTAATTTAAGTTGTTCATAATTGTTATTCCTAGGTATTAGTTGAATTGACAGCCATTAGATTTTTGTGATTTATCGTGTAAGCGAAATTTAACGGATTACTTTTAATATTCGTGTGGACGACTTCGTACTTGTTATTATTTGGAGTCAATTGTCAGTTTTCGCATAGGAACATGAGAGCATCCATTTAACGGATTGCCCGGGTTCCCGGGTTCGATTCCCGGCGGGGTCAGGGATTTTCTCTGCCTCGTGATGGCTGGGTGTTGTGTGCTGTCCTTAGGTTAGTTAGGTTTAAGTAGTTCTAAGTTCTAGGGGACTTATGACCACAGCAGTTGAGTCCCATAGTGCTCAGAGCCATTTGAACCATTTAACGGATTCCTTTTAGTACTCATGTGGATGACTTCAAACTTTTCATTATTTAGGATCAGTTTCCACTTTTCACATAGGAACGTGATGATGGTGACGATGATGTTTGGTTTGTGGGGCGCTCAACTGCGTGGTTATCAGCGCCCGTACAAAATCCCAATTTTTTTGCACAGTCCAATTTTTTCACAGTTCGATCTAGATACTGCCACGAATGATGATGATGATGATGAAATAATGAGGACAACACGAACACCCAGTCCCCAGGCAGAGAAAATCCCCAGCCCGGCAGTGAACCGAACCCGGGACCCTGTGTTCCAGAGGCAGCAACGCTAGCCAATAGACCTCGAGCTGCAGACGGAAACGTCTCATGTGTTCTCGTCAAGAACGTCCTGATCGAAGTTAGGTCGCCGCATTATGCACCAAGTACATCGTAATGCATTCACACGTGCACTTGGCATCCGACAATGAGTAGTGGACGCCCTGCAACAGTCAGTGCCATCGCTTAGCAACGGATAGACTATGTAGTTTCCAACCCATGAGGAGACTACCGTTAACACCACAATAGAAACGACTGCGTTTGGAGTGGTGCAGTGAGAACGAAGCATGGACTTTTGATTAATGGCGTCGCATTATGTCCCTTAACGAATCGTGGTTCCGCACTAAACCAGATGACAGAGCGAGGTGGCGCAGTGGTCAACACACTGGACTCGCATTCTGGAGGACGACGGCTCAAACCAGCGTCCGGCCATCCGGGTTTAGGTTTTCCGTGATTTCCCTAAATCGCTTTAGGCAAATGCCGGGATGGCTGCTTTGAAACGGCATTCTTCTCTAATCCGATGGGACCGATGACCTCCCCCAAATTAACCAACCAACTACCCCGGATGACCGGGAATGACTTCAGATCGCGGCTGCAGTGATTCAGGGAACTCTGACGGTACAATGGCGGGGCACGGACATCCTGCGTCCTCGAGTGTTAACTCTCAGGTTGCAGAATCGTGGTACCGTTTTCCAACAGGACAGTGTTCGTCTAGAACTGGTACGTGTGATAATGAACTGTCTACATGATGTTGAGGTACACCCGTGGGCATGAAAATCACTAGGTCCCAGCCCGGACGTCAGCTTCGTCAACTGCCTGTATCCAGGATATCAACGACCAGTTACAACAGTTGTGAGCTACCTTGCCTCAGGAGAGGAGACAACGGTTTTGACGCCCTTCCCAACTGAATCGTAGCATGCATCCAGGTCAGAGCACGTGAATCATCATACTGATAAGCGGGCTAGTATAACCGAGTTGTGTCCGCAACTCGTGGTCTCGCGATTGCGTTTTCGCTCCCCTAGCACGGGGTCCCGGGTTCAATTCCCGACGGGGTCAGGGATTTTCACCTGCCTCGAGATGACTGGATGTTTGTGTTGTCATCATCATTCATGAAAGTGGCGAGATTGGACTGAGCAAAGTTTGGGCTTATCTGACTCGATTTTTCAGTCACTGAAATAAGATCACTTACTCTCTCAATCCGTAAAGTGTGAAGTTTCACTTCGTTTCCTCCCCTCCTGCTAGGTGTTTCACTTTTGTGAACGCTTAAGATCTGGACTACATGGCAGCCGTAAGAGGCTATCAAATCTACACTACTGTTTGCGAAAATTGCATCACCAAGATAGAGAAACTGCAGTGAAATTTTTTCCAAAGATTAGGAATATGACAGTACACAAATGATTAGAATTACAAAGCTCACCTGCAGCACAGAGTGACGTCGTGGGATGGTCAGCACATTGGACTCGCATTTGGAAGGACGACAGCTCAAATCCCCATCTGGCCATCCAGCTTTAGACTTTCCGCGATTTTCCTAAATCAGCTAAGGCGTATGCTGGAATAGCTCCTTTGAAAGGGCACTGCCGGTTTCCTTACTTATTTCTTCGTGATCAGAGCTTGTGCTTCGTCTCTAATGACCTCTTTGACGACGCTAAACTCTAACTTCCCTCTGATCACGCATTTTAACCGCAAGAATTCAGCGCAGCGTGAAGTCACCAACTGCTGCAATTAGAGCCTCTAGACGTCGTATCATGGAATCAAAGAGCGCCTGGATATGCTGCTGGGGAACACATTGCTATGTGGTTTGCAGTCACGTCTACATAGTAGTGGTTGTAGGAGGACCGAAATGAGCAAGTTGCCGACCAACAATGTACCAGACCTGTTCCAAATGTGACATACCAGACGAGCGTGCAGGCCAGAGAAGGCCGCTTGCACATTCCTCGCCACGTGTGTTCGGGCATTGTCCTCATGAAATTGCCACGGGCTCTAAGACGTCCCTGATGTAGCAGTTGCTGTGCAGATCTCATGTTACAGCCAAGAGGCCCCAAATCGTAGAATAGAGGTTTGTTAGCTAAGCCGCTGAACAATGCAGTCTGCCCGATAACTGTCTCCGCGATAGCGTCTAACACGTATGCTGCCATCACTCGAGGCCCACGAGAAAGACAGGTCGTGGTGCATTCGTCACAGCACGTGACACTGCCGGTCATAGAGTGCCAGCAGGCCTCTACGGCGGGGAGCGAGTGACTATTTCAAACGAGTTGGATAATTCTTGACTGCGTATTTGAATGCGTGCAAGTTCTCGATAGCACACAACAAAGTGAAGACCTCTAGTGGCTACGTTCCCAATTAAATATCGATTTCCCGTAGGCCCTGTACGGAACCGAGCGTTCGCGAAGTGTGGCGGACAAGCCGACAAGTGTGACGTCACAAATTCGTTGCAGGGCCCTTATATCTCGTTGGCCCCGCCATCAATGCAGAACGAGAGGAATGGGAACTCATCAGAAAACGCTAAAATTTGCTTCTCAGCTCGCCACTGGCCGCTGTCCAGTTGGCTGCATCCGGCGCGCTAATCACCCTATATACACTCCTGGAAATGGAAAAAAGAACACATTGACACCGGTGTGTCAGACCCACCATACTTGCTCCGGACACTGCGAGAGGGCTGTACAAGCAATGATCACACGCACGGCACCGCGGACACACCAGGAACCGCGGTGTTGGCCGTCGAATGGCGCTAGCTGCGCAGCATTTGTGCACCGCCGCCGTCAGTGTCAGCCAGTTTGCCGTGGCATACGGAGCTCCATCGCAGTCTTTAACACTGGTAGCATGCCGCGACAGCGTGGACGTGAACCGTATGTGCAGTTGACGGACTTTGAGCGAGGGCGTATAGTGGGCATGCGGGAGGCCGGGTGGACGTACCGCCGAATTGCTCAACACGTGGGGCGTGAGGTCTCCACAGTACATCGATGTTGTCGCCAGTGGTCGGCGGAAGGTGCACGTGCCCGTCGACCTGGGACCGGACCGCAGCGACGCACGGATGCACGCCAAGACCGTAGGATCCTACGCAGTGCCGTAGGGGACCGCACCGCCACTTCCCAGCAAATTAGGGACACCGTTGCTCCTGGGGTATCGGCGAGGACCATTCGCAACCGTCTCCATGAAGCTGGGCTACGGTCCCGCACACCGTTAGGCCGTCTTCCGCTCACGCCCCAACATCGTGCAGCCCGCCTCCAGTGGTGTCGCGACAGGCGTGAATGGAGGGACGAATGGAGACGTGTCGTCTTCAGCGATGAGAGTCGCTTCTGCCTTGGTGCCAATGATGGTCGTATGCGTGTTTGGCGCCGTGCAGGTGAGCGCCACAATCAGGACTGCATACGACCGAGGCACACAGGGCCAACACCCGGCATCATGGTGTGGGGAGCGATCTCCTACACTGGCCGTACACCACTGGTGATCGTCGAGGGGACACTGAATAGTGCACGGTACATCCAAACCGTCATCGAACCCATCGTTCTACCATTCCTAGACCGGCAAGGGAACTTGCTGTTCCAACAGGACAATGCACGTCCGCATGTATTCCGTGCCACCCAACGTGCTCTAGAAAGTGTAAGTCAACTATCCTGGCTAGCAAGATCTCCGGATCTGTCCCCCATTGAGCATGTTTGGGACTGGATGAAGCGTCGTCTCACGCGGTCTGCACGTCCAGCACGAACGCTGGTCCAACTGAGGCGCCAGGTGGAAATGGCATGGCAAGCCGTTCCACAGGACTACATCCAGCATCTCTACGATCGTCTCCATGGGAGAATAGCAGCCTGTATTGCTGCGAAAGGTGGATATACACTGTACTAGTGCCGACATTGTGCATGCTCTGTTGCCTGTGTCTATGTGCCTGTGGTTCTGTCAGTGTGATCATGTGATGTATCTGACCCCAGGAATGTGTCAATAAAGTTTCCCCTTCCTGGGACAATGAATTCACGGTGTTCTTATTTCAATTTCCAGGAGTGTATTTACTAAAATGGACGCGCGTATAATAGATGCGTTAACTGTGTTAGCGGTAGATGAAGATGGGCGGAGAAAATCGCGAGCAATATTCTGGACTCTTCGATGGCTTGAACAGTGAATTGCTGCGAGAGGAACACTGCATATGCTGCTCAACAAATTTGGATACTTCTCGGTGGAATTTATTCGTTAACTGAATTGAATCTCTGTGACATTTTCGGTTTTAAATTTAATCTAGTCGAAGTATAGCGTCGGGCGTCAAATTGCGCACACGAAATATTCATATTCTCCATGTGATTGTCTACTATCACTCTCAAGTAATATACTTCATCACGTATGTTTGAAAATAGAGATTCGTCTCGTAATTTTATTCGAATGGAAGAAGTTACTCAGCATCGTTGAAAAAGATATTTCCCAACAAATTACAAACATCAGGCAGTCCATAATAGGAAGAGACAGGTTTACATTTTTCAAATAAAGTTAAATAATAGCAAAAACATCCGGTGTGAAACCCGTGTTTCTTTTCTGATATAGACTGGCAGCCGCAATCTCACGGTACTACAAATCCATTTCCAGGAGACCAATAATAATTTTGTCCATTTCCAACTCACTCATTTGCTGTTACTTTGTCCTTAGAAGTAGACGAGGCATACCGTCACTTGCTTGCACGTTTCCTCTTCGCCTGACGGCTCTGCTCACTGAGCGTGGGGTAATAGTGACCTATCTAGGCACACAAGAAAGGACGCTGCTGTGCCTACGTGCACACTTATCTCTGCAATCTTGCAAGAGGAGACCACGACGCTGGAATCACAGATTTACTTCGAACTTTCTGCACCTTTAGTAGGCCATTAAAACAACATAATGGGCAAGTAGTAATGTGCACTACTGTGGCAATTCCAAGAAAATCGCAAGAGAAATTTTAGGAATCTATCATGTAACTGATGTATATGTGCGTATTTGGCAGGTGTTACAGTTCATGGTGGTCAAGTGGTTAGCAATCGAGCTGCGTGAGTTGAACGTGTATGAGGCAGCGGTTCGACTCACGCTCAGACATAATTTTTAATGTATATTTTTACCATCGCTGGTCACATGGTTTAATTTAAGTTATATTTGAGAGGTAATAAAATTAAAACCTCACGTGTATTTGGATGAAGTTTTAGTGAAAAAATGGTTCAAATGGCTCTGATCACTATGGGAGGACATCAGTCCCCTAGAACTTAGAACTATTGAAACCTAACTAACCTAAGGACATCACACACATCCATCCTGAGGCAGGATTCGAACATGCGACCGTAGCGGTCGCGCGGCTCCAGACTGTAGCGCCTAGAACCGCTCGGCCATTCCGGCCGGCGAAGTTTTAGTGAATTTCATGCTTCTTGAGTGCTTACTATGTTTAGTTAAATTTAGTTATTAGAAAAAACATTTTTATAACTGTAGACAAGTGAATGAAGGAACGCATAGTGTGCTGGCGATAGCTGTCGCTAGTACACCAATCGACAATGATGTAGCGTCAAGATCGATAGTAGGCGTTGGATTAAGCGCGCCTATCTCGAGAGAGGCCACAGACACACCAACACGCAACGTACCGCCAACGCCCTCTCGACAGCATGTATTTAAGCTGCTGCTGCTGACCGGAGGGCCTCACTGACTCACTAACTCATATTCCAGTTGGCGTCTGACAGTTCACATCGCAGGTTATGACAGTACATAGCGACCAGATTAGTGTAATAGCATAATTACTGTGGGGTATGTACTGTAAGACCTTCGGTACACACACCATCAGATTATTTGACTTGTCGCTCTAGCGAAGTAGGCGAGTGTCAGCAATATGTCTCGTGGTCTTATCATGGCGTGTTTATCTTCTGCCGTTAGGTCAGACAACAGAAATACCACTTGCACGCTTAGAGTAGCACATTGACGGTGACCAACTTTAACAGAACTTGATTAATTTTCACACACATTTATTAAAATAATAACAAGCATAAAAATAACTTGGTTCTGGATGCTATTTACAATGGACAATCTGAAGTTCCTTTGGTCTTGGTACGTTAATCTTATTCTCACATATATCTCTGATACTTGACAAAGTATCTATTCATTTATCTTCATGGCTATGTACAGGAATATGGTAATCTTATTAGGCACAGACTGAAACTTTACTGCAGACTAAGGCTGACTGACTGATCGGAGGTCTGTCACTCGTTATAATACCTCGGGCTTTCAGGTATCACTGCGCGAGTGTGATCCGCGAGGAGAAAAGGTTTTACGTTAGCAGCAATCTCATTGGCTGCGTTACATATTAATACGCGGATCGGCGGAAGCAGAATTTGGTCCGTCTCTATGACAGCGCTATCTCGTGGTGCGGAGACGGACGAGCGCTCCGCCTGCGCTGTTGTGTTTAGCGGGGCGCGCTCTAGTGGGAAAGTTGTGTACGCGCTGACTACGCGGAACAATGTACACAACAATTACCAATATTGTCTGCAAGAGGACTGTTACTGATGAGCTTGTACGAAGAAAATGGACTCTGTTCAAGTTCAGCAGCAGCTTCTTGTAAATAATGAACGGTATCTGTTGTGTACATAGTTCCGCGTAGTCAGCGCATACACAACTTTCCCACTAGAGCGCGCCCCGCTAAGCACAACAGCGCAGGCGCAGCGCTCGTCCGTCTCCGCACTATGAGATGGCGCTGCCATAGACGGACCAAACTCTGCTTCCGCCGATCCGCGTATTAATATGTAACGCAGCCAATGAGATTGCTGCTTATGTAGTACCTTTTCTCCTTGCGGATCACACTCGCGCAGTGATACATGAACGCGCGATGTATTATAATGAGTGTACAGACCACCGATTAGTCAGTCTGCATTTGTTTTCACCAGTCTGTACGAGTTCTACATTAGTCTGTACCAGTCTATAGTCAAGTTTCAGTCTGCGCCTAATAAGATTGCCATATTCCTGTACATAGCCATGAAGATAAATGCATAGACACTTTTGTCAAGTATCAGAGATATATGTGAGAATAAGATTAACGTACCAAGACCAAAGGAACTTCAGATTGTCCATTGTAAATACCATCCATAACCAAGTTATTTTTATGCTTGTTATTATTTTAATAAATGTGTGTGAAAATTAATCAAGTTCTGTTTAAAGTTGGTCACCGTCAATCTGCTACTCTAAGCGTGCAAGTGGCATTTCTATCGCCTGACCTAACGGCAGAAGATAAACACGCCACGTTAAGACCACGAGACATTGCTGACACTCGCCTACTTCGTTAGAGCGACAAGTCAAATAATCTGATGGTGTGTGTACTGCAGGTCTTACAGTACAAAAACCACAGTACGAATCCATATTAGCATTTGTGTTGTAGAAAGTGGATATCGGCCACCCATAACCACATCCTATCCCTTACTTCCTACGGTACAGGACTCTACATAAAGAGTTTTCCTGAAATTCTGTGCCTGTCGTGATTTGATAAATCCCTTATACTTGCCATCTGGTAAGGTGCCCGGAACTATTTTGCCTCGACACTTCAAGGTGGGTGCCATTTGGCAGTTAACCTGCGCAGCAGCGAGGCGTTGCTAATGTTGCAAGGACGAATAGTGCAGGGGCAATTTTTTTTAATATCACAAATTTACACTTGTACTACAAAAATGAAGTTTTGAACCGTCGCCCCATATACACGTTCCTCTTACGAAGCTTGAACGCTAACCACTTGACCACCATAAACTCCAATGTCCGGAACATACCCATAGATACATCACTTACATACAAAGACGTGTAAGACTTCTCTTGCAATTTTTTCAGAACTGCCAGAGTTATGCTCCTTACTACTTGTACATTATGTTGTTTTGATGATCTACTAAAGGTGTACAAAGTTTGAAGGAAATCGTGTTCTAAACGTCTCGGCCTCCCCTTGTTAATAACTTATTACGGCACCACTGTTCTACATATCCTCCGATTTTGAAGTAATTCATACAGTTCCTTCTGGGTGTTGCAATATTCGCAGACGGTAGTGTATTTCCTTGACAAACACAAAGAGCTCGGTATTATCTACCTATGACTAGTAATATGTATAATTTGGAAGATTGAAATTATCAGGTAAAAATACAAAGGGCAAAAAGTTATCTATAATTTACAAAGGCATCAGACAGCAATTCTAAGAAAGGACATGAAAGAGAGGCAGTACATAAGAATAGAACGATACCAGGTTGTAGCCTCTCCATCATGTTATTCAATGTGCACGTACAGAAAACTAAAAATGTAACTAAGGACAAATCTGGTAAGGGAATTGAAGTTCAGAAAGAAGAAACAAAAGCTTTGCCGTTTGTCAATGGCGTAATTCTGTCAGAGACGGCAAAGGGCATGGAAGAGCGGTTGAACGGAATGGATAATATCTTGAAAAGTGGTTATAAGATGAATATCAACAAAGGTAAAACAAAAATAATGTAGTGCAGTAGAATTAAATCAGGCGATTCTGAGGGAATTAGGTTACCAAATGAGACACTAAAAGTAGGCGGCGAGTGTTGCTAGATGGGCAGCAAAATAACTGACGATGGCCGGTGTTGAGAGGTTATAAAATTCAGACTCACAAAATGAAGAAAAGCGTTTCTATAAAAAGGAAATTTGTTAACATTTAATATAAATTTAAATATTACTATGTCATTGCTGAAGGTATTTTTCTGGAGTGTGGCCTTGTACGAAAGCGAAATGCGGGTTATGAATCGTGCTGACAAGAAAAGAATAGAAGCTTTTGTAATGTAGTGTTGTATAACAATACTGACGGATTTATGGACAGACAGAGTAACTAATGAAGAGGTACAGAATCTAACTGCGAAGGAAAGAAATTTATCGCTCTACTTGACATAAACAAGGCAGAGGTTGGTAATAGAAGGAAGTGTGCAGGCTGAAACTTCCAGAGGGAGACCATGACTTGAATAAACAGGCTCTAGTGGATGTAGCGTGCAGTATTTATACAACGATGAAGAAACATCCGTGGGATATTTTGTTATGAAGAGCTGTATCGTAGCAGTCCTCGGATAGAAGACCATAACGACAACAGTATTATAATTACAAGTTAGCCACGGATGTATGTGAATTTTTTTAGAGCAAAATGGTTTATTCTTCTGCTCCTTGTGATGTGGAATATCCACTGTATTCCTCAGTTGTGTTTCTGGGGTAAATTGGGTCAATGAAGTTTTCAAAATTTTTGCTTATCGTTCGCGATGATAGTCCAGAGGTTAAGTAATAATTGCTACTTTTGTTTGGCAAATCGTTTTGGCACACAGTCTAATTTCCACTCTTTGTTAATAGGACATTCCGTATAAATGAACGGTTCTCCTAACACGTAACTTGCCTTTTAATTTTGTGATTTTATTTCTTTGTAAAAATCTAACGTAACATGGCCTACGGCCGCGGTGGCCGAGAGGTTCTAGGCGCTCAGTCCGGAACCGCGCGACTGCTACGGCTCAGGTTCGAATCCCGCCTTGTGAATGGAGGTGTGTGATGCCCTTAGGTTAGTTAGGTTTAAGTAGTTCTAAGTTCTGCGGGACTGATGACCACACATGTTAAGTCCCATAGTGCTCAGAGCTATTTGAAACATTTAAACATGACCTATTTGCTAGTACGTCTTGCCATTCGTATATGGTCTCTCGTTTACCATGGCAACATTTAAAACCAAATCCTGTTGACAGAAATATTTTGCTCACAGTGTACTTTATAGCCGCGAGGCCATGTAGTGTGCGGAAAACCTATAAAGATTGTGCAAGTTGCTGGTGGCTTCTATTGCTCCTAATTTCCCAGCTATTGCTACCTAATAACATGTATATCTGTTCCGTAAATGTTAAATTATTTCTGAGTGCATTGCTTCCTCTTCCTCGCAGTACATACTTGAATCACAAATGCCCTGTCAGCATCTACCCACCAGATACCATAGTTTACGTACCAACGACTTAAGTAAATACCGTAAAAATTTCGAGCTCGTTGTGTCTTATAACCCACTGGCACTGTCACCCACTTGTCCTCTTTATCTATGTCTTATATACTAATAACAGAACTGTGAGACCGTCAAGCCTCTCTGTTGACTACGCTAATCTCCAAAACTACTTGAATTTTCCTGGGGTTTTCACAGTTTACTTGAGCGTAGCTTGTGGCAAAATATAAGTGTATTTTCATCAAAATCGTATCACGATAAAAAAGAACCGAAGATATCGCAATTTTAAGTTTTAGGAGTCTGCTTAGATTAGTAGCTCAAACGTTTACCTTAGTGACGGCGTAGTACCCAAACAACCAACTGATGGTGGTGTTAGATTCGAAGTCCAGCAAAGAACGAATAGACGGCGCTGTTCTTTTTTTTTATCTCAGCGACAGAAGTATTTTATGAAGTTTACGCCAGTAATAGAATTAAGTTCCACAATCTTATCTTTACGAAAACAAACTAGCTTTGAATTTACTTCGCTAGGATGTACCGATTTACTGATTTTGCTTTGTGTACTAAACTGTTAACGAAATTGCTTTACGTCTTTCGATAGGTTTTATTTATATTTGTCTTCTTTGCTTTTTACGGATTGACGTCGGAACTCTAAAAGAGCGACGGTATATACAGCTCTTTCCACAACTTCTGTAGCGAAGCACTGGCAAATAGCTAGTCGTCAATAATTGTAATGTCGTTCAAGAAAAATCGTCATGTCTCGATGTGAAGACTTTTTTGACATTTATCTTCTACGCTTGTTGGAAAAAATAAGCACTTGTTTGAAATGGAACGTTGCTGCACCAAGCCACATGCTTTTATTAGTACTCGCTACGTTAAAAACTTCTCTTTGTAATTTTGAATAATATTTGGGTAATATTAAAATGAATGCGTACATTGCACTAGTTCATTAGGAAGAACGACTTTGAATTCGTCTGGACTCTATAAAGTTTTTGAGTTTTCAATAGCGTAATGTTATCGCTTGTATTATAGTCATAAAAGGGCAGCGAGTCTGAACCCTGATAATGGCAACAACTTATACTGTTAAGGCTGAAACGGAGAACAACAGTAACGTGGATAAATCCGTTTATAGTCAGCAGACCCGGAGCATCTGGATATAGGTCACGAAAAACCTGCGTTGCTTTGTTGGAAGCTGTAACATAAACTGGTTTAACTAACTCACGAAAGGAGATAGACTCAGGCCAGACAATGAAGACTTTACGCTCTCATTTTTGACCTACCGTGTCACTTCACTAAAACGGGGACGAGACCTGTAGCATTCCATCAGACGCGAAATTTGTTAACTACTCCTGGAAACAATGAAATGGGACCGTCGCACTCGAAAACACGTATTAAATAATTTATTTTCATGCTGTGTAAAACGCTGTGAATGTGCCATCACGAACTGAAATAACAGCATTTAAAAATGGCTGAGGACAAATGATTTTAAAGCTTTTGTGTGTTACTCACCGAAGTATCCCACACAGTTTTATTTAAAAAAAACCACTTACGTTTTCCTAAAATACTCGACTGTATTACATGTTTTACAGTTTTCGTTACCTACATTGAGTGTAATCACCTCTGGAACAACCTTCCGTGGAGACCTAACAGAAACGCCTGCAGCATCCTCTGAGGTTATTTCTGTAACTGTCCCAGTGCATAATACCGACCGTCTCCTGTCTTTCTAACACCGCACCGTAATCTAAGTTCACCCTCTTTCTTTCCTTTTTCTCTTTTTCTGCTCATTCATTTTTTTCCACTACCCTTGCTATCCTCTTATCATTCAGCTTCTCTGAGAAAGGCAGATATGCCTTCATTTCACTAAAACATCTCCTGTACGTCAGACTGCCGATATGTGTATACTGATGGCATTATTATTATTATTGGCAGTAGTAGTAGTAGTACTTGTAGCAATAATACTGCATTCATTCTTTACAAACTTTTCCCCCATAATCTTATAATTTGCAACTGAAAAAAGTGTCTTAAGACTGGAGTGTTTCTTCTTTTGGACAACGCCACCGATCAATTCACTAACATATATTGTGATTGAAAGTATGGATGTTTTCCGCATTAGTTCCAAAGTTTCACCGGTTAATCTGGTCCTCTCAGAGGTTTGTGCAATATACTCGTAAGTGGTACGACTACCGTGTACGTTCGACAAGTTTCTTTTTCTGCGGGTTGATTTTTGCCGCCATGTACAAACTCTAGGGATTGATCGATGAGACGATGCGGAACAAAAAAGATGTGATGAACGTATGTCCAGAAATGCATGGTTTCCATGCTAGAGACCATTTATTAAGTCGTACTTTGTTACAGAGACTGCGGTCTCATACTATGCGCTGTACCATGCAAACACCGTTACAATATGCTTGGTATCCCGAGAGAGTGGTACTGTTCCTCATACGTCATGCCCTAGCGCCCTCTCCTGCTATAGTAATTGGTAACGTTGTGTCCGATTCACTTCTCTTGCTGACTAACCTTGTAGTGGATGTAACGCAGCACTGTACACAATGGTTCCGTATCGGAATCGTCAACATGGTGTTTACTTACAGAAAGGCAAACGGCAACGGGGGCGGGCAGCAAGGTTGTATCAAGAGACCTATCCCCGCCAACAACAAACCACAGCATTGAATGTTTGCAACGTTGTTTCTGCGTTTGTCTGAGGCGGGGTCGTTTCAGGAAGCAGGAAATCATGAAGGACGTACCCGAAATGTTCGGACACCAGACTTGGACAAAAACGTGACTGACACTGTGGAAGACGACCACCGTGTCAGTACCAGGCAGTTGCCCACCAGTACAGGGTAAGCCAGACGACCGTGTGGAACGTTCTCCATGACATTTGTTTCTACCGTTATCACTTACAGCGTGTGCAGGGCTTACTAGCGACAGGATTACACATCTGGAGCAGTTTCGTCATTGGTTTTTTCAGCAGGCAGCCACGATTCCAGGATTTGTGTTATCCATCCTATTTACAGATGAGGCCAACTTTACGTGGAGTGGTATCTTCAACTTACACAACAGACAGCTATGGGATAGTATGCAGAACCTCCATGGTATGGTGACAGCGAATCGTGAGCAGTAAGTTTGGAATGTGGTTCTCACTGGGAGCGTGCCAGAGATAAGTCCCTGCAGTCGTATTTTCATCTGTGCCCTCGGTGGCTCAGATGGATAGAGCATCTGCCATGTAAGCAGGAGATCCCAGCTTCGAGTCCCAGTCGGGGCACACATTTTCACTTGTCCCCGTTGATATATATCAACGCCCGTCAGTAGCTGAAGGTATTAATACATAATTCTAATTTCGTTCTAGACGGCTGCAGGTCTGCAAAAATACTACAAATCAGTGTCTGTTCTTCCGGACATGTCCGAAAGAACAGACACCATATCCATATAAGTATATGTTTGTTTCCAGTCCGGCAGTGCAGTCCCGCGGTGCACCATGAGCGGGATGATCCACAAGGAATTTCTAATTCATCTCGTGAGGAATGAGTCTTGCTTGTGGGCCAGCGGATTAAAGGCTACCATAACCGGGATATTAAGCGAGAACCGTGGGAATCTATTGGGGAGCTCAGTTCGCATTGCACCTCAACACGTCGCACTGCGCTCTAGTCTTTTACTGTGACAGTCGTCGCCTCGCACCTTAGCTTGCTGTGAGGGAACGTTAGTCATTGTCTGTAGTTGTGATATGGACACGGACAAGATTCAAGAATTAGTACATGATTGCTGTTAACCACATACCTTCAGATTGGACATCATTACAGTTAAGTACTCAATTGGTTCCTGTAATAAAGTGTAATTTAACCACGAGTGCAGTTTGTAATGTAGTGAGAGGAAACCGGCCACCCAGCTATCATACGACCCTCTCCTCATCCATTCACGAACCACAAAACATTACAGGAGGCCACAGCCACAACAGTAAGGTTCTTTGCAAAGTACACAGACGGAAATGAAGTATTACTGCATATAACAAAAGTCCGATATTTATCAAAATATGTGGAGTTACTTAACATACGAAATGGTATTAAATGATTAAACTTTCATAACATTCGGAAGTGATGTCCATCATCGACATCAGTATGAAGTTTGACCACCACTAGGAAGGACAAACTGCTGTATTTGTTGTGTCACAGAAGCAAACAGCCTGCGAATGTCATATCGATATATTTCTTGCCATGCCTGAAACACGCTTTTGTCAGTTTCTGAATATTACTGGTAAGAGGCTGTTATTAAAGTAAACGTCCTCTCATCGCATCCCAGTTGGTTGGTTGCTTGATCTGGGGGAGGGGACCAAACAGCGAAGGCATCGATCCCATCAGATTAGTGAAGGGTGGGGAAGGAAGTCGACCGTGCCCTTTCAAAGGCACCATCCCAGCATTTGTTTGGAGCGATTTAGAGAAATTACGGGAAACCTACATCGGGATGACTGGACGGGGGTTTGAACCGTCGTCGTCCCGAATGCGGGTCCAATGTGCTAACCAGTGCTCCACCTCGATCGGTCTCGCATCCCATCCATGCTCAATGTGTTCAACAGTGTTCAATTTTGGGTCCACTTCTAATCATTATATATGTGAACAACCTTCCGTTTAAGATTCAGTAAGCAAAATTGTTACATTTTGCAGACGATACTAGTATTATAATAAAGTCCATTACAGAGAAAGCAACAGAAGAGTTAGGAAATGATATTTTACAAAAAATTATTAAGTAGTTCTCTGAAAATTGGCTACCCCTAAATTTTGAAAAACACACTACGTTTAGTTCTGTACAAAAAATATACCAACAATTTATGTAGCACATGGGCAGGAGTCAGTAAATAGGGTAGAGCGCTTCAAATTTCTGAATATACATATTGATGGAAACTTGAACAGGAAGAATCATATTAATGAGATTCTCAAAAAAATAAGTTTAGCCACTTTTCCTCTTAGTATAATTGATAATCTTAGAAAGAAACATATTAACTTCCCGACATATTTTGCGTATTTCCACTCGATAATGTCTTACAGCATAATTTTCTGCGGGAACTCTTCATTCAGAAAGAAAGCAGTGATTGCAAAAAAGCGAGCGGTAAGAATAATATCTGGTGTTCACCCAAGGATGTCATACAGGTACGTCTAAAAGGAGCTACGCATTTTAACTGCATCGTAACAATACATATATTCGGTAACTAAATTCGTCATAAATAGTTCATTACAATTTCAGAAGAATTGTGATGTCGATACCTGCAACACTAGAGGGAAAAATGACCTTTATTACCAAATGTTATTGCTGCCAGTGCCTCAGATAGGAGTTCAGTAGGCAGTCAGAAATTTTTTTATCGGTTGCCCAATAACATAAAATGTCTAACAGATAACGAAGCAAGTTTAAAATCTAATTTAAAATCATTTCTCCTGCACAACTCCGTCTATTCCACACAAATTTCTGCTTAGAAACTGACAGCCAGTGGAGGTGCATGAACATGGCTAAAAATTAATGTATTGATTAATGTTAACTTTAATCATGTACACACATCTTGTAAACTGACTCGTCCCATATAATTTCGCTAAAAGAGTCGCTCAAATGACATAAGGAGCGTGTAGCAACTAAGGAGTTAACAAATTAGGGGACCAGGAAGTCTAATCAACAATTCGTACTGTTGGAGAGCTAGTGTGCTGTTAGCGCTATAGCGATATGCTGATTCATTTTATGCACCGAGAGAGGGGATTGCCCTACGACCCCCCCCCCTCCCCCTCCCTCATTACTAGAGCCTGCCTGCGAATGTATCTTAGGTTTGATGGTTAACTACTGTGTAGTACCAATTCATTAAAAATGTGATTATTTGACACATACATAAAAAGTAGTGTAGTGTGTTCATTCGTACACCAAAACAAAGTATACTAGCTTTGAAGCCAGTAAAACCAATCATTTATAAGAAAATCGTGTTCTTTCATAATGTTGAATCCCACCAAAATACAGAAGCTACAGATCTCAAGTTTTAACATATGTATTTGAGCACCCTAAGTCAATATCGTCCTGAAACTTATCTTTTGATGTTTTCAGTACTTTCGATGTTATTAAGTACAGTGTATTTTCGTGGTAAAAACAGTAAAACATTAGAGATTATCACTACTTTCAGTAGAACTTACGGTTTATACATTTCAGCACCATTTTATTAATAATATGATAAAATTGAACCAATTTTCATGTCTGTCATTGGAATATTTTAAAGTTCAAACAGTACTGAATCGGCACTTTCGGAAAAAAAAGTAAAAGCAGCTTCGTATGAAAAATTGCCGGTGTTTATTGGAGTTGAAATTCTGAATAATTTCACCGTATATAAAAGACTTCCCTGTAATATCGGAAAATATGGCATTATCTTAGATTCCCATTTGGAAGAACTACCTTCAAGGGAACATCAAAAACTTGAACTCATAATTTATGAAGGGAAAGAAGGTACTTGCAAGTTATGAAACACAGCAATCGATCCCGAGCGAAAATTTGTGCCATAAATCTGATAATACGGAGCTATAAACTCCTGGAAGTACATCTTTTAAACTTTCTTGCCACAGCTTGTTTGTCACTCGCTCCGCCACAGTGTAGCCACCTAATGTCCCCCCTCCCCCCCGCCGATTCCCCATCCACCCCTCAACCGATCGCGAATTACTGTTCAGCGGAGTGACAACCAGAGCCATCCCATACGCGGGATGTTGAAGATGACAGAGGAGAGGTGAGATTGACTCATCAGCCAAAAACGTTTTCAAATCTTTTAGAGAACACATGTTATTCTACCAAAAAGTGTGCTAAATCTTTTGAGTATGTAATATGTCAACCTCACGCGTGTATATGTTCAGTATTATTTTAATAATAATCTCGTATTGAATTCTGCAGATACATATACGCCACAAAATCAGACTGAATAAACCTAAGCAACTGAAGAATAGTTATGAAATGAAGTTAATGATTTTAGATTCAAAAGCATCTCCTACAAATGTACTTCATTTTAACAGTGCCAGCTTTACGATCAAAGAAAATAGCACACAACTGCAGTGTTAATAATTAAATAGCGCTACGCTATTTCTTTCATGACACGCTAATTGGTTTCATTCATTTATACTGCATTTTTGAATGACAACACAAAAATGTTAAAAGCGAGGAGAACTGTGGTGCCAGCTGCAGGTTAGCAGCCGCACACTTTGACACAATGAACAAAGCACGTCACCAACGTCAAAACAGTATTTCACAAACCTGTTACTCACTCCACTGTACAGTAATTGGCGCCGGACGCTATGCGGCTGCAATGGGTCGGGGCGTGTGACAAATAATCGGTGCGAGGTAAAATTTAAAAGCTGTACTTTCAGAAGTTCGTAACTGTTTAGTATCAGAATTATGGCCAGCCGGCTGTGGTGGCCGAGAGGTTCTAGGCCCTTCACTCTGGAACCGCGTGACCGCTATGGTCGCAGGTTCGAATCCTGCCTCGGGCATGGATGTGTGTGATGTCCTTAGGTTAGTCAGGTTAAAGTAGTTCTAAGTTCTAACAGACTGATGACCTCAGATGTTAAGTCCCATAGTGCTCAGAGCCATTTGAACCATTTGAATTATGGCCCACACACTTCGCACTGAATCATTTGCTAGAGCTCATTTCTTATAAGTGTACTTTTTTGTCCTTAAAATATAAGGAGAAGGTGGCGACGTTTCCTTATTAGATTCCCGTACGACATGAGGAGACGTACTTATTGTAGTGGGCCGCGAAATTGAAGCGTCACCCATCCACCAGTGTCAGCCCAGTTTGCAGGTGAATATAAGTTTAATTTAGTGTTTTGTTTATGTATTTTTGTAATATTTGTAATGGTTGTGAATTATCTAAAGTTTTGTATTTATTTTTTATGATTCATGTACGGAGAGGGCGGCGCAATGAACGGAGACAGCATCTTCACTGCCGGGACCAGAGAGAAAATTGCTGGCCACTATACGTCGCGGGTCGACAGCCAAAGAGCAACAGAAGATCCTGAAACCGAGTTGTTGCGTCCAGCTTCTAAAAACGGAAAAAAATAAGAATTTGTAATGTTTCTACAACAATGACGACATAGAAAGTTTAATCATGTTGTAAATGTTCAGTCCTATCTTGTCAAGGCTCAGGTTCACGTCTATATGTAGGAAGATAATAAACTAGTGGATGCTACTAAAGTTTAAATACGTGTTCCGAGAATTTATTTATGAAGAATTATGTTAATGAATTACTAATTTATTTGACAAGATTATTAATTTTGACAACGTTCATCGCGAGTTTGAGTCTTGAAAGTTTATTCAATGTGGTTCTAATATTTATGAAATCAGATAACTTACATTAATATAATTTCTGAGAAGAAACAAACGACATCTGAATTGAAAAACGTTTACGCAAACCAATTGGACAGAGTGACGTAATTCTGCGCATACGACTCAAATGATCATGTTTTACAATTTCGTTCAAGAACCATTCAGAGACAATTTAAAAAGAATTTAAATAATTTTGAAGTGTGTTGTAACTGACGTAGGTGACGAAGTCTGCACATGGTCATATGTCAAAAAGAAAATCATTTATACAGAACTTGCGTCGTTACACTGCATTATCCTCTAGTAGTGGACTCACTACGAGAATTTGGGACTTCCTTACGCCGTCCGCGCCAGAGGACAATCTTCGTGTCGTTGTCAAGCTATCAGTCTATGCCAGGCAGTCAATGCAATCACTACTGATACGCACTAGCCGGCCGCGGTGGCCGAGCGGTTCTAGGCGCGTCAGTCCGGAACCGCGCGACTGCTACGGTCGCAGGTTCGAATCCTGCCTCGGGCATGGATGTGTGTGATGTCGTTAGGTTAGTTAGATTTAAGTAGTTCTAAGTTCTAGGGGACTGATGACCTCAGATGTTAAGTCCCAAAGTGCTCAGAGCCATTTGAACCATTTGATACGCACTAGTCTGCTTCGAGTTGTCGTCGTAGAATTTATAAAAGCATGCCACGGATGGCTGGCTGTTTTTGGTAAATGCCGTATTGTGCAAAGGGCAGTGCTAATGTTTTATAGAATTTTACAAAACCAACAGTTTTGAGTTTTTTTCAAGGAAAATGAAACTATCGTGTGGCGTTGTTGGCCGGGAGGCCCCATCCGGAGAAGTTCGGCCGCAGAGTGCAAGCCTTATTTCAGTCGACGCCACATGGGGCGACTTGCGTGCCGGTTATGAGGATGAAATGATAATGAAGGACAATACAACACCCAGTCCACGAACGGAGAAAATCTCCAACCTGTCCGGGAATCGAACCCGGGCCCGCTGCATGGTAGGCAAGCACGTAACCACTCAGCTAAGCAGGCAAGGGGATTTCTAGAACTAGACTCACAGTCTCAAGTATCTTAGACTTCACATGAGATTTTATGTGCCTCCGGCATGAGATACTGCTTGGCAAATGGGGTATTAATACTTTCCATTTCATGGTTAGAAAATACACTACTGGGAAAAAATATAGTACATTTGGAAAGAGGACGTCAATTTAGATTCTATGACGGCATACGCCACCTGGGAAAGAGTTGATGTAGTGGTAACTACCAGAGCGCCATCTGTGTCTACTATTTAGGGCATGCTCACAACCAGAGCTCAATGTGGTGCAGACGTGTGAAGCAAGGAGGCAACCAAGTCACGAACACACACTCATGCTTCCTACAATCCACTGATCGAGTTTTGAAAGGGGTCAAATTGTGACCTTCCGTGTAGCAGGATGGTCATTTCAGAGAACTGCCACACAAGTTGGACATGCTGCGTCATTTGTGTAACGATGCTGGTATCAGTGGTCAAGGGAACATTCTCACATGCGTAGACGAGGTTCTGGACGTCCACGCAGCATAGAGTCCGCCCCCGGTAGCTGAGTGGTCAGCGCGAGAGACTGTCAATCCTACGGGCCCGGGTTCGGTTCCCGCTCAGGGACTGGGTGTTGTGTTGAACTAATCATCATCATTTCATCCCCATCAACGCACAGATCGCCGAAGTGGCGTCAACTCGAAAGACCTGCATCCGGAGAACGGTCTACCCGACGGGAGGCCCTAGCCACACGTCATTATTATACGCAGCATAGAAGCCCGCCAGGATCGTCTTCTCGTAAGGGCAATAGGGGCAGATCATGCAACTACCACAGCACAGATACGAGGGCTTGTGAGCCACGACGCTTCAACAGAAATTGTTGCGGACCACTTGGCATTGGGACTACCGCCACAGCATGGATGTGCAAGGCTCGACTGGTGCCATGAGAGGATCACTTGGATGATGGAACGGCGCTGTGGTCATCAGTGACGAAAGCAGATCGTGTCTGCATGCAGGTGATGGTCGTTTGCGCATACAGCGCAGACCTGGTGATTGCTGTCTCGTAGAGTGCATTCCTCCAAGACACTGTGGCCCCATCTCAGGCCGTTTTGGTCTGGGGTGCGATAAGCCACAACTCACTTTCAGCTTTGGTGTTTCTGGAGGGGTCGCTGGCCTGCCCTCGGTATTTTCAGAATGGTGTTGGACCCGTTCTTTTGCCATCCTTGCAACTGGAGGTTTGTGTGTTCTTCCAACAGGATAATGCTCGACCACACTCCGGCTGTGAAAATCAACGTGCTCTGCAGCAGTTGCAGTAACTTCTCTCGTCAACACGATCCCCGAACTTGTCTCCAACTGAGCACTTGTGGGCTACTGATAGGACGCGAAGTGGCTCGTGCGACTCGTCCACCAACTACTCTCACAGAACTACGTGAACAGGTCGAGCAGGCGTAACATAAAGTATCCCAGGGCAGTAATCGCCATCTCTACGACCGGCTGGATGCCAGAGTCAGCGGCTGCATCGGCACCCGTGGAAGCTCTGCTGCGTACCAACATGGGTGTTTCAGCATGGGCCCATACCTGTTACCGCAGAACCCCTTGTGTCACTGATCTGTAAATGTAATCATTTCATGTACTCCACAGCCGCGCGGGATTAGCCGAGCGGTCTGGGGCGCTGCAGTCATGGACTGTGCGGCTGATCCCGGCGGAGATTCGAATACTCCCTCGGGCATGTGTGTGTGTGTGTTTGTCCTTAGGATAATTTAGGTTAAGTAGAGTGTAAGCTTAGGGACTGATGACCTTAGCAGTTAAGTGCCATAAGATTTCACACACATTTGATTTGACACATGTACTCCATATGCACTGTTGCAACAGTAAATATCGAGCGAATTGGAAACATCTAAAAGAGTGTACTAGTTTTTTCCGCCAGTGTATAATGTTGAACTAACCTGCGAATAATTATTTCACTCATCAAAGTTGAACGCTGGAACAGTGTCAGACTTTCAACTGGGAAACGTGCCATGTGCTGCTTTTGTGTGCGTTATAACAATGATTGCTCTCCATTAGGATGTTCAAAAACTAAACATAGTTCCGTTTTTCATTTCCAGCTTTATGTTACTTCTCGAAAAGCATAGCATACTGACAGTTAACTGAATGCAGGCAATGGTTTTGAGCAAATGGAGATGAGATGTCAACAAGTAGACTCAAGATTACAAGTAATACTTTTAGAATATTTTCAGGTTCCCAGGTAGATGCCGTGTTTCTTGACTTCCGCTAGGCGTTCGATATAGTTCCCCACAGTCGTTTAATGAACAAAGTAAGAGCATATGGACTATCAGACCAATTGTGTGATTGGATTGAAGAGTTCCTAGATAACAGAACGCAGCATGTCATTCTCAATGGAGAGAAGTCTTCCGAAGTAAGAGGGATTTCAGGTGTGCCGCAGGGGAGTGTCGTAGGACCGTTTCTATTCACAATATACACAAATGACCTTGTGGATAACATCGGAAGTTCACTGAGGCTTTTTGCGGATGATGTTGTGGTATATCAAGAGGTTGTAACAATGGAAAATTGTACTGAAATGCAGGAGGATCTGCAGCGAATTGACGCATGGTGCAGGAAATGGCAACTGAATCTCAATGCAGACAAGTGTAATGTGCTGCGAATACATAGAAAGAAAGATCCCTAATCATTCAGCTACAATATAGTAGGTTAGCAACTGGAAGCAGTTAATTTCATAAATTATCTGGGAGTACGCATTAGGAGTGATTTAAAATGGAATGATCATATAAAGTTGATCGTCGATAAAGCAGATGCCAGACTGAGATTCATTAGAAGAATCCTAAGGAAATGCAATCCGAAAGCAAAGGAAGTAGGTTACAGTACGCTTGTTCGCCCACTGCTTGAATAATGCTCAGCAGTGTGGGATCCGTACCAGATAGGGTTGATAGAAGAGATAGAGAAGATCCAACGGAGACCAGCGCGCTTCGTTACAGGATCATTTAGTAATCGCGAAAGCGTTACGGAGATGATAGATAAACTCCAGTGGAAGACTCTGCAGGAGAGACGCTCAGTAGCTCGGTACGGGCTTTTGGTGAAGTTTCGAGAACATACCTTCACCGAGCAGTCAAGCAGTATATTGCTCCCTCCTACGTATATCTCGCGAAGAAGCCATGAGGATAAAATCAGGGAGATTAGAGCCCACACAGAGGCATACCGACAATCCTTCTTTGCACGAACTGTACGAGACTGGAATAGAAGGGAGAACCGATAGAGGTACTCAAGGTACCCTCCGCCACACACCGTCAGGTGGCTTGCGTAGTATAGATGTAGATGTAGATGTAGAATTCCGCTCACACTCGTGAACTGCCTGTTCATCTAGTTGTCTACCTCGTGCTGACTGTAGCTGACTCTGAGATACCAATGATACAGGAAACTTTAATGTAATGTCACCCAAATGCAGTCTCTGCATCCCTATGACTCTAATACTGTCTGCCAACCACACACAAAACACATTCAGAACCGTTATACCCAAGACTTGTGCTCGCATAAGCAGTTGCAGCACAAATGGCTGTTTCTTGGTGGCTTAACGTTTTTTGCACAAAACTATTGTGGGGTCATGCAAGAGCGACCTTAATTGATGCAAGTCAGTGTTCATTATTACAGGTGTGTTACTTACAATTTGTCTTTAAAGACATGCAAGAAAAGCAAATTCAGCACTACATAATTTATATAAATTAAGATGAAAGAAAACCATTGCAAATTGCAAAATATCAAAAAGATGTGACTGAGACAGACTGTAGTACAGATATTAATCGTTGTAATTATAGTACGTACTATTAAGAGTGTATCCATTCAAAAACAATAGTGAATGGCACAGATAGCTGGATTTGCTGCTGTTGTGTAATACAGGAAACAATGACATTCACTTGCTTTTGAATCAGATTTATGAGGTTTTACTTGACGTACACCACGAAGTGATTTCTTGGGAATATTTTGTGGAGAGTTGAGATGATGACTGGGAGCATTTAAACATTATTCAGCTTCCACTAACCACAAAATTGAAATATCAGGTTGACATTTTTCCCGAATTATTCAAATGATATGCATAGTTTCCACGAAACTAAACAACTACCTTGATGACGAACGATACCCTTTTATTCGCAACTAGCGACCCGCTATGGCTCCGCACGGTCATCACTAAATATGTAAATACGAAGGGCGGGACGACTTTTTTGGCACAGTTGTAATAAATTACGTACACATCCCTTCCTCAAGAATCAGTCTGTCTATTAGTGAAACCCAAATCCATATGCCTACAGTGGTTCCTGAGATTAACCTCCACATACAGACAGGGAAATGCAACGGAGGCATTTATAATCTGTATAGATAGTTGATCAGACATTTTCGGTTGTGTGATCTTTACATGATAGTTCCATATGATACACTTTTGCCCGTACGTCCGCAGCTCGTGGTCGTGCGGTAGCGTTCTCGCTTCCCACGCCCGGGTTCCCGGGTTCGATTCCCGGCGGGGTCAGTGATTTTCTCTGCCTCGTGATGACTGGGTGTCCTTAGGTTAGTTAGGTTTAAGTAGTTCTAAGTTCTAGGGGACTGATGACCATAGATGTTAAGTCCCATAGTGCTCAGAGCCATTTGAACTTTTGCCCGTATGTGGTACCTACAAACGGTTAGAGATTATTATTGTTAATATTGCCCTCTTCATTCAGTGGGTTATAATGTAAAGTAGTAATCCTGCTAATCCCCGTCTTTTCACTTTCAGTGAGTCATAATTAAAATGTGCAGTAAACAATGTTCCAAATCCTGAGAGGTTTTTCAACAAAGTTTGGGCAATGTCACTGTGTACTTGATTTTCAATTCCTTTTTCATAACCGTTGTATGTTGTTTCTTACGTTATCCAAACGTTGAACTAAGTGTGATTAAGCGAACTATATGAAAATGGACGTGATGGACAAGTATAAAAAGATTAGTAAGTTTTGGTTCAAATGGTTCAAATGGCTCTGAGCACTATGGGACTTAACATCTGTGGTCATCAGTCCCCTAGAACTTAGAACTACTTAAACCTAACTAACCTAAGGACATCACACACATCCATGCCCGAGGCAGGATTCGAACTTGCGCCGTAGTAGTCGCGCGGTTCCGGACTGAGCGCCTAGAACCGCGAGACCACCGCAGCCGGCAGTAAGTTTTGTTTCATATGCATTTGGTCATGGTCGAAGACATATTTCTCATCCTACCATCTCGTCTTCCAGTGCCGGGGACATCAGAGACTATGAAGATTCAGACAGCAGTTCGAAGTTTAAGAAAGCTCAGTATACCGAAGTGTTTGTACAGTTCGGATTGATGAGTTTGTTTAAATGCACTACTGCTATATGAATGTTTATGGACTCAGATGATGTCTCCATCACTGAAAGACGAAACGCTAGGGAGAGGAATATATTTTGGACCACAGTTTAATGCCCATAAAACAATTACCACGATGGACGCAAATACCAGCCCCCCGCATTCTACAAATACGATTATCACAAAAACGTATCTGAAGTAGGGAGAAAACACAGCAGCAACAGCTGAATAGCTTAGTTGCAATTAAATAATGCTAGTTTTAATACATAATGCTACCTCAAATAAGAAGTGAAGTTAATGGAAGAAAGACAGGCTCAAAAGGAAAACGATAAAAGAAGATGTAAAGATATGGAAACTGTGGGTACACGAAAGAAAATGAAGTATAAACCTTTATTTTTGCCCCGTTAAAACTGTGTGATAAACTACAATTTTTACTTTGTTGCTGATGATTATTTCCGAAAAATCAAAACACTTGCGGTATAATTAACGACTTTAAGGAGTTTCTAAAAACGAAATTTTCAAAACTGTAATTTAAGCTACTTTTACAAACGTACTGCAACAACCGATTTTTTTTTATTTTACCTTTGTAAGAGTTCCTCTTCAGTTCCAAGTGATTCAGATTCTTCGGTGGCTCTCATTTTCTGATTAAACAGATGATTCGTCCAACTGCCATAATAGATTAAGGCTTGTGAAAGGAGTGTGCTGCACGGAAGTAAAATTGTTTTACATCGCACTTGAAATTACATGATGTTGCCGCGTACACAAGTTTTCGTCACTAGTAAATGGTGACTATCAAAATAAACAGATAGCGAGAAAGGAAGGCGTGAAAGGTTATTCACCTAAAATGGCGAGAAACAGCTTAATTTCGTATGAGTGGTTTTTCATGAATGAGAAATACTTGACGAGATCGAGCAGAAGACAATGAATTTCATTTGTTAACTCGTTTCTCGGAGGCGGGCGGGAAGGAAGGGGTAGGGGGTGGTAGAAATTTTGGGATGAAGATGACGACGATTTAGATGCTACTAATATTATCACGGCGTTGAACAGTCCGGTCATCAGCGTCCATTTGGGATGGGGTCAAGAATAAATTACCACAGTGGGACATTCATCTCACTCCCCAGATTTTTTAAAATAAAGATTTGCATATCTTTCTGATGACAGAAGCGAACCTAGAACGACAAATTTCGTGGAGACAGGGGAAGTAAGAGAAAGGCCAACACAGTAACTAATGTCATTATCTGTTGAAGGATGTGAGTAATATTCTGTACAAATAAACGAAAAATACCGCCCTGACGTGGAAGTAGGAGTAGCGTATATTGAGGAAATTTAGCTTAAAATGAAAAACGACAAAAAATATTTAGTCGGTAACGGGATATACGGATGGTACCTCGTACGAGTTCCTCTGGAACATTTTAAACGTACCTGCATAATTAGCTCCATGATTATATTCTGTATCTCCAACTTTTTTGCAACTAAAATTTTAAACCTCTCGGTTATAAGGCATTGTTGTGCATCGACTGTTACAAATAGAACGGATACTCGCAGCAGAAATGAGTAGGTATATGGCGATTGAAATGTTCCTTCGTTCTTTACCTTACCATTTCCTTTCAGTTTCTGCTCATTGTTTAAAAAGTCTGAGTTCAGAAGACTTGCTGTATTATTTATAGGATCTTCCCTAGGTAAGTAGGAGTGTCAGGATCATCGTTTAGTTAGTTCTCGTGATGCGTATTAAGAATTGTTATTGATTTTTTTTCTTTACTGTATTAATTTCTATTCTGACAGCTAAGCTGTGTACCTCGTAGTCAGTCAAATATAAAGAGGGTCTCACAGCGAAAAGCTGTTTACTCCATCTAATTATGTCTTGCGTAACTGTTTCGATATTTCGCTTTAAATGGTCTGTGCTATTGACATTTACTTCGCGACTTCCATCCTGTAACAAGCCGGTGGACAGCAATTTCAGCTAACCCATCAAGAATTTTAATTATTCTCTGACATTCTGGGAGCTCGGATTCAATTCAGTTCACGTTATATAATACTTTGCTTTTCATCAGACTTCGGAAACATTTCTTACTGTTCTTATTAGCTACTCTTAGTCCTTTATTGTCTGCACTGTTTTCTGTACCAGGACAGATATTTCGCATTTCAATAACTATCGGACGAAGAAATCTGCTCCCGACAGGGCGGATATTTTGTCTTCAAAATAATAACGCACCAGCTGCTGAGGAGTAAACCATTTTTTTTAATCAGTTACAGTAACTGTGATTAACGCTGCCAGTTTCAACCTCTAGATTCCATTCTTCAATCCGCACAGACACAGAAAACGATGAGACAGACGTTCGTGGCGAAGAATCTTACATGTCAGTCGTTACTTACGTTATAAGCAACCAAAGGTATACATTTATATAGCGTATACGTTAACTTTATATGTACTAACCATTGGTATACATCCAATCAAACAGAGATTGAAACTTTTCTTCAGATTAATCTTAGAAATGTCACTGGAATTCATGATCGGTTTAATGATATTTATTTACGTAGTTACTGATTTCACAAAGAAGGAAGATTACTGCTTAATGTTCCGTAGTCGACAACATCACGTACGGAGGCAGAAAGCCGCGCGGGATTAGCCGAGCAGTCTGGGGCGCTGCAGTCATGGACTGTGCGGCTCGTCCCGGCGGAGGTTCGAGTCCTCCCTCGGGCATGGGTGTGTGTATTTGTCATTAGGATAATTTAGGTTAAGTAGTGTGTAAGCTTGCGGACTGATGACCTTAGCGGTTTAGTCCCATAAGATTTCACACACATTTGAACAATTTTTGGAGGCAGAAAGAACTGTACACAATGCTCAGGGTAAGCACAGATATACAGCTGTTTTCATATCAAGAATGTGATGTCGTTTATTGAGAAGAGTTGTAAAATAGCAAAAAGCATGCAATATCATAAATGTATTATTCTCAGTGCAAAATTAAAACAATAGCTATAAAGTACTGAATGGTGTCTGCTGGATAATGCTTTGTATTCCATAGATAAATATCAGAAAAGATAGTATTTGTGTGTAGACTAGACTCCACAAGGAAGTTTCACTCTGCATGTAGTTTGTGTTGATTTTTAATTTCCTGGCCGATTAAAACCGTGTGATGGATGGAGCCTTGAACCTGGCACCTTTACTTTTTTCAAGCAAGTGTTCTACCGACTGAGTTATCCAAGTGAAAGGATACTGCGGATACATGGCTAAGCCACAGCATGGGGGACTGTTTACACAGTGCATTTTCTCTCCGCAGCTGAGTGTGCGCTCATTTTAAACTTCCTGGAAGATTAAAACTGTGTACAGTACCGAGAGGCACACGTCCTAAGTTTGAGACCCGATCCGGCACACAGTTTCGACTCAGCTGGAATGCAGACGGAACTGGTTCTTAACGAGACGATCACCAAAGGATATGCATTTCCTTTATACAGGCAATGTTGCTTCTTTATGAGGTACAACATTTAAGCTAACGTTTCAAAATATTTGGAGGAAATGGATGCATTCTGCAGCTCATGAAGCGTTAAATATCGCTTTAAACCCCTAAATTATGGTCGTAAAATGTCAGACGTGTTAAAAACAGTGGCTATGCCCGATCTCCGAGGTCTCCGTGACGTTATCTTTCAACAGAATTGTGGTGTGCGTACTGTACGACCTTCAGTACACGCACTATCAGATTATTTGACTTCTCGCTCTAACGAAGTAGGCGAGTGTCAGCAATATGTCTCGTGGTCTTATCGTGGCGTGTTTATCTTCTGCCGTTAGGTCAGACAACAGAAATGCCACTTGCACGCTCAGAGTAGCAGATTGACGGTGACCAACTTTAAACAGAACTTGATTAATTTTCACACACATTTATTAAAATAATAACAAGCATAAAAATTACTTAACTTGGTTCTGGATGCTATTTGCAATTGGCAATCTGAAGTTCCTTTGGGTATTGGTACGTTAATCTTATTCTCACATATATCACGGATACTTGACAAAAGTGTCTATACATTTATCTTCATGGCTATGTACAGGAATATGGTAATCTTATTAGGCGCACACTGAAACTTGACTATAGACTGGTAGAGACTAATGTAGAACTCGTACAGATTGGTACAGACTAACGCAGACTGACTGATCGGAGGTCTGTACACTCGTTATAATACCTCGCGCGTTCATCTATCACTGCGCGAGTGTGATCCGCGAGGAGAAAAGGTTCTACGTTAGTAGCAATCTCATTGGCTGCGTTACATATTAATACGCGGTTCGGCGGAAGCAGAATTTGGTCCGTCTCTATGGCAGCGCCATCTCGTAGTGCGGAGACGGACGAGCGCTGCGCCTGCGCTGTTGTGCTTAGCGGGGCGCGCTCTAGTGGGAAAGTTGTGTACGCGCTGACTGCGCAGAACTATGTACACAACAAGTATAAATGACGACCGTACTGTTTCTGACATACCTCGATACAGAGAGTATTCTCCAGATCTCACATATCTGAAAACACCTGGTCATGGGTTGCCTAAAGACTGTCACGCCACCACTCGCATGTTACTCTCTGGCAGAGAATTAAAACAGCATTGCATGGCGTACTTGCATATGTTATGCAAGTTCAGTTGGGCTCGATGCCCAGCCGGGTTAGCGCCTTTGCTGCTGCTTGTGGTGGCGGCTTGTAGAATGCTTCACAACAGTTTAAATTTTGTTGCATGCCATTTTCACGGTAATGCAATTTTAATAGTCAGCAGCGAATTATCAGCAGATCGACAATGGCGACGATGAATGAACCCCGCACTGTTTTCCTGGAAAGGTACTAATACCTATGTCCCATCGAGGTGGTCCTGTGGTTAGTGGTTGAACTCGCACTAAGGAATAGAGGGCTTCAACTCTACCTCCGGCCATCTATAGTTAAGTTTCCCGAGGTTTCCCTAAATTAATTACGACATTTGTTTTCTTGGAAAAGAACTCGGTTTAATTGCTTCCACATCCTTATCCAGTCCGACGAGGTACTCGGTCTAACGATCTAGACGTTGATGGGACGTTAAACCGTAATTTCTCCTACTTCCTTGGTTTCCCAATGTCTGACTCAGACCTGCCACTGAGTTTTCAAGTGTATACCCATATCATCAGTGTGTTTTCGTTTGCTGTGTGCAGTGTTCTGTTGGTGCTTCTGTACATGAGCATGAAGCGCAAATAGGGGAGGAAGTACAATATTGGGACGGAGAAGTCCCGGCTCCGTATGTTATGCCACTTCACCTTCGACATAATCTTTTCTGCAATACGGCATCAGATGTCCTTACTTGCAACAGACCAAGTATTATCGTCAAGCGCCATTACATGGCGCAGCAGTACAGTTATATCAGAGAAAACGCAGTTGGCGACTGTATCTGTAGTTACCGTTCATACAGACGCTCCTAGAGCGTGAGTACACACTCGCAATCATGGATTTATGGGCTAAGAGTCAAACTAAGTAATTTTCTCACACTCTTTAGATGTTTTATGTTGCGTTAGGCTTAATCAATGGAAGAAAGCAAGATTAGAGTTGACGTCCCGTCGACAACTTGGTTGTTAGAAACGACAGCTTACTCGGATGAGCTGCCTTTTCTTAAGTTGCATCTGAATGTGGTAAAAACCAGCTCCTGGCTATTGTTGGAGATTAGTAATACAGCTCTGTAAATTATCGATTTAACTAAAACACCATTGAATTTTCTCAACTTCGTGTGTAATGCACTAATTTCCCTCTTGTTCGTGAGCCGACCACGCTGCGACTATGTCGAGAAAGCACTAGAAGAGATGCTTCACAGTAGAGAAGATGAAATACTGCTCATAGCTTTTAAGGTATGCGTTTTAGATCTCATATTTAATGAATGATTTTTTCCCTATCTTGGTCCACAGTATCACCTCTCCAAAATTTGAAATACTTTTTATTAACACCCTGTATATTCACAAATATGACAACTTGTTTTCCAGTGTAATTTCTGTTAGAGTTGCTAATGTATGCTGATTATCCTTCACTAATTAAAAAAGAACTTGCTCATACAACGAAGAAAGTACAATTTCTGATTTCACCAGTATTTGGGGACGGGGTATAAAGACAGACGAAATTCCCACAACATGGGAGTAATTATTATGAAGGCGTTTCAGTCACACAGTCACGCACTGACATGGCAAACACCACATCGCACAACCCCCTCCCTTCCCTCCCCCCCACCCCTCAGATTTAGTGGCGAAATGGCCAAAAACTGAACACAGATCAAGCATGAAAACAGGAAGAAGGTGTACTGAACTGTGAAAAAAGAAGCAAAACAGAAACAGCGAACGGTTGAAGCTCAACATGTGCAACATCGAGAGAATGACAGGAACTACACCGTCATGGTTGTGTGGTCGCGGTGTTGGAATGCAAAGCAGGAAATCCGTGATCGAATTTCCCTCGCGCCCCACATTGCTTTTTCACAAAATTATGAACTTTTCGTCCGTTCATTGACGTGTCTGTTCTCCTTGTGTAGTATTGGCAATTATCATACTATAAATTGGCTATGGAATATGAGTCATGTCTTAAGAATATATTACAGTAGCAAGTAAATGTGATGAATAGTGACAATGGGCGAGATGCCGCACAGACCTCTCACAGAAATGAAAACAACAAATAAACGGCTGTGAGCCGGTCGAGGTGGCCGAGCGGTTCTAGGCGCTTCAGTCTGGAACCGCGCGACCGCTACGGTCGCAGGTTCGAATCCTGCCTCGGGCATGGATGTGTGTGATGTCCTTAGGTTAGTTAGGTTTAAATAGTTCGAAGTTCTAGGGGACTGATCACCTAAGATGTTAAGTCCCATAGTGCTCAGAGCCATTTGAACCATTTTTTAAACTGCTGTGAACTATGTTTCAGCAAAGGAATTCAAGTGTCAAAACTTCCAAAACTGAACGCAAGAGTGATGACATACTATGCTGTGTAGAATAAATAGAACGTATTTACGTCTGAAGGTCCCTTCATTACACGTCGCTGTTGCAAACGGACGTTACACCACGACACAGACGGAAATTTCAATACAGCGAACAGACACGCCAATGGCTGGACGGATAGTTCATAATTTTGTGTAAAAAAAGGGACGCGAGGGACATTTGATCACAGACCTCGCCCTTCGCAATCCAACATCGTGACTACATAACCACGACGCCGTTGCTGTTCGGATTCGCTCCATGTTGTACATCTTGACCTTCGAGCATGCACTGGTTCTAATTTGCTTCTTTTTCCACACTTCAGTACACCTTCCTGTTATCATGCTTGACCTGTGTTTAGTCTTTGACGGGCTCTCCACCGAGCCATCTGAGAGGTTTGCGGTGGGGAGTTTCTCTTGTGAGAAGAACATAGAACGCACGTAAGTACGCCAGCCGCGGTGGTTTCGCGGTTCTAGGCGCGCAGTCCGGAACCGTGGGACTGCTACGGTCGCAGGTTCGAATCCTGCCTCGGGCATGGATGTGTGTGATGTCCTTAGGTTAGTTAGGTTTAAGTAGTTCTAAGTTCTAGGGGACTGATAACCACAGCAGTTGAGTCCCATAGTGCTCAGAGCCATTTGAACCACGTAAGTACAAGTTTCAACAGATTTGACTACATGGAGATTAAATTTTAAGCAGGAAAGAAACAGCAACTACCGCAGGAGTTAAAGGAGGACATTTAATATTGTATAGCTCTTAAGTGCGGATTTTTGAAGAACTACCTTTTTCGTTTTTGTATACTAGGTCGCTCAGAAATATTTTAAGTGAAACGCTGAGCAACCACAGTGTAATCAGAGCTCAAAGGAATTGCCTATGAAGTAGGAAAGGGGAGGTTTGTCTCGCTAGGTGAGCTGTAAGCTGTTAACATTTTGCCGTCCGCACATCTCATACAAATTTATTCGCTTGGCGCCGGCAGCGCTAATTCTGATTACTTGGCTTGTAACTGTCCGCTTTTCACCTTTCCGTTGATGACAAGCTTCAAACACATTGACTTTTGCGCGCTTTAATTTTTCCGGATATCCTCTATTTTGACGTGTCGTTCCACAAACTCTAATTTCCTTTTCAAGTAACTTCTCTGCAAGTTCTACAATGTTATAATAATTATCCATGTAGAGGTGATGCCACTTTCCATAAGGAGGTGTCAATAGTTCCATCACTGCTTTTGCTAAAGGTTGTCCAGCACCGGAATGCATCTTGGATGAGGAAATGTATCCCGTACTCGAATCACACAACATCCGAATCAGTATTCCATATTTCGTAATTTTTGACTGATTGTAAACTTTAAAATTTAAGTCCACTCCACGGTATCATTCCTTCATCAGCTGAGATGTTTTGACATCGATTAAACGTTTCTTTAAACTTTTTGGAAAAATAATCATTTACGAATTGCACTTTGAAAAGCTGGTCGGCATTATCCGACATTTCGCCGTCCGCACAAATGCAATAATAATTATTGCTGTCGGAAAAATGTAAAAACGATAATATTTGTCTGAATCGGTTACGGGACATGGTTTTGTGAAATAATTATCGCCCCTTGCTTTTTTTTTTACAATTCCCATAAGGATAGCAAGCACAAAGCATTTTCTAAGTTCGGGTCCCGTAACGTCGACAAATTTGGCAATTTTTTTATGCAGTTTCCTTCTATTGCAATTTTGACTGTATTACATGTTGGTTTCGTCCCTAATATGTTTAATAGATCGTTTCCAATATATAATTCTACGATATTCACGACGCTCTGTGTATCTTTCGGAAATATGTGTGAACCTATAGATCCTTCAAATTTATTATTGGTCCTCAGTAAATCATAGTCTGTCTTCTTCGTCGGATTCATCCGCAGCAGTTGGCAACCGTAGCGTTCGCCGAATTCTTCTTGCACGTATTTCACTATCTTCCGACGATTCTGCTTCACTATAATTATTTTGATGTCCGATGTCTTCTTCCCAATCGGCCAAGTCGTCAAGAACGTCAGACAAAACGTCCGAGCATTCGTCGTAAATAATCGTATCATCTCTTTCGTCTGCCATGATGAAAGTGCACAAGTTCTTATAAAAACAAACAAATTGTTGAAGTGTGTAACTTAACTGTGCACACGACACCGCTGTGGTGTCGCCGGCCGTTGACCGCTATTTCGCGCACGACGCCACTGTGGTGTCGCCGGACGGCAAAGTGTTAAGTTACGGCCGACTTAGTTCCACTACGAACCCTTCGCGGGAGACATCTATCACGTTCCACCTATCGAAAGGACAGTTTCGGCAGCGTTAAGTAAAGAAAATAAATGCTCTAAGATAAATTTGTCACACACCATAGCTTTCCACTCCTAACGCCATAATGTATAGGATTGAAGAAAAGTGGGACACACAGGAAAAACGAAGCCGCACGGTACCTCCTCCTCCGGCCTGAGATACGAGTCCTGAGAAACACACAACACGGAAGAAAGCAAAGTCTGTATTATAATACTGATAAACGTTGCACAATAACCAGTGATTTTGTTCACACGGTTGTTTAAAACAGTGATATAATGTGTGTAAACTGAGTACACTGGAATACAATAGTGATATAAAATATTTTGTTTAAACGGACAACGGTCAATGAAATGCATCAGAAGGTAGGTAATTTATGTAGCAATTCTGTTCTTTCATTTTCAACAGCTGAAAAATGTGTGGCTAAATTGAAATGTGGCCATACATCTCTTTATGGTGTTCCCCGTCAAGGCCATCCTTAACTTATAACTGCAATCGAAACATTGAGAAAGTGGACAATGTGAAATTAAACAACTGGTAATTAAATGGGCATATCATAAGAATAAGTGCGGCACGGTTTGCACGAAAAATTAACCACGTAATGCTTAGAAGGAAGCTAGATAATGATTCTTCCGAATGATAATCAAATGGCAAAGCGAAAAGATATTTCACCTGTCACTGGAATGTTTTTGCAATAATCGAACTGAGTTCAAATGGTTCAAATGGCTCTGAGCACTATTGGACTAAACTTCTAAGGTCATCAGTCCCGTAGAACTTAGAACTAGTTAAACCTAACCAACCTAAGGACATCACACACATCCATGCCCGAGGCAGGATTCGAACCTGCGACCGTAGCAGTCGCACTGTTCCAGACTGAAGTGACTAGAACCGCTCGGCCACTCTGGCTGGCTAATCGAACTGAGTATGTTCACCAATTTGTTATAGAGAATTTGCTGTGGGTTTCCACAGTTCAAACAATGAAATATTATTCAAATTAGACGAGAGTTCGAGACCTGTACTTCCTTAATTTTTTAAATGACATTTCGTCTGATAAAAGTATTAGTCTGACGAAAGCACAAAGACAATTTACTTACTTTTCTGAGCTGCCAGTAATGACAAAACATTCCAGAAACGACTCCACGGAAGAGCTTGCGGCTGCCTGTACTGATCACAACAATTGTTGGTCAAGAGTTTCCTCTCAATGCAGCAGATGACGGCTCTAAGCCATCATCATCCTGATGCTTGGAGCGCCCGTCCAGTCGGTCGCAACGCATCGCACCTTTCACCTGCGACCTACAGCGCATGTAGCAGCGCTTGCATTAACAAGAATAAAATTATTTATTATTGTTTTTTTTATTTTCCGAGCTAAATATCTTCTATAAGCCGAGTGGACACACTGCAGCAACAACAGCGGTGTGACTGCTGATAATGCATTACATGACGTGAGGAATATGGACCTATGTAATCCATCATTGCCAATAAATTTTACCTAAGATTAAAATAGTATGATGCATAAATTCTTGAAGTTTTTGTTTGGCGTGTTGTCATGCCAAAAGTGTATTTATCGATTGTCATGTTTTGATATTCTAGTACTTTCTTGTGTTGACATACACGGAAGAGCAAAACCATCACCACCACCTGTTTAATAGCTTTTTTGTCTGTCTTTGTAACGACACTTATCACTGATTTTGCGTATCAGGCTGGCTCTGAGCACTATGGGACTTAACATCTATAGTCATCAGTCCCCTATAACTTAGAACTACTTAAACCTAACTAACCTAAGGACAGCACATAACACCCAGTCATCACGAAGCAGAGAAAATCCCTGACCCCGCCGGGAATCGAACCCGGGAATGCGTATCAGGGATCCGACAGTTTGTTGGTAGGTTTGTGGAGTTTTGTGGCATTGCATATCTACGCATCGGTCATGTAATTCGTGTAAATAACGGGCCGCTGATTGGCGTACGCCGCGCGGAATTAGCGGAGAGGTCTAAAGCGCTGCAGACGTGGACTGTACGGCTGGTCCCGGCGGAGGTTCGAGTCCTCCCTCGGGCACGGGTGTGTGTGTTTGTCCTTACGATAATTTAGGTTAAGTAGTGTGTAAGCTTAGGGATTGATGACGTTAGCAGTTACGTCCCATAATATTTCACACACATTTGAACATTTTTGATTGGCGTACGCGGTGATGGCACACGACAGCGACCCAGATGGGTTCCAATTGTTCAAATGGCTCTGAGCACTATGGGACTTAACATCTGAGGTCATCAGTTCCCTAGAACTTAGAACTACTTAAACCTAACTAACCTAAGGACATCACACATATCCATCCCCGAGGCAGGATTCGAACATGCGACCGTAACAGTCGTGCGGTTCCGGACTGAAGCGCCTAGAACCGCTCGGCCACAAGGGCCGGCTGACCTAAATGGGTTCCATAGGATTTGCATCAGGCGAATTTGGTCACCGAGAGATTAACGTGAGTTCACTATAACGCTCCTCAAACCAATGTATCACGGTTCTGGTTCCTAGACATAGGCAATTATACTGCTGAAAGATGACATTACGTCTGGGAAGACATGAAGCATGAATGGGTGCAGATGATTCGCAGATGTCAGCGTCTCTTCGATTACTACAACAGGTCCCATGCAAGCGCAGGAAAATGTGTCCTATAGCATAATACTCCTCCCACGAGTCAGCGTGTGTGGCGCGCTGCACGTTTCTAGCCGACGTTCACCTCGATGAGTGGTTACGTGCTTGCCTCCCATTCAGTGGGCCCGGGTTCGATTCCCGCTCGGGTGGTAGATTTTTCTCCGCTCGTGGACTGGGTGTTGTGTCGTCCTCGTCATCATTTCATCCTCATCACCGGCACGAGAGTCGCCCAATGAGGCGTCGACTATAATAAGACTCGCACTCGGTGGCCGTACTTCCCCGGATGGGGCCTTCCGGCCGGCAATACCATACGATAATTTCATTTCATTACATAGGAGAATTTGAATGGACCTCGGGCACGTGAACAGTCCGTTGCAGTAATACTGAAATCTTTTCAGAGCACTAACCGTATCATATTCTGTGGCCGCGATGGATTGATGGAAAACCGAAGAATAAAAGGAAGTAATAAAATAGGACAGAGAACGTGTGTGTCATACGAGGGATAGAAGTTCACGGAAAAGGTTTGTTTGGAAAGAAATCAACTCTTCCAGATGTCTTTTAAAGCTACGAAAACATCACTTTCCACTGTACGTTTTGAAAGAAAATTGTGAGTTCTTTTCTGCTCACCGCTTTAAGAGAAAATATTAGGTTGCGCGCGATGTTTATGTAATTCTGTACAACAAAGTTTACTTTGGACTCAAATCACTAGACGTTTCATGTTTGAGTATAAACAACCTTGTACCACACAGTGATCTACATGAGGCACAGCAACGTTGTTTTTAAGGGGCGCGAGCTCACATACGTAAGTTTCCACATTAGAACATGATAAAAAGTGAATACTGAATTTCGAAAATGTAACCATAAAACGGTAATGACATGTGTGAATTTAAAATACGGTAGTTTATATCTGACAGCTAGTTGCACGGAAATTTTCCTGGCAACACATCATTTCAGAGGGACGTTAAGTGAAGCGGAGTGTGACTCATTTACGCCAACTTCAGCATCTAAGAGGATAGACTGATGAGAGAAGATGAAACTATTATTCAAGAAAACCGAACAGTTACATCAAAGCTTGATGTGCAAAATTACGATTGGGGAAATTAAACTTCAATATATAACAGCTGTAGTTATATGGAACTTGTATTGTGTATATTCATCATAGTCATCATCATCATCATCATCATCATCAGGCAGTCAACTTCCACTGTTAGATTAAGGCTTCTTCCATATGTCTCAGTGCATTGCTCCTGCATGTTTCCAAATATCATAGACCTACTGTCAGATAGATGATCGTCTTGATCTTACATTATGTCTTGGAACTCAGCAAAGACATTCCTAGGTCCCTCTCCCATCTATCCACTGTCCTGCCTACATATAACGCTCACATGTACATAATTTTCATGACGCTCATAATGACGCCTGCCTGTCTAGCCTGTTCCCTGACCCACTTGTCTCTTTTCTTGCCTCTCCTTGTAGTTTCCAACATGCTTCTATTCACTTCACGCTGACAAAGCCTCAGTTATCGAATGGTTTTCGTGCTGGAAGTTCATGCCTCACTGAAGTAAGTAAGGAGAGTAAAGTTTTATGGCATGATTGGCTGGGGCTGGCCGGTGTGGCCGTGCGGATCTAGGCGCTTCAGTCTGGAACCGCGTGACCGCTACGGTCGAAGGTTCGAATCCAGCCTCGGGCATGCATGTGTGTGATGTGCTTAGGTTAGTTAGGTTTAAGTAGTTCTAAGTTCTAGGGGACTGATGACCACAGATGTTGAGTCCCATAGTGCTCAGAGCCATTTTTTGATTGGCTTGGAGACCACGATAACAGGTTCAGCAGCCTAATTAAAGGGTTTTTCCTATCCTTCGCGCACACTGGAACTTTTCCTTCTCGAAGTATGTGATTTGTGTGTTGAGTGTATCTGATATTGAGTGTATCTTATACGCGTAGATAACTGTAGTGTGTGTGTGTATGTGTGTGTGTGTTGTCCTGTTTGTGTAGCATGATGGTGAAAGAAGCGAGAGGGCGAAAACCCGGTGCCGCCACGTAACCTGCTCCTCTTGAATAGCACCAAGTGCACTGCTGAGCTTAACGTCCCCATTCGACAGACCATCACCATCAACAGGGTTAAATGCGCTTAGTGCATGAGAGACTGGGAGAGGTTTAAAATTTGTTCCAGGACATTGGCTCGAAGTCTGTTGATCACAATCTTTACGCCACCACCTCTCCTCCCGTTTTCCGGAAAGAAAAAGGGAAAACTGCCAACACCGCGTGATGTACCACGGCGGTTACCCATCCAAGTAATGGCCCTGGCTGGCGTTGCTTAAATTAGGTGATCTGACGGGAATGGTGTAGTCAACGAGGCGAGGCCACACTGTCGTACGTAAAAACTTGTGAGACGCATTCATGCACGCACGCACGCACGCACACACACACACACACACACACACACACACACTCTTTCTGTTCTAACCACATTGGAAGCTTGGTTTTGTAATCTTTTTTCCGTTTACCAAGAACAATCCAGGCCATTTTATTCTGTTTACTTACTCTTCTGCCATATGTTTCAGTTGCCCTAATACGAATACTTATTTTAGGAAGTACAGCAACCAAAGAGTCTACGTATTTTTATTTATACCAATACTCGTTCCGGGCTTTCACCCGTCTTCATCTGAAGTAAAAAGTATTTGAATCTTCAGTAAGAACATAGTTAAAACATCGACTGTAATTTGGATGCTGCAGCTTGCTTGGGTAAAATTAATAGTTTTGTTTGGCTGCTACAATTTGTGAGTTGTATATATGCGATATATTTTAGGTTAGGTTCATTTGCTTTCAATTTTGTTTGTTGACATTCCGATTTTCGAGTTTATAGATGTTTATAGAAATGTATCGTAAACATACAACTCGCGAAGTGTATCTACAACTAAACAGATACCCCGCAAGTCACCGTACGGTGCTTAGTGGAGGGTACCTTGTACCACTACTAGTCAGTTACTTTCTCGTTCCACTCGCAAATAGAACGAGGGAAAAACGACTGTCTATACGCCTTCGTGTGAGCCCTAATGTCTCGTGTCTTATCTTCGTGGTTCGGCAGTAGAATAGTTGGGCAGTCAGCTTCAAATGGCGGTTCTCTAAATTTTCTCAGTAGTGTTTCTCGAAAACAACGTCGCGTTCCCTCCAGGGATTTTTATTCGAGTTCCTGAAGCGTCTCCGTAACACTTAAGTGTTGTTCGAACCTACCGGTAACAAATCTAGCATCTCGCCTCTGAATTGCTTCGATGTCTTCCTTCAACTCGACCTAGAACGGATCCCAAACACTCGGGTAGTACTCAAGACTAGGTCACACTGGCGTGTAGTAGCAACGCACAATAGTCAATTTCGCACAGGCCAGTTGCAGCAACTAAATTGCTGTCGATGTTTTCACAATGTACTTACTAAAGCTTCAAATATCTATTACGCTAGGTGAAGATGGTTGAAAGCCCGAAACGAGTATTGCTGTAAACAGAAATATATAAAAATATGGCTGGTTGCTGTATTTCTTAAAACTATGCAATCCACAGCTAGGTAGCTCAACAACCAATAAAATGGATAAATTACTGTCGGAAACTTATCAACTCATGCTGTAGTTTCAGTGTCAATTCATATTCCTTTCTTCTTGAGCTAGTGATTGTATTTTGGCAACTTTTATGAATAATTCTGAGCAGATAGGCAGTTATTTGTTGTGTTTATTTTATAACTTTATTTGGGCGATCGTCATCAGATCCAAACTCAGAAGCTTTTAAACTATGTTCACAGTGCACATATTATAGTGAAATAATAACTCTATGATGTACATTTCTGCAAAACGAACAAATTTAATGAATGATATGTCTCATGATTTATGACTGTGAGCTCGGCAGTTTAAGCGAGACGGGGAGACAGTGATAGTTTATGAAGAAGTGATCTGATGACTATTTGTTGAATTTCAAAGGAATAGCAAAGAAACGGCTGAGAGAGCCATCAGACTGCAGAAAGCGTTTCTGAACAATGAGGCATCCACCAGTCACCTAATTGTCGGTGGCAGTAAGATACTATGACAAAGGTAGTTTGACGTAAGTGGCAATATTTCTCCCTTCCTAATAGTCTAAACGTGGTTGATCTCATGGTGCACACCGGCCAGTTTATTATCTGTATGGTGTATTCCTCAAATGATTTACCTAAAAATTCTAAAATGATGGAATTGGACCAAACTATTTAACTTATTTTTTCATGAATCTTGCTTTGATCACCGAAGGCGGGGTTTGATTAGTCTGTGCTTTTCGAACACTGAAATGAACCACATTTCTACCAGCTTGCAGTTAAAAAAACTCCTGACGTGGCGTGGTTATTACACATTATTTGCTATCTCTATGTAACCACCCTCTACTTCTAATCAATGTACTCAGATATTCAGAGTGATAAGTCTAGAAAAGATTGTTGTAAGTATGGCATCAGTAGTCTCACAAATTCAAATATTTGAAGTTTCACAGAAACATGAAAGCCTATTGCCATCTAACCAAATTAACGAAGATTTTTAGATCTTTGTATTACAAGAGACCATCAGACGTGTTAATCACAGATTTTGGTGAGTCTTATGTGTGTTGTAGAGAGATCTGACTTGAGTACGTGGCGATCGGCTTTCATGCGACGGCCCCTAGTTCCCGAGAGAATCGATATTGAAATTTTATGCGTACCTCCGATACCTGTAATGTTAATCACATTTTAACCGAATGAGTGTACCACAGCTGCCAAAGTTCACTTCTACTACGCTGGCGGTACAGTTTCTAAACTTGCCTGTCTACCTTTTTTCTTAGTTTCATAGTACCGAATATCATTAAATAGTACACGCAGCTGCAGAAGGAGGATGTAATTTTGACAGCGACTATGTAATTAATACCGATGAAAACCGGCTGCTAGTACCAGTCGATGTGCAATAGTTCCTTCACGGAACAAGGACCAAAAACCGTCCTTGTACAGAAAAAAAGATATGAGCAAAATTAGTCATTCCTTCACAGCACAGTATACTATAAATGCGTCAGGAAGGAAATTTCCTAACGTTTTCTTCTGTATGCAAGAACGATCCGGGAAATTTTGTTGGATTGTTCAAAAAACAAAATAAATTAAAACATGTAATTGTGACATGTACAAAATCAGGGAAGTTCATGAAACAGGTGTACGGAGTGTTTTCAAAATCTGTCACTCCTCCGTTCGTCGGACAAGAAAAATTCCTTTCCATTTTTTCCATTCGTTGAGAGGGCAGACTGATCAGGTACTTCACGATCAAATCTTTGTAGTTGAAAGGAAAGCTTGCACCTGCACCTTAAAAATTGTCCTCCAAAATGTGCTCCACTTTGCCACCCCCGTGATGTTTATTTTTACAGGCTGGTTAAATTTTCGCGAAAAAAAATATTAAAATGCTCCCGACTTGCTAGAGTTAATAGAGAGCCGCGCGGGATTAGGTCTGGGGCGCTGCAGTCATGGACTGTGCGGCTGGTCCCGGCGGAGGTTCGAGTCCTCCCTCGGACAAGGGTGTGTGTGTTTGTCCTTAGGATAATTTAGGTTAAGTAGAGTGTAAGCTTAGGGACTGATGACCTTAGCAGTTAAGTCCCGTAAGATTTCACATACATTTTAACATTTTGAACATTAATAGAGAAATAGCTTCCACGGAAGATTCCATAAAAATATATTTTTTAATTCTGCATCAATTTTGTGTACCTGATTTTTAATGAGAGATCACGTAAGTGTTGTTGTCATCGTAGTTGATCAAAAAAGAATACGGTTTTGAAGATAAACAGCCTGCGTTTTCCGATACTGCTTCTAAAAAATCGATATACCTGCAAGGCAGTAGTTTACTTCTGCTCTACCCTGCAAAAGTCAGCTTCTTTGCTTGCTTGATTTATGTGCAGCTTGTGAAATTTCACTATAGCCGACATATTCGTCGCGACAGAATTGAGCAACTATGTTGATGCTTAAACATTTCTATAGCTCTTATTTTTCCACCTCAGTTGCACATTTATTCGGTATGACTAGTTTCGACCACACTATCATCCTCACATCTAAAAACAAACTAAAAACTAAGTACGTATATTCCGTTACTTTACAATAAGTAGAAATACATTATGTGATCAAAAGTATCCGGACACCCCCAAAAACATACTTTTTCCATATTGGATGCATCGTGCTGCCACCTACTGCCAGGCACTCCGTGCCAGGACCTCAGCAGTCATTAGAAATCGCGAGAGAGCAGAATGGGGCGCTCCGTGGAACTCACGGACTTCGAACGTGGCCAGGTGACTGGCTGTCACTTCTGTCATACGTTTGTACGCGAGATTTCCACACTCCAAAACATCTCTGGGTGCACTGTTTCCGATGTGATAGAGAAGTTCAAACGTGAAGGGACGCGTACAGCACAAAAGCGTACAGGCCGACCACGTCTGTTGACTGACAGAGACCGCCAACAGTTGAAGAGAGTCGTAATGTGTGATCGGTAGACATCTATCCAGACCATTACACAGGAATTTTGAGACTGCATCAGGATCCACTGCAAGTACTATGACAGTTAGGCGGGAGGTGGAAAAACTTGGATTTCATGGTCGAGCGGCTGCTCATAAGCCACACATCACGCTGGTAAATGCGAAACGACGCCTCGCTTCGTGTAAGGAGCGTAAACATTGGACGATTGAACAGTGGAAAAACGTTGTGTGGAGTGACGAATCACGCCGACTTTGTGCCAGGCCTCACCGACCGACATTGATACCTCTCCTCATTGCGGCACTCGGTGAAGAATGGGTTGCCATTCCCCAAGAAAAATTCCAGAACCTGACTGAACGCATCATGCCTGCGAGAGTGGAAGCTGTCATCATGGTTAAAGGCGGGGGGGGGGGGGGGGGGGGGGGGGGAGGCGGGGACCATAATGAAATATTGAATTGCAGCATTACCGATGGAGGGTGCTACGAACTTTTACGTCATTTTCAGTCAGGTTTCCGGATATTTTGATCACATAGTGTATATTTCATGTAGCAGTTGAATTTACCTGTGTTGTAGCATAAGCAAGCCGTCGTATCTACACAGGAATTACATGTTGGATTGTGGTATGCTACTGTGGTTTTGTAGCTCAAATAGATAACGGTGGAAGGTGGTAAGGGGCAAAAAGGGGGAGGGAGAATGAAGGAGGGGAGATAAACTGAGGTGAGGAGGACTGATGTAGGGGTAAGACGGGACAATATGACGTATGAAATGAGCATAACGTATTTACGTTCAATAGCCTGAGTAAAATAATAGGCCTAAGCTAAAATAATAAAATGTATTTTTTGTTTCTTTGCTTTTAGCTCTAAGGGTGCAGTGTTACTGAATGAGTCTTACCAAAAAAAGAACGTGCAACTGAAGTGGGGAAAATAAATGCTACAAAATTTTTAAATCTTCTGAAATTTGTTGAATATTGAGTCTTTTAAATGATCAGAACAGTGGTTGCAGGTTGGTTAGCTACTGTTTCTGAAATGGAACAGTCTCACTACTGTTGCCACCTGTTTATAACATTTTCATTTGTCTTTTTAGTGTTGTTTCTCGGTAGGACCTATCTGTAAAATTACTTCTACTGGTACTCGAAAGTCCTGGAAATTTCATATATCGTTATCTACACCGTCCCCAGATTTAGACTAGATTCGAAGAGCATTGCACTAAATAGGTACGTGCTGCATTTGGATTTAAAAATGCTCGCTCAGCTTACTATGGCTGCTTGAGACGGATGTCGAAAGTGTTCTTACCAATTGACCACTGCAGTATTCTTAATTCTTATTAATGAGACAATTAGGAAGAGTGATGAGGTATCTGCCTATTAATCTACTGCGAACTTCCTCATCACACTCGTTAAAAAAATAACGTGTTTAGTGAATAGAAAATGTAAATGAAATTCTGAAGTATATTTTGTCCAGCCGTACCATTTACCATTGTTAACGTATAATGCCGATACACACTGGGTAATTTAGTATTTCGCAATAAAATTATGTATGTTAGTACAGAATAGTTGAATGATTAAGAATTCGAAGAAACTGCTCACCTGCCAAAAAGCAAATAAAGAAATAAAATTTTGTACATAGTCCACAACCCGGAAATGCAGTCACTCGAAAATAATTGTGTCCCAATTTCGAGAAAGTGTGAAATAGTCTGCGTCCTGATTCTTAGGAGTATCGCTCCGCGGTGTCCCGCGCGTGGTGTGTCATACTGCATTTACTACACTCCCTCGGAACCTACCACATGGAGCCTTTCCCACAGAAAATCTACCAACTGACTTAGAAGTCTTTCCTAATAAATTAACATGAGGAGGCCACGACGTTGGGATAACGGATTTACTTCAAACTTTTGAAGCGTTGGTAGGCCATTAAAACAACATAATGTGCTAGTGGTAAGGTGCACAACACTGGCAATTCCGAGAAAACTGAAAGAGAAGTTTTACACGTCCTCAATTTTCTATCGATTTTTCTTTTATTTCTTCATTTGTCCTTTATTTTTACTACCTTTGACTGTTGGTCTTATCAATAAAACCTCGCATTTATGCTTACTTTGATTCGCAACATATTTGAAGTATTGCCAACAAAGTCAGAACAAAATGATCTTGAGTGGGGATACATTTCTTAATGAGTCCATGCTATCCAAAGCACATGCACGGATTCAAATCGCAGGTACTTTGTTGAAATTAACCTTCTCTTCCATACAGTTAACACTGCATTAATGTTTGTTACTGTTATTATTACTGTTTCAAATCCCCGTTTGTTGACAAAATAAGGGATGGAAGATGTCAGCGTAATTTTCTGAACGTAACAGGAATGTCCCTAGGCACTGATTAATTCCTGCGGCTGGCATAAGTATGCTGCCCGACCAAAACGTGCAAATTAGTTTCGCAACGGTATGCGAACTGTAATAGGAGTTACAATCGCATCTGGCTAATACACGTGCTATTAGTGCAGCCCGACCATCAACCACAAACGCGCAGAAGGCCCGCCAAGTATTTCAATCAAAGTGGAGCTAAACACTACGTTATTGTTTACCAGGTGAAATGCACATCAAGGATTTGGGTCGGAACTGCTCGGCAGCCGATCTCATTTGGTGTGTCACAGCTAAGGGGTTGTGCATGCATAAGTGAACACGCCTAGATGGACCGGCAATCTCGTACCCCGGCTCCCTGCGCAATGTCGTACCCCTCTACCGAAACTGTGTAGCCCTTCCAAGTACCAATGCCCCATGAGAGCTAGAACGTGGAACTTAAATTCCTTAGATTAAGAAAAGGTTCCGTTACTGTGTCACTGTTTAGTGAAAATCTCTCGGATGGGTAGTGAAAAATAGTGTTCAAGTATAAAACACAGTCACTTTCGGCGTACTCCGCTTTAAAAGCCGGCCGCTGTGGCAGAGCGGTTCTAGGCGCTTCAGTCCGAAACCGCGCTGCTGCTATGGTCGCAGGTTCGAATCTTGCCTCGGGCATGGATGTGTGTGATGTCCTTAGGTTAGTTAGGTTTAAGTAGTTCTAAGTCTAGGGGACTGATGACCTCAGCTGTTAAGTCCCATAGTGCTTAGAGCCATTTGAACCATTTTTTCGCTTGTAGGAGTCTTCACGTTATCCACTGAGTCTCCAAAGTTTCCTTACAAAATATCGATCTATGACTACCGCAATCTCTCACTTGAAAACAAAAACTTTTCAAAATCAACATTATTTTCAGGTATTGGAGGAACTGAAGGTCAAATGATGGCCAATTTGGTAAACTGAGTGAATGGCACAACAATGTGTAGTTCAGATCGCTAAGTTTATCCATTAGAAAACCATCTTTCTTGAACAGCACATTTTCTTGACGAAAGCGTATTATTTTTACTCCAAGCCAAGTTCCTCTGCATATTTTAAGCTAATTGTTTCGGAATGCCTGTAAAATATTCAGGAGTTGTAAATTTACTATTTTTAAGGTAATCAGTAAGAATAATCTAATTTGCTCCCCAGAAAATATTTGCTAAAACCTTTCCAACAGGTGAAATGAATTTCACCGTTTGTGGTGCAGTCTCATTAACAGAACAAAATCGGTGCACAAAAACTGTAGCATAATTTTTTTTAATTTCAAACGATTGTGAAAAATTCGTTTTCGCAATGAATTTTATCAACGTTCAAAAAAAGCGGCGACATCTTGCACACAGTTTTCTAATAGTTAATTACCCATTTAAATGTAGCGTACTGTTTCGTGTGATATGCTTACAGTCTCTGCTATTTTATACACCATACAGTTTAACGCTGTGCACTGTTTCAACAATATAAAGTATTGTAAAAGTTTTTATCTTTCTTCAGGCGCATCAACGTCAAGAAAAATAGGCCACGTTTTAAGTAGGCTAATTCTGCGTATTTCTGAACTGTTCAAAATAAAGAACTATACTCTTTACAAATCTCTGCTAACGTCCATTGTATTTCTGGTACTCGTATGACATGTGATGTAACGCTAATATCTATGGAAGATTGTTTATACATATTGCTGCCACTTAAAGACAGGTAGATTTCTGCAAGAATATTTCCACTCTACTTCCACTAAAATACAGAAAATGAAAGCATGGTGTAGTGAATATCAGCTGACACTACATACCTACAGTGTATTCGTAGAACAAAACTGCTACATCTACGATAAATAATGGTAAATTGGAGAAACAATCAAATAATTTAACGTGCAGTTCAAAAGAATGTATCAGGAAAAGACAGTAAAAGTTGTGTTTCGGGGTAAAGGAAATATACACTACGTGATCAAAAGTATCCGGACACCTGTCTGAAAATGACGTACAAGTTCGTGGCGCCCTCCATCGGTAATGCTGGAATTCAATATGGTGTTGGCACACCCTTGGCCTTGATGACATCTTCCATTCTGGCAGGCATACGTTCAGTCAGGTGCTGGAAGGTTTCTTGGGGAATGGCAGCCCATTCTTCACGGAGTGCTGCACTGAGGAGAGGCATCGATGTCGGTCGGTGAGGCCTGGCACGGAGTCGGCGTTACAAAACATCCAAAAGATGTTGTTTAGGATTCAGGTGAGGACTCTGTGCAGGCCAGACCATTACAGGGATGTTATTGTCATGTAACCACTCAGCCACAGGGCGTGTGTTATGAACAAGTGCTCGATCGTGTTGAAAGATGCAATCGCCATCTCCAAATTGCTCTTCAACAGTGGAAAGCAAGAAGGTGCTTAAAACATCAATACAGGCCTGTGCTGTGGTAGTGCCACGCAAAACAACAAGGGGTGCAAGCCCCCTCCATGACAAACACGACTACACCATAACACTACCGCCTCCGAATTTTACTGTTGGCACTACACACGCTGGCAGGTGATGTTCACCGGGAATTCGCCATACCCGCACCCAGCCATCGGATCGCCACTTTGGGTACCGTGATTCGTCACTCCACACAACGTTTTTCCACTGTTCAATCGTCCAAAGTTTACGCACCTTACACCAAGCGAGGCGTCGGTTGGCATTTACCGGCGTGATGTGTGTCTTATGACCAGCCGCTCGACTATGCAATCGAAGTTTTCTTACCTCCCGCCTAATTGTCACAGTAGTTGCAGTGTATCCAGATGCAGTCTGGAATTCCTGTGTGATGATTTGGATAGATGTCTGCCTATTACACATTACGACCCTCTTCAACTGTCGGCGGTCTCTATCAGTCAACAGACGAGTTCGGCCTGTACGCTTTTGTGCTGTACGTGTCCCTTCACGTTTCCACTTCACTATCACATCGGAAACAGTGGACCTAGGGAAGTTTAGGAGTGTGGTAATTTCGCGTACACTCGTATGACACAAGTAACACCCAATCACCTGACCACGTTCGAAGTCCACGAGTTCCGCGGAGTGACCCGTTCTGCTCTCTCACGATGTCTAATGACTACTGAGGTCGCTGATATGGAGTACGTGGCAGTAGGTGGCAGCACAAAGGACCTAATATAAAAAACGTATGTTTTTGGGGGTGTCCGGATACTTTTGATCACATAGTGTAGTTCATCTGTAGAGCCATCTTCATAACTCTTACTGGAGTACAGATTGTCTATTTGGATAGTTCAGAAATTCAAACTGACTGAAACTAGCTTCAATACGAATCAAATTATGACAGTATTTTCCTTTGCGATGATGAAATCTGTGACGCTTTGTATGTACCGACTTCTCGCAGAGCTCCGGGGGAAGACAGACACTGAGAACATAGAAGTAAAGCTAAAATATTTAATCAACAAGTAATGCAGTTCGTAGATGCCACACTCACACAAGACTCAGTCAGCATAGTTTGCTTCGGTATAGTTATTTGCATTCCAACACACATACTTAGTATACGTTGCTATGACTCGCCACATTTCAATTGGTTAACAAATATAACACACATTCTCGGCAGTAAACATACGCATTCCATTTACATGACTGACATTTATATTAATCAGAATTTCATTTTGTTAACTGGATTTATTTAGAACTTCGCTTATTTAACTGCTTCAATCTGCTTTTGGAACGTTTTTCACTTCTAAGCAGTACATTTCATTACCAAGAGAGGCAGTTAAATATTTTATAGCTGCATAATTTGATTCCTACGCTGCAAAAATGAGGCTATTCGCAATACTTGAGGTAGTTTATAATTCAGGTGCTATTTTTGCGAATGATAGTATTATTTTTAAATTAAGGCTGGCTCATGACTATAAATTTCATACATTATTAGTACGCATTGTTTTTTCAGACATATATAGGACATGACACCCCATAGAACATCTGTTCTCTGAGTACTTGGTGTTTGAATGTGCAGTATTAGGCCATATCTCATTAAGGAATGGTAATATTCAAAGTAAACTACATTCTTGTTTTCTTTATCAGCAAAATCATCAATAATAGGTAAGGTTGCTGAAAATAACCTTCTGTGAACTCTTATAACACAATTTCTCAATAATGTAGTTGAAACCTGAGGCCATTTCCCTCAGGGAAATTCGCTGATAGTTGTGTAAGATCTACATTTAGACAGTGTACAGTTCGTGCGCTCGGAAACCATGAAGACTATAAAAAAATGGTTCTAAGCACTATGGGACTTAACATCTGAGGTCGTCAGTCCCCTAGACTTAGAACTACTTAAACCTAAGGACATCACACACATCCATGCCCGAGGCAGGATTCGAACCTGCGACCGTAGCAGCAGCGCGGTTACGGACTGAAGCGCCTAGAACCGCTCGGCCACACCGGCCGGCTCAAGAGTATCCATGAGCACAAACAATACTATAATGTATGACAAAATTTAATCTTGCTCATAGTTTCCGCAGGAAATGTACGTTAAAGTCAGGTAATTTGTTACCACTCTAAACATATATAAAAGTATATTCGCTCAATAACGTACAACTTTGCTGCCCTCTTAACGCGGTGGCTAGATTTTTGCTTTAGAATACTGGAATTTCAAAGCTCCATTCCGAAATATGTGTAAAACGTTTTTGTTTTCTAGTTAGAGGCTCCGTGATATGGTATCTGGTTTATTATTTTTTTTTCTGAAGCGTTGTCCAGAAATTGTAGCAGGTCTTATACATAACTTTTGGAATTATTTAACAGTTGCACAGAAAGGGAAATACAATCTTTTTCATTGTTCAACTTCTAAAGATGTATTACGCTTTTAACGTTCACTCTGTTCTCTTGCACGCACTACACCATTCCATGTCATCCGATACACTGTTAGCACTGCCTTCCGATTCTGTTACGCCCCTTCCCTACTAAAAAAGAAAATGCCTGCACGTCTCTCCTCCTTGGTGTATCACAGCGTCTTTTACACCAGGTAGTTCTCCTGCAATCGAATCCAGTTTCTAAGATACCCTCCTTTCATATATTCTGTTGATTAGCATCAACTATCACATTTACCACTGAAATGTCCCCTTCAATTCTTTATGACATAATATCAGCATTATACCTAGAAAACTGCTCCGTTACGTATATTTTACTCATGCGATGAACATGGGAGAACTGGTAGAGCGCTTACTAGCCGCTCATGTGATTGTGGGTACAAAGCTATGCTGCAAAGAGTTGAGAGAATCCTGATACAGCAAGCCGATAAATGTTTGAAGACGGAGGGAGGTATGTTCTAGCTTCTGCTTTTTACGTCATTTGAACGACATTCCGTCACTGATACTGTACTTCAGGTATTGCAACTGGCAACTATTTCTGAACGTAGAGTGTATGTTAAACATCTCCATCATTGATAAGTTTTGCAGCTATTTCTGCCCTACGGCTGGTAATTTATTTTTAAATGATTTCTACTCTTCATGAATGTTTATCAGATTTCTGATCGATAAGTGTTATGTTCAGCGTTGCGAAAAGGAAGTTGTAGGATCTGTATAATTTAAGAAACAGCTCATACCGTAGATTATTGAACAGATCAAAATCAGTTTCAGTTCGGGTGCGCACCATAGATTTTTTTCTGAAAACATCGGGATAAAATCATAACAAGTGTTTCGCGTTAACATATAATCTCTTTAATACAGTGGTTACAGAATATGTAGATCAGAAGCTCGGACTGCCACTGACCGCTGAATGCCAGACCACTTTGGACGGGTTTTTCTATGCTTTCCGAAGCTGCAGAAGCTCCCGCATTTGCTCCGTACTAGACTTTTTAGGCTTTCTGGATTCCTTTCCGCGGGAGCTTTCATCTGACTTGCTTTTTCTATAATTCCGATCATATTTACAAGACGACATCCTTAACTATTTTGTAATCTTTAATTTTATACAGATTTTCACTTATATTCCGGAGAATGTATTCATTTGAGCCGTGTCACGGCTCAGCATTTTGATTTACCCGCGAGATTATTTCACTTGTTTCCGCCGCAGCGATAGGGGGCGTGATCGCTGGGCGCTGTTGGCGCTGGTGCGCGAAGCAAGAGTTTTGGGAGGACGGCTCGGTCGGTATATGGCGACACGACGTAAGCGGCGAGGAGTCAACTGGTGGCTGCCGATTAAGGACTGCGATGAGTGTGGCTGTTTGTGAGCATGTGGGAGGACGGAATGCTCGCTTACTTAGCGTGGTTCTCCATGACCAGCTGTTATTTGTTGGGCCTAGCACTCGAGTGTAACAGGAAACTGCATTGGTGTGGTTCTCGTCACCTGGCTAAGGCTGAAATTTTCATATACTTTTATTATATTTCATGATCATTACTTATTATGGGGTTGGTACTTGTAGCCAACATTTTGTGATTTGAAATAATTCAGAGAATATCATCATGTGTCAGGTGTCTACTGTGAATAATTCTTAATTCGTTTCATAGTGTGTGGCACGGTATCCACTATCATCGATCATTTTATGAAAGTTCTGTCCAAATTATTATTACATTAGATTTTGTTAAAATGGTTGCGTTTAAATTGCAAATTTCCTAATTCTACTAATATTGCTTGGAACATAGAATTTGAGCTGTGTTGTGTATGCACTTAAAAGGACTGTTGTGAGCGACAAGCACACGTGAGTGTGTAATGTTTTTCAGTTCCATTGTTACGAATTGACCATTATTTATATTGCGTGATTTGTTGGATTTTGTAGTGAGTGGAACTTTAATTTGTGTGATTCTGTTTTGTAGAATGTTTTTCGTGGCAGCATTTGAGAATCAGTTGTTACAAGAAGTTGCTAGCTCTGAATTACCACCTCGTTAATCAATCATTTATTGACAGATGTGTCTGTCTGTCTGTAGCAAGTAAGAGGCAGCAACTGTAGCTTGTTAATACATAAATTGTTATACAGAAATTTGAATGGGAAAAAAGCAGTCATCTTTTATTATAAAGTTGTTTTATAGTATGTTGGAAGATCATTCTTTTGAGGTGTGTTTATTCTGTATCAATCAACTTTAGGTATCACACGGCTGGCAGAAATGACTGTTGAGCTCGTAATAGACTGTATGTATTAAATAATTCGTGTAGTTTTGTGAGTGATGTGTTAAATTATTTATTTGTAAGTTGTAGTGAAGATTTGCATTTTTGATGTTTTCAACATATGTTCAACCAAAACAGTATTCTTGAGGTCTTGATGAGTACACATGATGTATAATATACCTTTTACTAACAGTACCTCTATGTAATGTTCCAGAGTGGGCTGCATGTTCTTCTGGAGAACTTTTTTTTTAAAAAAAATATATTGCTAAAATTTCCTTTAAAATGTACAACCAATTATTGTTAAATAAAAAATTTGTGTCAACAAGGCTTGGACCAAATAAATATGCCTACACCTTCGCCATCCTGGCTCTGCTACCGTCTGTACATTTCATTATTATCTCATTTTGGGGCGTGCTAGTGCTGCGCAAGTTCCTCGGAATGGTACTCGAATCAATGTCGTAACCAAGCGTGTTTCGAAGATAGAGCAGTTTGTAACTTTACACAAAGGTAATTCATAACAACCACGTACATCCGCCTACGTACGATATCGTCTCAAGCAAAAGAAATACTGCGCGACAAAAACGTACAGACACGGACTTTCTGTTGTACGCTCAGTGTTTATGCGTTATTCATCGAGTTGGGCTCTACCGAAACTACGGTTCGGTAGTATAGTACACTACATAAATGACGCAGTAAATGGTACTGGTGCTATTGGTAGAATTGGCAGGGAAAGAAACATAAATGCCAGTAAATCTGAAGAAAGCACTATTTGATCAATGCATTCTTCCTGTGATGACGTATGGCTGCGAGACATGGACACTGAACTCATTCAAAAAGGGAAACTTAGGACAGCACAGAGAGCCATGGAGAGATCAATGCTGGGCTATACAAGAAAGGACAGGAAAAGGGCAGATGACATCCGGTCTGTGACGAAGGTTAATGACATCTTAGAGAGAGTAGGTTCCTTGAAATGGCAGTGGGCTGGCCACGTTGCAAGAAGAAAAGACAACAGATGGACGAAGCTAGTACTGGAGTAGAGTCCGAGAGAGCACCGGAGGCCTAGAGGAAGACCACCAGACAGATGGGACAAAGACATCAAGAAGATCGCTGGTAACACCTGGCAGGGAACTGCCCAAGACCGTCCTACTTGGAGAAGACTTCTGAAAGCCTACCTGAATCCACAACTCGAAGAGGCCACATCATCTAATGATTGAATTGGCTGATGATGATGATGATGATGATGATGATAGGAAAAATGGTGAGCCGACTCCTCCTTTTGTTTGTTTGTTTATTTGTTTTGGGCATATTAGAACCGCACTCATTCAGTGTTTAGTCCACTGTGTACTTTATACCCTCACACAACATGAATTGCATTTTATAAGTACTAAAACTTAGTTGATCGCGTAACTTCCGCACTTTTATCTCACGAAAGTATTTAATTTTGGTGCAAGTACATGCACAAACATGAAAAATATGTATTTACTGTTGCTTTTGGTACTCAGTAGATCGTTCTTCATCATCATCGAAGGCAAGATTTTGTTGTTATCATCGATAAAAGCGAAATTAGTTTATAAAGAACGGAAATATGTTTCATATAAGTGTGACGAAGTATTCAAGCGATGTTTGACATATTTTTGTTTTTAATTTTGTTGTTGAGGAAACTGTTTTCTAGCACAGTATGTTAAAACTGTGTTTCTGTTTTTTATTTTTACTACAACATCCCTGTGTTTCACGTTACACACCGCGCGACTGCTACGGTCGCAGGTTCGAATCCTGCCTCTGGCATGGATGTGTGTGTTGTCCTTAGGTTAGTTAGGTTTAAGTAGTTCTAAGTTCTAGGGGACTGATGACCACAGATGTTAAGTCCCATAGTGCTCAGAGCCATTTGAACCATTTTTTTTTCACGTTACAAATCAACAATTTTTGAATGAAACAAATGGTTCAATAGGCTATGAGCACTATGGGACTTAACTTCTGATGTCATCAGTCCCCTAGAACTTAGAACTACTTAAACCTAACTAACCTAAGGACATCACGCACATCCATGCCTGAGGCAGCATTCGAACCTGCGACCGTAGCGGTCGCGCGGTTGCAGACTGTAGCGCCTAGAACCGCTCGGCCACTCTGGCCGGCTCGAATGAAACCTAAATTAAAAATTGACAGTTTTAGTTTTGTTTTATATACTGTTTATTCTGTAGTAACAGACAGGAGGACAACTATGTAGCACAAAAATATTTCGTAGGTTTACATACCATCGCCCGCTTTAGAGACGGCTTACCGCTACCGCTCCCTGATTTTATGGGACTCTTAGAAAGTCGCTGATCGCATACGTAAAGAAAACGATCGCTATGAGGTAACGCCTGATAGGTACGCAACATAACCAAAAACAGGTAACGCAGCTATAGCCTTAACTGACCAAAGCTATTAGGAAAACCAACGAAGTGTCTGCTTATTTTCGGTTTTCTATAATAGCCTATATAAGTTTTACTGCTCTATTAGTCTCGCTGTTACTAGCGATAAAAATCTGACGGTATTTTGTCACAGAAGAAAGTTCGACCGACGAGCGAGTAGACGTTTCCGCGTCAAAAACACACTTGTACTTGGAATAGAGCTCTCTAACTCAGGCATTGTATCGCAAAACCCTGCACACTAACTGGGCAGCCCAGCTAAACAGTACTGAATCAAGAAACCTTTTGCACGTGTTATCACATTGTTGTCGAATTACATTTCTGTGATGTCCATCTTACACCGAAAATATGCATGGGAAACAATTTTCTTACACACGATTTTGCACTGTTAGTATCCAAGGAATCGCGTTGTGGCGTTGACTGCGCTAGATGTGGTTCACATTGTATAGCGAAACTTGTGTGAAACAATAATGGTACACTTGTGTGAATCAGTAGTGGTGCATCTTAGCCCATTCCTTCCAAGTCACATATATCAGGATCGATAGACGACGACGAATAAGTGAAGGCGCTACATAGAGTTTGTTCATAAAATGTATGTAAAGGATAAAGACTTCGAGAGACTGTTGCACGTAGACGATTAGATGAAACGGCTGCTAGAATGCTTTTGGTAACTACATGTCCCACAGCTCTGGCGTCCTCATCCATTTAATGTTTCTAATTTACTGTTTTTTTCCCCACTTAGGAACACCCTAGGCATTTTTAAAACTGTACCGCAAAGTTAGCTCTGTCAATATGTAATTACGCGCTCACAAAAGTTTAGAGAAAAAGTCCGCTACGAAGTTCGCGACGGAGGTAAATCTTGCTTAAAATTAATCAAACTTCATCGCCGAGTAACGGGCTCTTTCAGTGAATACGGCTGACTCAGTGCGTGTAGTAGCGACGAGGCTAAATGCTGACACGTTTGCAGGCTGTCTGCTGTAACGTCGGAGTTGCTGGCCTGGTAGCTGCAACTTTAACAGGCCTACAATTCCTTAATTATATCACCGATACGGCAGGTGGTGCTACATGTACCGATGATTTCCACGACGTGTGTCTGCAAATAAGTACGAGAGTCACCTGTAGCCAAAAGTAGATTATGTCGTCCGTAACATACATACCTCTTCCCGGTTGACGCGTGATTATTGTTACTGATTCTGAGTGCTGCCTTTCAAAACTAATAGACTAACTCCACAACTAATAGACAACAAGCTAAAATAATTTTTGGCGAGCGCGTAGGTAACATGTGTACGGCTTTCCAAGTCAACATTCACACCTCTTTGTAGCTTAATAGGGGAAACTAAGACAGATAACCGCACTCAGAACACTTAACGTCGCAAACGTTGGATATAAACAAAATATTGTCCAAATACTCTCCACAGAATTTACTAACGAAAATTTGCCGATTGAAACAAAAAAAAGCAAGTTATTACAAAAATGTTATATACGTCCATCTTTTAGAAGCTGCAGCAAACTTTTACTTGTACAAAACTACCTATAAAAAGTCAGGCTGTGCAAAATAAAATAACAACATTCAAAAGAAAATTTAATTCGTACTATCTGTAAATGAAAGACAGCAGTTATTACAGATGATACGTTTTTACTCAAGATGTTTAGAAATGGGCCGGCCGAAGTGGCCGAGCGGTTCTAGGCACTGCAGTTTGGAACCGCGCGACCGCTACGGTCGCACGTTCGAATCCTGCCTCGGGCACGGATGTGTGTGATGTCTTTAGGTTAGTTAGGTTTAAGTAGTTCTAAGTTCTAGGGGACTGATGACCTCAGAAGTTAAGTCCCATAGTGCTCAGAGCCATTTGAACCATTTTTTTTTTTTTTTTTTTTTTTTTGAAATGGACTGTTTTCTTGTACGCACGCATTGCGTAGTTCAACCAGTGAAATTCTTGAACCGTGAAGAAACAGATTTGAAGCTAATGCAGACACAAAAACTGGGACATATGTATTCTCGTACTTTCATGTCAATCACATCCAGAGTGACGAAGCACTGCAGCGCTGTGATGAACGCGCGGATCAAGTTTGGGAGCCAGTTTAATATAATTTCCTCTGGTACATACTTCAAGCAAACGACAGCGTGTTCTCTATGCATATGTGAACGCATCTTACCAGCAAATGAAACATTAGAAAGCAGAGAACACTGTCTACATTATACACATGCACATTGCATTCATAAGCATTTACCCTGTCTCCACAATGTACATAAACGCAATTTAGTGTGGTAAGGATCTCGAATCGCAGGAATAAACTGCATCAATGACGAGTGAACTTCCGTCGATTACGTAAACGACAAAATGGCAAATAGACCTAAAACATGGAAAAATGAAAATGAGGCATGAAAAGAAGTTATTCTTGGCTGAAGAAAAATATAAGTAAGGAGGCTTATATTACTCACTGTATCAGGATAACTGTGAGCTTAGGAAACACATTACTACATTTACGTTTGTTTCCGGGCCGGCCGACGTGGCCGAGGGGTTCTGGGCGCTTCAGTCTGGAACCGCGCGACCGCTACGATCGAAGGTTCGAATCCTGCCTCGGGCATGGGTGTGTATGATGTCCTTAGGTTAGTTACGTTTAAGTAGTAGTAAGTTCTAGGAGACTGATGACCTCAGATGTTAAGTCCCATAGTGCTCAGAGCCATTTGAACCATTTTTGAACCTCTCTTTCCGGCTTTCTATTGCGAAGTTTTGGTGTAGTATTGAAAACTATGCAATTAGTGGTTCACTTTTCTCGAGTCACAGGGTGCCTTCACGGTAAATAGCTATATTTCAAAATTAAAGGAGCTTTTTAAGCCAGTAAATAAAAATAAAAGAAACGTTTCGAGTATTAAATAGTTCAAATAGCTCTGAGCACTATGGGACTCAACTGCTGAGGTCATTAGTCCCCTAGAACTTAGAACTAGTTAAACCTACCTAACCTAAGGACATCACAAACATCCATGCCCGAGGCAGGATTCGAACCTGCGACCGTAGCGGTCTTGCGGTTCCAGACTGCAGCGCCTTTAACCGCACGGCCACTTCGGCCGGCTCGAGTATTAATCTTATAGCAAATAAGCCCCTACTTCCTTACTATAACTTAGCGAAATCAGCATTGCCGTAACTGTAACAGCTGCGGAAATTTTGGGATGTACACGATTGGAGGACCACCATTTTTTCTATTGGTCGTAAAGAGATCTTGGTGGATAATATTTTACACACCATCACCTGTTCGTACACCGTCCATTTATACATTGCGAAGAAAACATAACCCACATGTACTAAAAATAAAAATGCAGCTATGCAGTGTTGGCCTTCGTCTGAGAAACTCATTAAAATTTGCAATCAATGTGAAGAGTATTTTCAGCGGGACAGTTTCACGAATGACTCGTATACCCTGAAAATTGTCCTGTCCATGAAACCCATCGTCACTCTAGATAGAGTGGCACTGGATTGTCCAATATATGACGTGTTTTTGGAATGCAGTAGGTAATCACTGATATAGAACTTGCGGCATAACTCACCAGAAGAGGCTTTTCATTGCCATCTGATATGCCAATACTTGACTATTTTAACTGGAGGCTTCATTTCCAGAGTTTTTTTTTATGTTCTGCCCAACAGAATATATGCACGCAGCAAAGAGAGGTTGATGTTAAGAGGAAAGAACAGCGCGCCTCTAACACTGAGCTAACGTTGCGCCAGCAGCAAGATGAAGCTGTGCCACGCAAATGCGGTGTCTGACATTCCATGCTGACGTCTCATTTCATGCTCCACAGCTGGGCCTACAATTCCTCCAACTCTCCCGGGAGCTCGTCCCCAGCGCACGTGCCTCTGTCCTCGCATAACGGGCTAGTGCAGGCTATAATTTCTTTTGATACGAGTGTTACGTAAATTGTTCATTACTTCTCCTTTAAATTCCGTGAAATATGGCCGTCTATGAGGCAGAGTAAATGCTCGGGAAACATTTACTGTTGTCAGATAGCGACACATGACGTGCAAAGCTGTTCTACAGCCATTTGTATACTCTTGTATGGTTAACACCGCAGTTCAGTGGACGCTACTGCTAGCCTGTTTACCACTTTGAAATTCAAATCATTTACGTATGATATCCTATTTTGAATATGCGGTGAGTTTCATGTCATTTGCATGATTCATCATGGTGTTACAGTTTCGACAAACAGTACTGTAGTTAGAGTGCGAAAATCTCTGCGTGGAGATTGGTTGTTTAACAATGCACACATTGTATAAACAATAAAAAACATTTTTTGAATGATTTAAAAGTCTGTAAAATTCGGTGTGGCCTAGTGGTTCTAGGCGCTTCAGTCTGGAACCGCGCGACCACTACGGTCGCAGGTTCGAATCCTGCCTCGGGCATGGACGTGTGTGATGTCCTTAAGTTAGTTAGGTTTAAGTAGTTCTAAGTTCTAGGGGACTGATGACCTCAAATGTTAAGTCCCATAGTCCTCAGAGCCATTTGATCTTTTTTTTTTTAAATTAATAATGTATCCTTGTTCAAATGTGTGTGAAAACTTATGAGACTTAACTGCTAAGGTCATCAGTCCCTAAGCTTACTCACTATGTAACCTAAATTATCCTAAGGACAAACACACACACCCATGCCCGAGGGAGGACTCGAACCTTTGCCGGGACAAGCCGCACTAGTGTATCCTTGAATCAGTTTAAAAACCTTAAGGCTTGTGTACAAGAAGTTGCATGAAGTTCTGATTGAGAATTTTACAGCTTTAGTGTTATACGAGGCCGGCCGCTGGTGGCCGAGCGGTTCTGGCGCTACAGTCTGGAACCGCGCGACCGCTACGGTCGCAGGTTCGAATCCTGCCTCGGGCATGGATGTTTGTGTTGTCCTTAGGTTAGTTAGGTTTAAGTAGTTCTAAGTTCTAGGGGACTGATGACCTCAGCAGTTGAGTCCCATAGTGCTCAGAGCCATTTGAACCATTTGTTATACGAGGTGTGGCTAAAAAAAAATCGGACTAGTACTGATGAAACAATAAAACGAATGCAATAAGGCTGAAAGTCGCGTGGCCAGTCACGTGACTCTCGCTCCACCTACTGCTCGAGTTTCATCTGCCTCCTGCACTCAGTCTGCCCGTGGCGTCTGTTTTAAGTAGTTGACGTTTTGTCTGTGCGTCGGAAAATGTTGAGTGTACAGAAAGAACAGCGTGTTAACATCAAATTTTGTTTCAAACTAGGAAAATCTGCAAGTGAAACGTTTGTAATGTTACAACAAGTGTACGGCGATGATTGTTTATCGCGAACACAAGTGTTTCAGTGGTTTAAACGATTTAAAGATGGCCGCGAAGACACCAGTGATGACACTCGCACTGGCAGACCATTGTCAGCAAAAACTGATGCAAACATTGAAAAAATCGGTACACTTGTTAGACAAGATCGCCGTTTAACAATCAGAGCAGTGTCTGAGTTAACAGGAGTTGACAAGGAAAGTGTTAGGCAGATTCTTCATGAAAGATTCAACATGAACAAAGTGTGTTCAAAAATGGTTCCAAAGTGTCTCACAATTGAACAGAAGGAACGCCGAAGGATGATTTGTTCTGACATCCTGGAAAACATTGAAAGTGATCCCACCTTCTTACAAAATGTTATTACTTGCGATGAATCGTGGTTTTTTACTTACGATCCCGAAACTAAACCTCAATCGATGCATTGGAAAACTCCTGGTTCTCCACGACAAAAAAAAGCACGAATGTCAAAATCGAAATTCAAGGCAATGATGATTGTTTTTTTTTTTTTTGACATCAAAGGGATTGTGCACATTGACTGGGTACCAGAGGGACAAACAGTGAATCAGCATTACTACATTAGCGTCCTGGCTACCCTACGTGAGCGAGTACGGAGAAAACGGAACGATTTGTGGAGAAAAAAGTCATGGATCCTTCACCAAGACAATGCCCCAGCTCACAGTGCGTTGTCAGTGAAGATGTTTTTGGCAAAACACAACATTCCCATCTTAGATCATCCACCCTACTCACCTGATTTGGCCCCCTGTGACTTTTTTCTTTTCCCTAAAGTCAAGTCAGCTTTGAAAGGAACTAGATTTGAGACTGTTGACGCAGTAAAAGAAAAAGCGACGGAAGTAATGTATGGACTTACCGAAAATGATCTGCAGCATTGCTATGAACAGTGGAAAATTCGTATGGAGCGGTGTAGAGACCGAGGAGGAGAGTACATTGAAGGAGATAACATGAAATTGTAAATAATTGTAAATAAATGTTTTTTCCAGCATCAGTCCGGTTTTTTCTAGCCGCACCTCGTAAGTCGAAGTTAGAAAAACAACAGATTGTAAGGGGTGAGCAAAAAATGTCCGTTCGAAGGCCGTACAGTCGAAAATCGGTATGTCAGACACCCAAATTCTATGCGAGCATTGAGACAGTCATCCCACCGACGCGCCATGTTGAAGCTACCCGACTGGTAAAACACCAGGTACCGCAGTGTGAAGAGGGCCGTAACTGCCTGCTGGACATCCTCGTCAGACAGGAATCGTCGATCCTTCAAGGCCTTCTTTAAGGGACGGAAGGCGTGATAAATGCATGGGGAGAAATCAGAACAATAGGACTGTTCTTCGAGTGTCTCCCATTTGATTTGGCTCCACTTCTGCGTTACGAGATTTGCGATATGCAGACGTACGTTGTTATGAAGCAGCACCACCCATTGTCGCCCACCATTCCACAATCGACAGTAATCCTGTCCCATACACATTCTCCATTCCCCGCTGCATGTGTTTGTCCTTCGGCAGCAAAGAAAAGAATATCATGATGGTCCTGTTTAGAAGCATCTGATAACAATATCGCGTCGGAGAGAGCAATACAGGGTGGTCCATTGATCGTGGCCGGGCCAAATATCTCACGAAATAATCGTCAAACGAAAAAACTACAAAGAACAATACTTGTCTAGCTTGAAGAGGGAAACCAGATGGCGCTATGATTGGCCCACTAGATGGCGCTGCCATAGGTCAAACGGATATCAAATGCGTTTTTTAAAATAGGAAACCCAATTTTTATTACATATTCGTGTAGTATGTAAAGAAATATCAATGTTTGTTGGACCACTTTTTTCGCTTTGTGATAGATGGCGCTGTAATAGTCTCAAACATGACTCACAATTTTAGACGAACAGTTGGTGCATCTACATCTACATTTATACTCCGCAAGCCAGCCAACGGTGTGTGGCGGAGGGCACCTTACGTGCCACTGTCATTACCTCCCTTTCCTGTTCCAGTCGCGTTTGGTTCGCGGGAAGAACGACTGCCGGAAGGCCTCCGTGCGCGCTTGAATCTCTCTAATTTTACATTCGTGATCTCCTCGGGAGGTATAAGTAGGGGGAAGCAATATATTCGATACCTCATACAGAAACGCACCCCCTCGAAACCTGGACAACAAGCTACACCGCGATACAGAGCGCCTCTCCTGCAAAGTCTGCCACTTCAGTTTGCTAAACATCTCTGTAACGCTATCACGCTTACCAAATAACTCTCTGACGAAACGCGCCGCTCTTCTTTGGATCTTCTCTATCTCCTCTGTTAACTCGACCTGGTACGGATCCCACACTGATGGGCAGTACTCAAGTATAGGTCGAACGAGTGTTTTGTAAGCCACCTCCTTTGTTGATGGACTACATTTTCTAAGGACACTCCCAATGAATCTCAACCTGGCAATACATTACATTTGTCTACGTCAAGGGTCAGTTGCCACTCCCTGCACCAAGTGCCTATCCGTTGCAGATCTTTCTGCATTTCGCTGCAATTTTCTAATGCTGCAACTTCTCTGTTTACTACAGCATCATCCGCGAAAAGCCGCATGGAACTTCCGACACTATCTACGCGCCCTGTTGAAGCTACCCGACTGGTAAAACACCAAGTACTGCGGTGTGAAGAAATCCGTAACTGCCTGCAGCACATCCTCGTCAGAAAGGAATCGTCGATCCTTCAAGGCCTTCTTTAAGGGACGGAAGGCGTGATAAATGCATGGGGAGAAATCAAAACTATAGGGCTGTTGTTCAAGTGTCTCCCACGTATGTCGGCGGGACTTCTGCGTTGTGACATTTGCGATATACAGACGTACGTTGTTATGAAGCATCACCACCCATTGTCGCCCACCATTCCACAATCGACACTCATTCTGTCCCATACACATTCTCCATTCCCCGCTGAATGTGTTTGACCTTCGGCAACCAAGAAAAGCATAATATCATGATGGTCCTGTTTGGAAGCATCTGATAACAGTATCGCGTCAGAAAGGCCAATATGTTGGTGCTTATGTATCCGCATCGGAATCGCGTTGCAGCAACGGCCTCAAACGGAAAGTTTTTGATCGTCCCATATAAACTATATGGGACACCTAATTCATTTTCTAAAGGAACGCGAAAGAAATAATGTGCACTTGAACCTACAGCCCCGGCTTAAGAATGAGTAGTTTCCAGAAGCCACAGCAGATCATAACGAAGACTGACAGTTGAGGAACTGAAATCTGGTCGCCACAATATTTTATTTTGCAATAACACATGCCATGTATTCGTGAACATTGACAAAAAGCACCGTTAATTTATTAAATTTTACAATAACTTTATGTCGTATAAATTATAGAGCGAAGCAGTCAGTCGTCGTTTTTAGATTTTATTACGCAAATCCAGATTTCGGCTAGTAGCGTCAGTCACAGTTCTTTGAATACAAGAATTGTGACTGACGCCCGAACAACAGGGACTTACATGCATTGACAATAGAAAATAGTGCATTGATAATGGTTAGCTACTAGCCGAAATCTGGATTTGCGTAATAAAATCTAAAATAGGACGAGTGAATGCTGCACTCTATAATTTATAAGTCACATAAGAGTCGCTGAGTGCACCCACTTTCCGAATGGAAGGTAACCTGATAACTTTATGTAATGACGAACACAATTACTTGATTTTCCCAGCACTGGTGGCTTTCGCTGAACCGAGCCAATACCGGTATGCCCAAATGTCTTGGAGCGAAGAAATTCTTTAAATTCCACGCCCACGTCTGCCGATAATAGTAGCTTCAAGAGGAAGTTGTAAGAACGTGTACAAGCTATAGCCTTCACCATAATAATTAAAATGCTTTCGTAAAATAGTCGGCACACACGGGTAAGGCAGAAAATGTTTATTATATCTCAGAAATTTCGGTTACAAACTTCATCCAGCGACGCCTCCTGAACAACGACAGAAGTCTCCTACAGATATGGATACCGTTTATATCTCTGAATATCAGCTAGGCGACGAGAAACTCTTCACGAAATATTTATAGAAATGTTGGACGTTATTTCACTGAGCACATGCCATCAAACTTCTGTTTAGTTCTAGATGTCTTTTGGAATACTACCAATACAGTCGTCCGATCAGATAGAAAGTGATTTAATTTCGTTCATCGTATTAGATGATTCAGAAAATAATTTAAATAATGAAATCTGTACCAGTTAATTATATTTTGAAGCTTAGTACAACGCTTTTAGAGATGTATTCTCATTTTCAAATGCATTTGTGTATTAGTTTACATGAATATGTTTAGTGATGTTTGCATCTGTGATTACGTGCCCGCCTTGCGTCTTTTGCTGTTAGAAGGTACTTTTCACCATTATAAGAACATGACACAAAAGCAAATCAAAACTTACACTGTTTGTTAACTACACATACTACAAAAATAATATAAAGCAATGAGTAAAGCATTCTCTCCATGCATATGCTTTCCATTTAGGTTATAATTACATTTATTGGAAGGTGATGTAAGCCAAGAAATATACTATGTGATCAAAAGTAACCGAACACCCCCAAAAACATACGTTTCTCATATTAGGTGCAATGTGCTGCCACCTGTTGCCACGTACTGCATGTCAGCGACCTCAGTAGTCATTAGATATCTTAAGAGAGTAGAACGGGGCGCTAGCGCGGAACTCACGGACTTCGAACGTAGTCAGGTGATCGGGTGTCACTTGTGTCATACGTTGGTACGCGAGATTTCCACACTCCTAAACATCCGTAGGTCCACTGTTTCCGATGTGATAGTGAAGTGGAAACGTGAATCGACACATACAGCACAAAAACGTACAGGCCGACCTCGTCTGCTGACTGACATAGACCGCCGACGGTTGAACAGGGTCGTAATGCGTAATAGGCAAACATCTATCCAGACCACTACACAGGCATTCCAAACTGCATGAGGATCCACTGCAAGTATTATAACAGTTAGGCGGGGGGTGAGAAAACTTGGATTTCAAGGTCGAGTGGCTACTCATAAGCACACATCGCGCCGGTAAATGCCAAACGACGCCTCGCTTGGGGTAAGGAGCGTAAACATTGGACCATTGAACAGTGGAGGAACGTTGTGTGGAGTGACGGATCTCGGTACACAATGTGACGATCCCATGGCAGGATGTGGGTATGGCGAATGCCCGGTGAATGTGATCTACCAGAGTGTGTAGTGCCAACAGTAAAATTCGGAGGCGGTGGCGTTATGGTGTTGTGTTTTTATGGAGGGGGCTCGCACCCCTCGTTGTTTGGCGTGGCATTATCACAGAACAGGCCTACATTGATTTTTAAGTACCTTCTTGCTTCCCACTGTTGAACAGCAATTCGGGGATGGCGATTGCATCTTTCAACTCGATCGAGCACCTGTCCATAATGCATGGCCTGTGGCGGAATGGTTACACGACAGTAACATCCATGTAATGGACTGGCCTGCATACAGTTCTCACCTGAATCCTATAGAATATCTTTGCGATGTTTTGGAGCGCCGACTTCGTGCCAGGCCTCAGCGACCGACATCGTTACCTCTCCTCAACGCAGCCTTCCGTGAAGAATGGGCTGCCATTCCCCAAGAAGCCTTCCAGCACTTGATTGAACGTATGCGTGCGAGAGTGGAGGCTGTCATCGAGGCTATGGGTATGCCAGCACCATATTGAATTCCATCATTACCGATGGAGGCGCCACGAACTTGTAAGCCTTTTTCAGCAAGGTGTCCGGATACTTTTGATCACGTAGTGTATTTCCTTCGAATGTTTTTGAATGTTTCCAGTTACGTCAAACGTCTTACAGTAATTTTCGACTGAAATGGGGACTCCCGTTTGTTTCGTGTAAAGTGACAAATAACGTATACAGCCGTTGCGGGTAGCTCAAATACTCATATGAATGCTGAACGTTGAATGTATACAAAACGACGAGCAAATGAAACCAGTTCTAATGTGTGTGTCTGTGTGTGTGTGGGGGGGGGGGGGGGGGAGGATGGAGGAGGGAGCAGAGGAACATTTAGAGCAATTGCACAATAAGCAGATAAACTACCTAACGAGATACATAGACTCTGTAAGCTGGCTAAATTGTGTCTCTGTGCATCAAACGTTTGCTTCAGGAAACTTGTGCGGAAAAATGAGAAAGATAGCAGGAAGTAAATAAATGGAAAAAAAACATTATAAAAAGCCTGTACGAAAGAGCTTGAAGCGAGCGAATTACAATGGATCCTAATGAAGTGTTCGTGAGACGGACTTTAATGTAAGGGAAGTTAAAGAAAGTGAAATAGCTGTATCAGACAAGCGGGAGGAACTCATTACTGTCCCATAATTGTCAGTTTCTTTAAAAAAGCACAGTACGTAGTCCTTGTGAATACATTTATTCTGGACATTTTATTACGTTCATAATCCTTGTGTGTATGAGGTGATTGGTTCTTTTTGAACCGACGTCGTTACATGTTCCCGGAGGCTGGTCTTGTGATATTATTCTTATATTTACATTGTGTAAAAACATCTTAAAACTGACATGAATATCTCATTTAAATGAATGCACTACTCGTAGTTTCTTTCGTGGATTTAACGACATATCGAATGCCCCACGCACAGTGACAGAGAGAACTTGTTTAGTGCTCTTAAAAAGTACGGACAATTGTGATGAATGTCGAAAATTCCGTTACCACTGGAAGCTTTTATGGGAATGCTGTCATAATAATGTGCAATCCCACATTTACATGAATTACTGTACGGTTAAAAACTTACAACTTTCTTTGTGCAAACTGCAGCACCAACAAAACTGAAGCTTACGTCATAGATTATATACATGTCAGTACACAAATTGTACAACTTCGGAGCAATACACCGACTTGGCGAATTCAGTACAATTGGAAGCCCACTAATTCTGCAACCAGAGACTCTACAGCATAGGTGGGGATAAAAGTAACAGTGGGGCAAGTGTACCTATCAAGTTTTTAGGTCCGTAAGTCAGAAGTTCACCATTCTGCCACCAGACAGCGCATACGTCACTATTTCCTCACTTCTAGTCTGGACCATCATTGTAGTCGGACGTTAACAGTTGGAGAAAATGCAATAAGTCACTTTTTTACGTTTTCGATGCAAAATTTATATAGTTTGGTAGTGAACCTAAATCTGCTTAAAAATTATAAAACCCCGTTTACAGTAAATGGTGGCTATAAGCTTCCAATTTCTTCCTAGATCTCCATGACTTTAGTTGTGTGTGCTAATTTTAGGTTGCCGAAAAAGCAGAAGCGAAATGGGGTAAAATTAGGTAGGTCTAATGCGGTAGAAGTTCGGAGGGCGTAAGAGCTTATTCAAGCATTTTTTGATTGATGTTTATTCTTATATGCCCATTATTCACATTAGATAACTTAAAACAATTTATTTCTGTAGTTTCTCTTTCGTTGGGTAATAGGTTTTCAAACACACGTCCCTCACAAACACACTTCAAATGCAATCTTGTCTTCCATAGTGGCATTACTTTTTCCAAAATCGATACAAAACATCAACTTGACAGTCAGTAACAGAGCTGCTCTACCATCAAGCTCTTGTTCTTAATGAAAGTGGGAGCTGAATACGACAAACATACAAAACTATTGGGTTTTCAGTGTGTGCCTTAAGAAAACGTCTTAAAACCGGAGAAGGCAGTGAGCAGCTCGAGCGTTTCACAAAAACTATTTTTATCACTTTAGTGTTGCTTTTGTTTACATGCAGCGAAACTCGTGCCCTTATCAAATTTAACATAATTTTTGAAGGTAGTTTTTAGTAATCCTACAAAGACTACTACAGCCCCTGCTTGAGAATAAGATCGTTCGAGCAGAACAGTTTACATTTCAGATCACTGTATCTGCAGATTACAACTCCTACGCATCGCATATAATAAGGATAAAGGCATTGCACAGCAGCAGATTTCCTAAGATAAATTTAATTCTTATTTACAAATTGACCATTAGTAAGATATGTGGAAGCTGTTACAGGGTAGTGAGTAGAGCGATCTGTTGCCAGTGTTCTAGGAAATATTTTCGTTCGAGGGAGGAGAGATGTAGTGTGGTGAGAATGTGAAAACAGAATATGCTATCTCCTACAACAGCAGGAATCTGCTGGGGAGCAGGAAGGAATTGATGAGGATCAAAAGAGACAGATGGCAGAAGGGTAATCGGATACTATTAGTTGGTAGGAAGGCAGGGACAAAGCGAACGTAATCTTACGGTTTTATTATGAACACTAAAAACAGGTATCAACTACTGTCAGAGTTAGACGAAGAAGAACCTCAATTACGACTAGGAGCACAAAATGTGCACCTCATTTCAGTCGAGATCAGGAAGTCTAGGAATGTACAAAATGTTAAGAAGAAGGAAGTGATGCTGCTAGGTAGCAGTCATGGGCGAGGTGTAGGCACACATGTACTGGAAACCTTAGAGGCAACATAACAGGCCACCATTATTTTCAAACCACAGGGCTAAGTCATGTGACAGAGGACTAAGGGTATATATGTAAGGACTTAAGGACTTTTTAAAAGATCATCATGAAACGATAGTAGTTGGGACGGGTAAAAGTTTGGACAGGAATGGGGCATATGACCCGGACAACATAGCTTCACTGAGTCGTGACAATAATGCACATGTTGTCGAGCTCTTCTGGCGTTATTATCGTTCACGCTTTAGTGGCGAAGTGATGTGGGTTGTAAATGGCATAGACAGCATTCATCTTTGCGCGTGTTGCTATGGTACCAATCGCGTCTATCGATAGGTAGAATTTCACTAGGCATGACCTACATCTAAATATGACTGGGAGGGAAACATTGTTACAACTATTTCATGAATGTATGGGGTGTTGGTCTTGGTTAAATACCAGTTGTCATAGGTAGGAGAAGTGGGTCTTTTGTAGGATAAATCCAGAGAACAGGTTCTCCTACCTAAAGGATGTCACCAGCAGTTTAAAAATGCTGCAATAAGCTCTCAAAAGATAGAATCCAACACAACAAAGGGCACACTAAAAATATGACATAAAGCAAAAGGAACATTTAGAGAAAGTAACAGGGGGCATTTCACAGGCTTGACGACCGTTCATCAAAACCTGTGAGCAATAAAAAATAAAACAAAGCAATTTGATTTTGAGCTCTAGTCTTTGAACTGCACAGTAGTTTGTGTCACTGAGGGCTCGTGTAGACACACGTAAATCCAACGTGTAGTATTATCGTTGCATGAAAGGACAGACTCTTATTCTACGACGACTTTAATCAGTGGAGCTTACGCACTTATATCAGAAAAGAAACAAAATATAAACCAAGACCTGACCTTAGGGTATTAAGTGAAGGCTGTTCAATTAACAGGGCTTAACATCAACAACAAATTAATCATTTATTAATCATTTTTTGCGTGTATCAATCATAAAGTTTTATTGTGGACCTTTTTTCAATAAATTAACCGAAGTTCTAGATCCTCTACAGAAGTCAACGTAATTTTATGTGCAAACAGCTCAAATATCCTTAAGGATTTTGACATGCTCCTGTTGATGACTGCATTAGAAAGCGACACAGTGGCCACAAATATGGATGGGGGAATGTGTGAGGTAGCTGTGAAAGATCTTCTGTTCTCTGAGTCATTTCTGCCAAATAACAACCGTGAAATCAGCTATGAAAAAATCCCAAACTACAGGCCTACAAAAGATATTTTCCAAAAATAAAAACAAGATTTTTCAAGTGAACTAGCAAGCAAAATCTGGGATGAAACATGTAGAGAAACCAATGTAAAATCGTAATTCTCTAAGTTCTCAATATTATTTAACGTAAATTTTGAAAAGACATTTGCAAAAGTAACGGCATCACTAGCAATGACTCACAGAAATAAGTGCATAACAGCATGTATTAAGGACTCTGCCAAAAACCTTAAGTACCTACGTTCTATAAAAAGTAATCATAATGAGCCAGAGTTCTTAAATTTCTATCAGAGGGGCAAAAATATTTGTAGGAAGGAGCTTATTTCTGAAAAAAGGCCATTTAATGACCAAATAATATTCAATGCACAGAATAAAGGCCAAAGCAGTCTGGGATGTCGTCATTAAACAGGAAACACAGAGAGGCAAACAAAAGCATAAGGTCATACTGGTAAGGGAGGAGGATAAAATTATAACTCACCCACACCGCCAAGCAAATTTTACGAATGAGCATTTTTTAATTATTGTAGACGTATTACAACAAAGCTACTCAAAAACGAATATAACACCCGTAAACAATTATGCACCAAGTACAATGATGTTATTACCAACCACAGAGAATTATGTCAGTAAAAATTTACAAAATCTAAAAAATGAAACGTCCGCAGACTCATAAGAAGTACCAATGTGTGTGCTGACACAAAACCAGCAGAGTATACAATTCCCTTAACACACAAAATATACGGATCACGCAAATTTTCAGGGCATTAAAACAGTCACGAGCTGTACCTCTTCTAAAGAAAATTAATTCAGAAGACAAAGAAAACTGCCGGCCTATTTCCCTGCCGTCATCATTCTCAAAAATAACAGAATCATGTATGGAAGACAGATCAATGAACTGCCTGAATAAGTAGAGCCTTCTAGGTGAATCACGTCTCTGTTTCTGAAGTGGTAGAAGTACAAAGTCATTCATAGTAGAATTCAAGAAGGTGCTTCTAGATGCTATGAACAAAAATGAGTTGCTCACAGGCATATTTTTAGACCTTCCTCAGATTTTTGATACTTTTGACCTTAAGATTGAACTATATAGGCTAGAATCAATAGAAGTAAAAGGTGTAACAAATGACAGGTTCCAGTCAAACGTGACAGATAGAGCACAACGAGCAAAGACAACTCTTACGTCAAATAAGGCTAAAATTTTAGTGAAACACTTATCAGAACCAAAATATATCAATACAGAAGTTCCCTAGGATAGCACATTAGCGCCAATAGTTTTGCGTATATACTTCAGTGACTTTCCCCAAAAGTGTCAGACACGCGGAAAAATTATCTTTGCTGATGACACCAATATTAATAACTGAGAAAACAAGCGAATTCCTGGCATAGAAAGCAAATGAAACTCTCAAGAAAGTTTACAATTAGTCAGTATGCAGTAAAGGGACACTGAACATAAAGAAAATACGTGCCATGAAATTCAGTTTGAAGAGTTAAAATAACCCTGTTAAATTAAATGTAGACTGGAGCTCGACAAATTGCGTAACAAACATAGAATTTAGAGGAGTGAAAATTGACACTTAGCTGAAGAGGTGTGAAAACACAAAGATACTTGCACAGAATGTCATCAGCTTCTTATGTTCTTACACTCCATTCATCAGTGTGTAACAGCCACTGTATTTTAGTTAAGCTCCGTTCGTACATACATTCAATTTTTAGCTATTGAATTCTTTTGTGGAGAACAAATGCCCAAAATACGAACACAGTTTTCAAATTATTGACTGGGATCATAAGAGTAATAACCAAAAATGGTAGTCGAACTCGTTGTAAAGATGTGTTCAAAAATTGGAGATTTTTAACCCCACCATGTAATAAATTTACCAGTCAGTCATACACATGAGAAATACAATTGATAATTACTGCACGAACAAACAGCTCTGTTCATGACCATCGAACAAAATCTATGCTGAACTTTCATTGACCAAAAAATAATGTACATTAAACCACAAATTTCCGAAAGAGATCAAACTGGTTGCTGAAACTAACTTATTTAAAACGCAGTTAACAAGTATCTGTTCTGCAGTACATTCTACCCAGTGAAGGAGTACTTAGATAACACGGAGTAATGATTTGATAAAAAAATGTGACTCAAATAAATAAAGATAGTAAAACATCATTTCACATAACACTTTCACAGTATGTTTTTTCCTTCTTTTTTTCCTTTTCTTGGAAAACATAATCACAAAACTATGCAATTTATACTAGTAACTCGTTGTCCTCTTTCTGAACTCAGCATCTCTCGTTATAGAAGGATACTAACCCAATTTTACAAGTTAACAAACATAAAGTTGCGGTAATCAAAATGGAAATTAAACGTCACTGATATTGTGTGTAGTGTTTCTTTATGAAATAACATGTGTGTATAGTGTGTGCAGTAACGAAGTGAGAAATGAATGAACAGTGTGAAAGGCTTCAACTTCTCATCAAATAAAGACATGCCTGTTATTGCTCAGTAATCTCTCTCTACCACTGACCGGTGCACATGTAGCTGGCGGCCTCGCGCACGTAACTGCATCAAGAGGATACTGCATATCATAATGATGTCATAACCTTAGGTGACACAGCACCAAGGGTATGCAGTAGCTAGGATGTTCTTACATTATTCCTCTGAGGACATGACAGCGACATCTGTCATGATCGCTTGTCGTGACCCATTAACCATTCTTCCCTGGATTTTGTTTTCGGTGATTTATAGCAACGAGTGAATTTGGCTGTTTACTCGATACATAAAATACGGGAAACTGGATAATATGAAAGTGATAATCATGCAGGCATAACTGATGGAAACCGATGTTCCCATATCGCACTCAAGCACGGTCTAGTGTACAATTAGTAGCACATTTCTAATTATCTTTCATGTTATGTAATGTAATATCCTGTAATATACTCATTAAGTGCAATGAAAGTTTTCTTACATATTTTAATCAATGTAACACAGATACGAATTATAAAAAATGGTTCAAATGGCTCTGAGCACTATGGGACTCAACTGCTGAGGTCATCAGTCCCATAGAACGTAGAACTACTTAAACCTAACTAACCTAAGGACATCATACACATCCATGCACGAGGCAGGATCCGAACCTGCGACCGTAGCCCAGAACCGCTCGGTCACACCGGCCGGCCCTAATTAGGGGGGACTGAAGTTCAAATCCCTGTCCAGCTATTCTGATTTATATTTTCCGCGGTTTTCCTTAGTCAGTGAAGGCGAATTCCTGGATGATTCCTTTGAGGAGGACACAACTGCGTTCCTTATTCATCCTTCCCCAAACGGAACTCGTATTCTGTCTCCAATGACCTTGTCCTTGACGGGATGTCAGACACTACACTGTCTTTTTATTCTTCACTCACAATTTTTAATGGAAAAAGACGAAGCATGCATCAAGCCAAACGTTGTTTTAAACGTCTGAGTGATTTTCTTGGCGAAAGACTGTTAGAGATTGTATTTGGTACCGAAAATCTGTGTAACTTTGACTTTCATTATGTACTGGCAGAAAGTTGTGCATTATCTAGAATTTCCTTAATTGAATCTTTTGAAACATTTCGGAATAGTTCTATATTCAAGTATTCCGTGAATCGTTTCAGCATCGAACTAGCGGTAACATTCTTTGTGCAGCTGACTGGCGTCGTTGTAAGACACGGCCGACTTCCTGCCCCATTCTTCTCCATCCCTCTCCATTCCGAGCTTGTGCTCCGTCTCTAATAACGTTAAACCCTAAACGTTGTTTCTTCCTTCCTTTCTGATGGACGTTGTGAGAATATAAATGAGATGTTCGCACGTTAACGCTGTCGGTGCATGTAGAATTCTATTTCTACGTTCTCATGATTATGTATGAACTATACACACATCGTAAGCTAATCAATGGAGCACTTAATATAGAGGCTTTTAATTACAAATCTATTTCTTCACTTTCTGAAATTAAATCCCAGTCACACAGCAACTCAGTAATCAGCGAGATTGTCTACCACACGAAGTCTTACACGGAGGCTATCCGGCAACCGAACTTTTCTAATTTTTTTATTTCTATGGTTCACGTAGTTCAGTACTAAATCATCGGTAGGTCGAAGCAGTCCAATGAAACTCTCAAAAATTCTCGATAAAGATCAACTTTAAGAATTCCCAGGGAGTTTAATTCACCTAAGTTAAGATGATTTTACGACCGGCTGTGTGGCCCACCCTGTAGCGTCCGAGAATGGTAATCGAGTAATCAATGGATCGCTGGTTCGAATCTAACTGTAGTGTATTTTTTGATTATATTTCGTTTCGTTCATATCGGATATCTATTCATTTACATATAAAATTCTTCAAATACATCCTAATTAATACATATATAATCTTTTTAATGCATGTCTTCTTGTTCTTAATTGAATCGGTTAGTTGGAAAACTGCACGTGTCCCAGACAGTAAATTTTTCAGGATATATAGGAACCATTGTACTACACGGTGGGTTTAAGCAAGGTGTCTTGGAGTTTCCATGTAGCAATTGGCTCCGGGTGAAACAATTTACACCATTACAACATATTTTAACCATTTATTGTTGTCAGTAATCGAGGTTGAATGTACTGGAGATGACCCCTTTTCGAACCTGGTAATGTTGATGAGACAATTAGCGTTCTGTTTGCAGCGGAAGGATTGAATTTTGCAAGTTTTTTTTATTCATATTCATTATAGAAATAAGAGAGTATATTATGAGAAAACTGATTTATTCGCAATGTACCCTAAATACAACCAGAACGAAAGTATAGCAAAGCAGACAGTGGTCTTTATCTTGTCATTCCTTCGCTGGCCATTGGCATATACTCTCATGAAATGGCTTTTACTTGTCAGGTATGTATTAAAGTATTTTCTTTACATCGTGTAGTGTCATCTTTTTTATTGAAACAGGTCCACTATACGCTTGTTTATATGGACATTGGTACTTCTCTTACTCAGTAGCCTTCTAACGAGAACTTCTGTTGATACGTCACTCTGTTATGTGACACGATGCGAACACACACAAAGATTAATTTTCTCTTGCAAGTGTAATCTGAAAAAAAAAGTGGACTTGACCACTTATTCAACTCATCGATTCAGTTACATATCGCACAGAAAATTCCAGTATGTAATCCAATTATGAGTTCTTAACTATCCGTATCTTATAAAAGACTAATAATAATTTGCAATGTTTCTTTTAATTTAAAAGTCTTTATTAACAATCTTTTGTAAAATACCGATAACTGAACATTTATATTTGCAGTTCATATGATACATAATTAGAAACAAGAAAACGTGCATTTTCATAAAAAAATGTTGATGAGATATGTGTTAATTTGCATTTATTTAATGAATTTTATATTTAACAATGTAACTATCCGAACTGAATTAATCGGCGTTTGCAGAATGAAATCTGAGCTCTAAATTTCGCGTACGATAAATGTAAGAAAAAAAAAAGTCGATTGCTGTGTGGCCTCATTGTTATCAGAGTATTGGTACAACCACTTGTATGTCTCTGGGAAGTGTATCAAACGGACAATGCTCTGCTTCGCAACGGCAATAGGGGAAGTAACTGAAGTTCATAAATTTGTCGTTAATAATCCCCCAATACTACTTCTATTGACGTTCTGACGATTAGTGGCTGCATAAAAAGAAATCTCCATGCAAAAATTTCCTAGTTTTGCGTTATCTGGAAAGGGCTACAACAGGTCTCTCGCAACAAACTTCTGTGATTGTAATGATCGGCCAAGGCATACCAACGTAAGAATAAAAATGATGAAGCCTTGAATGCGTCAGCAGGAAAATAGGAAAATACTACCCAGTAAAGCCGAAAACAAAACACAGGCGTGCTTCCACGACTGACCTGCGTCAGTAGTTTTAGAGATTAAAATTCAAAGCGAGTAGGTTGTTTATGTTTCTACCACATGCGTAACAACTAATTAAAAGGCCCAGAACGAATATGAGCCTGTAACACCAAGAAACCTGTTAAGCCCCATTACGTTTCACATCCTTATGCGGTCGATGCGTAATGGCTAATCTGCATTCTAATACCTGTGGAATTGTAGCACTACAGAATTAAAATGAAAATAAATTTTTCTCTGCGTAACGTATGCCTTCAGCTTTCAAACCTTCTGGACCGCAAGAAAATCAGGAACCCTTTTTTTCTGTAAATCGAAACATTATTGTGGATACAAGAAAAAGTCACACAAGGAGACATTTAGGCTTTGAAAAACACTACATTTAAGCAGGGTACATTTTACTTTAGATTATGTAGCACTAACATGATGCTTTGATCCTCTGTTAGGACCGCATCTTAGATAAAAATTTTCAAGCGCCTCTTCAAAGTGGAACAGATGTTTCACTGCATGACAATTAATGTTGCCTCTTCTTCTTTTTTTGGGGGGGGGGGGGAGGGGGGCGTCAGTAAACATTTGCTTCAATAAAATCTAAGTGACAGCTATTCATTAATTTTCAGACACCGATTTCTGAAATTGTACTATTACCTTGGCTTCGTGAAAACGAAACTACTAGTTTTGTCCCCCTGTAACAGTGATATCCAGAATTTTATAGCACCACATGTCATGATGTCGCACCTACTACTCTGTTAAGTAATTGTGATATGCACAGAGAACTGAATTCCCTCGTCGTAATATGAACTGGCAGAATAAAATGGTTTAGACATCCTTAAATGCCCTCTTTCAATTGATTGTATGATACAATCCTCTCACTTGCTTCCCCACGGTACAAGACCCTACAGATACACACTGATCTTGTTCATTTGACTTTTATGTTACCGCACTGATGATAAGTAACTGACGGCCGGTGTGGCCGAGCGGTTCTAGGCGCTACAGTCTGGAACCGCGCGACCGCTACGGTCGCAGGTACGAATCCTGCCTCGGGCATGGATGTGTGTGACGTCCTTAGGTTAGTTAGGTCTAAGTAGTTCTAAGTTCTAGGGGACTGATGACCTCAGATGTTAAGTCCAATAGTGCTCAGAGCCATTTGAACCATTTTGATAAGTAACTAACGTTAACACTAACTGATTAACAGCAGCAACAGCGCAATGTGTGTAGGCTGTTTAAACTCTAACCTGCATACGAAAAGTAAAAGATACCAGCAAATGTTCAGGACACATTTCTTACACGCAGCAGAAAAGACTGTTTTGCATGGACATGGGTAAATTCGTATTTTCTATGTTGTAACTCATTTTCTAATAACGCTAAGAACTCATTTGTCATACGAAACGCAACGTATTAGCGTATCAGATGGAACTTATTGGCTTCTTTAGAATATATTTCGTGATAGATTGCTAGGAAAAGGTGGACCAATTCGTTGGGTTCCACATTCTCCAGACCTTAACTCACTAAGCGTGTGATGACATTTGAAAGCTCTTGTCTATCGAACCCCAGCGCGAGACGCAGAGAATCTTCGTGTCCCGGTTTTGGAGGACTACGAAACAATACTCAGTACTTATAACACAGAGCATTGTATCCGGGATTCAGTACGACGGCAGGATGATGCTTGTTTCTAAGCTAACGGAGGGCGTTTTGATCTTTTCATCTAAGAAAATATTTCGGTTAGGATACTGATACGTTGTGTCCCTGTGTGATATCCATGGTTAATGTACTATAAATACCTGTAGAACATAAGTTGTAACGTAGAAATAAAGCACTTTCTGAAACAAGTACTGATGTTTTCTTCTTCTTTGTGTAAGAAACGAGTATTGTAAGTTTAGCCTACGCTATTGTAACAGCCTGTAATAGGTCGAGACCTTTTAAGTCCCACTCTTTGATGATTCTTGGTAATGAGTTCGGGCGTTTAGCCATACAAGAAATAATTAAATACAAAATTTAAAGAGATGGATAGAGTACTTTTTGTTTCTTAGCCACAAAGAAATGTCGACGAGATCCACTCTACTGCCTTTTAATAGATCAGAGTTTCCAAAATTCGTCTTTGAGGGGTCGTTAAATCTCTCTCTTTCTTCCTTTTCATACATTCTGTGCTAATAGTTATAGTTCTATAGGCTTCAGAAAAAGTGGTGAGAGTCATTCGGTACTGAAAGACATTCATGGCACAATTAACAACTGTTAAATCTCGAACTAAAATTACATAGACAGCTTTGTGAAATAAGTTTATCTGAGCGACAAATCATTTTCTTCAAACGGCAGATCTGCCACTAACTATTTAAAATAGGATTCACTATAGTGTGCACTTCCTTCTTGATGACAAATTGCAAAGATTTCGGATTTGAGTCTCGGTCTGGCATACAGTTTTAATCTGCCATGAAGTTTCCAATCGCTAAAAGTTAAAAAATAAGATAGTAGCCCCTAACACAAGAAAATTGATCAAGTCGATTATACACAAATGAATTGGAATTATTGCAAACATAATTTTTCCAACAAACATCAAGTAGCTTTCCTCTAATTGGCTAGCCTTTGTTTAACAAGAAAGACAGGCCACAGAAATCTGTACGATGAGATATCCAATATGGTCACTACAAAGCACTAACAAATTTAAGTAAGTGAAAGACTGTAGAATACTGACAGGAACTGGCTTTTCAAACATGGTACACCGAAACTTCTTATGTACCCAATTACAGTAGTTATTTTGATTGGTGTTTCCTACAACTGATCTTACCCACTCGGCTTACTAATATTCCCTTACATGATACAGAGTAAGACTATAGAGCTAATAAACAATGTTATTAAATGCCAATAATATTATGTTCAGAACTTCTGTGACGAATGTTATGTAGCTGTATAAATCAAAACTACTTTTCTTTAACGTACCATCTTTTTGTATTTTTGTGTGATGAGGAATTCATCAGAGTGTATAAAACGAAATCACTAATGATACTCAATGGCACCGAAAATCATGACTAACGCTTGTGATTATTCGCTTCAAAGTATAACGATGTGAATTTTGAAAAGACCTGAGACGGGAAATAATGCAGTATAAAATCTCTCAAATGGGTTGACAAAGTTAAGCGTGATGAGGCGAAAACGTGAGGTAAGAATCAGCAACCCAGTTCTGCTATCTCTAGTTACTTTATTTATTTAGTTTCAAATAAATTTACTTATCATCTAGTGACCTAAAGAGTTCCTCTTTCTTTCATATGTCACTTCTAGCAGCATAAAATTATAAAACTCAACGAGGTATATGAAACTTAATTATTCTACCACAAAACTATTCAGCAAAATGTGTAAAGAACCAACATCTAATATGGAAGTTGTTAGTGACAGATCACACGTTTTCAGACCCAAGTTAAAATTTGTCTCTAGTCATCTACGTAATTTCCACGAAGTAACACTTTAGATTCATTTAATTGCGTTATTTAGAGTGCAGTATTAGCAGAAGAATGAGATTACTTTCGTAATATGAGAGTCCAGAAAAATTTTAATTTCAGGAGCATGTTTTTCAATGTAACGACGAAGAAGCGTGATTCGACTTAGGATCGAAATGACTGTGCGAGTCAGAAATATTAAATCTCACATCGGTATTTATTAAATATATAGTGGATATTGTTGACAGCTGTATATCCAATTTACCACACATTGGCGAGAACTGGGACGTTGGGCCCATCTCAGCAGAATACACGAAGGTGGGAAAATAACGTCGTACATTCCTTGGTCAGCGGAATTACTACTGAATGCATCAGTGTTAGTAACAGTTCACTTATGTCTGTTTCTTTCGTGCTTTGTTTTATGGAAGATGGCATGGTTGCTCAGTGGGAGGAGGGGTGTAGAGACGTGTGTTTCTCATGTGGGGCGACATTAGTGTGCTCCGAGCAGTCTCATGGCACAAGCAAACTAACTACGTAACAGATGTTGTTATGAAGATTCGCTCCAGTGATGAGCGACTGAAATTTCTCGATATTAAAACATGGGCGCTCTAGATGTTAGGCTTAGTAAAAAATGAAATCATTGGATTTCAGTATGGTGTTTTAACCAACCTTCTGTACGTTTCATTACATGAAGAGTGTTAAGTAACGATATAACAGGTGTGCTAAGTAATATGCCAGTCAAAGTTCACAAAATATCGTTAGAAATTAAGAACTAAACTATCAGAAAAACGTTATCGGAAAGTGGCAAAGTGTACCAAATCGAGCAAGAGCAATGGCACAACAACCGCTGTTTCATGTACACGATGGGGAATCTAAGAATCATGTTTTGACCGCAGTCGGCTTTTGAGGTCTTACTGTTTACGATGGTCAGCCGCAAAACTGCGTGGCCAATGCCCAAAGGTGAATTATGCGGTTCTAGGCGCTACAATCTGGAACCGCGCGACCGCTACGGTCGCAGGTTCGAATCCTGCCTCGGGCATGAATGTGTGTGATGTCCTTAGGTTAGTTAGGTTTACGTAGTTCTAAGTGACTGATGACCTCAGACGTTAAGTCCTATAGTGCTCAGAGCCATTTGAACCATTTTTTGAATTATGCGGGGAAGAGTAACTCTTGAACACAGTGTCTTCCACAAGTCTCCATTATCGCGTTACGCATGCAACCAAGACCGGTGGCCTAGATCCAAGCGATGCCGTCACACTGGAAAATGTGTCTACACCACGAATACATAGCAAACTCAAGAACTGGACGCATACGTACCTAGTAACACAGTCGCCTCGCAGAGGACGCCGGACCACAGCCACCAGCTGATATATAAATACCGTAGTTTCCAAAACTCCCAACAACTCCGCTTTTGCTACCTGAGACTCTCTGGCCACTCCTCCTCCTCTACCCACGCCGCTAACTTTGCCCATATTACCATGCAACTTAATCCGGCAATATACGTAACGAGAGAAGGAACCCATGCAACTTCACTGCCGCGATAAACTTGTGCTCACACGAACCCAATCGTCGCAACTTGTGAACGAGATGTCCATAAACACTCCCTAGGAAATCACGCAAAACCATAGGTGGAAACCTCAATGAGAAGCGGACAATAAAGACTGAGAGCGCAAAAGTCTAAGAGCTACCAAGGAGACACGGAACTGGAGACCGCACCAACCTGTATTTATCAACTTGTCACTTTTCAGTGGAGAACTCACACCGCCCAGAAAGTACCTTTACGCAAGCGTCTCAAACCGAACATTATAATTCTACGTTCCTTTGGTCAGAAGGAAGATATAAACAACATTTTATTGATGCTAAATTAGACATTTGCTAGTTTAAAGTTGAATCGTTGTTCTCTGCTACTAAAATACTAAATTTTAAACTATTTAGTAATATCGGCAGCAGACTTTGACGTTATCTTACTTCAGGCTGATATGAAATGAATCGGTAATAACTATTGGCAGTCAAACAGGCACCGCCGCATCGTTCAGTCAGGACATAGCATGCACGCAGCTGTAGTTTCACCAGTCGGACCGAGGAACTGCCCTTCAAATTAATGGAATAGTGAGTTCAACATTCCGTTAACATCGAGACCATTAGAGATGGGGACAAGCTCGGATTGTGTCAAGGTTGGGGAAAGAAATCGGCCATGCCCTTTCAAAGGAACCATCCCGGAATTTGCCTGGAGCGATTTAGGAAAATCACGGAAAAAGTAAATCAGCATAGCCGGACGTGGGTTTGAACCGTCGTCCTCGCGAATCCGATCCCAGTGTGCGAAACACTGCGCCACCTCGCTCGGTTCAAATTAATCTAGTCCTCACTAGTATATAAGCTCCCTTTGGATACACCGCCCGTACAGCATGAGGCGAGTTTAATAGAGAAGGCCTTACATCGTTAATTGAAAACCTACGTACACTGATCACGTTTTTCCGTTGTTTCAATTGTGTCCTGATGGTCGGAAACCAGATATTTACTTTTAATTATTGCGACGAATTAGAGGTTTTCCCCGATAACATTTTACTGACGCGTTTAGATACGTCCAACCTCTTCCCCTTCCTACATTTTTGTTGTCCTTGCAGTGGTGTCGAAATTGGATAGAATATATGTCCAAATGGTTCGTCGTCTAACCAAATACTGGCTGGATACTTTCCCTAAAATTACAGCTTACCACATGTTATTCAATCACATGCCGTACTGGGTTTATCGCGGACGTGGATTTTAGTGTCTCAATCGTTAGTTCATAGCAGGTGTCACCCATGATAATTTTGAAGTATTATGTCATTATGAAAGCGCATTGGTCCAACGAAACCAAGGAAAATTGTTTCTCAGCTCTGTAACAGATTTATGTGATTATGACAACGTGCTGAGTGATGCTGCTATTATCCAAAGCAAAGAAGCAGCTGATAGTGACTAGAACACGCTAAACAGCTGGTCACCAAGTGATTCCACCCGTCGATTATTGTAGTCCATGTCCACTCATAAAAATTCAAGAATTTCGACGTGTTGCTATCCAAATCATACAAATTTTACAGGTCGAAGACGGGAAAATGTATACAACGTTTCATCAATCTATATTTACTAATTCACTTACCAGCTGATGAAGTCTACACTTTGATTGCTACTGATATTCGAAACCCCTTTGGTACCTAACAGCAAAACCAACAATTCATTGCGCATTTTACGACTGAGAAATTACTCAAAGAAACGAAATAAAAGCGAGAAATAAAGAGTCAAGCTATACTGATGTATGATTAAATGTTTACGGTGCCATTTCAGTCAGTTAATCATAAGCAGGGGGCTTCCACTGCGGTCTATCCCGGATATCGTAATGTCGTGGGATCGAAACCCGGACAGAAATCGGAACTTTTAGCCTTCCTTTGAGCTGGATTTCACCTCTTAACGGCGTGAAGACATGGCAAGAAAGACACGTGGTTCGGATTGCAAACAGGTGGCTAAACATCCCTCTTGAGGGACTACGAACCAATAATGCCATACGAATTTGTTTTACATACGTCAGGATACCTTAATTTGTGACATTGATTTTATTTTCTTAGATCTTAAGGAAGATGTTGTATCCCTTATTTCAAAACATCATTCTTCTAAATTATTCTCTCCTTTGAAAGCACCTATATCGTATTTCTCGTCGCCCACCAAGTATTTTTTTTATTTTTTGAGGCTAAGTTGCTTGTCTGTGTGGAAAATCTTTCAGTAGGGTACAACTACTTCCTGCTAGCGGAGTTCCATTCATTTCATATACTTATTGAAACTTCCCATATGCTTGTCATTAAGAGGAATATTATCTTTACATCTACATCAATTCTCCTCAAGTCACCTGACCGGGTGCGGGGTATGGTATATCCTATTTCTGATATCACTAATTGGTCCCATCTACCCTGTTCCACTCGCGAATGGCACGTGGAAAGAATGATTGCCGGTAAATCTCAATATTAGCTCTAATTTCACGAATTTTTTCATCTTGCTCATTTCGCGAGAGGTATGTGAGAGGAAAGGAATATGTTGTCCGACTCTTTCACGGAAGTACTCTCTCGACAGGGTAGTGGTCGAGACACGCCTGGAAAATATGAAGTTAAAATTAAGTGAATAGTCTAAATATCGTCAACTTATCTTGCAATGTGCACTCAGCGTTGGGGTGCTCATAAATTCTGTGAAATATCGAAGTACATGCTTAGTTAACTCTTGGTGCCTCTTTCTAGCTACCTCTTCTCAGGTATCAAATATGCCACATCCAAAACGTTATCGAATGTCTGATCCAATGAAAATTGCCTTTTTCACTACAATTTTTATTTAGGTTAGAAATTTACAAAACTACTTAACACAGTTACTGCCCTATACCGCAGTCTTTACGTTTAGTATCATGAACCACAGCTTTAGATTTCCTGTATATTGTCCTAGTTAAACCTCGCAATAAAATATTTTCATGTTCTGAACCACATTTACACATCAGTACCTACTTAAAAATGATTTTGTTGAAAAAGTTACCAATAATTAACGAAATTCTTTTTTTTTTAATTTTTTTCATGGTGGAGAATCCCCACCCCCCACCTCCGGGTAGCAGGCGTTATGGAATATACGTTGGTATTGCTAGAGTTAATAGGAATACCTGGACGATTACTTTGAATAGTCCAGGGCAAATATCATCTCATATCCTTGCCACATCCTTGCTTTAGCCCCGTCTTTAAAACACAGACTGCGGCAAGCGTGGTGATGGATGCTTCACCGCCAGGCGTGCGGCCACAACGGCGTCAGGCGTGAGTGAGGTTCAGCTGTGGACGACGGCCGCCTCCCAGCACTCGGCGTGTTAATGGATTCATCGTCTACAGGGTATGAGAGCCTCATCTTTATTTTAATATTAAAAGCCGTTTTAGCTGCAACAATAGTAGCTACACAGAATTATTTACATTGTCGGTGACTTTAGAAAGTATCCTGTGCCGTTAGGTCACTTGAAGCTGTACACGATTTCCACAGGGACCCGGGCAAGCGCCAATATTTTTATCGATATTCGTCTGTTTACGGTTTTCTCTTTCCTAACTCACTGAATGTTCCTCGCAGAGTAATTCAAGTTAATGTCAGTATCCACATTCATGAATTTTCAAGACTCGGTTTTACATATTTCCTTTGTACCATGTTCTACTAATATTTATGAAATTATACTCTGTATTATATGGTACTGAATGAAATAGTTTAATATAATATGGAAAATTTGCAAAATAACCACCCAAAATTTTTGTGAAATTTAGTCTGTAAGCCCTTCTGTTGGACCATCACCACTGGACTAAAACATTTTGCTATCGTCAAGGCCATCCTGATTTAGGTTTTCCGTGATTTCCCTAAATCGCTCCAGGGAAATGCCGGGATGGTTCCTTTGAAAGGACACGGCCGACTTCCTTCCCCGTCCTTCCCTAATCCGATGAGACCGATGACCTCGCTGTCTGGTCTCCTTCCCTAAACAAGCCAAGCCAGCTATCGTCAACAAAAAATAAATAAAATTTTCTGCTTATTAGTGAAATATGGGAATTATTCACAAATCCCATGAACAGGAACAGAACCAATGAACAAACCTATGAAATACAGTGAGGGTGTGTTAAGAAGTAATGTGTCCGAAATTTTAATATGAAAATTCTTTAAGCTTTTAAAAGCTTTACCAGTTTAAGCACCATTCCCTCCCCCTTTCTCTCTGGGCAACAAGAAACAAACTCGCACTACTGAATTAACCACGCCGCTTTCAAAACCAGATATCACGCGTGTGTAGCACCTTTCTTGTTCTGATCACCATAGGGACTGGATTACCATGAAAAATGAGCACTACCAGGAAAAGAACAAAAAGATATGTAATTAAATCTAACCTGCCACATTATGATACTGAAGCAAATAAAGTTTGTCTGCACCACTCTTTTGTATCATTATAAATGTGTGACATCGTAATGCACGTTTTAAAAAAAACGAAAACTACTGTAGTTTAAGTACGTCACAACGTTTTCTTTGTGTACTCCAAAGCATAACCCCAATTAACATTTCAAAACACATGTGAGACGCTATCTATGACATATCTATGTCGATGTAACCTATAATTATACATCACTTACATGAAGCGGTTCGGGAATGTATTTGGATTTTCAGGTAATTTGGTCAATGATGTGCAACATATAATTATTAACCAACCAAAAGTGTATTTATTCTCATGAGGAGTGAGAAGGATTTCATGATTCTCAGACTGTAGGGGAAATAAATCCAGAGGGGAGCGAAGTTGAAGAAGTTTTGTGGACAGGAGTGAGACTAAGCTGCAACGTTACAGACTGATGCCTGTATCTCTAAACTTAGAAACTACCATGGATGAGTGACACATTTATCATGTGATCATGACGGCTCGTGCTGTCATGATTCCAATACAATTAGGAAACTTATCGACTCTACAGACAGTAATTTCGTAATGTGATTGATGGGTTCGTGATGTTTTCGTTTTGTATTACGTGGTGCTCTGACGCTATAACAGATACCACGACATCTATAAGTATGTCACTACACCACGACCCTTATGTTAATATGCTATGGTAAAATACCCATGATCAACCGTTATGATCGATCTAATGTATAATTATCAATCATTTGAAAACCGAGTTCTGGGAAATGATTCAGACTTTCAGCTGCTTTTTTCGTTGTGCATTACGTAAAAGTATGTTAGGTTGCAAGATTTACTATTCAGCCTGAAACCCTTATCAAGTTGTATTTAGAGATATGGCATGTTAACGAAAAGAGATCCCAGCAGACTGCAAGGAAGGGGAAATCGTTACATGCAAGGATTACAGACACATTTCGAACAAAGCGTCACATTTACCACCTCACAAGACTACGAAAGAAATTTAGTAATATCCTATATACAGACTTTCTCTTGGCAGTATCAAGTACTAAGCATGACTCTTGTATTAGAAGCATTGTGCTTCATATTTAATGGCACTGGCGTATTCAGGACGTTGGCAGAGCTCATAACGTTGCATCAGAACGAGGAGAGAGAAGGTTTAATGGTTAAACTTTAACGTCCAACACTTTACACTTGGTGAGGATATTTTACCGAGTACATGTAGGAGAGTAACTCTTATTTATAAAGCATTTGTTTAATGCAAGATGTCGACATATTTTTAATAAGATTGTGTGGGAAAATCCAGCAGCGGGATGAGCCGTGCAATAAAAATAATTTCTGAACGTTTTTCAGATCGCCTCCATTTTGTGGCTGATTCGGAGAGCACACAGGCCTCCCTAATTCCATGCGTAGGTACTGCTATAGCTCGGTCGTCTTTGTACACTATGTGATAAGAAGTATCAGGACACCTGGCTGAAAATGACTTACAAGTTCGTGGCGACCTCCATCAGTAATGCTGGAATTAAGAATGGTGTTGGCACACCCTTAGTATTGATGACAGCTTCCACTCTCGCAGGCATACGTTCAGTCAGGTGCTTGAAGGTTTCTTGGGGAATGGCAGCCCATTCGTCACGGAGTGCTGCACTCACGAGAGGTATTGATGTCGGTCGGTGAGGCCTGGCAGGAAGTCGGCGTTCCAAAATATCCCACAGGTGTCTTTAGGATTCAGGTCAGGACTCTGCGCAGGCCAGTCCATTACAGGGATGTTATTGTCATGTAACCACTCCGCCACACGCCGTGAATTATGAACATGTGCTCGATCGTGTTGAAAGATGCAATCGCCATCCCCGAATTACTCTTCAACAGTAAATGTAAATGTCGTGTGACTAGGGCCTCCCGTCGGGTAGACCGTTCGCCGGGTGCAAATCTTTCGGTTTGACGCCACTTCGGCGAATTGAGCGACGATGGGGATGAACTGATGATAATTAGGACAACACAGCACCCAGTCCCTGAGCGGCGAAAATCTCCGACCCAGCTGGGAATCGAACCCAGGCCGTTAGGATTGACATTATGTCGCGCTGACCACGAAGCTACCGGGGCGGAGTTCTTCAACAGTGGGAAGCAAGAAGGTGCTTAAAACATCAAAGTAGGCCTGTGCTGTGGTAAAGCCACGCTAAAAAACAAGGGGTACGAGCCCCCACCATGAAAAACACGACCACACCATAACTCCACCGCCTCCGAATTTTACTGTTGGCACTACACACGCTGGTAGACGACGTTCACCGGGCATTCGCCATACCCACACCCTACCATCGGATCGTCACATTGTGTACCGATATTCGTCACTCCACACAACGTTTTTCCACTGTTCAGTGTGTAACACCATGGCTCTAATGCTCTACTGCTTTATTTTGCTTTTGTTTATTTAATGTTACTTCGTTGAGCTTCTGTAAATGTGTTTGTTTGAATCGATAACATAAAATTGTGTACTCCTCACTTTATACAAACTTTGATGTCATGATTTGATTGTATGCTGTGTAGCATATCTCTCGTTTAAGTGCTTTGTCCCATTTGGAGGGAACAAAACTTACTGTATATAATTGTAATTTTGTGTGAATAATTTTTTGTAGACATGTTAATATGTGCAAATGTTCTGTGTTATTCAATGCATTTGTTTGCTGTTATGTAAACTGCTGATCCTCACTTAGGGTTCTTAGTTATTGTGTATGTAAATGGTGTAGTGGTTCCCCCTGGGAACGGAACTGTGTAGCGCGCGCAAATTGTGGTTGGCCTAGGTGGAAAAGGTGGAACAAGAGTCAGTCGGGGACGAGCTACCGATAGGATATGAGCTACCAAACTGTGCACTGTTTGGCAAAGTGTGCATATTGTGATGATTCCGAGAGAGGCTTTTCTTGCTTCTTTCTAAGGCCTCGGATGGATGGATAAATAGCTGGGCTATTCTGGAATTTGTATCTATCTTCGCCACCAAGAAATGACAGAGTCCAGCAATTCTGCCTGCAATTCCACCTACCAACATGCTGTGGCCACCACATTGCGCAATCATTGCAACATATCACTATAACGATGTACAGTGAAGGATCAGCTTAATGGATGTGTTATTGTGCTGAAATATAAGGTAATTTATATGTGAATTTATGTACCTACCTTGACTTTTCTCCTCATCATAACACCTCTCAGGGTCCTCTCCCTTTGAACTAAAGTGATTACCGAGTGTCCTTATTGAAAGTACGTTAAAACGCAGTTTGCTAATTAATGCCTATTGGACAGAGTAAAGTTAAAGTTAATGAGAGAGTGAGTTAAAGTTAATGATGCTTGCCGAAATAATTTTCCTAGTAAAACTGATTATTAATGTGTTGTTGCCAAATTCAAACTAAAATTTCTCAAGACTGAGGCTTATAACGTTTTGCTTAGTAAATGATCACATTACTACCTGTTGTTAATCGTAGAAAGTGAGTCAGTATCTTACAGTAATATTAATTTTATGTCTCATGGTAGTAAAAGTGGAAAATTGCATAGTAGGAAATTATATACTCATGATTACTAAGTGTTTGTCTCTCTTGTGTACATATTAACAGTATAAAGACCACTCAGTTTGTGTAAGCCTTGAAAGTGATAGTGTTTTTCTGTACGTGTTATGATTTTGCAAATAGTTTGTGCTGCTCCAGTTGTTAGCTCCAATCTTAATACATATGTGTGTCAGAGTTCATTGCACTCGCGTGTGGCCAAGTCTAGGCTGTGTTTGTCCGTTATAGTTACTTATACCTACTTTCTAAAACGAGAATGTTAATCATTCTCTTGCCTAGTTAGGCTGGCGGCCGTTTTCTTTATCCGTTGAACAGTGCAGATAGACAAAATTTAGTTTGGTACTGTTCAAATATTTACGTAATTTTGACTTTCATTTCCGATAAGCCACCTCCGTTAGGGACAACACGGTCAACATAACAAAAGTCCTCTCAGAGGGTAACACTGCTCTGTTGCTTCGTACCATAATTGCTTTTACAAAATAGTTTTATGCCACAACCTGTTTCTAGCATTGAGGTTATGGTGTAGCGGTAGCAGTTAGGAGTGTTATAAGTGGTCCAATGTTTACGCTCCGTAAACCAAGCGAGGCGTCGTTTGGCATTTACTGGCGTGATGTATGGCTTATGAGCAGCCGCTTGACCATGAAATCCAAGTTTTCTCACCTTCCGCCTAGCTGTCACAGTACTTGCAATGGGCCCTGATGCAGTTTTGAATTCCTGTGTGATGGTCTGGATAGATGTCTACCTATTACACATTACGACCCTCTTCAACTGTCTGCTGTCTATCAGTCAACAGACGAGGGCAACCTGTACGCTTTTGTGTTGTACGCGTCCCTTCACATTTTCACTTCACTATCACATCGGAAACAGTGCACATAGGGATGCTTAGGAGTGTCCGAATCTCGCGTGCAGACGTATGACGTAAGTGACACCCAGTCACCTGACCATGTTCGAAGTCCGTGAGTTCCGCGGAGCGCCCCATTCTGCTCTCTCACGATGTCTAATGACTACTGATGTCGCTGATATGGAGTACCTGGCTGTAGGTGGCAGAAAAATGCACCTAATATGAAAGACGTATGTTTTTTAGTGGTGTCCGGATACTTTTGATCACGTATTGTAGGAGCAAAGGCAGATGTGTTTTTCGTGTCGGTGAAAGGGATTCTACAGTGTTAACTAGAGTGACACACAACTCGTTGATTCCCCATTTATGAGTTTTGGTAGTTACTGACAACCAATGCCTGTGTGTGTTGAAGTCATGGCGTTTCTTCTCCCGTATCTACACGGCTAACATAGACGTGAGTTGGGCTTCTCTCTCAGAAAAGAGTAACTGGCACTGTGGGCATGATGGGGTGCAGCAGCATCACATGCCTGCTCTCGCACTTGATAAGTAGCTTAGCTGAACAAGTCCCAAGCATGGCAATGAATAAACCTAAGTATATCCACGTGTTTTCTTGACAAAGTGAGACATAATCACTGAAAATGGAAACGATGTAAGTAGCGATAGGTGTTTCCTGCGTTGGTTTGTGTATGCCAATGTTTTTATAACACTGTGACGTTGCATATGAACAGTGTAGGGATATTGCAGGTGTGGTACGAGGGCAGTTCAATAAGTAATGCAACACATTTTTTTCTGAAACAGGGGTTGTTTTATTCAGCATTGAAATACACCAGGTTATTCCCCAATCTTTTAGCTACACAACACTATTTTTCAACGTAATCTCCATTCAATGCTACGGCCTTACGCCACCTTGAAATGAGGGCCTGTATGCCTGCACGGTACCATTCCACTGGTCGATGTCGGAGCCAACGTCGTACTGCATCAATAACTTCTTCATCATCCGCGTAGTGCCTCCCACGGATTGCGTCCTTCATTGGGCCAAACATATGGAAATCCGACGGTGCGAGATCGGGGCTGTAGGGTGCATGAGGAAGAACAGTCCACTGAAGTTTTGTGAGCTCCTCTCGGGTGCGAAGACTTGTGCGAGGTCTTGCGTTGTCATGAAGAAGGAGAAGTTCGTTCTGATTTTTGTGCCTACGAACACGCTGAAGTCGTTTCTTCAATTTCTGAAGAGTAGCACAATACACTTCAGAGTTGATCGTTTGACCATGGGGAAGGACATCGAACAGAATAACCCCTTCAGCGTCCCAGAAGACTGTAACCATGACTTTACCGGCTGAGGGTATGGCTTTAAACTTTTTCTTGGTAGGGGAGTGGGTGTGGCGCCACTCCATTGATTGCCGTTTTGTTTCAGGTTCGAAGTGATGAACCCATGTTTCATCGCCTGTAACAATCTTTGACAAGAAATTGTCACCCTCAGCCACATGACGAGCAAGCAATTCCGCACAGATGGTTCTCCTTTGCTCTTTATGGTGTTCGGTTAGACAACGAGGGACCCAGCGGGAACAAACCTTTGAATATCGCAACTGGTGAACAATTGTGACAGCACTACCAACAGAGATGTTAAGTTGAGCACTGAGTTGTTTGATGGTGATCCGTCGATCATCTCGAACGAGTGTGTTCGCACGCTCCGCCATTGCAGGAGTCACAGCTGTGCACGGCCGGCCCGCACGCGGGAGATCAGACAGTCTTGCTTGACCTTGCGGCGATGATGACACACGCTTTGCCCAACGACTCACCGTGCTTTTGTCCACTGCCAGATCACCGTAGACATTCAGAAAGCGCCTATGAATATCTGAGATGCCCTGGTTTTCCGCCAAAAGAAACTCGATCACTGCCCGTTGTTTGCAACGCACATCCGTTACAGACGCCACTTTAACAGCTCCGTACAGCGCTGCCACCTGTCGGAAGTCAATGAAACTATACGAGACGAAGCGGGAATGTTTGAAAATATTCCACAAGAAATTTCCGGTTTTTTCAACCAAAATTGGCCGAGAAAAAAAATGTGTTGCATTACTTATTGAACTGCCCTCGTACTTTGCAAGTCGGCATTTGCTGTTAAATAATGCATTACGTACTTTATTAAATACTGAATCATCTCATATGTGTTTTGAAATGTTGATTAGGGTCAGGCTTTGTAGTGCACAAAGAAAACGTTGTGACCCCCTTAAATTACAGCAGTTCTCTTTTCTTTAAGACACAGTACGATGCCACACATTAAGAATGACACAAGAGTGATGTAGCCAGACTTTCTTTGTTTCAATATCATATTGTCTCAGGTTAGATGCAGTTACGTTCCTTTTTATTCTCCCCAGTTATGCTCGTGGTTCATGGTAATCCAGTCCCTATGGTGATCAGAACAAGAAAGGTGCCACCCACGCAAGAGACCTAATACTGAAAGCAGGGTAGTTCGTGTAGGAGTTGGAGCTTGTTTCTTATTATTCCAAACAAAATGGGCGAGGGAATGGTGCTTAAAGTGGTAGCAACGCATATCTGAAAAGCCACACACTTATTTGAGGTGGTCAACGCGTTGACATCGGCGGATTACGACAGGTTTGCTGTGGCTTGATGTTACTCCTTGAATGCTAGATTCCAGAGTAGTGCCTTTTCTGCCAGCAACTAGGTAGGTCGCAACTGGTACGAAGACGATTACACATACACATTGTTTAAATATCGTAGTGCAAGTATCCTAATCACTGTCGGGGAGGTGGCCTAGCTTAGTGCAGCTGCTCAATCCGCTTCGGTCGCAGCCAGAATCCCAACACTCCGGGTGGCACTGGTCATCTGTGTAGGTACGTATTTTGCTGCACTATGATAATTATTATACATCCCGTATTTACGCGACTGTTCGGTTGACTGACCGGAAAATCTTTAAAACTGAGGTGCATACAAAATTTTGCTATGGCGTCGCACCCTAGTATGTTACCTCATACGTTTTGTTAATATTTTCCGAGATTTTTCGGAATACATTATGACGTTATTACTTCTACCAATAGGAGAACAAGCTCGTTTTGCCACATGTATACTATGACGTCACACACGTTAGTAACGTAGGGATGAATTAACAAGGATTTATATATCGCACTGTAGTTCTTTGCTAGATGTTCCCTCCATGCTAACTTTCCCGAGATGATGGACGTAGAAATGTGGATGGACTAAAATTTTTCGCCATTTCTGCAAAAACATCTAATAATTCGCGACAACCAAATTTGGAAACAATCTCGTGCCTTGTAAAGATCCTTTCACGACAGAGCATATACTTCGAATGGCAGCCAACAACGCTTGACTGACAAAAAATTGTAATACTTTTGAACAAACGCTGCACTGTGACTGGCTGACAGCTCCGTAACACAACGTTGACAAGAAGCGACATGACATGATGTTGACGTGACGTCGGAGAGTAGTGGAAACACTCGTTATAGGAATAACAGTGTAACAAATACCAACATCCTAACCCACCAACTGCAGCGTACGTATCTCCGTAATTCGAATAATAATATAATTAATTTACTATTTGTAAGATATAACCACACTCTGGTCCTCTCCCTATGGTTCACAGAACAAAACTGACGAAACTCGCATAACTGGAATAACAATAAAATTAATTTTTTTTTAAATATTTGTAATAAATACTTACACTGTGAAACCAAACAAGACTGGTTATCTCTCTGTAGTGCAGAAACCTGGAATAAAGAGGCCTACGAAAATTCGCTAGTTATAAAGGATGAAGAGGGAGATGAGGTTCTTAACTCTTGCTGGTCCATGGGGAAGAGGTACCTTAAATCATCTTTGTCCAAGGATGGAGGGGAGTGGAGGGGAGGAGGGGGGGCTGTAGGAGGGGTGGGTTCACCGGTACGGTGGATTCCCCATGCATGTACCATATGCAATTGCCTGTAATTTCTCTGGACAGGGGAATGGAGAGTCACGATGAATATAACTAGCCAAGGTGTAACGTGACACCAGAAGTCCTTGTCTTATGAGTTCATTATCTTATCACTGACCAGCCAGAAAGGTACCAGTTAGTTGAATGTAGTCAATTATAGTCATTGGAAAAGGAATGGACAAGGTACAGGGACACACTACTAGAAGTGGCTAAAGAATGTTTTGGAAGAGTAGTGTGTAAAGGTAGGATGAAGCAAACAGCTTGGCGGAATGACACAATCAAGGCAGCCTGTAAAAGGAAAAAGAGGGCGTATCAAAAATGACTACATACTAGAACTCAGGTAGACAGAGAAAGTTATGTTGAAGAAAGAAACAAAGCCAATCAGATAATTGCAGCATCCAAGAAGAAATCTTGGGAAGACTTTGGAAACAGGTTGGAGACTTTGGGTCAAGCTGCTGGAAAACCGTTCTGGAGCGTAATTAGCAGTCTTTGAAAGGGAGGTAAGAAGGAAATGACAAGTATTTTGGACAGGTCAGGAAAACTGATGGTGAATCCTGTTGATGCCTTGGGCACATGGAGGGAATATTTTGAAGAGTTGCTCAATGTAGGTGAAAATACGATCAGTAATGTTTCAGATTTCGATGTACAATGGGATAGGAATGATGATGGGAGTAGGATCACATTTGAGTAAGTGGAGAAAATGGTCAATAGATTACAGTGCAATAAAGCGGCTGGGGAGGATGAAATTATGTCGGAACTCATCAAATACAGTGGAATGTCAGGTCTTAAATGGCTACACAGGATAATTGAAATGGCGTGGGAGTCGGGACACGTTCCATCAGACTGGACGAAAGCAGTAATCAAACCAATCTTTAAACATGGAAACAGAAAAGATTGTAACAACTACAGAGATATCTCTTTAATCAGCGTTGTGGGTAAAATCTTTTCAGGTATTGTTGAAAGGAAAGTGCGAGTATTAGTTGAGGACAAATTGGATGAAAATAAGTGTGGGTTTAGGCCTCTTAGAGGTTGTCAGGACCAGATCTTTAGATTATAATGGAGAAGCTTATAATGGAGAAGTGTTACGAGTGGTCCAGGGAATTGTATCTATGCTTTATAGATGTAGAAAAGGCATATGACAGGGTTCCTAGGAGGAAGTTATTGTCTGTTCTACGAGATTATGGAATAGGAGCAAACTTTTGCAAGCAATTAAAGGTCTTTACATAGATAGTCAGGCAGCAGTTAGAGTTGACGGTAAATTGAGTTCATGGTTCAGAGTAGTTTCAGGGGTAAGACAAGGCTGCAACCTGTCTCCACTGTTGTTCATATTATTTATGGATCATATGTTGAAAACAATAGACTGGCTGGGTGATATTAAGATATGTGAACACAAAATAAGCAGTCTCGCATAGGCGGATGACTTAGTTGTGATGGCAGATTCGATTGAAAGTTTGCAAAGTAATATTTCAGAGCTAGATCAGAAATTTAAGGAGTATGGTACGAAGATTAGTATCTCCAAAACGAAAGTAGTGTCAGTGGGAAAGAGATATAAACGGGTTCAGTGTCAAATAGGAGGAACAAAGTTAGAACAGGTAGACTGTTTCAAGTACTTAGGATGCATATTCTCACAGGATGGCAACATAGTGAAAGAACTGGAAGCGAGGTGTAGCAAAGCTAATGCAGTGAGCGCTCAGCTACGATCTACACTCTTCTGCAAGAAGGAAGTCAGTACCAAGACTAAGTTATCTGTGCACCGTTCAATCTTTCGATCAACTTTGTTGTGTGGGAGCGAAAGCTGGGTGGATTCAGGTTACCTTATCAATAAGGATGAGGTTACGGATATGAAATTAGCTAGGATGATTGCAGGTAGTAGTAGATGGGAACAATGGCAGGAGGGTGTCCACAATGAGGAAATCAAAGAAAAACTGGGAATGAACTCTATAGATGTAGCAATCAGGGCGAACAGGCTTAGATGGTGGGGTCATGTTACACGCATGGGAGAAGCAAGGTTACCCAAGAGACTCATGTGTTCAGCAGTAGAGGGTAGGAGGAGTCGGGGTAGACCAAGGAGAAGGTACCTGGATTCGGTTAAGAATAATTTTGAAGTAACAGACTTAACATCAGAAGAGGCACCAATGTTAGCACTGAATGGGGGATCATGGAGGAATTTTGTAACTGGGGACTATGCTCCAGACTGAACGCTAAAAGGCATAATCAGTCTTAAATGATGATGATGATGATGATGATGATGATGATGATGATGATGATGATGATGACCTTGAGGTAAGTTGGTTATCTGGGCTCGTAGATACATTGGATAACTACTGACCAAAGGGGTGTTTTTGCCACACGACAACTTTCCAACTCATTCTTCACGGGACAAAGTCGCACTTGCTACTTCTTTCGGCTCCCAGGTTTTGTCTCTGCTCCTCGTATTTGTCTGACGTGGCATCCAGTGACCTCTTCCTCTTACCGCGTATCGAGAAACCATCGCGGTGCAGGCATTTCGAGAATGACGGTGATGTGATTTTTGAGCTAGAATGTTTCTCGAACAGGCAAAAATTCAGAATTGTGCAGTGAAGGTCACCACCTAGTCATAAAAAAAATGGCTCTGAGCACTATGGGACTTAACATCTGAGGTCATCAGTTCCCTAGAACTTAGAACTACTTAAACCTAACTAACCTAAGGACATCACACACATTCATGCCCGAGACAGGATTCGAACCTGCGACCGTAGCGGTCGCGCGGTTCCAGACTGTAGCGCCTAAAACCGCTCGGCCACTCCGGCGGGCCCTAGTCATACATCTTTGGGCAAAATGTATCACAGTGAAGGGAGGATACTTGACAACGACTATCATTATTACCATGTTTGGTTCAAATGGCTCTGAACACTATGGGACTTAACTTCTGAGGTCATCAGTCCCCTAGAACGTAGAACTACTTAAACCTAACTAACCTAAGGACGTCACAAACATCCATGCCCGAGGCAGGATTTTAACCTGCGACCGTAGCGGTCTCGCGGTTCCAGACTGTAGCGCCTAGAACCGCTCGGTCACACCGGCCGGCATTACCATGTTTCACGGGACGACTATTATTATTACCATGTTTCACCATCAGAGTTCAATTTTTTCTAGCTGATAGTTAAAAGTCTTTTCGTTGAAATGGTGTACTCTTCTTCCTGTGGAAAACCCGTCTAGAACTGAAGACTTGCGCAACTGGAGCCCGTGGCTCGGCGTTAAGAGGACATGCAGGCTCACCCATGCGGGAAGGAGAGCGGTACTGAGTGGACGACCCGCAGCGGTTCCTTCATCATGCGGCTCAGGTTGAAACCAGGAATCAGCTCCTTCTTGCGTGCTGAACGGCGGCGCGCATGCATGGTGAAGACGCGCCGCAGCCGACCCTCGGTGGACGTCGATCCGGAGGCCGCGGAAGAAGATGCTGCTGCCGCCGCTGCCGCGCCCCCCTCCGTGAGGTCTACTGATGACCCCGACTTGCACAGCGGCAGGGCACTCTTAAGGAACATGGCTGCACTGCACAGCGATGTTCACTGCATCCGCACTCTCTCTACTACAAGAGAGACCAACAATGAAAGGTGCGTTAGGCAGGCACCACACAATAGCAACGGCAGCCGCTTCCGGAAGGTCATAACAGTAACTATTCACAGTAGATGATATTTAATTTTGGACGTCAGCACATTACTTCACTTGGTTTTAGCTTATTCTAGGTACAATTAAGTTTCAGAAATTGGTGTCAACATAATCCCAGTTCCGTTTATCGCTACATCACGAGATATTCTGAAACGTTGTTGAACCTAAGTCCTCAGCAAATTATAGGGCCAAGCGGCGCAGTGGTAAAACACTGGACTTGTATTTGGTAGGACAGAAGTTCAAATCCCCTACCTACCACACAGATTTAACTGTTCCTAAGTTGCTAGTGCCTCTAAACAGGGACGGCCAATTTATTACCTAGTACTTTAACATCTAAGAGCATCAGCTTCGAAATCAGGAAAAGATTTTTGAAATCATGTGTGTGGAGTGTGGCATGCTATGGGTGTGAAACATGGACTCTCGGGACAGAGGAAGACCAGAAGCTAAATTCTTTTGAAATGTGGTGCTATAGACGCATGCTCAAAATAAAATGTATCGACAAGGTCACAAACGAAGTGGTTCGGGAAAGAGCAGGTGAGAAGAGAAGCTTCTGGAGTTTGTTTGTTAAAAGAAGAATGCAATTTACAGGCCATCTATTAAGACATAAAGGACTCCTGAACACAATCATAGAGGGATATGTCGAGGGAAAAAGACCAAGAGGAAGACCACGACTGAGGTTCATGGATCAAATCGTGAAAAATGTGGGATGTAACACCTATAAAGAAATGAAGAGAAAAGCTGAAAGACGCACAGAACGGAGACAAGCTGCCATTGTAGCTGTTGCAAACCAGTCCTTGGATTGACCCCTACAGAAGAGAAGACTTTTCTAATACCAGCTATACGGGATGCAAAGGGTGTCAGTGCAGGTATTTTTATATGTGGTACCTTAGTATGTAAACACATGAGTGTGCTGGTTGTTTTCCTCTCTGTATCAGTCTTCCCACAAACATGTTGCAAACTTTACGACCTTGTGTTTTCTGCACGTTCGTAACCTCACTACACCTGTCGGTATAGACTAACCATTCTGCGTCCACACGTCGGCATTTAAACCACCTGACCTGATGCCCAGGGAAAAACAAGCTTCTGACATACATACTTGGAGGTACTAACCAACCAAAAACATACGACCTGTAATACCTGTAATTATTAGTCTGTAAATGTCGTAAATACTGACGTAATGTTGTTCAGTACACCGTTCTCAGTCATCAACATAAATATCTGTACTTACACCTTTACACCCAGTATGTAAGAGGCAGCCAAATGAAAACGAGGCGGATTGAAAAGAGTACTTAAACTGCTTATTATTTCAAAAGTAATGGTTATAATTATTAATAAATATAGCACACTGTGAGACAAGACAATCAATGCGTTCTTGAAAATATGTTTGCGACTGCCTAAGGGACCATGATTGTACCTAGATGAGTACCTTATCATCCGAAACAAATCGACGGCTCCGAATATCTTTCTTCAGGCCCGCCCACGTGTTGTCAGGGTTGTTTCGCTGGGAAGCCCTTACACATCCTCCATACAGTCCTGATCTTTTCCCATGAAATTTTCATTTTTTTGGAGTCCTGAGGAGAGATTTCGTGGTTGATTTGCTTCATTGTGCTCCATTGTGCTTCATTGTCCTCCATTGTCAGATCCGCTACAGGTCGGCGCCTATCCTGCTTCATAGAGCGGGCAGTCTTTCGTCCTTCACGTTATGTGATGAGGTGATCAGTTGAAACTCATCATTCGGAACTTGGTTGGGGTTTTCAGCTAAATGCTTATTTACCTGAAGAGGTAAGTATTTTCCCTTTGTCGTCTATATGTAGCACTTCTGTGTGAACTTGTATCTATAACCTTCCTTGACCACATTTTCAGCAAAAGTCGAGTCCGACTTACGTAGAGTCAAGCTACATTTGTGCTCAGTCAGTCTAGCTGACAGTTTTTTTACAATCAATGCCAATGATTTTGTGAACACCACTATAACTTAATAAATCTGTTTTATTCCTGCTGTCGGATAAGAAATGAGATTGGGTGTAACTTACATAAAAGACGAGACATTTGAAAGTTTTAGCTAATTTGTTGGATAAATTTCCTAACTATGGGATAATACATCGATCTGATTTTGGTTATGACTGTTAATGCAGAGGGGGAATACGGTAGGCAAGTTATTTCATCTTTGTTTCTTGTGTAGAATGTTGTTAACTAAGTTGCGGGTACAGCCATTGCTGGGTGCAATAAATTCAGTTGTGTCTAGCTTGGCATTGGTATGGATGTGAGACGATGCACCATGAAATGGAAGATAGCATGTTTGTGAGTTATTAGACGTTAACAAGAAGGTATTACAGTGTCTGTTATTACAGGTTTTCTGTAATGCTTGGAACAATATGTATTTGAGGTAATATTCATGTTATGATTCAAGACATTAATGGATTTTCACCAAAATGATTTGTTATTGTGTTATTAGCTTAGATGTTCGTGGAATGTGCTGAGTTGTCTGGTGGTGCCCGTCCACAGAGACCGTACATTGTCTAGAGTTTTTTGTTTTTTTTTGTTTTTTTTTTTTCGTTAAGGAACATCGTTTCGAAATGTCAGATGAAGATTTCTGCTAAAAAAGGATTGAGAGTAGACTCAACTGCCAAGGCACCTAACTGCATGTTTGTAGTTCCTTGAAAGTGAAAATAATTATGTTGCAAGCTTGTCTTGGTGGCCAGCCTTACGTTTTCTACCTGTGCAGGATTGACACCATCTCTGAATAGTTTGTTCCCTCGGGTTAGTGAGACATTCTTTACGTTGTAAGTTTGAGAGAAAAAACTGCTGTAATCAAGATACACTAATTTTTCAATGTGTGGGATATGAAGATTTTAAATTTAGTTATCAAGGTCCTCTAAATTTACAATTCCAAATTTGTATTTAAATTTTTTTGATACAGAAATGCAATTCCTTGGCAATTTTAGAGTTGTATAGGTAGGCATAACTCGACGCCAAGATCGACCTCCCTTGTGTTTTTAGGAAATCCACAGTTTTGGGGCTCATGTTCAGGTATTGGTCAAGTTATTAATTTCTTTGTTACAATTTTTGGTGGGGTCTTTGATGAGAATTTGGAAGAAATTGTATGTGAGTAATAGTTTCACCACTCCCACTGCTTTCGTAAGACTGGTGGTGTTCTAAGTAATGTTTGGTCTTTATGTTCTTTAGTACGTTTTGGTCTATAGACAGTGATGCAGGAATGTTGAAATTAAAATACTCATATAACACGTGTTTGGCTGCAATGTCTTTATTTAAACTGTATTCCATATGCAGGTTTAATACATCCAAATGGAAGGTTTATCGGAGGGACATATATGAAACCTTTTCCTTATGCTTCCAGTTCCTTTGTGGAAAGAACACTTTCCGATAGATTTATTACTCCTTCTGAAAAGCTTTGATTGGAGGATAATAGATATGAAGTCCACACAGAAGTTCTGCATAGTCAGAAAGAGAAAATGCTTAGTCTGTTAGAAGCACTTGAGGTAAATTAGCTTTTAGCTGAAAACCGAATCGGATTCTGAATGGTTAGTTACATCTTAACACATTCCCACTCTTAAGATTCACACGATCCAGTCAACGAACCACACACTCCCTGATCTGAGTTCTAATGATAATATTCGAAGCCAAAAATCTGTACCACAATAGTATTGTCATACAGAGCACTGTGTTTTCCCTCAAAAATTTTAGGATAATATTGGTACAACTTGTATACTTTAATACTGTGTGTTTTAGGTATGTATTTAGATAATTAATACTGTAATTCAACATGCTTGGTGCATAACACGAGTGATGAGAGGCGACCTGACATTTCTCGCCTAATGACATGATAGATTCTGCGTTTGTTGAAAGTTAGTTGTTTTTAATCTTTGGTTTTCAAAAAAATTGTTCAAATGGTTCTGAGCACTATAGGACTTAACATCTGGGGTCATCAGTCCCCTAGAACTTAGAACTACTTAAACCTAACTAACCTAAGGACACTACACACATCCATGCCCGAAGCAGGATTCGAACCTGCGACCGTAGCGGTCGCGCGGTTCCAGACTGAAGCGCCTAGAACCGCTCGGCCACCGCAGCCGGCTTTGGTTTTCAACACAGTAGTGTGTCTTCGGGATGATAGTTTTTTCTGACAATGAGCCAATAATTGGATAACTGTTTACAAATAAACAAATATTAGCTTTTTTTAAAAAAAATTTCAGGGTTAAACAAGTTACCCGACTTTTACTCCCTTTTATTGATGCAACTGGTGTTAGACCACAACTATTGTAAGTGTTTTAAATGCTCAGCTGCTGCAGATCTCAAACAGACATATATCTCAATTCGACTGATTTATTCTCTGTTGTGGACATTCGTGTGAATAATTTTTTCCAGATAACGTAGGGTACAGACCAGTAGATTTTTTGTGTATCATTCCGTATTTCGTTCACTGCAATCGAAGCTTTCGCCCCTCTTTTTTATTTTAAGGGAAGGGAGAAGTGACAGTTGTTGGTGGAGAGATCGCAGAAAGCGATACAATTTATATCGCCGAATGTACAGATTTAGCGTCAGATGGCCAGTACTGCCTCCGAGATGTTTCTAGCGACGAAAATAATGATACCTCCGGTAGCGAAAATATCATTACATTCGTATGGCAGAGCTGTAAGAACACCACACCTCAGCATTGGCTAGTTTATTCTTAATTATGAGCCAGTTTCGGGATTTTAAGGTTGAGAAGAAGCATATATATATGAAGATGGTATCTGTTCTTTCGGACATGTCCGAAAGAACAGATACCTTCGATGACCATGCAGCTTGTTAGAGATCCCGAGTTCGAGTCACGGTCGGGAAACATATTTTCAACTGTCCCCGTTGACTTATATCAACGCCTGTATGCAGCTAGATGTACTTTTGTCTTGGTGGTGTTTTTCTTCCCCTAAGGGACCACACTGCTTAGGCCATCGGTCCCTACACTTACGCACTACTTAATGTAACTTTACCTAACTTATGCTAAGAACAACACACTCTGCGCGGCGCCTTGGTGGTTCAAAATGGTTCAAATGGCTCTGAGCACTATGGGACCTAATTGCTGTGGTCATCAGTCCCCTAGAACTTAGAACTACTTAAACCTAACTAACTTAAGGACAGCACACACATCCATGCCCGGGGCAGGATTTGAACCTGCGACCGTAGCGGCCGCGCGGTTCCAGACTGAAGTGCCTAGAACCGCTCGGCCACATCGGCCGGCCCCTTGGTGGTCCTTCCGTTTCTGTATCAAGTTGGCCGCTGACTAGACAAGCTAACATTTTCTTAATTACACTTGGTTTGAGAAAAACAATGAAGTATTATTCGTTGTGCTTAATATCCTGTAATATTCGCTTTCATGTGAATGATGTTTGTGTAAAAAGCATGCAAAAAGCTCTTGTTTCCGGACGCGAGATATCCAATTTCAGTGGTTTCGATTTCTGGAGTTAAATAGGTAATATGAGGGAGGATATTCAGTTACATCGGAACAGCTTAAGGGCATTACAGTTCTGATACATTCCTTGCTGGCCTGAGGAAGACTTTCAGTTCAGGCACTCATACTTCGCAAATACGTCCTCATACGTTGTAACACTGTAGTTGCAATTACGTAATAACAAGCTACTTTTAGTACAAACGGGGATCTTAGTAGTGATGTGTTTCATGTTAATTCAGGAACTCTTAGAGGGAAATATTGGGTTCATTTTACTGAGTTAAGCCTCGCCATCTTTCTCTACAATAGAAACCATAATTTTAACGTGATTTTATTTTTGTGCTCCTTAAGAATTAAATCAACTCTAAGACCATTCTAGAAGCAATCTCGTGTACATCATAAAGGGTTAGACGTTATATACATGGTGATTACTTATATGATTATAGTTAAATTTTCAAAATGTTGTAGAAATAACACCATTGGTGAGAATGACGTCAAATTGCAACGGAATATTATAGGAGAAGGGGAAAACGTATAGCAGAAGAAAAAAATAGTGTGAAAATTGATCAATAGATGGCACTGTATGTGTCAGAATACGTAAATGAAAACACCTTTGATGCGCACGAATCATTGAACTTGGTATAAACACGCCAGGTACACGGCCTTTCCTCCTTTCGCGTCTGCGACTTTCGCCATGACTGTCTCAATGCAGGAGCGCGCTGTGCTTGTAAAGCTGTATTACAAGAATGATGACTATGCACACGTGGCTCTGCAGAAGTTCCGGACACTGAATGGTTTGAAAAAGGGCGTTGGTCCGACGACTGCCGTGGGTCTGTAAATAATGATTCAGAAATGCTAAAAGACAGGTTCTTTTGCTGTGCAAGTTGGTAGAGGGAGGAAACGAGCCGGCCGCGGTGGTCTCGCGGTTCTAGGCGCACAGTCCGGAACCGTGCGACTGCTACGGTCGCAGGTTCGAATCCTGCCTCGGGCATGGATGTTTGTGATGTCCTTAGGTTAGTTAGGTTTAAGTAGTTCTAAGTTCTAGGGGACTAATGACCACAGCAGTTGAGTCCCATAGTGCTCAGAGCCATTTGAATTTGGAGGAAACGAACTGATTCGACTTCAGTGGAAGCAGTGGCCACAGCAGTGCAGGAGGAGACAAAAGGTAGTGTGTTTGTATTGCACGGAGAATTGCCCGAACTTTGGACATACACGTGAGCACGATGCGTAAAATCCTACAATACAACCTTCTTTGCTATCCATTCAAAATTACCCATGTGCATGAGTTGCTTCCTGTTGACCTGCCAGCAAGAGAGACCTTTGCTTCAGAATTTCTTGCTCACATGTAAGTGGACAATGATTGACCGTGTTGTATTTTGCAAACAGACGAAGCCCACTTCCATCTGACAGAATATGTCTATACGCAGAATTGTGGAATATGAGCAACGGAAAATCCGCACGCAAATCAACCAGTACCACCTCATACTGAAAAGGTCACTGTGTTGTGAAGGTTTACGGCACCATTTATCATAGGGCCATAGTATTTCGAAGAGACAGGTGCTTCCGGTCCTGTTACCTGTACCGTCACTGGTAAGCGCTATGAGTGTCTTCTGCGCAACCACGTCATTCCAGCTCTCCAACAGCGTGGATGTGTGGATGGGATCATTTTTATGCATGATGGCTCACCTCCGCACATTACAGATCCAGTTAAGCAGCTGCCGAAGCGCCTTTTCGGAAATGCTAGAATTATCAGCCGCCATTTCCCTACAGCCTGGCCGTCCCGATCCCCTAATCTTAATCCGTGTGACTTATGGCTGTAGGTCTATCTGAATGATGTTGTCTTCAGTGTTCCGAGAGCAAACTTAGCTGCATTGAAGGCACGCATTGCGCAACACATTCTGAACGTGACCCAGGAAACACTTCTATCAGTTGTGCGACATGCTGTTTCTCGTTGCAGAAAACGGTGTACAGCATACTGAACATGTTTTGCGCCAGTCACACGGAAATTAATAATCCGATTTAGTTGTGATTGATGCCTTTTATGCGGTTTTTGACCTCAGGACAATTAAAGATCGATTTTTACCATCCGATGTGACATGACCTTGCCGTGGTCGATGGGCTAATTGACAGCATCACACCTGCATACCCATGAACAATCAGTAGTATAGTTTGTTTAATGTCAAACATACACCTTAGACATTGTTGTATGATTCATTTGTCATTTGCAGTCGACCACCATTATATTATGATTATTACAGTGACATCTATTAATACATTTTGTAACTCTCTATTTTTCTTCAGTCATACGTTTTTCCCCTTCTCCGATAATATTACGTTGCAATTTGGCGTCATTCTGACCAGTGCTGTTATTTCTACAGCGGTTTGAAAGTTTAACTTTAATTGTAATCACCCTGTAGGCTGTAATGGTACTTGAATTACGTAACCATTACGGCACCTCGTCTGAACCTCTCGATACCAGTAATATTCTACTGTGTTTCTGTAAAGTAGTTGACATATTTCTGAGACAACATTCAGATTTGATTTCATTAATGTAGAGGTACTTTGATACATCGATATGTTTATGTTGCAATGATATTATTCTTATGTGTATTCTTTCTTTTGTCACTATGATCTTTGACGTACTTGTAACTCTGATTTTTGGGCGCGTAAGCAGTAGTTAGAGAGCCGGACCTTGAAAAAGTGTTGGACGTCATGTTGGAAAGATGCATAACGTAGTCAGCTAATAAAATGTGAACTTTAACAGTGAGGAAGATGTTTTCAAGTATGTTTTGTATTGTGAAGTGATGTTTTGTGTGTTACGCGATATTGCAAGAAAAGCAATAAAAAGGAAGTGTAACTTAAATTCGGAGTGTTGATTATTTTTTACATCACCATTGTGCTAACTTTGAAAGGTTTAATCTTCAAGAATGGTTTGTGAAGCGCATCTACAAAACTTTTGAATATAGCAGAATAAAACCTAGGCCTCTTTGCATCCGAGCTTGGAACCATAACCACCTAGATTTTCGAAGATTGAGCCATGATTTTACAACGAGACCAGCGTGGGAAACACGAAAAGATGAGTGCCTAGTTTATTCATTATTACATGAAATGGCTTTATTAACTGTGCTCTAATGATACCTGCCACTTAATAACTTTGTTGTTGCCCGAAAATGCAGTATTTAGCAGCGTGAGCAACACCATAATCATTATTAAATTTTGACCTTTGTTGTGGTAGGGTTGTTTGAAGGCCTACATACTAGCGTTCGGATAAATTCTGTCAGTTTTCGGAACCATTTGTAAATTAATGGTTTGTGATAACCTTGTTGGAAACACAGCGATCCATGTTGAAATATAAAAGAAATAATCAGTTTCTAGCGCAAAAATATTTTTTATTTTAACGATTTTGGTTTTGATAGATACGGAATACCGTGCTCCCTACCACACTTCTTCATCAGATAGATAAGAGAGAGAGAGAGAGAGATAATCTTAGAGTTTTGTAAACTGATGCTAGTCCTGTAATAGTTTAATTTTATCACCCCATAATCAACACCTAGGGAGACTCTGAACGATTTCTGTAGTGTATTAACTCGAATCATACTCATCGTGACGAAAGAGCGTCCAGCTTCGGTGTTACAGTGTTATTTGCAGGTACTTCCGTGTTGCACATAACCGTTAATGTTTACCGAATGACCAGGTTGCTACAGGAAACTGTATCAATAACGTTATTACGACCCTCGCTTCGTTGTACGAATCACGCTTGCGGAAGCAGTGACGTTTAATTTGGACAACAGACGTATTTCATCTATAAACAGCAAACCAATTAGTGTAGGTCGCAGTTTTCTAATTTGGCAATTGACGGTTCACTTTTAATTTATTACGTGGCTTGCTGCTCATATTTGGCTGTCCAATCATAATCCCACACCACACACGACCCATTCTCATTGACGAAGGATTCACAGGTAGAAAATAGAACTCTGTCGTTGGAGAGAAGTCTGGTTCGATGTAATGGTGACAATTTTATTTCTATTACCTATCTTTTTACGGAATTCTCATAGAATTCACAGTGTCGTATTATTTTCGGCCTACTCGCTCTGGAAATTGTACAAGATGCTCAAAAATTTCTATTACCCACGTCAGCAGACTGGAAAAGGATCTAAATTTGTGAAGTTCTGTACGAGAACCCACGTCCGGAATCAGTCATACTGACGATTCTTGCGTAGTTAACAAAATGAATGTGGTACATGTGACGAATAACATGTTTGTATGAGCAGTAAATTCTGATGCACTAACTCGAAATATCAGGTGTTTGTTGAATAATATTGCTTAACGAATAACTGTTGCAACCAGGTCTGGTTGCAAATGAATCCTTATTTATCCCTACAAGACAAACCTTAAGGAGTTAAATCGGAGGACCCTGACGGCCCACCTCGACCTATCTAAGCGACTGAGGTGGCGCAGTGGTTTGCACAGACGACTCGCAAACTGTGCTACCGATTTCCTCCCGCACCACCCATAATTCAAGGTTGTGCTCTGCTTCTACTGATCCTGTTGTCGACGGGACGCTAAATTCTGATCTTGCTTCATTTTTAGACCTATCCATCATCAACAAAATGGTTCAAATGGCTCTGAGCACTATGGGACTTAACATCTATGGTCATCAGTCCCCTAGAACTTAGAACTACTTAAACCTAACTAACCTAAGGACATCACACAACACCCAGCCATCACGAGGCAGAGAAAATCCCTGACCCCGCCGGGAATCGAACCCGGGAACCCGGGCGTGGGAAGCGGGAACGCTACCGCACGACCACGAGATGCGGGCTATCCATCATCAATGGATTATAGAGTTGAGATGGTTTCAAAAGCAATATGTAAAATTTGACGGGACAATGTTTTGTGAAACTACATTCCTTTACCACTGTTCATTTATACGTCTGCCTGGATCTCTATCAGTACTTCTTACAAGAGACTCAGTAGTATAACGAGGTACATATCTGGGCAGCTTTGACTTAAACACGAAATTGAACCATGTGGTACCACTGACGTCACATTCTAAGATGGCGGTCACATAACACTTGTTTCTATGACGTCAGGCTGGGGGAATCAAAACCACCTCCTCCACCCCCACCCCCAAATCGCGATATGGACGAAGTGGCCACAATCTTGTATTGTGACTGCCATCTTGAACTGCCTAATGTCAGTGGTATCCAAAGTTCAATACCACGTTTCAGTACAGTGTGAGCCGGATGGTTGGTAGCCACACCACTCTTAGGTACCTCTGAACCGTTACGCCGGTGACTAGCGTATGTTGCATTGGGGAAGGGGGTGAAGTGGGAGGATTTGTTATAGAACCATCACTTGGCACTAGATGATCGTATCATAGCTGGGAAGAGTGTGGCTATAGCGAGCGATGCTAAGAAGTACACCACGGAGGAGCCGAATTACACTCTAAAATTAAAGGAAATGAAAAACGACGCACTACGAAGGACTTATCCTAATGGAACGGACACAGGTAGATGTGATGCACATGTACAGACAAAAAAGTGATAAAAATTTCAGAAAAATTTGATGGTTTAATCGAAGGAAAGAATTTCACAAAGTCAATAACGCGTTAGTACACCGCTGGACCTGATGCAAGCAGTTACTCGGATTGGCATTGATTAACAGAATTTTTGGATGTCCTCCTGAAGCATATCGTGCAAAATTCTCTCCGACTGACGCTTTAGATCGTCAAAATCTCGAGCTGGTTGGAGAGCCATGATCATAATACACCAACCGTTCTCGATTGAGAAGAGATACGGCGACCTTCCTAGCCAAGGTAGGGTTTGGAAAGCATAAAGGTAAGCAGTAGAAACTCTCGCCGTGTGCAGTTGGGCATTATCTTGCGAAATGGAAGTGCGGAGTGTAGAATATAGTCGACATAAATATGTGCTGTAAGAGTGCCACGGATGACATTCAAAGGGATCCTGCTATGAAAAGAAATGGTATCCCAGGCCATAAACCCAGGTGGTCGGAGCGTATGGCGGACGACAATCCGGTTGGTATCCCAACACTGTCTGTGTCATCTCCAGAAATGGCTTCGTTTGTCATCGGGGCTCAGTTCGAAACCGGACTCACCACAGAAGACAATTCTACTCCTGTCAATGAGATTCCAGGCCGTCTTAGACTGTATTCGAGAAGAAGGAAGGGAGCAAGATTAGATTGTAGCGTTCTGTCGATGACGAGGTCAACAGAGATGGAGCAGAAACTCGGAGTGGAGAAAGGGTGTGGAGGTACAACACTCCTTAACTACACTGCTGGCCATTAAAATTGCTACACGAAGAAGAAATGCAGATGATAAACGGGTATTCATTGGACAAATATATTATACTAGAAATGACATGTGATTACATTTTCACGCAATTTGGGTGCATAGATCCTGAGAAATCAGTACCCAGAACAACCACCTCTGGCCGTAATAACGGCCTTGATACGCCTGGGCATTGAGTTAAACAGAGCTTGGATGGCGTGTACACGTACAGCTGCCCATGCAGCTTCAACACGATACCACAGTTCACCAAGAGTAGTGACTGGCGTATTGTGACGAGCCAGTTACTCGGCCACCATTGACTAGACGTTTTCAATTGGTGAGAGATCTGGAGAATGTGTTGGCCAGGGCAGCAGTCGAACATTTTCTGTATCCAGATAGGCCCGTACAGGACGTGCAACATGCGGTCGTGCATTACCCTCCTAAAATGTACGGTTTCGCAGTGATCGAATGAAGGGTAGAGCCTCGGGTGGTAACATATCTGAAATGTAACGTCCACTGGTCAAAGTGCCGTCAATGCGAACAAGAGGTGACCGAGACGTGTAACCTATGGCACCCCATACCATCACGCCGGGTGATACGCCAGTATGGCGATGACGAATACACGTTTCCAATGAGCGTCATGCCTGTCAACTGGACTGCTAGTGATACGAGGCCGTTGGGATCCAGCACGGCGTTCCGTATTACCCTCCTGAACGCTCTGATTCCATATTCTGCTAGCAGTCATTGGATCTCGACCAACGCGAGCAGCAATGTCGCGGTACGATAAACAGCAATTGCGATAGGCTACAATCCGACCTTTATCAAAGTCGGAAACGTGATGGTACGCATTTCTCCTCCTTACATGAGGCATCACAACAACGTTTCACCAGGCAATGCCGGGCAACTGCTGTTTGTGTTTGAGAAATCGGTTGGAAACTTTCCTCATGTCAACACGTTGTAGGTGTGGCCACCGGCGCCAACCTTGTGTGAATGCTCTGAAAAGCTAATCATTTGCATATCATAGCATCTTCTTCCTGTCGGTTAAATTTCGCGTCAGTAGCACGTCATCTTCTTGGTGTAGCAATTTTAATGGCCAGTAGTGTATATTACTTCAGTAGCAAGTTAATGTTACTCTTCTACAGGATTTGTCACCGTTATTGTGGAACTTACGTATTTTAAATAACTGGACTATTCGTTCCATCTCTAAAACACATTATTTTATACAGAAAAGTATACTCCGTCCGTCCAAAAAAGTTCGGAGACTTACTTTTCCTCGCGTACTTAGCGACGTCCGTGCATTAACTACAGTGGTAACTTGAAGTAAAAGTGTAAACAACAAATGTGTGTTCGACCAGTAAATTCTAGGCAGGCAATATTAAATAGTGGACATGCCACCGAAAGGTTCAACATTGTTGTGGCACAAACCACAATGGAGCAACATGTTTAAATCAAGTGTGACACATTATCCAGAAAGATATGAATAAGAAAGAAGTGAGGCAAAATTTGCTCCGCGCACCTTGAGTCCCGCACGAAAAGGCCGCCTCATGGACGCGTGCCGCGTCTTGATTGAACAACAAAACGCGAACAATTCTCGTCTGAGAAAAGCCGTTACTGTTGACAAGACCTGCTGTTACCAACCGAACCTAACACAAAACGACAAAGTGCATAAACGCACACGAAGGATCAACGCTTTAACGACATAACAAATATTCAAACAGTTCTGAAGCACGAGTTGAACAACATCCCAAAGAAGGACTTTTCTCACAGTTTCATATGGGTGCAGAACACCAGTAGCATTAAAACCAACATCTTTTCTTTTCTATTTTTGATGAGTGCAGTCTCGAAGCTTTTTGCATTAACGAGATAGGTTCGAAACCAGTATCTGAACAAGGATTCATTTAACAGTTGTAATTATTTTTAGCCAGTTAAAAATACGTCCGCCAGTCCAAGTCGGACATGTAATTTTGGAAAAACTGTTAATAATTTCCAACAACAGAGATTCATTACGTAAGATGGAACCATCGCGTATTTGTCTCATGTGTGAATAGATGCACAAAATCAGTCACTAACAACAGTATCTACCTGCAATGAGATGTTAACAGTTTGCTAACTTAACTGTCTAGCTTTTGAAGAGTGGCCGCCCGGGGAAGCCGCAAGGTCTGGGACGTCTTGTCACGGCTCACGCGGCTGCCCCCGTCGGAGGTTCGAGTCCTCCCTCGGGCATAACTGTGTGTTGTCCTTAGCGTAAGTTAGTTTAAGTTCGATTTAATAGTGTGTAAGACTAGGGACCGATCACCTCAGCAGTTTGGTCCCATACAAACTTACAACAAATTTAATTTCTTTTAAAGAATTCCTGATCCTATAATATGGGTGTCCTTTCTATAACATAGCATACAGCAACGTTTGTTTGGAACACTTTTGAAGCAGAAACGCATTACGCAATATTAGAAGTTATATCAATTACTTATTTTTAAGAATGTCTAAAAACAGATTGGAATGGGTGAGTGGGATGCTAGTTATTTTCTTCAATGATCAATGTAAGAAGTACAGTCTTTCTTAAATTTTTCTATTGAATTTCTTCTTATTTTTAGCTTTTCAGTTATTATTATCCACTAAACCAAACAGTCTTTTCATAATTAGATTCAACAGTGACACTCAGATAATTTTTGGAATTAGGAATACGATCCTAGCATGGGTTACGCTAGTAAGGGTAACACCTGTGTTGGAACATGCAACGATTACCTTACACAAATGTATTAGATCACAGCAAAGAAATTATTGATTCATGCATTTTTACAAATCTAATGAAACAAAACATCTCCTGGATTCGACGATGCATAAGTCTGTGCTGTTGATAATTTTGAATGGTATTTCACAAGCGTTCTTCAACAAACAAAGTGCTCTAATAGAATTCTCCATTCCATATCCAACCACCGCAAAGCATTGCAGAAGCATTCCACGCAGCAGCACACTAGTTACACGTCCATCCGAGTGTTACAGTAAAATCGCCGATAACGTAGCCACGCTTGGGCTTCCGCTCCAAGGTATTGACGGTCTGAAGACTAGCTACTGACTGACGGGGAACCGTTCCTCCCTTGGTGCGCTCACAAGAAGCGCACATGCTTTTTGCTTTGGCCCGCCAGCCACCTCGGTCCAACTTTTCCTCCTTTAGTAATAATTTGTACCTATTGGGCCCTATGAATGAATCAGTAATATGATCAACATTTCTTCCCGCATAAACCATGCTTTTAAAAAATGGGATCATGATTACAAGACGTGAAAAATATATATATTTATAGAGAGATAATAATAACACAGTAATAGTTGTACTAATGACCGACTTAAATGTCGGTGTTACAGAGGGAAGTCGGCCCTGTCCTTATAAAGGAATCACCCCAGCATTTATCTTAAACAATATACGGGAATCACGGGAAACCAAAATCAGCACGACCCGACGAGTATTTGAACCGCTGCCCTCCGGGTCCGAGTCCAGCGTGTTAACCGCTGAGCTACCTCGCTCGGTTGTATAAGTAGTAGTTTCTGTTGACACAGAGAGGAGAAAAATATTTTGCTTACAACAAAAAACAGGAACTGTATGACACTCTGTACTATGCACCACATTTCGTTTTGAGTAAAATGATGCGGTTGCGACAGACGTAGATGAGTATTTTGTAGACCTGCCAAAATCGTAGTTGCGGGCTGTAATCTACTCACGGGCAAATCGTTTAAGCCGATTCACCTAACAGTGAACCACGGAGTAATGGTCTACAAATCCTTTCCAGATTGAGTTTTTTACTGTGTAGCTGAGGGTGCGCAGATCTGAAACTTCCTGGCCGGACCAGGATTCGAACCAAGAACCTTTTCCCTATGCGGGAAATTGTTGTACCGACATAGGTATTCAGCTACGACTCACAAACACCCCCCCCCCCCCCCCTCTCTGACTAGTCACTGCCCAGCGCCTCACACCTTTAATTCTTTCCTAGTTTCAAAGTTTCAAAAATTCTTCTCCATACCTTGCGAGACTAGACTCCTGGAAGAAATTACATAATTTGTTCCCACACCATGTTAGGAATACGTGTCGATGGCATCAGAGGCATATGGCCGTAGAATTAAGCGGAAAATTCGCAATGAGCGACTGCCCTTCATGATGGATCCAGTGTCAAGAAAAGGTAGATGAGGCACGTGTTAAAACAACCTACCAAAAATTAATAATTTTGTATAGAATCAACGCAGTGCAACTTTTGTCGCTATAAAAAAATTTCCACTGTGCACCCTGCAAATAATCACAACTTTAATGGTCAATACAGGCATTCATTCATTGGTCAGCGCTCGTAACGATGCATGTGTCGCAACCACATTGTGTAGTTTGAACGTTTTTGATAGGTTCGTTTTTTGTTGCACTCGTACTGACAAAGCTGGCGTGTATGCCCCCTGGTTGGGTTTGATTCATCAGGCGGCGAATGCAAGAGCACACGCGTGGCCGAGCTGACGCACAAAGCGGCGCTGGCCCGTAAGCACTGCTATAGCCCACCGTCGCTCTAAAACATTTTCAATTAATGTGCAGCCTCGCTGAATATTTGAGCGAAACGTTAGTTGAGAATTGCAAGCTTCATTGTCTGTTCGGCGCCCTCTGTGTTGTTTACACAGAATTTACATTGACCGTATGTGAGAAAAGTGCCAGCCCTCTACCACTTTGATCGATACACCAATCACAGTATTGTCTGTGTATATTGAAAGAGAGAACTCATTTTACCGAAGAATGCCGAAACTGTTCCAGGCTGAGACGCCTGTCCAAGTTACTGGACGAATCAACTAAGTGATATGGCTGAGTGTTTAAGATACTGGACTCATGTGAATCGAATCCTCGTCCGGACATCTAAATTCGGGAATTCCGTACTCCAAAATCGCTTATGACTAATGTCCAAATGGTTTCTTTGAAATGGCTGCAGCAGAATCACTTTCTCTTCCTTTTCTCATCCAAATTAGGACTTTCTCTCTGATAATGTTGTCGGCGCTGCGTGTTACCTAATCACTTCGGAGAGAAGATAGAACACGGTTCTTAAATGACGTGTTTGTTACTTTTATGGTCACGATTATGACTTTTCCAAATTTTTTCGTTACTTCTGTAATAAAGTGTGGAGTAAATACGATTTTCGTGAACAGGATGTTGGCCGCGCGGGATTAGCCGAGCGGTCAAGGCGCTGCAGTCATTTGACTGTGCGGCTGGTCCCGGCGGATGTTCGAGTCCTCCCTCATGCCAGGGTGTGTGTGTTTGTCCTTAGGATAAATTAGGTTAAGTAGTGCGTAAGCTTAGGGACTGATGACCTTAGCAGTTAAGTCCCATAAGATTTCACACACATTTGAACATTTTTGGACAGAATGTTGTGTGGGGCACTAGCATTCGCTCGATAGGAGCTGCAACACTCCTGTAAATGTCTAACTCACAGTGCTGTTGTGGATAGGTGAGCAGGCTCTGCCTGTACAAGACCACTCCGTAATAGAAGATACCTGAAATTTGGAGTTAAGAATACTTTTATAACACCTGTATACTAGCGGCAGTCAATAAGTAATGCAGCACATTTTTTTCTGAAATAAGGTTGATTTTATTCGGGTTCCCAATAAACTACATTATTCCCCACTGTTCTGGCTTCAGTACACCGTTGTTCAACATAATCTTCTTTCAATGCGACGACCTTATGCCACCTTATTGCGAAGGCCTGTATGCCCCAATGGTATCACCCTACTGTGGCCCTATTCTGTATCGTTCATACCGATCGGTGCATTAAGTTATCCTTGGTAGTAACATCATTTTCGGTTCTTTATTCGAAGTTTCTATTCAATAAGCTCCTGAGACCTGTTACTGATCGGTGGTCCTGCCGATTTTTCGACAACTGTACTGAGAGGTCTTGGATTTCGGTATGGCCCTCTCGTTCGGTTCGGTGTGGTTTATTTACATCTAGAATTTGTTATTTGAAACGTACTGAGCGGTTTTAGCCTCTGATTTAGTGATTGTGTTACTGAAGAATCACCAGGATGTGTCCAGGTGGAAAATGAGTTCATAATAGACTATTTTCCTTTGTTACAAATATAGCTTGTATTGTTGTTACTGTGAATGATTATAACATAGAAAAAAAAAGTTTGGTCGATATTCTTACAAAATACCTGTTATATTTACATAATCAAGAGTTTAAAAATCATTAAATTTCAAAAGGTCAGCTCTGCATACGTATACCACATGAGTGTTAGCTGAAATAAATAGTGACTTCGCGTACTTTTTTCCGCAAATGGTTTACTTATTAACTATCGAAACGCATTTAAAACTTTGCATTTACGGCTTACCCCCCCCCCCCCTCCCCCCGTTATTCGGCAATGAAGTCAGCCTGCGTCTTTCTCGAGTGGAATTAAGAGGAATAAAGTTCGGCTCGCTCGCGTACCGAACCGATCGTCAAAATGGCGGTACGAAACAGAATTGGGCCCAAGATCTCTGCTTTTAACACACCTCCGTAACAGACGACATTCTGAAGGTGAAGGATAGCACCGCTACCTATCGAAACTTCATGAAATAATAGGGGCTGAAGCGAGAATATTCCATGATGTCCCACAACAAATTTCGCATTTTTTCAACAGACATTGTCCAAGAAATGAATGTGTTGCACTGTTTATTGAAGGCTCCTAGTAATAAAATTTCGTTTCCACTAATAGTGGCCACTGGAGTGCAAGCTCCACATAAATTACTATCTCATTCACAGGTTATAATGCAAAATTTTATTGAATAAAAGTCGGTTTTATGTGACCTTCTTGCGAAGCGCGGCACGAACGAACTGTTAATATTTGTAAAATGTTCAGCGTAAAAACGACTTTAGTAAAAGGTGAAAGTTACCTGTTATATTTGCAGCTTCCAGTTGCTCGTAATTTACGTGTCCCCTAACTCAGGAGCAGTGTTGCTGTGCCCACTGGTAGACATCCGTGGTGTAATCAGTTGTTGCAGTTTGTATTAACGACGCTCCTAGTGAGTGATTAGGCTCAGCCAATAGGAATTCATCGCGGCCAGTTAGGGAGCAGCATGGTCTATGTGTGAGTAGGAAAAACAAATGACTCCGAGATACTCTGTTCTGAGATGCGGTGTGTTCGGTTCAGAACTGTGGCCGCTCATAAGTATATTGAGAGGGAAAGGAACTGGATTGTGGTTATGTTTGCATGTGAAATATTACAATGACAACTGAGATCTGCAAACTCTGGTCACGAGCGACGAGTAATAAGATAACATGTGACGTAATGAACTACTTAACATACCGTACTGATGCAAGGTGTTCACTTCTGTCCTGAACCACTAAGAGTGATAAAGTGGGACATCCAGTTTCGTTTAATGTGTGCCAGAATCGTTGTCCTACGTGCTGTGAATCTCACTCGTAGGCGAACTATGTAGATCCGTTTTACATTCAACCAGTGATTCTGATATTTATGTCCGTTTCACGAGTACTTTGTGAGTGGAGGCTTTGTCTTGCATCGATACAGAATCACATAGTTCATGTAACTTCAACTATGTTCTCCACGTAAAAAACTCTCTCTTTGTGTTGCAATAATTAACAATTGATACAAAGTCCTTCTACAGGGTGTTTCAAAAATGACCGGTATATTTGAAACGGCAATAAAAACTAAACGAGCAGCGATAGAAATACACCGTTTGTTGCAATATGCTTGGGACAACAGTACATTTTCAGGCAGACAAACTTTCGAAATTACAGTAGTTACAATTTTCAACAACAGATGGCGCTGCGGTCTGGGAAACTCTATAGTACGATATTTTCCACATATCCACCATGCGTAGCAATAATATGGCGTAGTCTCTGAATGAAATTACCCGAAACCTTTGACAACGTGTCTGGCGGAATTGCTTCACATGCAGATGAGATGTACTGCTTCAGCTGTTCAATTGTTTCTGGATTCTGGCGGTACACCTGGTCTTTCAAGTGTCCCCACAGAAAGAAGTCACAGGGGTTCATGTCTGGCGAATAGGGAGGCCAATCCACGCCGCCTCCTGTATGTTTCGGATAGCCCAAAGCAATCACACGATCATCGAAATATTCATTCAGGAAATTAAAGACGTCGGCCGTGCGAAGTGTCCGGGCACCATCTTGCATAAACCACGAGGTGTTCGCAGTGTCGTCTAAGGCAGTTTGTACCGCCACAAATTCACGAAGAATGTCCAGATAGCGTGATGCAGTAATCGTTTCGGATCTGAAAAATGGGCCAATGATTCCTTTGGAAGAAATGGCGGCCCAGACAAGTACTTTTTGAGGATGCAGGGACGATGGGACTGCAACATGGGGCTTTTCGGTTCCCCATATGCGCCAGTTCTGTTTATTGACGAAGCCGTCCAGATAAAAATAAGCTTCGTCAGTAAACCAAATGCTGCCCACATGCATATCGCCGTCATCAATCCTGTGCACTATATCGTTAGCGAATGTCTCTCGTGTAGCAATGGTAGCGGCGCTGAGGGGTTGCCGCGTTTGAATTTTGTATGGATAGAGGTGTAAACTCTGGCGCATGAGACGATACGTGGACGTTGGCGTCATTTGAACCGCAGCTGCAACACGGCGAACGGAAACCCGAGGCCGCTGTTGGATCACCTGCTGCACTAGCTGCGCGTTGCCCTCTGTGGTTGCTTACGCGGTCGCCCTACCATTCCAGCACGTTCATCCGTCACGTTCCCAGTCCGTTGAAATTTTTCAAACAGATCCTTTATTGTATCGCTTTTCGGTCCTTTGGTTACATTAAACCTCCGTTGAAAACTTCGTCTTGTTGCAACAACACTGTGTTCTAGGCGGTGGAATTCCAACACCAGAAAAATCCTCTGTTCTAAGGAATAAACCATGTTGTCTACAGCACACTTGCACGTTGTGAACAGCACACGCTTACAGCAGAAAGACGACGTACAGAATGGCGCACCCACAGACTACGTTGTCTTCTATATCTTTCACATCACTTGCAGCGCCATCTGTTGTTGAAAATTGTAACTACTGTAATTTCGAAAGTTTGTCCGCCTGAAAATGTACTGTTGTCGCAAGCATATTGCAACAAACGGTGTATTTCTATCGCTGCTCGTTTAGGTTTTATTGCCGTTTCAAATATACCGGTCATTTTTGAAACACCCTGTATAAGGGACAGCCAAATGAAAGCGAGACGGATGAAAAAAAAGAAGAAAAAACGAACTGTTTATTATTTCCAAAGTAATCGCCATAACAGTTGATACATTTATCGCAGTGTGACACAAGACGGTCAGTGCCCTCGTGGGAGAATGTTTACCGTTGCCTATTGAACCATGATTGTACCCAGGCTGCACCTCTTTGTCCCAAGCAAATCGACGGCCACAAATGTCTTTCTTCAGTGTTCCAAAAGTATGGAAATCGCGTGGGAAGAGAGCGGGGCTGTGATGTGTAAGGGCTTTCCGGCGAAACAACCTTGGTAACATTTGGGCATTAACCTGCAATTGAATCATGCCGTCCGTCAACATTTCTGGGCATCTGGACTCGACTGCAGTAAAAAAAAGAAAAATCATCATGACTTTCCCGGAACGGGCGTGCCTGTTGTTTCGACTACACTGTAGAAGTTTCGCTGGGAAGCCGTTGCACATCCTTTCCAAATAGTAAACTACTTACTTCTCTGTATCTGTACCGTTTCCATTTGACTGCTCCTTATGTATTTATTCATACAGCTTCCCGTCTTTGAACTGAGACCATTGATGTAACATGTGGTTATGGACTCAAAAATTGTTCAGTAATGGGCATCCTATTCAGACCATTTTCTTTCAGCAAAAGAGACGAATGTTTTTTATGTTCTGCACGCATATAGTTGGTAAAAAATTGCTAGCAATTTTTTTCATGCAATTCTTCTAGATTCCAGAAGATGCGTTTACGTCGAGATCTTCGGAGCAGCAAACGATGTATAAAGTTCCTTAGAGTGGCTTTCTATTATACAATATTTGCATATCCTTTGTAGGAAAGGGTTTAAATTACAATCACGAGTCTAACATGATCATTGCACATGTTTTACCAATAAGATGGAAAATATGAAACACTTTGCGCATCAAAGAACGGTACTATTGGTAGGAAACTCGATCATTAAGGTGAGTTTAAACATTCTTTAAGCCCAAATTATCTACTGCACGAAGTGTGTGAAATTGTCCTTGAAATTAAGGAAGAACCCGTAGCTATAGTACATTCATGAATCAATATTAACAAATAAAAACGGGTACTTTAATCAGGGCAATTTTCTATGTTCATTGTATATACACTCAGTTTAAGCCAATCGCAGGATACTGAGAAGTCCATTAGAAGTATCATCATTGCCCTTGAGATTTATTGCCGGTCAGTTTCTTCCTTTTAATTTTGGATGCCTCAAATGATTCAACATCCCTCTGAAGCAACATTCAAAACATATTTTTCCATCACATTTCGGGCTCGCATCCAGTATAGTATTCTTTCTTCTTCCGATATTTCGCTTAATAACCTTACAGCCATCTTCAAAGCGAGTTGCTGCCACAATTTAAACCATTTGATACAGTATTCTATTCCCTGGGAAAACTTCAAGAAACAAGAAGGAGTTGTTATTAAACGATATCCTCTGTGGGACCAATGGAGAAACGAACAGGCTGAGTTGAACGTAATGCTGATTTAAGGGCTTCTCAAACGACGTACTTTCCCACAGCGTAGGTGCCTGTTACACACGATCGCGTGACTTAGCATCGTAAATACAGTCCACGGAAGGATAACGAATCATTAGCAAAGTACTTTGAAAGTTTTGTAACCCACGGGGAAACGGGTACTGTATCTTGCGATTCCTCTCAGTGCTGTGGTATTCTTTGCCTCGTACATTAAATTAGAATAGTACGATTGCTGCTAACACAACAAATAGCACCGACAATGAACAAGAGGTATTCGGATGCGTAACGAAGTGCAACCTGGATCAGCACTGACTAAAGTCTGCACATCTAAAATAGTAAACTTAGATAATGGCCTGGATATGGTGTATGCCTAAATGTTCAACTTTAAGAAGGAAAGCGGTGGTTTAATTTTTTCTAGCCACTATATGAACAGACGAAGGAAAAATATCAGAGAAAGACATAATAGCTAGGATTGCACATGACAAATAGGCTTTCCGTAAAAAAACAACAGCTAACATCCAAAAACGTTAACTTTGAGACCACAAAAGAATTCATGAAACGTGAATTCTATCGCTCAGTTCCGCAATGTTTGAAACATGGACAATGTGCAAGACAGAAGTGAAAAATATTTCAAGCTTTCACTGACGATATTTGTGTCGTCTGTGATTTTTGTTTTACGTACGTGAAGCCGTCGTCCAAGACATGTTTCTCCGTCTAATGTTGAGTTTTTCAATGCTGTAAAGACTTAGATAACAGCTTCAAACTTCGTGAAACCTATCACGCCGAACTGTTTACCCGTATCCAGTCAACGGTCGAGTCATGACGTCATCAGATCGCTGCATAAGATAACGGGACCGCACCGACGTGTGTTAGCTAAGTAACACGAGAGTAACTGTCATCTGGGAAATACAGATAAATCAGAAACAGCAAGCAATGGACTGGGACCAGGAAAACACGAAATTCGTTTCTGCCGGCTGTTTGGCCGAGAGGTTCTAGGCGCTTCAGTCTGTAACCGCGCTGCTGCTACTGTCGCAGGTTCGAATCCTGCCTCAGGCATGGATGTGTGTGATGTCCTTAGGTTAGTTAGGTTTAAGTAGTTCTACGTTCTAGGGGACTGATGACCTCAGATGTTAAGTCCCATAGTGCTCAGAACCATTTGAACCAAATTCGTTTCTGCGATACCATAGTATTATCAAGAACCTATCATTACTACCCTAGGATGTAAATAAAGGCCACAGAACCTCGAAAGTAGAAAGACATCTTTAACAGAAAAGGAGGAGGACTGAAATCACATAAACTGTAGGTCTTAGTTCTAGACAAAGTAAACATTACCAACTCTTCGTTACGACAAGCCTCAAAATACATGTTGCCACGACTTCGTGGTCTTGGGCAGCAGTCTGATGACGTCACGACCCGACTATTGCGTAGATTCATACAAATAGTTCTGGTTTTTGAGCTTGCTTAAGTGTGAAACTGCTAGCTAGGACTCTATAGCCATTGATAGTATCTACAGCATTAGGACACGAAGCGTCAAGTACAGAAATATGCTCATAAAAAATCACCATGTACACAAATGAAACAACTGGAAGCCTTTCAAAACTTGAGTTGCAGGAGACTGGTGATGATCAAATGAGTTTATCAATAAAGGACTGGAAATGTCCTACTCCTAGCCAAAGAGGAAACCGCATAGTGATGAACGTGACACTAAGAGATAGACTTTGTGGCCCTATTTCATGCTACGAACCAAACTTTGCTTGAAGGACTGGTAAGAGCAAGAAGGACAGGACTAGATGTAAGTATGTAAGGCAGGTCGTCTATTACGTGGGACCCATCATTTTCTCTGAAATTAAGAGAACAGCTGACAAACGACAGGAATGGATAACTGCATCAACTCTCCCTTAGGGACAAGGACTGTAAAAACAAAATGTTTTCTAAGGATCGATAAAATTTAAGAGTATATTTGAACTGCACTGCCTAACAGAAAAATTGAAGGATCCAGAAAAGGAGGAGGAAATGAAATGAAAATCCACGAGGTAAAAGGGTATGCAATACTATTTGAGTGATTTCAAAATCGTGTCAGATTTACAAAGAACTTTGCAGTATGACACCATTTACCAGTATGACAATGCACCCCATCTGGCCTGGACGCATGAACTGAATTAGCTGAGTGGAGTGTCACATTTCTCTGCCTCGTGATGACTGGGTCTTGTGTGCTGTGTGGTGTTACCGCCAGACACCACACTTGCTAGGTGGTAGCCTTTAAATCGGCCGCGGTCCATTAGTATATACGTCGGACCCGCGTGTCGCCACTGTCAGTGATCGCAGACCGAGCGCCGCCACACGGCAGGTCTAGAGAGACGTACTAGCACTCGCCCCAGTTGTACAGCCGACGTTGCTAGGAATGGTTCACTGACAATCACGCTCTCATTTGCCGAGACGATAGTTAGCATAGCCTTCAGCTACGTTATTTGCTACGACCTAGCAAGGCGCCGTATTCAATTAATATTGAAATTATACTTTTGTATCGTCAAGAGCGATGTACACCAATTATGGATTAAAGTTAAGTATTACATCATCTACGTACTTTATTTGCAGTTCTCAAGACATTGTCCTGTTCCAGACCTCACGCCAGTCAGCGTGTAATTAAACGCGTGCATTTCGGCCTCCTCTAGCAACACGGTGTTGGCTCTTCTGCCAACACTACATGCTGTCCTTAGGTTAGTTAGGTTTAAGTAGTTCTGAGTTCTAGGGGACTGGTGACCATAGATGTTAAGTCCCATAGTGCTCAGAGCCATTTGAACCATTTTTGGAGTGTCAAAGCCATTGTACCCACTCCTGATGTAAGTTGTCCCATGAAGGTTGTGAGTGGTCCTTCATATCCTGGATACTGACCCGCGGACACCATTGACGTCTGGACTCGCCCCACGCACGTTCTGTTGGGGACCGGTTTGCGAATCCTTCTGGTCACGGGAGAGCCTCAAAATCTCACAGAAAGTTTATAAACACAAGACAAGAACTGCCCTGTCGAGAAACGGCACCACGATATTGTCGTAACACATAAGGACACAGGAGGTCCGCCACTTAACATTTCGCCGAGTTCCCTCAGTCAGAAGTCAGAACCAGCAGTGAGCTATAGTCATACCCCATGGCTTCCCACACCTTTGCACTAACAGTAACACCGCTTTGCCTCTCCATATCATTTGAAGAATGGAACCTCTCCCAGGTCTCCGCCATACTCGCCTACGATGGTCATCCGTGGTAGTGCAGAACCGCGATTCATCTCTAAACGCAACGCGACGACATTCATCAGCACATCGGCATTTCCTGCTTCTCGGTAACGGCACCACTCCAAACGCAGCCATTTGTGTTGTGGTGTTAACGGCAGCCTACGAATGGGACGATAATTCCCTAGTCCGCTTACTGTTAGTCTCCGACCAATGGTGCAGGATGATACAATGTTGCAGTGTGTCCATTGGTCGTTCTCGGCCGCGAGGCCGAGCTGTGAAGAGGTTACGATGTACTTGGTACACAATATGGCGCTTCTCTCTTGTGGTGGTCGGACATGCTCGACTGGAACTTTGACGACGAGTAACCCTGCCGTCAAGTTTCCATGCATCCAGCATCGGACCACTCTCACTTCCTAATGTCCCTCAGATCTGGATATTGCACGATTCGACTAGCCGGCCAAATGGAGACTCATCGTGCGGCCCCCTTCGAACTGTCAGATAGTGATAACGTGTACGCGATATCTCCGTGTTCTTCATAGTGGTCACTCAAAATTTGATGCTGTTCACGTCCCTTACGTACCATACCGGACCTGGTAACAAAACTAGACACGAACAACACTAACGGATCTGCTGGCAGGGCAGGGCAGGGCATTGCCACTCTAACCATATTTACATACCCGCCAACGATGTGAGTGCGTACGAAATAACACCGACATTCGACCATGTCTATTCTGGGTGTTTCACCTTCTCAGGTGATGACACACACTATGTGATCAGAAGTATACGGACACCGCCAAAAACATATGTTTTTCATATTAGGTGCATTGTGTTGCCACCCACTGCCAGGTACTCCATATCAGTGACCTCAGTAGTCATTAGACATCGTGAGAGAACAGAATGCGGCGCTCCGCGGAACTTACAGACTTCGAAAGCGGGTGTCACTTGTTTCATACGTCTGTACGCGATATTTCCGCACTCCAATACATCCCTAGGTCCACTGTTTCCGATGTGACAGTGAAGTGGAAAAGTGAAGGGGCACGTACATCACAAAAGCGTACAAGCCGACCTCGTCTCTTGACTGACAGAGACCGCCGACGGTTCAGGAGGATCGTAATGTGTACTAGGCAGACATCTATTCAGACCATTACACAGGAATTCCAAACTGCATCAGAATCTACTGTAAGTACTATAACAGTTAGGCGGGTGGTGAGAAAACTTGGATTCCATGGTCGAGCGACTGCTCACAAGCCACACATCACGCCGGTTAATGCCAAACTATAGTGGAAAAACGTTGTGTGCAGTGACGAATCACGGTACACAGTGTGGCGATCCGATGGCAGGGTGCGGGTATGGCGAATGCCCGGTGAACGTCATCTGCCAGCTTGTGTAGAGCCAACAGTAAAACTCTGAGGCGGTAGTGTTATGGTATGGTCGTGTTTCTCGTGGAGGGGGCTTGCACCCTTTGTTGTTTTGCACGGCACTATCACAGCACAGAACTACATTGATGTTTTAAGAACGTTCATGCTTCCCACTTTTGAAGAGCAATTCGGGGACGGCGATTGCATCTGTCAACACGATCGAGCACCTGTTCATAATGCACGGCCTGTGGCGGAGTGGTTACACGACAATAACATCTCTGTAATGGAATGGCCTGCACAGAGTCCTTACCTGAGTCCTATAGAAGACCTTTGGGATGTTTTGGAACGCCGACTTTGTGCCAGGCCTCACCGACCGGCATCGATACCTCTCCTCGGTTCAGCACTCCGTGAAGAATGGGCTGCCATTCCATAAGAAACCTTCCAGCTCCCGTATGAACGTATGCCTGTGAGAGTGGAAGCTGCCATCAAGGCTAAGCGTGTGCCAACACCATATTGAATTCCAGCATTACCGATGGAGGTCGCCACGAACTTTGTTACTCATATACAGCCAGGTGTCCGGATACTTTTAATCACATAGTGTGTGTACAGGTATAACACGGATATTAATGATTGTTGGCTTCCTGTGCCTTCTGAAACATCCTTCCCCTTTCCATTTCAACACTGATGTGGAATACTTTTAGCTTTCCTTAACAGCTCGTGCGCTAAAATTTCTGTGTATTACATTCTCAACGATAGGTTACAAATTGTATTTATTTGCCTGTCAGCAGAGTCGTTGTCCACCAAATGTCTTAGTAAACAGAAGATTGGTTCATACATTAATGAACACTTGAAAATAGATTACTTCCTAGGGCTTCAAATATTTTGTGAGTGACTGTAGTTATTTCATTACGTCTGTGCTTGTGCGAAGATTCAGAGAGATTAACGTCACTCGTATCACAAGTAGTTGTTTCAACCGTTCTTATGTAGTGCAATACGGTTAGAAGAAAAGTATTGTAACGAGGTGTAATGCGAAGTATTTTAAGCCATCAGTATTTGATGTTGACCGATGTCAAAGATACTGAGTATCACCGATACAGTGACGACTCAAGGAATGTCTTGCTTGCTTGCCTGCTTGCTAGCTTCAAGTTTCACGTGGCGCGCTGTGATGCCAAAGTTGTCGGGAACTACGAGTGCGTCATGAATGGCGTAATCGCAGAAGCAGCTGGAGACGCGGAAGGATTCCACTGGGAAATTCGAGCTGTAATCCTCGTTCCCTGAATGAGCTTCGCGGAAATCGTGATCGCATCCTCGAATGTACTCGTCGTAACTGAAGGAGCGCTTTTACAACTCAAGCTTTGCGTCATTAGTCTTACAGCGCTGACGAACATATGCACAGAGGTATCATATGTATATTGCTACAGGTTATCCCGTCCTCAGCTCAGCCAATGTGTGGTGCGGATTATTTAATTGTATCTTCCTTCGTAGGTCTGTAAATTATTATTATTGTTATTTTATTATTATTACCACCATCTTCATTCCAAAGAAACAATCAAAATGTAATGTTCTGACAAAACTCCCACGGGAGATCAGATACAACGCCTTCTTACCAGTATTTGGCCTTTTTCCAGTGAGAAGAAACGTAGTATAATAAGCTGTATGGTAAAAGAAGAAACAATTGGCTTACAGCAGCAATTCGTATGGGATCGCTTAATTTCTCCTCTCCTAACATCTGCCATACCGTAATTAATTATTTCCAAAGAAATTTGGGCATAAAGTATCAGAAATGACATCAGTAAACTTTTGTATACCGCTTCTTTTCCCAACTGCTGTATAACTCATTTTACTAAGGTCTGAAGCTCCTCTTTATGATTTTCCGTGTTTGCGATTTAAAAATTGGGTTGATTTGAAAGTCAGACTTATGCAAACACATTGTTTGTAGCTGTTGTATGATATTATCAAGTTTATTACCTGATCTGTGTTATCATATTAGTAACCATCATTACATTGCACTGATAAAAATGAAGATATGACAGCTGAAAAATTGATACCTCAAACAACGTATCTTACCCAATTGCCCTCCGATCCTCTTATGTAGCCTCTGAAAGTTGGTAATAAGGCACTATGACAGCTAGACTGATGTCAGAAGTTTTTTGTCAAAGATTGGAGTACAAATACACAACACAAGACATTTTAACATTTTCTGTTTTACTTCTGAGTTCAATACTTCCGTTACTGTGCTAGGTATGACATACGAGTATCAACCCACAATCAACATCTGCCCGCAGCTCGTGGTCTAGCGGCCTGCGTTGCTGCCTGTGGATCACGGGGTCGCGGGTTCGATACCCCGCCGTGTAGGGGTTTTCTTAGCTCGGGGACTGGGTGTGTCCGTATGATTTCATCAAGATTCATGAATGTGGCGAGTATCGAATGTGTAAAGATTGGAACTTTGTACGGGCGCTGATAACCGCGCAGTTGAGCGCCCCGCTATCCAAATAACATCATTATCATCACAGGCTATATCTGACAACGATGTACTAGATCGAAGCTGTAAACCTCAAACACACATTCATTAAGTTTTGTTCTACTTTCAGCCGGCAGAATTGCTTAGACATATTCACAAAATTACCATAGTCCTCTGTACAAAACTTTACCTACGTTGTTATTTCGAAGAGTCTCTCTAGGTGTTCCGTGGGTTCCCTAAATCGCTGAAGCTAAATGCCGGCATGGCTCCTTTCAAAAGACAGGGCCGCCTTATTTTGCCACTCTGCCACTACTGACCTCGTTGCCGATGGGATCTTAAAATCTACTCCCCCTTCCTTTTTCACTGTTTTATCTCTGATTTAGGACCGTCTAGGTCAATGAACTTTATTCTACGTATTTCCAATAAATAATTTCATACGTGAATATGTGAGATGTCTATAAAACAAGAATCTACGGCTGGCATAACCTTTTCATTGTATTCAACAAGTTTTCCTGCACGTATTTTTTGTAAATGTCGACATAGTTATTGCTCAGGGACTGCTCCATCTGAGTAGGAAGTACGTCCCAATAATTCGTGCTACAAATTCTTCATTTTTCTTATTTTTTCTAATGAAAATGTCTAGCAAATGAAATTTATTTTAATTGTATGCTGTTTTGGAAGGAATCCAACGGAGTTTGTGAGTCTTTTTTTACTGTGGTTCCACTAATGCACGCCAATCATAAAAAATCGGAAACAAAATCCAGTGAGAGAGTGGCAGACTGTGGCCCAACACCGAAAACGACGAAGTGGGCTCCTTGTGCAACAAAAGTTATGGCCAGTTTCTTTACAAAAGCAAATGGGATTCTTACTGTCGATTACCTTGCAAAAGTAAGAAAATAATTGGTGAATATCACGCATATCCTCTGGGCCTACTTGGTAAAAAGTCACGCTAGGACTCGGTTAGACTACGAAAGAGAACAACAAAAAGTTTTGTCGTCGAGACAGACCTCTCACCAACAATCAACCATTGGCAGAGATGGAAACGGAGGGATCTGAAATACGAATAGTAGGTAACAGAGGTGAATTTTTAATGAGAGTGGTTTATTGCCATAGGTTTTAGTTCAAATGGTTCAAATGGCTGTGAGCACTATGCGACTTAACTTCTGAGGTCATCAGTCGCCTAGAACTTAGAACTAATTAAACCTAACTAACCTAAGGAAAAAAATGGTTCAAATGGCTCTGAGCACTATGGGACTTAACATCTGAGGTCATCAGTCCCCTAGAACTTAGAACTACTTAAACCTAACTAACCTAAGGACATCACACACATCCACGCCCCAGGCAGGATTCGAACCTGCGACCGTAGCAGTCGCGCGGTTCCGGACTGAAGCGCCTAGAACCGCTCGGCCACTAGCGGCCGGCAACTAACCTAAGGACATAACACTCATCCATACCCGAGCCAGGATTCGAACCTGCGACCGTAGCGGTCGCCCGGTTCCAGACTGTAGCGCCTAGAACCGCACGGCCACTCCGTCCGGCTAGGTTTTAGTCTTATTAATTTAATAGGATAACCCAATAGCTCTATCACGAAAACAGTTAATAATTAAAAAACCGATATTGATGACATTTTACTTTAATTAATATAATAAGGCTGAAATTTCGGTGGCAGTGCTTCCACTGGCGGCAAGCTACTCGGAACCACTTCGTCTTGCGCAGACTTCGTAGATGCGAGAAATATTCTGTTATCACCGCTAGATATTAAGCTGGGTCGTATGAAATGGTGAAAGCCTTGCCCAAATGCGGAGTAATTTGAAATACCTCTACGAGAAATTTTCTTGTCTATCAGAAGCGACGTATTCGTAAGGCTTGACATTTGAAGAACGACCTTCGGTTACCACTTTTAATCAAAAAATTGTTTTAGATGGAGACTTCGGTATCATTCAATGACATTATTACTAAGTGGTGAAAGATCAAAAAGAACTCATAGTATATTTGTCCTATAGTCAACTAACAGGGAAAAATGAAGAACTTCGACTCTTTGGTGAACTTCAAAATGCACTTTTTGAACAGTCATCTTGACTTTTGCTCAGAAAATTCGGCTGATGTCAGTTAATAACAATGTAATTATTTTTATAAAGACATAAAAATTATGGAACGTCGTTTGCCAGGACTGTTCAAATATCAAGACCACTGTTGGTCACTTCGCAAAAGATATATTACATGACTTAATAAGTAAGAGGAAAGGGAATGATTTGAAAGCCGATGGACGCATCATCTCTATTTAATAAAGAAGTGATTTCATGTTTATTATACATTAAAATCTTCCTTGATGATGATAAATTATTTTAAAGTCCTGTTCCCCAATTTTCTAGTTAACAATGAACAGAAGTTGTAATAAAACTGTACGTCAGAGTAAAAACGTGAAGTCACATATTGACCCAGTGTCCAAAATTAAACAAACACCTCATAAAAAGTATTAAAAATACTACGTTGATGAATAAGCTTATTTTCGTCTCATAGAAGAGCATTTTTGTAATATCAGGTTGAGAATGTTTAACCCTATGAAATTTTACGAGCATGCTGATAACAAAATACACAAGTACGTAATATTTACGAAATGATGCAAATATAGTTCTTAAGCTGAAAATTTTTAATTCTGAGAAGTTTGCAGCTTGAAGTTAATGCTTCATTATTGATTAAAAGGTTTGTCAGTTTCGCTCCCCATCAAGTTGTGTTAATAATATCGTACTGATAAACACATTCTACCTAAATCAACAAGGTGACACAAATAAAAAAGTCTAGAAATGACTTAATCAGAACCTAGAACCTGTAACTTTACATTTCTATGGAACAAAAGACGGAAAGACGGAATTGCTCAGCGTTGCATGCCAAGGAGAACTGTAATTAAAACAAGGATATTGGCTTAACCTGGTTTCGTTGTTTATTGAAAACTTCGATCACAAAGGAGTATTTCTTGTCTGGGACATTGTTTTTATCTGCAGTGCGAACATTTTACTGGAAGACTTTCGCTCGTGTTACCTATAGAACGCCTTCGAATGTAGTTACAGACCATCTGCGGCCTCTCATTAACCTGGGTTTCAAGAACTTCCCTAATTACCAGGCATGGAAAATGAAATATGGCAGAAGTACTGAGTTTCTAATTGGCCATTACTCGCTGCAAAGTCTACCAGCATAATACCGCACACGATCTTCTAAGATGAAAAGACTAAGACAGCAAGATGTTTCGAGAACATCTGGTTTACTGTGTCCTCGAACTTTTAGTTGGGTTTCAAAGAAAACTTTCTGCAGAAACTGATAATCACATCTCCAAACAATAACATTACCGTTTTTGAAAGCCTTACAAATGTACTGGGTGCATTCAAAGGTATTCTATGTCTATACTCGACTAGAGAAATGATAACGTATATTTACGAGCAAATAATGAGCAAGCTATTCAGTATCATTTCTTCATTGCACCTTCATGTCACAGGGAGGAAGAGAACGAAGAAATTCCTAATTAGTCAATGTTTATTTTTAAACATAGGACTTTTTTGTCAGGACTCGACGAAATAAATTCTGAAATAAATTTTCATGATATTGAGTACAATATACAGGTATTACATGTGACGTAGTTAATACCCAACAGGCAAAAAGAGTGATCTGCTTGGCTAAACTGCAACTGAGAAGACATCTTCCAGTAGCACTGACGTATTTGAAACAGAGAATTCATTTATAATCTAAAAAGCAAATAAAATTCTACATCGACACTTTTATTTGTTGTGAAAAAACATCAGCACACCAACCGCAATATTACGAAAATTGATCTGTAGAGTATGTAAATAGGAAACCCCGCGACCAGGCCCCGAAGACTGCGAGATCCGTGTCACCTTGTCATTCATCATCGGATGCACAACCACAAATCACAGCTGGTGCGTGTCCAGGGCACTGTAACCAGCGTGACCTACGTGAATTGCATCCTGCGACCCGTAGCCATACCCTTTCTGCACGACACCCCAGACGCCATTTTCCAGCAAGACAATGAACGAGCACAGGTTACTGCATCAACACGTGCCTTCTTGGTGTAACAGAATGTCAGCCTTTTGCCCTGGCCCGCCAGATCACCATACTTGTCGACAGTCGAAAATGTGTGGGATATGCTGGACGATGGGTGCAGTGCTGTGACCCAATGACAACCACCACACATGAACATGAGAATCTGCTGAATGCAGCATGGAAGGCTATACCACAGGAAGCAATTCCCGCCTCATACACGTCGAAGCCATTACCCGTGGAACAAGTTAGCAGGTCTAATGGCGGGCACTGTGCCTAATAGGCACCAGGACACATGCTGAACCGATGTGACTGAAACGTTTATCATATCTGCAGAACGTGTCCTGTGAATATGAACGTTCTGTCTCTAGTCGTTCAAGGTGTTCTGTTTTTTATGACCATCAGTGCATACGTTACAAGTAGCTTCCTTTGCGGTGTTCACACGGAAACTGAGATGGACCTCCATTCACTGATAGAAGTAATTACTTGCGGATTTAAAACCGATTGTTAATGACAAGGCTTGACACTCGTCTCCAGCCCGTGTAGGTTACGCTATTTTTACAACCACTGTTTTTACGTTGTGTGCTAAACCAAACTGACAGAGAAACTTCATTCCCGGTGTGGTCATGGCGACGTCCAAACATGATAGCTCCTTTCTGCCGGTCTGACCCGTCTCTACATCGCGCTATATTACTCCATTCATTCCATGCAATCGGTTGATACATTAGAATACACACCTGTTCACTCCCATGACTTTCATCAGCGGTTTTGGGTATCGTGACCGTCCAGCACCAATTCTACACGAGACACAACGCTTCAGAGAGACCAGTGCGCTCTATTAAGGGGATACATATTATTTTTTTCATTGATCTTATTAAAAAAGTGCATCACGTAAATAAAAAAATGGTTCAAACGGCTCTGAGCACTATGGGATTTAACATCTGAGGTCCTCAGTCCCCTAGAGCTTAGAACTACTTAAACGTAACTAACCTAAGGACATCACACACATCCATGCACGAGGCAGGATTCGAACCTGCGACCGTAGCGGTCGCGTGGTTCCAGACTGTAGCGCCTAGAACCGCTCGGCCACACCGGCTGGCCATAACGTTAATCACGATAATATTGTTGAAGATATATACAGGGTGAGTCACCTAACGTTACCGCTGGATATATTTCGTAAACCACATCATATACTGACGAACCGATTCCACAGACCGAACGTGAGGAGAGGGGCTAGCGTAATTGTTTAATACAAACCATACAAACATGCACGGAAGTATGTTTTTTTTAACAGAAACCTACGTTTTTTTAAAAATAGAACCACGTTAGTTTTGTTGGCACATCTGAACATACAAACAAATACGTAATGAGTGCCGTTTGTTGCATTGTAAAATGTTAATTACATCCGGAGATATTCTAACCTAAAGTTGACGCTTGAAACCTCCGACGTTCAGTTGCGTGTTGGAACAAACACGGGCCACGGTCGGCGAGCAGCATCTGCAGGGACATGTTTACGATGACGACCATGTTTACGAGGGTGGCTGTAGTGCACTGCTGTGGTTTGGTCTAGCTGTCGCAGTGTCCGCATGTAGCGCTTGCTGCTACTGTTATTCTACATTCGTCTCCGCACGCAGACCAACTGTAGTACACCGTGTTACCAGACGTCTGTGATAGTGTAGTGTTGTAGGAACTGTGACCATGGTGTATTCGAACTCTGAAAAGGCGGAGATGATACTCATCTATGGCGAGTGTCGACGAAATGCAGCTGAAGCCTGCACGGTGTATGCAGAACGGTACCCGGACAGAGAGCATCCAGCGTGCCGCACATTGCAAAACATCTACCGCCAACTGTATGCAACAGGTATGGTCGTAGCACGCAAACGGGTCCGTAACAGGCCCGTCACAGGAGAAGCGGGTGCAGTTGGTGTGTTAGCTGCTGTTGCCATGAACCCATACATGAGTACACGCGAGATTGCGAGAGCCGGTGGACTGAGTCAAAGTAGTGTCATGCGCATACTGCATCGTCACCGCTTTCACCCGTTTCATGTGTCGCTACATCAGCAATTACATGGCGATGACTTTAATCATCGAGTGCAATTATGTCAATGGGCATTAACAGAGAATGCGTTGCAGTTCTACCTGCTTACCGATGAAGCGGGTTTCACAAACCACGGGGCAGTGAATCTACGGAACATGCATTACTGGTCCGTGGACAATCCTGGCTGGCTCAGACAGGTAGAGCGACAGCGACCGTGGACTGTAAATGTATGGTGCGGAATCATTGGCGACCACCTCATTGGTCCTCACTTCATTGCAGGGGCCAAACAGCTGCAACATACATCGCGTTTCTACAGAATGATCCGCCAACGTTGCTCGAAAATGTCCCACTGGAAACGCGTCGACGTATGTGGTATCAGCATGATGGTGCACCTGCACATTCCGCAATTAACACTAGGCTGGCCCTTGACAGGATGTTCGACGGGCGTTTCATAGGACGTGGAGGACGCATAAATTCGCCAGCCCATTCTCCTGATCTTACACCTCTGGACTTCTTTCTGTGGGGTACGTTAAAGGAGAATGTGTACCGTGATGTGCCTACAACCCCAGAGGATATGAAACAACGTATTGTGGCAGCCTGCGGCGACATTACACCAGATGTACTGCCCCGTGTACGACATTCATTACGCCAGATATTGCAATTGTCTGCAGCAAATGATGGCCACCACATTGAACATCTATTGGTCTGACACGTCGGGACACACTCCATTCCATTCCGTAATTGAAAACGGAAACCACGTGTGTACGTGTACCTCACCCCTCATGGTAATGTACATGTGCGTCAGTGAAAAAGACCAATAAAAAGGTGTTAGCATGTGGACGTAATGTGCTGTTCCAGTCTCTTCTGTACCTAAGGTCCATCACCGTTCCCTTTGGATCCCTACGTAATTCGGTGCTCTCCGATACACACGATCAAACAGCAGAGGAGTGGTACTCAAGCCTCAACTTTAGGTTACAATATCTCCGGATGTAATTAACATTTTACAATGCAACAAACGGCACTGATTACGTATTTGTTTATATGTTCAGACGTGTTAACAAAACTAACGGGATTCCACTTAAAAAACGTTGGTTTGTGTTAAAAAACATACTTCGGTGCATTTTGTTATGGTTTGTATTAACCAGTTACACTAGCCCCTCTCCTCACGTTCGGTCTGTGGAATCGATTCGCCAGTATTTGATGTGGTTTACGAAATATATCCAGCGGTAATGTTAGGTGACTCACCCAGTATATTAATATATTTTCACCCACTCTTCTCCAGCTGTACTAGTGCCCTAAAGTGAATGACCTCACTGTTGACAAACTCCGATTTCATTTCCATACAAATGTAATTGAAACTGTGGATGAGAAATAACTGTTTGTAGAGACCGAAAATTTTAATACTGTAGTATGTTTTCTTGTGTTGTCTACTTACACACTCCAGAACGTCAAAATTACACCACCAGGAAGGACAGCAAATAAAGAAACTTTACTTATAGTACGTATACAGTGTAGGGTGGAAGGATGCCTATACATGATTAAATTTGTATGTGACTAGGGGGTCTACAATGTGCGAAATTTAGTCCGTGGACCTGATACGTATGGCAACAACAGTGGCTCTGTCTAGGCTCAGCATCGGGTTAGACTAGTCTGGATGAGAGGTACACGTACATACTTCCAAACTATTCAATTCTGTGCTAGAATTCATCAGTCACAGCAGTTCGTGACCAGATGATATCAGTAGGTAAGAGATCAGGAGAACATAATGGTCAGTGTAACAGTGTAACACATTGTGTTTTAAAGTAATAGATGACAGAATAGGCAACGTACGGCCTTGCGTCATCTTGTTGGAGGAAAATGTAATGGAGATATCGAAGATAGGTCACATCCACCGGCCTTAACAAATCATAAATACTGTATAACGGCTGCTGTCGAAAGTAGTGGCTTCGTGAACCAGAGGTGATTTTGTTGTATACCCAATGGCCCCTCATATCATTGTGCTATGTGATGGCCTCATATGACCGTGACGAATGCAGTCTCCAACTGTAGCTTTTCTTAGGCCTTCCACACAGTATGCCAGTAGTGATGCTATACGTAGAAACTGCTCTCGTCTCAAAAGACGGAGTAGTGACACTCCAGTGTCCAGTGTTTTCGTTGCACGCACTACTGGCGGTATACACTGATGAGCCAAAAGATTATGACAGCCTGCTTAATAGCTTGTTTGTCCGTTTTTGGAACGAAATATATCACTGATTCTGCTTATCAGAGATCCGACAGTCCCTTGTTAGGTTTGAGGAGGTGTGTGGCATTAGATATCCACGCACAGTCATGTAATTTGTGGAAATAAAGGACCGGTTGGGTTGGGTTGTTTTTGGGAAAGAGACCAGACAGCGAGGTCATCGGTCTCATCGGATTAGGGAAGGACGGGGAAGGAAGTCGGCCGTGCCCTTTGAAAGGAACCATCCCGGCATTTGCCTGGAGCGATTTAGGGAAATCACGGAAAACCTAAATCAGGATGGCCGGACGCGGGATTGAACCATCGTCCTCCCGAATGCGAGTCCAGTGTTTAACCACTGCGCCACCTCGCTCGGTAAAGGACCGGTGACCGGTGGTTTGCGTACACGGTGATAGCGCCCAATAGCGACACAGATGGGTTGCATAGGATTCACATCATGCGAATTTGGTTTCCAAGATATTAGCGTGAGTTCACTTGAATGCTCCTCAAACCACTGCAGCACGGTTCTGCTGAGAGATGACATATTATGTTCGAGTATAATGACTTTTCTGGAGACTAGAAATCTACTCTGTAGGAATCAGCATGGGTTTCGAAAAAGACGATCGTGTGAAACCCAGCTCGCGCTATTTGTCCACGAGACTCAGAGGGCCATAGACACGGGTTCCCAGGTAGATGCCGTGTTTCTTGACTACCGCAAGGCATTCGATACAGTTCCCCACAGTAGTTTAATGAACAAAGTAAGAGCATATGGACTATCAGACCAATTGTGTGATTGGACTGAAGAGTTCCTAGATAACAGAACGTAGCATGTCATTCTCAATGGAGAGAAGTCTTCCGAAGTAAGAGTGATTTCAGGTGTGCCGCAGGGGAGTGTCGTAGGACCGTTGCTATTCACAATATACATAAATGACCTTGTGGATAACATCGGAAGTTCACTGAGGCTTTTTGCGGATGATGCTGTGGTATATCGAGAGGTTGTAACAATGGAAAATCTACTGAAATGCAGGAGAATCTGCAGCGAATTGACGCATGGTGCGGGAAATGGCAATTGAATCTCAATGTAGACAAGTGTAATGTGCTGCGAATACATAGAAAGAAAGATCCTTTATCACTTAGCTACAATATAGCAGGTCAGCAACTGGAAGCAGTTTATTCCGTAAATTATCTGGCAGTACGCATTAGGGGTGATTTAAAATGGAATGATCATATAAAGTTGATCGTCGGTAAAGCAGATGTCAGACTGAGATTCATTGGAAGAATCCTAAGGAAATGCAGTCCGGAAACAAAGGAAGTAGGTTACAGTACACTTATCCTCCCTCTGCTTGAATACTGTTCACCGGTGTGGGATCCGTACCAAATAGGGTTGATAAAAGAGATAGAGAAGATCCAACGGAGAGCAGTGCGTCGTTACAGGATCATTTAGTAATCGCGAAAGCGTTACGGAGATGATAAACTCCAGTGGAAGACTCTGTAGGAGAGACGCTCAGTAGCTCGGTACGGGCTTTTGTTGAAGTTTCGAGAACATACCTTCACCAAGGAGTCAAGCAGTATATTGCTCCCTCCTACGTATATCTCGCGAAGAAACCATGAGGATAAAATCAGAGAGATTAGAGCCCACACAGCGGCATACCGACAATCCTTGTTTCCACGAACAATACGAGACTGGAATAGAAGGGAGAACCGATAGAGGTACCCAAGGTACCCTCCGCCACACACCGTCAGGTGGCTTGCGGATTATTGATGTAGATGTAGATGTAGATGTAGACGTCGCCGTCGGGGAAGCCATCAAGGTTTGCAGCTGTCATAGTGTCTTCGATTACTACCAAAGGTACCATGCAAGCACAGGTGAATGTCTCCCATAATGTAATACTGCTCCCGCCAGCCCGCATCCGAGGCGCTCTGCATGTTTCGATCAGCCTTTCACCTCGATAACGACGTTTGTGGAGACCGCCAGCGACCTTGTGTAGCAACAATGTGATTCCCCCGAAGAGCCGACACGTTTCCATTTATTGACGGTCGAATACCGATTCAGTGCCCACTTCATTCGTAATTGAAGTCACGCGGAGTGGCCGCGTGGTTTGAGGCGCCATGTCTTTCAAAGTCACTGATTTGAGAGTACGGCTCGCGCATACGTGTGCGAGGCATCCTGCACGTCTGTTCATGTCACACTCACCCATTACCTTCGGTTTATAGCGAGAACGAGAGCCATAGGCAAATTTCACCGATAGGTGGTGTAGCGCCGTGATATCGATGTTGACTTTGAACCCACGGGCCAACATGGCTCAGATGCTGATTATTTCTGTACAACATTCTAATGTAAATGTCCCGTAAATAAGAACGTCCCATCTCTCTTCGTTCAAGGTGTTCTTTTTTTTCTGAACATGAGTGTGCCGGCCGGGGTGGCCGATCGGTTCTAGGCGCGTCAGTCTGGAACCGCGCGACCTTTACGGTCGCAGTTTCGAATCCTGCCTCGGACATGGATGTGTGTGATGTCCTTAGGTTTGTTAGGTTTAAGTAGTTCTAAGTTCTAGGGGACTGATGACCTCAGCAGTTAAGTCAAATAGTGCTCAGAGCCATTTGATTTGAACATGAGTGTATTTGGAGTTGGGTATTTCGCAAAAGGCCACTGCTCACAGTGATACAAAAAACTCCACATCTCGAATGTACAAAACAACACAACTGAACGGTAGACCACTGTAGGCGCCCAGCTTGGTCCGACTTGTGGCGAGTTTGCCTCTTTTCAAATGATGCAAGGCCTCGAGAGCACCGTCTGCTCGACGATGCGTTCAACCCAAGGAGGAAGGAGGGATAGTTTAGGCGGAGAAGCTCTGTGTTTTGCGTACCGTCACTTGGGCCCAGACATTCAGATTATCGTGAACATGACCCTGGCTGTTTATGCCAACATAATCGGTGGCCAAACGAAGCCCTTTTTTCCACATCCTCGTGATGAGTGTGTCGTGGATATCTCTGTCTCCCAAGATTGCTTCAGCCGTGTTCACAGGGCGTTCCTGGTTTCACAAATATTAAAGCATCCTATTGCAACTCGACTGGCTCGCGGTATCACCCGATCGCAAACCAAAAGAAAATGTCTTTGACTGTCTGAGACGGAGGATGGAACCTAACAACCAAACTCTCCACAATCAAGGCTAGTGTTTCACGTTACTGGCATGATCTCTCCTGCGGTGACTAATTTTTCGTACGGTGTGCTTATAAATATGTGTAATGAATATAAAGCCCTAACTTAGGATAAACATCATCCATCTAAAGTCACTTCATTGAATTCGTAAAATATCGGAGTTAGCTCTAACGCCAGAGGGCGCTGATTATGTGCTGCACTATGTTTTCTTTCATTTGTGGCTCCTTTAGCGATTTGTTTCATGGTTCTTTAATATTACCCGGTGCACTATCAACGAGCCGGCCGGAGTAGCAGTGCGGTTAAAGGCGCTACAGTCTGGAACCGGGCGACCGCTACGGCCGCAGGTTCGAATCCTGCCTCGGGCATGGATGTGTTTGATGTCCTTAGGTTAGTTAGGTTTAATTAGTTCTAAGTTATAGGCGACTGATGAACTCAGCAGTTGAGTCGCATAGTGCTCAGAGCCATTTGAACCACTATCAACGGCGTTTAATATTTATGTCATTATCTAGAATATTGGCACTAGAGTACATGTCAGCCACTGTTTCTTAACTCTTTCTCTTTTTAACAATCTTACTTTTGTCGTGTTCTTCTTTTTATTGCTTTTTATTACTGTAATGTCTTTTATACGTTATAAGCTTATTACAGACTTCAACTATTGTATCCCCCTTTATTTTCGCTGTTTCAATTAATTATTGAAAACTAGTGTCTGCCGACATTAGCGACATCTGGTGAACTTACGAAACAAACATCTTGTGGCTACTGTACGGCAGCTTGTTTTAAACAGTAGTACTACTGACAACATGACTCGTGCATGTGATGTTATTTATATGTATTTGACGATTCTGGTGCTGATTCCGCATTTAACATTTGACGATGCCACTATGGCTGCAGTACATTAGGACTTTTTATGAAACAGGTATACCTCTTCATATTTAAAGCACACAAATGTAAATTTTGTCAGTACTACTTTTCATTATAGTCTATGTATTGTTCTTAAGCTGTAGGCAGTTTGCGAGTGTATTTATGTTTTCTTCCCATTTTTTCTGCAGATCTGATGATGGTCATTAAAGACCGAAACCGGTAATCTGTTTACAAAAAAATTTGTGACCATAGACGTAAATGAAAGAAAACTTAATCTAAGGGCTGTCAATTCTACTAAATACCTAGGAATTACAATTGCGAGCAACTTTAACTGGAAAGACCACATAGATAATATTATGGGGAAGGCGAAACAAAGACAGCGCTTTGTTGGCAGAACACTTAGAAGATGCGACAAACCCACTAAAGAGACAGCCTACATTACACTTGTCCGTTCTCTGCTGGAATATTTATGCGCGGTATGGGATCCTTACCAGGTAGGATTGAAGGAGGACATCGAAAAAGTGCAAAAAAGGGCTGTTCGTTTCGTGATATCGCGCAATAGGGGTGAGAGTGTCACTGATATGATACGCGACTTGGGGTGGCAGTCACTGAAACAAAGGTAGTTTTCTTTACGGCGAGATCTATTTACGAAATTTCAATCACCAACTTTCTCTTCCGGATGCGAAAACACTTTGTTGACACGCGCCTACGTAGGGAGAAATTGTCATCATAATAAAATAAGAGAAATCAGAGCTCGAGCGGAAAGATTTAGCTGTTCCTTTTTCTCACGCGCCATGCGTGAGTGGAATGGTAGAGAAGTAGTATGAAGATGGTTCAATGAACCCTCTGCCAGGCACTTGAGTGTGAATTACAGAGTAACCATGTAGATGCAGATGTGAAGAGTCGAAGCCGGTCAAATAACTATACTATTAGTACACAAACATCCTTACTGTCAAGAACACCTCCCTTCGATGTCTCAAAGACATGACATGCCTCATTTAGCAGTACCGTGAAAGCACTATTTATTTTGTTTTTTAATTTTCTCCACTGTTGCCTACGGACTATATTCATTTAATAGCGTATCACGTACGTTCCTGTAATATAATGTTTACTTCTCGGTAAAAAAAAAAACACAAATAAAATAAAAAATAAAAGAAACATCCAACAGGACGTCTGGTCCGTATGCGTCATACAACAGTTAGTGGATACGTGCGGGCGTTCTCTTTTCAGAGAGTGAAAAAATCCGATTACGGCAAGAACCTCAGTGTTGGATAGAGCATGTATTTGACGTGACGCTTTTTTAAAATCTTTCTAATGCTATTCTCTCTCGAGAACAGTGTGTTGCCACGTATCCGCTCATCGGACTTTATTTCGTGGGTCGATTTTAAACCACCACAAACAAACCTCTCTTCTACTACAGAACATCGACATCGGATAAGATAAATCATGGCTTATTTATACTCACTTCCATTCTGTGTATTATACTGAAATATCACGTGTCATTCAGGTAACGTCGGACGTGCTTAGAAAAATAAGCACGACCGACTTTTCCTGAATGACACCATTCCCGAGCCGGCCGCAGTGGCCGAGCGGTTCTACGCGCTACAGTCTGGAACCACGCGACCACTACGGTCGCAGGTTCGAATCCTGCCTTGGGCATGGATATGTGTGATGTCCTTAGGTTAGTTAGGTTTAAGTAGTTCTAAGTTCTACGAGACTGATGACCTCAGAAGTTAAGTCCCATAGTGCTCAGAGCATTTGAACCATTTTAATTGAACCATTCCAAATGGCTCTGAGCACTATGCGACTTAACTTCTGAGGTCATCAGTCGCCTAGAACTTAGAACTAATTAAACCTAACTAACCTAAGGACATCACACACATCCATGCCCGAGGCAGGATTCGAACCTGCGACCGTAGCGGTCACGCGGTTCCAGACTGAAGCGCCTTTAACCGCACGGCCACACCGGCCGGCGAACCATTCCAGAAGTTTGGACTGGAGGAGAAGGAAACGAAGATGCACTTCAGCGCCGGTGGCCTCCCAGGTCTCCAGACCCTACAACTTGTGATTTTATCTATGGGGTTACGTAAAAAGACCGAGTCCCCCCCCCCCTCCCCACCGCTTGAAACTATGTGACATGACATTGCCGAAGCTGTGAATTCGGTAACGAGAGACTAAATGCTTCGTGTGTGGTATCTGTCGTGCTGCTCACATTGAATGCACAAATATTTTAACTTTTCACTTTCCAGGAGCGTTGAAATTGTGTTTCTATCTTTCGTAATTTGGAAGGAATAAATGTTGGAAATTTGTTCCTTCTTTTTAAGTAGCCCTGTACTGACACTATGAGAGTCACCACCCTCGAAAAGTGCGATGTCAAGGAGAAAAATAAATCCGCGCGGCACAGAAATGGCATTGATTTTAATTAAACGTTGTTTCTGTTACTTTAGGAAACTTCGCGTAGTAACTAAATTCAATTATTTTCTTTGTGAGCAGTCTGTTTATACATCGTTTGAAAGTAATCATGTCCGCAGCTCGTGGTCGTGCGGTAGCGTTCTCGCTTCCCACGCCCGGGTTCCCGGGTTCGATTCCCAGTGGGGTCAGGGATTTTCTCTGCCTCGTGATGACTGGGTGTTGTGTGATGTTCTTAGGTTAGTTAGGTTTAAGTAGTTCTAAGTTCTAGGGGACTGATGACCATAGATGTTAAGTCCCATAGTGCTCAGAGCCATTTGAACCATTTTTTTAAATCATGTTTATTCGCTTCGCCCAAATGCATTAATCTGAATACTGTGCTATCATAATATCCTATATTTTGGACTGTTTTTCACCAACTGAAATTCCTCTAGCGTTAGTAGAGGTTTAGAAGGATTCCGTTGCTGCTTTTTCACAGGTTAAGAAATGAATCCGTGATTCTCTTAAACTTGATTCGCTTAAAGGGAGTCCAAAAGCTGCAAACACAGACGAAAATGTAGAGAAAGTGCACAATATTGACGTGAACGATCAGCGGTTAACAGTCTGTGAAACTGCTGAGACCAGAGGCATGTCAAAGAGATTGTGGCAGCAACACATTGTGGTGTCACAGCTACTGGCGCTGTAAGTTGCATGTAATGACCTCAGTTGCTGATACTCTGGAGGGAATGTCTTTGGTTTCACTGCCGGTTGCGTTCGCAAGAAGTCACGATATGGCCTGTAGTACTACATAACAGATACTCGTGTAAGAGATCCTCTGCGTTCTGTATTAAAATCTGCATTTGGTAATATCTTCTCGTTATTTACTTTTTCTGCTGACTGGTACTGTACGTTTTCCGCAATATGTTGACGCAGTACTTTAATACAAGGCACTGTTGGTCAGTTACTTTGGAAGCTGCCTATTCAATTATACTTTCAATTTTTCCCACCATATTTTTGCTTTCCAGAACCGTGAATTAATCTTTGCAATATTGTACAAGATGATACTACGGCCAGCTTCGATTATTCGGGCCACACTCTTTCTGTTACGTCTTTGTGGCACCACCGAGGAGTTTTCACATCTATGGGGGCTTCTGCCCTTGCCATCCAATCAGGGAAATGTGTGAGTCGAACAGGCCTTGCGGCTGTCTGGTGTGTTTTGGATTCTGTGACATGCCGTTAGGAGTCGTGATATGTTAACGATTTTGGGTGATATCTTCACAATTGATGGCCCTAATGGTCAATAAGCGATGCGTTTGTTTTTTCGGTTGTTTGATCTAACTATTCGCTGAGTTATTTTGCCATCATTCCGCGTACAAAACTTGCTGTGAATTAAAACGTGAATGTTATAATGTACATGGCGACACAAAGGCTGACACATCGCTTATCTTTTGTGAACTGGAAACTAATTTATAGGGCCGAGTAATACATTTTCAGTCCGTTTCATTATGTAAAGAGCAGTTAAATGAAAACGAGACGAATGGAAAAAAGGTAAGTAAACTGTTCATTAATCCAACAGTAATCGCTATAACTGGTAATAGGTTTATCCCACTGTAAGGAAAGACGGTCAATGTCTTTATGGAAAAAAAATTTACGGTTGTCTACGGAACTATGGTTGTACCCAGTCGCGTACGTCTTCGTGGAACCATACCATCGGCCACAGATGTCTTTTATCAGGGTACCAAAAATATGCAAGTCGCCTGCTGACAAGGTTGTTTCGACTGCGCTGCACAAGTTTCGCTGAGAATCTCTTTCACGTCCTCCATACAGTTCTGCACCCCATGCGATTTCCAAATTTTTGCTGGAGGTTACTTTTGAAATAATAAACAGTTTACTTTTTCCCCATCTGTATAGATTTAATTTGACTGCACTTATATACCGTTCTCTCCCGTAGTACAAATGGTATATTATGTTGTTGAATGCAGTTTCGTAGCTTTTCTACAATCTCAGTGTGCTGAGAATCCATGTGGTCTTTGTGATTTGACTGCACAGTTTTGAAGACAATACATTAACTAATTGTAACATTTCTGTTAATTATTTCGCTCAACCCAAATCGTATCCTTATTACTGAACATAAAATAGTGCCTTTCTGGTATACCGCAATCTTGTACACATATGTTGCTACAGTCGGTGTCGCACCAGTGATCAGTCAGTGTGCTAATAGTCAAATAACTCAAGTTCAAGCGGCGATTTCAGTCCGTCAATAATAAATACCCCTCTTTTGCATGAACAGTTTACATCTGCTGGAAGTTAGTACACTGAACGCAGTTCTCGAATGCAGATGACTGGAAAACTATCCATTTTACTTTTCTATGATAGTGGTATATTACGTGGAACACATGATAGTGAGACATTCCCTATTTTCATTTGTATATGCTGATTTGGTTTTTGAATTATGTCATGTGCTTGTTGGCTTAATAATGAATTTCAGCAATTTAAAATTTTGAGTCCAGATTCAGTGATTACAGACACGAGCGAACATCCTCATGTCAATGCTTTTGGCTGTAAGTTGGAAGTAAACAGATAACGTAACTTTTGCACAGAATTCGATGAGTGATTACCTGTTACTGGGTGTTGGAGTATTTAGCTACGGATATGCATTTTCGTTGTGAATATTTTAGGTGAGTTTCTTTTCTGTGACTACTTCTTCATTTCTTCAGTTACTTGTGGTCAGATCACGTTTCAATTGTATACAGTGGTATAAACGTTTATACAACAAACCATAGCGTAATTGATCAGGGATATACCTAACTACTCATGATAGTAGCTAATTTTCTAAACACAGCACGCACGTTACCTTCTGTATACATGCACGATGAGTAGTAGGTGAATTGTATGATATTTGTACCTGGTGACAGCGTATGTCGAGGCTAAATGCAGATCTACGTAATGAGCGAGGTGGCGCCGTGGTTAGCACGCTGGACTCACATTCAGGAGGACGATGGCTCAAACCCGCGTCCGGCCATCCTGATTTAGGTTATCTGCGATTACCCTAAATCGCTACAGGCAAATGCCGGGATGGTTCCTTTGAAACGGCACGGCCGACTTCCTTCCCTAAACCGATAGGACTGAGGACCTCGCTGTTTGGTATCCCACCCACAAATCAACCCCCCCCCCCCTCCCCCAAAGGATCTACATGCTACTGAAACTGGCAAAACACTACCATAGATCGTCGGTATTAATGAGCATTCAAATGTGAAGAAATATCCGTAATATTGTTATTTTTAATGGTAAGGGCGTAGCTCAATGAGCGTATTCGTTACTTTGCACTACAGGCCGTATGATGATGTTCAGTGAACACAGTCGGTAGTGAGAAATTGAAGCATTTTTTTAACACTTAACAGCAGTTGAGGAGTTGATTTACGTATACCCAAATCAGGGCGCCGCATTTGTTGAATGCTGATATTGGCCGTTACAGATCAGTTATCAAAAACTGTAAGGAAGTGGAGACTCTGCACCATTATAGGCTATGTTGTTTCTTCGGGTGGGACGGCCACAAACTCTCCATGTTCAAAGAGAATCTTCTTATTCATCGATATGCAGAAGAGTAAACCAACAAGTGACCAATCCAACAATGTCTTCTGGACTGACTGGATGGAAAAGAAAATCGTGCTTCAAGGGAAATATCTGTTGTAAGGTGCTTCTACTTGTTTTTATGCTGTTTATAAATATTGAATAGCAAAGAAATTATTTAATACATTCATAGATTAGCATTTTAATGTGATTTCTTGTACCGTTGTTTTATATGAAACTCGCTCAGAGGAGAAACGAGACGACATATCAGTCCATGTTTTAGTCTGTATCCAACCACGTGGTGTTATGATTTTTCCGAGCACGCCAAATAACTTTCTCCCCCAACGTTCCCCCTCGCTGTCCAGCTGTCCAGCTGCTTTTCCTGACATGTCGCCGGTCTGATATGTATGAGACGTGGAATTTCACGTCAGCGTCCCCCTGCCGTCAGACCACTGAACCGTAACCTTGAAAGTGAGCAGTCTGACAGGTAATATTGCAGGAACAAATCCGCTACATTATTGATGAGAACCTAAGACGTGCAGGAATTCATATTTGAGCCGGTAGTAACTTAAAAATATATTAAGATTATGACTGCAATATGACAATATTGGTCCAAATCAGCATAAATTTATATGCAACATTAATAATTTTATATGAAATGAGTGTCAGATTTTCCTATCGTATCTCTACAATGATGTAGCTTGCTCGGTAAAATTACACTAGCTGTTGGTCTTTAGAAACATAGGAGGCGTTTTCAACAGGTGCATCATGTAAGTGATAATCCAACAGACAAGGCTTCAGCAACAGAAGTTATCTGTCGTTATAAATCCAACGCTTTACTTTTTTAAGAAAAAATCTGATGTTTAGAAAGGTTTAGAGTATCACATCCAATAAAACTCCAGAAAATCAAAACCTGCAATAATTTAATATTTGTGTGGCTATTACGTTAAGGATTGAATAAGTCAGTGAATAATAAAAACAAAACTGTTTCCGTTCCAAGAAATGAATTTATACGAGCAACATCTTTCCTGGAATTATAAATAATCGCAACTTATAGACTTCTACCAATAGTTCTCTAAATAGTAACGGCTTTTGAATGTGGAATCTAAATGTCTTCTTCAGGAAATCCAATAATTAAACTGAAAAAAGTAATTGTTTCAAATAAGGAAGATTAAAGACGTATCCTAGCAACAGAGATACTATATCACTTATTTTGAGAATAAAAACTGATTTATCACTCAGTTACAGAACACGTTTTTCCAAGAACAATAAATTACAAACTATGCTGCAACGGACAACAGTAAAACACACGTAATGATGAAATGGATTTCTAGAGACTTCAATCGGTGTTAAAGTTCCATGCTAGAATATACTCAGTGCCAACCACTGAACACTTGTATGTGTCTTCCCACTATGATGTTTTGTACTCAATAATTCTATCGTTCATAATGAACACCAAAAACTTCGGAACGGAATTACTAGCTCGCAGATGCACTGTGTGACATCAATAAAGCGCCTGAAACTTGAACAGCAGTAACAAAAACCCTGAAACAGTTGTAGGCATGGTGAAACGATTCGAAGTAACTTCTGCTGCCAATACAAAGAAATCGGTAATGGTTTCTACCAGCAGCAATAAACTGTTATTTGAATGGTATTTTTTATCATATACAGAAAGTCCGAATACGTATTTGTACTTCAGTACGTTACTGTTTTTTTTTTTTCTCTCTATGTTTAACAGACTTCCTGCAGACACGGCACATAATTTACTACCTGAAATTTTCTGCAAGTCGTAACTGTGCGTTTCAGTATAGTCTTCCCGTTTTGCATTCGTATGTCCACACTTCAGTTCCTGACCTGCTGCCCATGAGAAAATAAACATTGATGCAGAGCTTCTGCCTCACTTACTTGGAGGTACTAACCAATCTGAAAACATGCTACTGGTAATAGCCATAATTATTACTCTCCAAATGCAGTAAATACTGGTGTAACGGTGTTTAGTAAACTGTCGTCAGTCATCAATAGAAATACTTGCACTTATGCTCCTAACATCCTGTATTTTGAGTTAGTAACACTCCATTGAGATTTGAATCCCGACTGTTCTTACTTCCTACCATTATCGCTCCTCCCTCGGTGAAAACATGGGAAGATTACGCCGTTATCAGTCTGCTATTGTTACCTCTAGTGTGACCCAGTCGTAATTCTGCATGAATAAACGCTGTAGTGCTCTTCACATATTACACCCTTTAGACTGAAAAATTTTGCTCTATCTTGCGGAGAAATAACGATTTCTGGCCTGAAAGTGAGCCACCATATTTGATAATGGCTTCCCACTCTCGGCAACAGCAGCCACACTCATTAAGGGCTCCTTGGAGAGCGCATTTGACGCCCCGTTAACCCCGAGACCTATCCCGGTAACTAACCATTACCCCTGCCGCATAGAATTACAGGCTTCTATAAGCACAACCACTTCTCAATCTATGGAAACGAGAACTGAAATCTTACTGTCCCAAAGGGGAATATGTAGAACTTATGTAATAGTCGTCATAGCAGAAATACTTTAGTTCGGTGGAGTAAAGTGAATTAGTTCTGTTTATTTGGTACGACAGCAACAGCTATTGATGAGGAAGGTATATGACTCGAGTACAACGGTATTCTTATAACCAAATCATATGGTATCAAAGATGGAGCATTTCTTATGCTCACAAACATTGGTAATCTGTAAAGAGAATATAGCAGACTTTTTACAACATTGAAACCAGTTTATCTTCAACGCTTTCGTAAAACGTTATAGCTCTGAAAATGCCAAGAACATTTAAGAGTTCTTCAGTCTTTATTTTCTAATTTATTTAGATCACTCAGAGGCATACACTTTCTAACCTTGGGTCATACATTTCTAGCAGAGTTTACTCTCACGATATTCGTGCCTCATAACTTCAAGTTATTTCTTTTTAGTAAGAAACAAGGGCAACGCTGTGTTGTTCTGATCCACTGGTAACATCACAGTTTTACATTTTGGGATACGAGAAAGTATCATCAACGAATTTCTTCATTCTTATTTCCCGTACAATCATTATGTGACGACATGTCAGGGGCTTGATTCATACGAAAGAGAACATACTTAAAGAATGTCTACAGGGAAAATTAACCATAAAGGGAGATTATAAATTTTTTGCTGAATGATGTATAAATGCCGGCCGAAGTGGCCGTGCGGTTAAAGGCGCTGCAGTCTGGAACCGCAAGACCGCTACGGTCGCAGGTTCGAATCCTGCCTCGGGCATGGATGTTTGTGATGTCCTTAGGTTAGTTAGATTTAACTAGTTCTAAGTTCTAGGGGACTAATGACCTCAGCAGTTGAGTCCCATAGTGCTCAGAGCCATTTGAACCATTTTTTTGATGTATAAATGCTTTTATTTACTGAACAGATATGTAGCTGTCATGCTTTCAATCTTCATTGGTGCAATATTTATCACCACACTGAACTGCAGATGTATCCAAGGAAACCGTACATATTGAGCCTTGATCAGAAAATTACGTCTATTCGACCAAAGGGTCACAAGCTAAGTGTATCAAAAGGTTAACGAATGATCAGACAGGTGATATTAGAAAAGCAGGTACAGCAGTAGGTTCCAACACACCATTCCCACTCCAACGTCGCGTTCTCGAAATTGGTTTCATTTTGTTTTTTCAAGTTCATAAGCTGGAATAAAAATGGAGATCAATACTTACGCATTACAAAGTATTTCAATATACAACAAAGTGTTACAGACAACGTATCCACGTTATATTCAATATTCAGTTGTCACCTATGCGAACTGTTGTCTTGATAAAATCCCATCATTACAATTTTGGTTCAAATGGGTCTAAGCACTATGGGACTTAACATCTGAAGTCATCAATCCCCTACAATTTTTGATAAATGGTCACAATTTATTCCAAGTCCTACCCTCTCTACTTTGTCTACATACTTGTGGGTTAGTGGAAGAAAGTGCATTCGAATGCCGTGCATTCGCTGTGGACTTCGTCGATAGTTACACTTAATGAGTTATGCTAAATTGCTAACGGTGGTGATGGAGTGGGGGGGGGGGGGGGGAAAGAATGAGTTTTCGTAACGCCGTATCGACAGATATGTCTGAACACTTCTACAAAGAATCCTTAACGCAGTAGACTGGTGAGTAAACTCAATACACTATTTTGCAGAATCACACAATAAATTTGTTCCAAAAACAATAATAAGTTTATTGACTTGGCAGTACTGTCCGCAACCATTTCAGGAAGCTCTTATCTCGTGTTTCAATTTTCTGGAAACATAGAAGTGCAAACCAGTCACCAGAAACGGGGTATCCAAAAAAGCAGTCGGTATCACACCTTTGTAAGAGGCGAATAATGTACGTGGTACTCTGTTACATCGTCGACGCAACATATTTGTTTATTAACGTGGAAACGTAGCAGTGAAGGTCACTGGAACATCGGTTACCATCAGCTGAAGAGCTTAAGGTTACCAACTGGTTATGCAATTCACCAATGGATGCGCGTAGCAAAGACCATGGCGTGTATGACGCTTTACGTTTACTCTTCTTCGTTGATCCATTATGGACCGTGGGACAACGGCTGGCATGTATTTCTTCAAAAAATGGCTCTGAGCACTATGGGACTTAACATCTGAGGTCATCAGTCCCCTAGAACTTAGAACTACTTAAACCTAACTAACCTAAGGACATCACACACATCCATGCCCGAGGCAGGATTCGAACCTGCGACCGTAGCGGTCGCGCGGTTCCAGACTGTAGCGCCTAGAACCGCTCGGCCACTTCGACCGACCATATATTTCTTTATGCAATAATTTGCCAACAGCCGTTTGTATTGTAGAAATTTATTTTATAAACTTCTTATGTGCTACCAGTTTCGGCATTACATTGATGCCATCTTCAGGCCCCACACGTCATAGTCGTAAAATCGCTATACACGGGAGGAGCCATATAACTGGATCCGTGAATCAAATCGTTATGCAACAGCTCTATCAATTCTGTAAGTATTTTTACGTTCTTTTATAGCGGTGCAAAGTATGGCCGTAATCGTTCACAAGCTTCACCAGGATTCGTGGAAAACGTTCTGTACTGCACGGGAGCTGGGGTATCGCGTATGAGGGGTGGGAGCGACTTTCTTCAAATCTGAGCATATTGTAGCACTCGTAAACGCTTTCACTGCATGAACCATTCAAAGGATTTTCCGTGTCGCTGCAGGAAATTTCCTCGTCGTTAGTTCGCCCTCGCCATTTGAAGAAGGCAGGTAGTCCACCGGCTCCGGGGCGCAGCGTGTTATTGACAGTTACGAGTTTTGTAGACGGCTTTATCATTTTAACGTCAGCGCTCGTGGTTTTGTAGCAGTAGCACTGCTGCAGTAACGGCGTTCCGGTAGCAGTGGATTTCAAAGCCAAGTGAACAGTGACATGGACAAAGCGGGTGCAAATTTCTATTAGAATAAGAAATTAACAGCTAGAAGAAATCATATCGGAGAAAGGAACAGTTGAACTTTAGTGCACTGCAAATATTTAATTTAAATTTTAATTTTAATTTTACTTTTTTTTATGGAACATTAAGTGTTCCACATTGGTGAAACTTTCTGTCCTTCATGTGTGTGGTTCAAAAATGGCTCTGAGCACTATGGGACTCAACATCTTAGGTCATAAGTCCCCTAGAACTTAGAACTACTTAAACCTAACTAACATAAGGACATCACACACACCCATGCCCGAGGCAGGATTCGAACCTGCGACCGTAGCAGTCCCGCGGTTCCGGACTGCAGCGCCAGAACCGCTAGACCACCGCGGCCGGCTCATGTGTGTGAACGTATGGGATTATGGAAATTTATCTTAATGAAAGCCGATTGTTACGTGACGTTGATCAATTGTTTCAATTGAGTGCCTTTTTAATATTCTCTAGAGGATTTAAGTGTTGTTCGTGACAAAACCTCTTTCACTAACACAGCTGTGCAGGGAACTGATACGGGTACACCGACTGACAGTTTCTTCGCCGACGCTGGTGAAAATGCATCGCGTAATGAGACCATGTGTTTCACCAGGACCTGGAGCACGTGGTTCGAGGACATGCTTTTATCAGTTCTTATTTTAATAATAAATATCTTATATTGTTTATATATGTTGAGGAGTTACGTCGTTCTATTTGATTTTTATTAAACTTAATTCATCACAGGCTGACCTGACAGCCATTTACACATATGTGTTGTGTGTACAAACTGCGGAGAAATACACTGCTGGCCACCGTAAATGCAACACCCTGAAGGAAGCATCCGAATAAAGTGAAATTTACACCATAGGTTTGCAGCGATGAGTTATGCAACTGATTAGACTTTCAGCGCAGACGCACATCACGCGCGCCTGTGGCGCCACCTCATAGCGCCATTTAAGGCTTGGCGATTTCGACGAGTGTACGTTCGGCACGTGTGTTTACCTTGTGTTTGTTTCACAAGACGATCAGTTATGCCTCGTAGACAATAGCGAACATCTTTTGATCAAGTATCCGAGTTCGACAGAGGAAGGATAGTGGTTTACCGAGATTGTGGATTATCATACAGAGAAATCGCTAGTCGTGTTGGACGAAACCAAACTGTAATGCGGATATGTGACCGTTGGATGCAGGAGGGTACGACGGACCGACGTGGTCGATCGCATTCACCTCGGTGCACGTGCTGATAGGCAAATTGTGCGCATGGCAGTGACGGATCGCTCAGTGACATCCCGAACCATAGCACAGCACATTGCGTCTGTAACGCATCATGCAGTGTCTGCGCGTACCATTCGACGCCGTTTACAGCAGAGTGGTCTGTCCGCAAGACGTCCATTGCTTCGTCTACCATTGACGCAGAACCACAGACGTCTCCATCGCCAATGGTGTGATGACAGACGGATGTGGACGGCAGAATGGAATGACGTTGTCTTTACTGACGAGGCACGCTTCTGTCTGCAGCACCACGATGGTCGGATTCGAGTGTGGAGACACCGTGGAGAGAGGATGCTGGACAGCTGCATTATGCACCGCCACACTGGTCTTTCACCGGGTATTATGGTATGGGGCGGTATTGGATATTACTCTCGCACGCCTCTAGTACGCATTGCCGGTACTTTAAATAGCCGGCGCTACATATCCGAGGTGCTGGAGCCAGTTGTCCTTCCTTACCTTCAGGGCTCGGCCACAGCCATATTTCAACAGGATAATGCGCGACCACAAGTGGCACGCATGGCCAAAGGTTCTTCGTCAATAACCAGATTGAATTGCTTCCCTGGCCGGCTCGCTCTCCGGATCTTTCGCCGATAGAAAACATGTGGTCCATGGTTGCTCAACGAGTGACCCAGATTACATCCCCAGCTGCCACACCAGATGATCTTTGGCAACGTGTGGAAGCTGCTTGGGCTGCTGTACCCCAGGAAAACATCCAACGTCTCTTTGACTCAATGCCGAGACGTGTGGCAGCGGTGATCTCCAACAATGGCGGCTACCCTGGCTACTGATTCTGGCAGGAACCACATGTCACAGACGTCTGTAAACGTAATCATTTGATACTTGGTCAACATGTTATCTACAAAATAAATTTTGTTGTGCTACCTCTTGTCTTTCTTGGTGTTGCATTTACGGTGGCCAGCAGTGTATTTAGTTTGTTCTAGGAACTATTACTTTCTCGTTGTCTTCTTACACAACTCGGCAAACGCTTATTTTACCTTTTACTTGTGTAGTTGATGTATACACCTGATAAACGGGTAGCTACTTCATTTTTCTTGGTGTTAAATTCTTCTGACAGTGTAAATCAGTTTATTTCTATTCTTGAAACTACAAGCGACACTTTCTTGCAGAAATACATATTATATAACCACTAGTAATTGTACTGAGTTACGCATCACCAGACCATGCACCAAAATGTAGTGAGAGAGATAATGGAGCCCAAAGTTTCTGTACCCTGAAAAATGTATTTATTGTTAAATTTTACCAATATTTTGTACCGAAGGAGGATTATTGTTGTTTCACTTCGTAGTGAAACCTCAAATTAATTTAATCCCAAACATCAAGCCGGCCGTGGTGGTCTCGCGGTTCTAGGCGCGCAGTCCGGAACCGTGCGACTGCTACGGTCGCAGGTTTGAATCCTGCCTCGGGCATGGATGTTTGTGATGTCCTTAGGTTAGTTAGGTTTAAATAGTTCTAAGTTCTAGGGGACTAATGACCACAGCAGTTGAGTCCCATAGTGCTCAGAGCCATTTTTTCTAAACATCAAAAAGTAAGAAAATTGATCGTTACCCCTGTACGCTTACTTGCCGCTTGTGAGCTTTTGTTATGCAACAGTTGACTAAAAGACTTAACAGTCTCGACAATGCAGATTACATTCATGATATATATTTGAGGTATTTCTTAATGGCCGGCCGAAGTGGCCGCGCGGTTCTGGCGCTGCAGTCTGGAACCGCGAGACCGCTACGGTCGCAGGTTCGAATCCTGCCTCGGGCATGGATGTGTGTGATGTCCTTAGGTTAGTTAGGTTTAACTAGTTCTAAGTTCTAGGGGACTAATGACCTCAGCAGTTGAGTCCCATAGTGCTCAGAGCCATTTGAACCATTTATTTCTTAATGTGTTCCGTTATGTCTTGTACACAGGTATCATGAGTTTTATTTTTTCCACCACCCAGTCTAAGACAATCACGAATTCCTTTAGGGCGTTTCTTATTTTGCAATGAATTTTGCACTTTACAACTTGACATCCTCAGCGTCTGTAAAAAGAACGTTTTACATTCAACCACCCCATACCGTTTGTATAACCTAGTAAACTTTCTTTTGTTTGATGTTTTCACTCTTTTCCGTTTTGTTTCAAACTGAGAATCCATGGAGCAAATCAATGTACGCTGGCAATCATGAGATTCAACACTATAAAATTTGTCAAATTCTTTCCTAGCCATGTCCTCTCCTACTTTTTTTACGTTTACAGGGATAGAAGTAACATCGGAACCTTTATAATTTCTTGGAGGACATTTATTTGAGTAATATACCCGTTGTTTTGGATGCAACATTTTCCACTAGTCTTCCTGTCTTGGTTTCTGTACTTACGTTGTCGTCCTCCTCTTGGCCTCCCTTTCAATAACTGATTTCTGCCTGGTTCAGGAATGTTATTTCGTACATCATTATCACACAATGTCTGCTGTGTGGTCTCTTCATTTACGTTTATTTGCCTTTGATAATTGTCGACGTGATTACTGCCAGATCTGCACTTCTCATCTTCATTACAAGTTACAACCCAATAAACGGTTTTCTTACCCACTATTACGCTTGAGATAAAATCATTGTAACGGTTATTTACATGCTCCCTAAAAGACGGAAGAAAAATGGAATATGTAAGTTTTTTGACATTTTGTTTACGACTTTTGGAGTAGTTTTAAGGTTACCCTCCAAAACAAACTTACGTTTTCACACCTTTAAAGATCCAAATGCAGTCGACGTCCTTGTTGCATTTCGAATAATACGTTGTGTCCTTGTTTGGAAGCATTCATTATTGCACTTGTTAATTACAACATTAATAACGTTACAATATGCCAACCTAGTATAAGGTCCATAGACACCACACAGCTCAAAGGCCAAGGAAAGAAGGCGTTTTGCTTGGTCTGTGCAAACTGCCGATATTGTGAACCAGCGTTGCCACATCTTCCGTATCCCATCATTAGACCAGAGACTGAAAAGTGGCGCTTAGTTTACCGTTACAAAACTACAGTCTTGAAGGTGGCTTGTGGATTTGAGAGGCAAAATTAGAAACCACACATACGCGAAGCGGCACTGTCTTTTCCATTATTCCATGGCAACCATTACTACAATGACAACGGTGATTTTTTTTCTAAATAGGTTACGTTGGTTCCCAATAGATCGCGCTTACACCAGAAAATTTAAAGGAACGGCTCTTGGCCTTGTGATGCATAACATGGTCCAATTCTACAACAACACTGAGTCAATGTACGGAAATTGAGACGTTACTTACCAGTACTTCGCTTAGAGCGATATTACCAGACGCTAATTTTTCCGCCCACGTCCGTGATATCGCTTATGACAGTGTCAAGCCGAAATGCAGGGTAACATTATCGCGCATCTCGTGACAGGAATTTCAATTAACACCCTCTAACAGACGGCGTCTCGATCGCACGACTTTCGACGCTGTTTCATTAACGTCTGAATGTAGATGTCAATGAACATCTTCAATCGGAAAATCAGAAATACTTATTTGAGGGCAGGGGAAATTCTTGTCTCTCGAAAGAAGTATTTTTCTTTACTCCACAATGAACTTACTTCTCAACGCAGTTTTTTTAGATCAATATGATTAGTATAATAGTTTTCAAGTGAACAGATTTTTCCCTGAAGCGTTATTATACAATGGTACCGTTCCCATGATTTCCTCATTGGGTTAAAGTCTTTTAACAGCCTTACCTTGTACTTGTGGGAGTAGGAGCATGTCGAAAGGTGTCAGATGTTTTTAACAGTGTGGATTTGCAACAATTCATACTTGAAGACCCTCAGTTTTTGTACTCACAAAGCTCGTTTATGAGCAAGTGTACCGTTCTTATAACAAAAGACTGTTGTTTTAGGTATGATCCCTTGTTACGTATTTTTCGTCGCGTTTCACATACGACTTCCATAATACTCACCGAGTATTGTTTTACACTTTTCGAAATAATCCATAAGGAGCATCCACCCAAGAAAAGATTCAACATAACATTTCTGAAAAATCTTTATTCTTGGATGACCACCAGCTCCCAAGCAGGACTTTGCTTAGTGTTCCATTTCTGGATTTAAGTCGTAAACCCAAACCTTATCCATAACAAATAATGTGCAAACAGAAACATTTTTGTTCCCTTAAAACCTATCAAAATATTACCGAGAAATCCCTTTTCAAACTTGGTTATGGTCAGCATTTAATAAACAAGGCACCCATCTTGGATAATGCTTTGTCGTAGTTCTTTATGTAAAAAAAAAAATTAGGTGTAAGGAAATAGTCTCAGAAATTTTTGAGTGATTAGAGGAGATAAAAAGGAATAATATGTGACAAAAATATTGCAAGTGTGTCGTTTCTACGCAATGGATCCATGAAGGTTCTGACGCTAGTGAGATTCAGAGAGAGTATTCAAATTTCCGTGTGATGAATATTGTTTTATAGATGTTGTGGGAGGAGAGGGGGCGGGGCATGAAGCGTTTGGTGGTACAAGACACGGAGTGTCACTACAGAAGACCTGGTTGCCCGTGTGCCTGAAGCTACAGCGACTATACGTGAAACACTTTTTTTTGCGTGTGACAGAGCTATTAGCTCTCAACTGCCAGTTGCATAGTAATGTAAACGGGCAACATTTTAATCAATATTTTTAAAGCAATATTCATACCGCCGCGGCAGCCTATCGGCTCTCCCGGAAGCCTTACAAAGCCAGCAGCGCAGGGGCTCAGAAGGCAGCATCACTACTGCAGGCGTCCAGGTCCCATGGTCCGCTGATACCAAATATCTAGGTGTCCAGATGGATAAAAAACTGCTCTTCCATCGACATGCAGAATACGTCACCCAAAAAGGACAGACGCTGATAAAAGCGTTGTACTCAATGTTCAGCACCAGGGAACTGAACCTAGAAATCAGGCTCCGACTGTAACGGATGGTTGTCCACCCTCACCTATGGCTCCTATGCATGGGCCACGATTAGTGTCTCCCAGATGCAGACCCACCAGCGCCTGCAGAAAAGGTGCTTCGGTGCAGCCTGAATGTCCCTCTCCTAAAGAGGGTAGTTACCTTTCATGAGGAAACAAACATGGTCATTCTGAAGACCTCAGTTCGAGAGGAGGCAAGGCGTCTCTATGACAAAGTGGATGCCCTGCGGGACACAATCGCTGGCTTACAAAACATTGGCACCACGACTCCCCGGCACTGGCACCGACACGCTGTTCCTCTCATCATCCTTGAGGAATCAGATTCAGACCATGGCTAAATATAGTCCTGTTACGGCCTCTAGTGAAGTGTTAGTGTTGATATCACCACTCGATATGTGACGACCATCATAAGCCATCAATATCAGTACCTGACACAGTTGTTACCTATTGCCTGCACCTTAAACTTCCACCGTCGGAGGGAGGTATGGGACTTAAAGTCCCACCGCCGCACCTTCAACGTGACCTCCAATGACGTCCTTGGTGTGACATCATTGTAGGATAGAACAATTTTACCTTTAAATCAAGACAGTAAAACCGAGAACCACCGGTGACGCCGTACCTCAACCTACAAAAAAATCACAGAAGTCAGTCGTGTTCCGATGCATCGTTGTCGGTTCCTGATCTGGCTACGTCTAGGCTCTAGATCTTGTCTACTCTTCGGATTGCTATACTGCCGTATCCATTCGTGGCTGCTGTTGCTGTTCACACCTGTCTTTCTGCGAGTACTGGCGACTCTTCTGTGGAAGCCCTCGTCAGGTCGGCTTACGTCTCCCGATCGTGTCGGATTCCGGTTCCTACAGATAGGTCAGTTTCCACTTTCATTCTCGTCAGTACTTCATCGTTAGTTGTTCTGTCAACATCAAATAGCCTCAAACTCGCCGGTATCATCACATGTCAAAAGCACATCTTCTTTCTTTCATCGCTACTCTTCGCATCGCTTCCATACAATATTACGCTCCAGAGTCAAATCGTGACTAGGTTCATTCATAAACCTGTGACAAACATTTCGACTTACCGATGAAACCTTATTGTACTCTACTAGTGAATTTACTTTTGCTGCTGAACTCTCTTGCTCTCTGGTTTCCTGAAAACTTAAATTCTCGTACCTATTCGAGATAGACACTGTGTAACACAAAGGATCACTTTTTGGAAATTCCACAACTATTTTCCATTCACACGTAAAACCGTTAAATTTGCCTCAAAGGTCCTTACAACCTTAATCTGTAATGATGAAAAAGCTTGGCGCCATGTGACGTCACCCTCGGGCTCCATGACTCTTCAAAAATCAAGACGTCGATACACGCGAAAAAAAAGGTCAGAGACCACAAGTTCATGGGAGGTGGAAGGTGAGTTAATGTGGTCACAGTGGCACCAAAATTTGACCGCAATTCTGCCAAACGCCACTGCCGACCTGAAACACAATGGGAAGATCGTCACACCTACTCTTACCCGCATTCCACTCCTTATTTATTAGCCGAGCGGTCTAAGGCGCGGCACTCATGGATTGTGTGGCTGGTCCCAATGGCTCAGAGTACTATGGGACTTAACATCTGAGTTCATCTGTCCCCGAGAACTTAAAACTACTTACACCTAACTAACCTAAGGACATCACACACATCCATGCCGGAGGCAGAATTCGAACCTGCGACCGTAGCGGTCGCGCGGTTCCAGATTGTAGCGGCTAGAACCGCTTGGCCACTCCGGCCGGCTGCGGCTGATCCCGGCGGAGGTTCGAGTCCTCCCTCGGGCCTGGGTGTGTGTGTTTGTCCTTAGGATAATTTAGGTTAATTAATGTGTAAGCTTAGGGACTGATGACCTTAGCAGTTAAGTCCCATAAGATTTCACACACATTTGAACTCCATATTTTGACGCTCCTGCGATGAAGACTAGAGCCGCGATGCCCGGCGTTGAAATCGCGATGTTTTCTTATGGGTGGCCCACAAAAACATGTCCCACCACGGCTCAAAATCGACACCAAAAGGCCTCACAGGGTGTCGTAAAGAGCTTCAATGAAACCACTCCTTTCCTTGGGGCTTTGATTCCCAAGATATAGCGGTCGAAAACGACGGTTCGCAGTGTGATGTCTAACAGGACGACGTTATTCATAATCGTTGACACTGCTGACACACCCGACCGTTTCAGTCTTTCTCTATAGACATTGTGGGGCTGCATCCCAATTCAACTTGATCGCAACCTTTTGGTTTGAAGTATGGCCCCAATTTTTTCTCTCACGTACAGATTGGAGCCACTAGAGACCTTTCTACACCAGCTGGCGAAATTTAAACGCGATCCGAAGCAGTAAGGGATGCTTTTGTTCTTCAGCCTCCAGTTTCACGCCCTCCTGTGACGTGATCACTGGGATCTGCTACATTGGCACATGCGGGAATAAAACGGAAAAAAATTTGGAAATTTGTGGTAAGCTTCTATGGACCCAAACTGCTGAGGTAATCGGACCCTAGACTTACACACTACGTAATCTAACTTAACTTACGCTAAGGCGAACACACAGACACACACACACACACACACACACACACACACACACACACACACACACAGACACTCATGACCGAGGGAGGACTCGAACCTCCGACGGGAGGGGGGCAAGAGGGGCGCTCGAACCGCGACAAGGCGACGAGAATAAAACGGCAAATGGTCCCTCTAAGACCTATCTGTTTGGCAACACCCTCGGTGGCACACGCCAACCTTCCTTAAGGATTTTTAAAACGAACCTTTACAGACACAACTTGCGAAGTAGTCCTACGCGCCTGGAGACAGGCATCTGGAATCCGGAGGAGTATCAAGGGGTTTACTCTCTTCGGTGGCTAAATTTGTTTTACTAGTAACATGTGAAAATTTGTGCCGGTCCGGTCCGGGACTCGAACCCGGATTTCTCGCATTACACAAGCGGTTGCCTTAAGCCCTTTTTTTGCATTTTGTTCGTTGTATTTGGTCGTAGCGGACGTCATATGACATCCATTGAAGTTCGTTGTTGATCCTTTCACTCAGTTTATTTTTTATTTTTTTATGTTTATTACAGAGACCAGCCTGTTCTCTGACCGAACACGATGAGCTACCGTGCCGGCACCGCCTTGGCCATCCGTTTACGCCTCCATGAACTACCCGAACTTCCTCATGTCCTAGTGTCTGCATCCCATAATAGTGGCATACAAACTGTGTGATTCCCGCCCAGGAAGACACAATGTTTTGATCGTCATGTCTTGCCTTGGATTGAAATACGGTAGGCCAGTGTCTGTATTTTAGTGTCTGTATAGTTCAATGTGATGTTCCTTTGGACATGCATGTCATTCATGATATTGCCCAGTATAGAATGTCAAGTACCGTGCAACCTCTCATGAATACAGCAGAAACGCGTTACAAATTTTCATAGACGCAGGCTTTTGAACTATAGAAGGAACCTATGAATAAATGTAAATTGTGTGGAGAGACAACTGACTTTCACAGAAACTTCAACGAACAATTTTAGGATACTAGCAAGCACTTCATTTCCCTTGCCGGAAAAGACGCAGAATGTGGAGTTAATGTTTAATTACTTTGTACTTTTACTCCTCTGTAGGATGAGGATATGCTCAAGGCAACGCGTAACAAGATTTAATAAAACGTCCGGCAACTCTGAAAGACGTTCGGGCGAGGTGGAAGTTAGCACGTCGCCACGAGGCTCTCCAACTTGTTGACGGAAGTCTCTTCCCGAGCAGCAGCTCATTAAAAAACGCTTCCTCCACGTTCTGACCCAATATTCTTTGCTGGCTTTTATAGCCGCCGGCTGGAACTAACCTCGCTTGACATGTACCGCCGCAACGTTCTTTCATGTCTCGTGAGCTTCTCTTTCTATAAAGCTAATCTATTCAACAAAACAGAAACGGATTTTTGTAATTATTCCTGTTGCGATTCATTCATTTCGTTGAATTTTATGTATAGCTTACGAATATTCAGCATATCTGTGAATCCTTGTAATGTTCCCGAAGGAACTCTGCCGTGATGCAGTTACTGGAAAGAGCACGAAATTTATCACAACAATGAATTTAACCAGTTGCAAAGACACTTCACTTGTGGAACTTACTACACGCTCGTAGGAAGTCATAAAAATTAGAGCATTTACGCAGTGCCCCATAGAGTCGGAACTTGTGACTAAATTCTGTTGAATTCTCCGCTCTTTTGATCAGTATAAGTTTTCACATACTCGCTCTACATGTAACTTTAAAATTATTCGTCTCCTTTCATAATGGCCTTTTTATTCATATTTACCAAGTCAGCTCTCATCTAGCGATCCCTGTTTACTCGTTTGGTTTATTTTTAGAAGTTATGTCTAATATTAGTAACATTCACCTAAAATTAGAACCACTTTTAACTCGTGGTGACGCAACAGACTTTGCGGAGAATAGATTCCATGAAACAAACCCAATAAGCATGAGCAGAAAGCAATACTCAAGATGTCAAAATATCTCCATTCAAGTAACTAGTTTCCTCAGCAACGTTGTAATTGATATTAATTAAATAAAATATCAACAAGCCTGTATCAATAACTTTCGCACAACTCTACCTTGACGAAACCCGATTTCCGATTCGTACTCCCCAAATTAAATACTTTCGTTTGCTACACATCATAACAATGTACTGTTAAATCTTTGCTTGTGAAATTTAATAGTGGCTTTTGTTTGTTTGCACGCAAACATAACCATTAATCTACGAGAGATCTCATTTTATTACGACCCACTGAATCATCTGCTAAATTTAATACTATAATATATAATCTGAAAATGAGTGAGTGCTACATTATGATGTATGACTTGGTTAACGCCATAACAGTAATGCTACAAGCCACGATTTCAAAAGAAGCTGTTTCTGCTGAAGTTGAGAACAGTATGTGGGTGACCGCGGCATGTGGGTTGACGCACAGTCAGATACTTAAGCTGTGCTGTATCATCATTTTCAGTAATTTTATAGTGACCAAGTGATATTATTCAGACCAATGTGTGATTCACTCAATTTTTTTTTTTTTTACTTTTACTGGAAGTAAATAGAATACACAGACTTCTGTACAATTTTCCCACGCCCGTGTTCCCGGGCTCGATTCCCGGTGGGGTCAGGGATTTTCTCTGCCTCGTGATGATTGGGTGTTGTGTGCTGTCCTTACGTTAGTTAGGTTTAAGTAGTTCTAAGTTGTAGGGGACTGATGACCATAGATGTTAAGTCCCATAGTGCTCAGAGCCATTCACTTCTGTACAATTTGTCCTTGTTCTTGATAGCATAATATAACCACAGCCATCAAACAAAGACGTGACCAAACTGTGAGGTCATCAGTCCCTTCACCCTATACGTATCGAACCACGAATAACCCTCAAAAGAAGGATACAGAAGGTAAATCTTGGGAACCCTGATTGTAAGCAAGATACAATAAGACAGAGACAAAATCGAGGAGAATTAGGAGGGAAGTGAGAGGGGGTAAATTGGGCGAGTCGCTCTGCCCAGAATGCTCTTGGAGGTCCCCAGAGCATGCTATGCAGTGGGAGACGCACACTCAACATGCTACCAACGCCACTTCATAAGAGGAAACGAGCAACACAGAACAGATGATAAAGGCTTAGGACAGGTAAAAAATTAAAAACAGCAAACATAAAAGAACAAGGAGAATAAAAAAGTGAAAATGGTAGTGGCCAGGCAAGACCACCGGACGAGGACCGACTTGGGACCTATGGGCCAGAGCAGGCTAGGGATGCCCATCCAAAGCTTCAGGCTGTTAATGGGGTCAAAGTGAAACGTTAGTCCCTTTGGCGTCGTACGATAGCACCAAAAGTAGTGTGTCACGAAGAAATCGTCGCAAAGCAGCCAAATTTGTACAATCTAGCAGGATGTGAGTCACCGTCAGGCAGGCACTGCGTCGGCAGTAAGGTGGGTCTTCACATCGGAGAATGTGGCGCCGGTCAGCCAAGTGTGGCCAATGCATAGCTGATTAAGGACAGTGGATTATCTGTGAGAAGCGCGAAGGGAAGACTGCTACGTGGTAGTGGAGTGTCCAAGGTGAACCATTCCGAGTTTCAGACGTCCAAAAGTCGATAGCATAGTGTCGACTGAAGGTACAGTTCTTGGATCACCATTTCCAAAACCGGTATCCTGGTAGCCATCATTGCCAAGCGGTCAGCATGTTTGTTCCGTGAGATCCCAACATGTCCAGGGGTGTCCTCAAAGACGACTGGCTGTCCATCTTGATGGAGGGCAGAAAGAAGATCACCAGTCGTGACGCATGGGTGACGAGGGTAGCACTGGTACACTATGTGATCGAAAGTATCCGGACACACGGATGGAAACGACTTACAAGTTAGTGGCGCCCTCCATCGGTAATTCCGTAATCCAGTATGGTGTTGACCCACCCTTAGCCTTGATGACAGATTCCACTCTCGCAGGCATACGTTCAATCAGGTGCTGGAAGGTTTCGTGGAGAATGGCAGCCCATTCTTCACGCAGTACTGCATTGAAAAAGAGGTATCGATGTCGGTCGGCGAGGCCTGGCACGAAGTCGGCGTTCCAAAACATCCCAAAGATATTCTATAGGATTGAGGTGAGGACTCGGTGCAGGCCAGTCCATTACAGGGATATTATTGTCGTGTAACCATTCCGCCACATGCCGTGAATTATTAACAGGTGCTCAATGGTGTTGAAAGATGCAATCGCCATCCCTGAATTGCTCTTCAACAGTGGAAAGCAATACGGTGCTTAAAACATCAATGTAGGCCTGTGCTGTGATAGGGCCATGCAAAAGAACCCCTCCATGAAAATCACGACCACACCATAACACCACCGCCTCCGAATTTTACTGTTGGCACTACACACGCTGGCAGATGACGATCACCGGGCATTCGCCATACCCTCACCCTGCCATCGGATCGCCACATTGTGTACTGTGATTCGTCACTCCATGCAACGCTTTTCCACTGTTCAATCGTGCAATGTTCACGCTGCTTACACCAAGCAAGGCGTCGTTTAGCGTTTACTGACGTGATGTGTGGCTTATGAGCAGCCGCTCGACCATGAAATCCAAGTTTTCTCCCCTCTCGCCTAACTATCATAGTACTTGCAGTGGATCCTGCTGCAGTTGGGATTTCCTGTGCGATGGTCTGGATAGATGTCTGCCTATTACACATTACCACCCTCTTCAACTGTCGGCGGTCTCTGTCGGCGTGTACGCTTCTGTGCTGTACATGTCCCTTCACGTTTGCGCTTCACTATCACTTCGGAAACAGTGGACCTAGGGATGTTTAGGAGTGTGAAAATCTCGCGTACAGACGTATGACACAAGTAACACCCAAGCACCTGACCAAGTGCGTGAGTTTCGCTGAGCGCCCCATTCTGCTCTTTCACGATGTCTAATGCCTACTGAGCTCGGTGATATGGAGTACCTGGCAGTAAGTGGCAGCACAAAGCACCTAACATGAAAAACGAATGTTTTTGGGGTGTCCGGATACTTTTGATCACATAGTGTATATAGCTTGAACGCTTCTCAGAGTGTCGAGGCAGATTAGAAGCATCTTGACGGTGCAAGAACACAGTACATGCAGATGCAAAACAGACACTGTTGGTGTAATGGGAAGATGATCTTTCGAACACACGTTCGATGTTTGTGTTAAACATAGAGCCCAGTGCCACAATGCTAAGACACCGAGCTTACATTCGGCAAAACAGGGGTTAAAATCCACGTCCGGAGATACAGATTCAGGTTTATTATGAGGTCCCTAAATATTTTAAGTCTTACGCCTGCACGGTTTTCTTGAAAAGGGCATTGCCTTATTTCGTCCGCCTTCCGCAATCCCAGCTTTTGTTCTGCTCCCTAACAATCTCGTCGTCGACAATACTGTTATACAGGGTGATTCAAAAAGAATACCACAACTTTAAATATGTGTATTTAATGAAAGAAACATAATATAACCTTCTGTTATACATCATTACAAAGAGTATTTAAAAAGGTTTTTTTTTCACTCAAAAACAAGTTCAGAGATGTTCAATATGGCCCCCTCCAGACACACGAGCAATACCAACCCGATACTCCAACTCGTTCCACACTCTCTGTAGCATATCAGGCGTAACAGTTTGGATAGCTGCTGTTATTTCTCGTTTCAAATCATCAATGGTGGCTGGGAGAGGTGGCCGAAACACCATATCCTTAACATACCCCCAGAAGAAAAAATCGCAGGGGGTAAGATCAGGGCTTCTTGGAGGCCAGTGATGAAGTGCTCTGTCATGGGCTGCCTGGCGGCCGATCCATCGCCTCGGGTAGTTGACGTTCAGGTAGTTACGGACAGATAAGTGCCAATGTGGTGGCGCTACATCCTGCTGAAATACGAATTGTTGTGCTTCCTGTTCGAGCTGAGGGAACAGCCAATTCTCTAACATCTCCAGATACTGTAGTCCGGTTACAGTAGCACCTTCGAAGAAAAAGGGACCAAAAACTTTATTGGCTGAAATGGCACAGAAAACGTTCACCTTAGGCGAGTCACGTTCATACTGAGTTGTTTCCCGCGGATTCTCAGTGCCCCATATACAGACATCGTGACGGTTGACTTTCCCGTTAGTGTGGAAAGTTGCTTCATCACTAAACACAATCTTTGAAACGAAAGATTCATCTGTTTCCATTTGAGCAAAGATAAAATCACAGAAATCGATTCTTTTAATCTTATCAGCTGCAGACAGTGCTTGAACCAATTTCAGACGATAAGGTTTCATAACTAACCTTTTTCGTAGGACTCTCCATACAGTTGATTGTGGAATTTTCAGCTCTCTGCTAGCTCTGCGAGTCGATTTTCCTGCGCTGCGAACAAATGCTTGCTGGATGCGTGCTACATTTTCATCACTCGTTCTCGGCCGTCCAGAACTTTTCCCTTTGCACAAACACCCATTCTCTGTAAACTGTTTATACCAACGTTTAATACACCACCTATCAGGAGGTTTAACACCATACTTCGTTCGAAATGCACGCTGAACAACTGTCGTCGATTCACTTCTGCCGTACTCAGTAACACAAAAAGCTTTCTGTTGAGCGGTCGCCATCTTAGCATCATCTGACGCTGACGCCTAGTCAACAGCGCCTCAAGCGAACAAATGTACAACTAAATGAAACTTTATAGCTCCCTTAATTCGCCGACAGATAGTGCTTAGCTCTGCCTTTTGTCGTTGCAGAGTTTTAAACTCCTAAAGTTGTGGTATTCTTTTTGAATCACCCTGTACTCTGATCATTCTTAATACTTTTGTGATAATCGAAGAGCACAAAGTCGTTATTTCACACAACTTACATTTTCAAAAGTTACTGTCCGTACTACACTGCAATCGTACATGAAACGACTGTCTGCGAACGCATGCTGGACACTTGAGCAGTATTTAGGAAGTTTTATGACTACTGGAACAGGTGAGGTTTTGTAACGTTATATGTATGTGATATTACACAGGACATATCATTAACACATTCTAAACGGTTCAATAAACGTAAATACGATCGGGAATAATTACATCAGCAGACAGTATAAATTGATTCGCTATAATAACTACCCATCAAAAACATACGAATATAGGCTACTCTGATAACACTGTTTTACAAAGTGTAGTAGTTTGAGAATGAAAGATTACCGTACCGAGGGAGGGGGCGCAAATTCCCGCCCGGCCAACCAGGTTTAAGCTTTCTTTGGTTAACCTAAATCGCTGAAGAAAAAAATCAGGGTGATTTCCTTGAAAAGCACACAGTCGATTTTTTTCCGTCCTTTCCCAGTTTTAGCCTATGTTCCGTCTGTGATCACCTCGTTGTCGACGGGCATTAAACTTTAACCGTCCTTTCTTCCTTCGTTACGAAAGTTTCCTCGTCATCTGTGTTCTTAGAGACGTTACACTAACTAGGAATAAACAATGACGGACAGAAAACGACATAGCACTTACAAAGGGACCGTCTCACTATTCAGCATATGTGATTTGCGAACACCATAGAAAAATTTAATAAGACTGACAGTACGGTGATTAGAATCCTGCTCCTCCCAAATATGTGCTGGATGACGTCACTAGGTGTCAGGTGTTCAGTAATCTGAACACCAACACAGTTTGTAAATTATTCAAACGGGTGTCTTTACTCTGCGTTTTTCCACTTCACTATGGCCTGCTCATTGTCGTGGTAGATTGGTTGTTGGCCACTGAAGAGGGTGGAACAATATCAGACAGCTTGAACTTCATGTCAGATGCAAATCAAACGCGTTTGTATTTAGACATTGGTCGAATATATCGATGCTGCCACGTTCGTACATGTACACCGTTCCTCTTCCGACCACGTATGATCCACTAAGGTTGGAAATATGGGGAAAAGACGACCTATTAAAGCAGCATAGCGTGAAATTACCTCCAAGAACGAGCGAAAACTATTGTCTTGCATTGCGTCTAATTACAAGTATTTATCGTAAAATCTTAGGAACTGCCAATGATTCTGTCACAATCATCAGAATACAGACAGGAGTTTTTCCTCGCAATTATCACAAAACGTTACCAGCAAAGCATCGAAAATATGTCAGTATTAGTTACAAATACTTACGCTGCCCGTACGGCATTTTCTCTTTTGTAGCAGAGTAATATCTGATTTCAGCGGCGTATTGGTTACCTACGGAAGTGCTTTCATTCCACATTTCAGGTGAATAATTATTTATAGTTCGATGCGCCATAGAAAATATTATATAATGAGGGTAGGAAAGGTATAGAAAATTACAGCATAGTATCGGATGAACCACAGAATTATATTTTGACATTTATCGGTATGAAAACTGTTATGCGATTCCAGGGGTAAATTTCTGCAAACTCTGCATTTAATAGCTTCAGGTGAAGGCAGATAAATTGTTGGAGGGAGGGGGGTTGTCCCGAGGGGCCCCTTCTTGGTGAGAGATGTTGGAGGAGGGCGATGTTTCCTGACTGGGGGTTGTAGATCGACGTCCCCGGAGGGTGGGTCGTCAACGCTCCCAAAGTAAGTGTGGAGGAAGCAGTAGGTGGAGGGCTCCCAACCACCGGCGGAGCAGGTGTAGTCGAGTGGGTCTGAGGACCTGGCGTAGAAGACACAAAGAGCCAGGATACTGTTGCCACAGACGATGAGATCGTTGTAGCCGTAACATTCGTCGTCATACGTGCAGGATGCTGACGATCACGTTCCTTCTTGTCCTCGATACGTCAGTCAGTGGAGAATCTTGTATTCCTGGTTTCTTTTTATTGTCTTTAGAAGAAGGTGAAGTCCTGTCAACAGGGGGAATGGTGCTCTCCGCAGTCGGCGCAAACGAGCGAAGGGAACGTTTGTGTGCAACTACTCAACTACTGACGTCCACAATCCCAACAGACGGGGCTAACATAACAACGTGAAGACATATGCCGGAATATCATGCATTTGAAACACCGCATGGGATGTGTACATATAGTTTCACATCACATCGATACACTATCGCCGGCCGAAATGGCCGAGCGATTCTAGGCGCTTCAGTCTGGAACCGCGCGACCAATACGGTCGCAGGTTCGAATCCTGGCGGGCATGGGCGTGTGTGATGTCCTTAGGTTAGTTAGGTTTAAGTAGTTCTAAGTTGTAGGGGACTGATGACCTCAGATGTTAAGTCCCATAGTGCTCAGAGCCATTTGAAACATTTTGATACGCTATCATCTTCACCTTTTCAGGCAACGAATGGCCTTAAAAGGCCAAGACGAAAGCCCTAGTAGCAACCCTATTGTCGTTCAGTTCCCTTTGGAAAAGAGGAACTAAATGCACACCCTGCCGCTCCAAACTGGTAAGTAAATAGACGTCGGTCAGTAAAAGGAAGGTCGCAATCGTAGGTGATACGCTGTACCGCACTGAGGCTACTATGGGAGATCACCCAACTTGTCACAGGCGAGCAGCATTCGTGACCTGGCAGGGGAAGCCGTTTTAATGTGAACAGAAGAACTCTCACTTTTCGAGGTCGCTGCTACTTCCCCAAACCTGTCCTGAATGTGTTCGACACAGAATAATGTCTTCGTTGCCCAGAATCCCAGTGCCCCAGCCTCGATGGGCTCATACTCTTTGGCCTAAGTGGGTAGTTTCCAGCTCAGGCATCAACACTGCGATCCCTGCGTGGCCAGTGTAAGTATTTGACGCCCCCCTCCCCCCCCCCCCCTTCCTCCTCACCCGCCCCACAACGCGATGGCTACCGTGTATGGTTTTGAGCGTATTACCGTTGCCATATAGGAATTGTAAAAAGACTGAAATTCATAAAGGTAGAATATACATTGAGCACTTTTGTAAAATTTAGAGGAGTGCTGGTAGGTCAAACCCAGCAATGGGGACCATGTAGTTAAGTACGAAAAGGTGTGCCGAAAGAGGAAAAAAAAAAAAAAAAAAAAAAAAAAAAACAGAAACGACTATCCAAAATCGTAGGTCGGCGCCAAGAAGACCATCCAATGGAGAGGCAGAGGGGAAAAGAATAGCAGATTTATAGACTTGCAGCACGGGAAGGGAAGTAGCGCTGCAAGCGTTGGGGTCCCTTGTTGGCCAAGCACGTGCTTATAAAAGAGTTCTGAGCCCCATGGGAGGGTCTTCTGCTATTCTTCTACTTCGTATTGATTAGAATGCCGTCTAGAAATGTCTGAATGTCGTGGTAATAAAACAATAAAAGACGTAACTCATTAATTAATTTAATTGATTAAGTCTGGATAGATATGGCAAGATGAAATTAAATTCCGCGAACCGATTCAGCTGAATATGTGCATTTAATTTACTTAATTCTCAGTACCTAACAGTTTCTAGCAGATCAAGAACCATCTCCGGATTTCCGGCTCGTACTTTGCGTAGTAGAATTGCGATGCGTCACCACCAACGACACACAAAATTTTCAGTAATTCACAAGTAATAGCCTATTACAAGTCCGTGAATGAATAGGGGTGCAACCACATGCAAAGACTACGTAATATTTGCTTGATGACATTCATTAAGAATGAGACTATCTTTTGAAAGTATAACGAATCCTAAACCATATTCACTTGAGTCGCCGGCCGCGGTGGTCTCGCGGTTCTAGGCGCGCAGTCCGGAACCGCGCGACTGCTACGGTCGCAGGTTCGAATCCTGCGTCGGGCATGGATGTGTGTGATGTCCTTAGGTTAGTTAGGTTTAAGTAGTTCTAAGTTCTAGGGGACTGATGACCATAGCTGTTAAGTCCCATAGTGCTCACAGCCATTTGAACCATTTGAATCACTTGAGTCTCTGTGAAAAAACATTTAAACTGCACAGAGAATGATCGTGAAATTCCGGCACTATATGCACCATATGCAATGTCGTGTCCAAAGGTAGTGAAATAATGCCAGCTGGGGTTGTTAACAAAATACACATACACTCCTGGAAATGGAAAAAAGAACACATTGACACCGGTGTGTCAGACCCACCATACTTGCTCCGGACACTACGAGAGGGCTGTACAAGCAATGATCACACGCACGGCACAGCGGACACACCAGGAACCGCGGTGTTGGCCGTCGAATGGCGCTAGCTGCGCAGCATTTGTGCACCGCCGCCGTCAGTGTCAGCCAGTTTGCCGTGGCATACGGAGCTCCATCGCAGTCTCTAACACTGGTAGCATGCCGCGACAGCGTGGACGTGAACCGTATGTGCAGTTGACGGACTTTGAGCGAGGGCGTATAGTGGGCATGCGGGAGGCCGGGTGGACGTACCGCCGAATTGCTCAACACGTGGGGCGTGAGGTCTCCACAGTACATCGATGTTGTCGCCAGTGGTCGGCGGAAGGTGCACGTGCCCGTCGACCTGGGACCGGACCGCAGCGACGCACGGATGCACGCCAAGACCGTAGGATCCTACGCAGTGCCGTAGGGGACCGCACCGCCACTTCCCAGCAAATTAGGGACACTGTTGCTCCTGGGGTATCGGCGAGGACCATTCGCAACCGTCTCCATGAAGCTGGGCTACGGTCCCGCACACCGTTAGGCCGTCTTCCGCTCACGCCCCAACATCGTGCAGCCCGCCTCCAGTGGTGTCGCGACAGGCGTGAATGGAGGGACGAATGGAGACGTGTCGTCTTGAGCGATGAGAGTCGCTTCTGCCTTGGTGCCAATGATGGTCGTATGCGTGTTTGGCGCCGTGCAGGTGAGCGCCACAATCAGGACTGCATACGACCGAGGCACACAGGGCCAACACCCGGCATCATGGTGTGGGGAGCGATCTCCTACACTGGCCGTACACCACTGGTGATCGTCGAGGGGACACTGAATAGTGCACGGTACATCCAAACCGTCATCGAACCCATCGTTCTACCATTCCTAGACCGGCAACGGAACTTGCTGTTCCAACAGGACAATGCACGTCCGCATGTATCCCGTGCCACCCAACGTGCTCTAGAAGGTGTAAGTCAACTACCCTGGCCAGCAAGATCTCCGGATCTGTCCCCCATTGAGCATGTTTGGGACTGGATGAAGCGTCGTCTCACGCGGTCTGCACGTCCAGCACGAACGTTGGTCCAACAGAGACGCCAGGTGGAAATGGCATGGCAAGCCGTTCCACAGGACTACATCCAGCATCTCTACGATCGTCTCCATGGGAGAATAGCAGCCTGCATTGCTGCGAAAGGTGGATATACACTGTACTAGTGCCGACATTGTGCATGCTCTGTTGCCTGTGTCTATGTGCCTGTGGTTCTGTCAGTGTGATCATGTGATGTATCTGACCCCAGGAATGTGTCAATAAAGTTTCCCCTTCCTGGGACAATGAATTCACGGTGTTCTTATTTCAATTTCCAGGAGTGTATATTGATACATCGATACTTCCTCCAAATTATATCGATATTTATCGACGATATATATTCCACGAATATATCGATATATCGACACAAGAAAAGCGTAATCGTCTGCCGATACTTTCATTTCACGTTATACATTTCTCACAACTTTCGATATATATCTGAAGTTGGTATTTACAGATTGTAGTAAAACATAGATTTACTTTCCCTGTGTGAAGGAGTCTTACTACTTTCTGAGCTTTCATCACGTCAGATCTTTCTCTTTGACTGTGTGAAGAAAGTATATGTGGCACAAAAATAGTAGTCTGCTTGCACTAGGGGGAGGCGGTGTGAATGGAATAACAAAATTTCCGATGTGAAAAAATAGCACCTCAGCTAAGCTAAAAACATTTTTAATGCAACTAGTGTGCTGTTCCTTCACTTCGGCATTCTTCAAAAACAGTTGCTGAATATGATGGACAAAAATCCGAATGTGAAGAATGGTCTTTGCAGTGGGCGGAGACGTGTGAAGGGAAATGATGACGTAACCGGCGGTTGGTACTACCACCAGAAACTACAACGTTTAGGTTCACTACGCAATTTTGACATTACAGCTGCTAGATCGATGGCGTTGCCAGAAATGAAAAAAAGCAGGGAAGTCGGCAGGACGTGTCCCGGACAAATCCGATATGTGACCAAACTTATATCCAGTTACCATTGTTAGCGAAGTGGTTTTCACCAAGCGTGAACGTGCGTCGTTTTCCTTTGAATTCTTGCTCTAAGAGGGATACGCAGAGTGCTAGTTTGTTGATGTACAGAATATCTAATAATACACTGAAGCGTCAAAGAAACTATTCAAATACAGAGAAATGTAAACAGGCAGAATACGGCGTTGCGGTGGGCAACGCTTACATAAGACGAAAAGCGTCTGGCACAGTTGTTAGATCTGTTACTGCTGCTACAATGGCAGGTTATCAAGATTTAAGTGAGTTTAAACGTGGTGTTATAGTCGGCGCAAGAGTGATGGGACACAGCATCTCCAAGGTAACGATGAAGTGGGGATTTTCCCGTACGACCATTTCATGAGTGTACCTCGAATATCAGGAATCTAGTAAAACGTTAAATCTCTGACGTTGTTGCGGCCGGAAAAAGATCCTGCAAGAACGGGATCAACGCCGCCGGCCGGTGTGGCCGTGTGGTTCTAGGCTTGTCAGTCTGGAACCGCGTGACCGCTACGGTCGCAGGTTCGAATCCTGCCTCGGGCATGGATGTGTGTGATGTCCTTAGGTTAGTTAGGTTTAAGTAGTTCTAAGTTCTAGGGGACTGATGACCACAGATGTTGAGTCCCATAGTGCTCAGAGCCATTTGAACCATTTTTTTGATCAACGCCGACTGAAGAGAACCGTTCAACGTGACAGAAGTGCAACCCTTCTGCAAACTGCTGCAGATTTCAATGCTGGGCCATCGGCAAGTGTCAGCGTGCGAACATTTCAACGAAACATCATCGATATGGGCTTTCGGTGGCGAAGGCCCACTAGTGTACACTTCATGACTGCACGACACAAAGCTTTACGCCTCGCCTGGGCCCTTCAACACCGACATTGGACTGTTGATGACTGGACACATGTTGCCAAGTCGGACGAGTCTCGTTTCAAATTGTATCGAGCGGATGGACGTGTACGGGTATGGAGACAACCTCATGAATTCGTGCGTCCTGAATGTCAGCAAAGGACTGTTCAATCTGGTGGAGGCTCTGTAATGGGTTGGGGCGTGAGCATTTGGAGTGATACGGGACTCCTGATACGTCTAGATACGACTCTAATAGGTGACACGTACGTAAGCATCCCGTCTGATCACGTGCACCCATTCATGTCCACTGTGTATTCCGACGGACTTGAGCAAATCCAGCAGGACAATGTGACACCCCACACGTCCAGAATGGTTACAGGGTGCCTCCAGGAACACTCTTTTGAGTTTAAACGCTTCCTCTTGCCACCAAAGTCCCCAGACATGAAGATTATTGAGCATATCTCGGATGACTTGCAACGTGCTGTTCAGAAGAGATCTCCACCCCTCGTATTCGTATGGATTTGTGGACAGCCCTGCAGAATTAATGGTGTCAGTTCCCTTCAGTGCTAATTCAGACAGTCGAGTCCATGCCACGTCGTGTTACGTGCTCGGGCTGATCCTACACGATATTAGGCAGGTGTACCAGCATCTTTGGCTCTTCAATGTAAATCAATACTTGAATCTACAGCTCTAAAACTGGCAGAATAGCCGGCCGGAGTGGCCGTGCGGTTCTGGGCGCTACAGTCTGGAACCGAGCGACCGCTACGGTCGCAGGCTCGAATCCTGCCTCGGACATGGATGTGTGTGATGTCCTTAGGTTAGTTGGGTTTAATTAGTTCTAAGTTCTAGGCGAGTGATGACCTCAGAAGTTAAGTCGCATAGTGCTCAGAGCCATTGGAACCAACCGGCAGTATATTTACAATGCGAAGCCGATATTTTTATTGGCCGGTATGTTGATGTTTTTCGCGACGGTACGTCGGTATACCGATACTCTTCTCGGTACATCGACATTACGTAGCGATACTTTTTAAAATATCAATACATCAATTTCCGGACATTGTTAAAAATAACAACAGTCGTAGTACCAACGACTTGGTCGGAACTGGTTAGCATGGGTGATACTGACCGAGACCTCCATACCATGCACCATGTTATTTAGATCTTTTCCGCATCTGGTGGAAATGGATTTTCCAACGAGATATTCTCGACTGGATTTATGACAAAGGTGCTAATTTCTATCCTTGAAGAGCTAAATGATTAGTATAAAGTTTCGACTGTTTATTTCAAGGACTTAGTGACTACGTTGAAAAAATAGTGTAATGTATCTGAGTCACTTTGAAGTGTAGTACACAGTCAATAACAACGTGTAACCTAATTTTTTACGTTTCCTAGTACTTACCTCATCTCGTCAAGACAAGCAGTGTTCTGATTGACTGCAGGCAATGACATTGTAAGACTGTATCCGACATCCTTTTATAATTAATCTAATGATAATGATTGACGATGCTGATGATGAACGGGGTTTCTAAGGGACTCAAAACGGCATTATTAACAAGTTATTCTTTATGATCAATAAGCCAACAACAGAGTTTCGCGGGCAATATAGAACAGAATCTTGTCAAGATCTATGTCGTTGTCTCCTGAAACGGCTTATGGAGAAGCGTGCACTGCGAGTAGCTGTAATTGAAGATGTAGGACCAGCGGCCGAGCAGCAAGAAGTAGTAACTGTCTCAGGGAATGGGGCTTCAGGCCGAATATGTACTCCCGTGACTCAAAGTTCCCGCGGCACACCCCACCAGAAGAGTATGTAGCACAAAAGTTCCTGAATAGCAAAGATTAGAATATAATTTAGAAAATAACTGTCATTCGCCTATAAACTAGGTAGAGGAATCATTAGACACGAGAATATTTTCGAAGGTTACGTTTTTCGTGTGTGAGAACTGTATGTATTGTTACTGATTGCGCCTTGTAGATAGCACATACAGTAGGAAGAGAGCTTTTCATAGAAAAAGAAATTGTCGATGAATGCAAAGCGACTTTCTCATCGTTCCCTGAGGCTTCGTTTCATATCGGACTACATGTTGCATAGTCGTGAAGTACCGTATGGAAATTACTGAAATTATTTTTTGGATCTTCGTGGTCATTGGTGACACACAAGAAATTCATTCGTACTGCAGGTCAAGGGATAGAATGAAGGGTAATCTCCGTGAATGAGGTACTAACGCAAGTTGTCTCTTCCGATGAATGTCTTCCAGTCTAACCGCTGACGATCATCCTGCTTTCAAACTTTTTAATTTTTTTTTACTGTAGCTCATCTCCCTTTGATCACTACTATCATACTAGAGGTTAGTTCTGGATATAGTAAAAATAATTTTCAAACAATGATCTCACAAAACCTCTGTTTGCATCTGTGGATGAACGCTTAAATTGTTTGCAGACATGTAAATCTACATCCACACACCTAAAGCCAACTGACAGTGTGCGATACTTCTCGTATCACGGATTCTTACTTTCACGTATCGTCTTAATAAATTGAGTGTACACGTAATAATGACTAATGTTTTCAAAGGTGGTAGTGAAGGCCTATGCGTTAATTTGAGGTAAGCAGTGCCAGCTCACAAACGCCAGAGTCGAAACAAGCGAAAATCCTTGTGGTACAATAATTCTCATACTGAAATACAAGAACCAATGAATGATTCTCTATATGATGAACGAAAATGATTCATTACGTTCATGTATACTAACTTTATACAGTAACCAATCTGACCGATACATCGGGGTTACTAGAGGGGTATTTGAACCGCCGTCATGCCGAATGCGTTTTCAGTGTCTTACCACAGTCACATCTCGCACGATACTGTACTCTGTATTCGCAAGTTGAAATGTAGCGTCGCTCAGCAACTGTACAACGGCGTTTTACTCTGTAATGGAAACAGTAAACTTGCTTTCCGTGTGCTGAATACTCTTGGAAACTGTGTGACACTTGAAAGGCTGTACTGAGAAAAGTACATACGTAGAAGATTTCCGATGTGCAACATGTTGGCATGACTGTTCTAACAGACAAAGAAAACAGAGAAAATGGTACTTCAATACAACGACCGAGGAGGTAACTACACTATCTGATGAAAGGTTTCTGGACACCCTTACGTAATGCAGAATGTTTCGACTAGAAGTCACGAGAAGAGGGATTGCTAGTATAAAATGAGGCAGAGAGTGACTTTTTTATCGATACAGAAGCAGTAACATCAGAATATATCGTTCAGGGGGCTCAGAGACTTCTAATATAGACTAGTCACTGTATGTCACCATAGTAACAAATCCATCACATACATTTCAACCTATCTAAGGTTGCCCATATCGACTGTTGATTTCATTGTGAAGTGGAAACACGAAGGCACAAACACTGGTAAAAAATGTTCAAATGTGTGTGAAATCCTATGGGACTGAACTGCTAAGGTCATCAGTCCCTAAGCTTACACACTACTTAACCTGAACTATCCTAAGGACAAACACACACACCCATGCCCGAGGGAGGACTCGAACCTCCCCCGGGACCAACCGCACAGTCCACGAGTGCAGCGCCCGAGGCCGCTCGGCTAATCCCGCGCAAACACTGGTAAACCAAAACCACGCAGACCACATGTAATGAGTCATCGGGACCGTCGGCCGTTGCGGAGGGTGGTTTTAACAGCTCACACGAATCCGACCGAAGAGAAATCATTAGTAAGTTTGAACATGATGCCAGCAGTCCAGCTAACACAATGAGTGTGCGCAGGAAGTTATGAACAATGGAATCTACATCTACAAGTGCCTAGGAAAGGGTTCAATGAACAACCTCCAAGCTGTCTCTCTACCGTTGCACTCTCGCGTGGGAAGAACGAGCACTTAAGTTTTTCTGTGGGAGCATGGAATTCTCTTATTTTATCCTGATGATCATTTCTCCCTATGTAGGTGGGTGCCAACAGAATGTTTTCGCAATCGGAGGAGAAAACTGAAATTTCATGAGAAGATCCTGTCGCAATTAAAAACGCCTGTGTTTTAATGATTTCCATTCCAAATCACGTATCATGCCTGTGGCACTATCTCCCCTATTTCGCGATAATACAAAACTAGCCGCCCTTCTTTGAAATTTTTCGATGTCATCCGTCAGTCCCATGTGATGCGGATCCCACGCCGCAGAGCAATACTTCAGTATAGGGCGGACGAAAAAAATGTTCAAATGTGTGTGAAATCTGATGGGACTTAACTGCTAAGGTCATCAGTCCCTAAGCTTACACACTACTTAACCTAAATTATCCTAAGGACAAACACACACACACCCATGCCCGAGGGAGGACTCGAACCTCCGCCGGTACCAGCCGCACAGTCCATGACTGCAGCGCCATAGACCGCTAGGGCGGACGAGTGTGGTGTAAGCAGTCTCTTTAGTAGATGTGTAGCACCTTCTAAATGTTCTGCCAATGAATCGCAGTCTTTGGTTTGCTCTACCCACAACATTGTCTAAGTGATCGTTCCAGTTTAGGTTATTTGTAATTGTAATCCCTAAGTATTTATTTGAATCTACAGCCTGAAGATCTGTGTGACCTATCGCGTAATCGAAATTTAGCGGATTTCCTTTAGTACTCACGTGAATAACTTCAAACTTTTTCTTATTCAGGGTCAATTGTCACTTTTCGCACCATACAGATATCTTATCTAAATCATTTTGCAATTCATTTTGGTCATCTGATGACTTTACAAGACGGTAAATGGCAGCATCATTTGAAGACTATGTAAGACGGCTACTCAGATTGTCTCCTCTGTCGTTAATACAGATCACGAACAATAGAGGGCCTATAAGACTTCACAATAGAATGTTCGAGTGGCTCCTCATATATTTCTGTAGCCAATACTAAGTTCAAAATGGCTCTGAGCACTATGGGACTTAACTTCTGAGGTCAACAGTCCCCTAGACTTAGAACTATTTAAACCTAACTAACGTAAGGACATCACACACATCCATGCCCGAGGCAGGATTCGAACCTGCGACCGTAGTGTACGCGCGGTTCCAGACTGTAGCGCCTAGAACCGCTCTGCCATTCCAGCCGGCCAATACTAAGTGACACTTGAGGTAGTGCGAAGAGCGGCGCCATTGGACAGGGGATGCCTGGAAGCGAGTGACTGGATTGATGAATCACTCTATACTTATGGTAATCCACTGGAAGGGTTTGGGTTTGACGAAAGCCTGAAGAACGTTACGTGCAATCGTGTATAGCGCCAACAGTGAAGTACGAGGGTAATCCCAAAAGTAAGGCCTCTATTTTTTGTAAGTACAGAACTCTGTTTGTGTGGCAGTTGGTCACACTGTTATGAAGAGTGCTTCACGCGCCGTGTGTAAACATGCGCACGCAGCGCTGAGGCGCTGTCTTGGCTTTGCAGCTGTTGAGAATGGAGCTCCCGTTGGATGTTATCGCCAAGTGCGAATTGCGCTCAGTTATTCGGTTTTTGAACGCAAAGGGCACTGCGCATATTGAAATCCATCGCCAATTGACGGAAGTGTATGGTGAGTCGTGCATGGATGTCAAAAAGATTCGTAAGTGGTGTAGAGAGTTTGCAGCTGGTCGGAACGAAATTCACGACGAACAAAGGAGCGGGAGACAGTCAGTTTCTGAGGAGATAGTGTTGAAGGTTGAGCAAAGCATGCGTGAAGATCGGCGGATCACCCTGGATGATCTCTGCACGTTGGTTCCTGAGGTTTCCCGAAGCACCGCTCACAGAATTTTAACGGAAACATTGAACTACCGGAAGGTGTGCGCAAGATGGGTGCCATGCATGCTGACTGAGGACTACATGCGGCAATGAGTTGACGCTTCCCGCGCATTTCTTCACCGCCCTGCAGCTGAACAGGACAACTTTCTCGACTAAATTGTCACGGGTGACGAAACCTGGGCATACCACTTCACAGCTGAGACCTAGCAACAATCACGCCAGTTCATAACTTTCTGAACAGCATGGCGGCGAGGTGGTATGACATGGGCATACAAAAACTGCCACAATGTCTACAAAAATGTGTCGACAGAAATTATGATTATATCGAAAAATAGCTAAATGTTCAAACTGTAAACTGATGTAAACCATTGTAGAAATAAACAGGTCTATGTACTTATAAAAAATAGGAGACCTTACTTTTGGGGCTACCCTCGTACACAGTGTTACAATATGTAGGTGATTTTCGAGGTTAGCGTGCGGTCCCCTTGTTACACTTAAGAAAACGATAAATATGGAAGGACTCGAACACAATTTGCAGCACTGTGTGCAGCGTACAGTAGAGGAATGGTCAGAAGACGATGACTGTTTTATCATAATGACGTTTCACTTCGTCATAATGCAGAATCCGTGAGGTAATGGTTTGTGAACAACATCCTGGAATCCATGTGCCTGCCCAGGGTCCGACCAAGACGAACGTAACACCTTTTGGATGTGTTAGATGGTCGATTTTGCTCCAAAACCCAGGGTCCAACATCACTACATTCATTGGTTTCGGCTCTTGAGAAAGAGTGGGCCGTCATTTCTCCACAGACATTGACACATCTGAATGAAAGTGTTCTTAGCAAAGCTCAAGCTTTGATAAAGGTGAAGGGTGGACGCAATTCATGTTGCTGTCGACTAACAGTCAGATGCTGTTGGGGAAAAATGGAAGTGAGGGCCTTGAAAGATGTGTGTGTTCACAGCAGCACTTTTACTCACAAACCATATACGAATGAGAGCAAAAGTTTAATATTAATTTTACACGACATACTACTCTTCCCTGTCGCCGTAATACCTTATTTTAAATATTACATACGAATATCAGCCACTCAAGAAAGATTTTTTACCTCCCTTATTACTTGCACAGTGTAATATTTTGTGATACAAAAGCTCTTTCTCAGTGCTATTGACATCAGATAACGCTGAAATGGAGGTAAAAGTAAATCAGCATTCTTGGTGCAGGAAACATAGCTCGAATAGCCGATTTCAAGCTTACATAGTGCACGAATTATCACTGAACTTCAAGAAGGGTTTTCAGGACGATAGGTTGCCCACGAAATTGGCGTATACCAAAGTGACGTCAAGAGATGCTTGACTGGGTCCATTCACGATTGTAAATATAAACACAGGTTTTCATTCCGAGTTGAAAGCTTTTATTCTCACCTACTCCATCTCCCTGTAAGAATAATTTAGATTCCGTTAACTGTGTTATAGGGAACCAATTTCCTACACAGAGAGGAATACTTACTACACCCGCTCATATTTTGATTTTCCGCAGTTTCCCGAATTAACTTCGTACAAATTGAGGAATACTTCCTACTGATAAACCACGGACCATTAAGATTTCAAAATTAAAGTAAATTGTAATAAACTTAGTGTAGAAAAATAATTATTAACAGTATTATTTTGATTCTGGAAACTTATTTCCTATTTATATAGTGTGTCACAGGATGAATTGTCAGTATTCAGGTATGTGACGGCAGCGATCATTCGAAGAAATGAAGTCTAATGAACATGAGCGCTGAAATTCATACCTTAAGAGTTATGAACACTTCTTCATATTCGATAATGTGAAATATCTTCTACTGCAAGCTCTTTGCTTTCCGTAATTTGGGAGTAGGTAGTATGGATCAAAACAAGAAAAATTTGACTAGTAAATGTGGGCTCTAGAATGCATACCTTGTGAGCTATGAGCCCTTGTTTAGTTCAAATGGTTCAAATGGCTCTGAGCACTATGAGACTTAACATCTATGGTCATCAGTCCCTAGAACTTAGAACTACTTAAACGTAACGAACCTAAGGACAGCACACAACACCCAGTCATCACGAGGCAGAGAAAATCCCTGACCCCGGCGGGAATCGAACCCGGGAACCCGGGCGTGGGAAGCGAGAACGCTACCGCACGACCTTGTTTAGTGGAAGAGATGTTTCACAGTAGCGAAGAACAAATCCTCATAGCTCTTAAGGTATACATTTTAGAGATTATTTTTACTAGACTTTGTTGCTTCGAATGATTGTTCTTGCCGTACCCCTGGGTATTGGCCACACGCCCTGGGACACCCTGTAAATTGTGTATCTTCTTTCACTAGTACTTTGTGTGTGTGTGTGTTATGACATATTCTAATACATGTTTTACCAACAACGATGTACAATTAATGAAACTAAGTAAAGTTAAATATTTTGTGTAACAGAACGGGGAACAATGGAAAATGATCTGCACTTAAAGGCTTTGTGTTATCGCATTACAGGTACCGACAGCATTGGAATAGCCTGTGCAGGAGAATGCCTGGCAGCATGTAAACTTCAGCTTTACCCGCGCAGCATCTGCGAGAGGAGTATTTTCGCTCGGCCACCAGGAGACGTATTACAGTCCGCTGAAACCACAGTTAAGCTATTATTCTGAGGCGTCGGTGTGCGTATCAGCGAGGGTTTCATGACGGCTGTTTCCATTCCCCTTCGTTCACAGCGGCAGAGCTAAAATGCAAATCTGGACAAAGTAGAAGACGAGTATGATAAACTTGCAGTACCCTTCCAAGCTGAAATTCTCAAATGTCGGTTCAATCTGTTGTGTAAAAGCAGCTCCGATGTGTGCTAGAAGTTAACGAACAGGGATAAGTGGAAAGTTTTTAGCTGGCATATAGATGGCGATGGCGCTGATATCAATGCAATTCGGTATGTGTTGTGTTGGTGCATTATGTGAAGTAACACAGTAATAGACTCAACTTTATCAGAGATACAATTTCATTTGTAAAGGTTCTTAAAATTAGTCCTTACTGGTGTGTTTCTTTCAAATACATGCTTTGGATTACCGTGCGGGCCTAAAATTCTTAGTTTCGGCGAGTCCAACGATATCCAGAGTTGACGCAATTTTATACGGTGTATGTCATTTCATTTTCAGTAATTAGGAAGGGGACAGCTGCTCTCCAACATAGCCTAAATATCCTTGGAGGTGATCCATGCTCAGTACGTCTCCATCCTGCAACAACAGATGCTGTTATTACGCTGTTATTATAAGAAAGCTATGTGGAAGGTTGGTGATGCGTTTCTCATTTACTGACCAAATGCAAATGAAAAAAAAGAAAAGTTTGAGACACTTTAAAGAACCTAATGGTTCTTATGTATCGATTTGTTGTTGTGGGTGAGATGTGGAACAACCTTTTCAATCCTGAAGTGAAACAACAATTAAAACAGCCTAAGAAAGTACCGCACCATAAAAGGTGAGAATATTTTCATTTGCTGGAAAGATTATGGTCCGTATTTTCTTTCATGTTAAACAGAGGAGAAGGATATTTTTTTAGTTTTACCTAGGGGTAAAAAAACTATGGGCTCAGTCATTAGAACAAAGTGGAACTAGAGAGTGGTGGTGTTCAGCAACAACTGAATATTGAAATGTAAAGGAGGACAGCAGTCATTCGCAGACTCCGTCATTTATGGCGGATCTATACCTCGAAAATAATATCGTCGTCATTACTGTATTACCAGAAGAGTCACGTGGGCATAACCATGTCAGAGAATAAACGTAAGGCAATTGACGCCAGCGTTCACGTGTTCTGCCATGTAACTGCCAGCATCAATTGTCATATGTTAATGCTGTGGCATGGTTATGGCTACATGACTCTTCTGATAATGCACTGATGATGACTGTGTTATACTCGAAACCTAGATCTGTAATAACTGAAGATTTCTGCGACTGACTATCGTACTGCATTAAATTTGACTCTTTGTTCTTTGTTTTAGGAATCAGAATTTTTCCTGTATATTTTCTATCCAGTTGGTCGAGATGAACTGTATAATACGGGATGTAATGGGTGTAAGTGCAGATATTTCTATTGGTGACTGAGGACTGTGGAGTGAACAGCATTAAATGAGTATTTACATCATCTGCAAACTAATAATTATAGCTATTAGAAGTCAAATGTTTTTAGATTGGGTAGTACCGCCAAGTACATGTAGCAAGAGGGAGCCACTAATGCTTATTTTCCTCTCGGTAGCAGGTCAGCTGTTAAAGTATGGACATGTGGACGCAAAACAGTTAGTCCATCCTGACAGTCGTACTCCACTCACTGGTGCAGTTATAACCATGTAGAAAACATCAGGTCATAAAGTTTGTGACATGTTTGTGGTGAGACTAATCGATGCAGAAAGAGAACGACCAACACACTGATGTGTGTACATATTAAGGTACTGCTTTATTTGTTCATGAGACCCAGAAAATATTAGATACAGGCTCCCAGGTAGATGCTATTTTCCTTGACTTCCGGAAGGCGTTCGATACAGTTCCGCACTGTCGCCTGATAAACAAAGTAAGAGCCTACGGAATATCAGACCAGCTGTGTGGCTGGATTGAAGAGTTTTTAGCAAACAGAACACAGCACGTTTTTATCAATGAAGAGACGTCTACAGACGTTAAAGTAACATCTGGCGTGCCACAGGGGAGTGTTATGGGAGCATTGCTTTTCACAATATATATAAATGACCTAGTAGATAGTGTCGGAAGTTCCATGCGGCTTTTCGCGGATGATGCTGTAGTATACAGAGAAGTTGCAGCATTAGAAAATTGTAGCGAAATGTAGGAAGATCTACAGCGGATAGGCACTTCGTGCAGGGAGTGGCAACTTACCCTTAACATAGACAAATGCAAAGTATTGCGAATACATAGAAAGAAGGATCCTTTATTGTATGATTATATGATAGCGGAACAAACACTGGTACCAGTTACTTCTGTACAATATCTGGGAGTATGCGTGCGGAACGATTTGAAGTCGAATGATCATATAAAATTAATTGTTGGTAAGGCGGGTACCAGGTTGAGATTCATTGGGAGAGTCCTCAGAAAATGTAGTCCATCAACAAAGGAGGTGGCTTACAAAACACTCGTTCGACCTATACTTTCGTATTGCTCATCGGTGTGGGATCCGTAGCAGGTCTGGTTGACAGAGGATATAGAGAAGATCCGAAGAAGAGCGGCGCCATTCGTCACAGAGTTATTTGGTAAGCGTGATAGCGTTACGGAGATGTTTAGCAAACTCCAGTGGCAGACTCTGCAAGAGAGGCGCTCTGCATCACGGTGTTGCTTGCTGTCCAGGTTTCGAGGGGTGCGTTTCTGGATAAGGTATCGAATATATTGCTTCCCCCTACTTATACCTCCCGAGGAGATCACGAATGTAAAATTAGAGAGATTCGAGCGCGCACGGAGGTTTTCCGGCAGTCGTTCTTCCCGCGAACCATACGCGACTGGAACCGGAAAGGGAGGTAATGACAGTGGCACGTGCAGTGCCCTCCGCCACACACCGTTGGGTGGCTTGCGGAGTACAAATGTAGATGTAAAAGTATTTGCACTTCTACACAGTACACCGTGTATATGTCGTTCATAGCTAAACTCTTTGCAAGGTAATCAGTAAGATGAATCCTTTCTGTGTCCCATGAAGTCTTGGCTACAAACATTATCGAGCAAGATATCGATTCTAGATTTTTTAGTGCGGGGCCGAAAGCTTCCAACCACTGTCCCGATTGTGGTATCGTTTCTATCCTGATGTAGTGGGCCTATTTCACATCCACAGATACATACTGTCGAGTAAAATTACTTTGGTTATATTCAACACAATCAAAGCATTGCCGAGTAGCTCATTTGGTACCTGCTTTGTCAGAATTTAACATTTATTCATCCTGTCTCCCACAAAATGTTCTCTCACTTAATTATGAATTATGATTCACTGTCAGTTCTTTCTAATATCTTTAGTCCACGATCAGCAATACCACATTATTTATTATGTCAATATTTTCGTCTGCAGAGGTAGTTTTGAGATGTAGTTCATATGGATCATCTACATGAGCAGTATTGAAAGGTCTGAATCAGACACCCATTCTGAAATATTGAAAATTATGTAGTAGATTCCGTATAAAATTTCACTAACTTTGGATGAACTTTCGCTGGCGATAATCCATGCAGCAGAGAGTTGTATGATCACATACTATTCCAGTTTATCTTACTGAAAGATAAATGCTTAACATTTTGTATAAATAACGCTATTATGTAGATAAGATGACACTTAACTAACGTTATCATGCAATACGTATCAACATAGAAAAACTTACAATCATATCAGTACTGTTCTGTGAGTGACCAAGATCTCTTCACATTGGCGTTGAGTAATTGCACTAACGTAGTCACTAGCAATGTTTTACAGAAGTCCTAAGAAGAGAAACTGACATGTATGAAAAGCAGGGGAGAATGGCCAAAAGACGAGAAAAATCTTGAGCACGTGTACGTATGGGCTTTGCAGCAAACTCTGAACGGGCATCTGTGGCTTGTAATTATATCAGACTGATTAGAACCATCTATAGCGCGTTAACGTCCGTAGCTTCATTCAACGTCTTCTAAAGCAAACGACATCTGGAAAAGAAGAAAATTTTAAGACAGTACTGCTGCTGGTCATGAAATAGGGCCACGACTGTCATGCTGCACGTCCCAGTGACAAAATAAATAAATTCACCCGTGTTAAAATCGGGAATGGATGCCAAATTGCCAAATACAATATCACGACTATAAAAGGAGGGGAAGAGGGGGAGGGGGAGGGGGAGGGGAGGGGGAGGGGGAGAGGGAGAGGGGGGATTTATCTCATATCAGTGAAGAACCATGCGATCTTACATCGTTCTTTCGTAGCTTGGACTCTGAGTATCAGATTCTGATGCACAGATGGTGGAAGACAGTTTCAAGTGATTCTGTTCACCCTGCACTTCGCAGACTACATGAAGTTCCGGAAAATCTAGCAACTTGGTACCACTTATTTATCATTCGAATTTACCGTTACTTCTGCACCTAGGGTCATTGATATTCTAGTAGTGGCTATTTTGTCCTATGCGACCAGTGTGGCTACAAAAAAAGAAAACGAAAAGTAGCGACTTTGATTACTGCTTAGCGCTCTTCAGCGACGAGGTCGTTAGAGCTGGCTGCAGACTCGCATGGAACTGGAATGACTATGTACTTTTAGAAGTAAACATCCCGCAATTTCCCTTAACCGTGCTGTCCATCTATCTTTTACGAAAATACTTCGATCCAAGCGTTTTCAGCCGATTACACTTCCGATGACAGCCACTGTACTAGAGGATACTTCTATGCTTGTATGTGTCTTCGTGAGCCTAGTAAGACACTATAGAATGGTTGTAGTTCACACACTGATCGTTGCTGTACTCTAAATATACAGATGTCACCTGGTAGTGAGACTGAGAAAACACGGAAACAAGCTGCTACAACAGTGCCAAAAATGTATTGTGAAGTACGTCTTTTTCACAATCATTGAAATCCTAAGTGACTAAATGGGTTCTTCACCAACCACCAATAGCTGTAAATGGCTTGCATTTGAGTTACAATTCATCTATCTAAATTTATTACTATTTATATTTAGTTGATGATGAGTCTCTTTTTTACACGTACTGTAACCTTAATTTCAGTATGTTTCTTGGTCAATTCGAACTAAGTATATAAATACGTGTACACCATTTACATTATATATTTACCAATATTTCGCAAGCCATATTATTTTGTATAGCAGACAGTAATTTGTGTGTCACTACTGTCACTTGTGTTTCCATATGTTACGCGGCAGGAACAAATGTCGGTTACCCGCGTGAGACGTGGAATGTCTTGGCCTCTCGACTGCTACGGTCGCAGGTTCGAATCCTGCCTCGGGCATGGATGTGTGTGATGTCCTTAGGTTAGTTAGGTTTAAGTAGTTATAAGTTCTAGGGGACTAATGACCACAGCAGTTGAGTCCCATAGTGCTCAGAGCCATTTGAACCATTTGTCTTGGCCTCTAACGTCATGGTTATATTGTAAGACTTATGTAATAGAAAATAAAATGAAACGTGACTCTTCTTGAAGTATACTATCTTCTTATCTAAACAGTAAAACCTCTTCGTGATACAGAATGCCTCGCTTGTAAACTCTGGAAATGGCTTGACATCTCCATGACGATTCAGCACTAGCTAAGGGCCTCTGTCTCTTCTGTAATTTACACTGGTAAGGGTCCCAGAACGACGGGCAACTTTGAAGAATCGCTCAATCGAAGATTTTGTAAGCTACCACCTTTCCTAAAAATGGTTCAAATGGCTCCAAGCACTATGGGACTTAACATCTGACGTCATCAGTCCCCTAGACTTAGAACTACTTAAACATAACTAACCTAAGGACATCACACACATCCGTGCTAGAGGCAGGAGTCGAACCTGCGACCGTATTAGCAGCGCGGTTCCGGATTGAAGTGCCTAGAACCTCTCGGTCACAGAGGTCGACCCACCTTTCCTAGATTTCTTCCAATGTGTACTGTATATGTGGCATCTGCCTCACATAGTTTTATCTCACCGTTCCCTTTTAACGCTCCGGACGTATACTCAAACGTATTTTACGTTTTTTTCTGTTCCCGGTGATCGATCATCAATGGTGCAACGGAATAGCAATCGACCTTTCCACCACTTATGCTCAGTACTCTGCATTTGTTTGTGGTGAGGGTCAACTGCCCGTTTCTGAAATAATATTCTTCTCGTATCATCTGCAGGTCTTCCTGCATTACAGTTTTCTAGCTTTGCGACTTCCCTATACAAAACTGCACCGTCCGCGTAACATCCTCGTGGACCATCGGACGTTATCCGCGATATAATTTACACATATAGTGATCAGTAACAACCCCAGAAGTACGTTCGAAGCTACTTAAGCATCTGACGCTTTCTGCTCGTTAAGAATAAGCTGCTGAGCTCTGTGTAATAGTATGTACCCAAATTAATCAGAGGAGTGGTATGATATTCCATATGGTCGTATATTGTTCTCTAGGCAACAGTGAAAATCCGGTCAAAACTTTCCAAAAACCAAGAAAGGCAGTATCAAGCTGGTTGCTGATATCTATTGTATTCTCAATGTTACGTATGAATAAGGAGAGATGAGCTTCACAACATCGCTGTTTCCGAAATTCATACTGATTTGAATCTTCAAAACATCATGATGAGAGTGTCTAAAATGTGTTACAGAATTCTGCAATAGAGAACGAAAGCGATAACGGGAATGTATTGCGCCTACGATAAACTGCTTCTAGAAGAGGAGTAAATTCATTTCACCATACCCCGTGCCATTTCCTCTGCTGAGAGGTTTCAAGATGAATTTTTATACAGTGATCACTTATCAGTTCATGTTCGAAATTTATGATGTTGTTTTATAGTTTCGTTGGTTGAAAAATTTGGAAACGCTGTTTAGGAAAAATTAAACTTGCTTCAAGTAATTCTATGCCTATGCAGTGCTCACATTGAAAGATATTAATATATGAAGATACTGAAGCGCACAGATGTCACTCCATATTAGACATTCATATGTACATATTTTTCTGTTTAGAATATTCAGAATAATTAGTGCTTCTAAGTCATAAAGTAATGCTGAATCATTAAATTTATGTAGTTATCCTAGTTCTTATCTGCAAGAAAGTAACTATTAATTCAAGGCAAAAAAGTTTCCCTTCAGAAGTTATGGTATTAGGCTTGAATTTGTCCCAGCGTGGGAAATTCTTCCCTTATTTCAGGCCGGCCGAAGTAGCCGTGCGGTTAAAGGCGCTGCAGTCTGGAACCGCAAGACCGCTATGGTCGCAGGTTCGAATCCTGCCTCGGGCATGGATGTTTGTGATGTCCTTAGGTTAGTTAGGTTTAACTAGTTCTAAGTTCTAGGGGACTAATGACCTCAGCAGTTGAGTCCCATAGTGCTCAGAGCCATTTGGATGTCTGCAAAATAACAATGGACGTGGTGCGCACACACACAGTGCACAACGTTTCAAAGAACTTCAGGGAACGAGCGACCAAAGCTGTAACATATGGTATGACAACTAAGTCTTGATTTAACGTAGTTGATAAATTGGCAAGGTGTGATTGGCTGATCTAGAAGACGTGATAAACGTAATAATCCGACTTAAACTCGGCGCATAAGCTGTTATAGTTATAATCTATCGACTGATTATGAAGGCAGCAGCTCAGAGTTTTATTTTTGGAAGTATTCATTTATAGCTGTCAAAGACGAATGCTAGCTTATGCAAGACGCTACTCGCTGTCAACAAGTAAGGCGCAGGCTGTCATCCCGCAAACCAGAAGAAACATCGACGCGACAGACCGGTACATTAATGGACATCCAGGAGCCCCTTTTGTGCAAACGCTTACTAGTACACAGAGACAGCAGAGACCTAGCCAGAGAATATTTGTGTTCAGAAAACGGAGATGTACAGGTGGTGCCACTATGAAGCTACTGACATGATTGTTATAGCAGGGCCATGTTTTTTATAATATAGTTTTATTGATACCTGCAGTGGATGAATCGTCGAATGGCAGGTACGTTTTATCAAACTGCTGTGGAAAATCGTTAGCCTTAAACATTCCACATGTAAACCCATTTCCTGCAACTTAGCCACTGAATTTTTCCCGTAGTTTCTGTGTGGGGCAGAGAGACGAAAATATTATGTGTTTTTTGTCTGGGGACTTCAGATTCTAGCTGATGAGAAGGACTAAAAATGTACTAGTGTTGACAAAATACTGGAACACAGCTAATAATTCATAAAAAGAGGTGTATTAGACTACACACATTCACGTGGGGCAATGAGATGCATTGATTTCCCCCTCGTACTCGCTCACGGCAGCAAGGATCATATTCCTGTTCAGCTGTCCGTATTTAGTTGTTTCATTATTCCCTGAAGCGATTCAATCGGATGTCATTTGATATGGATTCGGTCGAATTCCTTCACCGCCCTTTTCGGGCATGTACTACCTCTCTAAAGATCTACTAAACAACAGGATGCCACCGATAATCTTCCTTCCTTAAACAAAAGTGGTTTCAATAAGATTAATACAATTTCACAAAACTATATCTTCTATACGAATAAGGGTAGACTTGGTGTGAATTTAACTTACGCACAAGACTATGACGTTATTACTTTTTCAAGAGTAAGCCAATTTTTCACGGGTATTTATTTTACACGTACGTGATTGCATACTCGTGGTACTTTTTACAGTTACGTTTACCATAAAGGTTTTCATTCACTTTGACAAATGTTTAATGTGTCCCCCACCGGACGCACCGTAAACATCCTAACGCGGGCCAAAACAGTCACACACATTTTATGGTATGTCTGTAGCTACTGCATTCACTGCCGTTGCTGTGCCCCGTAGTAGTGGACTAAATGTTGATGGAAGGTGAGCCACATTGAAAGACCATTCCACAACGAGTTTTTACCGTGAGATCAGGTGACATAGAGCCCAATGATGCAAGTTCGGCAAACCACTTAAGTTATCGTTGAAGCAAGTCAATCCTTTGCCCTACCACTTAGTTTGGCGAAATCTGTGCCCAAGAAATTGGAGAGACGCGCGTAAAACGAACCTGCGTGATGCACGAGATAATCGCAGTATAAGCTGACATGCCAATACCTGCTACGTAGCTACATATTTATTTGTTTCGCGTGATACTGCTCTTGTAGATGTTAACAATAATTCTTGTTTCTGTTTATAGGTATTTTTATCAGACTCAATTTCAAACAAAACTTTAAAATACATATATTAATTTTTACAATACTTTAATAGAAATTATAATTTCGTGGACGTACTCGTCCTCAGGTATGACTTCTTCAGAAAGAATGTAATAACACGACATCTAAACGTAGATAGCGTTAGCGAAAAATGTAACTGCACGAAGAAATGCTCTCCTTGGACGAATGCCTAATAGAAAAATAACAATACCTTTAAAATTAGTAGTCCTGCACTGTATGGTAGTTTGGAAAGTATTATGGCAGATGTAGCGCCACTTTACACTCCTTGCATTCCCAAGTCGTTTCTCTTCGTACTTATGCAAACATTGCACACTCTTGTGGGTTTTGTTTTAGGCGTCTAATCTATGTGTTTAGGGATATGAGCCTATATTGCTCTTGGAATCGAAGAGGTGTTTCGCCTTGTGACGGTTTACCATGATTTTTGTAGTACTGCAATTTGACATTTCCTCTGCTGTGTTTATTCGATACTCAGCATGTTTCCTTTCTCTGATTGTGTATTGATTTTTGGATAATGTACGTATCGCATAGAGCCATAAACCACAAATAAGCCGGCCGGAGTCGCCGTGCGGGTCTAGGCGCTACAGTATGGAGCCGAGCGACCGCTACGGTCGCAGGTTCGAATCCTGCCTCAGGCATGGATGTGTGTGATGTTCTTAGGTTAGTTAGGTTTAATTAGTTCTAAGTTCTAGGCGACTGATGACCTCAAAAGTTAAGTCGCATAGTGCTCAGAGCCATTTGAACCATCTGAACCACAAACAAAGAAAGGTTTCGCCCGAAATTAGTCCACACTAGTGTGATTCTCTGTGTTTACATTTGTTCTGCATTTTCTTCCACGAGCTGGACTCGTCAGAATACAGCAATGGGTTAAGAAATGCTTTCACACGCAGGTAGAAGTGCATGCTGAAAATGGGATTATTGGCATGTTCTCACAGTTGTGGAAAGAGCTCTAGCGAATGAACGAGCGAACCAAATGCATCAGGTGGAATTATTATCGGTAGCGACATGAAAAGACAACTTAGAAGTGTCACAATGGTAAACTCTTAGTTGCTGCACGTAACTTAAAATTCACCCCACATTTCTGTCTTTATTCATGTAAAAAGTAGTCTTGTGGTATCAGAAGAATGTTTTTGAAACATCCTTTATACGGATCCTTTAAGTAGAAGGCACTTTCAAAATTTTTTTCAGTGAGTGGATTTGATCGCCAAACTAATTCTGAAGAACTGCAGAAACGGCTTTGGTTCTCTCTTCATTAGACTCGAAACGTTTTTTCACCTCAACATTTCTTAGTGTCTGGAAACTGGTAGAGGTCAGAGAGAACAAAATCAGGAAATGGGTAAATGTTCCAGAAATTCCCACGTAAACTTATTGCCAAAGCACGTTTGTGCGCAGGTGCATAGTCGTCGTGATAATGATCTTTTTCTTTATTTTCCCCTTTCCACATTAGTCATTTTCTCAAATATCTCTTCATCCATGGCTAGTGACTTGGGTAGAATTCGACAATTACTGTTTGGCCCTGTGCCAATATACTGAGTAAAAAAGTAACGTACGTTTGGCTCGTAAAACACTGACCATCATCTTTTCCGTATAAGAAATCAGCATCATCGACTTTGTTGTAATAACATTGATTTAGGTCCAGTATTTTGGTTTTTGGATGACCCCCTTCTCATCCACAGCGTGAAATGTTCCATCGTCCATGCTGCGGCACTAGTGGCGTGGCGCTAGGTCTCGCTCGCCAGCACCCACGCACTCGTAACGACGTGTGGTGCGCGAGACAAATTACGTTACGTCTCCCGCCGTTGGTTAACTAGGAAACGTTTCCAGAATGAAATTTTCACTCTGCAGCGGAGCGTCTGCTGATATGGAACTGGCCGGCCGCTGGTGGCCGAGCGGTTCTGGCGCTACAGTCTGGAACCGCGCGACCGCTACGGTCGCAGGTTCGAATCCTGCCTCGGGCATGGATGTTTGTGTTGTCCTTAGGTTAGTTAGGTTTAAGTAGTTCTAAGTTCTAGGGGACTTATGACCTCAGCAGTTGAGTCCCGTAGTGCTCAGAACCATTTGAACCATTTTGAGCTTACGGAATATCGGACCAGGTTTGTGATTGGATTCAGGATTTCCTAGAAGAAAGAACACAACATGTCATTCTTAACGGTTCAAAATCTGCAGATGTAGAGGTAATTTCGGGAGTACCGCAAGGAAGCGTGATAGGACCTTTATTGTTTACAATATACATAAATGACTTAGTTGACAACATCGGTAGCTCCGTGAGGCTATTTGCAGATGACACGGTTGTCTAAAAGAAAGTAGCAACATCAGAAGACTCGTACGTACTCCAGGAAGACCTGCAGAGGATTAATGAATGGTGCGACAGCTGGCAGCTTTCCCTAAACGTAGATAAATGTAATATAATGCGCATACATAGGGGCAGAAATCCATTCCAGTACGATTATGCCATAGGTGGTAAATCATTGGAAGCGGTAACGACCGTAAAATACTTAGGAGTTACTATCCGGAGCGATCTGAAGTGGAATGATCACATAAAACAAATAGTGGGAAAAGCAGGCGCCAGGTTGAGATTCATAGGAAGAATTCTAAGAAAATGTGACTCATCGACGAAAGAAGTAGCTTACAAAACGCTTGTTCGTCCGATTCTTGAGTATTGCCCATCAGTATGGGACCCTTTCCAGGTTGGATTAATAGAAGAGATAGACATGATCCAGCGAAAAGCAGCGCGATTCGTCATGGGGACATTTAGTCAGCGGGAGAGCGTTACGGAGATGCTGAACAAGCTCCAGTGGCGGACACTTCAAGAAAGGCGTTACGCAATACGGAGAGGTTTATTATCGAAATTACGAGAGAGCACATTCCGGGAAGAGATGGGCAAATATTACTACCGCCCACATATATCTCGCGTAATGATCACAACGAAAAGATCCGAGAAATTAGAGCAAATACGGAGACTTACAAGCAGTCGTTCTTCCCACGCACAATTCGTGAATGGAACAGGGAAGGGGGGATCAGATAGTGGTACAATAAGTACCCTCCGCCACACACCGTAAGGTGGCTCGCGGAGTATAGATGTAGATGTAGATGATATGGAACTTCCTGTGCCGGACCGAGACTCGATTTCGGGACCTTTGCCTTTCGCAGGCAGGTGTTCTACCGGTTGAGCTACCCAAGTACAAACAGGCACCGTGCGAACAGGTCTTGAAGGCCCAACGGTATCGATGGTACCGACCGGCCGCCGTCTCATCCTCAGCCGTTTGCGGATACGGAGGAGCATGTGGTCAGCACACTGCTGCCGTTGTCAGTTTTCGTCACCGATGGCGCTACTTCTCAATCAAGTAGCTCCTCAATTGGCCTCACAATGGCTGAGTACACCCTGTTGCTAACAGAGCCCGGCAGACTGGACGGTGACTCATCCGAGTACCAGCCAAACCTGGCAGCGCGTAACTTCGGTGATCTGACGGGAACCGGTGTAACCACTGCGTCAAGGCTGTTGACCAAACTCAACTCACCTCGCACGATTTTCTTTCATTGGTCCGTATTCCGGTCTGGATGTGAATTTTAGGAGGTTTTCAACGTCCCACTAGGTGAATACCGGGTTGGTTCCCATATTCCGCCTCGGATACATGCTACAAAAACAATTAGAAGACTGAAACTTCCTGGCAGATTAAAACTGTGTGCCGGACCGAGACTCGAAATCGGGACCTTTGCCTTTCGCGGGCAAGTGCTCTACCAACTGAGCTACCCAAGCACGACTCGCGACCCGTCCTCACAGCTTTAATTCCACTAGTACCTCGTCTCCTACCTTCCAAACTACGCAGAAGCTGTGAGGACGCGTCGTGAGCCGTGCTTGGGTAGCTCAGTTGGTAGAGCACTTGCCCGGAAAGGCAAAGGTCGCGAGTTCGAGTCTCGGTCCGGCACACAGTTTTCATCTGCCAGGAAGTTTCATATCAGCACACACTCCGCTGCAGAGTGTATATTTCATTCTGGAATGAGAAGATTTTCTCACACATGCGTACAGAATTTACTGTATACGCAGACAGGCTGGATGTACTGCTTCTGTCTTTGGGAATGAGTAGGTGACTGATGACTATAGCTATTCTGAGTCATTGAACATTTAATCAGCATCAGTTCGAGCCTCTGGTTGTGCCTCTCGGTTTCTTTCACGTTAACTATGACTGTTGCCGCAGATCACGGTGAAGATTCTGTATGATCGGCATTCTAATTGTTTCCGTCTTTATTACTGTGGCTGCCGCTGTGGACTCAGCGGACGACGGTATCGAAGTAGCCGATGCTGTTTCTAATGGCTGAGACTGGTGAAGAGTGCTACATCTCCTGGTGTCACACCTCTAATACCTCTGACACACACACCTACCTAGATAAAAGTTTAGTAAATTGTTACGGGAACTCTTCTGAGATATATGTGACTAAATAGGAATTGTACTACGTCGATCCGACGCATGGTATACCTTGTTATCGAAATAGAGGGGAATTACAAACTCGGTGTAGCATCACGTGACCTGTCTTTACGAGACGGTAGTGAGTGCATGTGTAGATTCCATGCAGAGGTGCCCGTGAGACCTGTTCCGACGCAGTACACGTGTCAGCTGGCGTATTTGTGTGTCGAGACGCTAAGTCGTATATCAATATGTGTGGTTTGGTACACCGCCTGTAATAAAACTTAACACAACACTGTCAAATGGCAGCAGCAGCTACAATTGAAATATGATAACTTCATTAGTTGCTGATAGAAAGGAATTTACTTAAAACCATAAATTTCCCATATTGCGTAACACTATATAATTTCCATGGTACCTAATACTGTGGATTCATGGTGTGCATCATACACACATTGTGATACGTATTATGCAAAAACAACAGATATTTATGTAAAAAAATATTTTTACCTTTGCTCTTCAGACACGTAGATGCATTATCAATTTTTTCCGGTGTTTTAATGAGTATAATTTGTCAGAATACATGAATCAATTATATTCTTATGATTGATCAAATAGGTGAAGTACCTAGTTAAATGAGAACAAATCCGATCCTTACCCCCTCAGCTAATATCAGCCAGCCAGAGGAAAGCGTGTTGCAAAGTTCAGTAGCTGGGAAATTGACTATGTATGCTAAAGTAGTGGGGACTCGTGATTTGGTCTTCAGAGAGTAAGGATGCGTTTATTGAACCTCTGAAAATTTGATAATATATTTCATTAATGCGTTTAGGTGAAAGAGTATAAAGTGGACATGAATATTAGTAACGTATTCACATTATTCTCATGAAAGAGAAAACTGCTTTTCTTACCACAGTTCATAATACCGCATGTTATATTATGCAGACTTTTAATAAACACACTACCTCGATAATGGGTAAGGAAGTGCGTAATATTATGGCTAGCATTACTGATCGCTGTATATCGTGTGAACATTTAAGTGGCAGTGAACTGATTTTATTCCTGTTTCTTGCCTGAAGGTCATTGATTTATGTGAATACTGACTATAAGTGTGTTTCGTACAAATGCACTGAGGAGTCAATAAATAAATGAACATCTTTTTAAAACCGTGAAGTGTACACCACAAAAATGTACTTGTTTTAGTGTGGACCTGGTGGCATTTTTTGTGACTTTTCTACTTAAAAAACGGCCCAGTTATTTTTAAAAGCATTTAGTTTTTTTAGTTAGATAACCGAGACCAGATGGGTAAAATGAGCTTTTAGCATTCCAAAAGTTAACAAAATGCAGTCTTGTATGCGTACAGTGCAGTCAGTTTTTAGCAGCGTTTCTTAGGTTTTATGAATTACGGTGCAGGGGATCTATGGACCTTATTGAGGTAAGTAAGCTATGTGAAGGAATGTAATCACGACGCCGTTGTACGGACAGAGACGGAAGATTACGGTGTGTGTGTGTGTGTGTGTGTGTGTGTGTGTGTGTGTGTGTGTGTGTGTGTGAGAGAGAGAGAGAGAGAGAGAGAGAGAGAGAGAGATGCTTCTAGGATAGATAGACTCCGATGGCAATGTCCAATTAGCCATTCAAGGAACTACGCAAAGTTACTAACGGGTCGGCGAAGCATATACCCGTAGAACGGTGAGGTATAGCCACTCGAAGCACTTAAAAGCTCTCAGTTTTCCTTAAAGCAGTGCTAGCAGCAGCTCTTGAGCGGCGGAAATTATGTGGAGGTAGTTGCACTCTGCTGTTTTAACTTTCCGCTTCGGATTCGAGTGGCCGCACAGCCGATACGGCGCCCGGATCGGCGCTCTTTGGTCACCAAAGAACGCTCGTTCCGTGAGGCTCTTTTTTGTTTTAACAGAAAGGCGGAAAACGGGTGGATTTAATTCCAGAGCGCAGGGTGGCGCACCTCGAGTACCGATTGGGAACTCAAACGATCCGTGTCCGAAGACTTGTCCGTAGCGCCCAGATCTAAAATAGGACCAGCGCCGTGTTTTAGACGGAACGCTTTTGCGTCAAGGTTTAGATGTTAATCTGCTCACAAACTATAACATTCCTGTCATGTCTTACACTGAAAGGTTTTTGTGAAGAGGCCATATTAACTAAACACTTCTGCTCATCCAGTATTTTACAGATTTCACAAGCAAAGTGAAAAAAATTAGTACAGTCTCAGGTGCCACGTGGGACATACAGTTTGTATCATTCTGGCAGATGTGTCTTTCCACAATACTGTTTTGCAACTTCAAAGTACGTACAAGTCTCGTGAGCTTTACGAGTGCGAGTCATAAATTTTGCGCTAAACTGAAACATACTATGACATTACGAGGGGTGTTCAATAAGTTACGCAACACACTTTTATTCTCTACCAGTTTCGGTTGAAAAAATGAGTAAATTGTAGCGGGACATCGAGGAATATTCGAGTTTCAATTCCTATAGGTTGATGAAGTCCCGATAGCTGACGGCGCTACGCGTAGCCTTCAAAACGGCGTCTGTAACGGAAGTGCGTTCCAAGCAGAGGGCTGCCATTGAGTTTCTTTTGGTTGAAAACCAGAGCATAGCAGATATTCGCAGGCGCTTGCAGAATGTCTACGAAGACCTGGCAGTAAAAAAAGGCACGGTGAGTCGTCGAGCGAGGCGTCTGTCATCGTAGCAACAAGGTCGCGAAAACTGTGCGATCGTCCGCGTGCCGGCCGGCCGCACACAGTTCCTGCAATGTTGGAACGTGAGGACACTCTCATTCGAGGTGATCGACAGATGACAATCAGATAGCTCGCTGCACAACTGGGCGTGTCTGTTGGTAGTCCTGGCACGATCTTCTACTACGAGGGCGGTTCAGAAAGTAACCTCCGATTGGTCACAGTGCGGGTTGTGTGGGGAGTAGCGACGCCATCTGTGCGTTCACGCACTCAACAGGTCAGTCGGCATCAAGCCGTGGTCGAGTGAACGTCGTACCTGCGCTAGTTTAGTTTTTGTGGCAGTTTGAAATGTGTGCTGCAATAGAAAACCCCGCCAAATGTGAAGTGCGTGCTGTCATAAGGTTTTTTACAGCCAAAGGATATTCTGCAGCAGCTATTCATCGTGAGCTTTGTGCCGTGTACGGACCAAGAGTTATGAGTGAAGGAGTTGTCCGTGAATGGGCACGTTTATTTAAAAGTGGACGAGAAAACGTTCATGATGAAGAGAGGAGTGGTAGACCATCATTGGTGACTGACGAACTCGTTCAGACAGTTGATGCAAAAGTTCGTGAAAATCGACGTTTCTCAATGTCGGAGTTGTCTACTGGTTTTCCACAGATTTCTAAGACTCTCTTGTACGAGATAGTGACAGCAAGATTGGGTTACCGTAAGTTCTGTGCACGATGGGTGCCCAAAATTCTTACCGACCACCATAAAACTCAAAGAATGGCCTCTGCATTAGACTTTCTGTCACGTTATGAGGACGAAGGAGAACCATTGTTAAACAGAATCGTGACCAGTGACGAAACCTGGATTAAGTACGTGAACCCTGAGACGAAAGAACAATCAAAGATGTGGGCACATTCAAATTCGCCTACCAAACCAAGAAAAGCCTCGCAAGATTTTTCTGCCAGAAAACTGATGGCAACGGTGTTTTGGGATGCCAAAGGGGTGTTGTTGGTTGAATTCATGGAACGTGGTACGACCATTAATCAAGACGTGTACTGTGAAACAATAAAAAAGTTACGACGGGCTATACAGAACAAACGCCGTGGTATGCTGACTTCCGGTATCGTTTTTTTGCACGATAACGCCCGTCCTCACTCTGCTCGCAGAACAACGGCCCTTCTTGAGTCCTTCAAGTGGGACGTTATCAACCATCCACCTTACAGCCCAGACCTGGCGCCAAGTGATTATCACCTCTTCATGCATTTGAAGAAATGGCTCGGGTCACAGCGGTTTGATGACGACGAAGAGCTCAAAGATGCGGTCACAGGCTGGCTCCAGGCACAAGCGGGTGATTTTTATGCAGAAGGAATTTCAAAGCTTGTGAAGAGATACGATAAGTGCCTCAATCGCTATGGAGACTATGTAGAAAAATAGTGCAAAGATGTAGTTGTAAGATGTATATATTAAAATATTTTTATTTAACTTGGTGTATTTTTTTAAATCAACCGGAGGTTACTTTCTGAACGGCCCTCGTATTTGGGGTACTCTAAGTTGTGTGCCCGCTATTTTACTCGCCACAGGAGACCGTACAGAGCAACGAAGAACCATTTGTGAGGAACTGCTTACGCCTTTCTGATAGTAACGAACTTCTCCTTCTCCATGACAGCGCAAAGTTTGACACAAGTCTGCGCACCCGAGAGGAGCTCAAAAAACTTCATTGGACTATTCTTTCACATTCAGCCTACATCCCGGGTCTCAAAGCTTATGACTTCCATCTGTTTGGCCCAATGAAGGATACACTCCGCGGGATGCAGTACGTGGATGATTGGGATGTTATTGATTCTGCAAGAGGTTGATTCTGCCATCGATCAGTAGAGTGGTAGCATGCGGTCATACAGGCCCTGCGCATAAGGTAGTGTAAGGCCATCGCATGGAATGGAGACTGTGTTAAAAAATATGTTTTTGCAGCCAGAAGAATGGGGAATACTATGGTGTATTGTAACCCTGAATAAAACCCACCTCGTTTCAGAAAAAAAAGTGTGTTGCATTACTTATTTCAATTAATTAACCCAACAGAATCTCCTAAGATGGGAAGATGGATGCATACTGATATTCAAATCTGTTAAAGATAACCTCGTGGCTGATAATTTCACTTTGCCAGTTTCAGAAAAATTTGGCCTTTAGTTAATGTGGCGGTACATAACAGTCAAAAAGTGATTATTACTAACCTGAATAACAAGTTTCATGAAACACTTTGCACAAAATCGATAAACACTACAACAGAAAACATTTGCGATGTTCGAATAAATTCACATCGCGCTTGCAGAAACGCTCAAACCCGCCCGGATAGACGAACGAAATGGAGCCGCGCTGACGCCGGATCAAATCTGCACGGCCGATTAGCGACGAGGGCCGGCGTGCTGGACTCCCTGGATGTGATTTTTAGGGGATTTTCCCATACCCGACTAGGCGGATAGCGGGCTTCTACCCACGTTTCACCACAGTTATACGATTCGCAAACATTTAGAAAAGTTCTCACACTTCCTCAGACAAATCGGGTACGCAAATCCGTCCCAGGTGGAAACGGTGTCGTCAAGAACGGGATCCGGTCACACACTACCACTAACATTGCCTCATCCGTAGCAGTTGTAACATGCCCACCCCCTGGGGACGCAGGATATGGCAAGTAACAGAAAAAGAAGGAATAGGAGAACCGCACACCAGTGTATTGCGCTCGTCACATGGTTCAGAACTACGCCACTAATATTGTTTTAGGATTTTCGTTATTATCTTACATCATTTGGATCAATGACACTACGGTCTCTTCAAGGCGTCCACGAACATTTTCTCATCGTAATCTATATGAGCTACAGCTAGATCGTTACTGTTTATCGATCTCTTTACTAGCTTGACGTCATAATCTAACCCACTTTCGTTTTGATTCCATTAAAATGGAAGACGGGCTATAGTGTGTCAGAGCACTCGACCGTTCACCTATGGGTAACAAATAAGTTGTCATCGAACCCAAAATGAATTCTGTGAATCGGGGTACAGAAGCGACATCGAGTAGGCCTATCTCTAGTAGCAAATGGAATGTGGCAGTGCACAAAAATTTCCAAGGCTCAAAAAAACACCAAAATTTGCCGTTCGAGGCATGGAGGAAGATCTCCTGCACTGATAGTCCTGTACAAGTTGGAAGATGCTGTGGACATGGTCCGAAAAGTCTTTACACGAAATGAGGTATGGATTCCTTAATCTCTATTTGAAGCAAGTGTAAGGTGGCAGCTTGAATGAATGTTAATTTCGCACCTTACATGAGATTTTATACGTCGTAACAAGTAGATGGACATGCCACTTGACATACTTCAGTGGTAGTGAGCAGATGCCCATCAAAACGTACAGTGGGTAATGTTAAAAGGAATGTGTTTTTGCTGATGTCTGACAAATGTGAAAAAGGAGTGGAGTGTCAGGTTAGAGTGCGGCTTATGGTGGTATCTTTGTAAAGGAGTAAGGTGAACAGCTCTCGATGTGGGACAAATATCAATTAAATTTGGCTTTTAAGTGGCTGTGAGTGCTGCCCAGTAATAAACGTAAAGTGCTGGTGTTATCTGCGAAATTCAATCGTTTACATGCGTCATTCGAAGTACTCTCGCTGATTATATTTCGTTTAGTAAACCGAATAATCGTGATGACATAACAATATTTTTGACAGTTGATCACCAAATTGGAATTCATCCGAAAGTGGTGAAGGGGTCTAAGGAGTCAGCCCTTTCAGTTTCCAGAGCTACAAAAACGGGCTGCTCGATCTACATTGTCCGTTCTCTTGAAGTTGACTGGCGAGATGATTCTCGAAAAATTGCAACGACAGATGAAACCAACGAAAAATTGTGCAATAGGGTACCCACGAACAGAATTTAAATTTGTATCAAATAGGGAACACCATTAATTGGCAATTATTGAATGCTGGCCACTAACATATAAATCCTCGGACCGTTTTTAGCATTAAACTGCGGAAGAATTCTTAACGAAGTTCCTGAATTTACAGCCATACAGGAAAGTTTTCTCAGTCAAACTATTTTCGAAACAGAGAGCTGGCTGGAAACCGACATAGAAAGCTCCGAAATATTTAGCGAGGCATGTAACATATGTCGAAAAAAAAGATTAGTGCGCAGGGAGCGTTCATGGCATTCGACAAAAATATTATGTCTATCGAGGTCGAAATTGAGTCAGACTGTGAGCTTATCTAGAAGCGAACAACAGGCGTATATTAACTCACGTTAGTTATCGGACGTTCTTACCGGACACCCGATTCCGCCGTGACGGTTTTAGAATTATTCAAAGAAAGTCGACGCTCAGCAGCGCGCGATTACTTAAGAATGCAATGCAGTTGACTTTAATCTACCGATTACAGCGTAGGACGTCTATGAATTTGCCGGCCGCGGTGGTCTAGCGGTTCTGGCGCTGCAGTCCGGAACCGCGGGACTGCTACGGTCGCAGGTTCGAATCCTGCCTCGGGCATGGGTGTGTGTGATGTCCTTAGGTTAGTTAGGTTTAAGTAGTTCTAAGTTCTAGGGGACTTATGACCTAAGATGTTGAGTCCCATAGTGCTCAGAGCCATTTGAACCATTTTCGTCTATGAATTCATTGCTGGTGAAAGCGACAGACAGTCTTATGAAGTAGTTTCGAACACATTTTCCGAACTGCCTTGAGCAGCTAGCTCCACAGTACACACACAATGGAAAAATTAAATTTTACCCAAGACCTTGTACCTACAAACGGGCCTGAACTTATCGACAGTGTGAGTAAAGAGGAGGTAAGTAGTAAACTGTCTTTCTGCAGGAAAATGCCCCTGACCACAAAGCTGTTTTGAAACGAGAAAACTGGCTGATCACAAGTAGTCATCGTTCTAAAATCCACACAGTTCAGTAGGTTTGACACCATCTGATTTCCACCTATTCCAGCAACTAAAGACATGCATGAATACAAATCGTCTGGAGTATACTGAAGATATTTTGAAATCTTGGAATGATATTTAGTAGGCCTTCAAAAATTACACTCCGGAGATGAAACCTACACACTGGAAAACGTTAGACAAGACAATCTGACCTAAACAAGACAACTGTTCACAGCTAGTCGAAAACACTTAACGGTATACATGTATGAGCAATGATTAAATGTGGTACAACGACACAAGTCTGGTAAGTTTGTCATCAAATTTCGCAAGCAGTATTATAGGTACATGCTGGAAACTGATGTGTTACTGAAAAGTCGGCATGCCATCCACAGTAGTCGAGTAATATATAAGGACAATACATCACTGTATTAATAATGAATTAATACTGTGAAAGTAAAAAAAATGAATTGCGCTTTGCCTTCGACGTCATCAAACTTCAGACATTTTTCACACTTCTTGAATGAAATTGTGGATAGGAAAGCACACAACTTGCGCGCTCTTCGTGAGATGTGGGCAGTTTTTTGCCAGGACCTAGACATGACTCCCCAACATATTCTATGTCGTGAAGAATAACTGTAACCATCAAGGATAAAGAGAGCTATTCACCTTCCTTAGAAGAAGTGTATAATTTAATTGTGCCTTAAAGAAGTTAAACTGATATGAAGTTTTTCTGTAACATGCTACAATATTCAGGCGTGGTTTCACTCAAATATAATAATTGGAACAGACATGACAATATCTGTATACCTATCGCCCTTTTAGTTAGAATGTGACAGATCGACAGTCTCACTTTATCGATACTGGCGCACCAGTGTAGCCTGCCAATCGAGATCCCAGTAACTGCCGCACTTCGATATTGCTGCGGCAACGAATCCCATTTCCTCTCTATCGAGGAATCACATTTAAGCTGCAGTCGATGGTGATGCGATTAGTATCGGACACAGAATATCGTTCATTTTTGCCGCTTATCTCTCATTCTTTATTTCTCACTCGTTTCCGAATTGCATATTGCCGAGTGGAGTGTTTGTTTTCCTCCAGAAAAAACTGTTCACTAACAAACTGATAAATTTCTATATAAATGCTGTCCGCATTTCGCAGAGACAGCCGCTAAAGCAAATAAAGGATATAATTCAAACAAAGGTCTTGCAGAATTGAAAACTATACTCACCTATACACCAGGTTTCGAGAGAATTATGTCACCAGCGATAAACTTTCGCTTCTTGTTTTCGTTTTACTAATATTACATCTGTCCCCTAGGCAACCAAAGCAGGCTGTATTAACTGTACTGATTTAGCTTGCACAGGAATATAAGACATAAACCAATTATACTAGAATAATGGTAAAGAAAAGTTAATTAAAATTAGATTAATATACAGGGTAACTACGCTCAAAATTATAACAATATTGTACTGTGTTATACTGACATGTTAATTTTCTGATTTCTTAACAACGACATTTTATGTGGTATCAGTCTTTCATATGACTCATTATCTGGTACATTATGTTAACTTCTTGACCTGTTGATGACTTCCTTACTACATAATTCATGTCACTGTGACATGTAAAATACCGGTACTGTACGTCGTCAGTTACACCTGTCACCTTCTGATGACACATGACGTCATTTAAAACCAGAGAAAGTATTTAAACCTGATGCGGGAAGAAAGTAGAGAGAATTTTACCCAATTATGACGCCAAGGAAAACTATTATCCCATATCTTGTGTTTTTTGAAGAAGCACCAAACAGTAAAGAATACATTCAGAATATCATCCGCCCCATTCTGTTGCCACATCTACAGAGTCACAGAGACGTATGCTTCGCACAGGGAAACGCCGACACACGCAGCCTGTAAGATGTTTGCCATATGCGGGACACGGTGGAGCGCTATTTGCTACGGTCTATGGTCCACCCAACAGCGCTTCAAAGTTGTGACAACAGACGGAAGTGCCGTGGAACACTACAGTGCAAGATAGTATCATGTAGCTATATGAACATCTGTTTATACAATTATTAGGTGAGCCTGCACGAAGCAGGGTTTGTGATCGTATGATTATGATCATATACAGCATACAATCTATTAAATATATATGATCTTTGGCTCATTGAGTTCATTTATAATTTTGCCCAGTGTTTTCAGTTACAACAAGGATTTGTGGAGACATCGTCAGTAGTTAAACACTGTCCCAACAAACGTTAGTAAGAAAAATGTATCCGTAGCAGATATGGAAGATGTGAGACTAGAAAGTATGTGAGACCCGCTTATGACTCCAAGTAATTACTCTGCATATTCGAGTTACGTCAGTTTATAATCTGCCTTCTTGGTAGGCTAACATTTGCTTTGAGCTACAGTAGGACTCTTTTCACCATCAACGAAAATGATGAAAACGAAGGTAGTTCCATGCACCGAATGGCTACAAGTAACAGCCCTCGTTTAATTTTATTACCATTCCAGATACCTAAATAGCGGTAAATACTTTGTCGACAACAAGTGTATTGGTTGCAGCTTGTCAATACCGTGGCTTCCCAGGTCCTCCGACCTGAACCCGATGGATATTTTCTTTTGTGCGGGAACTGTTGATAGTGTCTCTGATCTCCGGGAAAGCATAGTGGATGGTTGTCAATGTATCCGTAACACGCCATGGATTTTTGAACATGTGCAAGCATCGGTGATAGGGCCTGCTGAAACATGCCTTCGCATGAACGGTGACCATGTGGAAGACTTATTGAAATGTGTTATTCCTCAAGTGCAGATCTGCAGTCTGGATGTTCGGGGACTCCGTAATACGGTGTTCACGTAGGCAGAGGCAATACGTCGTACTGTGGAAACGATTAGTTTCTGGACCTATGTTTATTAGGATAATTTGCTTATTTCTTTGTCCTCTACTCGTCCCTTTTGTTTTTACCCACCGTGTAACGTAATGCAGAATCGAACGATTCAGAAAGTGAGTGGTGCCAACATTGTAAAATACCGCAATTAAAGTAGGGTTGTACTGGTCAGTAGCTAAGCGCGGTTTGATACCTGGCTGTAGCAAAGCATTTTAACTGAAATAAAGAAATCAAGTGGAAATTTGTTTGCAGCTGACACATTTGCATACTGGTCGGTTGTAGTAAAACTAAGATTATTGGGAGTATTATAATACAGTATAATTCACCCACAAGTGGTGGGAGCTACAAAAAAAATCCACTGAAAAAATTCGTTAGTATCATTTTTTGGTATGATACCCTTACAAAGTTGTATTAACGAAAGAGATGGAGGTAATTCAATGGGTAGCTACACGTTTTTATGTAGTCAGCGCGAATGTGTCATTGAATGCTCAAGTGGGAGACGCTAGAAGAAAGGCGATCAGAGTTTCACGTTCCATTACGAGTCAATAAACGTTTTAAGTCGCCCAACATACATCTTGTGAAATACGTACGACGGTAACATTAGAGAACCTTCTGCCTGTGCAGAGAGATACCGAAACTCTCTAATCGCTTGTACCATCCGCGAATGGAGCAAGAAGGATTAAAATGGTTGTGGTTCACTTTATACATGGTGCCACATAATGTATGTTGATATAAGCAGTAAGACGGAGATTTACTGCCACAACATTTGAACTGCTAAATAAACAGATAGATACTTTAAATCTTAAGGAATGGTATCACGCATAAATTGTCACGTTTTCTGAGTATCACAATTCTGAGGAGCTTAGAAAGAACTCAGATTACAGAGGTGTGTCACTTCGAGGTGTGCCAAATACGACCGCTGTTTTATGGTGTCGGCTGCGACGTACTCGTACAACACTATCCCGATGTTTAAAGACGCTCTGATCTTGAAGTGAAATATCGTTTAAGAAAACTAAATTTCGTCACGCTGCTGCTAAATACACTCCTGGAAATGGAAAAAAGAACACATTGACACCGGTGTGTCAGACCCACCATACTTGCTGCGGACACTGCGAGAGGGCTGTACAAGCAATGATCACACGCACGGCACAGCGGACACACCAGGAACCGCGGTGTTGGCCGTCGAATGGCGCTAGCTGCGCAGCATTTGTGCACCGCCGCCGTTAGTGTCAGCCGGTTTGCCGTGGCATACAGAGCTCCATCGCAGTCTTTAACACTGGTAGCATGCCGCGACAGCGTGGACGTGAACCGTATGTGCAGTTGACGGACTTTGAGCGAGGGCGTATAGTGGGCATGCGGGAGGCCGGGTGGACGTACCGCCGAATTGCTCAACACGTGGGGCGTGAGGTCTCCACAGTACATCGATGTTGTCGCCAGTGGTCGGCGGAAGGTGCACGTGCCCGTCGACCTGGGACCGGACCGCAGCGACGCACGGATGCACGCCAAGACCGTAGGATCCTACGCAGTGCCGTAGGGGACCGCACCGCCACTTCCCAGCAAATTAGGGACACTGTTGCTCCTGGGGTATCGGCGAGGACCATTCGCAACCGTCTCCATGAAGCTGGGCTACGGTCCCGCACACCGTTAGGCCGTCTTCCGCTCACGCCCCAACATCGTGCAGCCCGCCTCCAGTGGTGTCGCGACAGGCGTGAATGGAGTGACGAATGGAGACGTGTCGTCTTCAGCGATGAGAGTCGCTTCTGCCTTGGTGCCAATGATGGTCGTATGCGTGTTTGGCGCCGTGCAGGTGAGCGCCACAATCAGGACTGCATACGACCGAGGCACACAGGGCCAACACCCGGCATCATGGTGTGGGGAGCGATCTCCTACACTGGCCGTACACCACTGGTGATCGTCGAGGGGACACTGAATAGTGCACGGTACATCCAAACCGTCATCGAACCCATCGTTCTACCATTCCTAGACCGGCAAGGGAACTTGCTGTTCCAACAGGACAATGCACGTCCGCATGTATCCCGTGCCACCCAACGTGCTCTAGAAGGTGTAAGTCAACTACCCTGGCCAGCAAGATCTCCGGATCTGTCCCCCATTGAGCATGTTTGGGACTGGATGAAGCGTCGTCTCACGCGGTCTGCACGTCCAGCACGAACGCTGGTCCAACTGAGGCGCCAGGTGGAAATGGCATGGCAAGCCGTTCCACAGGACTACATCCAGCATCTCTACGATCGTCTCCATGGGAGAATAGCAGCCTGCATTGCTGCGAAAGGTGGATATACACTGTACTAGTGCCGACATTGTGCATGCTCTGTTGCCTGTGTCTATGTGCCTGTGGTTCTGTCAGTGTGATCATGTGATGTATCTGACCCCAGGAATGTGTCAATAAAGTTTCCCCTTCCTGGGACAATGAATTCACGGTGTTCTTATTTCAATTTCCAGGAGTGTATGTTTCTTTTGTCGACTCGTTTCAAGGTATTCATTTGGTTTTCTGTTCCCATCTCTCGGCAGATGGAGATACGTAATGCACCCAGGAACACTGCTGAACATGACAGTTTTGGTGATCCAGGAGTTATTGTGTGTGGAGACATAATATTGCATAGGCGTGTTGACCTCCAAATCTTTGAACACGGTACACTCACAGCAGAAGGTTACCGTGACACTGTGCTCGTTCCCAATGCTCGCCTGTTCTGGAGTGGATTCAGCTATGACCTCATTTTTGTGGCTGACAATGCGAGAACGCTTCGAACAGCACAGGCGGAAGATTTCTCGAACCAGATGATATTCAGCGAATGGACTGCCCTATCTGTTCCATCGAACACGTGTGGTATGTGCTACCAACCTTGTGGTCAGCGTACGAGCACATTGCAGAGCCTACACTGCCATCCGTGGTGATCACACACCCAATTAAGAAGCATGTATCATCATCTGTAATGTGCAGAGGATCATCATGAATCGCGGTGACTTCAGTGCAATTATTGTCTCTGCATAAAAGCGTCATTTCCGTTCGTCTCATTGCGTATTTCTTCCCGTTACCTTCTGTATTATACTGTAGCAGCTTTTTCTATGTAGAGTCCAAGATTCATCGAGCTATGTTACTTGGCAATGATATATCATGCGAAAGTCATATAAATTTTATTAGATAATGACAATGTGGTATTATTCTCTAGCTACTTCTACAGGGCTGAATGAATACTTCGCACTGCAAATAAAACGCAATCACAAAATGAACATATGTAGCACCTGAATGGTGGAATTTCTTTTCATTATTCAGTTAATATCGTAGGGTCGGGAAGGTCATTTTCACCACCACAACTGTGAAAATTCTCGAGGTGACATCACTGCTGGAGTAAATTGGCCATTTAACTGAAAGAGGCTCATTAGAGCGCATCACTGTTGAATTTGTGGTGCTCCGCTGAGGTGTTAATAGCGAATGTCACACAACGCCTCCAGATCAAAGGGTGCCTTTGCAGAAGCCCCTGTCCCCTCTGATATGTGCTCCAGCAATCTTTGGTGAGTAAACGTAATAAGGGAGAGCTAAGCGCGAGCTTCCTCAAAGTCAGCCAGCCGCCTACCAGCCAATGCTAACACACAGGAGAGCCACGCTACATTTACTTAAGCAAACGGCGCACAAAGGGTCGGGCAGCGAAGCACAAGGCGGCTACCACTAAAGAGGAATTAGATGAACACGGATCACACAGTGGCGAGAACATAATATGTACGTAACTGGATACAGTCATGAGATATTCATAGAAAAACATTTTTATTTGCCAATCAGCTGTATAAATTATATTTATTCGGCCGGTTGTTATTGTTTTAACCATTATTAATTACAGTAAAAATTATAACATCTGATGGTTTAAAAATGTATATTTTTCATAGAAGACACTTTCATATAACAAATGTAAGAAAAACAGAACGTGAAATGTAACATAATCAGACGCTGACAAACTCTTAAAAAGTTTAGATGAATTGCACATTCACTCCTGTCAGTCGCCTGTTAACTGTCACCCTACACGAAAACTGGAAACTGCTAATGGAGTTTTAACGCAAATCTTCCCCAACTCCCCCGTCACGAAATGATATATTCATTTCAACCCGTCTTAATTTATCAAAATTAGAGCCCCTATATTTCGGCAGGTGATCGGTCATCATCTGTCGACATTCGTTGTCATTTCTCTGTCAGGAATCAGAACAGAGTGCCGTCCATTATTTTCGCTCTCTCGCTATGTATGTTTATATTCCATAGTGAAATAGGAATTTCGCTTAGCAACTTCGTGCAAGAGCACCACCTATGTCTGTAAGTTTCCTTTCAAGTATAACGGATGAAGCCCTTTCGTTCGTTGGCATCATTATTCAACTCAGAATAACAAAGATACGGACGTTCCAGTCCGTGGTCTTAAATCGACGCCGGCCGGGGTGGCCGAGCGGTTCTAGGCGCTACAGTCTGGAACCGCGCGACTGCTACGGTTGCAGGTTCGAGTACTGCCTTGGGCATGGATGTGTGTGATGTCCTTAGGTTAGTTAGGTTTAAGTAGTTCTAAGTTCTAGGGGACTGATGACCTCAGAATTTAAGTCCCATAGTGCTCAGAGCCATTTGAACCATCTTAAATCAACACATCTAATCACAGATGACAATTTGCAATAGGATTATGGAACATATATTGTGTTCGGACATTGTGAATTACCTTGAAGGAAACACATAGTCACCAGGGATTCAGAAAATATCATTCTTGTGATATACAGCTAGTTATTTATTGGTACTAAGTAATGAGTGCCATCGACAGGGGATCTCAGAGTGATTCCATAGTCCTAGATTTCCATAAGACTTTTGACTCTTGATTCCACGATAAATCACAAATTTAAAGACTGCCTATTCAACTACATACAGCGATCTTGAATGCTCCACTGACTATCGGTGATATGGAAATTAACACATTGAACATTTAGTTATTGTTCCTATAATGTCGTTCATTTCTCATTAACGTCTTACAATATCACAGCCATATTATGAAACAAAGACTTAAGGAATATGAGACGCTCACTAATCTCGATGAGATAATACAATTTGGTAGATTGGGAAAGTAGAACATTTAAAAAAGAAAAAAGGTTCAAATGGCTCTGAGCACTATGGGACTTAACTTCTGAGGTCATCAGTCCCCTAGAACTTAGAACTACTTAAACCTAACTAACCTAAGAACATCACACACACCCATGGCCGAGGGAGGATTCGAACCTGCGACCGTAGCGGTCGCGCGATTCCAAACTGTAGCGCCTAGAACCGCTCGGCCACCTCGGCCGGCAGAACATTTTGACTTCCATCTTCAATCTCGCTACTATTACTTGACTGCATTAACCCTTGAAAATCATAAGAACTAATATTGCTCCGATTTATTCTAATTTATCGTAATAATATTTTCTTGTTCATGAATATATCAACAGGAGTAATAGGAAGTAATACGTCTACGCTATTCGCTGTTTTAGTGCTGCATCCTTAAAGAGTTAAGCGTTCGCACTCTAATCGAAGCCATATATATTACAAGCAACGGAAAATACAGAGATAAAGAGTACACGCAGGCATGTCACCTTCCTGCTTCTTATAAGGGCGGGCAGTATTCGATAAATGTTCATACAGCGGGTTGCGAATTCAGGCTCCAGAATTTGAAGAAGGCTGAGAAAGCATTGTGAAAATGGGTAAGGATAAAATATTAGGCGTATTTACAAATTTAGGTGTGCGGGTTTATAAAACAAAGTAGCTGGTTCACATATCGAAGTTTGTACAGTATTTGCAATAGCTTACGACCAAGCCGCCAACCACACAGCGGTGTACCGCGGGTTGCCAAACATGCAAGGCACCTTCATCATAACCGTGGGGCTTCATAGCAGCCTTTGCGGAACCTGGTGGCGCTACATTCGCCGGATAGAGCTGCTATCAACAGCATTAGCTCGCCTCCTCGAGTCGCACGCTGCCACCACGATTTCCGGATATTCCTCCGCCGGACGGCTTTATAGCACACCGCCAGCCACTCTGCAGTGAGTGGGCGGTGGGAGTTCGCAGTTTCGATTCTCTGGTCTCGCATCTCGTTCAAGCCGCCGACTCAACGCCAGACTACTTCATCTACGTCATTCATACTCTATTAGGACGGACAGTGCACCCAACTCAGTGACTACGTTAGCTTAAAGTACGGCTCATACATTTAAGACATTGTGATTGTGTTTGATTTCAAACTCTTGTCAGATCAGGACGAGCTTTTAGTTGTATTAATTCGGAATCTGCTTTCTTCAGCACTTGCTGTATTAATAAAGTTCCATTGTCTTTGGCTACCTAGGCACATGTATTCATTAACAGCGTGCATCACCCACAGAAGGAAATGTAGAGTAATATTGTCAAGTGAGTGGGTCAACATACATGCGTGATTCGATGTATATGCAAAAGTAGAGAGTAAAAGACGTAGAAAGAATTTTCGTCTGAGAAAACCCATTTATATACACACTCGCTACCATGCCCTAGAATATCGTGGCGCAGCATCGTCATACTACCACGACTCTACAAGGCGTTGCTGCAATTGCAGGTCACAACTATAATCGTCTGTCACCGTCACGGTAAATTTACATTTCTCACACACAGCTCTTTGTGCTATTTGCCTTTGACCTCGGAGAGTCATTTGGCACGTCACCAAAGCAAAAAGAACTGAAAGAATACATTTTAGCGCGTCTTATTCCCTGGAGAGGCCGGACTTAATCATAAAGCATGTGATATTCATCAGCGTTATGCGTTACACGAAATTTTGAAACAATATTGTACTGATTTAGGATGGAAGGTGAAAATTAAGTAGCCTGACAGTGGGAGCTGGGCCTTTGAGGTAAAACTGTACTTAGTTTTCGCAGTAGTAACCTTTTAAGTCCACGCGCTTTGTCTAACTTTTTCCAGGGAGCAGATTGCATTATTTATTTTCTAATAATGGTACTCATGATTTCTCCACACTAATGAATCTGTAGTGAAATGAGATAGGCACTCATTGAACCTGTCCGTAGAATTTTGAATTTAACGTATTCTGACTCCAAACTTGCACGAATCTTTCTCGTCCACAATTCCTCATATAAAATGTACCCTATACCTACTTCTGATATGCCTGTGCGGTAAGTTGCTTCACACTGATTTAGTCGCTAATTGTCTAAACAGATATTGTTAACTATATCGAGACTGTCACTTGTGACTGTAATTCTCGTATGTATTTCATGTGAGTTACTTTCTACTGTCGTACGGCTACGCTTGAATTCATACCCGGTCAGTCAAAAAATTTTATAGACTGAATTACTGAAAAAATAGAGGAACGTTAAGATGGTGATTTTAATGCTTCAGTCGTTCTACACAGTCTTCCTCAACTTGAGTACAACTCTCAGAACGTTCATTTAACCACGTGAAACTATCGGAATTGTCCTCGGTTGGGATGTATTGAAATCACGTGTCAACTTGACTTGAATGTCGGTTACGTCGCGAAGGCGTTGACTCTTCATGTGAATTTCTGCCCTTTATAGTTTTCTGGAAGATTCATTCTGATAGCACCAAGTCTCGTCACCCGTGATTTTTTCGAGAAAAATATTCGCATTTCAATTAAGTCGAGGCAGGTATCCACGCGTCGTTGTTTCTGTTCGGCAGTCAAGGTGTGTGGGAATAAATTTGCACACACTTTCCTTTGTTCAAAACATTCTGGAAAATATATTTAACACTAGATTTACAGGTGTTACTCCATTACGATTGCGACGCAACAACATTGACACACTATGGCCACACCTCCATTATTTAACACTTCGAAGTCCCTTGTACGAAAAGTTACACAGATTAAACAGAATTGTTCTCATAATTGCACAATAAGAACAAACAGAAAATTAATTGGCATTAACGCTGCTTCATTACCAGGCCAAGAAAATTGCTCCTTACTGTAATAAAGAAGACCATTTTTATAACTTGGTGCACAATCATTTTAAGTTATCCGTTACTATCGTGCTTGTTGGGACTACTGTCACAGCACCCTTGATGGTCTGCGGTGATGTATATCCATTTTCTACAGCACGCCTAATAACATTCTGCTGCAGGACAATTCTGGTTTTCTAATTCAAAGAATCCAACAGGGACTGGGACTTACAACCGCACTCCGTAGCCGAGTACGGTGACGAACGGTGGTTGGGTGGCGCTCAGCTAGAGCTTAGCCAATTCGGATCCTGGCTGTGGAAGACAACTTCGTCCCCAGTAATTGGATGGTAAGTGAAGCATAGGTGCCGAATTTCCAGGACAACAGACTTCGCATGACTTTGCAAATGTTGATAGCGATGAGTCTCACGGGTGGGGACATTAAACTTCATGGCCTCATTTGATGTGCAGGAGAAAGAGGCTCCATGTTCCGCACTCTCTCATCATCAACCTCACAAAAATCGCTTCACGGTCACACATCTTAGGCGTCGGACACGTAATCTTCTAAAAAACTACCGACGGTCGGTGGCACGAGAGGGAAATAGAGCTAGAAGACATTATTTTACTCATAATTGCTGCAGAACTTATAAACTGTTTTCAAAAAATAAAGATGAGAAAGTAAAACTTCAATCAGTCTTTACTTAGACGAGTAAATTATTTATTTAGACTCAGCTAGTTTGTTAGCTCAGCATCTCTTCAACCATTACAACATAATTATCGTCAAAATTACTATTTTTTCCTGTATTATTTACCTACTTAATTGTAAAAACGATAAATAAATCTACTGTATCGTTATGGTACTCACATGTGCGGGAACAGGTTCTCTTTCTTCTAAAGTAACACGGAACACGTTCTTACTATTTTAATTTACGATACAAATTACAGAACCGTATGAAGGATTCATTAGTTCCAATCTACCACATGCACTACCGAAGTCCTGGTGAATGATTTTCTGCAGCTGAAGCCAAAATGTTGGGAAATAACTAAATTCTTTACGTAGACAGTAAGACCGATATAGTAATTACAACTTAAATATTGTTTAAGCCTTATTTTATACTCATTTTCGATTCTTTCGTGTGTATTCGCGTAGGTTTCGATTCTGCTGCCTACACGGCAAAGTGCTCGGTTGTAATATCTAAGAAAGCTTCTATTCTTCTACTAGTCCTTACTAAGGCAATTTGGGCCACAGATTTTCATTTTTATAGAAAATAGTACGTGACATAAAAATATCTATTTAAGAAAACTTAATATTTTTCAACACTGCGTAATTTAGATTTGACTTAACATAAAACCACACAATTTCGCTTCGAATCGTTCTGTTAACTTTTAAATGAATGACTGTGAAAATCGCAGAATGATAAAATCTTATGAAGCAAGGTTGTGATGAAAATATTGAATGTCTTTAGATTTCAGTATAGTTCTAGACTTGTCCCTAAAAATTTCTTAACATTTAATGCAGTGGTTAAGACAATATGGTTAATTTTCCTCAAAATAAATGTCGATGTAACTGCGACTTCGAAATTAATATTGACTTGAAAGGGACCGTATATAAATTACGTCGCAATTTAGGAAGAAAATTGTGAGAGGAGGGGGGGGGGGGGTCAGTAAATGACTAATTTGCTAAGACGTGACGAAGAGGTGGTGTCACATAAAAATATTTTACAGCATCTGATATCTGAGGTTTCGATTAATAGATATGAAACCACTTAAGTCATGTCTCGAAGACGTCTAATATCTGAAAAAGGGTTCACACAAGTTTTTCTCACTAAAAACAACTCGCGCAGCAGAGATGCGAAAGTAGCTCATTTATTGTGATCAACTTTCATATCTTTAGGTATAAGGGGCAGTGGAATGAAAAGGAGACACATGGGAAAAAGTAAGTAAACTGTTTATTGTTTTAAAACTAATCACCATAGCTGCTAACACATTTATCCCACTATGAGACAAGGCAGCCAAAGCCATCATGGAAAAATGTTTGGGGTTGCCTACGGAATCATGATTGTACCAAGGCGTGCACCTCATCGTCCGAAACAAATAGACGGCCACAAATGTCTTCTTCAGAGGTACATTAAAAAAAACCTATCGCATGGAGAGAGATCGAGACTGTATACTGTGTAGATGATGTGTAACAGCTTCCCAGCGAAACTTCGGCAGCGTAGTCTTAGCAACACGCGGGCTTACGTTGGGCTCAGACTTGTCTCACAGTGGGATAAATGTATTAACACTTATGACGATTACTTTTAAAATAATAAACAGTTTCTTATTTTTTCCATGTCTCGTTTTCACTTGATTGAACCTTATACAATTTTCTCATTGCGTAGTGTTTCTTCACATGTGCGCACCGGTCATAAGACAAACAACAACTAATATTAATGCGTGTCAATTACTAGACATTTCCGAAACGGTTTGCTTTGCAAGAAAATGCCTGTAAAAACGCACTCTGCTTCGCAGGTAATTGCACTGGTGTAATATCTTGGTTGTGTATTCTATTCTCTTTGTCTGGTTTAAGCTACTACGGACGTATAGAATGTTCTCTGACGACTTGTTCTCCATTGCAGTCAATTACATAGACCACCCAACATCTAAGTACTGCAAAAGGAATGGCACAAGTCATTCATTAGCCGTATCGTGGAATGTGTCTCGTGTAGTGGGATATACCCTGTTTAGCTCTCACTTTGTGAGTTCCACACAGTGTCGGCAGGAGCCGAATTGCATGTGGACATACGGCAACTATATGAGCAGCGTCTTCGAGCTGTCACTACAAACAAGTGGGCGACAGCGATCGATACAGCTTTCCATTCAGTACTCCAGAACCTCGATCAGTTCCTCCTTGTTCTATGTCAGCACATTTATCATTCATTGTTGTTCGTGTTGGGTTCATAAAATCTTGATACTGTAATGCGATTGGACTGGTCTGAAACTTTAATGGTTGTTTGTAGTGCTCTCTGTGAGGCGAAACAAATGTGCTTTTGAAACGGTTCCATCTCTCACTGGAAGGTATGTATGGGCAGAAAGCAAAACTAATATGCATTCAGGAGAAAGTTCTTTTCGCTATGAGATTTGCTGCAGGAAAGAAGGCGTGCAAACAGTTCCGATAAATGGAGTAATTTTCTCGATAGGGTATGTTGCGCGAACATAGCATACTACGAATGACACGCGGAGGCCCCGACTCTCTGTATTCTGTAGCGAGCAACAAGTTAACACCTGTTATTACGCTTCAGAGACATTGATTTTCAGACCACGCATCACTGGCATTGCCTTGCTTCAAAGCATACCTCTTCCTAAGGACTTCATTAAGGCAAACGAGGTGCACAAGCACCAAATGAATGGCGTGATGAGGTACGCTCCACTTAGTTTAGAGCTGGTGTGGGCTGACGTATATCAACAGGAATTCACTCGGGCGTCTTGCTGCACGACCTTTAAGCGATAATATTGCGAAAACGGCTATAGACCGATCCACAACAGAAAACTAACGACGAATCATAGCGGTAAATTTCTACACACAAACAGCTCTCTTCGTAGAACCGAAATATTCCGACGACAAATTTATAGTGGTAGTAAATTATATGAGCGTAAAAATATGTGACGGTGAATTTCCGCGAATGCTATGTTACGCACAATGAAAACATGTATTGAATGTCAACGATTTCATACATACGAAGACGAAACAACGTTTTTCTGTCTATTTGATGCATGAAAGTTCAACGTTGAGGTCTTTCATAAACCTCGATGATCTTTACGAGGTTTATTAGATACTGGCAAAATGCTAAGAATATACCTAAATTTTAGCATTAATGGAACGTATGGATGTGTTCTTCGTTCATATCAGAACAAAAATTTGATGTAGTTTGTCGAAACAATATTCTTTCTTGTGCAGCGATTGTAATTTTATAAACTCCGTACGAAGAGGCCTCGGAAGTTGAAACGGAACCATCGGACAGCCGTGTCATCCTCAGCCGATTGGCGTCACTGAATGCAGATATGGAGGTACTTGTGGTCAGCACACCGTTCTCCCGGCCTTGTCAGTTATCGTGAGCGGAGCAGCCACTTCTCAGCCAAGTAGCTCCTCAGTTGGCCTCACAACAGGTGAGTGCACTCCGTTTGCCAACGGCCCTCGTTAGACCCCGACGGTCACCCATCCAAGTGCTAGCCAAGCCCGACAGCGCTTAAATTCGGTGTTCTGACAGAAACCGGTATTACCGCTGCGACAGGGCCGTTGGCATTGTAATTTGATAGATCAGCATTAATTCAGGAAAGACGGATGTAGAAAGGAATGTTGAATCACTAGCTTAGAAAGAAGTGGAAGGAATGAAGATCAGGGATTAATTCCTTGTCGACAACTAGGTCATTATACAGGGTGGTCCATTGATAGTGACCGGGCCAAATATCTCACGAAATAGGCATCAAACGAAAAAACTACAAAGAACGAAACTCGTCTAGCTTGAAGGGGGAAACCAGATGGCGCTATGGTTGGCCCGCTAGATGGCGCTGCCATAGGTCAGACGGCCACCAACTGCGTTTTTCTTATATAGGAACTCCCATTTTTATTACATATTCGTGTAGTACATAAAGAAAAATGAATGTTTTAGTTGGACCACTTTTTTCTCTTTGTGATAGATGGCGCTGTAATAGGCACAAACGTATAAGTACGTGGTATCACGTAACAATCCGCCAGTGCGGGCGGTATTTGCTTCGTGATACATTACCCGTGTTAAAATGGACCGTTTACCAATTGCGGAAAAGGTCTATATCGTGTTGATTTATGGCTATTGTGATCAAAATGCCCAACGGGCATGTGATATGTATGCTGCTCGGTATCCTGGACGACATCATCCAAGTGTCCGGACCGTTCGCCCTATAGTTACGTTATTTAAGGAACCAGGAAGTGGTCAGCCACATGTGGAACGTCAGCCACGACTTGCAGCAAATGATGATGCCCGGGTAGGTGTTACAGCTGCTGTCGCGGCTAATCCGCTCACCAGTAACAGACAAAGTGCGCGAGAATCGGGACTCTCAAAACCGTCGGTGTTGAGAATGCTACATCAACAACGATTGCACCAGTACCATACTTCTATGCACCAGGAATTGCATGGCGACGACTTTGAACGTCGTGTACAGTTCTGCCACTGGGCACAAGAGAAATTACAGGGCGATGAGAGATTTTTTGCACGCGTTCTATTTGGCGACGAAGCGTCATTCACCAGCAGCGGTAACGTAAACCGGCATAATATGCAATATTGGACAACGGAAAATCCACGATGGCTGAGACAAGTGGAACATCAGCGACCTGGGCGGGTGAATGTATGGTGCGGCATTATGGGAGGAAGGATAATTGGCCCCCATTTTAACGATGGCAAACTAAATGATGCAATGTATGCTGATTTCCTACGTAATTTTCTACCGATGTTACTACAAGATGTTTCACAGCATGACAGAATGGCGATGTACTTCCAACATGATGGATGTCCGGCACATAACTCGCGTGCGGTTGAAGCGGTACTGAATGGCATATTTCATGACAGGTGGATTGGTCGTCGAAGCACCATACCATGGCCCGCACATTCACCGGATCTGATGTACCAGGATTTCTTTCCGTGGGGAAAGTTGAAGGATATTTGCCGTCGTGATCCACCGACAACGCCTGACAACATGCGTCAGCGTATTGTCAATGCATGTGCGAACATTACGGAAGGCGAACTACTCGCTGTTGAGAGGAATGTCGTTACACGTATTGCGAAATGCATTGAGGTTGACGGACATAATTTTGAGCATTTATTGCATTAATGTGGTACTTACAGGTAATCATGCTGTAACAGCATGCGTTCTCAGAAATGATAAGTTCACAAAGGTACATGTATCACATTGGAACAAACGAAATAAAATGTTCAAACGTACCTACGTTCTGTATTTTAATTTAAAAAACCCACCTGTTACCAACTGTTCGTCTAAAATTGTGAGCCATATGTTTGTGACTATTACAGCGCCATCCAACACAATGCGAAAGTGGTCCAACTAAAACATTCATATTTCTTTACGTATTACACGAATATGTAAAAAAAATGGGGGTTCCTACTTAAAAAAAACCAGTTGATATCCGTTTGACCTATAGCAGCGCCATCTAGAGGTCCAACCATAGCTCCATTTGGTTTCCCCCTTCAAGCTTGATAAGTTTCGTTCTTTGTAGTTTTTTGTTTGACGCTTATTTCGTGAGATATTTGGCCCAGTCACTATCAATGGACCTCCCTGTAGACGAATAACAAACTTTAATAAGTCATTTATGGGGAAGAAAATTCATCGTGTTGGTTTTAAAGGAAAAATCTCGGCATTCACCTTAAGCAAACTTAGGGAATCCTCTGGGAACCTAAACCATGTCTCTCGAACAGGAAATATGAGTCCTCTCCATCCTTGGTTCCCCCCCTTTCGTTTTTTCCTCTCCTCCCTCCTTGTTTTTCCCCCTCCTCCAGGTCCCCCCCCGCCCCCTTCTGCCTTTGGCTCAAATGTGTCATCTTTGTGCCGCCATTTTCGTGCAGTGTTTTACAGTGAGTGTTTTACAGTGAGTGTTCCGTGTTGTATCTTTTGAGAAGTGTTGCGAACGGCCATCATACTGTCGCTGCGTGTGATTTTTTATCTCTTGCGAACAGAAACCAGACTGTCGCCATGTTTTTTAATTGTGTGTCTACTATGTTGCTTGTCTGATTCCTGTGTATTTTATTAACTTTGCCAACCCCTTTTGCTTTCTGTTTTATCTTTCCGTATTTTTCCGCCATTTTATACTTTAAGTTACCGTTATATGGCCTGTTTTTCTTGTTTCTTTTGTTCTTCCGTTTTTAAAAAAGACTGTAGGCTGTAGAGCAGCGTACTAAGCTGCTGCCAGCCCGTCCCCTTCGGGGGGAATTGAAAATCAATAAAGAAAAAAAAAGAACAGGAATGTGAACTACGGGCCGAGAAACAAGAACGGAAGCCAATGCGGCCCACTCCAGAAACCAAACCAGCATTCGCCTTCAATGTCGTAAGGCAACTAAGGTATAAACAAATAAAGACAGACGGACGGAGATTCGAACCTATCTCCTCAGTCCGTTAACTTGTTCGACATCTCTTTCAGAAGGAAAAAAGAAAGGTTCAACCAGAGTATATTACCAATAGTTACTAATGCTAATCGGATGGCAGCGATATTTGACTCTAGAACTAACCCTTCTCCTGAATAATTACAAATATCTTTAGTGTGCTTAACAAAAACAGAAGTGTGTTGCAGAATGGAGAGGTTCACCGAGTAATGTGTTTAAGTGATCGTACCCAGTAAGATGGAAGTAGAGTTTTGGGAGGTTGGCACTGATCTAACGATTATAGACTGAAGCAAACACGGGGTGAAGTTTTGTAAATGCATAGATCTAAGATATTGAAAAGGCGTCATTTTTTCGATAATTGGGGGAAGGGGGAGAGAAGGTTGTTTCTATCTCTTTGCCAAAATTTAATTTTTAAGGATTTCTGTGACATAAACTGTAGTAAATATATAAATTTTTATATGTATCTTATCCCACCAATGACAACAGTGCAAAGATGGAAATCTTTATAGGTGTACGTAAACGTGACGGATTTTGACGGGAAAAATATGACTGGAGGGACAGGGCAACTACAAGAGAAACAGGTAAAATGAAGGTCTTAAAATACAACGGAATAGAAGGCAAGGACCTCCACAAATCTCTTCGTAAATCAACCGGGACATTACGGCACGCACAGTACAGGGACGAAAACGGATTGTAGAATCATAAAAGCTGGACCCAGCAGTGGGAGTAATCCAAGGGCGTAACGACCCCATTAGGCGGCTAGGATTATTAAATGTACATTTCACGCTCAATGACGGGCGGATAGAACTAAAAATAAGATAATGAAGACAGAGCAGAGAGGAATTAGATTTTACTCGTCAATGGCTGCCCTCATTAACAATAAATCTCCGGCGATCATATTCTACCGTATTTCATGTCCACTATGAGAGTAATCCTCTAATTTCCCTTATGACCTAAAGGCGTCAAAAAGAGTTTACATGAAAAGCATTCATAAAAATATTCGGCACTCACACAGTGATAAGGTAAGACATTCATTAAACATATTGCAGCTAAGCCACAACTTGCATCGTGTAACGAAATTCACATTACGGTTTTAATAGACAGCATCAAATTGTGACGTTTAGAGTGCCTGAACAATAGTGACAGAACATAAAACCTTTATTAAATACGACAGACTGTATTCTGCTTATCGTCAACGACAAAATCCGCTCCATTTGTAAAAATCATTTGTTTCTAAAAAGGAAACCATGCCCGGTTTAGGATATATGCCCCATCTTCTGGTGCGTATTAAAATCTGAGTACACAAAGGACGCATCACTAAGGTTAAAATATGTTAAAATAGTGTAAGCCTGGTATATGCACTATTTTAACACATTTTAACCCTAGTTATGCATGTTAAAATATTGCATGTATCAGGGAAACACTTTTTTAAATATATTTTAATATATTTTAACTGTAGTTATGCATACTTCGTGGACAAATATTTTAATATGCACCTGAAGATGGGACGTATATCCTGAAATCGGTTAGTGCTTTCCCTTTTAGAATCAAATATTTTTTTTACAACTGTAGCGAATTTTATCATTGATGTGAATAACGGTTATGGATATCCCATCATGAGAAACTTATTTTACCTAGTTCTGCTGCAACAACTTCAGCGTCTTCTTTTGCTGTAGCACCCCGTCGACGGAGATCTGATTGGAGATGAAGAGGCAACTCAGTTTTGACAAATTTATGGGAAATACGGGCCCAGTAATATCGTTAACTGTAGGTATTTCTATAAGTAACTGGATAAATCAGTTGGAAGTCGGAGAAAGACAAGGAAATACTACTTTCAACACGATCATGACTAGTCAAGCACTGCACATTTCAAAACAAACTTTGAGTTGAGGACAGCTTTAGCTTTTCAGGGACAGACACTAAATTAAATCAAGTTTGAAGTCCAGTGTTTTACCACAATTAGGCCGTAAAAGTGGCATATTAAGAATACATGACACCAATAACTTATTTAGCTGAAGTGTTCAAAGATATGTTATTTTACTTCTGTATTGAAACACTTTTAATGATTTGTCATTTGACGATTGGGTAAGCAACACATTAATTACAATTGTCTTAGGTTAAAAACTGAAAACAAATATGCTACATTATCGTATTCAGTTACATAGATCAGGAAGCCAAGATTTCCTTTAGACATTATTTATCCGCAAAATTACTCATTACAGTGGAAAGAAATCAGTTAATGTTTTGAGGAAGTCAAATTCAGCAGGGTAATCACTCGTATTAGTTGTGATGCCTGAGACGTCCACACTCTATTAAGTCAGGAAAAGTAAAAGGACCTATCAAGAATGTAGTGAAACGTCGTTCACCACCAAGAGCTAACTGTAAATTTTTGGATTTCAGTGCCTGCATTGAAAGCGAGCAGTAACGGACTTCCCAACGGACGAAAGGTAAGTGGGAAGCTGATATCTGGGACAATCTCTAAATTTCAGATGTTACGCGGAACTGCGCTGAATTCTGTACCAGAAAACATATGATGAGTACACTATTGGAATCCATAACGCAATAGTGGTTTATAACTACTGTGTGGTATTTTATGAAGCAAACTCATGTCTCGTTGAAAATACATAAAACGTTTCCGATAGAACGTTCCTCCTAGGGATGATATTTTTCTACTGAAACGAGGATCATGAACGGTGCTGTATTATAGAGAGATCTGACTAGATGCATAAGAAATACGGTGACAAGTAATACTGCAGGGGCGAAAATCGTTGGAGCACGGAAAAGGCAGTGGCAGACGTTCTGTCCTAACAGGTGGTCGCAGTTTGAGCGCAATGAATCCGAGTCCGCGCACCCACTATTTTCCCTGTAGCCAAAGCTCTCCCTGATTCAAGGACTTTCTTTGGAAAATGATAGGGTTTAAAAATAGTTTTGTTAAATTACAAAGAGGTTACATTTGCCTTCCTACCCGTAAGCGTGCCAAGTTTCAGATCTGATTTAAACTGTATTCGAAATACTATCCGTACCAGAAATCTGGTATCTGCAGTTTCGTATTTTATGTTCTATATTGTTATAGTAATAGATACGTCAGCGCATTATGCTTATATACGATGAACTGAAATTAATCCGGCTGTGAACAGTACGTGTTGTTACGTGGTCTTCTTATATTACGTCGACTGGGTAGAAATTCCATACTTCTCGGGAACGTGTTTTGACACTTACCAAAACGGAAACTATGTACATTGGTTTTGGAGTCCAGTAACGAAGTAACTGGTAGTATCAAGAAATATTCTCATACGCTAGAGAATCCGTGCAGGAAGTAAATTGCTACCGTCAGCTACCTTTCGCTTGACAGGATTTGATTTTAGTTTTTCCTGACAAAAATGTAATTTCATGTATTTTCTTTTCGTTATTAATGTTGCCTGTCCTTTGTAACGTGTGAGTGAAGACTGGCTTCTGGTTAAAGATCGTAGTTTTGATTTTTACGTAAAAGAAACATATATTACGGAAACAAAATCTCGCTCAAACTTTCCTGACTGTAAGGGGGACATTGTGATGTATTTTCTTTTGGGATGAGGGAGAGGGAGCTATCGTGGTATTGACTAAAGTTTTATACTGTATATCAAACTAAAATATTTCATGCTTGATAAACTTCTTCGATCGTCATAGCAGAATGATAAGGGGCATGCAAATGAAAACGATACACATGTGAGAAATGGGTAAGCTGTTTATTATTTACGTCTACATCTACATCTACATCCATACTCCGCAAGCCACCTGACGGTGTGTGGCGGAGGGTATCTTGAGTACCTCTATCGGTTCTCCCTTCTATTCCAGTCTCGTATTGTTCGTGGAAAGAAGGATTGTCGGTATGCCCCTGTGTTGGCTGTAATCTCTCTGATTTTATTCTCATGGTTTCTTCGCGAGATATACGTAGGAGGGAGCAATATACTGCTTGACTCCTCGGTGAAGGTATGTTCTCTAAACTTCAACAAAAGCCCGTACCGAGCTACTGAGCGTCTCTCCTACAGAGTCTTCCACTGGAGTTTATCTATCATCTCCGTAACGCTTTCGCGATTACTAAATGATCCTGTAACGACGCACTGCTCTCCGTTGGATCTTCTCTATCTCTTCTATCAACCCTATTTGGTACTGATCCCACACCGGTGAACAGTATTCAAGCAGTGGGAGGACAAGTGTACTGAAACCTACTTCCTTTGTTTTCGGACTGCATTTCCTTAGGATTCTTCCAATGAATCTCAGTCTGCCATCTGCTTTACCGACGATCAACTTTATATGATCATTCCATTTTAAATCACTCCTAATGCGTACTCTCAGATAATATATGGAATTAACTGCTTCCAGCTGCTGACCTGCTATATTGTAGCTAAATGATAGGGGATCTTTCTTTCTATGTATTCGAAGCACATTACACTTGTCTACATTGAGATTCAATTGCCGTTCCCTGCACCATGCGTCAATTCGCTGCAGATCCTCCTGCATTTCAGTACAATTTTCCATTGTTACAACCTCTCGATATACCACAGCATCATCCGCAAAAAGCCTCAGTGAACTTCCGATGTCATCCACAAGGTCATTTGTGTATATTGTGAATAGCAACGGTCCTACGACACTCCCCTGCGGCACACCTGAAATCACTCTTACTTCGGAAGACTTCTCTCCATTGAGAATGACATGCTGCGTTCTGTTATCTAGGAACTCTTCAATCCAATCACACAATTAGTCTGATAGTCCATATGCTCTTACTTTGTTCATTAAACGACTGTGGGGAACTCTATCGAACGCCTTGCGGAAGTCAAGAAACACGGCATCTACATGGGAACCCGTGTCTATGGCCCTCTGAGTCTCGTGGACGAATAGCGTGAGCTGGGTTTCACACGATCGACTTTTTCGAAACCCATGCTGATTCCCACGGAGTAATCACACTAATTGTCGGTATATTTATCCCACTGTGAGGAAAGACAATCAATGTTTTCACGGAAAAATGTTCACCGGTATCTACGGAACCATGATCGTACCCAATGGTGCACCTCTTCGTCCGAAGAAATATGGGAACGTGGAAATCTTATGGGAAGCTCTGGGACTGTATGGAGGACGTGTGAGGGCTTCCCAGCGAAACTTCTACAGCGCCCTTGAAACAACCTTGGAAACATGTGGGCAGGTCCAAATGTTTCCAACGTTGTTCCGACTACAGTGCAGAATTTCGCTGGGAAGCCCTTCCATACAGTCCCGGTCGCTGTCCATGTACCTTCAGTATTTTTGGAGTCCTGATGAAAGACGTTTGTGGCCGTTGATTTGCTTCGGACGAGGTGCACCACTGGGTACAATCATGGTTCCTTAGGTACCGGCAAACATTTTTCCATGAAAATATTGATTGTCCTACCTCACAGTGGCATAAATGTGCTGACAATTACGGCGATCCTTTTTGAAATAATAAAGTTTCCCTACTTTTTTCCCATTTTTCCCCATTTGTCTCGTTTTCATTTCAGTGTTCCGTACAGTTCTGCTATGGCAACCGACGAAATTTTTCAAAAATAATGTACTTTAGTTCAGTATACAGTATTTAATTTTAGTCAATACCAGAATAGCTCCCTCTCACTCATCCAAAAACAAAATACATCACAATGGTCTCCTTACAGTCCGTCATACATTTCGCAAGCTTTAGCAAGGTTCAAATGGTTCAAATGGCTCTGAGCACTATGGGACTTAACATCTATGGTCATCAGTCCCCTAGAACTTAGAACTACTTAAACCTAACTAACCTAAGGACATCACACACATCCATGCCCAAGGCAGGATTCGAACCTGCAACCGTAGTGGTCCCGCGGTTCCAGACTGAAGCGCCTAGAACCGCTCGGCCACCACGGCCGGCAAAGAATGAATTTACTACTAAGTTGATGCAATACAAGAACACCACGCTACAACACGTATTGTTCATAGCTGGAGTAATTTCAGTTCATCGTACAAAGCTTAATGCGATGAAATAGCTATTTATGTTACAAAATAAAACAAACTGCGAAATCATGTTTCAGTTGGCAACTGAGATACATTCATCGACTTACCTCACAGTGCAACAAATGTATTAACCGTTAAGGCGACTACTTTTGAAGTAATAAAGAATTCACCTACTTCTTCCATCTGTCTCTTCTTTTCTAATGTCCCTTATAACTTAATCTGTTTCGATTTTAGAGGCGGACAGAATTTCGTCTAAGGAGATGAAATTCCACTGTCATCTGAAATTCCTTCATTTTCAAAACAAACCCCTTACAGTCAGTTATTCCGAGTAATGCACGGGTACTTTCAAACGTAACCATTTTGATACTTCACTCTGTGATTTGATAACGGCAACGTCTTAAATTTCTAGTCTTCCAGCTCTGATCTGACAAAGTGCATTCCTTTTAAATCTGTGTAACATATCTGATTGCCTTGTTGAGAGTCTTTTTCAAGACCCTTGGCCTTTTCGTTTTCTCTGACCGCAATCACAATGTGAGCAGTTTCCCTTTGTCAGTTGTAGGACTGTCTCTCTGTGGTAAGAAGTCTTAATGGTAACATTTTTTTGTCCGAAGGCGCCTTTTTCGTACTCACGAAATTTTATTTATAGTGACCGCACCGCTCCCTGTAGAAAGAGTTGGGAAATGCGCCTCTGTCACGCCACGCACATACTTCCCGTGGTCGGATGCGAGTAGTGTGAACACGAGACACCGAAATACCTTGTAAATGAACTCTTACCGAACGAGACCGGAAACTATCCCCACGCATCCTCTCATGGGGGCAACTCAAATAGTGAGTTAGGGGAAATGCGCCAGTTAGGAGTGTGCTAGAACCAGCGGAAATTAAATCGTAGGAGTAAATGGATTTGGGCGCTTCCTTTCGAGTAGAGGCCGTTGCGGCCTCTATGTCGTGCGTGACAGCTCTTGCTCTTTCGGAAGTACAATTTAGAGTCTATTTTACGATTTTTGATAAAAAATCACACAATTATATGGTTCTAATAAAATTAAGATGGACCGTGAAAGAAATACGCTACCTTGTGCTCTGTAAATATTGCCTTACATTAACGTTTCACGATTTAATACCAATGTCCAACCTCACTTGCATAATAATGCATAGATTGAAGCTGTTTGGCAATGTCTGTGAGGCATTTAAAATTGTTGTATATAAACATTCGAATGGTGTGCTCACAGTGTTCTGAGAGTGTGTGTACATGCCTCATCGGTATACACATGGGCATACATCTTAGACCTATGCAAAAGGATATAAGTTGCATATTGTTATTAAATTCTGGATGATTAAGTCATCCGTGTTGCCCAGACGTATTCTTATGATTTAAGTACACAGTGACAAACAGCAAACTATATTATTAATTGCTGTTTGTCGTATTTTCATTATTAGAAAGTTAATTTACGATCGCAGAAATTTTTACTGGAAGGAAGGCGATAGTAGGTGTGGAAAGACATCGGAAAACTGATGAACTTGCAAAGATTTGCCAATTTGAGTGCAAAACAATAGAGCATTACAGTGACATAATAAAATCTTGGCTTCCTGCAGGTGAATCTTATGATTAAAACATGAAACATTGTTAAAATAATATTTCATCTTATTGGTGCTTTTATGATAAAATTTTTTTCCAACAATAGTAAACCATCTTGAACCTCAGTTCTTTTTTTCCTGATTAAGAAGAACGCCTTTCGAAGCTTTAAGTCAGTACTCAAGAATGGTATCGACAGTCTTCAGCTGCTTGAGATGATTCACTGTTCATCCACCACCCATCTCGTTTAGTACACTAAGCTCAACTTTGGAAAATATCACTGGCTAGATCGTTAGTTGCATTTCCAACATTTGCAGCGTAAAATATTTTTTCCAACATCAAAATTTTTTCTTTATATTTTATTTATATACCCGGTACTATTTTATTTAGTTCCACGCCGTGATACAAAATTTTGTTATTTTGTAATGTAAACAGCCATTGCTCTGCTGCATAATCAGTTGTGAATAACTTCCCATTGTATGCACATATATCGTCCCTTGCAATTTTCTTGATTAACTGTGGCTTTAATTATTAAATGTACTGATTGCTCTGCTGATAGAAGCTGGTACCGGATGACCAATTAATCAACGCAAGCCAGTGGTACTGTTTTCTCAATTACACATTCAAATCGTATTTGAAAACAGAGGTGAAGCTTCGAAATGCATTCGTTTTCAATAGGAAAAAAAATTGAGAGTTAATGTGATATAATTATTCAAATAATTTATAAATGAGTGATAAAATTTGGTAGGATGCAGGGGTGAGGCTGGTGGGTGCGCAGAGCGCGGCGCCTGTGTTGCGGGACTCACCGTTAAGCGCGAAGCGGCGCGGCGCAGAGTGCCAACTGAGCGCCCGACTCGGAGCCAAGAGCGAGGCGACTCCGCGCGCCTGCGCACAGCCCCTGCTGCAGCCCCCGCCAGCGCGCCGCGTACGACACAACTTACCGAACCGAGTAACGCGATTCCGCCGCCTCCACAATGGAGAGTCGCAGCTGTTCGCAACTCCTGTCCTCATCACTACTATAACTCGACTCAGCGTTTTATACCTCGGCGAGGCGAAGTATGTAGCGTTTTACGTCGGAGGGAGGGGGATGCAGCGACGAAGACAAGATGAAATATTCTAAATCTAGTTACTACGAGGCGTGTTTTTTTAAGTAAGTACCGTTTTGAAATTAAAAAAAAGACATGCTAAAATATCTCAATACTTTTGTTCAAATGTGTGTGAAATCTTACGGGACTTAACTGCTAAGGTCATCAGTACCTAAGCTTACACACTACTTAACCTAAATTATCCTAAGGACAAACACACACACCCATGCCCGAGGGAGTACTCGAACCTCCGCTGGGACCAGCCGCACAGTCCGTGACTGCAGCACCTAAGACCGCTCGGCTAATCCAACGCGGTCACCAAGAGTAGTGACTGGCGTATTGTGACGAGCCACGTGCGCGGCCACCATTGAACATACGTTTTCAATTGGTGAGAGATGTGGAGAATGTGCTGGCCAGGGCAACAGTCCAAGATTTAATGTATCCATAAAGGCCCGTACAGCACGTGCAACATGCGGTCGTGCATTATCCTGCTGAAATGTAGGGTTTCGCAGGGACTGAATGAAGGGTAGAGCCACGGGTCGTAACACATCTCAAATGTACCGTCCACTGTTCAAAGTGCCGTCAATGCGAACAAGAGGTGACCGAGACGTGTAACCAATGGCACCCCATACCATCACGCCGAGCGATACGCCAGTATGGCGATGACGAATACACGCTTCCAATGTGCGTTCACCGCGATGTCGCCAAACACCGATGCGACCATCATGATGCTATAAACAGAACCTGGATTCATCCGGAAAAATGACGTTTAGCCATTCGTGCACCCAGGTTCTTCGTCGAGTACACCATCGCAGGCGCTCTTGTCTGTGATGCACCGTTAAGGATAACCGCAGCCATGGTCCCCGAGGTGATAGTCCATGCTGTTGCAAACGTCTACGAACTGTTCGTGCACATGGTTGTTGTCTTGCAAACGTCCCCATCTGCTGACTCAGGGATCGAGACGTGGCTGCACCATCCGTTACAGCCATGTGGATAAGATGCCAGTCATTCCTTGTTTACGTTGTGTACTGAGTGTTTAAGATGCCTCCCATAATCTTGAGTCCCCCCTTCTGTGAAGTACGGGCTGTTATAAGATTTCTTAGTGCCAAAGGCCTAAGAGTGATCGATATTCATCGTGAGATCTGTGCAGTTTACAGAGAAAACATTATGAGTGATGTAATGGTAAGGAGGTGGGTGAGAGAATTTAAAGATGGCCGCACAAATGTGCATGATGACCAACGGAGTGGGCGTCCTTCGGTCGTTAATGAAAGTTTGGCGCAGGTAGTGGACACTAAGGTGAGAGAAAAGAGACGCTTTACGATTTCCTCCTTGCGGGATGACTTTCCACATGTTTCTCGTAGTGTTTTGTATGGCATTGTGACCGAGCACTTGAATTACCGAAAACTGTGCCCACGTTGGGTACCGAAAATGTTGACGGATGTGCACAAAACCAAACGTTTAGACAGGGCATTGACTTTCCTTGAGCGGTACCACAACGACGGTGATGATTTCTTAAGGCAAATTGTTACGGGCGAAGAGACATGGGTGGCCTTCATCACACCAGAATCAAAGCAACAGTCCATGGAAGTTGAGAAAGGGCATCGTCTTCCTGCAAGACAATGCCCGCCCACATGTGACGAATCAGACCAAAGACCTCATCACATCTTTTCGATGGGAAACTCTAGATCATCCTCCGTACAGCCCCGATCTTACGCCCAGTGACTACCATCTGTTCCTGCACTTGAAGAAACACTTTGGCGGTCAGCGCCTTCAAGACGAAGATGAAGTCAAAACAGTGGTGATGCAGTGGTTAACAAGTCAGGCGGCAGACTTGTATGAGGAGGGTATTCAAAAACTGGTACAACGTTATGACAAGTGCCTCAATATTGACGGAAAATATGTAGAAAAGTAGATTAAGGTTCAGGCTTTCATGTAAAAATAAACTTATTGAGATATCTTAGCACGTCTTTTTTTTTATTTCAAAACGGTACTTACTTAAAAAATACGCCTTGTATCAGGGGGAGTCAAATGAAAGTCGAACACGCTCCACAGTGAGACCGTGGAATGGTTTCATTGAAAAGTAATCGCCAGACGCTTTAAGACATTTACCCCTCTTGGAGAAGAGACGATCAGTTCCGTGTTTCGTAGAACGTGGTAGGCCACCCCTCAATCTCACTCACTATGTGCACTTCCTAGTTCGACTGGAACCGACGTCCACCCGTGTCTTTCTTCAGGTCGCTAGAAATGTGAAAATCATACGTTGAAAGACTTGGCCTGTACGGAGGATGTTGCAGTGTTTCCCAACCAAATCGCTGAAGCGTTGCCTTCGTCCGATTGGCAATGTGGGGCGGGCTTTGTCGTGCAGTACTATCATTCCATCCGACAGCATTCCGGACGCTATGACTATATACTTATATGGATATGGCGTCCGTTCTTTTGGACATGTCTGAAAGAACAGACACCATTGATGGCCTGCAGCCGTATAGAACGAAATTAGAATTATATTAATACCTTCAGCTGCTAACTGGCGTTGATGTATATCAACGGGGACAGGTGAAACTGTGTGCCCCGACCGGGACTCGAACCCGGGATCTCCTGCTTACTTGGCAGACGCTGTATCCATATGAACCACCGAGGGCACAGAGGCTAGCGCGACTGCAGGGACTATCTCGCGCACGCCTCCCGCGAGACCCACATTCTCACCTTGTATGTCCACACATTACATTCGCAGTGTCCCACCCCAACACACTCATTACTCGTGGAAAACGTTCTTACCAAGTCCCGTAAGAGTTCGGGGAATATGTGTGCATCCGCACAGAAGAAGAAGGTCATGGCCGGTATTGCCAGAACCATATACTTATAAGGATATGGTGTCCGTTCTTTCGGACATGTCCGAAAGAACAGACACCATTGATGACCTGCACCCGTCTAGAACGAAATTAGAATTATATTAATAGCCCTCATCTCGTGGTCGTGCGGTAGCGTTCTCGCTTCCCACGCCCGGGTTCCCGGGTTCGATTCCCGGCGGGGTCACGGATTTTCTCTGCCTCGTGATGGCTGGGTGTTGTTGTGTGCTGTCCTTAGGTTAGTTAGGTTTAAGTAGTTCTAAGTTCTAGGGGACTGATGACGATAGATGTTAAGTCCCATAGTGCTCAGAGCCATTTGAACCATTATATTAATACCTTCATTCGCATCGCTTCACGCTTAATGTCTTTCCCGACGCCGATTTCATCTTTCAGCAGTATAATTTCGGGCGTCGCGCATCCAGAATCGTGCTACAGCGGTTTGAGGAACATTATAGTGAACTCACGTTGATGTCTTGGTGACTAAATTCGCCTCATGTAAATACTACTGAACCGACCCGGGTCGCTATCGCATATCCAAATCAGTGACCCGTTTTTGACGCGAATTGCATGACCTATATATGGTTCAAATGGCTCTGAGCACTATGGGACTCAACTGCTGAGGTCATTAGTCCCCTAGAACTTAGAACTAGTTGAACCTAACTAACCTAAGACATCACAAACATCCATGCCCGAGGCAGGATTCGAACCTGCGACCGTAGCGGCCTTGCGGTTCCAGACTGCAGCGCCTTTAACCGCACGGCCACTTCGGCCGGCATGACCTATATACAGTATATATCATCGTACGTGCTTACCAGCTTCGAAGGCAAGGATTCGATTTTGGGTGCAAAGAGTACTTATTTCCAAGAAAAATAGGCTAATCTTTCAGTGATCCCGAAGTGAGAAAGGGAAACGTGTTATGCAGTTATTGCTGCTATGATTTCCTCACTTTCTTCCTGTAAAAATCGCAAAACCACATAACGTATATACAGAGAATTGAAACTATGTCGTCCCAATTAGTAACCACGAACATTGATCACTCGGCCACTATCTCAAGTATCAACGATTGAACTCCCTAGCTTTTATGACGGCAGTGGAACAAAATCGCCAGTTCCTCGTTTTCACGTAATCTGTTAAGTTGGGAATCTATCATGTATTACTACAGATTGATTATTTTTATTAATTTATGTACTTCAGTTTGTTTGGAATGAATCCTGCTGCCGTATGTTTTCTGCCTTCCATTTGTTTCGAAAACATGAAAAGTGGAAAAATGAAGTTAATTGGTTTCTACGTTGGATAGTGGCCCAACGTTATTCAGAATAGTCCTGTGCTAAATGACCAAACTGTCGGCAAACGTCATACGCAGCTCGCGCTGACTTTGCACGCGGCAGCTCATGATGTGATAAATTACAGAATTTACACCGCACTGGCGTTAGATACACTTCCCTGGTATTTCTGCTAAACAATGACAAGTCTGCAGGTTCATGCGGTTTAACAAGCGACACTATGAGGGTGGGACTAATTTCCGTGCGATTCGAAAACTACAGGGTGTTTCAAAAATGACCGGTATATTTGAAACGGCAATAAAAACTAAACGAGCAGCGATAGAAATACACCGTTTGTTGCAATATGCTTGGGACAACAGTACATTTTCAGGCGGACAAACTTTCGAAATTACAGTAGTTACAATTTTCAACAACAGATGGCGCTGCAAGTGATGTGAAAGATATAGAAGACAACGCAGTCTGTGGGTGCGCCATTCTGTACGTCGTCTTTCTGCTGTAAGCGTGTGCTGTTCACAACGTGCAAGTGTGCTGTAGACAACATGGTTTATTCCTTAGAACAGAGGATTTTTCTGGTGTTGGAATTCCACCGCCTAGAACACAGTGTTGTTGCAACAAGACGAAGTTTTCAACGGAGGTTTAATGTAACCAAAGGACCGAAAAGCGATACAATAAAGGATCTGTTTGAAAAATTTCAACGGACTGGGAACGTGACGGATGAACGTGCTGGAAAGGTAGGGCGACCGCGTACGGCAACCACAGAGGGCAACGCGCAGCTAGTGCAGCAGGTGATCCAACAGCGGCCTCGGGTTTCCGTTCGCCGTGTTGCAGCTGCGGTCCAAATGACGCCAACGTCCACCTATCGTCTCATGCGCCAGAGTTTACACCTCTATCCATACAAAATTCAAACGCGGCAACCCCTCAGCGCCGCTACCATTGCTGCACGAGAGACATTCGCTAACGATATAGTGCACAGGATTGATGACGGCGATATGCATGTGGGCAGCATTTGGTTTACTGACGAAGCTTGTTTTTACCTGGACGGCTTCGTCAATAAACAGAACTGGTGCATATGGGGAACCGAAAAGCCCCATGTTGCAGTCCCATCGTCCCTGCATCCTCAAAAAGTACTGGTCTGGGCCGCCATTTCTTCCAAAGGAATCATTGGCCCATTTTTCAGATCCGAAACGATTACTGCATCACGCTATCTGGACATTCTTCGTGAATTTGTGGCAGTACAAACTGCCTTAGACGACACTGCGAACACCTCGTGGTTTATGCAAGATGGTGCCCGGCCACATCGCACGGCCGACGTCTTTAATTTCCTGAATGAATATTTCGATGATCGTGTGATTGCTTTGGGCTATCCGAAACATACAGGAAGCGGCGTGGATTGGCCTCCCTATTCGCCAGACATGAACCCCTGTGACTTCTTTCTGTGGGGACACTTGAAAGACCAGGTGTACCGCTAGAATCCAGAAACAATTGAACAGCTGAAGCAGTACATCTCATCTGAATGTGAAGCCATTCCGCCAGACACGTTGTCAAAGGTTTCGGGTAATTTCATTCAGAGACTACGCCATATTATTGCTACGCATGGTGGATATGTGGAAAATATCGTACTATAGAGTTTCCCAGACCGCAGCGCCATCTGTTGTTGAAAATTGTAACTACTGTAATTTCGAAAGTTTGTCTGCCTGAAAATGTACTGTTGTCCCAAGCATATTGCAACAAACGGTGTATTTCTGTCGCTGCTCGTTTAGTTTTTATTGCCGTTTCAAATATACCGGTCATTTTTGAAACACCCTGTAGAAAGGCTAACAGAAAAATACTCGCTCACAGCACTGCAATATGCCACGGTGGAAGTCCGGGCGGTGAAGATGATACCGTTTCATTGGTTCCACTATGGCAGTGGCAGCCGTCGTACACATTTATGACTCCAATTTGTAATGCCCGAGTGGACACCGTTTTGGCTGCAGGATGGCGAGGTGTGGAGTATGGTGGTGAAGTCCAACTGGCGTTTTGTGCATCTATGAAATACACACACCAAAAAAAGTTTTGCATATGCCGGTTCCGCCAGCCGCTGTGGCCGATCGGTTCTAGGAGCTTCACTCCGGAACCGCGCTACTGCTACGGACGCAGGTTCGAACCCTGCCTCGGGCATGGATGTGGGTGATGTCCTTAGGTTAGTTAGGTTTACGTAGTTCTAAGATCAAGGGGACTGATGACCTCAGATGTTAAGTCCCACAATGCTTAGAGCCATTTAGAACGCCCGTTCCGAGAGTTCCTGAACCTGTACAGAAAATTGGAATAGAGATGAACATAGACATCATTTCCGCCCTTTTTATTGCTCATGAAAACCACACATTGCATGTTGTAGCGCCATACAGCGAGACCTTCAGATATGGTGGTCCAGATTGCTGTACTCATCGGTACCTCTAATAGCCAGTATCACGTCCTCTTGTATTGATGCATGCTTGTATTCGTCATAGCATACTATCCACAACTTCAGTTAGGCACTGTTGGTCGATATTGTCCCACTCCTCAACAGCGATTCGGCGTACATCCCTCAGAGTGGTTGGTGGGTCACGTCGTCCACAAACAGCCCTTATCAATCTATCCAGGCATTTTCGATAGGGTGCATGTCTGGACAATATGCTGGCAGCTCTAGTCGAGCGATGTCGTTATCCTGAAGGAAGTCATTCATAAGATTTGCACGATGCGGGAGCGAATTGTTGTCCATGAAAACGAATGCCTCGCCAATATGCTGCCGATATGGATGCACTATCGGTCGGAGGATGGCATTCACGCATCGTACAGCCGTTACGACGCCTATCATGACAACCACCGGCCTACGTCGGCCCCACTTCATGCCCCCCCCCCCCCAAAAAAAAAGCAGTGAACCTCCACCTTGCTGTACTCGCTGGACAGTGTGTCTAAGGCGTTCAGCCTGACCGGGTTGCCTCCAAACACGTCTCCGACGATAGTCTGGTTGAAGGCATATGCGACACTCATCGGTGAAGAGAACGTGATGCAAATCCTGAGCGGTCGCTTCACAAGTGATGTCGATGTGAGCAAGTGGCTTTGGTAAGATGTGCGTATGGTTCTGCTCCACTTTTCTTTCATCATTTCATTGAAACCCCATGCCTGCACTTTGAAGACTGGATAGCAATTCTATCAGGTCAGTAGAAAAAGTTTATTGTTCAGATAAGGTAATTATTTTAAGCATACGGATATATAGCGATAAGTCACGACATCGAAATTTGTGCGTTGTTGTTTCTTCGCGCTACCAAAGCTCCTCTCTTACTGTTAACCTTGAATAAGCGGCCATTAAAATGTCTCTCGTGACAAGACACGCAGTTTTGCATGCGAATGGCTCATACCACTGTTTCTGAAATGAGCGATTTGTATTCTAAGCACATTTTCGTGAGGTTCTGAGCGTTCGAGGTCAGTCACTTCCCTTGTCAATGTTTTCTTCGACAGCCAGTGTTCTTAACTTTTCTGTCTGTTTTGAGTTGAAAAATCCTTGATTATTTTTAATTTTTTAGTTCAGGACACGTCACGTGGAAGTGGGATACGCGACAAAATAGTGTCGCCCTGTGCCCTTATGCTGTACATACTCTGATGCTAGACCGTAGGCTGGTCTTCTACATTCAGATTACGCCGTCTAGCGCAATAAAGTTTAAGCTGGGTCTCGATTCGTGGTCTAATTGTAGTTCAGAAGGGGAACGAGAGAGCCGTGTGAAATGTTTCGTGTAGGCGTACAACTTGCTGGCCTTAAGAAACGCAAGAAAACGAAAGTTACTAATTCAAACTATAAGTAACGGAATATCTAAAGGCGTACGAAATGTAACTAACAATTAAGTCGATGTAGAAGAGCGTGATGCACCAAAAATAATGGAAAAGGCTACAAAATGGATGAATTCTAAGGGCCCTTCTCCATAACGAATGATAAAACAACGAAACGCCGCAAACTTGGGAAATTGAGAGTAACCAGCTATCCGGGAGCAGCATCTACTAGTACGGCGTCCTGGACGATGGACACATACGTGGATGGCAAGCAGTCTGCCTAGAGCCAAGGACAATCAATAAAAGGCACCAAATACGAGCCAGCAACGCAAAACAGAATGTATCAGCTGTCTCGGCACAGGTCATAGGTTGCGAAAGCAAAAAACTAAGGGTAGAATGTAGCAGCTCGTCGTTCCCGTCAGCAGCCGCGGCGGTAACAACGGTTACCGTAGCACTCGCGCCGTTCCAGACAGATATTTTCCCCTACTGGGCTAGAAAAGCGGTAGAAAATGTCCGTATCTTGTTTAATACACAACCAGGAAATGGACTGTATTCAAAAAATTGTTCAAATGGCTCTGAGCACTATGGGAGGTCATCAGTCCCCTAGAACTTAGAACTAATTAAACCTAACTAACCTAAGGACATCACACACATCCATGCCCGAGGCAGGATTCGAACCTGCGACGGTAGCAGTCGCGCGGTTCCGGACTGAAGCGCCTAGAACGGCTCGGCCGCCCCGGGCGGCTGGCCTGTATTTATTTAGGGACACGAGAAAGAAAAAAAATCATGAAATAAGTAATTAACAACAACTCTTTCCAAATGCGGATTTGTCAACAAAGGCATACGTGCGGTGCCGTCGATCACTATTTGCGATTAACGCTCTCCACTGTAAACCGTTGTTCCAAAACCATATTCTGTTGACATTTGTGCCATAGGGAGTCGCAAAGGACTAGGCACAAACTTCACATTTCATGCATCGAGATATACACTTCATACTAGATCAGCGGACAAAATTTTAGTCACCCCTGAAGACCATTACAAGTATAATTTAATACCGTGTAATTCCACTCCTGGGCTTGATATCCACCTATATTCTATTACAAAGGGAGTCCAATACGGTGTACAGGTGGGTGGCATCCAGGTCAAGCTACTCCCAGAGAATGCTGACGCCCGCGTTACACCCGCTGTCCCGACGTGTACCACAGATTTCGTATGGGGCTTAAGTCAGACGGTTTTGAAGGCCAGAAAATATGTAACAGGGTGGCGGAGTGTTCTATAAACTAGTCACACATCCCTCGAGCCAGAAGTCGCCTTGATGTGCCCATGTGAACAATGGCCTCTTGCAAGGCGACAGACTCCAAATGTTCGTTGCGTACGGATCGCGTTGCAGTATTCTAACAGGCTGGTATGGACCTTCATTCACTGCCTGCAGCAACTGCTGTTGAGTCTGGAAGCGACTTCGCAAGTCGTGAAAAGCGTCTCTGGCCCCTCACAGCCTGCATATTTTTCCCACTACAATTCTGACGTCACGTTTCGTCTCCACATGTGATGCACCACTGACTGTAGACACGCCGAATAGTCCGACGAGAAACACCAGCAAATATACCAACTTCACACGCGGTATGGCCATGTGCACGGTCAGACTGGATTGTTTCTTTTTGCCACTCTGTCAAGTGCTTAAATTTACCCACGTTTACGTACAGTGTCCGCTTGATACGTAATTGTGTTATTGATCGCTACTGCCTAATGCCCGCGTAGAGACAGTCGGCGTGTGGTTCAGCACGTGACTCGTTCTCTTCTTCGCCATCTGTAAAGTTTTAACGTTTCATCTGTGCTTGCGCACTAGAATGATTAGTTTGTTTTTTCAGTGAGCTTAAATACAGGATGGCCAGAAATGGCTTGACAAGTTTGTAAGAGTGTTTCAGTGTAGGTTGTGCTGAGAAACAATTGTAAGGAAAAAAACTCGATGCGTTGCACAGTTTCCGAGTTAATTAGCATTGAAGTTCGCTAGTCAGGCCATTGCGCACTCAAATTCAATCGGTCAGCCAGACACGCTGTAGCCAAACGTGTGCTTCGTTTAGTTTCCTAAATCCGAACAAGTGAGAGATACAAAAATTGGACATGAGACGGTAGTGAGGACTGAACCCGAACCAAAGGCTGAGCGCTACACATAAATGACGTCCCAAATCGACAACTACCGTTGGGAACACCGAGAAGTGCATAAATCGTGTTTAAAATACGACGATTAAAGATATTTAAAATAAATTCTGTCATCTGCATACACTGGATTCTACGAGGATCCGCCTGTGGTGAATGCTGACAAAGTCAAATGTGAAACTGAATATTTTAGCAAAGTTGACCCATTTTTAAAATGTCGGTTTTGTGCATCAAGTTGTGAATGTGAATGACAAATGGATCCACCTCGTCACACTAGAAACGAAAGAGTAATGAAAGAAGTGGATAGAAGCTTGCTATCGTGTACCGACGAATGAATAATCGACTTCACCTACAGGTAAATTTACGACCTTTTTTTCTGGGGAATAAAATGAATTCTTCTTCCTGATTACTTTGTAAATAATGGAACGCTACGTAAATCATCGAGACCAACACCGTTAAAAGTACTCTAAACTAAGCATGATTGGAGAAGAAATCATCTTTCATTATGACAAGATAAGGTGCTTTGAAAATTGTCAAACTGAGGAAAATGATGTTCATCTATCTATCTATTAGATTTAGCGCCCCTCTGGCATGTACATACATAAAGAAATGTGTGGCTGATAAAACTTGTGACTCAATGAAATCATTATAGTAGTCGTACATTTTTTTCAGGCTTCTGAAAATCTCATATTAAAGGCTCAATTTACTACCTGAACTAATGCTGGACAAAATGCATCCACGAAACAGAGGAATAAGTTGCAAAATTAAGTGCAATTATGATTCAAAGACAGAGTGTCAATAGCAGGCTCTGAACGTTTCATCTTTATCTCGAACAGACACGCAAAATGTACAGAGTGCTGTACGATGAAATTGGCAGAGAACATTTCGATAATTTGTAAGAAATTGATACACAGCAACGTATAGCGATTTGTATCTCTAAATCACGTTTACCGTTGGAGCCTAAGATTAATCGCATAGGATAGGATATATTGAGGATTTAATTAATTATGAAAAATTTACACGTGTCGGAAGATAACTAATTCTGTCTTACTGGAAACTGATAGTATACTGCCTGGAAAAAGTGAATGACCCAGAATACACTGTCGAATGTCACTGTAACTTCGTACATATACACGCCACAGCAGATGTGTAAATGATTAGAGTTGCAAGTCTCTGTAATACACTACTGGCCATTAAAATTGCTACACCACGAAGATGACGTGCTACAGACGCGAAATTTAACCGACAGGAAGAAGATGCTGTGATATGCAAGTGATTAGCTTTTCAGAGCATTCACACAAGGTTGGCGCCGGTGACGACACCTACAACGTGCTGACATGAGGAAAGTTTCCAGCCGATTTCTCATACGCAAACAGCAGTTTACCGGCGTTACCTGGTGAAACGTTGTTGTGATGCCTCGTGTAAGGAGGAGAAATTCGTATCATCACGTTTCCGACTTTGACAAAGTTCGGATTGTAGCCTATCGCGATTGCGGTTTATCGTATCACGAGATTGCTGCTCGCGTTGGTCGAGATCCAATAACTATTAGCAGAATATAGAATCGGTGGATTCAGGAGGGTAATACTGAACGCCGTGCTGGATCCCAGCGGTCTCGTATCACTAGCAGTCGAGATGACAGGCATCTTATCCGCATGGCTGTAACGGATCGTGCAGCCACGTCTCGATCCCTGATTCAACAGATGGGGACGTTCGCAAGGCAACAACAATCTGTACGAACAGTTCGACGACGTTTGCAGCAGCATGGACTATAAGCTCGGAGACCATGGATGCGGTTACCATTGACGCTGCATCACAGACAGCAGCGCCTGAGATGGTGTACTCAACGACGAACCTGGTACACGAATGCCAAACGTCTTTTTTTCGGCCATACTGGTGTATCACCCGGCGTGATGGTATGGGGTGCCACTGGTTACACGTCTCGGTCACATCTTGTTCGCATTGACGGCAATTTGAACAGTGGACGTTACATTTCAGATGTGTTACGACCCGTGGCTCTACCCTTCATTCGATCCCTGCGAAACCCTACATTTCAGCAGGATAATGTACGACTGCATGTTGCAGGTCCTGTACGGGCCTTTCTGGATACAGAAAATGTTCGACTGCTGCCCTGGCCAGCACATTTTCCTGATCTATCAGCGATTGAAAACGTCTGGTCAATGGTGGCCGAGCTCGTCACAATACGCCAGTCACTACTCTTGATGAACTGTGGTATCGTGTTGAAGCTGCATGGGCAGCTGTACCTGTACACGCCATCCAAGCTCTGTTTGACTCAATGCCCAGGCGTATCAAGGCCGTTATTACAGCCAGAGGTGGTTATTCTGGGTACTGATTTCTCAGGGTCTATGCACCCAAATTGCGTGAAAATGTAATCACATGTTAGTTCTAGTATAATACATTGTCCAATGAATACCCGTTTATGATCTGCATTTCTTATTGGTGTAGCAATTTTAATGGCCAGTAGTGTAGATAGAACGGCCACCACAAGGCGTACGTATTTAGTGTTGTAGGCGCGGTGGGTTACATAAGGGGCGTAAACACCGTCAGGTCTTGAGTGATCTCTGTGATGGGTGGAGCTGCCGCATACTTGTAAGGGACAGCGTTATCAGCATCTGACAGAGTTTGAAAGGGATGTCACTGTAAATCTCTATTTGGATTGCTGATCGAATCGTGCAATATCCAGATTTGTAGGGCAGTCCGATGTGACAGTAGCCCCATGTTGCAGTGTATGGTAACGTGAGGGGAAGCCTACTCATCGTTAAACTCCCGGTCGTCCACGTCTGACCACAACGACGGAGACCACCATATTGTGCAACAAGGGCATCGTAACCATATCATATCAGCACGTCAGAGAACAAGTAATGGACTTGGTGCAAAACTGTTTCATCCAGCACCATTGGTCAGATGCTAGCAACAACCAGCATCTGGGCTAGAATATTGTTGTTCCATGCGTAGACTGCCGTCAACACCAGAACACAAACGGCTGCGTTTGGATTGCTGATGAATGGCGTCTCAGTGAGTTCAGTGATGGATCGTGGTTGTGCATTGCCCTGGATGACCATCGTGACTATCGTCGTCGACTATGGTGGGGAACGGGGGAGAAGTTCCATTCTTTCATTGTTTTGGCGAGGCGCAGTGGTGTTTCTTCTAGCGTTGGGGTTGGGAGCCATCGGCTATGACTTCTGGTCACGGCTGGCAGGCTCAGCGGTACGTCACGGACATTCTTCGTCCTCGTGTGTTACCTATCATGCGACTGACTGTGGTGCCATTTTTCAACAGGACAACGCTCGTCCAAATATGATACGTGTCTCTATGAACTGTTTGATGTTGAAGTACTCGTGTGGTCAGCAGGATTACCAGATCTCTCCCCGACGGTATAAGTGTGAGACTCGCTTGGACGGCAATTCCGTCCCACTGCCAGAATCCTGGATATCTAGCAACTGTTACAGTTGTGGGCCAGATTGCGCCAAGAGGGGATACATGGGGTAATGACACCCTTTCCTACCGACCTAGGGCATACATTCAGTCCACACGGGATGCAACGTCATACTAATGGGTGGGTCCATCCTGCGAAATTCTTTGTAAATTTGACTCGATTTTGTATTCACTGAAATAATGTCACATACACTATCAAACCGTGAAGTTTCATTTCGTTTCCTTCTCCCCAACTAGGTACTCCATTTTTTCAGTCGGTCGGTGTTCTAATGTAACCTAATATATTAGCCGGCCGAAGTGGCCGTGCGGTTAAAGGCGCTGCAGTCTGGAACCGCAAGACCGCTACGGTCGCAGGTTCGAATCCTGCCTCGGGCATGGATGTTTGTGATGTCCTTAGGTTAGTTAGGTTTAACTAGTTCTAAGTTCTAGGGGACTAATGACCTCAGCAGTTGAGTCCCATAGTGCTCAGAGCCATTTGAACCATTTGAACCTAATATATTTTTCTGGATTACCGTGGAATCTCACAGAAATCCCACAAGACTTTTTAACAGTTTTCCGTCGAAGAGCTTCAGGGCTCAGATCCCGACCTTATATGATCGGACAACATACTGAGTCAATCGGATAGTATCACTATCGACGTATAGGAGAGATTTTACGATACAGCCCGAACTAATGGAGAATGCGATGCCAACTCGTAACTGTAGACACGTTTGCATGACAACTTACAATACAAATGATATCTGACGACTTTAAAGGTATCACATCACTTTTGATTCGAATTTAATTTAGCAATCTCATGCACGGCTAATGCAGTCCATTTATTTCGTTCCATTACAAACAAAAAATAATAGTGGATGTCATAATCTTCTATTATTGGCGATTGTATTCGGTTCTTAAATGCTATGGCTGGTACAACATGTATCAAATCGTTAAGAGTGGCAAAATCGTAACCAATTATAATACCGTAATCGTCGAGTGAGTCTGCAGTCTTCATTTCACTGATTAAAACGGAAGCTGATAATAAAATCAAATGGCTCTGAGCACTATGGGACTCAACTGCTGAGGTCATTAGTCCGCTAGAACTTAGAACTAGTTAAACTTAACTAACCTAAGGACATCACAAACATCCATGCCCGAGGCAGGATTCGAACCTGCGACCGTAGCGGTCTTGCGGTTCCAGGCTGCAGCGCCTTTAACCGCACGGCCACTTCGGCCGGCGAGCTGATAATAATTGTGGCTTTCCACAATCCATGAGAAATGTATAAATAATAGAGACTTATGAACGTTGTAATTCTTTACATCCTAAAACTGAAACTGGCTTCTTTTTTTGTGTTTTATCTGGGCACTTATGAAAATTTATCAGTAAACTACAGATTAATTGCTTCTGTGTATTTAAGTTAGGGACGCATCTTAGAAAGTAAACATTGCGAAAAAATTCTACTTTGTGGATATCGTGAACGTAAAAAAAATGTCCCGAGAAAAAAAGGAATTTTTAAATGGATCAATTAGTGTCACTATGAAGCTCATTGTCACAGTTTCAGAACCGTTCTAGAGTTGACAATTTCTCTGAATCTTTTCGGTGTGTTTAGTGCTACCAAGAGGCACATAACAATCTGACCACACGACACGTAAACCAATATTTCTTAGTTAACTGCTGCACATTTTTGTCTGACAGTCACGTCCTTTCAGCATGCGTACAAGAAGGGATGCTGAGAACTGCATAAAAAAACGTGAACAACTGCGCAAAAAGCACAATCGAGGAACAGAAACTTGCCGCTGAATCAACGAAGGGTAGCAGGTGAAAATGCATTCTTACTTTGTCTGAGACTTCATAATATCGATATTGTCATTTGAAAGTTGTAAGTTGTAGGGACTGAAGAAACAAATAAAAAGAGAGAAAGAAGACAGAAGACAGACAGAAAATACGGTCGAGAGAATGTTAATGGAATGAACGTCAGGTTTGGAAACGTCGTCCATAGACGCAAATGAATAGACTCGACAAACCCATAGAGCTCGCAAATGATGGACAGACAGTCGTCGGAGCTACTCGCCAGATAATTAATACCGTTTGTTTCTTGCTCAAACGAAGCAGCAAGCAGGAAAAGATAATGACAAGGACAGTAAAACAGAAAAGAAGAAATGAGGCGGAAAATGAAACAAAACGTGGGTCTGCAGAGACGTTATTGAACAAGAGATAGCAGACCTGTTCTCCGCAGTAAATGTCTAAGTGAAAAGTAGAAGCGGGGCATTGTTCTGAGGAGCTACAGTGCTTGTTGGTGGTTCCAGTATTCGGGGAAGGGAGACGGTTCCCTTACACAGTCTCCTTAAGATATTCCTGGATACAATGTCATGGGAAGAAGTATATAGCAACAAAAATGCCATCACTCGAAGCGCAACATTCTGTGACTCTACTAGTGTGATAAAAGCTTTAATGAAGCTATTATCACAATAAGCTAGCGGCTAAAAATTACATTTTAGACTGTTTTATTTCCTCTTTAATGCAAATTCTCGCTTAATTTTGTATTTTACATTTAAGTTCGCAAATGACAAGTGAAATACATGTACACAATATTTTTCTCTCTTGTTCTATGCTTTGAGTTTGACTTGAAGAAAAATACAAGTGACTAAATGAAAACTGTCAATTTAACCTGCAGATAGCGGGTGTCAGCTTTATCTATTAACATAATGAGGCGTTTGATGTCACACGTGCGCAAACGGAAAGAGAACGGAAAGCTGACAACATTTTTTTGCATCTATACTAGTTTTTGAAATGTAGGTTGTGATGACACACTGATCTATGGCGTAGCACGAGGTGTAGCTTGGATTGGAAGGACACAGTTTGGTTGTTAGTTGCCGAATCTGTACCGAACGCTTCAGTTAATCCTGTGTCACACGACGCTGTAGGCTGCAATATCCCTAGGGATTGAGCCGTCTGAATTACAAATTCTTCCTTAAATACGTCCAGCAGACACCTTTCGTTTTTGCGATGTTAGAGTTGGGCCTTAAATTTAATTGTCCAGTGTAACTGTGTAATGAAAGCACATGGAGTTTACTGACCGGGTTTTACTGGTGACGATGAGAAAAGAGAGAGAGAGAGAGAGTGAATTCGTATGCAGACACTTAGCTGGTTCCTATCGAATAACTTATTATGCGTCACCGAATCTAACGACGGCATCCGCGGACTGATCAGAATCATCAGTGCCACAGGCCCTCACTGCGTGAAACACTAGGCTTCGAATAAAACGCAGGACTTCGGCTCAAAGTCTGGGGATCATGTATTTAACCATATAATGTCTAATTTCCTGGCCAACACAACATTTAAAAATCCATGCTGAAACCTGTTCGTACAAGTCAGTTCAGTTAGCACACACAGTAGGAAGTTGCTAGATATCTCAGCCTTTTTTCGTTATCTTTCTGCAGACTTTACATATGTCACGTTACGAGAACATTAAGTCACCTGACTTCAAATTTTACAAGTTGAACTAGCGGAAAAGTTGTATCCTATACGAATCACTTAAGTTAACAATGAGTCCAAAATAAGAGAACAGGCGGCTTGGTATTGGGCCAAGAAGGGAAATTATGAGAAGATTGCCGATATCATGGGTATTATATTGAGGGATAAAAGAGAGATAAGGAAAAGAGGGGAGGAGCTCTGGCAGGAGCTTTGGGAGGTAGAAGAGACTGGACGAAGAACCTTCCAGTTCCTACCCGACGTAAGGCAACGACTTGGACTGAAGTACTTTGAGCCTACGCGAGGGTTGATCCACTTTCTCACTGGCCATGGACCCTACCCGACATATCTATGTCGATTTGGGAAAAGGGCAACACCAGCGTGCGACTGTGGCGATCCGGAGGGCACGCCCGAGCACGTAGTTTACGAGTGTCCCCTCTTCAATGATATCGCCAACGGACTACGAGACAGACTACCCAGCCGTGACACACACCAACTACTTAGACGAGAGGATACTTTTCAGATATTGAACACCCTGGCTAACGAGGTATCTCGAAAGGTTCTAATTGACTATTTAGGAGAGATACAGTAAGAAATGAGCGACAATAACCACCAATTGAGTCCTAGAGCCCTATTCCCATACCGCCTGTGCGAGGACTGGCCGACTACCTCTAAGTTGGGAACCGCCACGTGCAGGACAAGGGGGAGTAGGGAACAACTACCGATTGCGACACACACACACACACACCGGACATGACGTAGGATAGGTAGTTTGTAGAACTTAGTTATAGGAATTTAAGATAGGGACTGCAGCGAATTTTAACATCGAGGCCCGCCCAGTGCCAGGGGCATGCTCTTCGGGGTTAGCTCGAAGAGCAGGGCAAGTAAAAGTAGGTTTATATCTTCACTGGCACACATGTGACGCTGCAGAATACACATATAAATTAAATTAAATTAGTAATAGGAATTAGGCATAAATAATATTAGTAGATATTAAATGCCCATTGTTCCTAATGTTAACTGTAGCTCACCCACTAATAACTACACTAAGCTGCAAAAATTAAAATAAATGTATCACTGTTAGGACCCACTAATGTACTAAGGTAGTGGGTTAAATTTGTATAATTATATGGTTTTGATAACAATGAGTCCAGCATCACCATTTCACTGGAAAACATACATGTTTTTCTCTGCAGACGATAGCTGACCATTTACAATAAATTTAGCTGTAATAGGAGATAAGCAAATTTCTACACTGATGTTTGGGGTGCCATATACATATTTATTTATCACGAATAAGTTATTTTTTGACAAACAGAATTACAACCGTGACTACATTAAAGATTTTAGAAAAACTACACTCACTGCCTGCAATGCGATTCACACTTGCTATTCAGTTTGGATACAATTAAATAATTTATAATCATAGAAAACAGCACGGTACTCTGTCACGAGAAAGACGTTTAGTAAATCCCGGGCACTAGTTGAATTGGTTCAGAGTGTAAAATCTTGTAGGTAATCATTCGTCTTCGACCCACTCACCAGTTTCAGGACGCAAATCTTCTAGTCACTGGTTTAACCATTTTGTCATAATTGCTTGTTTTTCGTGTACATTCAAACTAGTTGCTTTCAAAATCTTGCTGCCGTCTTGGCTTTGTCATTAACAGTAAACAGATTTTCTTTAGTACAAGGCAGCACTTCTACAGGGTGCCAGCTTCTTATACAGGGAGAGTATAGTTAAACTTTCGCTACTTGAGTGGGCCCCGTTGAAAAACAAGTGATCGTATGACAATGCAAATTTGTAGAAACATTTTTAAGAACATGCCAAGGAGAAATAACGAACATACCGTCGAAAGAAACACATTTTAATTTCCACCTGGGAAGGTAATATTTTTTAACTGCGTACCATATTTACGTTCCAAATTATAAACAGTGCTATGTGTGACGACCATCTGCATCCACGACCACTTGGAACAGCGCTACCGATACCATTTCACTGTTTTACGCAGCACTTTTCAAACATTGGACCACTGAATTTTCAGCTGTCGTGACACAACTTGCACACTGCTCGAAGGTCGCACACTGCTTCCAGTATTCTCAGACATGACGACAATAACTTCTTCAACAATTTGTGGGCGATTGGTAGTCGGCCTGTCCCAGGAGCAACCCACACATCGCCAGTTAATACGAACTTCCGAATCTTGTTCTCCAGTCTAGGTGCGGGAGGACCTCTCCGTATGCGTCGATACTCCGAAGAGCAGCAGCACTATTGCCGTTATTTTGATAAAACAGCTTAACCAGTAAAGCCGTGTTCAACTTGTCCAGACCCATGTTGACTGTCTGCTGTATTGCAATGCTTGTGCTGAACCATACGTCGCCGTACAGGTACCGGCGGCTTAGCGGCAAGTTATGACGCTAACATTACTAACATTGCAAATCCTGCAGCGCAAACTCTGAACATCATTTCTATAGAGTTTGGTGCTCATACGATAAGTCGTTTTTCGTCTACAATGACGAAAGTTTAATTGTAACCAACCTGTACTTCGCCACTGGTGCAGAGATCGTCCGCTTCGGTGCGAAGAGACGCCACCTGTGTATTGTGTGCTTGTACCGCAACTTTATAATCCTATTCAGCGTCCGCCAAACGGGGTAGGAGATCTCGCAGCCAGTAGTAAGCACTTGTTTTAGGAATAACTCCAAACATTCTCGTTCTGTACTCCATTTCTCCATCCGGAAATTCTGATAGGACGTCATTATTTCCTCTTCACGTCCCACGGAATATCTCCAGCCCACGTGAGGTGTAATGGCAACCAGAGGGTAGAGGTTTTGCATTTTACCATCATGACTCATAAAAATAATAAATTATAGCCAGGGTAACTGGATAATTTCTCGTCAGCGACCATTTCCAATCGACAACAAAATTATGGTTTAATGAAAAGTAACCGCGCTGGTGCTCAATAAAGAGTGATAATTATGAACCACGTACAGACTGATTTTCATACGTAACCCAGCTTTCCCCCTCCCCCCCCCCCCCTCTCTCTCTCTCGCTCGCCCTTTCTCTCTCTCTCTCTCTCTCTCTCTCTCGCTCGCTCTCTCCCCCTCCCTCCCTCGATCAGGACAGCAGTGCATCGGTCAGGCGTCAGACACACAAATGCTTCTCCTCTCTTCTGAGGCTATTGAAACTGCCACGGCTATTAAGAGTAATTATCTCACTCATGAGAATTCAACAAAGTCCCGTAAAACTCATCCCAGACTGAATTACGTTTGAAATAACTTTGGAAAAATAGTAAGCTTGACTGGAAAGTATGCTCAATCAGAAACTTTTAGCAAGTTCATGACAATCGCAGTGTTGGTCCAATCTTATACAAGTATCGACTTGATTACCGGAACTGTAGTGACCTGTAGTTGGATAAATGGCTTTTGGATGGCCATTATGCTGTTGATATTCGGGCAGTTATCACTTCACAACTGCGTGCAATGACACCGTATTACCGGCTCCTAAGTCGAGTAAGAAATCAAAAATGTTAGCTAGTCACGTGCGGTTGCTACAATGGTTATATAGAGAGATATCAATAAAAACAGATAGTATAAGCACGTGTTTATACATGAAGACATTGAATAACTGTGCGATCCATTTTTTTAGCCACCACACTCACCATTTGTTTATAAAATGTACATATAGCCTTCTCTATCATCTCACTAAATGGGTCCTGCTTACTAGTTCAGTAAAATACTAATTTACTATTAACTCAAAGAAGATCCTCTCACCACCCAATATATTTTGCCATAGATTGAACCGCGACAGTGACCGCGTTACGCAGAAAAGCAAATTTAACTTTGACCCTCAAAAAGAAGGTCGAAAGTAGGGGAATGGAATATTCGGCTCCCTTATATAGCCCTGGAGCGCAATATCCAATATTTTAGTTATAATGGGGCCTATACCTGAAAAAATTAGTTGGTCATACATTGCTTGGAGGTGATGGAGAAACAGACGTAGTGATGTTGTTCATTTTGAAGTCCGGTCACCCAACAATATTTTAAAAATGTGCTCCCCCGTTTTGACTGTAACTCAATCGATTCAGTCTGACAGGTTATAAATACACTTGACGATGATGAAGTTCCATACTCCTTGACAGAGCGTAGGGGACGATGCGGGAGACCCGCACCGCTGTACTAGGCAAGGTCCTAGCGGAGGTGGTTTGCCATTGCATTCCTCCGACCGTAATGGGGATAAATGATGATGATGATGAAGACGACACAAAAACACCCAGTCATCTGGAGGCAGATGAAAATCCCTGACCCCGCCGGGAATCGAAACCGGGACCCAGTGCTCGGGAAGCAAGAACGCTACCGCGAGACCACGAGCTGAAGACAACATACACTTGGAAATGGCTAAATAGGGGAAACGGTGCAATAACGAAACCTAAATATAAAAGACAATTCTAATCCACGTTATGACAGTCAACGCGGCAGATTATTGTCATCCAGAAAATTTCTCAGTAGTTAGCCTTTGTTGGGCTGTTAGTAAATGTCAACAAGATATGGAAACAGAGAGATGCTAGATCCACAAATTCATTTGCTCTAGGTTGTATGACCTTCAGGAAGAAGTGACAGGAAACGTAGTGCCCTGAGCCCAAACATCGTCGTTACTGTGAGCCCTTCAACCCGTGTTTCAAAAGCAAAATGAGGGATCATTACAGTAAAAGATCTCGTCGACGACGAGTTGATTAGAGAGAGAGCACAGGATGCCATAGCAAATCGTGATACTATCTTCATAAGAGAGAGAGAAAGAGAGAGAGAGAGAGAGAGAGAGAGAGAGAGAGAGAGAACATGATATCATGGGTCATCCTGCCCTAGTCAGAAACGCAGAAACGTGAAGTCTGGAACGATAGAGCATGTTTAGCAATCACAAACAAATCAAGTTACTTCTTATCTCAAAGCACTTACTTCCTTACATTGTTGTGAGTGTAAACATCTAGGAAGATGCAGCTTTCCTCCTTGTATTTGGCTTGAAATAATTTACAATGTGTATCTAAAAATTTTGGTGAATGAACCGATATCAACATGAAAGCAACGTGGATCACTTGAAGATGAGACAGTTTCGATGTTGAGGATAGTGTCATAATGGAATGGAGCAACAGTTTTATTACAAACCGCGAAAAACTGTCGCGGCGTTATGTGCAATGTTGGTGCGTAACGACATACAAGAGACACATTTTCACCAAAAATCGTTGATATTTGACGGAATTCATATTAAAGGGACTGATGGTTAACATGAACGATGACAGCGCCGTGGTACACACAGATTTAGAGATGTGCGATTTAGTTGCCCACATAGAGCAGCGAAAGATACTGTACTACGAATAGAAACGGCTGAAGATTTCATTGCCATATGATAGATGAGATTCAACTTTCCAGTAAAAAATCATCACGGATGGTAAGCAACCTTGATCTGTGCAGTGAACAACTGTCGGGAAGACATTTGATAAGAATCATGAAACAACTGGCAACAGTATTCGATTGCTACCAAAAGAATCATCCGCTGACAGTTTCCATTGTCCCTAAAAAAGTTGCCAGACGTCCATTGTGACTAATGGAGAGTAATCTAAAGGTAAATGAAGGAGATGTGCATTTATCTTCTGTGTTATTTGTTTTCTCTGCCATTCACCGAAAGTTTTTAAACCACCTTGTGCTATACCCAGCTAATGTTGTAACAGTTTGAGACATCACGTTAGGATTCACTTCATGCTCTTGCAGATGAAAACCATGAAGTAGTTGCACGTGATATTACTGACGTAAAGGCGCTGTCGCGTTGTACTCAGGTTATATTGATGAATAGCAATACCTTCGAAGATGTAGCACCTTAATAAAAGATTTTTATAAAAAGGTAAACCTGTACTACGAATAGAAACGGCTGAAGATTTCATTGCCATATGATAGATGAGATTCAACTTTCCAGTAAAAAATCATCACGGATGGTAAGCAACCTTGATCTGTGCAGTGAACAACTGTCGGGAAGACATTTGATAAGAATCATGAAACAACTGGCAACAGTATTCGATTGCTACCAAAAGAATCATCCGCTGACAGTTTCCATTGTCCCTAAAAAAGTTGCCAGACGTCCATTGTGACTAATGGAGAGTAATCTAAAGGTAAATGAAGGAGATGTGCATTTATCTTCTGTGTTATTTGTTTTCTCTGCCATTCACCGAAAGTTTTTAAACCACCTTGTGCTATACCCAGCTAATGTTGTAACAGTTTGAGACATCACATTAGGATTCACTTCATGCTCTTGCAGATGAAAACCATGAACTAGTTGCACGTGATATTACTGACGTAAAGGCGCTGTCACGTTATACTCAGGTTATATTGATGAACAGCAATACGTTCGAAGCTGTAGCGCCTTAATAAAAGATTTTTATAAAAAGGTAAACCTGTCATCAACGGATAGACTGGTTTGAGAATCACAGTGCTGTACTAAGCAGTATCCAATTGGAGGTGGAACGCCGTTATCTTCGTCCGACTTTCTGACTTGCCCGGGCAGGGGACCTACAGTAGAACGTTAACTCAGAACACCGTCCAACTGGGCATTTTTGGCATTTGAAAACATTTACAGGAATTTTTTGGAAATTGATAGTAAGGTCTTATGGGACCAAACGGCTGAGGTCATCGGTCCCTAAGCCTACACACTACTTAACCTAACTTATAACTTACGCTATGGACAACACACACACACACACACACACACACACACACACACACACACACACACACACACGTATGCCCGAGGGAGGACTCGAACTTCCGACGGGGGAACCGCACGGACCGTACAAGGCGCCTAAGACCACGCGGCTACAAGAATTAAACAAGTGGTAACTGACCAGCAGGAACCGAAACCGAGTAATAATAGGTAATACTACACTCCTGGAAATGGAAAAAAGAACACATTGACACCGGTGTGTCAGACCCACCATACTTGCTCCGGACACTGCGAGAGGGCTGTACAAGCAATGATCACACGCACGGCACAGCGGACACACCAGGAACCGCGGTGTTGGCCGTCGAATGGCGCTAGCTGCGCAGCATTTGTGCACCGCAGCCGTCAGTGTCAGCCAGTTTCCCGTGGCATACGGAGCTCCATCGCAGTCTTTAACACTGGTAGCATGCCGCGACAGCGTGGACGTGAACCGTATGTGCAGTTGACGGACTTTGAGCGAGGGCGTATAGTGGGCATGCGGGAGGCCGGGTGGACGTACCGCCGAATTGCTCAACACGTGGGGCGTGAGGTCTCCACAGTACATCGATGTTGTCGCCAGTGGTCGGCGGAAGGTGCACGTGCCCGTCGACCTGGGACCGGACCGCAGCGACGCACGGATGCACGCCAAGACCGTAGGATCCTACGCAGTGCCGTAGGGGACCGCACCGCCACTTCCCAGCAAATTAGGGACACTGTTGCTCCTGGGGTATCGGCGAGGACCATTCACAACCGTCTCCGTGAAGCTGGGCTACGGTCCCGCACACCGTTAGGCCGTCTTCCGCTCACGCCCCAACATCGTGCAGCCCGCCTCCAGTGGTGTCGCGACAGGCGTGAATGGAGGGACGAATGGAGGCGTGTCGTCTTCAGCGATGAGAGTCGCTTCTGCCTTGGTGCCAATGATGGTCGTATGCGTGTTTGGCGCCGTGCAGGTGAGCGCCACAATCAGGACTGCATACGACCGAGGCACACAGGGCCAACACCCGGCATCATGGTGTGGGGAGCGATCTCCTACACTGGCCGTACACCACTGGTGATCGTCGAGGGGACACTGAATAGTGCACGGTACATCCAAACCGTCATCGAACCCATCGTTCTACCATTCCTAGACCGGCAAGGGAACTTGCTGTTCCAATAGGACAATGCACGTCCGCATGTATCCCGTGCCACCCAACGTGCTCTAGAAGGTGTAAGTCAACTACCCTGGCCAGCAAGATCTCCGGATCTGTCCCCCATTGAGCATGTTTGGGACTGGATGAAGCGTCGTCTCACGCGGTCTGCGCGTCCAGCACGAACGCTGGTCCAACTGAGGCGCCAGGTGGAAATGGCATGGCAAGCCGTTCCACAGGACTACATCCAGCATCTCTACGATCGTCTCCATGGGAGAATAGCAGCCTGCATTGCTGCGAAAGGTGGATATACACTGTACTAGTGCCGACATTGTGCATGCTCTGTTGCCTGTGTCTATGTGCCTGTGGTTCTGTCAGTGTGATCATGTGATGTATCTGACCCCAGGAATGTGTCAATAAAGTTTCCCCTTCCTGGGACAATGAATTCACGGTGTTCTTATTTTAATTTCCAGAAGTGTATTTCGTACATCAGAATTTGCAGAGGTCGTCATCACTAGGATTGGTACATGAAGATCTCACAAGGAACGTACGACATGGCGTATGGATATGGCGAATGGAATGTAGCGATATTCGTGTTCTTCGGTCAAAAACTGAACACCTGGAGAACTAAGAGCATCAGATTTGGGCGAAGCACGCACTTACTGGATTCAAGTTGTTCAACAGCAACATTTTGCGCTCGAACTGCATGCGCTTTACAACAACATGCCTCTACCACGTAATCCTCAGATAGCTCGCTACAACCCATTCTTGGATAATGGTCTTATTCGTCTCGGTGGACGGCTACAGTTTGCAGAATTAACCAGAGATCAACGGCACCCGATTCTTCTTGAAGGACATCATCATTTCACACGTTTAATCATCCAGCAGACTCACATTTGTTTGCATCACCTTGGAGAAAACATAGTGTTATCTGAACTGAGAACAGAATTCTGGATCCTTAGAGCTCGAGAGGCAATTAAACATGTAAAAGCGTAGTGGAATTAGCGACAATGGAATCCGTCCACGTGTTAACCATCGTCCCACTTGGGTCAGAGTGACATCTACAAATTTCTATACAAAGGCGGCGGATCTGCAGTGCAATTTATATCCTTCCTTTTGTAAGTGTTCAAAATTTATCTCGAGGTCTCTATAGAAAAGAAACAGATTTCGAGACAGTCACTTGAGCATTAGATCTCCTAAGCCTCAGTGATCACTCAAAAAAATGTGTGTGAAATCTTATGGGACTTTACTGCTAAGGTCATCAGTCCCTAAGCTTACACACTACTTAACCTAAATTATCCTAAGGACAAACACACACACACACCCATGCCCGAGGGAGGACTCGAACCTCCGCCGGGACCAGCCGTACAGTCCATGACTGCAGCGCCCCAGACCGCTCGGCTAATCACGCGCGGCAGTGATCACTCAAATTTGAAATGTTCACATGTTTGTGAATTCCTAAGGGACCAAACTTCTGAGGTCATCGGTCCCTAGACTTACACAATACTTAAATTAACTTACATTAAGAACAATGCACACACTCCTGCCCGAGGAAGGACTCGAACCTCCGGCGGGAGAGGCTTCAAATTTGACGCAGCTGCTTTAATATCTGGACAGCTTCTAATCAGAATGCTAGACGATAAATCGAGACTTCTACGACGAAACGATTGTTTTTCTAACTACACAGTATCAATGAAACGAGGCTGATATTTTAGTAAGTGTCGTGAGGGGGAGAGAGATTACGATTCTGCGTCAAATCCAGCTGGCAAATTTTTCGAGTCTCTGTGCTGAACAGTGGCATTAAAGAGAAAGATTAGGGCGCGTGCCGTGGCATATGGAAGGTGGCTTCTACTCTCGACACATTCTCGCACGGAACGGCAAATGCACAGAACAAACCATGTTTTGCACAGTATGGGAGTATCGGGTCTCGCTTTTACTGCTCCGAGAAGATGAAAATTCCTCAACCTAGAACACAGATGCCGTTCACATCCATGAAAATTAATTTGTGTTATGTATATTTTCTTACTATTGAATTAAGGCTATCTTAAAATGACTGCGATGGATTTTTTAGAATCTGAAGGCAGTAAAAGTAACGATTATTTATCGAAGTCAACCACAGCCCGTTACGCTTGCGTATACAAATTCCTAGTCCGATTAATTTAGTGCGTCATTAGATTTAATGTTCGTAATTGTTTCCGTAAATACTCCTACCCCGGGCTATCAAATCGATATTTCCGATGTATTTTTCACGTTTTAAAAATGTTCTGTTTTGATTTGGATTTCAACCATTTCTCTGTTCCTACAATTATGTACTGGTAACTTAAACATGTTTTCTTATAAATGCTTGGAATTTCATTTATGCTAACCTTAAATCAATTTATGTCGTGATTACCCATTGATTAGTTACGTAGTGGTGCAGGCCTGTACTACACCTCGTTTCCATAATAGCTCTGTTTGTCGTAGTCGGCAAGTGAGCATGTCGCCACCATGCCCATCTCGGTAGAATGGCACAACCACTTGCATTCAGTGGCCAGCGGTATGACCGAAACCCGGGACGCTTCAGCGGATTTGCTCAAGTGAAGTACTTGACACCTACAATGTCAACTTATTAATAAATACTGTCCAACCAGTCGGCAAATCTCATCCAATCGGCGACTGTTGTATAGCGGCGTACCACACTGATGCCCTTGTCACTCTCCAGAATTCATTGGAGGAGTTACACTATGTGATCGAAAGTATCTGGACACCCCCCCCAAAAACATAACTATTTTATATTATGTGCATTGTGCTGCCACTTTATGCCATGTACTCAGTATCAGCGACCTCAGTAGTCATTAGACATCGTGAGAGAGCAGAATGGGGCGCTCCGCGAAACTCACGGACTTCGAAAGTGGTCCGGTGATTGGGTGTCACTTGTGTCATACGTCTGTATGCGAGATTTCCACACTCCTAAACATCCCTAGGTCCACTTTTTCCGATGCGATAGTGAAGTGGAAACGTGAAGGGACATGTACAGCACAAAAGCGTACAGGTCGACCTCGTCTGTTGACTGAGAGAGACAGCCGAGGGTTGAAGAGTGTCACAATGAGTAATAGGCAGACATCTGTACAGACCATCACACAGGAATTCCAAACTGCATCAGGATCACTGCAAGTACTTTGACAGTTACGCGGGAGGTGAGAAAACTTTGATTTCATGGTAGAGTGGCTGCTCATAAGCCAAACATCACGCAAGTAAATGGCAAACGACGCCTCGCTTGGTGTCAAGAGCGTAAACATTGGACGATTGAACAGTGGAAAACGTTGTGAGGAGTGACGAATCACGGTACATAATGTGACGATCAGATGGCATGGTGTGGGTATGGCAAATGCTCAGTGAACCTCATCTGCCAGCGTGTGTAGTAGCAGCGTTAAAATTCAGAGGCGATAGTGTTAAGGTGTGGTCGCGTTTTGCATGAAGGGAGCTTGCACCCCTTGTTGTTTGCGTGGCACTATCACAGTACAGGCCTACTTGATGTTGGAAGCACCTTCTCGCTTCCCACTGTTGAAGAGCACTTCGGGGATGGCGATTGCATCTTTCAACACGATCGAGAAATGTTCAAATGCGTGTGAATTCCTAAGGGACCAAACTGCTTAGGTCATCGGTACCTAGACTTACAAACTACTTAAACTAACTTAAACTTATGCTAAGAACAACACACGCACCTATGCCATAGGGAGGACTCGAACCCCCGGCGGTAGGAGCCGCGCAGTCCGTGACGTGAAGCCTCAAATCGCGCGGCCACTCCGCGCGGCTCAACACGATTGAGCACCTGTTCATAATGCATGGATTGTGGCGGAGTGGTTATACTATAATAACTTCCCCGTAATGGACTGGCCTGAACAGAGTCCTGACCTGGATCCTATAGACCAGCTTTGGTATGTTTTGGAACGCCGACTTCGTGCCAGCCTCACCGACCGACATCTATACTTCACCTTAGTACAGCACTCAGTGAGGAATAGGGTGCCATTCCCCAGGAAACCTTCCAGCACCTGATTGAACGAATGCCTGAGAGAGTGGAAGCTGTCATCAAGGCTAAGGGTGGGCCAACACCATATTGAATTCGCGCATTACCGATGGAGGACGCCACGATCTTGTCATTTTCAGCCAGGTGTCCGGATACTTGGGGTCCAGCCGCAGCACTGATGGGGTGAGGATCAAACTGAAGTTCTCAGAGACGACAATTCACTGTGTGGGGCGTCCGTCGATACCAGACACTGCCAGCAAGGGGTGAGGATGGTGTTCGCAACCGTATGTTAGCATTCATGACGCAGGCTACTGTAGACCTACAGCCCGCATTTTAGTGCCAACATGCGACACAGCTCTCCCGCCGCCGCCCAGGAATGCTGACCACACAAGATCGCCACGACACTGGGCAGCATGACGCATCGTCCTCCAAGGTCCAGGGGTTCAACGGCCACCCCACGCCTCCACGCCTGCCGGAGGTTGCACGAGACTTGTGCAGTAAAATGTCGTAATTAAGTACAGGAATCAACTGTCTCCAAGCTGTACATGGCTGGAAACACCCACGCCTTCCCACTAGCGAAGCCGACACCCTGCGGTTGGTTGCAGTATATATTTAGCCCACTTCTTTCATGACAGTCTCCCAACAATGCAAAATTACCTAGGTGATTTTTTTGTTTACATCATGCCATGTCCCACATGTATACAGTGGTTCCAATAGCAGGTTTTTGTGGCTTATATGCTCTTGACGATGATGTCATACATATTAGAATATCGTAAGAATCATCTTTTACCGCAGGAATCATGGTTTACAGTTGTGCCAAAGGACGGGCCAGATATTTAATTTGGTGCTTCTCCAATAGCCTTCACATCTGCATCATCTACATCATACTCCGCAAGCCACCTAATAGTGTGTGGCGGGGGTACTTTCGGTACCACTATCTGTAACCGTGTTTCACTCGCGAATAGTGCAGGGAAGAATGACTGTCGGTAAGCATCTGTATTGGCTCTAATTTCTCGAATTTTCTCCTCGTGGTCAATACGCGAGATGTATGTGAGGGGAAGTGACATGTTGTCCAAGTCCTCCTGAAAAGCGCTGTCCCGTAACTTTAAGAGAAAATCTCTCCGTGATACATAACGCCTCTCTTGTAACGTCTCGCCAGCTAAAGGGTCCCGTCACGAAACGGGCCGCTCTTTGTTGGATCTTATCTATCTCCTCTATCAGTCCTACCTGACAGGAATCCCAGATAGATGAACAAAACTCAAGAATCTGGCGAACAAGCGCCTTATAAGGCACTTCTGTCGTGGATGAGTTACATTTCTTTAAGATTCTTCCGATGAATCTGAATCTTTTCCCATTATCTGTTTTATATAGTCCTTCCACTTACGGTCACTCTGGATAGTTACGTTTGGAATTTTTACGGAAGACGCTGTGCCAGCTGTTTGTTATCTATAGTGTAGCTGTACAGTAGTGGATTTCTTTTCCTACGTATGCGCAATATGTTGTATTTATTTGCGTTCAGGGTCACCTGCCAGAGACTGCATCTTTTATCAATTCTCTGCATATCGTTCTGCAAATTCTTACTATCTTTTGGCGTTGCTACTTTGGTATAGACAACTGCATCATCTGCGAATAGCCTTAAAGTGTATCCGACGCTTTCTACTAGATCATTTATATATATTGTAAACAGCAACGGTCCTATCACACTTCCCTGTGGTACTCCGGATATTACCTTTACATCTGTTGATATTGTTCCGTTAAGAGCGACGTGTTGAGTGCTATCTGCAAGCAAGTCTTGAATCTTATCGCAAGTCTCCTCCGATGCTCCGTAAGCTCGTATTTTTTTCATTAAACGGCAATGCGAGACGGTGTCAAATGCCTTACCAAAATCAAGGAACACGGCATCAACCTCAACGCCGTCGTCAACTGCGCTGTGGATCTCATGGAGGTACGGAGGGAGTTGAGTTTCATAGGATCTGTGTTTGTGATATCCATGTTGACTTTTATCGAGGAGGTGTTCATTTTCCAATAAAGTTATAATTCTTGAGCATAAAACATGTTCCATATTTCTGCAACAGATTGACGCCAACGATATAGGTCTGTAATTGTGTTGATCTGTTTTACAGCCTTCTGATCTTGAAACATTAGGCGAGAATCCATCCTGGTAATATTCTTAATTTCATGGTGGATTTACATCCCTGAATATTTATTCCGAATATGCACAGGATGTTGGTGACTAAATCGTGCTGGCAAATCGCAAGAACCTATATACACTCCTGGAAATGGAAAAAAGAACACATTGACACCGGTGTGTCACCCACCATACTTGCTCCGGACACTGCGAGAGGGCTGTACAAGCAATGATCACACACACGGCACAGCGGACACACCAGGAACCGCGGTGTTGGCCGTCGAATGGCGCTAGCTGCGCAGCATTTGTGCACCGCCGCCGTCAGTGTCAGCCAGTTTGCCGTGGCATACGGAGCTCCATCGCAGTCTTTAACACTGGTAGCATGCCGCGACAGCGTGGACGTGAACCGTATGTGCAGTTGACGGCCTTTGAGCGAGGGCGTATAGTGGGCATGCGGGAGGCCGGGTGGACGTACCGCCGAATTGCTCAACACGTGGGGCGTGAGGTCTCCACAGTACATCGATGTTGTCGCCAGTGGTCGGCGGAAGGTGCACGTGCCCGTCGACCTGGGACCGGACCGCAGCGACGCACGGATGCACGCCAAGACCGTAGGATCCTACGCAGTGCCGTAGGGGACCGCACCGCCACTTCCCAGCAAATTAGGGACACTGTTGCTCCTGGGGTATCGGCGAGGACCATTCGCAACCGTCTCCATGAAGCTGGGCTACGGTCCCGCACACCGTTAGGCCGTCTTCCGCTCACGCCCCAACATCGTGCAGCCCGCCTCCAGTGGTGTCGCGACAGGCGTGAATGGAGGGACGAATGGAGATGTGTCGTCTTCAGCGATAAGAGTCGCTTCTGCCTTGGTGCCAATGATGGTCGTATGCGTGTTTGGCGCCGTGCAGGTGAGCGCCACAATCAGGACTGCATACGACCGAGGCACACAGGGCCAACACCCGGCATCATGGTGTGGGGAGCGATCTCCTACACTGGCCGTACACCACTGGTGATCGTCGAGGGGACACTGAATAGTGCACGGTACATCCAAACCGTCATCGAACCCATCGTTCTACCATTCCTAGACCGGCAAGGGAACTTGCTGTTCCAACAGGACAATGCACGTCCGCATGTATCCCGTGCCACCCAACGTGCTCTAGAAGGTGTAAGTCAACTACCCTGGCCAGCAAGATCTCCGGATCTGTCCCCCATTGAGCATGTTTGGGACTGGATGAAGCGTCGTCTCACGCGGTCTGCACGTCCAGCACGAACGCTGGTCCAACTGAGGCGCCAGGTGGAAATGGCATGGCAAGCCGTTCCACAGGACTACATCCAGCATCTCTACGATCGTCTCCATGCGAGAACAGCAGCCTGCATTGCTGCGAAAGGTGGATATACACTGTACTAGTGCCGACATTGTGCATGCTCTGTTCCCTGTGTCTATGTGCCTGTGGTTCTGTCAGTGTGATCATGTGATGTATCTGACCCCAGGAATGTGTCAATAAAGTTTCCCCTTCCTGGGACAATGAATTCACGGTGTTCTTATTTCAATTTCCAGGAGTGTAGTTCGCCATCAATAAACGGTCGTCCATAGTACACTGCTGTTTCGATTGCCACACACGCTGTGAACCAGTAAGTTATCTTCTGTTTCCTGAACGACGATTATCCACTTCCAGAGTGAAATAAATGTTATGGTGAAGGAAGCTCACAGGTTCTCAGTCTTCTATACACTGCACAACATAATTAAATGATCACTTTTTCAAAACACCGTAACTGTTTCGCATTGCAACGTAACAGTTTGAAATTGGGCTCAAAGGTGTCTAAAACATTTTTATGTAACGCTACAAAAGCGTGCCGCCCTGCGATGTCACTCTCCGGCTCAGCGACGATTCAAACCCCAATGTACCGACACATACGAAAAAATGGCCAGAGTTCAGCAACTTATATGAAGTTTAAGGAGGGTTAATGATGTTACATCGGCACAAAGTTTCAACACAGTTCTACCTAACGCCACCGTAGACACGGCACACGCCCGCATCTCGTGGTCGTGCGGTAGCGTTCTCGCTTCCCACGCCCGGGTTCCCGGGTTCGATTCCCGGCGGGGTCAGGGATTTTCTCTGCCTCGTGATGGCTGGGTGTTGTGTGCTGTCCTTAGGTTAGTTAGGTTTAAGTAGTTCTAAGTTCTAGGGGACTTATGACCACAGCAGTTGAGTCCCATAGTGCTCAGAGCCATTTTTGAACACGGCACACGATGGCAAGGTGTCAAGTCAAATACCCTCTTATCCACATTCCACCCCTTATTTTCGCACCTCTGCGATGGAGATCAGAACCGCGACGTCCAACGTTGAAATCACGCGTTCTTCTTGTGAGTGGCCGAGGTAAACATTTCAGACACACCACAGCTCGGAATCGGTACCAAAAGGCCAAAGGGTACGGCATAAATAACCTCAATTAAGTCACTACTTTCCTTGGGGCGTCGATTCACACACATTTCGCTACAAGAAACGGCAATTCTTCACAACCTTTGATGCTGCTGACACCCCTCGGACGCTTCAACCCTCATTTAGGACACTGGGGTCAGCACCCCAATTAAGGGGCTCCGGAAAGGCTCAAAATCATGAAAAGTTCAATTTTTACTTTTTTGCGTCTTCTGAATCTGCAGACTATTACCTTTTAATAGATATATAATTTATTCAATTCCGAAGACTACAACTATTTTTAAATTTTTTTTGAAATGTGTTCTAGATGGGCGTGATCCACTGTGGTGCTGTTAAACTGCTGTCAAATGGTGTTATTATTAACGTCCGTGTTCATCAGGTACGTTTTAGTGATGTGAGATAATGTATGTGTTGTGGCTAACCTGTGATGGTTCAATATACATCGCTGGTGTGATTGTCGATTGTTTCATGTTTATTTACTCTGTCGTTATCTCGAAAATATTCGTAATTAATTCTGTTTCTTGAGTCTCTGTTTTGTTGAAGTATAATAATGAGTAAAAGTAAAGTTGTTAGAAATCCTCTGAAGGCTTTTAAGAAAAGGAGAAATGTTGGAAAGCCAAAGGTATGTGTTATTACTGTAAACAATAAAGACGATGAAAATCCCCAACATAGCTTGTGTCCCAAAGAAGAAGACAGTTGGTGTAAATATAACAAAGGATTGCTAACTGGTGAAGTGTACACTCATAAGCATAGTCTGCCTCATGCAATAATGGAGGTGATAAAACCTATTTTCAGAGACTGAGCAGCACCTGAACTGTTGAAAAAGTGTATTCACGGAAAAACTCAAAACCCCAATGAAAGTGTAAATAGTGTTATATGGTCGAGAATCCCCAAGACTGTATTTGTTGGAATAGAAACACTTCACTTTGGTGTGTATGATGCTGTTGCGACTTTCAATGATGGCAACATTGTAAGGTGCAAGGTATTTAGAAATATGGGAATGAAGATAGGTTCTAACATGGTACGAGCGATGCTTGCTTTAGACAAGGAACGCCTTCGGGCTGCAGACAGGGCTGTAAAGAGTCTAGAAATACAAGCAAGAGTAAACAGGAGGAGGAACAAGAGGAAGCTGGAAGAGGAGTTTGCAGAGGATGAAGATAATCCATCCTATGGACCTGGAATGCACTAAAAAGTTAATCCAATCTTTGTCGCTCGATTCCCAAAACTTTTATTTTCTCATACTAATTACATGTTTTCTAAGGATCTTCCAAACATATTTGTTTCAAACTTTCAGTAAATGTTACACAGCACCTACTGCATAATTTAACACAGCCTTTTTCCAAAAAACTGTATATTTTTGAATATATAAATAAAAAATTGCAAAAAAATGTTGTGAATTTTCATTACAATTAAAAAAAATCATCTTTAATAACTGAAATAAAATTTTGTAAAATCCCTGTGTTAAGTTGTAGCCCATATTCCAATAAATAATCTGTAAAAAGTTTAATTTCCTACCTCAAATACTTTGTGAGGAAAGATGTAATTTATAAGCGTTATTTTAACATTGCAAGTATAGGGCGTTCCGGAGCCCCTTAACATGATCGCACCCCTTCAGAACGCTATGCGAACGCAGCTTTTGCTCTCCTGTACAGGGTGGAGCCACTGGAGACCACTGAAGACCAGTCGAAGAAAGCTGGACGTGATCTGGACCAGCTAAGTGAAATTACGCTTTTTCAGCCTTCCTCTTTTGCACCCACCTGTGTCGTGATCAAGGAGGGGGGGATCTGTCTAAGATAACTCACCTGGACAGCATCCTTAGTGCCACCTGCTTACCTTTGTTGAGCACTTCACCTGTACAGAGTTTAACGTTACGAGTAAGTGGGTGAATTATTCGTCCACCTAGGCCGGGTACTGACGAAAGGTGATTTAGTTGCACAGATAGCATTAGCAGGACAAGTGCACAGGGCGCGCCGCTGCCAGTATGGCTAGTTGACCGGTTACGACGAGCGAGGTGGAGAGACGAACTGTGTCAGTGAAAACGGGTAAATCTCAACGCCGTGAATTTGGGCAGGTGTCACTCGGATGGCCTTTGTGCAGGAGACAATGATCCGAAAAATGGCGGGGTGTCAGACAAGCTGAAAGATGGTTTCTCACGGCTCTTTGAGAGTCTATAGTAATTTACAACAAAATATTAATGCAAATCTGAATACATGAGGGATCCCAGAGGAATGAGGGAGATCCAATACCACAACAATATTTCAGTATCCTTGAAACTACAGAAGCTAATATTTCACAGTGAGTAAACGTGAATAAACCTCTGAATTAATAGCTTTTAATCTCTTCCTGCGGCTTCAGTGAAAGATATTCCAGATATAGCTACCATCTCAGAACTATAGCTGTCATCTCTGAAAGCTACGTATCTGTATCTACTTTAATTCTTGATTGATTACGTCTTTTATGTATTTTTATTGTTCAAAAATGTGTGAAATCTTATGAGACTTAACTGCTAAGGTCATCAGTCTCTAAGCTTACACACTACTTAACATAAACTATCCTAAGGACAAACACACACACCCATGCCCGAGGGAGGACTCGAACCTCCGCCGGGACCAGCCGCACAGTTCATGACTGCAGCGCTCTAGACCGCTCGGCTAATCCCGCGCGGCTGTCTTTTTATTACACACATGTTTGTCAGAACATCATATTCTCCACCTTACACAGAAAATGAACACAATACCATTACATCATATTTCGTCATACTTGTGTATTTATTTAATGAAGAGTTTACTATTTTGCAAGTAACTTTATTCAAATGTTGATTGTAATAGCTATTGAAAAAGTGTACCAATTTAAAAGTGGTCAGTTGGATGTGTTAGTGGACACAACAATTGGCAAGAGAACCAAAGGCGTTAAATAACTGTTTAAATAATATTTAACGACAATTCGTTGTCATTTAAACTGTGCGCACAAGATTATTTATTTTTGAACAATCCTTCATTGTAATTATTGTGATTAATCTGTGCCCAAATATTTATAATATTTTTATTTAAATATTGTTGTAATATATTGGTTTAGACAGGGAGGTGGTCAAGATAAGTCAAATCATGTAAGAACAATAATTTTGGTGGGGATTGCCTTCAGCAGACAGTAGCAAAACATTACGGGAGTCAATTGGACACTGGGACTTTGCAAGTGAAGAGCAATGCTGGATGCTTTGTCTCTGTGGAGTGCTGGAAGAAGACAGACCTGCCTATAGTAACGTGTGTGATGGCTCTGAGCACTATGGGACTTAACATCTATGGTCATCAGTCCCCTAGAACTTAGAACTACTTAAACCTAACTAACCTAAGGACATCACACAACACCCAGCCATCACGAGGCAGAGAAAATCCCTGACCCCGCCGGGAATCGAACCCGGGAACCCGGGCGTGGGAAGCGAGAACGCTACCGCACGACCACGAGATGCGGGCAGTAACGTGTGTGATTCAGTGGTGTAGGTGATTGACTGATTCTGGGCACTGAACGGCTCCAACAGTACTTTGACTATTGAGGGAACTTTACATTTCGAGAGAAGTCTGGATGTGCTCCAGAGTAGGACTCTAACTTATTCCGCTTATGTTAGAAATCTGAGGAGAGATGGAGTATGAGTTACTGTTCATCACGTTGAGCCCTGAACTTTTTTGAGCTGATGTACATTACATTTACTGTGATCACAAATGGACTTAGTTTTCGCGTATCTTTGTTGACTATTTAGCTTGGGGATTTTGCTACAATTCTCGTAACGCTCTCGAAGTAACTCTACTGCGTTTCAAAACGAGGGTTTCCTATCTGTACTTTAAATGAATATCATAGGACCACTTCCGATTTGTTATAGATGCCCTACCCTGAATAAACATTATCCATCATAATTCTCTGTCGTCTAGATCAATTACAGACTTTAGAATAGAACCTTTGTTATTAAATTAATCATTTATCTTTCATTTTATATTTCTGTGTAATTTATTAATTCGCATTTCTAGCCAATGCACAGACTATTCGACCGCAGGCTCACAGATACAGGTTATTATTTGCAGTGGATTAGTTCCAGAGCATGAAAGCAGACATGTACGGCTTGAGCCTAAGACTATATCGAGCTATGTTTCTTAAACAGAGCTGTGCATAGGTCAAGTACCTAAAGTACGAGTAACCACAGGTAAAGACGCAATTGGTTTATTCGTAAGGGAAGCTGTTAGGAAGAGCAACTCAGAAACAGTGGCAGTAAGTACCGTCACAAGAGACAATTCGTGACAGAGTTCTAGGTAATGGGAGAATACGCTGCTGCTTTAGTGCCTGATAGTAGGCACGCCGAACTGGTCCGGTGTCAAGGGGTTGCCTGTCTGCAAGCGCCTAGGACTCATTCACAGGTTGTCTCTGTACAGGTACGTCGTAAAGTGCTCAACAAAGGCGGGAAGTTGGCATCGATGGTTTAGAGGATCTTTTTATCATTTTATTCACACAATTCTCAACGTCGCTCCCCTCCATGATCACGGCACAGGAGTGTGCAAAACGGGAAGGCTGAAAAGCGTAAGCTTACTTTGCTGCTTCCAATTAAGTTCACATTCCATCGAATAGTTTTAATTTATTCCTACAGTTTTCACCCTGTACAGCAAAAATTGTGGTCTCACTGAGTCCAAAGGGATATGGACACATTCAAAGGAGTGCCGGCCGCGGTGGCCGTGCGGTTCTAGGTGCTCCAGTCCGGAGCCGCGCTGCTGCTACGGTCGCAGGTTCGAATCCTGCCTCGGGCATGGGTGTGTGTGATGTCCTTAGGTTAGTTAGGTTTAAGTAGTTCTAAGTTCTAGGGGACTAATGACCACAGCAGTTGAGTCCCATAGTGCTCAGAGCCATTTGAACCAAGAAATTCAAAGGAGTTGCTAGCCATGATGTGCTTAGACAAAGGTTGAAGTGTCTGGGGGTGGAGAGGTGTGAGCAGTGTGTCAAAGGTTACCAAGAATGCCGTCCTGTTGCTCATTAAACTGAACAGTCTTTCTCGAACCCGAAATATGTGGGAATCAACTCCCCAAAGAAAGAGGTGGTTTCACTGGCATCCTTCCTGCCACCCCGTAAGGCCTTTCGTGACGGTTCTGAGTCGTGGTGTGTCTGAAGTGTTTTCCTTGGTCACCCATAAGAAAACCGCGCGATTTCAAAACTGTTCGTTGGGATTCTGACGACCATCGGAGAGGCGTCAAAAGAAGGGGTGAAAGGTGGATAAAAGGAGGTGGGACGGCCTTCCCTTCGTGTTACACATCCACGGTGCCGTTGAGCAGAATTGTGGTAAAATTTGGTGCCACTGTGAGACCCTTAACCCACCATACACTTTACACGAACTTCTGAGCTCTGAACTTTTTTTATCTATTTTGTCGACACCCTGCTGTCTCGAACTTTTCCGAGCCCGAGGACGACGTCACAGGGCACCATTACTGGTTGCAGGCACCTATGAGCCTAATGTCAAACTTATGTATTGCAGTAGGAGAAAATTACTGACTTTCGAGTAGATTATCCTTTAATTGTGTTGTATAGTGTAGTTCGTAATGGATTCCGTGAAGTCTAGTAACTGGTGTGCAATGATGTGAGTATAGAACCTCTCTTGTTTTCCACTGCATACTAACTTCGGTTAACTTTTAATTATGTTGTGGAAACCATTTAAAGTAGCAATTACTTTGTTATTATTACTTGCGAATTAGTACAACTGATGGTGTCCTCCTTTACATGCGAACGTTCCAATATATCACATAATGCAACAGAAAAGGGCAAAACATTGTGTTGAATGTGGCGAAACTGTAAGAACAAATATATGAATTTGATATTCGGTAGCATATATTAGCAACAGTCTTTAGTTTCATTTGATGTCAAGGACATACATTTTTCAAATATTTGTGTCTACGTAACGTAAGTAGTTACAATGGTAATAACTGGCTCCTGTGAGGATGTATTTTGTTTATCGTAAATACGCTTTTAAGGAATCAAAACACTAAAAATCTAATAACAGATTTCCAATATATATATTGCCCAGCAAGTCAGGTTACCTAACTCTTGTTAGAATATCGAAAAATTTCACTTTCACAGTTCCTGAAATTCGTTATTTCATTCCATTTCATTATTAGTTATTTTTTTAGTTAGCTTGACTTGTGATATAAGCGAAATATTCCACAAATCCAATGGACTGTTCCAGTCTTAAAAAAAAAAATCTTTTCCGATAGCTTTTGCGTACGGGTGCATCATGTAGCGGTCAAAGGCTGAAAACTGATCTGTATACAAATAGCAGAAAAGAAAGACCACCGTAAAAATATTTGGGGACACACAAACGTGATATATTTAACGCAAAAATTATTACCTTTGGACTCTCTGTGGAATCGAGCAGCCGAAGCCAACGTACCCACAAAGATCAGATAACAGCATTTGATTACATCCACGTCGAGCTTCTGCTTACGTATTGTACTGGAGACACTGAGACTGCACGAAATGAAGCTAAATCCTCCTGTTATTTGGATAACAGGAACCGGATTTATCTCTAACTCTTCATTTTGCAGTGACCTTAAAAATCGTAGGTCACTGTGGATTGAAAACAGCAATTTAAGCAGTAAATGGCTTGCATTACATTAGGTGTCATGTAACATAAAAAATTAAATGCTGCAGGAAAAATGGTGTTGAAGGTATTGAACTAAATGAAAAGACAACCCAATTGGTCGTGAAGAAGTAATTTCTTTTCCTTCATGAAGTGCTGGAGAAATGTTACGGATATAAATGAAAGCGCAAACAATTTATATTTTGTACTAAGAAAGATAAATATTATGTAACTCATAGACGTTTGTGCTGTAAGTAGTGCACAGAATTGCTAGGTAAACAGAAGATGGTATGGGGGGGACGATATTTTCGTAGTTTTACTGTATATTTTCCAGTACTGACGGTTTTTTTCCATTTAACATCTGCAGGTACAAATAAACGTTATGTATGTGTAAGTGGGATAGGTAGATCGATTAGACAACGTGATACAAAAATCAAAATAGAGATTTGCCCTATTACTCTCATACGGCGTAAATTTCTGGATCGGGAGGACGACGGTTCAATCCCGTCTCCAGCCATCCTGATTTAGGTTTTCCGTGATTTCCCTAAATCGTTTCAGGCAAATGCCGGGATGGTTCCTTTGAAAGGGCACGGCCGATTTCCTTCCCCATCCTTCCCTAACCCGAGCTTGCGCTCCGTCTCTAATGACCTCGTTGTCGACGGGACGTTAAACAACACTAACCTAACCTAACCTAAATTTCTGGAAACAGCCAGAATATATCTGGTATGGGAATGTAACATTTCTCTAGAAGCAGAGTAATGGCAAAAATTGTGTACTCGGGTCGTGAAGAGGGGAATTCACATTATGTTTTCGGAATATCACTCAGTTTCTTTAGCCAAATACTGAAAAGATTCCTTTAGTGAACTCACTGTTATTGTCTCCCTCATTATATCTGAGACACCTCAATGTTCACACGATATTAAACTACCTCCGTCTTTCATTTTTCAATCTCCTTCACTCTCTTCTCCTGTTCTGATATCACCTCACGCAATTTAAGAGTATCTGATATATTCGCATGTAGAAAAAAAATTGTTCTTACCTCAGAAAATGGTATCTTTACAAAATATTCTTGCAACATACATGAAACGTCAAAATTAACTTACAACACAAAACAATTTTGTGGCGAGGTTCGCTTTCATGTTATCATTGCGCTCCGCATTCCTCTCTGCTCTGCAGTTAATATGTTCCTAAAATGTGTAGTGAAGACCTCACGTGAAAGACGATACAATTAAGTACACTTTTCCCGATACCGTATATGCTTCTCGGGGCCCGACATTTATCCGTTTCCGATATTTTTACGTCTACTTGTTTTCTTAAATCATTCGGAATGTGTACAGAGCTTAATTTCTGGCATCATCGATTGCCGATATCTGAACATATCTGTTCGTCCAAGCCTGTTAAAACTTCGTTAATTCAGTAGGCTTTCTTTTATTTATCTTTTGTTTTGAGATGTCATGAAACGAGACACATGCAATACCCATATCAACGGAGTAAAAACTGGTAAGACAGCCCCTCTCCTCCAGGAAGACAGGAGTTTAGACCGTATGAACATAGGTTTAAAAGTCTCATAATGCCTCAATCTATAATGATGGAGTTGATACAGTGGGATAGGTCAAGCCAAAAGGCTGGTCGGGAGCTGTCTACGATGCATTACATCCCCCTCATGGTGTCCAGTATCATGCCATTATTATGTTTAAGTGTCACATGTCTACTGCCAAAGAACTACATCACATCAGAAATGACAATGGAGATGAAATATTAGACATAAAGCTGGCGATTATGATCTACAATTTTTTCAGGTGCTTGTGTCTTGGTTAAGGTGGGGGTATAATGCAGTTGGTATCTTGTTCGGCTATATTAAGGACGGCCAACAATTCGGCACATGAGCAGTTCACTTGCTCATGTGTCATAGCTTTCTTGCCTGGCTGCACATTCCCCCCACCGCCACACCATGCCCTCTGAGCATGAGCAGCGGTTGGAGGGGGAGGATGGGAATATTCTGAAAGTACTGCATTTAAACGGAAATGCAGTCACACTTCATACGACTTGATTTCGTATTTCATATTTCTAGAAACATATATCAGAAAACAAAACAAATTTTCAGGATTATTTAATTATTTTAGGCGTACAAAGACATAAGGTAATTTTTAGCTGTTAGAAACCGTTGGCATAAGGACAGACACAGACAGTTTCACAGACTTTCGCACTCAGGTTGCCATGTAATTTTTATAATTCACTCGCATATGGTCGAAACATTTTATCACATTTTCAACGTTATTATGGAGACGAGGAAACTCTTCCTGAGGAAATCAACGAAGCACTCCAAACGTCAATGAATTTGTGTTTCAAATGGGACTGAAACTGTAGATCAATCATCTACACTATATGATCAAAAGTATCCGGACATCTGGGTGAAAATGACGTACAAGTTCGTGGCGTCCTCCATCGGTAATGCTGGTATTCAGTATGGTGTTGACCCACCCTTAGCCTTGATGACAGCTTCCACTCACGCAGGCATACGTTTAATTAGGTGCGGGAAGGTTTCTTGGGGAACGGCAGCCCATTCTTCACCGAGTGCTGCACTTAGGAGAGGTATCGATGTCGGTCGGTGAGGCCTGGCACGAAGTCGGCGTTCCAAAACATCCCAAAGGTGTTCTGTAGGATTCATGTCAGGACTCTGTGCAAGCCAGTCCATTATAGGGATGTTATTGTCGTGTAACGGCTCCGCCAGAGACCGTGCATTATAAACAGGGGATCGACCGTGTTGAAAGACGCAATCGCCATCTCCTAATTGCTCTTCAACTGTGGTAAGTAAGAAGATCCTTAAAACATCAATGTAGTCCTGTGCTGTGATAGTACCAAGTAAAACAACAAGGGGTGCAAGCTTCCTCCATGAAAAACACGACCACACCATAACGTCACCGCATCCGAATTTTACTGTTGGCACTACACAAGCTGGCAGATGACGTTCACCGTGCATTTACCATACACACACCCTGCCATCTGAACGCCACGTTGTGTACCGTGTTTCGTCACTCCACACAACGTTTTTCCACTGTACAATCGTCCAATGTTTACGCTCCTTACACCAAGCGAGGCGTCGTTTGGCATTTACCGGCGTGATGTGTGGCTTATGAGCAGCAGCTCGACCATGAAATGCAAGTTTTCTCACCTTCCGCCTAACAGTCACAGTTCTTGCAGTGAGTCCTGATGCAGTTTGGAATTACTGTGTGATGGTCTGGATAGATGTCTGCCTATTACATATTACGATCCTCTTCAACTGTCGGCTGTCTCTGTCAGTCAATAGACGACGTCGACCTGGACGGTTTTGTGCTGTACGTGTCCCTTCATGTTTCCACTTCACTGTCACATCGGGAAAAGTGGACCTAGGGATGTTTAGGAGTGTGAAAATCTCGCCTACAGATGTATGCCACAAGTGATACCCAATCCCCTGACCACGTTCGAAGTCCGTGAGTTCCGCGGCGCGCCCCATTCTGCTCTCTGACGATGTCTAATGCCTACTGAGCTCGCTGATATGCAGTACGTGGTAGTAGGTTGCAGCACAATGCACCTAATATGAATTACGTATGTTTTAGGGGATGTCCGGATACTTATGATCACATAGTGTACATCTGCACATGCTCACGGGCGCTTGCAACTGAAAGGGCAAATGGTCTCGAAAGTAGTTCGAAAACTGCTGTAAGACTGGCAGTGTCCTCAGAAAGCTCAGGAAACTGTCCTTGTAATTCTTATAGGCCACAATGAATTCTTCAAACCTTGAATTTGCTTTAACGTCAGTGAGCTTCGGGGAATGGAATGTGTTTGTCAGAATGTGTCCTTTCTATATCGCGATGTTCTTTTTAAACGTATCCCCATAAAATCGAAAAGGATTTCTTTATCACCTTTCAGTGGTTCACTGTGGGATATGTGCAGTCTAGTCCTTTCAAAATGTAAGGTGTGCAAGGGTATAAACCATTCCAGATGTAATTTTCGTTCCTGCTCTTCTTTAGATTCAACAGGAGCATGTTCTGAATCAAAAATCGTTCCAGGCAAGCCCTTTGAATTAACCAGCGTACTTTGTGATAATATTCGAGTATAAAGTCTTCATATTCTTCGTTAATTTCCACCGAAAAATGTTATCATTGGCAGCGAAATAATGTGTGCGACTTCGTAAAATTTACTTTACGTACCACCAATTTTATCGCGTTATACATGCCTGCAAATTTAGTACAAAGGGTTTCTTGGTCTCCAGAACAATGACTCCTGCCTGTCGCGTTATCAATTTTCAGTTCTTTCAGTTCTTTGTGCATGGTGCTATGACGTCCTCTCATAGCAAGTTTGCGGTACCACTGGATTATGCTACTGTATATCGCGTAATAGATATGGAGAATCCTTATTGTTCTTATTATGTTCAGCCTTGTCGTCAAATATGGTGTCTAGGAAGTTTGCTTACTAGGTACGCTAGACAAACATACAAACATACAAACAAATCGGATTAATGGCTTTTATTTAAAAAATTATATGACAGTACTTAACTTTGACAATTACACAGAAGAGTCGCAAGCGAAGGGCGACATACGAAATAAACAAGCTTCTTCAGTATATACAATTCCAGGTCGGTGCTACATAGAGCTTATACGCGAAGTAATTAGAGTTGACGCTTCTGTCCCAGTCGCTAATCTTGAAGCTACTGTTCAACTGAGGCGTCGCCAGTGGATAGCGGCGCTTATGTCCTCTTCACATAGGAGCCCCGCTAATGTCGCGTTGTCGTGTTGGAGAGCGTTCGGTCTGATTGGCTGACGTCTTCTCACAGCCATTTCTTCTCTATTGTTCCCGACTGTCGTGCCGTCACTTGACTTTACGCCGTAACAGTTCTGTCAGTCCCATTCAGTTTTAAAGACTTTGACGATAGACCACTAGACTGCCTGTTCCTCTACAAACAGCCACTAGATCTGTGAATTTGTTTCATACCACAAACAGCGAAGGTTATACAGCGGTGACACCCCACGATTCTGCCGGACTGAGGAAAGTCGTGGCGACAGAAAAACGCAGCACCGAAACGCTAAATGAATTGTCGCGCAGTACGGAGTACCAACGCCGTCTGCCCAGGGTGTTTGCTCGCAATATGGCACGCCGTGGCAGATCCTGGGCCATTCTTCGCCAGTTAGCATTTTCACAATTGGGTAACTTCGTTGGTCACACGCGGGTAACGACTTTTCTGTGATGCACGTTTGGGCATATTTGTGAATGGAGAGGCAGGGATGATCCGTACCGCCAAATGTTGTCATGAAGTCGACACATTCAGACAAGTTTCTACACTGTTGTGCTGTAACATCAGTACTACTTGTCGTACTGATCTTGCTGTTATTCCGTGTTATGCTACACAGGAGAGTACGTTGAATGAATTCTGTTAGACCATTTGGTGGCCACTGTTTTAGGTATTGGCCCTGAATTCCGTTTCACGTGCAGTGATGTAGAGCATATAATCGGAAACATCTTGCAGAAACTCGATATCAAGTATCACTATTATTCCTAGTCGCTCTCGTGCAGCAAATATTCTATAAGACGTGTCATAGTCTTCCGTTGAAGAATGAGGCCGACAATATCTGTTTGCAGATTTTAGTTTCCGTTGAGAAAATAAGGATTCATTGTTCATTTGTGGTATACTGCATTTGCATGAAGTAGAAGCATGCTTGATGGTGTATATAATTCTCTATTATAGCTGTATTGGGGCAGTCCTAAAGATTTAATTATCATCCACTAAGAATAAAGTTACGTAATTATTTTTTAGATGTTTGCAGTACCGTTACACAGTGAAATCCTTACGCACAGTATCGTATTACGTCGCACGATTATCCAAAGCAAAATGGCGCAGCTCACTGATAAAGTTGGGTATTGTGCGATAATTTGTTTTGTGCCTTTTCAGAGGAACAACGCTGCACAATAATCCATACCTAGTTGGTGGGTATGTAAAGTGATTAGGAACCACAGATGCCTTCGAGGTTGCAGACCATCTTTCTGCAGAACCAAGAGATGTAAGGCGAATGGAGGACCTGGTGCTCGAAAAGCAGCCTATCACAATCGAGGCGATGTTCGATAAAGTGAAACCGTGTCGCGGATCAGTTCAAAATATTGTACGATAATATTAACATGACGAAGTTCGCAAGACTGCCAACACCAATTGAAAACGTAAGCTGAACCGAGGCAGCAGCGGAAATGTTGAAGCTATTTCAAGCAAATCCAAAAGAATTCTTTAGCCACCCAATTACCATAAACACGTGCTCAGTGAACTGCTATGACCCAAAACAAAGGACCAAACTAACATTCCTACCATGCGGATTCACCACCGCCAAAAAAGGCAAGCACCCAACCGTTTTCGGCATATTAGTGTCATGATGTGTCGCCATTGTGCATAAAACCAATGTACGAGTAGTCTGACAAGGTTACTGGTAGCTGTCAAGTCAAAGCATCGCGGGAACCATTCCAAGGTGGTAGTTTTGATCCATAACCACTCTCAAGATTATTCTGCACGCCGGCCGGAGTGGCCGAGCGGTTCTAGGCGCTACAGTCTGGAAGCGCGCGACCGCCACGGTCGCAGGTTCGAATCCTGCCTCGGGCATGGATGTGTGTGATGTCCTTAGGTTAGTTAGGTTTAATTAGTTCTGAGTTCTAGGGGACTGATGACCTCAGAAGTTAAGTCCCGTAGTGATCAGAGCCATTTGAACCATTTTTTGAACCATTATGCACAGAATTGTTCACCCCTCCCCTCCCACCCCACCCCACAAACACAGTCCCTCTGTATTCTCCAGACATGTCACCCAGTGATCTCTTTCCTCGGTCGAGGTGATTTTCGTAGTGGAACGGTTCCTCAATAGCCAAAACTCAGACTTGTACAATCAAGGTTTCAACTCAGAAGGAACCTCCTGAGTGTGAGGTCCCACGTTCAAAAAATGGTTCAAATGGCTCTGAGCACTATAGGACTTAACATCTGAGGTCATCAGTCCCCTAGAACTTAGAACTACCTAAACCTAACCTAAGGACATCACACACATCCATGCCCGAGGCATGATTGGAATCTGCGACCGTAGCGGTCGCGCGGTTCCAGACTGAAGCGCCTAGAACCGCTCGGCCACTCCGGCCGGCTCACCGGCAGGAGTGTTTGTGGTCCACACTACGTTGGATTAAAGGAAGACAGACAAGTAATTCAGAGGCGGACTGCTAGATTTGTCAGCGGAAGAGTCGATAAGCACGCTAGTATTACGGAGACGCTTCGAGACCTCAAATGGGGAATCCTGGAAGGAAGGCGATGTTTTTTCCGCAAGGCACTATTGCACAAATTTAGAGAACCGGTATTTGAGACAGACTGCAGGACGATTCTACTCCCGTCGCGTAAGGACTACGACGATAAGATACGAGAAACTAGGACTTGTACGGAGGCATATAGATAGTCGTTTTTCCCTCGATCTATTTGCCAGTGGAACAGGAGAGATGACTATCAGTGGTACAAGCTACCCTCGGTTGAAAAGTATACGGTAGTTTTCGGAGTGTGTATGTAGATTCTAGTGTACCCCTCGCATGCGGTATGGTAATTGTGAAAAACATATTTTAATCATTCTTATGGAACATTTAGACGGGTATCTGGGCATTCCATGGGTACCATAGCCTACGAGTAATTGTCAAAGCAGTCACGTCCTTGTGCCAAATTACATACGGTGCAAACTACCTCCTCTTTCGCATTACTGGTTGTTGTAAAGGACATACATGTCAGACAACGTCCCTAAAAGTCGACGGATCTTATTTTTCTCGAGTAGTTTTTCTCACCCTAATGCTCCCAATGGCTGAGCTGACCAAGAGTGTGGAAGCAGGAGCGGAAACTCAAGAACATATTTGTGGTTTCGTCCGAAGAGTGAAGTCCAAGATTCCAGTTCGTACCTAACGATAGCACCACGAGGTAAAGACAGTCAGAGCCAGGTGGAGCCACAAATGAGGAGGTCGGCGAAGACACGCCCTCGAGAGGTTCCACACTAGGCCGCCACCGGAAGTCTACCGACGCTACATTTACCCCAGTCTGCTAATTGAGCCAGTAGCATAAACAGACTATATCCGGCAGAGGTAGTATTATTAGTCAGAAATGTGTACCCTATTTCACAGTTAAAATGATACGTGTCTGTCCTTCACTGCTAGTCAAGTATAAACATTTTTCTTGTACTCGGCGTGTATATATTGCTATTCAAGCGCGCATAGATTGCATCCGAGTTAAGCATTAGAGATTATAGTGTATTACTGAACTTTAGTGATATAATATGTGTGTTGCAGTAACCGCTCGACCTTCTGAAGCAAATCTCGGCTTTCTTCGATACACAGAAATACCAGGAACCCAGTTTACGAGATTCACTGCGAAATAAACCGAACGGAATACTGTAAATTAAACGGAATGAAGAGCCACCATTTAGGATTAGTGGAACTGAAGTTGAAAGGGGAACAGCAGACCGCGGCAACCTGAGAGAGTGCACCATTCGTGGCAGTGGAGCTCCCAAGCGGCAGGCAGGAGTTAGTTATTCCCGCAGAACTCCTGCATCGAAACACACTGTGAGCCGATGCTTTGCTCCACAGCGCGCACCGGTGCGAATATCGACAGAACGCCACGCCGTGCTAATGAGATTCTGCATGAGTTTTCCCCTTTATCACAGATGTGGATCTGACATCAAAAGCGTAGCTTTCAGTATACTGTTGTAGCGAAGTTCTCAGATTTTCGTCCGCATCCGGACATTTTCGCTAGAAGTTCTTCGTAATACAACGCTCTTCCTCTTACGCGTAACGCACATAAAGCTACAACTAATGAGGTTTTTATTGAATATCCGTGCAGGCTCTCATTTTCTGTTGTTTTAATGGGCACATCTGCTTTCATGAAGACTTCGCAAACTAATGAATGATTTGTTTGTTCGGAGTTTTACAATATCCCTCTAGAAAAGAGACGTACAGGTACTGCCTGGCTGTAATTTGGAAGCACCTCATCTGTTTGACAGATTCCGAGAATCCAGCAGGTTGACACAGCGCGTAAGGCATTAGATTCGTATTTTCGAGGTACAGGCTTCAGGTATCCATTCCATTGTTTCCCTAAATCTGGATTACTTCCATAACGCATAAGAGCGTGTCAGGAGGCTAAGCCACGCGTTCTTTTATGTTGGAGATAAAGTGCAGCTACAGGGTGTTTCAAAAATGACCGGTATATTTGAAACGGCAATAAAAACTAAACGAGCAGCGATAGAAATACACCGTTTGTTGCAATATGCTTGGGACAACAGTACATTTTCAGGCGGACAAACTTTCGAAATTACAGTAGTTACAATTTTCAACAACAGATGGCGCTGCGGTCTGGGAAACTCTATAGTACGATATTTTCCACATATCCACCATGCGTAGCAATAATATGGCGTAGTCTCTGAATGAAATTACCCGAAACCTTTGACAACGTGTCTGGCGGAATGGCTTCACATGCAGATGAGATGTACTGCTTCAGCTGTTCAATTGTTTCTGGATTCTGGCGGTACACCTGGTCTTTCAAGTGTCCCCACAAAAAGAAGTCACAGGGGTTCATGTCTGGCGAATAGGGAGGCCAATCCACGCCGCCTCCTGTATGTTTAGGATAGCCCAAAGCAATCACACGATCATCGAAATATTCATTCAGGAAATTAAAGACGTCGGCCGTGCGATGTGGCCGGGCACCATCTTGCATAAACCACGAGGTGTTCGCAGTGTCGTCTTAGGCAGTTTGTACCGCCACAAATTCACGAAGAATGTCCAGATAGCGAGATGCAGTAATCGTTTCGGATCTGAAAAATGGGCCAATGATTCCTTTGGAAGAAATGGCGGCCCAGACAAGTACTTTTTGAGGATGCAGGGACATGGGACTGCAACATGGGGCTTTTCGGTTCCCCATATGCGCCACTTCTGTTTATTGACGAAGCCGTCCAGGTAAAAATAAGCTTCGTCAGTAAACCAAATGCTGCCCACATGCATATCGTCGTCATCAATCCTGTGCACTATATCGTTAGCGAATGTCTCTCGTACAGCAATGGTAGTGGCGCTGAGGGGTTGCCGCGTTTGAATTTTGTATGGATAGAGGTGTAAACTCTGGCGCATGAGACGATACGTGGACGTTGGCGTCATTTGGACCGCAGCTGCAACACGGCGAACGGAAACCCGAGGCCGCTGTTGGATCACCTGCTGCACTAGCTGCGCGTTGCCCTCTGTGGTTGCCGTACGCGGTCGCCCTACCTTTCCAGCACGTTCATCCGTCACGTTCCCAGTCCGTTGAAAATTTTCAAACAGATCCTTTATTGTATCGCTTTTCGGTCCTTTGGTTACATTAAACCTCCGTTGAAAACTTCGTCTTGTTGCAACAACACTGTGTTCTAGGCGGTGGAATTCCAACACCAGAAAAATCCTCTGTTCTAAGGAATAAACCATGTTGTCTACAGCACACTTGCACGTTGTGAACAGCACACGCTTACAGCAGAAAGACGATGTACAGAATGGCGCACCCACAGACTGCGCTGTCTTCTATATCTTTCACATCACTTGCAGCGCCATCTGTTGTTGAAAATTGTAACTACTGTAATTTCGAAAGTTTGTCCGCCTGAAAATGTACTGTTGTCCCAAGCATATTGCAACAAACGGTGTATTTCTATCGCTGCTCGTTTAGTTTTTATTGCCGTTTCAAATATACCGGTCATTTTTGAAACACCCTGTACATCAGTTGTGACAAATATCACCTGCCGAAGCCTTGTATATGATACAGCGAAAAATATTTCACAGGTTCATGCCTGTAGAAGCCATCCCCGTGCCTCGCCGCCGTATCCCTCGCCCTCCCTTTTTTACCTCGCGAACGAGCGAGGTGGTGCAGTGGTTATCGCCCTGGACTCACAGTCCACGTCTGTATATATATTCCGCAAACCACCTAAATGTGTGTCTGTGTGGCAGAGAGTACTTCCTGGGGGAACGTTAAAATCCCAGTCTGCCCATCAAGGTTTTGGTTTTCCTTTATTTCTCTAAATTGATTAAGGCAAGTGCCGGATCTTTCCTTTGAGAATGCACGACCGATTTCCTTCGCCATCTTACCTTTATCTGAGCTTGTGGTCTGTGTCTAATGACCTCATTCTCAGCAAATTGTTAAAACCCAATCTTCTTTATTTTTCCTCCATCGCCCCTTTAGTGGTGCATCTTAAAAGGTTATGCAGCATGAATAGCCCAGCCCTCTCAAGAAACGTTTTTTTTAATTACATGTTGAAGTGCACTGAATAATTATGTAATAACAATAATAATAATAATAATAATAATAATAAGTAGATCACATCACAAGTGGCTGTACAATACTAGCAAATACAGAATACCCCAGAAGACATGACAATGTCGCAAAAATAATACATCAACAGCTTGCCTTACAACATAAACTTTTAAAACAACAAGTTCCTACATACAAGTATGCACCACAAAATGTACTGGAGAATGATGAATACAAATTATACTGGAACAGAACCATTATAACAGATAAAACAACGCCACATAACAAACCTGACATCATACTCACCAATAAAAAGAAGAAATTAACACAACTAATCGAAATATCCATACCCAATACAACAAATATACAAAAGAAAACAGGAGAAAAAATTGACAAATACATCCAACTGGCTGAGGAAGTCAAAGACATGTGGCATCAGGATAAAGTTGACATCATACCAATTATACTATCAACTACAGGAGTCATACCACACAATATCCACCAGTACATCAATGCAATACAGCTACATCCAAACATATATATACAACTACAGAAATCCGTAATTATTGATACATGTTCAATTACCCGAAAGTTCCTAAATGCAATATAACACATACCGTACAGTTAATAGGAAGTGACGCTTGATCAAGGTCAGCGTCACTTTCCATTTTTAACCAGACTTAACGTCTGAGAAAGTAAAGAAATAATAATAATAATAATAATAATAATAATAATGGGCCATTAAAATATACACTACTGGTCATCAAAATTGCTACACCAAGAAGAAATGCAGATCAAAAACGGGTATTCATTAAACAAACATATTATATTATAACAGACATGTGATTACATTTTCACGCAATTTGGGTGCTTAGATACTCAGCAATCAGTACCCAGAACAACCACCTCTGGCCGTAACAACGGCCTTGATACGTCTGGGCCTTGAGTCAAACGAGCTTGTATGATGTGTACAGGTACAGCTGCACGTGCAGCTTCAACACGATACCACAGTTCATCAAGAGTAGTGACTGGCGTATTGTGACGAGCCAGTTGCTCGGCCGCCATTGACCAGACGTTTTCAGTTGGTGAGAGATCTGGAGAATGTGCTGGCCAGAGTAGCAGTCGAACATTTTCTGTATTCAGAAAGGACCGTACAGGACCTGCAACATGCGGTCGTACATTATCCTGCTGAAATGTAGGGTTTCGTAGGGATCGAATGAAGGGTAGAGCCACGGGTCGTAACACATCTGAAATGTAACGTCCACTGTTCAGTCAATGCGAACAAGAGATGACCGATACGTGTAACCATTGGCACACCATAACATCATCACCCCGGGTGATACGCCAGTATGGCGATGACGAATACACTCTTCCAATGTGCGTTCACCGCGATGTCGCCAAACACGGATGCGTCCATCATGACGCTTTAAACAGAACCTGGATTCATCCGAAAAAGTGACGTTTTGCCATTCATGCACCCAGGTTCGTCGTTGAGTACACCATCGCAGGCGTTCCTGTCTGTGACGCAGCGTCAAGGGTAACCGCAGCCACGTTCTCCGAGCTGATAGTCCATGCTGCTGCAAACGCCGTCAAACTCTTCGCGCAGATGGTTGTTGTCTTGCAAACGTCCCCATCTGTTGACTCAGGGATGGAGACGTGGCTGCACGATCCGTTACAGCCATGCGGATAAGATGCCTGTCACCTTGACTGCTAGTGATACGAGGCCGTTGGGATCCAGCACCCATCTAGTCATTGGATCTCGACCAACGCGATGCGATAAACCGCATTCCCGATAGGCTACAATCCGACCTTCATCAAAGTCGGAAACGTGATGGTACGCATTTCTTCTCCTTACACGAGGCATCATAACAACGTTTGAGCAGGCAACGCCGGTCAACTGCTCTTTGTGTGTGAGAAATCGGTTGGAAACTTTCCTAATGTCAGCATGTTGTAGGTGTCGCCACTGGCGCCAACCTTGTGTGAATTCTCTTAAGAGCTAATCATTTGCATATCACATCATCTTCTTCCTGTCGGTTAAATTTCGCGTCTGTAGCACGTTATCTTTGTGATGTAGCAATTTTAATGGCCAGTAGTGTATTTACCATTGTCAAGTTCCCTCCTTCTTACACTTATTGAGAGTCGTCTGTTAGGAAAATACTTTTAAATCATTTGTTTTTGGGCGAGATATTACTGACTGGCAAGACACCCAATACATGGGTTTTGTCTGTTACAAAAGCCACTGTCTTTGGTTGCACAGCGAAGGCACAGCTATACACTGTACTTTGAGGGAGTAGCTACATGACCAGTCCAATGTCAGCTCGGTGTAGTTTGATCACTGTCCCCGAGGGAACGGTCAAACAAAACAGCACACTTGTGTTGTGGATAGATGTATTACGAGGAGTGCCAGCCGCTGTGGCCGAGCGGTTCTAGGCACTTCAGTCCGGAACAAGGCTGCTGCTACGGTCGCAGGTTCGAATCTTGCCTCGGGCATGGATGTGTGTGATGTTCTTATGTTGGTTAGGTTTAAGTAGTTCTAGGTCTAGGGGACTGATGACCTCAGATGTTAAGTCCTATAATGCTTAGAGCCATTTGAACCATTTTATTACGAGGACGTTCCCTGCACTATATCGATGGGTTTGTCTGATGTTTTATTTCTATGGCCATCTTCTATGCTGTGACCTACAAGAGTTTATGGTAAGATCGTAGAATTCTCAGTTTTACAGTTGTACCATCGTTATGATCAAGTTAAATCCATTGTTCCAAGACCGCTATCGGAATTTCGTATATTCGTCCGTGAATGTAGCGCAAGGCACACGTTGCTGTTCCACTTACTCAATATTATTATGGGAATTTACGATTATGTGGAGCTCCTTTTTGTACTATGTAAATGCTTAGTGGAATTGTTATACACGTTGTCTTTTAGAGGACGGATGTAACATTTTACTACAAATTTTTCACTTGTTTCTAGACTAACAATAAGTTACTGTAAATTTCTCTGCGATTACTTTGGTTCCACAATGATTTCTTAAAATTACACTTTTCCTGGGATGTTCGGATTTGCCCATGTACTCTTTCTTAAAGCTCTAGCACAATTAACTAGAAGCTTTCAGCCTTCAGCAGAATCGTTTCTCAGACAAGCTGCCACTAGCGGAGGTATTTTCAAATTATTTCTGGCATTTTAGAGCACGTGTAAGGCAGGTGTGTGTTTCTGAGAACTTCGAGAATTCCTTCTGATCCTGAATATGTTCGGAGTGATTGTTATACTTAATGTTAGTTGTGAAGAATGTTAGACCATACAAAGTGAGAGTTTTATAGCCTCATTGTAAGTATCAGTTGTGGCGATTACTTTTGAGCTAGTGAACAGTTTACTTACTTTTTTCCATCTGTCTTCTTTCTGTTTGACAGTCGCTCGTATAATAAAATTACCGTTTTCGATTTAACTCCGACATCCTCAGTCAGCTGTCCTCTCTTCTTCTTTCCTCTTATTGCCTATTATATTAGATTTAGTAACAACTTAATCGTTGCTATGCAAATAAAAACTTTGCACAATATGCAGACCGCTTTTAAAAGTTCATCCGATTTCATATGACCATCTTCCACATGAATAAAGATAGGAGCTTGAGATGAATTTTAACTCGGAACTAAAAGTCTCTTTTGCGGTTCCTTTGAAGGGGTCTACGTTGGTGCAGTTAGCTCGCTAGCTTGCCATTGAACAACGTAGGCCGAGTATAGATGACGATAACGCAGCAACGAAAGTAGTTTTGGGTTCTGCGTTACAACAGGTGCCATTCAGTTACGATTGTGCGGCGTGCCGCGTAAGTAACAGCACTGCACCTCCTAGAGCTTAAGGGGAGTTCGGAATTCACACTGGACAATCAGCCTTCGAAGTCACCTGATCTCTCTCTTTTTTATTTTTTTTTTTTGTGAGGGTTTGTGAAAGACCCCATGTATGTGTCTCCCATTTCTAAAAATATGTTCGAACTGCGGCCCAAAGTGGCAACAGAAGATAATGCAGTAAACCTAGACATACTTTTTATAGTGTGGTACTAGTCTGACAATCGTCTGGGTGTTCGTCGGCCATCCGATGGAGGCCATATTCAACGTTTGTGAAAGTTAACGAAAACTTTGATTCTAAACGCAATTGTATAAAGTATCCGAAGGTTACGTGTATATGCACGTAAAATATACACCATTGTAAAATCGGACGGCTCCTTTGAAAATAAGAACTTCGTAGACGTAGCGTAAGCTAAAATTTAGCCCTAGTGTCTATTTTTAACCATGTGTAAGTAGGCTGTTTAGGTTTCTATATTGGTAACGCCACGTAGCGCTCTGTATGAAAATCACTGGCTGTGCTGTGTGCAGTCTGTGGCTGGTTGGCATTGTTGTAATATTCGCTATTGTAGTGTTGGGCAGTTGGATGTGAACAGCGCGTAGCGTTGCGCAGTTGGAGGTGAGCCGCCAGCAGTGGTGGATGTGGGGAGCGAGATGGCAGACTTTTGAGAGCGGATGATCTGGACGTGTGTCCATCAGAGACAGTAAATTTGTAAGACTGGATGTCATGAACTGATATATGTATTATGACTTTTGAACACTATTAAGGTAAATACATTGTTTGTTCTCTATCAAAATCTTTCATTTTCTAACTATGCCTATCAGTAGGTAGTCACTTTTTCTTTTATCTCGTTTTGTTCGCTTTTGTTCGATGCATCTGCTCGGGGCGGACGTCGTAAGACATCCGTTTAAGTTCGTTGTTGATCGATTAGCTCAGTTTTTTTATTACAGAGAGGTGCTAACCCTCTGACCGAACACGCTGAGCTACCGTGCTGGCGAAATGGCTCTGAGAACTATGGGACTTAAATTCTATGGTCATCAGTTCCCTAGAACGTAGAACTACTTAAACCTAACTAACCTAAGGACATCACACACATCCATGCCCGAGGCAGGATTTGAACCTGCGACCGGAGTGGTCGCGCGGTTCCAGGCTGAAGCGCCTAGAACCGCTCGGCCACTCCGGCCGGCCTAGCTGGCAGTATTGGTACTCGCTGTATTGCAGTAGTTCGAGTAACGAAGATTTTTGTAAGGTAAGTGATTCATGAAAGGTATAGGTTATTGTTAGTCAGGGCCATTCTTTTGTAGGGATTATTGAAAGTCAGATTGCGTTGCGCTAAAAATATTGTGTGTCAGTCTAGTGATGATCAGAATAAGTAAAGAGAGAAATGTCTGAGTACGTTCAGTTTTGCTCAGCTGTTTGAAAATAAAATAATGAAGGGGTTTATCAGCACAATCATTCATAAATTTTTCTAAGGGGAGGTTTCACATGTGGACGAGACGGTCGGGTAAAAGTGGACGAATCTCTAACGAGGGCTCTAGCCACTATGTCTCTCAGTAATCGTTCTAACTCGCTTTCAGTGGTATCATGATGTTTGTAAACACAAACTGTTCTGTTAGATCGCCATGGCTGGTTTGCTGTTTGTTTACGAGGGGTGTTAAATAAATAATGCAACACATTTTTTTTCTGAGAGCAGATTGGTTTTATTCAGGATTCCAGTACACCATATGATTCCCCACACTCTTCGGTAAAAACTTTTTTTAAACATAATCTCCGTTTAATGCAACGGCGTTACACCGCGTTACTGGGAAGGCCTGTGTGCCCACATGGTACCACTCTACTAGTTGACGTCGGAGTCAGTGTCTTGCTGTGTCAGTAACCTCTCTATCATACAGTCACCCATATACCACTTCCTGCGGAGTGCATCCTTCATTGGGCCCAACAGATGGAGGTTGGAAGGTGTGATATCCGATATGTAGGGTGGATGAGGAAGAACGCTACAATTAAGTTTAGTGACGCCGTCTCGGGTGCGCAGACTTGTGTGGGGCTTTGCGTTGTCGTGGAGAAGCAGCGAGCTGTTTGACTGTGATCAATCACCTCGAATGAGAGTGTCCGCACGTTCCAACGCTGCAAGAGTCACAGCCGTATGCGGCTGGCTGGCACGCGGGAGACTGGACAGGTTAACGCGACCATGTTGCGATAATAGCGGACGCCTCGCCCAACGATTCACCGTGCTTTCCTTTGCTGCCAGATCTCCGTAGACATTCTGTAAGCGCCTATGAATATCTGCGATGCTCTGGCTTTCGGCCAAGAGAAACTCAATGACAGCTCTCTGCTTGGAACGCACTTCTGTTACAGAGGCCATTTTGAATGCTACGAATAGCATCACCACCTATCAAAACGTCGTGGAACTATAGGGGCCGGCCGCGGTGGTCTAGCGGTTCTGGCACTGCAGTCCGGAACCGCGGGACTGCTACGGTCGCAGGTTCCAATCCTGCCTCGGGCATGGGTGTGTGTGATGTCCTTAGGTTAGTTAGGTTTAAGTAGTTCTAAGTTCTAGGGGACTTATGACCTAAGATGTTGAGTCCCATAGTGCTCAGAGCCATTTGAACCATTTTTGAACAATAGAGGATGAATCGGGAATAAGCCACAAGGTCCGACACAAATTCACTATCTTTCAAGTCAAATTGGCCGAGAAAGAAAAATGTATTGCATTATTTATTCAACGCCTCTCGTATTTATGCTGCAACTATATTTCTGGATGTCCGCAGCTCGTGGTCGTGCGGTAGCGTTCTCGCTTCCCACGCCCGGGTTCGATTCCCGGCGGGGTCAGGGATTTTCTCTGCCTCGTGATGACTGGGTGTTGTGTGATGTCCTTAGGTTATTTAGGTTTAAGTAGTTCTAAGTTATAAGGGACTGATGACCATAGATGTTAAGTCCCAAAGTGCTCAGAGCCATTTCTGGACACTTTTCAAGAAGCTTCCCAATTTTTTGTAGTAAGAAGAAAATGGTCGATCGTGGTTAACAAATTTAGCAGATGCAAGTAATTCTGTGAATTAGGTTGTCGCATAGAACACAGTGCATTTTTCACGGTGGTAGTTGGAAGCTGAGCCGAATGATGTAATTTAATGTTCATTCACGAGTAACTGCATGGTCAATTGTGTAAAACTTCCTTTTGTTTCCCTATTGTGTAATGTAGAATGGCTGAAAATAGCTTCAACACAGCAACTGTACGATAACGAGGAATAAAGGGGTGTTATATACTCCGTTAGTTGTGGGACAACGTTGTACTTTCAAGAATTGGTTGAGGGCACATGTACAGCCGAAATGAGAGACGTAATAATATTATATTTGTAAATTTAACACTTGCATCTGAAATCCGCATTTTTTTCAAGGTTTTGCGTTTTCTTGTGTATTAAACAGTGTAATTATTAGTGCAGTGTGTAATCAAATAACGCGTTACCTCTGCCATGAATTGACATGACTTGACGATGAAGCTAAGGTATTCATGGAATTCACGATATAAGATATGCAGATCATGTGACTGTTTACAGAATACTGTTCTTGATGTAACAGTATTACAGTAGTACTCACCAGTCACTGTTGTAAGGTAGTGAGAATCATAGGCGTTACTACTAACTTTACAATTAATATGAATCACTTAGTACGTTGTGAATGTTGTGTGGTGACACTCTCGCAATTAAAACAAGTTTCCACGCCCCGCTGGTTTTTACGTCCTCTCACTCTGCGGCTACGGATCTGTTACCCTCGACATGAACACCCTTTGCCGATGCACATTGTGACTGTTTTATACGGCACTCCGAACTGCAGTCGTTACGCTCCTTCCAAAACCCTAAACAACGCTGTATCAATAAATGTAAACTACGAATAGCACAATATCAATAAAGAAATCATGGGCCATTCTACGAGTTGACCCAGTAGCAACGATAGTATTTTCCGAAATATTTCATTTTTTAATGTATATCAGTCTCCGTAGCTGGAATCTTAAACACATGCGTTTATAGTGGCTCTCGACTCGGATATCTTTGGTTCGATTCCGATGGCGAAAGTTATGTTCAGCCACAATGTTTGGTTAACAATGTGAAGAGAGGTGTTGGCGCAAGCTCATGGCTACCGGACTTTGCGCCAATACCCAGACTTGAATCCCACAATTTTCTTTTATTTTCAGTTTCTTCTTGAGTGAAATTATGCAACATTGTTGATGACAATCTGTCAGTCGCAAGGGTATGTGTAGGCCTGTGGATCCCCCTTCGAACTCTCCCAGAGTAGTACTGTCATCCACACGATACAGACACACACTTTGCAGCGTTACCGAACTGTTTCTGTGTCCCTTAATTCTTCTGGATGTTGTTCTTCAATCTTCCTCCTGTTATTCCTGGATGTGTGAACAGTTGTTAAATGATGTATACATCACTGCAGAATTTACTTTTATTCTTTTCAGATTTATTAACACTAAATTCAGTTTACATTATCAGATTCCGTGAAATGTATTCATATCGATTTACGAAAACAAATCGATAAGGTACGCCGACTACTAGATGTTTCGTAAAGTTGCAAATTGTAATGACTGACTTAGACCATTACATTATGCTTGATGAAGGAAGGCAAAGTGAACAGACTTTATATAGAAGTATAAATTTTGACTACCGGCTGCTAACTGACCGAAATATTACTTTACAGTATCATCACCAAACACTGCCTGACCGAAAATTACATGATGAAGTACCAAACATAGAAGTCTGCGAGTTTATTGCTTAGTCCTGACTGGTTGACACAGTATTCACCACCCTCCTAAAGCAAAAACTTGTGTATAAACAGAAATATAAAATCAAGCCATGTGAGATGCGAGATCAATGAACACCTGTGGGGCTATGTTACCATCATGGCGGCCATTTTGGATATCATCACCTGAGATGTAATTTGAAGTTTTCAAACGGAAAGGGGAAAATGCCGGGCTATTTCCCTACCAAAACCTTAGAAATATTACACACTTTAAGCCAAAATGCGAAATTCATAACAAACTGTGCTTGGTATTTGATTCAGAGACGGAAACTACACCCATGTCACCTTACTTCAGGAAACTGAACTTCGTGGCGATAGGAGAGTCATCTAGTTTCAAAATTAAAACTAAAGTATTCCAAATAGGTGTCAGAAATTGATCATCGATTCAGCGATAACAGACTTAGACACGGCAAGCAAAAGAAAATGCCTTTTGTGATTTTGTATTACATTTTTTTTATACCGATCACGAAAACTGACAACAGCCAGAAGAGCGGTGTGCTGCCCACATGCCTCTCCATAACCGTATGCGGTGACGCCTAAGGGCTGAAGGTCACACTGCGGCCTGTGGCCGGTTGGTAGCGTTGGGCCTTCAAGGCTTGTTCGGACGTGTATTTTTTTTTTAAGGAAGAAGTTGCAGCCCATCTCGTAAATTAATATTGCTAACAGTCTCTTTGAAAAAGAATGAGAAAGAAACTGATATGGCGGTCAACGGGCGATACATCAGTAACGTAGTATAAACAAAGTACAGAGTTGTTGTGGTATCCCCGCCAGACACCACACTTGCTAGGTGGTAGCCTTTAAATCGGCCGCGGTCCGTTAGTATACGTCGGACCCGCGTGTTGCCACTATCAGTGATTGCAGACCGAGCGCCGCCACACGGCAGGTCTAGTCTAGAGAGATTCCCTAGCACTCGCCCACTTGTGCAGCCGACTTTGCTAGCGATGGTTCACTGACTACATACACTCTCATTTGCAGAGACGACAGTTTATCATAGCCTTCAGCTACGTCATTTGCTACGACCTAGCAAGACGCCATATTCAATTACTATAATCTGAACAGATAATATTTTGAATCATGTACCGTCAAGAGCGATGTTCATCATTAATGGATTAAAGTTAAGTATCAAACTAATTACGTCCGCTTTCTGAATTCTCATTCCTTGTCATGTTCCAGACCTCACGTCAGTATAGTTCTTCCCTCCTCACGCCAGCCTGCGTGAGCTAAAACGTGTGCATTTCGGCCACCAAAAAAATGGTTCAAATGGCTCTGAGCACTATGCGACTTAACTTCTGAGGTCATCAGTCGCCTAGAACATAGAACTAGTTAAACCTAACTAACCTAAGGACATCACTCACATCCATGCCCGAGGCAGGATTCGAACCTGCGACCGTTGTTTCGGCCTCCATTCGTAACACGGTGTTGACTCTTCTGCCAACACAACAGTTGTCGTTATATCAGTAGCATTATTTAACATTATTTTAACAATATCAACCATAGCTGTAAAAACATTTGGCTCCGAAATAAAGGGTTTTCCAGAACTATAATATATATACTTTTGTTTCTCTCGAAACGGCGTGTCCGATGTTTTCAGACAAAATGCGTTTTAGGCAAAGAGATAAGTGTGGATGGTATGATGAACCTTACATTGACTGACAGCTGCTTGGAAATGTATAAAACTAACTCAACTTCAAAATTTCAAATTAGAGCAGGGTAAAAAATTAGAGTAGTGAAAAAGGTTGAGAAACTGAAGTTTGGTCCAAAAAGGTTTCTCTGTATTTTGCTTCGTTTCAATAATAATATCAAAATATCCCTGCCTGTTGCAGATGATTTTAACAACGCGTAAGAAAAGAAAAAGAAGATAATTAGGATGGAGGTGCTTAATAATGTCGCGGATAAACCTTTTCGTACGCTTCCAACTTTGAATGGAGTTTTCCTAAAATTTGAAAACTTAGCATTATTAAAATACATAACAATTTCTGCGTTGGCTTAAATTAATAAATGTGTGATTGCTTTCCACCTTGTTAAAAGCACAATGGCGGCTGCCTTTCGGTAGTTTGAGTACCCCGATCTATCTCGGCATCTGAAAGCGTTCAGCACGATTACAAATTTTTATTTCATATTATCTTATGTTTCCGAAAGCTGTTGATACTCTCTGTCTTTGATGCGTCCTCAAGAGTAATAATCAAAGGGAGTTAAGTCTGGCGACAGTGGGGGAGAAGTCACTGATTTAAGGTAAGAGTGGCCACGAAGGAAACATGTACTGGAAATCCCGCGTGCCGTAAACACACAACATATCATGTTGCTTGTACAACTTCTTAGAGCAAATCTGATAGTGTATTTTGGAAATACTCGTAGAACTGCTCTTTGTTTGAGCTCAAGATCCGACAGCTGTAACGGATGAGTCAACACCAGGTATTGATGCTCCATATCCGCGAGCTGTTGTGCTGGTGTAACGATTGAAGGATTTATTCTGACCAGTAGTGGGCAATGCGAATGTTGAGCCCGCATTAGATTTGAAAGCTACATCATCAACTCTAAAGTCCACAGTTTGATTTGGAAACCTATGTAGAAAGCGATACTTGTCTGGCAGTAGTCTTCGCTTAATGCCTGATGAACAGCGATGTGATACGGACATAAACAGCTATCGTTTAAAATTCATCAGACGGTACAGATGCTCAACCCGAAATCCAATGCAAGTGTTTTTTTAGAAACTTATGGGCCAAGATTTGTTGGAGCAAGAACGTATTCGTATCTATGGCATCTGACGAGTATTTTGACTTATTTGTAACAATTGTGGGTCAGTTGTAGCCGGCTTCTAACATGGAGCCATCTCTCGAATCGCCAAATGATTTATCTGACCGACGTATACTATGTCGATATGTGTCTGTCTATACCCTTTTGCTTATAGGTAATTTGGCGAGTACCACTGAAGGGAGGGAGGAGGGGTGGTAAATTCATTCCTTACTCCTTTCATTGCCGATCACGTCTGCATAGTATCCATGTACTGAAGATGGGTGTCCTTCTGGCTAAGATCTGTGTAAACGTACTGTTGGTCACTACGGATCACTTACTTCTTTGAGGCAAAAGCTTCGTGCTCCTTAAGCTGCAGCTGACGGATTCTTCTGTGGAAAGTGTGGTGCTTTGTTATTCATCCGCTGAGACCTGGTTAGCTATGCATCACCCAACAAAATGTTCAAATGTGTGTGAAATCTTATGGGACTTAACTGCTAAGGTCATCAATCCCTAAGCTTACACACTACTTAACTTAAATTATCCTAAGGACAAACACACATACACCCATGCCCGAGGGAGGACTCGAACCTCCGCCGGGACCAGCCGCACAGTCCATGACTGCAGCGCCCTAGACCGCTCGTCTAATCCCGCGAAGCATCACCCAACACGCATGGGTGCAGAATGCTATGAAGCAGTAAGCGTTTCACGCAAAGCTGATTTACTTCGCTCATACTGTAGTTTCCAATTCGTCACAAGAGCCAGTAAAGTTCATCCAGTCTCGCTTTTGTTAAAAAAATTCTTGAAACGAACAAGACAATTTGTACATACAACTAGTATGTGTGAATTCTAGGAGAAGCTCTTGATAAGAGCAAAATTATTGACAGGAGACAAATCTATTGAGCAGGTTAAATTTTTAACTACCTTGATTATAGTTTACGAGAATACTAACAAAGGTTTCGACTCCACAATTAAATCATTCTGTACCTTATGCGGCTCAATTAAGAGAAATTTAAAGCCAGTTTTGCTTCGATGATATCTTTTTATAGAGCAATGTTAGTTCCTACAATCTTTTATGGAGCAGATTCTTGGACATTGAGAGAAAAACAAAACTTCAGATTTCAGAAGGAGATAAAGTAATGGGCATTCCTAGCATCGATTTTAGGCTACATGATCACATCCAAAACAGAGATACGAGACTAGTATTTGGAGGAAAGAGTATAGAGAAAAAAAATTAAGTAAAGTGGCTATATCGCGTTGAGAGAGCGGGAAACAATAGATACACATAACTGATGCATAATCAGAAATTCGTAAGCAAATGTAGCAGAGTATTGATAAAAGAAAAATGTTTAGATCCTTAAAGAACACCCTCGAAGAGACTACTTCTTGATGATGTCCTATGCTGTGTGACTTAAAACCTTTACATGAAGACGCTTAGACCAAATCCACACCAAGAGGGTAAGGTGGAATATTGGTCAACTCAGCTATGGAAAACCATGTATTTCAGGTGAAAACTGCACTTACTTTTCGATATACTGCCTCGTCTTCAGCGTTATGTATTTCATATAGGTTTAAACGCTAATTTATATATTATAAAACTAAACTAAACTCCTCCCGAACAGCCATGAAGTCCCAACGGCAACGACCGGCCGCCGTGTCATTCTCAGACCACAGGTGTCATTGGATGCGGGTATGAAGGGGTACCCGTGGTCTCGGGGTAGCGTCTTTGATTCATAATCAAAACGTCTTCAGTCCCGGGTTCGATCCCCGCCACTGCCTAAATTTTGATAAATAATCAGCATTGGCGAAGACTTCCGGCATAAGAAGTCAGCCTCATTCTGCCAACGGCCTTCTCAAAGAGGGCCGAGGAGCGAATAGAGGTTCAGGGCACTCTCTTGCCCTAAGGGTGGGAAATTGCCCCTAAAGGCGGAACAATCAGCAATGATCAACGACATGAGGATGCAGAAGGCAATGGAAACCACTGCAGTAAAGACACGTAACGTGTATCCACAGGACATGTGGCCTGTAATTGAAGAAGTGTCATGATGATCTCTCCATTGGCAAAAGATTCCGGAACAGTCCCCCATTCGAATCTCCCGGAGGGAACTGCCAAGGGGGAGGTTACCATGGGAAAAAGATTGAATAATCAACGAAAGGATAACGTTCTACGAGTCGGGGCGTGGAATGTCAGAAGCTTGAACGTGGTAGGGAAACTAGAAATTCTGAAAAGGGAAATGCAAAGGCTCAATCTAGATATAGTAGGGGTCAGTGAAGTGAAGTGGAAGGAAGACAAGGATTTCTGGTCAGATGAGTATCGGGTAATATCAACAGCAGCAGAAAATGGTATAACAGGTGTAGGATTCGTTATGAATAGGAAGGTAGGGCAGAGGATGTGTTACTGTGAACAGTTCAGTGACCGGGTTGTTCTTATCAGAATCGACAGCAGACCAACACCGACTACGATAGTTCAGGTATACATGCCGACGTCGCAAGCTGAAGATGAACAGATAGAGAAAGTGTATGAGGATATTGAAAGGGTAATGCAGTATGTAAATGGGGACGAAAATCCAATAGTCATGGACGACTAGAATGCAGTTGTAGGGGAAGGAGTAGAAGAAAAGGTTACAGGACAATATGGGCTGGGGACAAGGAATGAAAGAGGAGAAAGACAAATTGAGTTCTATAACAAGTTTCAGCTAGTAATAGCGAATACCCTGTTCAAGAATCACAAGAGGAGGAGGTATACTTGGAAAAGACCGGGAGATACGGGAAGATTTCAATTAGATTACATCATGGTCAGACAGAGATTCCGAAATCAGATACTGGACTGTAAGGCGTACCCAGGAGCAGATATAGACTCAGATCACAATATAGTAGTGATGAAGAGTAGGCTGAAGTTCAAGACATTAGTCAGGAAGAATCAATACGCAAAGAAGTGGGATACGGAAGTACTAAGGAATGACGACATAAGTTTGAAGTTCTCTAACGCTATAGATACAGCAATAAGGAATAGCGCAGTAGGCAGTACAGTTGAAGAGAAATGGACAGCTCTAAAAAGGGCCATCACAGAAGTTGGGAAGGAAACATAGGTACAAAGAAGGTAGCTGCGAAGAAACCATGGGTAACAGAAGAAATACTTCAGTTGATTGATGAAAGGAGGAAGTACAAACATGTTCCGGGAAAATCAGGAATACAGAAATAAAAGTCGCTGAGGAATGAAATAAATAGGAAGTGCAGGGAAGCTAAGACGAAATGGCTGCAGGAAAAATGTGAAGACATAGAAAAAGATATGATGGTCGGAAGGACAGACTCAGCATACAGGAAAGTCAAAACAACCTTTGGTGACATTAAAAGCAACGGTGGTAACATTAAGAGTGCAACGGGAATTCCACTGTTAAATGCAGAGGAGAGAGCAGATAGGTGGAAAGAATACATTGAAAGCCTCTATGAGGGTGAAGATTTGTCTGATGTGATAGAAGAAGAAACAGGAGTCGATTTAGAAGAGATAGGGGATCCAGTATTAGAATCGGAATTTAAAAGAGCTTTGGAGGACTTACGGTCAAATAAGGCAGAAGGTATAGATAACATTACATCAGAATTTCTAAAATCATTGGGGGAAGTGGCAACAAAACGACTATTCACGTTGGTGTGTAGAATATATGAGTCTGGCGACATACCATCTGACTTTCGGAAAAGCATCATCCACACAATTCCGAAGACGGTAAGAGCTGATAAGTGCGGGAATTATCGCACAATCAGCTTAACAGCTCATGCATCGAAGCTGCTTACAAGAATAATATACAGAATAATGGAAAAGAAAACTGAGAATGCGCTAGGTGACGATCAGTTTGGCTTTAGGAAAAGTAAAGGGACGAGAGAGGCAATTCTTACGTTACGGCTAATAATGGAAGCAAGGCTAAAGAAAAATCAAGACACTTTCATAGGATTTGTCGACCCGGAAAAAGCGTTCGACAATATAAAATGGTGCAAGCTGTTCGAGATTCTGAAAAAAGTAGGGGTAAGCTATAGGGAGAGATGGGTAATATACAATATGTACAACAACCAAGAGGGAATAATAAGAGTGGACGATCAAGAACGAAGTGCTCGTATTAAGAAGGGTGTAAGACAAGGCTGTAGCCTTTCGCCCCTACTCTTCAATCTGTACATCGAGGAAGCAATGATAGAAATAAAAGAAAGGTTCAGCAGTGGAATTAAAATACAAGGTGAAAGGGTATCAATGATACGATTCGCTGATAACATTGCTATCCTGAGTGAAAGTGAAGAAGAATTAAATGATCTGCTGAACGGAATGAACAGCCTAATGAGTAAACTGTATAGTTTGAGAGTAAATCGGAGAAAGACGAAGGTAATGAGAAGTAGTAGAAATGAGAACAGCGAGAAACTTAACATCAGGATTGATGGTCACGAAGTCAATGAAGTTAAGGAATTCTGCTACCTGGGCAGCAAAATAACCAATGACGGACGGAGCAAGGAGGTCATCAAAAGCAGACTCTTATGGCAAAAAAGGCATTTCTGGCCAAGAGAAGTCTACTAATATCAAATACCGGCCTTAATTTGAGGAAGAAATTTCTGAGGATGTACGTCTGGAGTACAGCATTGTATGGTAGTGAAGCATGGACTGTGGGAAAACCGGAACAGAAGAGAATCGAAGCATTTGAGATGTGGTGCTATAGACGAATGTTGAAAATTAGGTGGACTGATAAGGTAAGGAATGAGGAGGTTCTACGCAGAATCGGAGAGGAAAGGAATATGTGGAAAACACTGATAAGGAGAAAGGACAGGATGATAGGACATCTGCTAAATCATGAGGGAATGACTTCCATGGTACTAGAGGGAGCTGTAGAGGGCAAAAACTGTAGAGGAAGACAGAAATTGGAATACGTCAAGCAAATAATTGAGGACGTAGGTTGCAAGTGCTACTCTGAGATGAAGAGGTTAGCACAGGAAAGGAATTCGTGGCGAACCGCATCAAACCAGTCAGTAGACTGATGACAAAAAAAAAAAAAAAAAAAAAAAAAAAATAATTGGAGGGGCATGTGGTCAGCACACTCCTCTCCCGGCTCTAGATCAGTTTCCGTTACCGGAGCCGCAACTTCTCAAAGAAGTAGCTCCTCAATTTGCCTCACAATGGCTGAGTGCACCCCGCTTGTCAACAGCGCTCGGCAGACCGGATGGTCACCCATCCAAGTGCTAGCCCAGCCCGACAGCGCTTAACTTCGGTTATCTGACGGGAACCGGTGTTACCACTGCGGCGACGCCGTTGGCCAGTTTATATTTTATGGTATAGTTCAAATGAACGATATTTTTAGAGTGGTTGCAGTTTTGAACGTTCTTTCCGTGGACCATCTAAAAGACAAGTACGGTCGTATCTGAATTCAGTAACCTATTTCTCAAACGTTCAAAAGTAGGAACTCAGTTCATATAAACATTTGAGGACTTAAAATGAATTTCCGTTGGTCATAAACCGTACAAAATAGTGATTTACGCGACAGAACTGCATTGTAGTGTCTCCACATTGACGAAATGATAAGTAAAACAAATCCGTAGACTAAGTATACACTTGGCAACGGCCTTTTCACAGTGGATGCACCGATTCCCGTCAGATCACCGAAGTTAAACGCTGTAGGGCGTGGCTGGCACTCGGATGGGTGACCATCCGGGCCGCCTGCGCTGTTGCCATTTTTCGGGGTGCACTCAGCCTCGTGATGCAAACTGAGGAGCTATTCGATCGAATAGTAGCAGCTCTGGTGAAAGAAAACCATCATAACGACCAGTTGAGCGCTGTGCTGACCACACGCCCCTCCTATCCGCATCCTCAGCTGAGGATGACACGGCGGTCGGATTGCCCCTTGTGACCTGACGACGGAGTGCTGTAAATATACACTTGACGTACGCTGTAAGAAGATTTGTAGCAACAGAGTAAAATATAATTCCATTGTCTCCAGTTCAATCTATGTACCGCGCGGATTTTTTTTTTTTTTTTTCATTGTCGTCACACAGCGTAGACTGAAATACGCCTTCGCATATTGACAAACATTTCAGAATTTGATGGCGACTTTACGCGACCAGACTAACGACCTTGCCGTCCATGGGACATTAAACTCAAACTAAAAAGAGATGTACGGCTGACAGCGTGTGCCGTAATCTGCAACGATTTTGCAGCCCGCTGGCAGAATAAGCGCGGAAAGCAGCCAGCTCGCTTCGTAAAATTAGCCATCGCTCAACATTTTTTGTTTCACAGGCAAATCTTGGGAACGGAATTTTTCGTGCGAGCAGGCACGTAACACGTGTCAGACAGTGTGTTTATCCTGAAATATTTGTAGCATAACGCTGTGCACTGCAGTCTGGTTTATCAACAGCACAAAAATATGAGTGGGCTAATACGGTCTGCAACGAGAGTAATTTAGCTAACAGCAAATTCGATCTCTCTCAGCACATAAGTCGAAACTACTGTATAATATGATAAACGCCGTAATAATGCTTCATAGCGGCTAACTTTATCTGTTCAGCGACACAATTTTCCGGCCTGCACAGCCTTTTACTAGCCCCCTAATCTGGAGTTCTCACAGCAGCAAACGGCCCTTACGCTATACGTCTCGATTTCTGCCCACATGAGGGCATGTTTTTGCAAATATCGCTGAATTCGCACCTTCGCTTCCGGTGACGGGAGAGAGAAGTTCGCAGTATTGTAAAGGAGGAAAGCGGGAGACCAAGGGGACGAGGACGCAGAAGTACACTACAGGCCATTAAAATTGCTACACCACGAAGATGACGTGCTACAGATGCGAAATTTAACCGACAGGAAGAAGATGCTGTGATATGCAAATGATTAGCTTTCCAGATCATTCACACAAGTTTGGCGCCGGTGGCGACACCTACAACGTGCTGACATGAGGAAAGTTTCCAACCCATTCCTCATACACAAACAGCAGTTGACCGGCGTTGCCTGGTGAATCGTTGTTGTGATGCCTCGTGTGAGGAGGAGAAATGCGTACTATCACGTTTCCGACTTTGATAAAGGTCGGATTGTAGCCTATCGCAATTGCGGTTTATCGTACCGCGACATAGCTGCTCGCGTTGGTCGAGATCCAATGACTGTTAGCAGAATGTGGAATGGGTGGGTTCAGGAGGGTAATACGGAACGCCGTGCTGGATCCCAACGGCTTCGTATCACTAGCAGTCGACAGGCATCTTATCCGCATGGCTGTAACGGATCGTGCAGCCACGTCTCGATCCCTGAGTCAACAGAGGGGGACGTTTGTAAGACAACAACCATATGAACGAACAGTTCGACGACGTTTGCAGCAGCATGGACTATCAGCTCGGAGACCATGGCTGCGGTTACCCTTGACGCTGCATCACAGACAGGAGCGCCTGCGATGGTGTACTCAACGACGAACCTGGGTGCACGAATGGAAAAACGTCATTTTTTCGGATGAATCCAGGTTCTGTTTGCAGAATCATGATGGCTGCATGCGTGTTTGGCGACATCGCGGTGAACGCACATTGGAAGAGTGTATTCGTCATCGCCATACTGGCGCATCACCCAGCGTGATGGTATGGGGTGCCATTGGTTACGCGTCTCTGTCACCTCTTGTTCGCATTGACGGCACTTTGAACAGTGGACGTTACATTTCAGATGTGTTACGACCCGTGGCTCTACCCTTCATTCGATCCCTGCGAAACCTTACATTTCGGTAGGATAATGCACGACCGCATGTTGCAGGTCCTGTAAGGGCCTTTCTGGATACGGAAAATGTTCGACTGCTGCCGTGGCCAGCACATTCTCCAGATCTCTCACCAATTGAAAACGTCTGGTCAATGGTGGCCGAGCAACTGGCTCGTCACAATACGCCAGTAACTACTCTTGATGAACTGTGGTATCGTGCTGAAGCTGCATGGGCAGCTGTACCTGTACACGACATCCAAGCTCTGTTTGGCTCAATGCCCAGGCGTATCAAGGCCGTTATTACGGCCAGAGGTGGTTGTTCTGGGTACTGATTTCTCAGGATCAATGCACTAAAATTGCGTGAATATGTAATCACATGTCAATTCTAGTATAATATATTTGTCCAATGAATACCCGTTTATCGTCTGGATTTCTTCTTGGTGTAGCAATTTTATTGGCCAGTAGTGTAGATAGTCAGCTGTTTAGATACAGAAGTTCAATAGCAATGAGCAATGAACGCTGCGCGAGTGTTAGAATTTGTAGTATAGGAAAGATGAGGCATGCCCAAGTGTCACCTCAGCTCGCATCACAAGTTAAGACACGCACACACCACCCACCCACACACACACACACACACACACACACACACACACACACACACAGTCAAACCCTTAAAATTTGTAGCATTATTTTTCCATATTTTCTCGAATTCCTTACGTAATAACATATACGAGGATATGTTGAAAAGTAATGCCTTCCCAGTTTTTTACGTGAAAATCCTTAAGGTCTTTAAAAAAATATATTGTATTAACATTCTAAATCCTTATTCTTCATGTCTACATATTTCTCAACATAGTCATCCTTGTGACGAACGCATTTTTCCGAATGGGAGACCATTTGTTGAAAATTATCACTGTAGAATGTTTGACTTCGTTAGAGCCACAACGCCACCTCTGCTTGCACTGCTCCGTCACTATCAAAGTGAGGTGCTCGAAGGTGTTATTTATGTTTTAGAAACAGATGAAAACCGGATGGAGCCTAGTAGGGACTGCAGGGAGGACGATCGATGACAGCGAATGTAAGGCAAGGGATTATTGCAGACTTTACAGCGCTCGTGTGTGGTCTGGCATTGTCGTGCTGAAGCAGAGGGTGCTACGTGCGTGGAGGAAATCTTCGAACTCGGAACTCGATTACAACACGCTATTTCTCACGGACAGAGAGTTACGCTGCATATGGCCACGTTACACACTACAGTTCGGAGCCCTTTAGCTCCAGAGAGTTGCTACTTCCGTCAGCGAAGCGGGAATGTCGACCGAGTAATATTCGTGACATGTAATACCATAAGCTGTATTGAGAACAAAATAAAAAATTTGGAGGCATTACTTTTTAGTACGCTCTCGTATTACAAAGTAATACACGTGTTACGTGCGTCGTTGATCCCTAACTACATTACATTCTTCATTCCTTGATTACAGTACAATTTTATTAAATGGAAATTGTGAATGCGTATTGCATTCCCCGTTGTTTTTCCGCATAGAATCCTCTACCTATCGTCAGGATTCACAGTTTTGGAAAAAATACGTTCTTGGATTCGTTCTCCGCACTTCCTTCCCTTCTTTCGTTCTTTCTTTCTCCTGGCTTTTATACCGTCTAACAAAAGGTCCACTTTCCAGGATTTGGCAAATTTTGTTTTCTTGTCTAGCTTTGTGGCCGCATGCCCTTCCCGATACCACAGTCGTGAAGGTAACCTAAGGGAGCCATCTGTCAGTGGATCGTGTAAAATTTGTTCAGTGAGTTCTTGTATTTCAACTGTTCGTGTCAGCATTCGCTGAGGCAGAATTTGGGAAGCAGCCCAGCATTTGCAAAATACAGTGTTTGTTAACAGACATTTATATTCAGAATTACATCGAAAATAGCTTCATTTCTCGTAAATCGCCTTGACGATGATCGTTGGCGCAGCAGTTCTCCTCATCCTCTTACAATTTTCTGGACCACGTACCTCATAATCGGCGTCTTCCACCTTAACAAGGTTGATGATGGGACAAGGTAAGATATTGGAGTGAGGAAGCGATAATGGCATGCTGATTTATGCAATCTGATAACCTACGTTGCCCCTACAGGGGGAAGAAGATAATAAAGATACTGAAGGTTCAAATTGTGTTTTTGAAATAGCACTTAACATCTAAATCAACATTACAACACGTTCACATCATAACTAATTCCTTTCTGGGAGGAACTGGGGAATCAACTTACTGGAGTCGTAGCACAAACTTTTCTTTCCCACAACGTATCACAATACGTTTACCTTCCATGGCGAATTGACAGGTATACTGTTAATAGCAGTGTGTATAAAATCACACCTCGAGAACTGCTAACCACATGGTGGAGGTGTGTCTTGCTGTTGAGGATTAACTTTGCTTAACATTAAGAAGCACTCCGATTATTGTTGTCAAAAGAGGCATCATGTGAGTGGTGATCACTCCCCAACTCAACCGGTAACTCCACATTTAACCCTATAATCTTTGACACACGTTCCGCAGTAACCATCGTTATTCTTAGTGCGTGAAATTAACGGAAGCTCTTGTTTTCACCATGACATGCAGCTCACCCTGGCTAAAGTGAATGATTTCATTTCATGTTTCCCAGAAACAGTTCGGAACCGCGCGACTGCTACGGTCGCAGGTTCGAATCCTGCCTCGGGCATGGATGTGTGTGATGTCCTTAGGTTAGTTAGGTTTAAGTAGTTCTAAGTTCTAGGGGACTGATGACCACAGATGTTAAGTCCCATAGTGCTCAGAGCCATTTGTTTCCCAGAAAAATCGGGATGAAAGTGATTGTAATGGTATAACTAATCTTTGCTGCTTCAATATCGCATTCGATGAGCTGATACTGTGATGGTGGAGCTTGTTCATGAATTACTTGCCAGGTATCATACATGTTGCTAATAGGTTTTTACGGAGTACGAGACAGATGCAACTGAACTTGCATCTCACAGAACCTAAAATGGAAGCTCCAGTACAACAGATCCGTTCTTACAGGGTGTTTCAAAAATGACCGGTATATTTGAAACGGCAATAAAAACTAAACGAGCAGCGATAGAAATACACCGTTTGTTGCAATATGCTTGGGACAACAGTACATTTTCAGGCGGACAAACTGTCGAAATTACAGTAGTTACAATTTTCAACAACAGATGGCGCTGCAAGTGATGTGAAAGAGATAGAAGACAACGCAGTCTGTGGGTGCGCCATTCTGTACGTCGTCTTTCTGCTGTAAGCGTGTGCTGTTCACAACGTGCAAGTGTGCTGTAGACAACATGGTTTATTACTTAGAACAGAGGATTTTTCTGGTGTTGGAATTCCACCGCCTAGAACACAGTGTTGTTGCAACAAGACGATGTTTTCAACGGAGGTTTAATGTAACCAAAGGACCGAAAAGCGATACAATAAAGGATCTGTTTGAAAAATTTCAACGGACTGGGAACGTGACAGATGAACGTGCTGGAAAGGTAGGGCGACCGCGTACGGCAACCTTTGAGGGCAACGCGCAGCTAGTGCAGCAGGTGATCCAACAGCGGCCTCGGGTTTCCGTTCGCCGTGTTGCAGCTGCGGTCCAAATGACGCCAACGTCCACGTATCGTCTCATGCGCCAGAGTTTACACCTCTATCCACACAAAATTCAAACGCGGCAACCCCTCAGCGCCGCTACCATTGCTGCACGAGAGACATTCGCTAACTATATAGTGCACAGGATTGATGACGGCGATATGCATGTGGGCAGCATTTGGTTTACTGACGAAGCTTATTTTTACCTGAACGGCTTCGTCAATAAACAGAACTGGCGCATATGGGGAACCGAAAAGCCCCATGTTGCAGTCCCATCGTCCCTGCATCCTCAAAAAGTACTTGTCTGGGCCGCCATTTCTTCCAAAGGAATCATTGGCCCATTTTTCAGATCCGAAACGATTACTACATCACGCTATCTGGACATTCTTCGTGAATTTGTGGCGGTACAAACTGCCTTAGACGACACTGCGAACACCTCGTGGTTTATGCAAGATGGTGCCCGGCCACATCGCACGGCCGACGTCTTTAATTTCCTGAATGAATATTTCTTTGGGCTATCCGAAACATACAGGAGGCGGCGTGGATTGGCCTCCCTATTCGCCAGACATGAACCCCTGTGACTTGTTTCTGTGGGGACACTTGAAAGACAAGGTGTACCGCCAGAATCCAGAAACAATTGAACAGCTGAAGCAGTACATCTCATCTGCATGTGAAGCCATTCCGCCAGACACGTTGTCAAAGGTTTCGGGTAATTTCATTCAGAGACTACGCCATATTATTGCTACGCATGGTGGATATGTGGAAAATATCGTACTATAGAGTTTCCCAGACCGCAGCGCCATCTGTTGTTGAAAATTGTAACTACTGTAATTTCGAAAGTTTGTCTGCCTGAAAATGTACTGTTGTCCCAAGCATATTGCAACAAACGGTGTATTTCTATCGCTGCTCGTTTAGTTTTTATTGCCGTTTCAAATATACCGGTCATTTTTGAAACACCCTGTAGATACCTCAAGTCAAAGGCTACGGGGTAAGAATATTTCAAACAAGACACTATCACACAGTAGCCAATTATGAACATTAGAGAAGTATTTCATGGTACCACACCATAAATGTGCTTCAGACATAGATTTCAGTTTGTAAGGTTGTCGTGGGAGCTCAATTATCCGTCAGTACATGGCCCACCTTCAAAGAACATTGCTAGATGTGCAGTCCAGGTTTCAGAAACCATGTGTCATAATGTGTTACTGTGATCACACTATTATAGAACGTAGTTTGGTTATCTACCACTGCTGTTCCATCATTGACTTGACTTTTTTTATTAAGAAGGCAATACATCATAACACTGGAATATCATTTACCACCAGTGACGACTTCATAATTTTGATAATATTTGATACGATGATTAAGAGACCCGAGTACCGCAGGGCATGTGAAATCTGGCGTACACTGCGCTAGAATAGCACTTTCTTCCTTATTTGATAACCGAAGCGTTGCTGCTAGATGATCTTTTTGTGAGCTCGTGTCAGATCCGACACAGTAAGTACGAATTGGATCCAGCGCATTATGTGAATTCGTCTCACTTACAGTGAACCACTGCTGAAAATCATTGGGTCAAATTACCGCTCATTAAAAATAACGAGCAAATAGATCTAAAGAGCATCTACAGCTAGAAACTTAAGCAACCCCAACGAATCTCCGTCTTCCTTTGTGCATTTACAGAAATGATTGAAAGCTTCAAAGCAATGGTTAAAGGAAATACTGGAAACACTGCTACCTCTCCCATTAAAGTTAAGCTAAAAGTCTAGCGATAGGAATGGAATCGTATTTTATCCCCAAATAAATGTCTAGAATACGAATGAGTGGTGTCTGTCCGAAAGAACAGACACCACGCAGAAACCGCAACTTTGAAACATTATATGTAAATTGAAGGGGAATCACTTCTGTCAGGTGCAGCGGGACTTTAAGCGGAATCAGCGGCGACGAGTGAAAATGTGTACCGGTACGAAATTCGAAACCCGGATCTCCCACTTACTAGGCAGGTGCGGTAACCACTGTGCCATCCGGGACTTAGCGTTATCGTCACTGCACAGACTACCTTGGCACGGCTCACGGCCGACACACACTCCCACCGAACGCCCCCTATTCACAGTCCCTGTCCATTGTTCTCCTGTTCACTACTCGCTGCTGTTCTTCAGTGCGGATGCACAAGTACGTCCGACAGCCCTGTGGGAATTTCTGAGTACCGAACAGGATTATAATGGACAGGGATTGCGGACAGGCGGTGCTCGGTGGAGATGTGGATCGGCCCTATGGCGTGCAGAGATGGGCCGTGCAGTTGCGGTAAAGTTTTGTCCCGGATAGCACACTGGTTGCCGCACGTGCCTGGTAGGCAGGAGATCCCGGGTTCGAATCCCGGTGTGGCACACATTTTCGCTGGTCGCCTTAATGTCCCGCCGCAGCTGACAACAGTTACCCCCCTTCAATTTACATACATGTCGAGAAGTTCACGGATAACATTTGGGAGAGACATCGGATGGGAAGCCGGATGCAAGACTCAGACTTATTTCAAGAATACTGACAAGGGAACCTCCCCATCGCACCCCCCTCAGATTTAGTTATAAGTTGGCACAGTCGATAGGCCTTCAGTAGCTGAACACAGATCAATCGAGAAAACAGGAAGAAGTTGTGTGGAACTATGAAAAAATAAGCAAAATATACAAACTGAGTAGTCCATGTGCAAGATCGGCAACATCAAGGATACTGTAAGCATAGGTGCGCCGTGGTCTCGTGGTTAGCGTGAGCAGTTGCGGAACGAGAGGTTCTTGGTTCAAGTCTTCCCTCGAGTGAAGACTTTACTTTCTTTATTTTCGTAAAGCTATGATCTGTACGTTCGTTCATTGACGTCTCTGTTCACTGTAATAAGTTTAGGGTCTGCGTTTTGCAACCGCACCGCAAAACCGTGCGATTAGTCGACGAAAGGACGTGCCTCTTCAATGGGAACAGAAAACATTTGGTCGTAAGGTCATAGGTCAACCGATTCCTCTACAGGAAAACACGTCTGATATATTCTATACGACACTGGTGACGGCATGTGCGTCATATGACAGAAATATGTTGTCGACCCACCTAACTTGTACACTTGGCGAATGGGTAAACAGATTCTTCTACCTTGCCCGATTTAGGTTTTCTTGTGGATGTGATAATCACTTCCAAAAAAGTGATCAAAACATAAGAGTTTGTGACATAAACTGAAAACAAGAAATTAAAATTTCCACTCGAGGGAAGACTTGAACCAAGGACCTCCCATTCCGCAGTTCCTCACGCTAACCAGAGGACCACGGCGCTCCTGAGTTCGCCCTCTCCATGCTGTTGCTTATGTTGCACATGGACTACTCAGTTTGTATATTTTGCTTATTTTTTCATAGTTCCACACAACTTCTTCCTCTTTTCTCGATTGATCTGTGTTCAGTTTTTCAAGGTCGATCCACTGTGCCAACTTAGAATTAAATCCGAGGGGGATGCGATGGGGAGGTTCCCTTGTGAGGAAGTGTAATTCACGCTCGTTAGAAGTTGTCAATAACACCTTCGATCGATTGATTATTGAGTATTGTTGGTCAGTCTGGGAACGTTGCCAAGTTGAATAAACGGAAGAGGACGACAGATATGGCGTAGTGGTAACATACCGGACTTGTATGTGGAAGGCTTACTCTAAATCTCATACGATAAGTGCCGGGATGGTTTCTTCCCCATCATTCGCCAATCCGAACCCGTGTTCCCTCTCTAAAGACCTCATCGTCTACGGAACATTAAATAAGTACTATTTTTTTGTTACGGTTTTAGGGCGCAAAACTGCTACGGTCATTAGGGCCCGGTTTGTGGCTTAGGGAAAGGTGAAAAAAACAAAATGGAAATCAGCAGCAATGGGAGCGAAACTAAAAAGAAGGGAAACTAAAAGACAGAACGAAAGTTTAGGAAACCACTATAGAAGGGGGGGGGGGGAGGGTTGTTTTCCCCAAAAAGAGCTTCAAATGACCGACGTCATCTCACTGACACTAATAAACTCGAAGACGCGATCGGCTGAGCGCGTGTCATCTGCTAAAATGGGAGATATATCAGGCGACAGCTGTAGACGGGCGCGTAGCGGAGTAAAATAGGGCCACTCAAGTAAAAGGTGTCTCATCGTCCACAGTTGAGAGCAGAAGTACTATTTCTCACGGGTTTAGTCACAGTGGAGAGTGTCAGGGAGATACTCAACTAACTGCAGTGGAAGACGCTACAAGGTAATACACTCCTGGAAATTGAAATAACAACACCGTGAACTCATTGTCCCAGGAAGGGGAAACTTTATTGACACATTCCTGGGGTCAGATACATCACATGATCACACTGACAGAACCACAGGCACATAGACACAGGCAACAGAGCATGCACAATGTCGGCACTAGTACAGTGTATATCCACCTTTCGCAGCAATGCAGGCTGCTATTCTCCCATGGAGACGATCGTAGAGATGCTGGATGTAGTCCTGTGGAACGGCTTGCCATGCCATTTCCACCTGGCGCCTCAGTTGGACCAGCGTTCGTGCTGGACGTGCAGACCGCGTGAGTCGACGCTTCATCCAGTCCCAAACATGCTCAATGGGGGACAGATCCGGAGATCTTGCTGGCCAGGGTAGTTGACTTACACCTTCTAGAGCACGTTGGGTGGCACGGGATACATGCGGACGTGCATTGTCCTGTTGGAACAGCAAGTTCCCTTGCCGGTCTAGGAATGGTAGAACGATGGGGTCGATGACGGTTTGGATGTACCGTGCACTATTCAGTGTCCCCTCGACGATCACCAGTGGTGTACGGCCAGTGTAGGAGATCGCTCCCCACACCATGATGCCGGGTGTTGGCCCTGTGTGCCTCGGTCGTATGCAGTCCTGATTGTGGCGCTCACCAGCACGGCGCCAAACACGCATACGACCATCATTGGCACCAAGGCAGAAGCGACTCTCATCGCTGAAGACGACACGTCTCCATTCGTCCCTCCATTCACGCCTGTCGCGACACCACTGGAGGCGGGCTGCACGATGTTGGGGCGTGAGCGGAAGACGGCCTAACGGTGTGCGGGACCGTAGCCCAGCTTCATGGAGACGGTTGCGAATGGTCGTCGCCGATACCCCAGGAGCAACAGTGTCCCAAATTTGCTGGGAAGTGGCGGTGCGGTCTCCTACGGCACTGCGTAGGATCCTACGGTCTTGGCGTGCATCCGTGCGTCGCTGCGGTCCGGTCCCAGGTCGACGGGCACGTGAACCTTCCGCCGACCACTGGCGACAACATCGATGTACTGTGGAGACCTCACGCCCCACGTGTTGAGCAATTCGGCGGTACGTCCACCCGGCCTCCCGCATGCCCACTATACGCCCTCGCTCAAAGTCCGTCAACTGCACATACGGTTCACGTCCACGCTGTCGCGGCATGCTACCAGTGTTAAAGACTGCGGTGGAGCTCCGTATGCCACGGCAAACTGGCTGACACTGACGGCGGCGGTGCACAAATGCTGCGCAGCTAGCGCCATTCGACGGCCAACACCGCGGTTCCTGGTGTGTCCGCTGTGCCGTGCGTGTGATCATTGCTTGTACAGCCCTCTCGCAGTGTCCGGAGCAAGTATGGTGGGTCTGACACACCGGTGTCAATGTGTTCTTTTTTCCATTTCCAGCAGTGTAGTTGCGCGTCGTCGATAATCTTACTCACAAAATTCCGTTGGCGAAAGTTCTAAATGGTTTAAATGGTTCCAAGCACTATGGGACTTAACATCTGAGGTCACCAGTCCCCTAGACTTAGAACTACTTATACCTAACTAACGTCAGGACAACACACACAGCCATGCCCGAGACAGGATTCGAACCTGCGACCGCAGCAGCAGCGCGGTTCTGGACTGAAGTGCCGAGAACTGCTCGGTCACAGCGGCCGGCGGCAGACGTTCTATAATTAGTCGAAAAACATACTAAGTCATCCGGCATAAATCCATCGTAATGATTACAATGAAAAACGTAGAGAAAGTTGTCCTCATACAAAAGGTGCCGATCATCTTTCTGTCCATATACCATGTATAGATGCAAGTGGAAACGAAGTAAACGATACCACGACGGCGTGCTGAAAAATAGCCTGGGAAATTTTTGTGTGAAAACTCTTAAAGATTTATAAATGGAACAAACGTTATTAACATTCTACAAAATTATTTTTCAAGTTTACATATTTCTCCCAACGAGAGACAAGATAGTTGACACCGTCACCTCAGAATGTTTGACTTTGTTGACGAAGCCACAGCCTCAATTCTGCTTCCACCGTTTCGTCACTATCAAACTGAAGTCATCGAAGGTGTTTTTTTTTAAAATTTTGGAAACAGATGAAAAGCAGATGCGGCCAAGTCTGAACTGCACGGAGGACGACGGATGGCAGTGAACCCAAGGCAATGGACTGTTGGAGATGTCGCAGCGCTCGTATGTGGTCTGGCACTTTGATGCTGAGGAAGATGGTGCTTCATGTGTGGGCGAGTTTCGAATTCCATACCCGATTACAGCGCGCTGTTTCTCACGCACCGACATAGTTACGTTATTCATCGCCCACTTCAGAGCTCCCTAGCGGCAGAAGACTGCAAATATGTAGACATGGGGAATAAAGATGTATACTGTTAATACCGTTTGTTTTATTTAAAAAAGAACACAAAGGAGTTACAGACATTGGCTGCAAGGGGGATTTGATTTGAATTAATGGGGGAAGTTGAAAATTTGTGCCTGTCCGTGATTCGAACCTAGGTCTCCTGCTCTCTAGGAAGACACTGCGCCATCCGGACACAGCGGTCACGGCAACTATCTAGCACACCACCCGCCAGACCGAAATCCACACACTACCCACGTAATGCTCCTTGCCTGTTATCTTAATTGCTCCCGGAATTTCAAAAAATCGTTCAAATGGCTCTGAGCACTATGGGACTTAACATCTATGGTCATCAGTCCCCTAGAACTTCGAACTACTTAAACCTAACTAACCTAAGGACAGCACACAACACCCAGCCATCACGAGGCAGAGAAAATCCCTGACCCCGCCGGGAATCGAACCCGGGAACCCGGCCCGGAATTTCACCGATTCCCGTAAGAGTTCTACATCTACATATACATATATACTCCGCTAGCTACCAATCGGTGTGTGGCGAAGGGCACAGTTCGCGCCAAATTCATATACCCCCCCCCCAGCCCCCTTTCCACTGTTCCACTCGCGGATCTCGCGAGGGAAAAACGTCTGCATAAACGCCTCAGTAAGAGCTGTTTTTTCCCTTATCTTTGAATCGTGATCATTGCGCGATTTGAAAGTTGATGGTAATAATATATGCTCTACATCCTCGATGAAGATCGGATTTCGGAATTTAGTGAGGAGCCCCTTCTGTTTAGCGCGCCATCTATCTGCAAGTGTGTCCCACTTCAAACTTTCTATGAGATTTGTAACGCTCTTGCGATGGCTAAATGTAGCAGTCACAAATCTTGCCGCTCTTCTTCGGACCTTCTCAATCTCTTGAATCAGACCCAACTGGTAAGGGTCCCATACATACGAACGATACTCCATGACTGGACGAACTAACGTATTGTAAGCTATTTCCTTTGTCGAAGGTCTGCATCGCTTCAGAATTCTATCAATAAACTGCAATCGAGAGTTCGCCTTACTTGTGTAATCTGATCATTCCATTTGAGACCATTTCGAATAGTTACCTCTTCCAAAGACTGTGCATTTATTTTGTACTCGTACATTAATGGGGATTTTCGCCTTGTTATACGCAGCAGGTTACACTTACTAACATTGAGAGATAACTGCCAGTCATTACACCACGCTCTTATTTTCTGCAAATCTTCATTGATCTGTTCACAACTTTCGTGTGATACTACTTTCCTGTAGACTACAGCATCATCGTCAAACAGTCTAAGGCCGCTGTCAATACCATCAACCACATCGTTTACGTAAATCGTAAAAAGGAGATGACCTATTACACTGCCCTGGGGCACACCTAAAGCTACGCTTGCTTCTGTTGAAGTCACCCCGTTCAGGACGACATACTGCTCCCTGTCTGTTAGAAAACTTTCTATCCAACCGCATATGTCTTCGGATACACCGTAAGCGCGAATTGTTTCTAGCAAGCGACAGTGCGGAACTGAGTCGAACGCCTTTCGAAAATCGAGAAATATGGCATCAACCTGGGAGCCGGTATCTAGAGCCTGTTGTATATCATGCACAAAGAGGACCAACTGTGTTTCGCATGACCACTGTTTCCTAAAACCGTGCTGGTTTCTGCAGATGAGCTTCTCAGAGTCTAGAAAGGTCATTATGTCTGAACACAAAATACGTTCCATGATTTTACAACAAATCGATGACAGTGCAATTGGCCGGTAAATATGTGCATCCGATTTTCTACCCTTTTTATAGATTGCTATGATCTGGGCCTTCTTCCAGTCCCGTGGAACTTCCCACCTTTCCAGTGATCTCTGATAGATGACGGATAAGAATAATGCTATATCTGTAGCATAGTCGACATAAAATCTTACGTGGATACCGTCTGGGCCAGATGCCTTTCTGGCGCCTAAGGATCTTAACTGTTTTACAATCCCAGATACACTAAACACTATCCTTTCGTTTGTTCGATAATTGAAAGGGGGAATGGTGCTGCAGTCTTCTATCGTAAACGAGTTTTTGAAAGCTAGGTTTTGAATTTCGGCCTTCTGTTTATCATCATCAGTTACATTACCCGTACTGTCAGCAAGAGAAGGTATTGAATTATTTGTAGCGTTCATAGATTTCACATTCGAGCCTTGTGTGCATCCACACTGAAGACGTCATTGGCCGTCCTCGCCTTAATCATTTATTATTTAAAAAGCCTTAAGAGTTTTATACAAAAAATTCGGAGACATTACTTTTCAGCCCCTCCCTCGTAGAACAGTAAGTACTCTGTGCCACTCATCGTACGTTGGCTTGTCAAGTACTGATGCAGATGAGACAGAAACAGAGGGCTGGAGTAGGAGAGTAAAATTGATGGCGGTGAAACACACTCCAAACGAGTTTCAAAAATGGTTCAAATGGTTCTGAACACTATGGGACTTAACATCTATGGTCATCAGTCCCCTAGAACTTAGAACTGCTTAAACCTAACTAACCTAAGGACATCACACAACACCCAGTCATCACGAGGCAGAGAAAATCCCTGACACCACCGGGAATCGAAACCGGGAACCCGGGCGCGGGAAGCGAGAACGCTACCGCACGACCACGAGCCGCGGACCAAACGAGTTTGATTAGGCACATAAAGCGCTGTGTTTTCTGTAATGCGCTTCCCCGCAATAACTAATTAATTAATTAATCTCTGTTAAGTTGTTGTCGGATATTCATTAGCCCTCGACGGTGTTTTAACACGGGTTTAAAAATTCTAATAATAAAGCCAGCTGTGCAGTGCTGTGGTACTCCCAGCAACGCTGTGAATTAAGCGTAAGTAAATGATTATTATAATAATTAGAGCACATACAATAAACGGGTTTTATCGAGCCACACAAAACTGTAGCACATATAATATACGAGCACTACATGATATGCTATACGAAAACTAAACGTAGCTATAATATGACTGCAACAGCACACGAACCACAGAATAAGTGATTACCCGAAGCGGGTGTGAAGTAGCGCAGCAGTAAAAATATCCAACGTGAAAGGATATTCAGCTTCTGACATTAAATAAGTCTTTTCATGGTGGAGGCACAGACTTACTCTGAAGATTAAGCATCTCAGAATAGCTGCGCGGAACTGACTGGTGCTTCGCAGAGCAACACAGACGTGACATTATTTTTCACGAAAGGACGAGGCGCTCTCTGAACATTTCCTGAAAAGCAGTAAAGTGGTCTACGGAAAGCTGCAGGCTGTGAACTGTTTCCAGGCGGAAACTGGAAGGAATTATCCACATTTCCACCCCCAAAAGGGTTTTAAGGTATTGTAAATTCAGTAGAGTAAAATGTGAAGTTCTCCTTCGCCTTCTATCTACGAGTCGACAGCTCCTTTAGAGTCGACGGAAAATGATTTTTAACTGCTTACCCTCGTCTTCCGAATTGCACGCTAATTTGGGTTTGTAGGCTATTTTAGCTAGCGTCAGCCGAATCTGCCAAATTACATCCACATCTACACTTCGTAAGTGACGAAACGTGCAGCTACTCGTCGGATATTCTCTCTCTCTTCTATAAATCTAACCTACCTTGTATATCAAACTGATAAGCAATACCCAAGAAACGGTCTAACAAGAGCTTTCTAAGACACTTCTTCCGTAGATGAATTACATTTCATCGAAATTCTTACGAAGACTCTCAATATGACAACCGATTTCCCTATACTTACTTTTATTTGGACATTCCACCTTCGTACGGTCCACACGTGGCTACGTGCCGTACTACCGTTTTGTTTCAATGTACCAATGGTAGTCCCTGCATGCGTTTCTTTTAACTCTTCGCTACAGTCTTTTTACCTACATAAATAGATTCGCTGGCTGTTACGAGCTATGTCTTGTAACGGCAAAATCCTGGTAAGGATCGTCACGCGTCGGGAGACACATGTGCGTTCGCGATAGGCCATTAACAAAGAAAGAAACCGTAGACCGCCGGCCGGAGTAGCCGTGCGGTTCTAGGCGCTGCAGTCTGGAACCGAGCGACCGCTACAGTCGCAGGTTCGAATCCTGCCTCGGGCATGGATGTGTGTGATGTCCTTAGGTTAGTTAGGTTTAATTAGTTCTAAGTTCTAGGCAACTGATGACCTCAGAAGTTAAGTCGCATGGTGCTCAGAGCCACTTGAAACCCTAGACCACCAAAAATAAACATCACTGGAGATTCTGGACCCGTTTGTCAAGTTATAGATTTTGTTTCGAATTTCTCCAAATACTAAACGGAGATTCACCACCGATTACATAGTCAGGTAGAAGAGAGACCGTAATAGATTCCTGACATATTGAGGAACAGCAAAACGGGAACTAAATTCGGATGCGACAATTTGAGAGGATTTGATTATTTGCTCAAGATGGTGACAACCGTTAAATTCATACAAAATTTCAAACGACCCTTCTTATTCTTCTTCTTCCTAGGGGAGCTGCAGTGCTACAAGGACAACAGTGTTTCAACAGTTGGAGTACAGGTAGGAGTGGAAATTTCTCTGGAAAAAATAGAAGAGACAGTGTCGCTTCTGTAAATCCCAGCACGCACTCCGTCACCACAGCCCTCTCAGCAGTTGGTACAAGCCGAGTTTTTGAGGTTGGAAGTACACCGGTGTGCGGACGTTTAGAAGCTATTAAAACTTCAGGGCACCGCTTCTTTTCGGACCAACGGATTTAGCAAAACGACTCGGACACGCACGCGACTGCACTCACGCCATTTTTCGAAAAAAAAAGGCTCTAAGCACTATGGGACTTAACATCAGAGGTCATCAGTCACCTAGACTTAGAACTACTTAAACCTAACTAACCTAAGTACATCACACACATCCATACCCGAGGCAGGATTCGAACCTGCGGCCGTAGCAGCAGCGCGGTTCCGGACTGAAGCGCCTAGAACCGCTCGGCCACAGTGCATTTTTCGCCTTGAGTCTGAATCACGTTTGTCTGCTCATTACCTTGCGCAGAAGGTAACAATGTTCCTGATGTATAGACGCTGCCATTAACAATCTACGAACGTGAATACGTCACGCTCTTGTATTGAGACGACACACTCTGGTGTGTGGTAAGCCATCATGGCAACTATCCCCTTTCGTCACTTCGATCGTTACTTAATGGTTTCATGTCTCTCTGTAAGACGCTGATCAACCGGAAAATTATAACTAACGACCCACTATCGATATAAATCCGTCCAGGCGATAGGAGAGGCACCTGGCGATGAATGACAGCTATTCACACACACGCCCGGTGCAGTAGGCGTGCTATCCGCGTGTGCAATGGGGAAGGCGCATGACCCATCTAAATCTGACCGAGGGCAGAGTGTGATGGCCGGAGGCTCGAAACGAGAATTTCAGAAACTGCATGACTAGTCGGGTGTTTGAGGCGCGCTGTGATGAGTGTCTTCAAACACGTGGCGAAACCAAGGTGAAACCACGTCAAGACGTCGTGGGGTTGGGCAGCCACTCCTCATCACAGATGTCGGACGTCGTATGCTGGGCAGACTGGTAAAACAGGACAGGCGGTGAACCGTGGCGGAAGAAGCTTCAGACCTTAATGCTGGGCAGAGTACAAGTGTGTCTGAACACACAGGGTACAGAACACTCCAAACGATGGGTCCCGCAGCAGACGACCCATGCATGTGCCAATGCTAACACCACGACATCGGCAACTACCCCTGAAATGGGCACGTGACCATCGGCACTGGACATTGGCGCAATGGCAGAGCGTTTCATGGTCTGATGAATCCCGATACCTTCTTCATCGTGCTGATGAGAGTGCACCCATTCGCCACCATCCAGGGGAACAGCTCCTTGGTACCTGCTCTGGTGTACGGAGACAAAATACCAGCGGCTCCATTATGCTTTGGGAATCATTCACGTGGGCATCCATGGGGCCAGTGGAGCTCGTGCAAGGCAACATGACGGCCAATGAGTATCGTAACCTAGCCGCACACCACGTACACCCCTTCATGACGACAATGTTCCCCGACAGCAGCGACATTTTTCAACAAGATAATGCGATATGTCACAAGGCTAGGGGTGTGATGGACTAGTTCTAGGAACAATGAGGTTAGTTTCAATTGATGTGCTGCCCCCCCCCCCCCCCCCAACTCGCCAGCTCTGAACCCGATCGAACACACCTGGGACGTGATTGGATGTGGCGTCAGAGCTTATCGGCCCCCCTTCAGGAGTTTACAGGAATAAGGTGACTTGTGTATATAGATGTGGTGGCCAGATTCCTCCAGCAACCTACCAAGGCTCCATTGCTTCCGTGCCACAACGCGTCGCCGCTGTTATCCGTTCCAAGGGTGGACATATCGTGTTAGGTAGGTGGTCATAATGTTGTGGCTCATCAGCGTATGTTAGGATAGTCACGTGAAAATTCAACGCTCTCTTGCTACTAAACCCCAGGAATCGTTTAAGTTCTTTTGATAATTACTGCGTTCATTGATTACTATCTCTGTACGTCAGTAGTTTATCTGGTCGCTGAGGCTGCTCTCGACTATATGTTTTCAAGTTCTAGAGGAAAAGATCGTATTATTTAATATTCACCCGTTTTAATCAGAATCGTTCGCATGAGCACTTTCCTCAATTCCCTAATTAATTGGGATCCACTAAAAGTAGGAACGATGCTGATAGCCTTCCACAGTCGGTACTGACTTACATCTCCATTGAAACTCCTGGCAATACGCAAATGTCCGGCCAAGAAGCACAGAAAGTTGCTACGGTGGGAGAACTCTGAGGCGAGCCTTTACGGCTGGCCTACAGTGTTTGAGAGCTTAAGAACACAGCAGCGTGGGGGCGGGGAAAGGGCGAGGCGTCGTTGTTACAATATTTCTTAAATCTTCTAACCCTAATCTTTATTGTCCGTATATCTACACAGTTTCTGAAACCGGAAGTTACGATTGTAGCGTTGACGTGGAAACACGCGTGACGCACTAAAATGAATATACGGTGGGCCAGTCCAGCCACGAGCGACATCACGGGCGCTACGGTCGCAGGTTCGAATCCTGCCTCGGGCATGGATGTGTGTGATGTCCTTAGGTTAGTTAGGTTTAAGTAGTTCTAAGTTCTAGGGGACTGATGACCACAGAAGTCAAGTCCCATAGTGCTCAGAGCCATTTGAACCATTTTTGACATCACGGGCTTTCGCTGAGATGAGTAATAATCACGTGCATTATCAACCATGTGCGTTCCTAACGACCTGGGAACACCCAAAAAGACTACAAAAAATTAATTTTTGGATTGGATCAGTGGCCGAACGGTTCTACGCGCATCAGTCTGGAACCGCGCGACCGCTACTGTCGCAGGTTTTAATCCTGCCTCGGGCATGGCTGTATATGATGTCCTTAGGTTAGTTAGGTTTAAGTAGCTCTAAGTTCTAGGGGACTGATGCCCTCAGATGTTAAGTTCCATAGTGCTCAGAGCCATTTGAACCATTTTTTGGATTGGATCCGCCTTGAGCAAACAATTTTTCTTCTTCTTTTTACTCAGACGTATTTCACTGAAGTTACAGCATCATCATGGCGGCGTATGCAACAAACGAGCGATGTTCGCAGAGAGGTAGAGGGGGGCACTGCTGGCTTACAGCACCCGCGGGAAAGCGGTGTGGGCGTGCACTGGCCCGCGACCGTTGGTTGGTTGCTTGGAGGTGGAGACCAGACAGCGAGGTCATCGGTCTCATCGGATTATGGAGGGATGGGGAAGGAAGTCGGCCGTGCCCTTTCAAAGGAACCATCCCGGCATTTGCCTGAAGCGATTCAGGAAAATCACGGAAAACCTAAATCAGGATGGCCAGACGGGGGATTGAACCGTCGTCCTCCCGAATGCGAGTCCAGTGTGCGCGCGACCGTGTTGGCTCATTTGTCCACCTCTGTTGTAGACGGACTTGTCTTGAGTACCTGGCTAGCGGTTTCTCATACGACGAGCCCAGCTGTCCGAGAAAATCGATTTTGAAGTTTTAAGCGTACCCGCTATACCTGTAATGTTAGAATTGTATAGACCACGTGTAATTAGCGCAGCGGCTAACATTGGCCGCTATCACAGTGACGGTACAAGTTCATATTTTGAATGTGTACTTTTTTTTAAATTCATCATACAGAATATCATTAAACAGTATATGTCATGCAAAATTATTCAAAAGTAGTCATTTTTGACATACTAGTTTCATTAATAAATCGATTATTACAGCAAACTTTCTTCAAAAGTGTATTCCGCCTGTCACGGACTAGATTACAGACTCGGCTTACTCCCCATCCTTTGTTATCACTTGTTGTGCTACAACAGAATTCTGGATGGTATTTGTCATAGAAGCAACCGAAACTAAAATTCGTGCAGCACCATTCACACATAGCACATTTAATGAAAGTTACTGCAGTGCTGGCACTCGGATTTTTGAGGAGCGATACCGGAAAAAACAGTTCGATTAGATCCAAAAAGATTGTTCTCTCTTCTATCAATTTCGATGCAAACCATGCGTATATGATCATTCCTGTGAAAGCAGCTGCCAACGGCCTTGACGCAGTGGTAACATCGGTTCCCGTCAGATCACCGTAGTTAAGTGCTGTCGAGCTGGGCTAGCACTTGGATGGGTGACCATCCGGTCTGTCGAGCGCTGTTGGCAAGCAGGGTACACTCAGCCCTTGTGAGGCAAACTGAGGAGCTACTTGATTGAGAAGTTGCGGCTCCGGTCTCTGAAAGTGACAAACGTCCAGGAGAGCGGTGTGCTGACCACATGCCCCTGCATATCCGCATCCGGTGACGCCTGTGAGCTGAGGATGACACGGCAGCCGGTCGGTATTGTTGGGCCTTCGGGCAGAGTTTAGTTTAGTTTTGTAAAAGCAGCTGCACTAAACTGATGCAGATTTAAAGAATGTATTTTTATGGAATTTTCACTCGAAGCGATATTTCTATTAGTCTAGAAAGTTTATAGAATATTGATTTTCCTTTTGTGAAAATTTTAACCTTCCTGGAAGAGTAAACGTCACATGGTTGTCAAAGTGGAGTACAAACCTGTGAGACAATTTTTATGGTGCAGGTGCTTGTTGCTCTGTCATTTATAAATATTTGACCGTAAAACGTGATCAATCTGCCCTCACCACAAGTCAAGCGAACGTTATCCAAATATTTGGCATTTTAACGACGAACCACAAACGGAATACACATATGAAGATTTTCTGCTGTAGTGATCCATATTTTAATGGCATTAACACAGCGAAAATTTTGCATTACATGTACACTAAAGCGCCAAAACAACTGGTGTAGGCATGCATCTTCATACATACATATGTAAATAGGCAGAATACGGCGCTAGGGTCGGCAGTTGTTAGATCGGTTACTGCTGCTACAACGGCAGGTGTCCCGTCCCACCGACAATTGTGTAATAAAAAAAAAAAAAAAAAAAAAAAAAAAAAAGGAGAACTTGGAACGAGAAGTGTATCTCGCGACGAAATAAGTGTACACGAACCTTATGTGTTTCATCGACCGCATAGGCGGAGTAAAATTTTCCTGTTTTATAGAGCACTCCGTCTTCAGGCCACGAGTGGCCTACAGGGACCATCCGACCGCCGAGTCATCCACAGTGGAGGATGCGGATATGAGGGGCGTGGGGTTAGCACACCGCTCTCCGGTCGTTGTGATGGTATTCTTGACCGAAGCCGCTACTATTCGGTCGAGTAGCTCCTCAATTGGCATCACGAGGCTGAGTGCACCCCGAAAAATGGCAACAGCGCATGGCGGCCTGGATGGTCACCCATCCAATTGCCGACCACGTCCGACAGCGCTTAACTTCGGTGATTTCACGGGAACCGGTGTATCCACTGCGGCAAGGCAGTTGCCTTCCTGTTTTATAGCAAATATTAAATTTAATGTTAGTATCAAGGAGTAAACTCCTTAAATGTAATAACTTCTACACAATTAATAAGTGAGAAAAATGATCCTATGTTGTTCTTCTCTCCCCCTCTTCTTCGCTTGTTTCTAGTAATAGGAGGCAGACATGTTCGTTGTGGAAAGTTACGTGAGATCAGAGTTGTGGAAACGGGGTGGTCAGATGTTTAAGTTTAATGATGTCAAAGTGCCAGTAAAAAGTGCCATGCAACGCTTGGTCCGAAAATAGCGTTAGACAGAATCTGTTTTGAACAAGTCAAAAAACATTCCGAAGCGTGCCCGCACACAAGAAAATGTAGCTGCAGTTCAATAGAAAATGTTTCACAGACCGACATATCACATCGATCATGCGAACCAATTCACCACCTGGACCTGCCCATGCATCTCTACCGAGTGTGTGTCGTTCATGCATTGAAACCACAAATGCTCCTCAGCACCTCCAGTTTTGTGAGTGGCTGCTCACTAAGATAACAATGAACGGATTGGACATGGATCTGTTCTCCATGTCTCATGAAGCCTGGTTCTACCTGAATGGTTATGTCAACTCACACAATGACAGGTTCTGAGCAGCGGAGAATCCTTATATCTTCCGCTAAAGACCACTACATGACGATAAGATTGGAGTTAATTGTGAAGTGTCTGCACGCCAAATTATTGGTCCCATCATATTTCATCAAGCGCTAACATTTTGAAACTATTTGTGGCAGCGTTAACGGAGGAGGAAAAGATCTACAGTTACTTCCAACAGAACAGAACGAATGCCCGAACACCAGGCCGAATCTTGGAGCACATTTACACAATATTCACGCCTGACGGAGTTGCCAGGTAGCTAGTCACCAAGGTCACCTGATCTGTCAGTGTGAGATTACTTTGTGTGGAAGTCCTCAAGTCTAAGGTGTATTGCAACGACTCGCATAGTCTTCAAGAACTGCAGCAGAACATTTCGGATGAGACTGCAGAAATTCCAACTGTCGAGCTTCGATCCACCTTCAGCAACTTGCCGATCAGGGTCAAAAGAGATGAATGGTGGTCACTTTCAACGTCTTCTGTAGTCAGATTAGTATTGTATTGTATTTCCGGCAGTGTTTCTTTGTACCCTGAAACTTTGTTCTCAGGGTCACTTTTATTTGCCCCCACCCTGTACTTCACCATGACAACGCAAAGCCTCACACACGTCTGCGCACTCGAGAGGGGCTGACAAACTTCACTGGGCTGTTCATCTCATCCACCCTACAGCTTGGATTCCACAACGTCCGACTTTCATCTGTTTGTCGCAATGACGTATGCACTCCGGGGGAAGCAGTACATAGATGATGGAGAGGTTATTAATGCAGCAAGACGTTGGCTCAGAAGTCGACCAGCAGAGTGGTAACATGGGGGCATACAGGCTTTCCCAGTAAGGTGGGGTAAGGCCGTCGCACTAAACGGAGATTAAGTTGAAAAATAAGGTTTTGTAACCAAAAGAGTGGGGAATAATAGGTTGTATTGGAATTCAGAAAAAACCATCAAGATTCCAGACAAAAATCTTTTGCCTTACTTGTTGAACGCCCCTCATAGTTTAAGAAATGTTACGAATTCAGACACTGAATAAAACAGTAGAAAAATGTACTGGAGACTAGCAACTTTTGGTTCAGAGCTCATAGACTGGTACTTAACTTCAATTCTTATCTAAAGTTCTATTTATGTTAACGTATTTCTTTCTTAGAATCGTGGCACGATTACAGAAATAGGCGACAAAATATATGTGGCATTGGGGGTTGATGATGTGTTCTCGTTGAACGCACATTTTTTCGGAACTCAAGCACAAGCTACATTTTACTGCCTTTATGGCTAGAATATTGTTCACAGTAAGTACCAGGATGTAATAAGACGTGTTTACTTCGCATACTTCCATTCCTCAATACCATGAACAATAAAACTTTGGGGCAGCTCAGTTCAGACAATTTTAGAAACAACGTAGACAAACCGCACAATACGTGGGGTTATCTTGAACGAACGTGGCAGTACATGTGCTCGTCTGTGAAACGTTTGGTTGGCAGCACAAAATCGTATGAAGGGAACGGTATCATCTACTCAGTGCATGCAAGGCAGAGGAATTATCTATATGCCGTCCTTGCATTCTTAAAAACTCTCCAATAAAATATGCAGCACGCTACAACTTGAAAATTAAAAGGAAAAGTGGGAAATTAGGTTTTAATGACCCATCGATGACACTCTGATTAGAAACGGGACGCAAACTCGGACAGGGGAATGAAATTGGTCTTGTCTTCATCAAAGTAGCCGTTCTTAAGTGTTTCACGGAAACCTCGGAAAAGCTTAATCTGTACACTCGGACAGAAATTGAACCCCTATCCTCCCTAATTCGAGTCCACTGTTTACGTGTACAGTAGGTCCTCATAATAACTAATAGCTACTTGTGCTAAACCACAGATTTTCAAATACCAGTCGAAAACGATTATCCTGGTTAACTCCCATTCTCTACGAGAATTCAGTGAGGTGACGCCGGCCGCGGTGGCCGTGCGGTTCTGGCTCTGCAGTCCGGAACCGCGGGACTGCTACGGTCGCAGGTTCGAATCCTGCCTCGGGCATGGATGTGTGTGATGTCCTTAAGTTAGTTAGGTTTAAGTAGTTCTAAGTTCTAGGGGACTTATGACCTAAGATGTTGAGTCCCATAGTGCTCAGAGCCATTTGAACCATTTTGTTTTCAGTGAGGTAACAAAATCATGGGATAGCGATATGCACACACACAGAAAGCGGTAGTATCGCGTACGAAACGTATAAAAGGGCAATGCATTGGCACGGCTGTCATTTGTACTCAGGTGATGCATGGAAAAAAATTTCCGATATGTTTATGTCCGCATGACGGGAATTAACAGACTCTGAAAGCGGAAAGGTAGTTGGAACCAGACGCATGGGACTTTCCAATTCGTTAATCGTTAGGAAATTCAATATTCCAACGTACACAGTATCAAGAGTGTGCATTACCTCTCACCATGGGCAACGCAGTGGCTGACGGCCTTCACTTAACGACCGAGAACAGTGGCGTTTGCGAAGAGTTGTCAGTGCTAACAGACAAGCAAGACCGAATGAAATATTCGCCGAAATCAATGAAGGGCGTACGTCGAACGTATCTGTTCGGGCAGTGCGACCTAATTTGGCTTTAATGGGCAATGTCAGCAGACGACAGACGCGAGTGTCTTTGCTAACAGCGCGACATCGTCTGCAGTGCCTCTCTCGGGCTCGTGACCATATCGGTTGGAGCATAGACGACAGGAAAACCGCGGCCTGCCCAGATGAGTCCGAATTTCAGTTGTTAAGAGCTGTTGGTGAGGTTCGAATGTGGCGCAGACCGCACGAAGCCATGGAACCAAGTTGTCAACAAGGCACTCTGCAAGATGGTCTGGGCTGTGTTTACATGGAATCGACTGAGTCCTCTGGTCCAACTGAACCGAGCATAGACTGGAAATGATTATTTCCGGCTACTTAGAGCCCATTTACAGCCATTCATGGACTTCATGTTCCCAAACAACTATGTCATGTCACTGGGACACGGTTGTTAGCGATTGGTTTGAAGGCCATTCTGGACAGTTCGAGCGAATGATTTGGCCAACCAGATCGCTAGACGTAAAGTCCATGGAACATTTATGGGACATAATAGAGAGGTCAGTTCGTGCAAAACATCCTGCACCGGCAACCCTTTCGCAGTTATGGATGGCTACTGTGGCAATCTGGCTGAATATTTATCCAGGGGACATCCAACGACTTGATGAGTACATGCCACGTCGAGTTACTGCACTACGCCGGGAAGAAGGAGCTCCGATACGATATTAGGAGGTATTCCCTGACTTTTGTCCCCTCAGGGTCCTTTGGGTCAACTTCTGTCGCGTATATGCAGTCATTCAAGTAAAGGGTATGGCAGTCAATACCATTTTTGTTTGAGTACATTAAACCTGTTTAAAACTGGTGGTACCTTTTAAAAGTCTTCGAAAGTAATAAAATGGCTATGTAAATAGTGAACAGTCTTATTTAACAGATCCAGCCATCTTGGTTCATATTTTCACAGGGATCGAAATCCAGGATAGTTTCTACTTACAGGCCACGATCAGCAATTTTCCCAGTTCTTCCTCGTTATATTACTTTTGTAAAATGAAGTGAACTCTTGTATACTTGTTATTTCTGTTGCTATAAATATTGTTTCCAGTAATATTATAATTACGAGCTTTCAAGCTCCCTGTCTTGTTGTTTTGTTTAGATTTCTTTAAGGATTTTTTTATTATAGTGTCTTTCGTGTCATTGAGACGACATCCTTTTGCCAAAATTAAATAAATACAAATTTTATATTTTACTTATCTTGCTGAGAAAGGCCTGCGATGGCTTCCCTGCAGCTATAGGTATGTAAGCGGAAACCGACATGCAGTTAAATGTGTCATACAATCACATGGCTGTTCTTTGGTACATTGCAGGGGCTGCATAATACGTTTCTCGAACAATCGCTTCAAGTATAAATTTAGTGCCTGCAATATAGATTTTCTCTGTCACATATATATACTATTATGAACAAAACAATGAAATTAATACTAGTCACAGTCATCTACGTTGTTTTCCATATCTAAAAATAGAAAGTGCAGTCATGATACCCGTCGTCTTACACAGTACACAGTGAATTGGTAGACTGAATGGCAGGTGATACATTCTGCGTGTACGTGAACGAATGTTTTCGAAAACAGAAGATTTAACTGCCGCTCAACGACGCATCAATCACTTGTCGCTCGCATCCCCAGTCGTTATGAATATCTGCGACTTCAAATTCCTCCACTGACATTTGAAAGCAGTCAAGGCCGAATGTCATAGTCCTACGAATTTTGATGGTACAATTCTACGTATTTTTAAACAAGCAACTCAAAGCTCACTGGGTTTAAAATGTTTTAAATCTATCTCTGTATCTCTGCGTACCACATCGAAACGTGTCGTGGCGCCCATTATTCATATGCATGTCACATACGCAAACGGAGCAAAGGAATAATAACCGGGTGAATGCCGCTGTATAAGCAGTAAAAATCTCATTTTATCTTCCAAGCACGGACTTTGTATGTAGGGGATTCAAGGTACTACTAAACGTGGCTCAGTGAGCCAATTATTTTTGCATATTAATTTAATTGGCTCTGAGCACTATGTGACTCAACTGCTGAGGTCATCAGTCGCCTAGAACTTAGAACTAATTAAACCTAACTAACCTAAGGACATCACACACATCCATGCCCAAGGCAGGATTCGAACCTGCGACCGTAGCGGTCACGCGGTTCCAGACTGAAGCGCCTTTAACTGCACGGCCACACCGGCCGGCTTAATTTAATTTTCACAACAAAATGTTCTTCTTACTTCGACCGATTGCCAAAACAGGTTTTGAAACATTTTTACAACATTTTCTTATGGGTTTAACACGTATACTTTTTCTTCCTTATACACATCTGATATGTTCCGTGAGTCCAACACGAAATAAGGTACGTCCCATTTCGGTAGATAAATTATGTGGCATAGACCTCTTGCAATCAGTTCTTTCGCGCACCCCGGGTTCCCGGGTTCGATTCCCGGCGGGGTCAGGGATTTTCTCTGCCTCGTGATGGCTGGGTGTTGTGTGCTGTCCTTAGGTTAGTTAGGTTTAAGTAGTTCTAAGTTCTAGGGGACTTATGACCACAGCAGTTGAGTCCCATAGTGCTCAGAGCCATTTGAACCATTTTGAACCTTTCGCGCACGATTTGTAGGCCTTCAACGTTACTTCAATCGAAATCAAACCCTTGATTTGTTCGCAATTAAATCTACATACCTGTCCCCCTTTTTACGCTCGCGCACTGTTGAGACAAGAAGTTTATAGGAAGTGGTGGATTCTACCTGCGAACCACAAATTACCTTTTCCTAATTTTTTCGTAGCTAGTAAAGCGGTTTGCAACGAATTGCAAAAACTTACAATTTTAAACATAGCTGTGGCCCAGCAACCGTACAAGAACATGATTTGTATAATACAGCCAACCAGTTGCAATGAAATTTAACTTGACCTGGTTTCAACAGCATCCATGAGTGTCTTAATCAGACAGCCCAAAACAATTACCTAAAGAGATTATAAACATACAGGTATACCAAGAATAGATGGTTTTTATACCGCACGAATTTATGAGGCGACTATACTCACTTGTAGTGAGAGATGAACAGATTTAGCAGCGATATGCTCTCATCATATTAAAAAACATATAAAAATTACAGATCTTGGAACTGATATAACAATGGTAGTCGTCAGTAAAAATTATAGCTACATGACGTGGCACACTTTTCGCCGCTAAGGACTGAAAAGAGGAAACAGGCACCGAAGGTGGGATCATGTTAAGAGGCTGATAGACCGAAGTTGCCACAAGGTGGACACGAAAACAGTCGTACCCTCTATCAACAGTCGAAGGTATCAGCAGCTTACATTAAAACAAATATTTTAATTAGAATACAAGTCTTCATCTCACCAGCCAACAGCCAGTACTATGCAAACTAAAATTTATACTGAACATTACAATAGCAAATATTTTATACAATTTGTCTGAGAACGAATAAAAACGTAAAAAATAAGGAGAGAGGAAAACGATATTTTAGAGTCTACTCTGAGGGAAAAGAGGAGGCTTTACAGTGTTAAATTTTTTTTATTGAGTTGCTGCAACTGCCCATTCAAAGAGAGTCTTTCATTAAGAAAAAAGGTGTTTGAAAATTTCTATTTCTTCTAGGATATTAAGTCTGAAGCCTTCTTTTTTACGTGCATGATACTGACGTCAGGCTTATAGCCTGTAATTAACACATGATCAGCAAAAAACGAGTTGTATTTACGTGTGCCTTTTTCTCCTGAGAGATGTTCTTCAAAGCTAACAGAAACTGCTTGTCCTGTCTGTCCTATGTAATAGGCTATTACATTGTTATTCTGGAGGTAAATGCCACTAATTAGCGTTTTCACGTGATGCCAAAAAATATTTTGTATCCAAAAGAAATTCAGTACTCGCTTCTTAGTTAACGAGAAAAATGGCTGGAATGAATACCATCTTGGGAGGATGTGTTAGGTAGTGCACCAGCAAAAGAGGTTAATGTTGTAGAGACATAACATGCAGTTACATCTAGCTACGGTCCCTCAAAAATCATGGAGCTGAATTTATGCCCAGCTCATTGAGTAAAAAATTCCCAGGGTAAGTGAAAGTATCATAATACACTGACCATCTAAAAAGTTCTAGGACTGGTTTCATTCCTGTCTTACAAGCACAGCGCAGTATTACGGTATCAGCTTGACTTAACAACTGTAAACAAGATGTACATCTCACCAGTAAGCTGTGACACGCAGTGCTGAGAACTGTAAGTATGGTCTAGTGTGACAACATTGTTGTCACAACTCGCAGTGCAGTAACGTTCCTATGCAAAGTGTTCAAAACATTCTTCCGAATCAAGGCAAAAATGAATTAAAGATACTAGCTGCCAGTTGGCATTGATTTACATCAATAGACCACGTTGAAAATTTGTGTTGGACTGTTTTCTTTTTTTCTTTTTGGTCATTTTGTTCGTTTTCATTCGTTGCATCTGCTAGTCTGCTAGGTGCGGACGTCGAAAGACACCCGGTTAAGTTCATCGTTTATCCATTAACTCGGTTTTTTATTATTTTTTTTATTGCAGAGGGCAGCTAACCCGTTGACAGAACACGCTGAGGTACCGTGCCGGCACTTGCTACAAAGATGTGCTGCCCACTACGCCATCTGGACACTGCTCAGCACAGCCGCACGTACTACCCTAGAACGCCTCAGACACTAATTCACATCTTACACCACACATTGCTGATGTAGTACCCCAACTACGAGGGCTATTCCGAAAGTAAGGTCCGATCGGTCACGAAATGGAAACGACTATGAAAATCCGATAAAGCTTTGCACAGATGTGTTGGGTAGTGTCTCTAGTATAACCCCAGTTAGCATCACGTCGCTCTTCTCATTTCTGAGCTCGCAGTGAGTGCGTAAAGATGTCTAGAAAATAGTGTCTGCCGCCAAGTACGGGGGCCTGGTGAGAAATTTCCCCTGAAGCTATGCAGCTAACATTACATAACTGTCGTGCTGTTTCGTCTTCAAGACAATTCTCAGCCGCATTCTGCAGGGGCAATGAAGATGCTCCTGCATCGTTTTCAAATGGAAATGTGAGATTACCCACAATACAGCCCGTAATTGTCTCCCTCTGAGTTTCAGCTCAGGTCACATGAACCGCTGGTTATGAAGACAACATTTCGGCACAAGACAACGAGCCGTAGGCCAGCATAGAGAATTGGCGGAGAGCACTGGCGGCTGCCTTCTATAGCGAGGGTATGGGAAAGTTGGTACAACGCTACGATACACGTCTAAGTCGGGTCGGCGACTATGGAGATAAGTAGCTGCAAGGTGTATCTAACTGTTGCAAATAAAACATTTTTGATTTTTACCGTGGTTTCCATTTCGCGACCTATCGGACCTTACTTTCGGAATAGCCCTCGTAATTGGCCTCATTACTCGCGACATCTCGCCGATTCCCACAAGAATTTGAGCTTAGTGTGCCTCTGCACTGTAGGGATCATTGGCCACCATCGCCTTAATTACGTATATGTGGTTTCTCTTCTTTCGGATATGTCCGAAAGAATAGGCACTACATATATATTTTCCCGAATGTTTTGATGTAGAGAAAATTGTCTGCGAAGTTTGTCCTGTACCCCTTGATTTCCAAATAAAAACGGCACATCGACGCCTGCCGAGGCTTGAAATGCAAAATGCAGATAATTCTTTTCTGGAGAAGAATCTTCACGGGTGGCGGGACTTGGTGTTATCAACACGAACCTGACGTAAAACGACAAAGAGCAGAAATTCACATCAACTGCCAATGCTTTGAAGACACCGACGTTCAAGCCGGTGTGAGACGCGAACTGATCAACATCTCAAAAAAGGACTCTTCGGACAGTTCCGCATGGTTGTATGAACATTTTGTGCTTTGTAGTCAGGTGTGGGGAGCACTATGTAGAAAAACCTGCAGCATTAAAACCACCATATTAACATTTCTCTATTTAATTTCTATTAATCCGGTCCCATACTTTTTGGACTGTCGAGGTAAGTGCTAGTATAATTTGTCAGAGTAACAGTCCATGTGCGAGATATCAAACGTCAGTCTCCAGAAAATGAGTTTGTTACGCCAGGACATTTTGAGTCCTATGATCGTGCTGTGTCGTACGCAGCGACGTCTGATACATAATGTAAGTAAAGAAGAGAATGCCCTCCATCTTTGTCCTCATGGACAACTGACAGGGCAGATTTGTCCACAGCGTTGCCTCGCTGCTGCAGTACAGCTATGCGTTGACTTCACATTGCTGTCTGTTGCAGGCAGAGCTAATAGCACCCGTACCATTTCGTCTACTTCAACTAAATAAGAACCAAGTCCCTTCTGAGAACAAAGAGCACCAAAACGCCATCGCTATCACACTTAGTGGCAGACTGCACTATTTGAGGTCGCATCGATCAGCCCTACAGTCATAAGTAAGTACACACCACCGCGATGCTCGATATCTAGGGAACTGTGATGTCAGTTGGAGGAGTGGACGTAAACGAAACTTGAATCGTTTGGGTGATATTGAGTATAATATATAACTTCTACTGCTTCGTGAAGAGTGCCATCCGAACATCAACTTCTGAAGGAATTCATAGCCCCACGAAGTGTCGCTATATAGGCAACTCCATATGTCATACTTCTGCAGGATAATGCCTGTCAATATGCAGCAGGTACCAATGCTTGCCTGGCCTTCACGTTCCCTTGAGATGTCACCTATTCAAAATACCTGACATGTGGTTAATAAGGAACTTGTTCGTTTCAACCCTCCAGGAATCACATGTGACTGTTTTGGTTTCACATAACAACGGCAAGAAAGGTAAAATGCCTTGAAATAGAAGAACACCCTCTACGATTCCGTGCTGCCATGCCTTGAGATGGTTGTGAGTGGTTCAACAGCGTACTAAGGCCTCAAAGGCGGGGGTCAAGTACGAACCTGAATTCTTAATGATTTTGATTTTGTCGTATTACTTAGAACTATTTAAAGAAATCAAAATACAGCAATAAAATATGTTACTATTAAGCTGCAGCCCGAACATACCACTCAAATTAATGGACAAAATTACAATAATAATAATAATAATAATAATAATAATAATAATAATGTTGATGTTGTGGTCTTCAGTCCAAAGGCTGGTTTGATGTAGCTCTCCATGCAACTCTATCGTGTACAAGCCACACATTAGAGCTGCATGCCCTCGGGAAAAATTGCGGCTGTACTTTCCCCTTGCTTTCAAGTACAGAAAGGCCATTTTGGTTGATGTTACAAGGCCAGATCAGTCTGTCAACCAGATTGTTACCTCTGAAACTGCAGAAAAGGCTTCTGCTCTCTTCAGGAACCACACGTTTGTCTGGTCTCTCAACAGATACCTCTCCGTTGTGGTTGCACCTTCGGTACGAATATCTGTATCGCTAAGGCACGCAAGCCTCCCCACCAAGGTCCATGGTTCATAGGGGCGTGGAAAAACAATAATAATACACACATCAAAAAAAGTTTTCTATCACCACGGTTCGCAGAACTCCTGAAGATACAAGTTGACTGTGGTTACTGCATCACAAACACAGTCGCTCTGAGTGTTCAGAGAAGTCACTAAACCCGGCCAAAGATGTAAACAACCATGCATGACCAGCGCCTATTACACGGAGGGAGCCCTACAGCCGATCAGTTCCAGTTACTTTGTGCCATGAAGGGCTCTCAACAAGAAAAGTGTCCAGGCGTCTCGGAGTGAACAAAAGCGATGCAGTTCGGACAAGGAGGAGGTACAGACAGACAGAACTGTCGATGACATGCGTCGCTCAGACCGCCCAGGGGCTATTACTGCAGTGTATGACCGCTGCCTATGGATTATGGTTCGGAGGAACCGTGACGGCAACGCCACCATGTTGAATAATGCTTTTTGTGCAGCCACAGGACGCCGTGTTACCACTCAAACTGTGCGCAGTAGGGTGCATGATACGCAATTTCACTCCCGACGTCCATGGCGACGTCCGTCTTTGCAACCATGACACCATGCAGCGCGGTACAAATGGGCCCAACAACATGCCGAATGGACCACTCGGGATTGGCATCACGTTCTCTTCACCGATGGGTGTCACATATGCCTTCAACCAGACAATCTTCGGAGACGTGTCTGGAGGCAACCCGGTCAGGCTGAACACCTTAAACACACTATCCAGCTAGTACAGCAAGGTGGAGGTTCGCTGATGTTTTAGGGTGGCATTACGTGGGGACGACGTACGCCGATGGTGGTCATAGAACGCACCGTAACGGCTGTACTATACGTGAATGCCATTCTCCGACCGATAGTGCAACCATATCGGCAGCATATTGGCGAGGCATTCGTCTTCATGGAAAACAATTCGTGCCCGCATCGTGCACATCTTATGAATGACTTCCTTCAGGATAACAACATCACTCGACTAGAGAGACCGGCATATTCTCCAGACATGAACCCCATCGATCATGCCTGGGATAGATTGAAAAGGGCTGTTTATGGACGACGTGACCCACCAACCACTCTGGCGGATCTACGCCGAATCGCTGTTGAGGAGTGGGACAATCTGGACCAACAGTGCCTTGATGAACTTGTGGATAGTATGCTACGACGAATACAGGCATGCATCAGTGCATGAGAACGTGTTACAGGGTATTAGAGGTACTGGTGTATGCCAGGACCACCATACCTGAAGTTCTCGCTGTATGGCGGTACAACACGCAATGTGTGGTTTTGATGAGCAATAAAAAGAGCGGAAATGATGTTTATGTTGATCTCTATTCCAATTTTCTGTACAGGTTCCGGAATTCTCGGAACCGAGGTGACGCAAAACTTTTTTGATGTGTGTAATAATAATAATAATAATAATGAAATTATATGCTCGTATAGCCTAGCTAACCTGCGAGGCAAGGTGCTGGGCAACAATAGGCGTTGAATCAGCATGGGACAAGAATAACGTTTGGTCTCGTAAGCGGACCAGCTTAAGAGTGTTTTAGGCGCTGGACTAACACCATTTCCACCTCACAAAATACGATACACTAACAGTTAAAGTGCGATAACATATAGAACAAAATTTACACCATTCACAGAGCGATGTCGCACATTGAGCATGCTTGGGTCCCTTAGGTTGACCAATTACCGTGGCGACAGGAAGATCATCTGACCCGAAATTTAAAATAAAATAAATATGCCATATCATAAAAAAATTTAGACCTTGTAGGACATTATAAATGGCAAGAAATAAATAAAAATAATTAATTATTAAACAATAATAATAAGCATATAACCGCCGGCCTCTGGTGGCCGAGCGGTTCTAGGCGCGTCAGTCTGGAACCGCGCGACCGATACGGTCGCAGGTTCGAATCCTGCCTCGGGCATGGATGTGTGTGATGTCCTTAGGTTAGTTAGGTTTAAGTAGTTCTAAGTTCTAGGGGACTGATGACCTCAGAAGTTAAGTCCCATAGTGCTCAGAGCAGAAAGGAAAATGTTCACCGCCGAAAATCAATGGGAACATTTCCGAATGCAGCTAAAGCAGTATAGAGCTTATTTATCATTTGTACTAATGCATTAATATGGAATCTATTTATGCTGGAAAACAAATTAGTTATAATTGTGGCTACCAGGCCGAAATACGGCGCTGTACGCTGTTTGCATGTCGGTTCGACATGCACGCTGTAATATGACAAGCCATAACGTGAGTGAACAGTATGGCTATCGAGAAGAGAGACCGTGCACTGTTATTGATTCTGTTTTATGTGAACAGCAGCTATTATAGTTCTGCATTGAGAGAGTATTGCCGACTAAACTGTCGTAGGAGAGCCGCCATGCCATTAAATGTCATTAAATGGTTTAAAGAAGATTATAATGAGATTCGAAAACACGGGTGAGTTTGGTGTGGAATCTGGGATAGGAAGGTGTCCTACCCCGGTTAGAAGTTATTTGTTCTACCCCGGTTAGAAGTTATTGACGAGGTTGCTGTTGCTGTACTGATCACGCGACATGGGCCCCTGCTAGTGCCAGGGTTCATAAAATGTCATAAGAATTGTCCATCCCACGGTTAACAGCACAAAGTTTCGGGCTCTATTTTACGCTGATATCCGTGCAAGATCCAGCAACTGAAACCTCATAATCAGCAGCAACGTTCTGGATTTGCTCTTCGGTCTCTAGCACGGATCGAAGTTGATGGTATGTGGTCGATCAACATTCTATTGAGTGGCGAGGCACATTTTACACTACAGTGTGGAGTGAATATACAAAACTGCCGAATCTGGGGTACTGTTATACCGCTTGTTGTGTACGAAGAGATATTGAGTGCGTGGCGTGGAGTCACAAGCACCTTGATTCTCCGCCCTTTCTTATTTGAAGAGAATACACACAGAGGGCCTGTCAGGTGTATCGTGACGTCTGCCTGTTATCTAGACCTCCTTGTACAGAAGGTGATTCGTACTTTGTGAGAGTACAGATCCGGATTGGCTCAACATTTGTAAAACTAATTCCTCTCTCTAAAACCCCACCCTCTGGGGAGAGAGAGACGGTTTTAGTCTTAGCGAATCAAAATTTACGAAGTAAATAAGTATTTTTTATTTATCCGTAACCATTTTACACACAAGAATGAGAACATGGATTTTCTTGAATTACAGCGCCAACTACCAAGAATCAAAACAAATGTTTAAGATAAAATGTACGTAGTTTTTTATGTAGAATCTGATTCTTCAATAAAAACTGAGGGTTTCCATTTGAAATATCAAAGTTGCCTCCCCCCCCCCCCCCCCATCCCCAGGGGCTGGGGTGGCAGTCTAATTTCAGCACCAGCAGATGTCCCCCTCGAAAATAATCAACTTTGGATTCTACACATTTTTTTGTGTGACTCTTATTATTCGAGTTATTCTTGTTTGTCAACTTCAAATTTACACCCTTTATACGAAGACATTTTTATACGTTTTTCTTGCATTCACAGCACCAGATTTGTCCCTGGTGCTCAAAATTGGAACATAATATTTTGTAGCGTAAATCGGTTGCACATTAACGCGTTAGATTATCTGCCAATTTTCACTGCCATACGATAAGAGTGGCTACACTTCAATTGTAAGCATCGGGTATTTGAGTTTCTTCTAATTCACAAACATTGGTACTTGACTTTTCTAGATGGTTCAAATGGCTCTGAGCACTATGGGACTCAACTGCTGAGGTTATTAGTCCCCTAGAACTTAGAACTAGTTAAACCTAACTAACCCAAGGACATCACAAACATCCATACCCGAGGCAGGATTCGAACCTGCGACCGTAGCGGTCTTGCGGTTCCAGACTGCAGCGCCTTTAACCGCACGGCCACTTCGGCCGGCACTTTTCTAGAACTTAGGTTACTGTTTCTATGCGTAAATGTAAACAACGACGTGCTCATAACTTGAAAGTTTCAGTATCGAGTAGAAATCAGTGTCGCAAGTAAAATTCAGTAACCGATTCCCAATACTTGGCAGGTTATGACTTTCAGCACCAGCGATTTGATATGTTTGTGTTCGATGTGTGTGGTGATGATAGGCTGTTGTGCACTGGAGCAGGCAGCAACAGCGTGCCAGGGTTCGCAGCCACAGCCAGAGGCAGGTGTGAAAGCAATCGGCGCCAGGCGCTCTTCAGACACGACCCGTCGCCCTCATATCCGCCGACCCGCTGACAACGCCGGCCCGGCGCTCCCTAAAGTAGTTGTGCGGGGGAGGGGTTCTCCGTGACCTACCAACTCCGCCAGCGCTCATCATTCCCGCGGAGCTATGGCGCAAACTCCCGTGGTATCATGTGCACCGAGCCATCTAGCTAGTAGTAGCGGAGCAATAGTATCACCCCTCAAAACACGAGGGCAAAAAGAAAATAGGAGAAATGTATTTGCCGTTGCTTATACAATTAGACTTCAGCTGCACAATTAGGTGACACAAAAATTTGTGGACTGGGACTCGAACTCGGATTTCCCGGTTTACGTCATCAGTAGCCTTAAGCCCTTCCGCTATCGGAGCACGTCTCCCACACCGACCCAAACTCCCATGTGACACTGTGTGTCCATGTTCTGCTCTCGCTCAGTTGCTTTGATTCCCGCACATGGAGGGACACCCATGCATGTCTGAAGGACATTGCACAGTGAATGCTAAAACACAGATACCGCAGTATAGAAAGACCGCAACAATAGTAAGTATATGCCGGCCGCTGGTGGCCGAGCGGTTCTGGCGCTACAGTCTGGAACCGCGCGACCGCTACGGTCGCAGGTTCGAATCCTGCCTCGGGCATGGATGTGTGTGTTGTCCTTAGGTTAGTTAGGTTTAAGTAGTTCTAAGTTCTAGGGGACTTATGACCTCAGCAGTTGAGTCCCATAGTGCTCAGAGCCATTTTTTGAATAGTAAGTATGTCTCTTTCTATGCGGGAATCATAGAAGTTGTGTGAGTGCTGGGTGTGGACACGCAGTAACATATGGGGGTATGGGTCGGTCCAGGATACGTGCTCGGATAGTGGTTAAGGTGACTGTTGTGTGTTGGCAGGAGAGCCAACAACAGGTTACATAGAGGAAGCCGAAAGGCACGCATTTTAGCTCACGCAGGCTGGCGTGAGGTCTGGAACAGGACAAGGAAATTAGAATTTAGAAAAACGGACGTAGCTGGTAGAATACTTTAATCCGTTAAAGGTGAACGTCGGTCTGACGGTACATGCATCACAAGATCAATAGCGTCTGATAATGGCGCCTTGCTAGGTCGTAGCAAATGACGTAGCTGAAGGCTATGCTAACTATCGTCTCGGCAAATGAGAGCATATTTTGTCAGTGAACCATCGCTAGCAAAGTCGGTTGTACAACTGGGACGAGTGCTACGAAGTCTCTCTAGACCTGCCGTGTGGCGGCGCTCGGTCTGCAATCACTGATAGTGGCAACACGCGGGTCCGACGTATACTAACGGACCGCGGCCGATTTAAAGGCTACCACCTAGCAAGTGTGCTGTCTGGCGGTGACACCACAGTGACCGCTCCCGTAAAGCGGGATATTCGGGTAAGAATCCCGGTCCGGGAAGAATTTTCACATTTCACCAATAAATTGTGCCGCTGAAGTTTAATCATATTCAAATTTGCAAATACATTTTTCTGTTTCATACAGCTGTAGTCATAACAGTGTCTGAAGGAATAGACATGGTTCAAATGGCTCTGAGCACTATGAGACTTAACTGCTGAGGTAATCAGTCCCCTAGAACTTAGAACTACTTAAACCTAACCAAGCTAAAGACATCACACACATCCATGCCCGAGGCAGGATTCGAATCTGCGACCGTAGAGGGGGCGCGGTTCCAGACTGTAGCGCCTAGAACCGCTCGGCCACTCCGGCCGGCAAGGAATAGACATGCATCTATGTCTGAAGAACATTGCAGAATACACCATAACACACGCTACAAAATAGTACAGATAAAATATTTGCACCAGCATATATGTAGCGATAATGTAATGTACAACCCAAATAAAGAATACAGATTCAACTAGTTTTGGAACCGTGCTGTCTTCCTGAAATTTATTTTATTATGCTGGTTTTGCACACGAGTCTTTTGAAAGTAGTTGCTACTTGTGTTTCGTTACATTTGTTTATGTTAAGGATCAGCTGCCGGTCACTGGATGAAGTGCTCCAGGAAACATTTTTAACGCCGTATTCCACCTATGTACAACTGCACCATCCGCGAACGGCCTCGGAAACGTATTGAACTTGTCTGGCAGGTGATTTACATATGCCGAATACAGTAAGTGTACTGTCACGTTTGTGCACTGTATTTTATCTTTTTACGATAGCTCTCTTTTACGAACGACATACTGACATCTGTTGGGTAGGAAGTTTTCAATCGGTACACGTAGCTGTTATAATATTCCGTAAGCAGGTGTTTTGTTTGACACTGCAGAACTGTGCAAGTCTTTTTTTAATTTATTGGCTATCGGGCCGTGCCCACTGTGCCATCGCAATAGGAATGTCAATTATGACGACATGAAAGTAAAGACAACACAATATCCCGTCCCCGAGCGGAGAGAATCTCCGAGCCGGCCCCGAATCGGACCCCTTCGGTCAGCAGTTCGCCACACTGACCGAGCAGCTACCGAGGCGGACGTTGTATAAGGTTGCGTGCTTGCGAGTCGTAGCCGCTGCTTATTTATTCAGACGGCTTTCACTGTCGTGAGTTTCAGAGGGCCGTGTTTCAGAGTTGCACGTCACTGAAAATTACGAGATTAGCAGCCCTCATATCACCTGGAAACTCCGTCTCAGTAGTCGACAACACTAGCCATTCGACCACTAAAGAGTTTAAGAGCGACAAATATGAGGAGATAAGATGCACAAACAGTCGATAATACATAGACACTTTACGCATAATCGAAATAATCCTCCTCCATTCAGATTGTGCAGAGATTTATCAGAAGTTTCAAATGGCTCTGAGAACTATGGGACTTAACTTCTGAGGTCATCAGTCCCCTAGAACTTAGAACTACTTACACCTAACTAACCTAAGGACATCACACACATGCATGCCCGAGGCAGAAATCGAACCTGCGACCGTAGCGAGCGCGCGGTTCCAGACTGTAGCGCCTAGAACCGCTCGGCCACCCCGGCCGGCCTTATCAGAAGGCATACAGTCCTTTTCCCCATATTGAAACTTAATTGAAATGCTTTGATATGTGATACCTAAAGTAAATGTACAGTTTTATAACCCCCATGGCCAGAACGGGACTGATCTTATAGACTACATTTTCCTCATGGTAGTGGAGCATACATAACTAAAGAACATGCAAGATACCAGAAGACATCAATTTGCAAGTAGATACAGAAGCTTCAGTGACTTGCTACTATGTTCATTCAATTCTGTATCACAACATTCAGTTTTGTAAATCCCTCCATCTCCAAAAGGTCTAAGCTATTCGTCTTCACATTTTATGAACAACTGGCATTTCTGTAAAAATATAAACGTGCTTTGATCGACTTAGAGAAATCACAGAAAACTTAAACCTGGACATTCTGATGGAGATTTGAACCTCACTCATCCAGGATTAGAGATCATTATCTAAAACACTGCTCTTTATCTCTGTTTTAAAAAATTACCCATAAATAGTAAACTATTGTAGACAGGAATTTCAATATCCAGTACAACTGACATTTACGAAGGAAATATTTCTTTTCCTAACTATGCACTAATGTGTATAGTTTTTGGAAACCTAGATAATAAAAATATTTCATCAGATAAACAATAGCCTATGAAAACGGGAATCTTCGAACCCATAGGTATTAAATACGGTAAAATCATGTAAGTGGAAAAATGTTAGTGAAAGGCCGGCCATAATATTTTAATTCGTGACCGTAGCACTAGCAGAACTCGGGGAGTCTCAACGAGCGAACTGCTATGCATGACTATGTAGCCGACATTTGTATTTGCAATTTTATTTTTGCGCTGTTCTGTGATTCATATTTACTGTTTCGCGTACAGATGTTCATACAGGGTGTTTCAAAAATGACCGGTATATTTGAAACGGCAATAAAAACTAAACGAGCAGCGATAGAAATACACTGTTTGTTGCAATATGCTTGGGACAACAGTACATTTTCAGGCGGACAAACTTTCGAAATTACAGTAGTTACAATTTTCAACAACAGATGGCGCTGCAAGTGATGTGAAAGATATAGAAGACAACGCAGTCTGTGGGTGCGCCATTCTGTACGTCGTCTTTCTGCTGTAAGCGTGTGCTGTTCACAACGTGCGAGTGTGCTATAGACAACATGGTTTATTCCTTAGAACAGAGGATTTTTCTGGTGTTGGACTTCCACCGCCTAGAACACAGTGTTGTTGCAACAAGACGACGTTTTCAACGGAGGTTTAATGTAACCAAAGGACCGAAAAGCGATACAATAAAGGATCTGTTTGAAAAATTTCAACGGGCTGGGAACATGACGGATGAACGTGCTGGAAAGGTAGGGCGACCGCGTACGGCAACCACAGAGGGCAACGCGCAGCTAGTGCAGCAGGTTATCCAACAGCGGCCTCGGGTTTCCGTTCGCCGTGTTGCAGCTGCGGTCCAAATGACGCCAACGTCCACGTATCGTCTCATGCGCCAGAGTTTGCACCTCTATCCATACAAAATTCAAACGCGGCAACCCCTCAGCGCCGCTACCATTGCTGCACGAGAGACATTCGCTAACGATATAGTGCACAGGATTGATGACGGCGATATGCATGTGGGCAGCATTTGGTTTACTGACGAAGCTTATTTTTACCTGGACGGCTTCGTCAATAAACAGAACTGGCGCATATGGGGAACCGAAAAGCCCCATGTTGCAGTCCCATCGTCCCTGCATCCTCAAAAAGTACTGGTCTGGGCCGCCATGTCTTCCAAAGGAATCATTGGCCCATTTTTCAGATCCGAAACGATTACTGCATCACGCTATCTGGACATTCTTCGTGAATTTGTGGCGGTACAAACTGCCTTAGACGACACTGCGAACACCTCGTGGTTTATGCAAGATGGTGCCCGGCCACATCGCACGGCCGACGTCTTTAATTTCCTGAATGAATATTTCGATGATCGTGTGATTGCTTTGGGCTATCCGAAACATACAGGAGGCGGCGTGGATTGGCCTCCCTATTCGCCAGACATGAACCCCTGTGACTTCTTTCTGTGGGGACACTTGAAAGACCAGGTGTACCGCTAGAATCCAGAAACAATTGAACAGCTGAAGCAGTACATCTCATCTGCATGTGAAGCCATTCCGCCAGACACGTTGTCAAAGGTTTCGGGTAATTTCATTCAGAGACTACGCCATATTATTGCTACGCATGGTGGATATGTGGAAAATATCGTACTATAGAGTTTCCCAGACCGCAGCGCCATCTTTTGTTGAAAATTGTAACTACTGTAATTTCGAAAGTTTGTCTGCCTGAAAATGTACTGTTGTCCCAAGCATATTGCAACAAACGGTGTATTTCTATCGCTGCTCGTTTAGTTTTTATTGCCGTTTCAAATATACCGGTCATTTTTGAAACACCCTGTACCATTCAAGAGCAACCTTAACAGAATAAACTAAGGGCAATTGTTAGCAAGCACGTTTGTCTTAGTTTGCTGAAGCGACTTATAAAAACAAACATACAAACAATAAAAACACGTATCTCGCATGTTAGAGGAAGCGCTTCTATTGTGGCGCGTATTTTAAAGCAAGTTGCACTACTCGAGTGTTAAAGATGATTAAGAATGGTTCTATTTTCTTAATTTCATGGTCTCACAGAAGGAAGAACGATTAGGATTTGATGTCCCGTCGATGACGAGGTCATTAGAGATAAAGTAAAATTCAGTACTAGAGAAGGATAGGGAGGATGTCGTCCATAACCTTACCAAAGGATCCATCCCAGCTTTTGTATTAGGGGAAATACCAGAAAACTTAAGCATTCGTGGCCATGTAAAGACTTGAACTGCCGTCCTCCTGAATATAGGTCCTGAATCTTACTATTGCCCCAAGACGCTAGGTAGTTTTTTTTTCAGCCTAATGTTACAATTTAATTGATCATAGTCAAAATGGCTACCTATTTAGCAGACGCTATTGACTGTGTGGAACATTACAGAACATAGAGTAGTTACTCAGAAATTTGTAAGTTTGTGAAGCTGAAAACGAACTTTCTTGCTTCGACTAAAGTGCTGCTGTCTTATAAGGCGGAAGTGACAAAATCACGTTCCCCCTTGGTGTATACGTGATTTTTAAATATACTGTGTATGTGCTCTGTACTTGCATTATTGGCATATACATTTAGTGTATGTCAACGAACTAATGAATAGATGCATCGATATATTAATTCTATTAAAATTACAACATATAATTGACGCTTCAATATGATCGCATAATATTACAGTGGTGTGCACATTACGAAGGAATGGACGTCATATGAGTGGAGTGACATTAAAGTATCTATTGAAAAGGAAAAACTAGTGTCCCCTTATAAAAAGGAAAACAGATTGATCGTAAGCATAAATGTGGCATCTTATGAAAACGAGTATAAGAATAACATAAGGCGAAACTATCTCTGCGAACTATCACAGCCACTTTTCTTCCAAACTAGGTGTCAATAATAGCAAAAAAAAACTGTCTCAAATGTTAGTCTATCCAAGGAAGTCGAATCTAAGGAATACCAAGTTAAAATAAAGCACTGGGATTAAACGTCCGGGTGTTAATTAAGTCGATGCTTCAATTCATACATGGCAGTTGAAAGTGTAACACCAAGAATGATAGAGAATATCGAAATTTTACTTAATTTGCATGTACAGCATAGTGGCAATAGTATATGAATGAATCAGTGGGTGTTTTGGGGTCTACAGGATGCTGCATTTAGTGAATAGAACTGCCACTACTGGCAGAACAGTGCTTCTAACCCGGCAGGGTAATGAGTCCATCTCAGATTGGATGACAGATACGGGTACGGTATTTCAGTTTCATCCAGCTCTACACCAAGGTTCATTAACATTTTGGTTGCCGAGTAGTGGTCTGCCAGTGTCTCAGCAAACCACGGCCAGATGTTTTCAGTGAGAGAGAGGTCTGGACAAAAGGCTGGAAAGAACAAAGGCCGAACAGCCTCTGTGTCGGTGTAAGTCGGGACAGCGTGGGCAGCATGTGGTCTTGCATTATCTTGTTGAAACATAACGTCTCATAAGCCTCTAGAACACGGCGAAGGAACCAGTTGTAAAAAGTCAGAAATATTATGGCTGCTGTCAGAATTACTGGCTTAAAAACCACAGCTGATGACGTTATGTATCCACTGGCAACTCAACGTACTAAGCTGAAAGTCTGTGGTACTCCAGACTTCGTCACACCACCCCTGTGACTATTCGTCTTGGTGTAATCAAGCCCATATTCTGACTCAAGATATGTGACGTATCCGTATGAGCCTGTATGGTGATGAAAATGGCTCTCCTCAACCAATCGAACCTATAATCCAAGACAGTCGTGGGATCCGGACCAACGTGAGTAGCGATATCGCGGTCTTGCATCCTACTTTGTGCGACTGTGCTGAAATGTTAACCATTTACATATTCAGGAATGTAGTACATTACACGCCAATTTGACATTTGTTGCAACCTTTTTTCATGTTGTTGCAATTTTAATGGTTAGCTAGGTATGAACTAATGCCGTCAGAGGAATAATGTGTGGATAATGCCGTGCCGATCAAAGTATTAGTACACTAGTGTTCAAAAATAACGCAATAAACGTAATTTTTGGCAGGGTTGCTTTCATTTTGCCACAAATCAGTATAAACAGGTGACAGTACATTAGAAACAATGTAAATAATATAGAACGTAATCAACTGCAATATGCATAATGGTAGACAAAAATGTTCTTCGTTTTCTCCAACTTAAAGGATTTGCACGCACATTCTGACAACTGGTTCTCAGTGCCGGGTGTGACCAACTCTGGCACTAATACAGGCCTGACATTGACGGGACATGCTGTGGATGACGTCATCAATCTCATGTTGAGGCAAAAACGCCCATTCTTCCTGCAGAGCTGCTCATAAGTCTTGAAGAGTGGTTGGTGGATGCTGACGTTATGCAACCCGTCTCCCTAGTGCATCACAGAGATGTTACATGGGATTCAAATCCGGAGATCGAGCAGGCCACGCGATGTATGCAGTATATGCAGTTTCAAAAAAAAAAAAAAAAAAAAACACGCGTGTTCTATGAGATTGAGCATTATTATCCATCAATACAAATTCTGGTCCCTCAACACCTCGCAACAACCGTTCGTGAGATCCCAATATCTCCTGACGGTGACTGACAGCAGTTAAATCTTGCCAGTTCACCGTACAATTTCATGAGGAGGTGTTCGATTGGTCAACATAATTCTTATCCACACCGTTAGGGATTCTCCTCAATATCTGTCTTTTTCCACCTGTCCTCCGGATGCGAATCCGTCGAGAATCACTCTCCACACCAAACCGGGACTCATAAAGAGTCTGTAGACGTGTTCTCTGTGCCATACTGTCCCGTCTGTGACCCTGCACACAGCGACTGTGGATGTGGGACTACCCTGCCAACACTACCCCGCTGATAGGTGCCCCGATTCCATTGCTGGCGTGGTTGTCCATTGATCTGAATACCACCTCCGTGCAGAACACGATCGTAAAGACACCTGTTGACAGTTTGTATGCTTATATCGTGAATTAGACACAGGAAGGGGAAACAGCAGTATGTTGCTTTAATTTTGGACACCAGTGTATATAAAAGTAGTTCTGGCCCACCTAGAATTCTTTTAGCTCAGCTACCGTAATACACATGAGGTCATTGCCCTTTTATCGAGGGAAGCATGATGTCATCAATGACTGTAGTTTTAAAATGTTTTGTAAACATGCTGCCAGTACATAGTAAAACTTATGAAAACTCCAATCGAAAATCAAAGATAAAGTCACTGGTGTGCTATGTTTCTGGCATAAACATGGTGTCAGCTGATATTGGTTACGTACAGACGAATCGCGTAGTTTATACCCCCTTCCTCTTCTCTTTCCAACAAATCAAAGTTTAATATTAAACTGATGTATAAAAATGACACCCGTTCGATGATATTTACATAAAATTGTGAGAAGACACATTGTAAAGTACACTAACTCTCTCTCCCCCTTTCAATCAGAGCCTAGAATTGCTATTACAACGTAGCTCTATCTGGGCTGTTCTTAAAAGAATGCGAAATATTTATCAAAAAATAAATGGCAAAACTTCTGAATTAGCAAAAATTCCGCAAATAATAAACTATATTTACATTACTGTTCTTCCAAAATCTTCTATGGACTGTCTCACCAGTCACATTGGTAAATTTCATTCAAAGCTACATATTCTTCGCTATGAAAGACTAGAACGAGTATCTAATATATTCTCTACAAATATCTAAAAATAATCGTTTACTTATAAAATACAAACAACAAAATAGTTGTCAAACATGAGTTTCGCCTTAAATACCATTCCATAAACCCTGATAATGCGAAATAGAATCAACTGCTGTTTCACGTCCCAGCTGCTTACTGCCTCCATAGATGCCACCACTGTTAAATTGTGATAAAAGTTCGGTCTCTGTACCAGAAGTTGTTCTCACTGTCACCAACACGTTCCTGTACTGGCAAAAGCTTTTAAAATTCGAAGTATAGACCACAGTTGGCTTAAGACATAACAGAGCCTTAAGCTGATTATTTCCAAACCTGTGATGTATTCTAAATTATTTGTAAAATATTTCGACAATGCAAAAATAGCAATGTTTTCATCGATAATAACCATAGTGTTAGTTTTTTAACAGGTTAGTTCATATCAATAATACATTACTCCAAAATCTAAATCATGCGTTGTGTGTGTGTGGGGGGGGGGGGGGGGGGAGGGAGGGAGAGAAGAGAGTTAGGATAATGTAACACTAGAGAAATAGATTGGTAACAGTCACTTCCGTACAAATTATCAGGCGTATGGCGATTAAGCACAACAAAGCGTTGTAAGATACTAAGGAACCCATTAATGCCGAATGCCCCAAATTCATATCATACCAATGTTGTGCTAATAATTAGACAGTTACCTGTTTTTCAATGCCAGTGCCTGTAGACGCTGTTTCGTCATTAAGCTATCAACGACTCCGACAAGTCCTGCGTTCTCCTCAATGTTTCAGGTACCTCTAAAGCACAACAATGTGTGATTTTTATCTTTTATCCAGAAATTTATTCTCGCATTAAGCAATTAACTATTTTATTTCATCTATGATACTCCGTCAAAAATATCACAATATTCTAAAATGTATCAGAAAGTGTCATATTTAGATTGCAAAAGTATCTAAATACGTAATGTGTATTCAGTCTGATAATGTGTACATCACCAAATTTGTTTCTTTAATCACCATTATATGAGGAAGTAAGCGAAGATAATGCATGACAGGAAAAACAAATACTATTGAAGACAAGTATTAGAAATAAGTGGTTGTTGAACCATTTGTGGAAATTATGCATCACTAAAAAAATACAGCAACGTCTAATTCCTTAATTAACACAATTGGGCTATTTCCGCTACCTTGGATTGTTTTTAGGACTAGGTTATTATTGGGTGGAAATATAGAGAGGAGATGTTTTACATTTTCCACTAACACAACTGGACTATTACAGCTATCTTTCTTTTTCTTTCAACTGCGTTACGAAAGGCTCGAGATAAGGAGCTCTGCATTGTGATTGGTTAGAGGATATTTTTTCTAATTTGCCCACTAATATAAACGCGCTATTTTCGCCATATTGCATGTTTAAAATTTTATTTTCTCGATTGATATCATTGACTGATGATGGAATCAGTTCATTGTCACTGATGACATCAGTCATGATCTTAAGAAAATATCAGTGACCGAGTTGAGCGTCAGGTATTTGACCTGTGACTGTTCTAGGTGGGCCAGAAATTAAATACCTATACCACCCGCAGGTTGATCTTTGATCGTGTTTTAACCCTTGACAATGCTATATTTGTAATAAAACCGAAGCGTACACACCATAGTTGTCCTTTTTTTCAGACGTAAACACGATTGGTCTTTCGCTCTGGTTAGGACTTACACCTTCTTACATAAATAGGGTGTTCTTTATTTCCCCGCTATAATTGGGTTGTTTGAGTGTTTTTTCCTTCTATTCTGATATTTTACTTACAGCACCAGGCAGCTTATGTTTCTTCAAACTGATTGTGAAGCTCTTGTGTGACCTTTAGTACACAAGAGTTATAGAAGAGTGGCGCCTTACAATAGTAGTTTTGGAAGCTAAGAGCTGAACCTCAGGAGCTGCTGAATTGTTTATGGCGGTAAGTGCTGGTAACGGCTACTTACTTAAAGCCCTCCCAGCAAATCCTGGTATGTCCTAGCCACTCGAGGCAGACGTTACCTTAAGACTAATTACGTAGTGCATAAGATTATGGAGGAGTAACCTGAATGTCAAGCACTCAATAACTTAGAAAGCAATCTTAAATTTGAGATGTGGCAGAGCGCTGTGCTGTTGTGTGACCAAGTAAGATGACATTTAACTATATAAATAAAAGTGCGCACTCTCATGTTGTGACGTATTGGCACACTTATTACTATGTGCAACAAGCATACACTAGCATAATATTAAGGCATAAGTCATATGCCAGAGATGTCTCAGTGAAACATGGGAAAATTTATATCCTGAGCACTAGATTATCCACAATTTTATCAGTAGAATATGTATTATATGCCAGCCAAAATATTTCTTGATTGCTTGGAAACGATTTTTTAGAAATGTATCATATGGAAATACAAAGTGAGTAGTTTATCAATTTTGCCTGAGACTTGGGCCAAAACTAAATTTGTTCAGTAACGGAAGTTTAATAACCTAAACCAGACTTTTAACAGCTATTGCGTTGATATCGGTAGGACTCAGGCTGCAACCTCCCATTACAGGTTAAAGAGAGACCATAAACAAAATCTACAAGAGCGACAATTCACAAGTGACTTTTTTTTTTGGTCATCAGTCTACTGACTGGTTTGATGCGGCCCGCCACGAATTCTTTTCCTGTGCTAACCTTTTCATCTCAGAGTAGCACTTGCAACCTACGTCCTCAATTATTTGCTTGACGTATTTCAATCTCTGTCTTCCTCTACAGTTTTTGCCCTCTACAGCTCCCTCTAGTACCATGGAAGTCATTCCCTCATGTCTTAGCAGATGTCCTATCATCTTGTCCCTTCTCCTTATCAGTGTTTTCCACATATTCAAAATGGTTCAAATGGCTCTGAGCACTATGGGACTCAACTGCTGTGGTCATCAGTCCCCTAGAACTTAGAACTACTTAAACCTAACTAACCTAAGGACATCACACACATCCATGCCCGAGGCAGGATTCGAACCTGCGACCGTAGCAGTCGCACGGTTCCTGACTGCGCGCCTAGAACCGCGAGACCACCGCGGCCGGCTCCACATATTCCTTTCCTCTCCGATTCTGCATAGAACCTCCTCATTCCTTACCTTATCAGTCCACCTAATTTTCAACATTCGTCTATAGCACCACATCTCAAATGCTTCGATTCTCTTCTGTTCCGGTTTTCCCACAGTCCATGTTTCACTACCATACAATGCTGTACTCCAGACGTACATCCTCAGAAATTTCTTCCTCAAATTAAGGCCGGTATTTGATATTAGTAGACTTCTCTTGGCCAGAAATGCCTTCTTTGCCATAGCGAGTCTGCTTTTGTTGTCCTCCTTGCTCCGTCCGTCATTGGTTATTTTACTGCCTAGGTAGCAGAATTCCTTAACTTCATTGACTTCGTGACCATCAATCCTGATGTTAAGTTTCTCGCTGTTCTCATTTCTACTACTTCTCATTACCTTCGTCTTTCTCCGATTTACTCTCAAACCATACAGTTTACACATTAGACTGTTCATTCCGCTCAGCAGATCATTTAATTCTTCTTCACTTTCACTCAGGATAGCAATGTCATCAGCGAATCGTATCATTGATATCCTTTCACCTTGTATTTTAATTCCACTCCTGAACCTTTCTTTTATTTCCATCATTACTTCCTCGATGTACAGATTGAAGAGTACGGGCGAAAGGCTACAGCCTTGTCTTACACCCTTCTTAATACGAGCACTTCGTTCTTGATCGTACACTCATTATTCCCTCTTGGTTGTTGTACATATTGTATATGACCCGTCTCTCCCTATAGCTTACCCCTACTTTTTTCAGAATCTCGAACAGCTTGCACCATTCTATATTGTGGAACGCTTTTTCCAGGTCGACAAATCCTATGAAAGTGTCTTGATTTTTCTTTAGCCTTGCTTCCATTATTAGCCGTAACGTAAGAATTGCCTCTCTCGTCCCTTTACTTTTCCTATAAGGACTATAAGGACTGAAAATCGTCTGCCGCTACGTCAAGGCGATGCCTGTAGATAACAACAGCACATTCCAAAAGTTAAATATTATTTAGTCATCAGTAGGAACGCCACCGTACGTCGCATCTTAAACTCCTTTGCGTTAGACCACAGATCCTGTACTTTTGGTTCCTGATCGTATGGCATGCCATTGGATTAATAGAGTCCTTTGTTCGCGGTAATCTTTCTGCACTGGGACAGAAAATATGGAGGTTTACATACGGTTGTTGAATATTATTGTATTTTTCCCACCGAGTGAGGTGCGCAGCTGTTAGCACACTGGATTCGCATTCGAGAGAACGACGGTTCAAACCCACGTCCGGCCATCCCGATTTAGGTTTTCCGTGATTTCCCTAAATTGCTCCAGGTAAATGCCGAGCTGGTTCCTTTGAAAGGGCACGGCTGATTTCCTTCCCCATCCTTGACAAACTCCGAGCTTGTGCTCCGTCACTTATCACCTCGACGTCTACTGGACTTTAAACGCTATCTTCCTTCCTAACCTTCTCTGTATTATTCCTATAGCGATTAACCTTCCCTAATCGAAAAAACGCTCAAGTTAGATTCCCGATAGCGTTAAGGAAGCTTTCTTTCGTAGAAAGGGTGCGATAGGGTACACTTAGTCTCATAAGAGCAGCTGAAGCACTACTTGAAGGAGAAGCAGCGCCTCCGATACTAACTCTGAGAATTTTGCTTTGCCCTCGTAAAGTGCCAGCGTTTTTTTCCTATTTTTCACGTGACCTCCAACTGTATATTAACACTTCTCCTATACCCATAACCTATTACAACACAGACTGATCATGATACTCCGATAAGCCAATATCGTGGGGCCCCTACACCAATTTGATAATTGGTAGCCCACGTACTGTGCCAAATATTTCGAACATTGTCTCTGCGTTGTGAGGGCGTTTTCTGACAAAATATGTAGGTTATTCTCGCAGTGATGGATGCTACGACAGTTGCGATGTACTCACAATAAACCATCAAATATATGACGATTTTGGTGTTATTCTTTTTATTGTTGTTGTTGTTATTATTATTGTGTCGATGATGATGATGATGATGGTTAGTTTTAAGGTACTCAGCGTGTTGCCGTTAAGTTCCCATTATCACTATCAGTCGTACGTCTTTGAAAATCACCTTTCACCGTCTAATTTCCGTTTATGTGATAGGTTAAGAGGTGTTTAATATACTCAAATTGGCGTTTATTCAGAACGTTGCAAATTTTAGTAACGCTAATTCTGTTAACTTTGATAAAAAATATTCTCACTACAAAACGAAAAAAAGGAAAGACAACTTTCTTCCACAGTTATTATTGAGGAACAGGCTTCCGTGCCGCGACTTCACAGTGGTATGAAGACGGCTTTATAAAATATAAATTATGAAGTGAATTTTGGAATATGGCAACACGAAGATTTTGACTATTACTTCCAACTATTTCGACATTGTTGTAATGAAATTAATCTAAACTGAAATAGCACGTGAACTTATAAACACATACGGGTGGTTTTACATAAATTCTGCATGGGAACGAGTTCTTTCTCTACTAAGCCTTCATAGGAATAAAGTGGGAACAACTCCTTCACCTGTCTGCGAGCATCAACTATCAGTTATTTAGATGTCTACCCCCGTCCGCAGCTGCTCAGTCCGGTCTACAGTGAATTTATGTTGCTATACGCTAGCAGGTTAGGCTACAGTTCGTGCCTCGGATATTGCAACGGGACCGGGTTACCCGCCAAGTGTCGGTGACTTCTGATTAATTTCCCAGGCTGCAATCCACTGAGTTAAAAAAATTATAGTAAACGTTGTTACAGCAGTTAAAGAATGGATTTCGAGAATCGATGGTTGACAACTCGTTATATACACTGTAACGACTCGGATAAAATGCAAATGGGGCACTTCGGAAATGTCTACAACGCTGAATCTATATGTCAATATCTGAAAATTCCTCCATCACACGAAGATAGCGACTGCATCTGGCGTATATTGTACGGCGACAATATTCTCGGAGACCACAGTTGTCACCTCACACTTTTGTTAATGCACAGATGATGAAGATTATTTAGATATAACTGAATATGTAAATTCTCCCCTAACTCGGAGGTCCTTGATGTAACTGACTGATTATAAAAGTTCTATAAAGAAGGGGAACTGCCCAGAAGAATACTGGACCTCTCTGACGTTCACTGAGAGGCCAAGAGGCCAATGTTTTGTAGTTTTCAACTTTTGTGTACTGCTCACGTGACAACAGCGTGTGAAGCAAGTAGACGTTCGCCGGCGAAAGTAACACTAAGTGAGTGAGTGTGAGTGGACGGTAGCAGTAATGAAAGCGAGGATGGTAACGTAAGAGGACGTGCAAAGGACTGTTGAAATGAACATTTGTGGTAGAATTCGGGGGTGCAAGATAGACGAGAGTATTGGAAGTAAAATAATGAAACAAGTACAGACGTGATGGCAATGTTACACAAAATGTCCAAGATGATTAATAAAGTTTGTGCATTCGATACTAGTTTTGTTTATTAACAGTTGGTGTGGAAAAAGCAGAAATAGCAATAATAACGAACAACACAAAACGTCTGATTTTCGGTTCAAAAATGGTTCAAATGGCTCTGAGCACTATGGGACTCAACTGCTGAGGTCATTAGTCCCCTAGAACTTAGAACTAGTGAAACCTAACTAACCTAAGGACATCACAAACATCCATGCCCGAGGCAGGATTCGAACCTGCGACCGTAGCGGTCTTGCGGTTCCAGACTGCAGCGCCTTTAACCGCACGGCCACTTCGGCCGGCCTGATTTTCGGTTTTCCTGTTGAATGTAATATTCTTTCCATAAACGTCTCCATGAAATAAATGACAAACGCGACCTTTCACAAGAAACAAGATTCCGATAGATCTTCAGGCAGTGTGGACGATGGGAGGACTGATACCATGGTCCTACACTGCCAAGTACCTGGGTGTCACGTTGGATCGACACCTACAGTGGAAGATGCACGTCCTGCAGGTGGGGGGTACAGCGCTAGGCGGAATACGCTCTTGCTGTACCCCGTGGCAAACTCCACAACGACGCTGTCTTCACACTGCGGAATTACGCTGTCCTCAGCTTTTATCAGGGGTATCCTGCAGTACGCTACCGCAGAGTGGGGAAGTGATAGCGACAGGACGCCGAAGAAACTGCAGACGCGCCAAGCTTAGAAGACGAATCATTTCCCACTTTTTATCATAAAGACGTTGTGATTCAGTGTTCGGAAATAAATACTGCAAGTCGCACTAACATTTCCTTTTGCAGTCAGTTCACGTCGTACGAAAATAAAATCGTTGGACCAAACAAGTAAAAAAAATACTTTCACAGGGCATAATCATAATATACATTTCTTACAATACCGATTAAACATTCAGAAATGGCCCGCTCAAGTAACTATACGCAAGCTGTAGCAACAATATCACATCACAGAACTGCAGTCACAATATAATATACAGCGTGCACCAAAACTCCACCAACAAAATTTCAGAGGTTACTCAGGTATATTTTCTGTGTATTTCGTTTTAGAAGACCCGTGGTCTGTGTATTGTTCATTTACGACTGGGAATCATTATATATCCCGTTATCTAGCATGTTAATTACGGTTTTGAAGTTGTGGTTTTTTTTTCTCTTGCTTGTGAGGTCTGAAAACAAATGGATGATCCACATTATTTCCAAATTTAACATAAAACCATAATCTTTAAACATACCATAAATTAACAACTTACAGTTGTTTTTGTTGTGGTCTTCAGTCCTGAGACTGGTTTGATGCAGCTCTCCATGCTACTCTATCCTGTGCAAGCTTCTTCATCTCCCAGTACCTACTGCAACCTACATCCTTCTGAATCTGCTTAGTGTATTGATCTCTTGGTCTCCCTCTACGATTTTTACCCTCCACGCTGCCCTCCAATGCTAAATTTGTGATCCCTTGATGCCTCAAAACATGTCCTACCAACCGATCCCTTCCTTCTAGTCAAGTTGTGCCACAAACTTCTCTTCTCCCTTACAGTATAATGGCTAAACTCAGTGACATATGTCTTAACCTTTTACTGACTGCAAACTAACTTAAAATAATTGGCACTTAACAATCGTTCCTTTTGCAAATGTAAATACTTTTGAGGCAAATGTTCACACATCTTAAACAAGACATTCACATGTAATGATAATTTTTCAGAAAGGAATAAATAGAACCCCACGGAATATAGCACATAAAGTGCTGAAACATATATCGGTGAGAACAAAACTATTAAATAGTGTCTTGAATAAGGCGGAAGTCCTATCCAAATTCGGGACATAGTTTTTGAGTGTACTAAGCTCCCTGAGGATAAGAGAAATGTGTGAAACTTAATCACCTTTCATTGGGGTACACAAGAAATGACAGTCTAAAACTGAGGACACAGTTGGAAGGTGAAAGACAGAGAAGAGAAAAAACTGAGTGTAGAGTTTGAGAGAACAGAAAATGATTTGTCAGAATACATAACGAAAGACAGAGGGACATTTGAAGAAGTTCTACGACGATAAATAATTCATTTCTGCGAGTCCCGTGAATTAAATTCTATGTTTCATCGTATATTAGAAATCAGTAATGACGAAGGAACATCATCTGCCATAAATCCCTAACAGACAATGGTATGCCTATAGAGGCGACAAGTATCACACATCTATGAGTGAAAACTACAACGGGATAGCATCGATATTTCGCCATGCGATTCGATGTTTACCAAAGCAACAACCATTATGTGAGTTCCTGGACTGGTGTCTTTAATGTGCGTTCTTATATTCGTAACGAAACATGACGCATTTACGCATGCTTAACAATGTTATCGCACGTGCGCTGTGTATCGAGTTGGACGTACCTAAATCTCGACGGTCAAATAAATCAAACTTACAGTGAAAGTGGTATGTGATGCATAACGCTGTCTCTGAGGGCATATTAACGTATTTTATTGTAAATATAGGGACATCAGAGAACGCCTATCGTAGAAAGCACCTGAAAATGGCTACTTCATTCTCAGCCGAAATATCGTGAAGACATGTCGACATCATTGCCGTGCAAGCCCGATGCTTTATGAAATATTCACTACGCAGACTTAATTTTACGAAACACGACACACACGTTCTTTCTCGTGCATCTTTTGCGGGCCTTACAGATAGCAGCGGCTTGCTTATCGCTATCCTCCAGAGAACATATCTTATGATACGGCGCTGACATTGTGGATGGGATCGCCGCTGTGCATATATATTAGGAAATTCTCTCTCTCGGAAAAATGTCTTCTCCATAGGTTTATGAAAATAAGTCATTCTTATCACAGTTACATTCATAGCACTAACACCTAACGTGGAAGGTGCACGGAAGACATTTTTTCTGGAAAATGAAATTCGTCTGCACAGTTCTTCCCAGTTATGTGCAGGAACACGGTGAACTCATTAAAAAGAAAAATGTAATTTACAGAACGACGAAGTATGAGCCGTCTCGTCAACAAATATGTATAAAGTTTTCATGGTTTTGGGTTATTCTGTCGTAAAGTAAAAGAGATTTAGAATATCCCGTTAATATGAAAAGCCGAGACGCCAATTTCTTGAGAATATGCTGTTAGTTAATATACGCGCAATTTCTTTTTCTTTTCTCGTTGTTACAAAGAAGGTAGTGTAATTTACCCTAGGCAGATCGAGGGAAGTTATAAATTAAAATCTTACCATTAATGAGCTTGTTAGATGCAAATCTTTAAGAAAGCTGGAAAAGGAGGCGGGAAGTTTTAGAAAGCTGATAAAATTTTACCTAATAATAGTCATATTATTATTTGGGGGTTTCATAACTTAAAATTAGACATTTCTTAATATGAAACTATAGAATATGACTGGACACTTTTTGGAAAAAACACATTAGATCGCCAAAACATAACTGTATGAAATTTAATATAACACGTTCCATCGATGCCCTGTCACAGAGCGAGGTGGCGCAGCAGTTCGCACACTGGATGCACATTCGCGAGGAACATGGCCGAAATCCTCTCCAGGTTTTGGTTTCCCGTGATTTCCGTAAATCGCTCCAGGCAAATACCAGGATATTTCGTTTCAAAGGGGGCAGCCGATTTCCTTCCCCATCCCTCTCAAATTCGAACTTGTACTCCACCATTAATGACCTTATCGTCGACGGAACATTGAACACTATCCTTCCCTCCTTCATCCTTCGATGTACTGTCAACGCTTTCATCAGTTTCTCGGAGCCATGTTATTCATATTTTGCGAAGATAAATCTCTTTCGTTATATTGTTAGTACTGAATATTTACGTACTTAGTTGCAAAACTACTCGTATTACTAGTAGCACTGTTGACACATGAGTAAGTACATCTAGTAAAACCACGCACATTTCTTTACATGGTAAGTATAATTAATTAACTCTAACTACTAGTGGAAATCGTGGAGGGGGCGAAAAAATGTGCAGCCCTCGTCGTCTCGTCGTTTCGTTTCAATGTTGCTCATGAAAGATACCGTGTGTTGCGGTATTTAAGTATGTGAGAAAGACATAATTTCGTCTACAATGGGTTAAGCGATACACACAGCGAATTAACCACATAAACAATTGGGCACACTTACACAGTATCTTAAGATTACGGAAGGTATTTGCAAGTACTAAGCCACAAGAAAAGTTCACGTCTTGTGCTTTCTTTTGAGTCATTTGTAAGTCTACCTACGTGAATATGTGGGTAGATGGTGCAGCAGTTGCTATTCTGTGTAGTTTACTGCGAATTCGACTCATTACTCCATTGTGCGGTTGTCTAGTATAATAAAAGAATAACGAAGCATTTACATGCAAACCGGTTTTCCAACCTCATCTTTACAAACGCTGAATTTAAAATATGGATACAAGGAAGAAAGTCGTCGCTTTGCTAACGAAAGGCGTTGGTAACCTTGATGTTGAGCGAATTAATCACACACACACACACACATATACACACACACACACTCACTCATTCACCCACTCTTTATTTACGATGGAACAGTTACGATTGCAGATCTGTTGAGATCATTTCCTTAAGCTCGTGGATCTAGGCGAGCGGTGTACGCGTAGACGCGGCAGTGATGCGACAACTTGTGGAGCCTGCAGTAGTTGGTGCAGCGTCAATTAGAGAGAGCTGAGGTGCGCTGTGGTGCAACAGGCGCCCGTCTCAACTTGCTACTTGTTGCTCCTGCCTCGGAACAGCACGCGAGTACATCTGGGCCTGACCGACCGCACGTGAGTCATTGCATTCTGGGAAGCCTCTGCAGGTTGACTGTGAACAACTTTCAGAAATGGTTGTGAGTGGGGGTTGCATCCCATAAAACAGATGTAAATATTTAGCATGTGTGTGGAAACACATACCAATTATGTATGCGAATGGGTACTGGAAGAGTACAAAGAAGGACATCACGATGGTCATACAATATGTGATCAAAAGTATCCGGACACCGCCAAAAACATAGGTTCTTCATATTAAATGCAGTGTGCTGCCACATACTGCCAGGTACTCCATATCAGCCACCTCAGTAGTCATTAGACATCGTGAGAGAGCAGAATGGGGAGCTCCGCGGATTTCCACACTCCTAAACATCCCTAAGTCGACTGTTCCCGATGTGATACTGAAGTGGAAACGTGACGGGACACGCAAAGCACAAACGCGTACAGGCCGACCTCGTCTGTTGACTGACAGAGACCGCCGACAGCTGAAAAGCGTCGTGATGTGCAATAGTGCAATAGGGAGACATCTATCCAGACCATCACACAGGAATTCCAAACAGCATCGGGATCCACTGGAAGTACTATGACAGGTAGGCGGGAGCTAAGAAAATTTGGATTTCATGGTCGAGCTGCTGCTCATATGCCTCACATCACACCAGTAATTGTCAAACGACGCCTCGCTTGGTGTAAGGAGCGTAAACACTGGACCACTGAACAGTGGAAAAACGTTTTGTGGAGTGACGAGTCACGGTACACAATGTGGCGATCCGATCGTAGTGTGTGGGTATGGCGAATGACCGGTGAACGTCATCTGCTAGCGTGTGTAGTGCCAACAGTAAAATTCGGAGGCGATGGTGTTATGGTGTGGTCGTGTTTCTCATGGAGGGGCTTGCACCCCGTGTTGTTATGCGTGGCACTAACACAGCACAGGCCTACATTGATGTTTCAAGCACCTGCTTTCTTCCCACGGTTGAACAGCAATTCGGGGATGGAAATTGCATCTTTCAACACGATCGAGCACCTGTTTATAATTCATGGCTTGTGGCGGAGTGGTTGCACGACAATAACATCCCTGTAATGTACTGGCCTGCAGAGAGTCCTGACCTGTATCCTATAGAGCACCTTTGGGATGTTTTGGAACGGCAACTTCGTGCCAGGCATCACCGACCGACAACTGTACCTCTCCTCAGTGCAGCACTCCGTGAAGAATGGGCTGCCATTCCTCAAGAAACCTTCCAGCACCTGATTGAAAGTGTACCTGCATTGATGGAAGCTGTCATCAAGGCTAAGGGTGCGGCACACCAGTATTACCGATGGAGTTCGCCACGAACTTGTACGTTATTTTCAGCCAGGGGTCCGGATACTTTTTATCACATAGTGTAGGTTTGTTTGAGCCATAAAAGAGAGTCGTGAATAAATGCTGGAAAACATGAACAAACAGAGGGTTTGAGGATAGACGCCCACTACGCAGCGAACACGATATTAGGTAAGCGATGTAGGAATCATACAATTCCTTACACATCCCTAGAATACAAAAGACATGTATATAATAATTACTGTACACACAGAGACATTTAAGCAATCATTTCTACCGGTCACCTTCTGCGAATGGAATGGGAAAATACGCTTTAACGTGGAACAATGAAAACACCCTCTGGCTTCCACTTCTCAGTGGTTTGTAGACAAGAGATATAGATGGACGGATTGTATGAATATCAAAGTTGGATGGCAAAGTAGATACGAGGCATAGGAAAAAGTTGATGGGCATTGTAGAGGCATAGTTTTTACATCTATGAAATTTATTTTCTTTATGTTGATCATGCTACATAATGATGAAAGTCATGTGACATCTAGATATGGAGAAAATTTGTGATCATACAGCTCTTTGAAATAAACGCATCTTCCCCGGTTTACTGCCTAAAATGGAAAGAAATGGGTACTGCGCCCCCATGCATATTTTATCACTAACGGAAATTAATCCAAAGTTGATGAAGGTTTGTAGCTAGTCTGACTTTTCACTTGCAGCATTTAGCCGGCCGGTGTGGCCGTGCGGTTCTAGGCACTTCAGTCTGGAACCGCGTGACCGCTACGGTCGCAGGTTCGAATCCTGCCTCGGGCATGGATGTGTGTGATGTCCTTAGGTTAGTTAGGTTTAAGTAGTTCTAAGTTCTAGGGGACTGATGACCACAGATGTTAAGTCACATAGTGCTCAGAGCCATTTGAACCATTTTTGCAGCATTTAAGTAAGCGGAATTCAAAATGGCCGTAATCTTCCTGAAAGCCATACACCTGAGAGAGGTCTCAGAATTGCAACCACAAATGAAAACTCCCAGAATGTGAACAATATGGTTTTGGATGATCAGTAAGTAAAGATGTGTGAAGAGGCAGGCGCTATATGCAAATGGAAAGTTAGAGAACGACACACTTTTACTCAAAGAATTAATCATGAGAAAGCTTACATTTGTTGAATGTTGTCCGACAACAAATATCTCAGCAGAATTTGGAGTTTTAAAATCAAACCTGCGGGCTTTATGCAGAAATCCATTGGTGAGAATTGAGCCATCACGTCACGCCAAATGCGGAATAGAATGGCTATGGGTGGAAGCTGGTGGCCCATCATCAAAATTTGAACTTAATTTCGTCTGCCGGAAACGTCATGACCTTTTTTTGGAATGCACAATCGAATCTTCAGACTGATTATCATCATCACTTGAATTACTGAAAAAAATCGTTCAAATGGCTCTGAGCACTATGAGACTTAACACCTGAGGTCATCAGTCCCCTAGACTCAGAACTACTTAAACCTAACTAACCTAAGTACATCACACACATCCATGCCCGAGGCAGGATTCGAACCTGCGACCGTAGCAGCAGCGCGGTTCCAGACTGAAACGCCTAGAACCGCTCGGCGACAGCGGCCGGCTGCATTACTCGATACAAGGAAACGGCGAGAAACCAGTATTTTTCGAACAGGCATTTAAACTCCGATCCTCCAAAACATAAATTCAGTGCCTTAGCTATTTTCTGCCTCTGTCGTTTTATAAGAAGATAAAAAAACATCAACAAGTAATGATCTAACAATATGGAAATAAAATTATATACCATTCCTCTGAATGCTTTATCTAACTAATATTTTGATTTGTTTCAAGCATGTAGGCACCTACAGAAAATGAAATTTCACGTTCTTAATGAACAAATGCTTTTAAATTATGTAAGACCAATAAACGTGAAATATGAGGGCGTGCATTAAATTCATAACAGGTAATATAGATAACCAACAATTTCCCACGTACCAGATTCATTTCAGCTCCGCTTTAATTCTACAACTGAAAAATGATAATACGCATCAAAGAAAAAAAGGAGGAGAATTCATTTCGCTGCTTGTTGGTACATATCATAGAAAATAGGGAGGACAATTCATTTCGCAACTTGTTGGAAGAGGAATCTCATTTAAAGAGAGAGAAAATTCAAACAAGCCCATTCGTCTAATAACTAGAGTTCGTGAAAGTAGTACATATTATAAAGCGCTAATTAAATTCTTGAGGCAATAAATGCAGTCTCAGAATTTAGGAACGGCGAAATCGAGACGGGAACAAAAAAGAGATAAAATAAACGTGAGAAACCACGTGGAGAAGAATACAAGACTGCTGCATTAAAGTCAGATGTTTAATCCTGAGGTCACGGACACAGACACACTTCGCAGCTATGACTGAAAACACACGCTGTGTTGAACAGTATGTAGAGCGTGTAACAACACAATTTGCAATTTTTGTGTTGTACCTTGGAACATCTTTCAGACTTTTGCCCCTAACCAGCTCTGCAATAAACATTTAATATACATTTTTTCCATATTGAAATGATGGTATTCATTTAGTGTGCTGTAGTTTTTTACCGAAATTACCAAAATTACTCCCGAAAAGTACGGTATCTGCAATTGGGAAAATCTCTTCCAAGGTCCAAATGGTATGCACCTAGAAACAAATATTCTATTCAAATGTAAAAATGTTCCAATCGACCAAATCTGTACTTAAGGGGAGGTTTACTATCTCTAGCCCAAAAAAAGCATGCTCTTTGAGATTTTTTACTCGGGATGTATTATAGATATCAATGTTAAATTTGGTCAAAATGTTTATTGCTATTTCCTCTACAAACTGAAATTTTTTCGACCGTAAATGTCGAAGAGCGAAGGTGGAAGTACCGTCGGAACGAAACAAAATTTCGATGTAGACCTCCATGCGTGGTATGTCACAGGTCAGCCGCCTCGTCTGAAATCAAAACTGAGTTGACGCTAGCTAAGGATATAAGATTCTTTAGGAGTTGTACCTCACTTAAGTTATTTGGACCATAGGAAACAAAATTGCGGCTATTTGAAGAAAAATAGTTTTTTTTCATAGATTTTTCGAATTCGTCTACCAAGTAAAAATATTTATAGTTGATGTATCGGAACAAAAGTGGTACAACTCCTAGACAATGTAGTTAGCTTCGTCGGAAACAAAGAATCATGCCAATCGGTTCAGTAGATTTGAAGTCAGCATACAGCTCGATAAAAAAACGTTATTTCGAGAAAAACGTGTTTGTAGTTTTGACTAAATATAAATCCAATATTATGCAACTTACGTTCAATCTACTATTCCGGGTCCATAAACTAGTCCTTCCTCTTCCTCATAGAGAGAGTTCTGCTCGATCTGGGTCATCCTGCGCTGCTGTAGAGCAATTCGGACGGCGGGTGACAAACGGTTCTCGGCCGCTTGAATCCGGTGGTCGTCCGAATGCTTGGTGAACTGCGTCGAATAGAGTCCCAGTGTGACGTCCATCGTTGTCATGGTCTTCAGAATTGCTGAACACCCTTCGTTGAAGCTGTACTCTGCCAGGAAAGTCACAATCTCCACAGTCTTCGCACCAGAATGCAAATGCTTTGGGGCTAACTTCCAAACACACGTGTACAAACTTTCATTTGAATTTTGTGTGTTTCCTCCCAGGCACGGGTACAATAACTCGCCTTTCGAAAGAAAAAAACTGGTGCGTGAAAAAGGCAGATTTCAGGCAGGTACACTTTTTTGTTCAACCGCGAATAACAAACATTTCCGTTCCGTATTCGGAAAAACCGTTTCAGAGGTGGATTCTAAACCCTTTTATGGATCCAAAAATGCAATTTAAAAAAATCGATTTTTTGAACCAAAAGATAGTGAAACTGCTCTTAAGAGTGTATGTGTTTCATTACACTGAGATGGTAAAAGGCATGAGATAAATCCTGCTGTCGTGTCGGATCTCCTTTCAAAAATGGCTCTGAGCACTATGGGACTCAACTGCTGAGGTCATTAGTCCCCTAGAATTTAGAACTAGTTAAACCTAACTAACCTAAGGACATCACAAACATCCATGCCCGAGGCAGGATTCGAACCTGCGACCGTAGCGGTCTTGCGGTTCCAGACTGCAGCGCCCTTAACCGCACGGCCACTTCGGCCGGCGGATCTCCTTTCGCCCGACATAGTGTAGCAGCTCTATGTGGAATGGACTGAATAAGTCCCCTGCAGAAATATTGAGCCATGCTACCTCTATAGCCGTCCATGCAGGATTTTGTGCACGAGCTGACCTCTCCATTATGTTCCATAAATTTTAGGTGATCTGGGTGGCCAAACAATTTTCTCAAGTTATGCGGGATGTGAACAACTATGGCCCGGTGACATGGCGCATTATCATCCATAGAAATACCATCGTTGTTTGGGAACATGAAGTACACGAATGGCTGCAAATGGTCTCCAAGTAGCCAAACAATATCATTTCCAGCCAATAATAGGTTCAGTTTGACCGGAGGATGCAGTCCATTCCGTGTACACACAATCCACACCTTTATGGACCCACCACCAGCTTCCACAATGTCTGGTACACAACTTGGGTCCATGGTTTCGAGGGATCTGCACCATACTCCAACCCTACCGTCAGCTATTACCAACTGACTTCAGAACTCATCTGACCAGGTCATGGTTTTCCAGTTGTCTAGGCTTCAAGCGATATGGTGATGAGTCCAGGAGAGGCACTGCATGCGATGTCGTGATGATAGTAGAGGCATTCGCGTAGGTCGTCTGCAGCCATATCCCATTAACGCCAAATTTATTCCGATTTTTCCAAATGAATACATTCGTCTTACGTCCCACATTGAGTTCTACGGTTACTCCAAGCAGTGTTTTTTGTCCGCTAGCACTGACAGCTCTACGCAAACGCCGCTGTTCTCAGTCGTTAAGTGAAATCCGTCAACCACTGCGTTGTTCGTGGTGAGAGGTAACACCTGAAATCTGGTATTCTCGGCACTCTCTTGATATTGTGAATCTCGGAACATTAAATTTCCTAACAATTTCCGAAACAGAATGTTCCATGCGTCTAGCTCCAACTGCCATTCCGAAATCAAAGTCTGTTAATTCCCGCCACGCGGCTATAAACACTTCTGGAACCTATTCATGCCCGCATCTCGTGGTCGTGCGGTAGCGTTCTCGCTTCCCACGCCCGGGTTCCCGGGTTCGATTCCCGGCGGGGTCAGGGATTTTCTCTGCCTCGTGATGGCTGGGTGTTGTGTGCTGTCCCTAGGTTAGTTAGGTTTAAGTAGTTCTAAGTTCTAGGGGACTTATGACCACAGCAGTTGAGTCCCATAGTCCTCAGAGCCATTTGAACCATTTTTGAACCTATTCACATAAGTCACCTATGTACAAATGACGGTTTCGCCAATGCACTGCCCTTTTATACCCTGTTTATGCGGTATTACCGCCATCTGTATATGTGCGTATCGCTATCCCATGACTTGTGTCATCTCAGTGTATTACTTCACTATGTACCAGTAATCAGTATGCCAAATCAAATAAGGAAGTACTATCCAAAATAAGTTACAAGCTAAAAACATTTTGAAAGCATTGGAAACAAAAAAATTACCATTTCCAAGACGGGGGAAATTATTTAGACATTTAAGAAACTCAGTTCATTTGAAAATACTATGTGTTCCATGGTAACGAGATTTTCCCTTTCAAGATACACGACGGTGTACGACTGCTGACACGTGGCTTAACCGTCCGCGCGTGATGTTACTCGCTAATATATAAATACAGTATTTCTGCTCACCATAAAACTCCGTAACTGCAGAATTAACATCATCTTCGCAATACCTTTCATATATTATACAGCACTTTAAATAGCCTATGTAGAATTCCTAATATTCACAAATTCTGCACAAAACACGAACTCGTGTCTGACAACAACAAAACAGCAGAAAATGTCGGAAACTGTTTTTGTCGCTCTCTAACGGACATTCCTATATGGGATTCTAAAACTGACCACTAGATGGAAAGCGGTCCACGAAACATGTGTTCGTGCGTCACTATTCACGGGGTACAACACTCTTCCCAACTAATTAGACATTATAATTATCTTTCGTGACAGAGTATATATTTTCGTTTAAGTCCACCAATAGGAATCATTCATTCTGGGACAGGTTCATACACTAAACCGAACATCCTTTATACATGAAAACGAGTCAATGTTTTTGGCCAAGAATACATTATAATGTAAACTAATACCTATTTATTCTGCGTTACAGTATATTAGAATAGAAGAGAGAGCAAAGATTCAACATTTAGTGGCCCGTTTCGTCACAGGATCGTTTAATGAGAGCGAGAGCGTTATTGACTTTGACAACGAACTGCGTTCACAGGCTATAGAAGAGAAACATTGTGAATTAAGGAGAAACCTTTTTTTAAAAAAAAAATTCGGACGGTGTACCGTTCCACGAAAATTCAGGGAACGTATTATTTCCTCTTGTATTCTTTGTGAAATCACAACGACGAGAAAATCTGCGGGATTAGAAGTCACTCGAAAATACCTCGAAAGTCTTTACCACGCATTATCCGCAAATGCAACGGGTACCATGAGCATCTACCATTATGCATACAATGTCATATCGTGGTGTTGTTACCGCCTTTCATGAAAGATGGAGAAGAATAAATATATGTCTGGCGTGAGGTCTGTCGCTTGACGGCGCGGCCCTGCCCGTTGCCGGCGCGCCGTAAAAGGCACGGAGGCTCGCACTAGGGCGTATCGCTTCTAGTCGGGCGTGCCTAGGCAGTCCTCACGAGGGAAAGTGATGCGTCTCTCATAGCTTCTCCTTCCCAAGTGGCTCTTTCCGCCTTCCCGTGGTGCCACACGTTAAGCTCGGCATTCTGCCTTGCGACAAAAGGGAGAGCTGCGACCCAACCCGATGCGAAAGCGAAGGGTGCGTGGCACAGGGGGATCTGTGTCGAGGGACCGAACATCAGTCCCTTTCTGTTCGCAGGGCACAGACCAGCAGGTGCTCTGCATGCCGGCGACTTCGTTTGTCGGCGTGGGATCACTGCGCGAGTCGCCAAGGGTGCTTCGCCGCGCCCCTGGGTAACCGGGGCGTGTTCTGCCAAACCCAGGAGGTGGTGACATCGCCTGGGCCAGGTTAGATGGGTCCAGACCGCCGAACGACTGGGGGACCGACCCGCCACCTGAGTAGGATTGGGTCCTTGGCCGAGGGGTGGAAACTCGGGCAAGTAGGCGGCGAAGAGCGAGAGCTCCATCCGCCTCTCCGGAGTGCGGGGTGCACTTGCCGAGGAGTGTCGCGTGAAATCGTCGATGACGGGCCACCGAGGGGGACCAGTGCGCTGGCAACGGCGCCTTAAACCCAGCAGCTCGGGAATGCCCTTGACCTAGGGGCGAGGTCGGTGGGCGAGATGCAGTTTGCGGGAGAAAGAGTGTCCAGGGCCGCTATATGGTTGCCTGAGGAGCTATTGTGAAGGGCAGGAGGTCTGGCTATCATCCCCCAGCAGAAAAGTTGGGAAAACCATAACTAAGGGATGTCCCCAGGGTTCCGTCCTAGATCCTCTGTTCTGGGGTATCCACATGGAACCACTTATAGACAGTTTGCAACAGAGTGAAGAGGTGCTAGAGGTGGTAGCCTACGCAGATGACTTCCTTCTGCTGGTCGGCGGCCGGAGCCGCGAAGACATCGAACCAAACATAGAAAGAGCTATGTCAAAATGGCAACTACGGTGTACTAATACTAAGATGTCAATTTCACCAACTAAATCAACATACTTATTGCTGAAAGGACAGCTAGTAAGAAACCCTACAGTTAGAATCGGGGGCTCACCAGTTCTCAGACGACAAGAGACTCGTTACTTGGGTGTCATCATCGATGAAAGGTGGAGCTTCGGAAGGCACATTGAGTCCGTAACCCAAAAAGCACTACAAGTACTCAATAACCTTATCTCCATAGGGCACAAAAGATTTCACCTACCACCCCACCTAATAAAGTTGTATCACAACAGTATACTAACTTCAATAGTGGGTTACGGATCGGGAGTCTGGGCGCACAGGCTCACAAGGGTAGTGCCTGCCATGACAGTGAGAAGAGTACAAAGAAACATGCTGTTCAGATCTGTGGGGGCTTACAGAACATCCCTGGCAAGTGGCCTATTAGTGATAATGGGGCTCTGTCCTCTAGATATCTAAATACGGGAACAAGCAGCATGGTACTGGGTCAAGAAAGGGAACGACATGAAAATAGAGAACATACTGGGAGCTTTGGCTAGGGACAAGGGTGAAATACGAAGAAGGGGCGAGGACTTATGGCAGGAATCTTGGGAAATGGATGAATCTGGCAGAAGAACCTTCGGATTCCTGCCAAATGTTAAAGAAAGGTTAGGTATGAGGTATTTCGAACCAACACGGGGTCTAATACATTTTCTCACTGGTCATGGGCCCTACCCGACATATCTATGTCGGTTTGGGAAAAGGGCTACACCTGAGTGTGACTGTGGCGCTTTGGAGGGCACTCCCGACCATGTGGTTTCCGAGTGCCCCCTTTTCGATGATGTAGCAGCTACATTAAGACAACAACTTCCAAACAACAACACATACGACCTATTAAGACACGAAGAGACTTTCGAAACTCTGAACAACTTGGCAAACGAAAAGTTCTGACTGCATACCTCAGGGACTTTCGCGACTAGAAACAACTGCTGAACGTGTCCTAGTACCCTAATCCTGTACCACCTGTGCGGGGACAGGTCGACTTTCAGTTGGAATCCGCCACGTGCAGGACTAGGGGGACCGGGGTATACCTATTCTTGACTAAGACAGCACCGAATTTGACGTCGGTTACTACAGTAGTTAGTAGCATTAGAAGTAGATACTAAATTAGGAACCTGCAGCTACACTCCTGGAAATTGAAATAAGAACACCGTGAATTCATTGTCCCAGGAAGGGGAAACTTTATTGACACATTCCTGGGGTCAGATACATCACATGATCACACTGACAGAACCACAGGCACATAGACACAGGCAACAGAGCATGCACAATGTCGGCACTAGTACAGTGTATATCCACCTTTCGCAGCAATGCAGGCTGCTATTCTCCCATGGAGACGATCGTAGAGATGCTGGATGTAGTCCTGTCGAACGGCTTGCCATGCCATTTCCACCTGGCGCCTCAGTTGGACCAGCGTTCGTGCTGGACGTGCAGACCGCGTGAGACGACGCTTCATCCAGTCCCAAACATGCTCAATGGGGGACAGATCCGGAGATCTTGCTGGCCAGGGTAGTTGACTTACACCTTCTAGAGCACGTTGGGTGGCACGGGATACATGCGGACGTGCATTGTCCTGTTGGAACAGCAAGTTCCCTTGCCGGTCTAGGAATGGTAGAACGATGGGTTCGATGACGGTTTGGATGTACCGTGCACTATTCAGTGTCCCCTCGACGATCACCAGTGGTGTACGGCCAGTGTAGGAGATCGCTCCCCACACCATGATGCCGGGTGTTGGCCCTGTGTGCCTCGGTCGTATGCAGTCCTGATTGTGGCGCTCACCTGCACGGCGCCAAACACGCATACGACCATCATTGGCACCAAGGCGCAAGCGACTCTCATCGCTGAAGACGACACGTCTCCATTCGTCCCTCCATTCACGCCTGTCGCGACACCACTGGAGGCGGGCTGCACGATGTTGGGGCGTGAGCGGAAGACGACCTAACGGTGTGCGGGACCGTAGCCCAGCTTCATGGAGACGGTTGCGAATGGTCCTCGCCGATACCCCAGGAGCAACAGTGTCCCTAATTTGCTGGGAAGTGGCGGTGCGGTCCCCTACGGCACTGCGTAGGATCCTACGGTCTTGGCGTGCATCCGTGCGTCGCTGCGGTCCGGTCCCAGGTCGACGGGCACGTGCACCTTCCGCCGACCACTGGCGACAACATCGATGTACTGTGGAGACCTCACGCCCCACGTGTTGAGCAATTCGGCGGTACGTCCACCCGGCCTCCCGCATGCCCACTATACGCCCTCGCTCAAAGTCCGTCAACTGCACATACGGTTCACGTCCACGCTGTCGCGGCATGCTACCAGTGTTAAAGACTGCGATGGAGCTCCGTATGCCACGGCAAACTGGCTGACACTGACGGCGGCGGTGCACAAATGCTGCGCAGCTAGCGCCATTCGACGGCCAACACCGCGGTTCCTGGTGTGTCCGCTGTGCCGTGCGTGTGATCATTGCTTGTACAGCCCTCTCGCAGTGTCTGGAGCAAGTATGGTGGGTCTGACACACCGGTGTCAATGTGTTCTTTTTTCCATTTCCAGGAGTGTACAAGCAATTTTGGCCTGCCCGGTGTCAGGGGCACGCTCATCGGGATTAGCTCGATGAGTTGGGCCTTGAAGTAGGTTCATATCTAGGCTGACACACCTGTAACGCTGCAGGCAGTTAGGAATTAACAAGTAGGTAGGAAAATTAACAACTAGGTAGTAGCGTATAGATTAACAATTGTAATCTGTCTATTAACATGTACTGTGTCACACTGTCTGTAGCTCGTAAACAAATATTGTAACACTGTAATAACAATAATAGCTGCTGATAACATATAATATTGTATTAACATTAGGACCCACTAATCACTAAGGTGGTGGGTTAATTTATATAACTATTATAGATATTATTGAAATAAAGATTTTAAAAAAGGATAAATATATCAATTTGGGATTAGGAACCCTGGACGGAAACGGCCAAGTCTAAAGTTATAAGCGAAATTCTTTCTGATACCGCTGACCATGGAACATATGTACCGGTAATGTTGTTGTTAAGATTATAGGCTAGGCAACTTCCAAAGGCGGTAGTACGGATTAACACAAAAAAATGTTTCTATCAAACATGGGCTCTTATGTTCACAGGTCTCACGGTATGCATTTTAGAGCCCAAGTTTACTAGACATATTTTTCTTGTTTTGGTCTATACTGCCACTTCTGAAAGTTGCATACCTTATAGTCTTAACAACAACAGCACTTGTACATGTATTCCACTGTCAGAGATATCAGAACGATTTTCGCCTGTAGCTTTCGATTCGGTCGTTTCTGGAGCAGGGTCTGTTACCTCACATAATACGTTAACCCTTTCCATCACTCCTGTAACATAACTTCCCGAGCGGCTGGAAGGCTGTCTCTAGGTAATTTTCAGTTTGATCAGTTAATTACGTAAGTGACCGTGTGGTGCATTCAGATGTGACAGTAGCCCGATGGTGGACTGCATGAGAAAGTGAAGGCATGCATACTCGTCGTCAAGGCTACCGTCGACCATGCCTGATCACCACAAGGGACACTAGCCGTATTGTGGACCAAGCGCATCGTAAAACCTCCGCATCTGCATCTTCCATCAGAGAAAAAGTAATGGACTCTCTCCAACATTCTATGACATCCTGCACCCACAGGTGAAGACTAGCAACAGCCGAACTAGGGAATTACCGCCCCATGCATACGCTGCCATTAACAACACAATGTAAACGGTTGTATCTGGACCGGTGCCTCGACCGGATTGCTAATAAATGGCGTTGTATTGTGTTACATTTATAGTTGATTGAGGAAGAGGGGGTTGGGTTGTTTGGGGACGTGACCAGACAGCGAGGTCATCGGTCTCATCGGATTAGGGAAGGACGAGAAGGAAGTCGGCCGTGCCCTTTTAAAGGAACCATCCCGACATTTGCCTGGAGCGATTTATGAAAATCACGGAACACCTAAATCAGGATGGCCGGACGTGGGATTCAACCGTCGTCCTCCCGAATGCGAGTCCAGTGAGCTAGCCACAGCGCCACCTCGCTCGGTGTTGTATTGTGTTCAGCGATGAGTCGCGGTTCTGCGCTACCGTAAATGAACCTCGTCGACGAGTGTGGCTTCGACCTGGGTAGAGGCGTCTTTCTTATAATGTTTTGGTGAGACGAAGTGGTATTATTGTTGGCATCATGATGTTGGAAGCATCGGGCATGACTTCAAGTCGTCGTTGGTAGTGATTGAGGAAACTCTGATGGCACGACGATTCGTCACAGAGATCCAGCGTCCGCATGTGTAATCTCTCATATGACGGTACTTTGGTGCCATTTTTTAAAAAAACAGTGCCGTCTACAGACACCACATGTATCTGGGGACCGTCTGCTTGATGATGATGTACTCCTGTGGATAGGAAGATCCCCACATCTGCCACTGATAGAATGTGAAGCGAGCTCGGGCGTCAACTCAGTCCGAGTTCCAGTATTAAGGAGGTCAAGCATCATTTAAAACAGATGTGGTCCAACCTGCATTATGAGACGATACAACACTTTTATGAGACCCTTCCCAACCGATTCAGTATGCCCATCCAGGTCAGAGATGGTACAGTGTCGTAATATAAGTGGGCTCATACTTCCAGGTTCTTTGGGAATTTGACTCGAATTCTTAATAACTGAAATAACATCACGTACCCTCTCAACCCTTGACTATTTATTTCTTCCTCCTATCCTTCTGGGCGCTCCACTTTTTGTTAGGAATTGTACTTGTGTTTAAACTTTAACTGGTCCTGAAAATATAGTTGACCAAGTACTACACCTTATCTAAACGGTCTAATAGTTCGCTAGCACTCAGCTGACGTATTCACTAGGTCCAGAAACATTCCTTCGCATTTTTTCCGTATAATTATGCTATCTACTTGAAGAATAAGGAAGGAAGGAACGAAGATTATCGTCCCATCGACAATAACCTCATTACAAACGGAGCACAAGCTCGGATTACGGAAGGATCGGGAACAAAATCGGCCGTGCCTTTCCAAAGGAACTATCTCGGAATTGACGTTAAGTGATTTAGGTAAATCACGGAAAAACTAAACCATGACGGCCGGACGCGGATTTGAACCGTCGTCATCCCGAGTGCGACTCCAGTGCGCTAACCAAAGAGCTATCTACTGGAATTTAGGAATATCGTTTTTATTTCATCACTGTTTAATGGTGATTTCCTAATTAAACATACTGGAGTAACTTGAGTACATTTATTAATATATCCTCATCTTTAGTTACTTAACAGTAATTTGTCACACATATTGAATATGTTTTTGGTAGTGTGTACACTGTAGTTGGATGCTACATTACTTATCTCCCAAGAGAACGGAGAAAGCGAAGAAGGTATTTTACATAATACAGGAATTTACCTGCATTTATGTTGATCGTAAGTTCGAAGCACTCTTTGCTGGTTTAGTTACAACACGAAATGCAGACGCTGACTACAATGAGAGTAATTTGTCTAAACAATGATGGAATTTCAGCTATACAGCTCGCATGTAAACCACCACGTGCTCCCATGCTCGGTTTATTCTTTTATCTCGGGTAGGAAGCGCCGTCTGTTCTCCGCGGGGTTGAGATACGCTCCATCGCAGCAGCATTCTCCTGGGGTGAGCTGCCGTTCGAACTGTCCCCGTGAAAGCTCCGCGCCACAGGGATATAGCATTACGGTAACTTAGTTTTTCCTACACAGCAGAAACAAGAAGGGTGAGTAAATGCCATCGCGGGCCCTAAAAATACGCATCAGCACAAGATCTTTTACCGACAGTGACTCCCAGCAGACACACGTGCCGACAGAATCCGATCATACTCATAAAAGGTTTCTAAGGCTGCAGTTCGAAATTCTCTTAATAGTGCTTATTATTTCGCAGAATAACGCCAATAAATAGACAGATCATCGGAGGTAGAGGTGTCCACTGACGGAAGGATCGGATCGACTGGCACGTTCTTTGACCGTCGCCACAACCGGAAGGAAAGTGGACCGACATAGTGACTTACATCGCAGCGGGCAGCCACAAGCCACCACGCAAATGCGTACCTTCGGTCTTCAGGTAGATCTGGTGACCCAAAACGGAAAACATGACAGGACTCATCTCCTCACTATCGTAGTCCATAGAAGACAGAAACAGCGTATGATGTCGTTATGTTGAAACCGACATTTCGATCAACTGACTGGTGACGACATCATTTTGCAGGCGACTTCTAGCAGACTGTTTAATTAATCTTTATATTAATTATAGTACTTTCCGTAAAGCTTTCTACAGGGCTATTACAAATGATTGAAGCGATTTCATAAATTCACTGTAGCTCCATTCATTGACATATAGGCCTATTTCGCTTACGTCAATCTGTTGTAGAACAATGGAACATGTTTTATGTTCTCGTATTATGACGTTCTTAGATAATACAAATCTCCTTCATCATAACCAACATGGATTCCGCAAACAGAGATCATGTGAAACTCAGCTCGCCCTATTTGTCCAAGAAATTCACAGTGCCGTAGACACTGGCGAGCAGATTGATGCCGTATTCCTGGACTTGAGGAAGGCATTTGATACGGTTCCGCACTTACGTTTAGTGAAAAAAATACGAGCTTACGGAATATCGGACCAGGTTTGTGATTGGATTCAGGATTTCCTAGAAGAAAGAACACAACATGTCATTCTTAACGGTTCAAAATCTGCAGATGTAGAGGTAATTTCGGGAGTACCGCAAGGAAGCGTGATAGGACCTTTATTGTTTACAATATACATAAATGACTTAGTTGACAACATCGGTAGCTCCGTGAGGCTATTTGCAGATGACACGGTTGTCTACAAGAAAGTAGCAACATCAGAAGACTCGTACGTACTCCAGGAAGACCTGCAGAGGATTAATGAATGGTGCGACAGCTGGCAGCTTTCCCTAAACGTAGATAAATGTAATATAATGCGCATACATAGGGGCAGAAATCCATTCCAGTACGATTATGCCATAGGTGGTACATCATTGGAAGCGGTAACGACCGTAAAATACTTAGGAGTTACTATCCGGAGCGATCTGAAGTGGAATGATCACATAAAACAAATAGTGGGAAAAGCAGGCGCCAGGTTGAGATTCATAGGAAGAATTCTAAGAAAATGTGACTCATCGACGAAAGAAGTAGCTTACAAAACGCTTGTTCGTCCGATTCTTGAGTATTGCTCATCAGTATGGGACCCTTACCAGGTTGGATTAATAGAAGAGATAGACATGATCCAGCGAAAAGCAGCGCGATTCGTCATGGGGACATTTAGTCAGCGCGAGAGCGTTACGGAGATGCTGAACAAGCTCCAGTGGCGGACACTTCAAGAAAGGCGTTACGCAATACGGAGAGGTTTATTATCGAAATTACGAGAGAGCACATTCCGGGAAGAGATGGGCAACATATTACTACCGCCCACATATATCTCGCGTAATGATCACAACGAAAAGATCCGAGAAATTAGAGCAAATACGGAGACTTACAAGCAGTCGTTCTTCCCACGCACAATTCGTGAATGGAACAGGGAAGGGGCGATCAGATAGTGGTACAATAAGTACCCTCCGCCACACACCGTAAGGTGGCTCGCGGAGTATAGATGTAGATGTAGATGTAGATGGTCACGACACACTACAGATACATAGAAAAACTCATAAAGTTTTGTTCGGCTGAAGCCGCACTTCAGGTTTCTGCCGCCAGAGCGCTCGAGAGCTCAGTGAGACAAAATGGCGACAGGAGCCGAGAAAGCGTATGTCGTGCTTGAAATGCACTTACATCAGTCAGTTATAACAGTTCAACGACACTTCAGGACGAACTTCAACAAAGATCCACCAACTGCTAACTCCATTCGGCGATGGTATGCGCAGTTTAAAGCTTCTGGATGCCTCTGTAAGGGGAAATGAACGGGTTGGCCTGCAGTGAGCGAAGCAACGGTTGAACGCGTGCGGGCAAGGTTCACGCATAGTGATGTGGAAGATTCAGTGTTTAAACCTCCTCTACCAAGAAACGTGCCAGAAGTGCGAGCTCGCATCAACAATGCTTTCGAACTCATTGATGGGGACATGCTGCGCCGAGTGTGGGAGGAACTTGATTATCGGCTTGATGTCTGCCGAATCACTAAAGGGGCACATATCGAACATTTATGAATGCCTAAAAAAACTTTTTGATTTTTTGTATGTGTGTGCAAAGCATTGTGAAAATATCTCAAATAATAAAGTTATTGTAGAGCTGTGAAACCGCTTCAATCATTTGTAATAACCCTGTATATCACAGTGGTGAAATCTTGTGCAAAGACTGGTTGCACCGAAAGATATGTGAAAAGAAGCAGTACCTCTTTGCGAATGTAATGTTGTTTTAAAAAGGTAAAAAAGTTAGTGAACACATTTTTCGAGTTTAAGTCACTGAATTTACAGGCTGAAGCTAAGGAGGGATGGAGAAGTCTAAGTTCTGATGAATAGCGCGTGGCAGGAGTTGGAGCGCACAAGCTTACAGTGCGACCATCGGCTCGAGACGTCAGAACCCCAGAAGCTCTGCTTACATTCTACGTTGCAGATCAGAAAACAACTGAATTTGGTAATATGACTGTATCAGAAAATGTCATGACCAGGCCTGCGATCTAGTAACTGCGTAGTTATCCGTCTTTATGTAACTCGAGGCAAAGGATGAAGTTAACTCGAGCAGCGACGCCTATATAAGACAATAAGTGTCTGGCACAGTTGTTAGATCGCTTACTGCTGCTACAATGGCAGCTTATCAAGGTTTAAGTGAGTTTCAACGTGGTGTTAGAGTCGGCGCACGAGTGATGGGACACAGCGTCTCCCAGGTAGAGAAGAAGCGGAGATTTTCACGTACCACCAATTCACGAGTGTACCTTAAATATCAGGAATACGGTAAAACACCAAATCTCCGACATCGCTGCAGCTGAAAAAAGATACGGCAAGAACGGGACCAAGGACGACTGAAGAGAATCGTTCAACGTGACGGAAGTGCAACCCTTCCGCAAATTGCTGCAGATTACAATGCTGGGCCATCAACAAGTGTCAGCGTGCGAACCATTCAACGAAACATCATCGATATGAGCTTTCGGATCCGAAGGCCCACTCGTGTACCCTTGATGACTGCACGACACAAAGCTTTACGACTCGCTTGGGCCGTCAACACCGACATAGGACTGTTTATGACTGGAAACATGTTGCCTGATCGGACGAGTCTCGTTTCAAATTGTATCGAGCGGATGCACGTGTACGGGTATGGAGACAACCTCATGAATCCACGTACCATGCATGTCAGCAGGTGGTGGAGGCTCTGTAATGCTGTGGGGCGTGTGCAGTTGGAGTGATATGGGACCCCTGATAATTTTAGATACGACTCTTGACATGTGACACGTACGTAAGCATCCTGTCTTATCATCTGCATCCATTCATGTCCATTGTGGATTCCGACTGACTTGGGCAATTTCAGTAGGACAATGCGACAGCCCACAGGTCCGGAATTGGTACAGAGTGGCTCCAGGAACATTCTTCTGAGCTTAAACACATCCGCGGGCCACCAGATTCCCCAGACATGAACATTACTAAGCATATCTGGGTTTCTTTGTAACGTGCTGTTCAGAAGACATTTCCATCCCCTCGTACTATTACGGATTTATGGCGAGTCCTGCAGGATTCATGGTGTCAGTTCCCTGCAGCACTATTTCAGACATTAGTCGAGTCCATGCCACGTAGTGTTGCACCACTTCTGCGTGCTCGCGGGAGCCCTACGCGATATTAGGCAGGTGTACCAGTTTCTTTTGCTCTTCAGTGTATTTCCACCTGGTGTCAAGAGATAATTATATCATTCATCGTCTGTGCCTCATTATCTGGTGTAAATATGTAAGGCTCAGAAGAATAACAACACTACATTCACAAAGAGAGCTTCTAAACTGTATCCTGGAAGCCGAACTTCTTAATAAAGTGTCTTCATAGCAAAACCCAGGATCCAAATGAGTCTCTAAATTTACTCATATGGAAACGATAAACTAAAACAGCATTTTTCGTTTGCTACAGTTGTCAGAAATAGACTTATGGTACAGTTCGTGTATTTGACGATGGGAACGTACGGAGGATGAATGTGTGAGAGAGAATGGGCATTAATATAGAAAATTTCACTCAAAACATCGTGACAAAAGTAGAGTCACAGCACCTCGCTACAGCTGAAAAGTCAGTTCAGGACCTGGTAAACGAAATAAGGCAGAAAATAAGAAACCAGGAGAGAAGCCTTGAAGTATAAGAGGACCCTGAGCACAGATCTGGGGCCTTCTGAAGAGGTGATATAAGAAAAAAGTTAGGTTAAGGTCAAAATTGCATTTCCCTAAAATTATGTTTGTAAAGTTTATGTATCTTTTTCACAGAATCTATAAAGACTACAATTATGAAATTTTGCGCATTTGTTTCTATAAACTCAATAAATGTTTTCTCAAGAGTAAAATTTTGAAATTCAGGATGTAAGCTAAGATACGGGGCTGGGAACTTTGTATGAATTTTATATTATACTTACAGGATTATAATTTAAAAAATTATTAAAATTCTTCTATTCGATATATGCAAAGAAACCTGTTGCGATAAGATTATTACGTACAAATCGATTAAACAGAGAAAAGTTTGTAGAAATCTCTTGATTAATTTATGAGAAAAAAGGACAGATATTATCTTTTGGATATAAAACTTTTAAATTCCATAAAAAAGTTAATTATTTGTAATCCAAGGACACTAACAGTAAATGTGTCAATTTCTTGTAAAGCATGGTACAAACATTCACTGCCGTATCTTCTTAATTATGAATTTGTTTCATCTTTTAAATAGTGTATGTTTTTTACGAACGTGCTCTCTTAAGAGAAATACCGTGCTAATATGACATACAAACGGAGATGGGTAGTGTTACACTATGAAACACCTATCCGATATTTATCAAATTTCAAGGACATACTCATCATACATGAGGTGTTAAGTGATTGAACATTCAATCTATTTGGAACTGATGCCCATGAACACCAACATGAGGAGTGATCACTCGGCCACACATACACCCTTGGATTCTTTGTGGCACTGACGTCATCCGTGATCTTGTGGGACACATGTTTTTCAGTTGAGGAAGACAGCTGTCTGTATGCTGGTGTGAAAGTATCGTCTTCCCATTGCATGCTACACATACTCTGTGATTGAAAAACCTGAACAGTGGGCAGTGTCTGTACATGCCTCAGGCCGTTTGTGGTGTGAACTCCAGTGCGGGATCTTGCACTATATTGCTGGAATATGCTATTTCATACCCTGCTCATGATGGGTATGACAACGGGATTACCAGTCTTACTATCTAGCGAGCATTCAGCCCCGCTTCATTCCCAATAGCTCCCCGCAACATGACCCAAGACTTAGAGAAATATGGGTCTCGAGAGTCACTTTGATCAGTGACCATTCACCATTTCATCTGTCAATCGATATGCTTAGCCGCAAACAGAAGCTAAACATATCGCTAAACGCCACAGAATGTCATTCAGTGTCCCAAATGGTTCAAATGGCTCTGAGCACTATGGGACTTGACAGCTGTGGTCATTAGTCCCCTAGAACTTAGAACTGCTTAAACCTAACTAACCTAAGGACATCACACACATCCATGCCCGAGGCAGGATTCGAACCTGCGACCGTAACAGTCGCACGGTTCCGGACTGCGCGCCTAGAATCGCGAGACCACCGCGGCCGGCTCAGTGTCCCAGTTGACCCTGCACGCAGAACAGCTTAAGACTTCAATCCAGCTTCAGGTAATCTGTTCGCGACGGTTCGTGGTGTCACTATTCCTGTCTGCCTGTCAGCCTCTCAGCTGCTGCCAAATATATATTCGTCAGAGACAGTATAGTAGTCCTATAGTCTTCTCAGAGTGCAGTCCATCTGAAAGTATCCGTACCTACTCCTCTTGCCCTGAATCCATCTCGTGACCACTTATTCCACAGCATCTGAATTACTGCCAACTGTTCGATCAGTCGATATGAAGCTTCCATGCTCCTCATGTCAATGATTCGGCTTTTCTCAATGTACGAAAGATGGGTAAAAGCTGCATGTGCACATTATGTGTAGACTGTGTGTTACCATGTCCTTGTGAGAAGGTCCATTGACGTTTCATACAATCAATAAAAATCACGTATTTATACTCTCCTTCGCCGGTAGGAATGTCTCCTTTCTGCCTTGAAAATAACATCTACATCTACGTCTACATGATAACCCTTCAATTCAGAAGTAAATGCCTGGCAGAGGTTTCATCGAACCTCCTTGAAGCTATTTCTTCACCATTGCATTCTCTAAGAGCGTGCCGGAAAACCAAACACTTAAATCTTTCCGTGCGAGCTTTGATTTATTTTATTTTATTATGACCAATTCCCCCCATGTAGGTTGGCGCCAACATGTTTTCTCATTCTGAGGAGAAAGTACGTACACTACAAGCCCGTACAGGACCTGCAACATGCGGTCGTGCATTATCCTGCTGAAATGTAGGCTTTCGCAGGGATCGAATGAAGGGTAGAGTCACGGGTCGTAACACATCTGAAATGTAACGTCCACTGTTCAAAGTGCCGACAATGCGAACAAGAGGTGATCGAGACGTGTAACCAATGGCACCCCATACCATCACGCCGGGTGATACGCCAGTATGACGATGACGAACACACGCTTCCAATGTGTGTTCACCGCGATGTCGCCAAACACGGATGCGACCATCATGATGCTGTACTCGTTGAGTACACCATCGCAGACGATACTCTCTGTGATGCAGCGTCAACGGTAACCGCAGCCATGGTCTCCGAGCTGATAGTCCATGCTGCTGCAAACGTCGTCGAACTGTTCGTGCAGATGGTTGTTGTCTTGCAAGCGTCCCCATCTGTTGACTCAGGGATCGAGACGTGACTGCACGCTCCGTTACAGCCATGCGGATAAGATGCCTGTCATCTCGACTGCTAGTGATAGAGGCCGTTTGGATCCAGCACGGCGTTCCATATTACCCTCCTGAACCCACCGATTCCATATTCTGCTAACAGTCATTGGATCTTGACCAACGCGTGCAGCAATGTTGCGATACGGTAAACCGCAATCGCGATAGGCTACAATCCGACCTTAATCAAATACGGAAAAGTGATGGTACGCATTTCTCCTCCTTACACGAGGCACCACAACAACGTTTCATCAGGCAACGCCGGTCAACTGCTGTTTGTGTATGAGAAATCGTTTGGAAACTTTCCTTGTGTCAGCACGTTGTAGGTGTCGCCACCAGCGTCAACCTTGTGTGAATGCTCTGAAAAGCTAATCATTTGCATATCACAGCATCTTCTTCCAGTCGGTTAAATCTACCGTCTGCAGCACGTCATCTTCGTGGTGTAGCAATTTTAATGGCGAGTAGTGCATTTGAAATTTTCTGAGAAGATCCTGCCGCAATGAAAAACGTCTTTTGTTTTAATGATTGCCATCCCAAATCGTGTATCATATCCGTGACACACTCTCCCCTATTTCGCGGTAATACGAAACGAGCTGCCATTCTTTGACCTTTTTCGATGGCCTCCGTCAGTCCTATCTGATGCGGATCCCACACTGTTCAGCAATACTCTTGAAGAGAACGGACAAGCCTAGTGTAGGAAGTTTCTAGGTGCTCTGCCAACAAATCGCAATATTTGGTTCGCTTTCACAACAACATTTTCTGTGTAATCGTTCGAGTTTAGGTTATTCGTTATTGTAGTCCCTAAGTATTTAGTTTAATTTACAGCCTTCAGAGTTATGTGATTTGCTGTGTAACCGAAATTTAGCGGATTCCTTAGAGTACTCATGTGCACGACTTCACATTTTTGATTATTTAGAGTCAGTTGCCACTTTTCGTGCCATACAGTTATCTTGTGTCAATCATTTTGCAATTCATTTTGATCGTCTGATGACATTACGAGACGAAAAATGACAGAGTCAGCTTCAAACAGTCTAAATGGGCTGCTCAGATTGTAGATCAAGAAGAGCAGAGGTACCATAACGCTTCCTTGGAGAACGCCAGATATTCCTTCTAATTTACTTTATAACTTTCCGTCAACTACTACGGACTTTGACAGGAAATCACAGAACCAGTCTTAAAATTGGGACGATACTCCACAGGTACGCAATTTGATTAGAAGTCGCTTGTGAGGAACGGTGTCAAAAGCCTTCTAGGAATTAAAACAATAAGCTCGGATACGGGCGAATTTTTAATCTTCACGATCCACTGGCGTTTAAATACTGGATTACCAGTTCGTTAGGAATCGGGCGAGGTGTTCATGGTGTAAGAATTTCCATTTCTGCCAATGTATATAGAAGTAAAGTTTAATCTATATGGGTAATAACATACTCATCTGTGAGATCCGAAACAATGTCCGAAAGAAGAAAAGTCACAACAAATGGCTCTGAGCACTATGGGACTTAACTTCTAAGGTCATCAGTCCCCTAGAACTTAGAACTACTTAAACCTAACTAACCTAAGGACATCACACACATCCATGCCCGAGGCAGGATTCGAACCTGCGACCGTAGCGGTCGCGCGGTTCCAGACTGTAGCGCCTTTAACCGCTTGGCCACCACGGCCGGCAAAGTCACAACACAATCTTTTATTAGGACATGCCATGATAAACTGCTGTTGAATCGGTAGACTAGACATGCATCATAAACGTTTAAATTAAACAGTCTGCATTAACAGCTTATAACTGACCACAGTCAGAAAATTATTCTGTAACCTGTGATCGCGACAAGGAATAACTTCCGAATACATAATGTTTCCGTTGAACACGAAATTAAATGCTAAAATAAATACAAGAGAAACAAGTACGTTAACAGCATGCTGCATGTGTGGTGAGATGTTCTACGAAAATCCACACATCTCTCCGAATGAACAAGATAACCGATGTGATGTAGAAATTGTAGAAATTAGAGTCGGAAGAATCGTCGGAAGACTACCAATGAATGCAAACTTCAAGCAGTGGTGTGAGACCAGCGCCTATAACCCAACCCGTAGTATGGTAGTTCGCGCGATGCAGAATGAGCCACACCCTGGTCAAGCACCGACGCCGGCGTAACGATCGATCGTCGGGCGAACCCATCAAGTTTTTTGGCGGTTTCCCACACTCGCCCAGGCGGCCGCCCTGCACACTCTCTAATTTCTGCTCTGATATACAGTACTAAATCAGCTAAACTATGGAAACAAACACAACAATGGTTATACGGTTGACGAAAGGTTAAGTGTAGTACTGTCTTGCAAAACTTAGCATCATGTGACGACAAGAAGAGCATTCAACTGCAGGTATAAGCACAAAATCGATAAGAGTGTCCATATCTTACTGGAACTCTCTAATAAACAGAACTGTGCAAGTACTGAGAAAACTATTTGGACGTTCTATTGCAATAAACTGCAATATTTGTTCAAAAGGTTCAAATGACTCTGAGCACTATGGGACTTAACATCTGAGGCCATCAGTCCTCTAGACATAGAACTACTTACACCTAACTAACCTAAGGACAACACAAACATCCATGCCCGAGGCGGTATTCGAACCTGCGACCTTAGCAGCAGCGCGGTTCCGGACTGAAGCGCCTAGAACCGCTCGGCCACAACGGCCGGCTGTAGTATTTGTGTATTTGGTCAGTTAAATAAATCATTCCTGGTCTCCATTAGCGTAGGCTGAGTATATTTGATTTCTATGCTGCATGCATATTCATACCTCCCTATATCAGGCACAACAGTAATAGACTATCTTAATCACTTTCGACTACTGATGCTCGCACTGACATCAACTTAAAATACGACTAAACAGTAGATATAGGGATAAGAGCTACAGATGGTTAGAAGATAAATTAAAGTGCTGAAAGGAGAAAAAGTAATTCGACATCATTCAATTCTACATAGAATATGGTAAAAACTGTTGCTAACAGCAGTTAGTCCTAGGCCTCTGTAGAAACGAACCGTCTCTAGCGATTAGAAATGATACACGTCATTTCCATATTCATGATAGGTCGTCTGACTAAGAATATTGGGCTATATCGCTGTGGTCAGTCTGTCCAGAATAACGTAAGACGTTTTATGTCGTCTGAAAGACCGTTACTCTTCGTGATGATTATGAACCGTCTACTGGATAGTGTACTGAGATCCATGTGGTTCGTCGTTGACCATGCAGTTGGATACAAGAAAGTCGGAGATCCAGAAATTGTTATGTAATGGAGGAAGTCTTACAAAGGATCGAGATTTGTACCAGGGAGTGGCCATTGACACTGCATGCACGATTTAACGTGCTGCTCCTATATAGATGTAAATGCTCACAGTTTCATTACGACACTGGAGATATATCACTGCAAACAATCATGTCCTTAAAATGTCTACGATTATGTGACTGGAGGAATTTAAGTTGGAGTGGCCATGAAAAATAATTGTAGTAAGGGATGACACCTAACTGTTGCAAGAGCTTTAAGAATGATTTGCGTACCACATCGGTTGTTGTGCTTGCTCAGTATCCCTCGCAAGACGGTAATCCTTACGAACTGGGATTAATCGAAGAGACAGATAAAAAGAGCTGGCAGTTTGTCGCGCGTTCGTTTGGCCAGCATTACTGAAGAGAGAAACTAATTTACTAATTTCATGGGCAGACACTACAACGGAGACATAGCGTGTCCTTAGGGGCGTTATTGTTAAAACTTCCAAGAAAAGTCAGACATAGCTTTCCCCAGCGTATACCTTATTTAATGACCATTAGCGTAAAATAGGAGACATTCGAGCTTAACCTGACGCTTACCGGGAGTCATTTGCATGTACCATTCTGGAGTTGGTCATAAGAAAAGATGAGGTGAGGGGGCGGAGGGGGGGGTGGTGTGAGTTAATCGTACACTATATGCCTCACGTCATTTACAGTAAATTTTCTTGCTGGCTTTAAGTGTGAATGAACATGTAGAAACGAACTGATTGACGGAGAGGGTACGACACAGCCCTATTTTGGAGAAGCTAAGTTCATATTCGTACTTATTTTTATATTTTGGGATTTTCCCGAATCGCTTGAAGCGAGTATCGGGATGATTCCTTTGCCAAGATCGTGGCCAATTTCTTTTCTTATCCTGTCCGCGGTTTTTCGCCATCGCTAATGATCTCTATGTCATCCACGTGTATAACTCTAACCTTTCGGCCTTCATTTTCAGGATGGTAGATTTTTTCTACATCCTTCGCCACAGAAGTAGTGGTTTTCAATATAGCAATGTTGATCAAGCTCTGAAGGTGTGATGTTCCATTTATTGAGAGCTTAAATAAAGTCCACACGTTAGTGTGAGTAACAGCTTTCGCCATTACCGTGTAACAGATACAAAATGTTATTTGGAGCAGGACGAGGAAAATAGCACGAACGGAAGAAGAGGCGCAGAGTAGACGCAGACAAACAGGGCTCGCCGGGTGCTCTGCCTTCAGCAGCAATTAGCAGGCCGTTAATTTCTGAGCGGGAGGCGCGCCTCTTCTGGAGAACAACTCCCCTTGCCCTGACGGCCGCTTTTCAGTCGCACTACCCCCAAACCATTCTTCTGTGCGTTTCTTCACCCACTCTCGTCGAAGACTCTGTATTTCGTAATATTATCATTTACCGAGGAATTAATTTACAGTTTCCTAACTAGCTAAGCAACAATTAAGTGTTGCAGTTAAAAATAATTAACATTATTCGGTGCCAGTGAACCGAGCTCAACGTCAGTGGCACATCTACGGATACAAAAATTTCTATCGTCTAGTTTAGTACAAATCTGTGTTTAGTGCTCGAGTTAAAACATAACCTGTGCCTGAAGTTAAATCCAAATATGCCCTGTTATCTTTAACATCTCGCCCGAAGGCAGTAAGTCATGAAAGTCGCTGTTATTTTCACGTTTTTTTTTTGTTTTTTTTTCTGAACAGCACTTCAGCACTGTAACGGAAATGATAACAGACCTATGTATAACTTCGCATCAGCATTTCTAAACAAAAAGACCATTGCGATGTGCTAGAAGGCCTCTGATTGTATAGAGACCGTCCAAGCTTTTCGACACGTATGTCGAAAACATGTGGAACATTAACTGGCAGACCTTTTCAACTGCAGTGTCATCTAACACAGCACGAGTTTTAGACAACCCTATATGGTTAGAAGTAACTGTGAACACTTTGTTATATTCGTCTGTTTGATCTTCAAAGTACCTCATTTACCCAATCACAGTAAAATGGCGTGTGATGGAGTGATGCGCAGTGGCAAGGAACAGTGTAACACGAACGCTCGAGCCAATAGCCTCATTCTGCCGCGCCTGCCTCGAGCGTGCACTATGGGGAGCATGTGCATTATTTAGCGTTGAATGTCATGTTACTCTAGGTACGGTGAGTCGCAGCAGTGTTTATTATGAATGGCGTAAAGGAAACACTACAAGTATTACGTTAAGCAGCGACAGCGATAGTTTTCCGAATATATAAGTTGTCCTAGGGAGAGTCAAAAGCAGAACCTAGGTTCGCCAGGCAACACCACACCACAAAGTATTCTCTGTCCTGCTCTGTGCACAACAGTCGCATTCATACTTGCACAACACTATAGGATGACTGCGACTAGAATGGTTACGCTGTGTTTACTTCAGAAGTATCTCGTTGTTCACTCCTTTCTTTTCCTCATCTCTGATATGAAGTACATCTCTCCACGTCATAAAACAAACACAATATCTGTCTTACCTAGTATCATGTCTGAACCCATCCTCATAACAAGGGTATTAGCTTCTTAAACAAGCAACACAAAATTCCTTGCAAAATCTAACACCGTGTTGCATTTGAGATATGTCTGAAGCACATTTTTTTCTTATTTTGTTAATTTCTCTATGAAAATTTTGTGTAATGTCATTTCTGTTTCCCTAACAGAAATGCAAACGCTCAATTCCTCTAGAAATAATCTTATTTTCCTTTTTCAGTCCGTCAATTCGTACTGATTTTTCACCTTAGTTATTTGGTTCTATAACACTACATCCACACGTTCACCTCTCTCTTCCTCTACTGCCATCTCTTCCCTCACGTCAGCTGCTATACATTGCTACTAAATACCGAAGTCTTTATGAAAGTGTAATTGTTAGTTATTTACATTGGTACTAATGCTGTTACTGTTTCGAGACTAAATTTTCACTTTGTAGCCGAGTCTGCGCTGACTCCAGGTTCCACTCCTGGTCCGGCACACAGTTTTAATCTGCCAGGAGTTTTCACTGTTACTGTTATTCGTGTTATTACTTTTTTCAGATACTAGATAAATTACTAAAATTAAGACGTATCTCAACATATGTGCTACAAGCAACGTCCTGGTAAAAATCGGCACCGCCTGAATGGATGTAAGATAAACCTGCCTAAACCTAATATTGGCAGGATAAATGAATCTGTTCAAGAATAGAAAGATATTCAAAGAACTCTGCAAAGTATTAGTGCTAATGAATCGTCAGTGAGGTGTGAGGTAACCTAATTTTCCCGTACAGTGTTTCGGACTCATCAGAGCGTCTAATGCTGATAGCATTACTCTTCATTTTTCACTCATTATAGTATACAGGATGATACTTGGCAGACTACAGTTTGCGCTGATGACGCCTGCTTGTACTGCTAAAGTATCTCTCGAGCCAAATTTCTCAGATTTCTAAGGTGTAGAGCAATGGACAGGATTTTCACAGAATTAAAGAGAACACACTGGAGTAAATACACGTTTCTGAGGGCTGCCTTTCGATCCACAAGGGAATGGTGCAATACGACATGTCGCAACCATCCTGAAATTTTTCACACTGGAAGAATACACCAAAAGAAATGCACTGTCAAAAATTTAGCTGATAAGGCGCAATTAAAGTTTAAAAAAAACATTTAAAGTTGTTCATTTTTGTCGCCTGAAGAACTTCTTGTAGCTGCGGTTTGTACAGCCTTTCCTGCCTAGCGCGCCATCCGGCGAATGAGCAGAAACTGTCGTGACAAGCGAAAATAGCGCCGCGTAGCGCGAATTCAAATGTGCACACATGCGAAATTTAAGCAATTAAACCATACCAAAAGTGTCTCGAATCGTCAATTTTTTGAATAACATGCAGTTCATATTGACAGCTGAAGTATTGCGTAAGTACCTCTTACAACACCGACAGAGGAAATCAACTCAAGGCACTGTATTACATTACAGACGATTTCCATCAGTCGGGACTTTAATTTGCTGATGTGAATCACTTTGTAAAAAAATCTTGTAGCATAATTCATAAGATAGTTTTTGAATACTACGTATTTTACTAACAATGAAGTAGTTCCTTGTTTGTTCACTGTTGTTTATTCACAAAAATACGTAGTTTGTATTGGATGAAGAAAAAAACATTTTCCTTAGAGATTGTACACCTGATAATGGAAAAATTAATGCTTTCGGGCCCTTCATAGTAATTACTAGATTTATTTAGACTCAACTGGGATGAAGTAAGAAATGGTCATGGCCGTTGTTCTGCATATTGTGCTGCGTACCAGGCATTCTTGATCAAATTCGAAAACGTGATGCAAACTGACAATGCACAAATAACTAATGTTTAACAATACTGTTGCCCTGATAAACCTGAAATGACAAAGAACTTCCGGAAATTATGTTGTCCGGCAATTTTCTGAAAAATGCTTTACACTATAGAAAAATTTATCTACTGAGTGGTTGACTCATATTATTAACTGCAGGTGGACTCCGAATTACGTTCTCTTTTCGTCCTCCTAAAGACAGGCCAAGAGTCCAACGAAAACAATGAATTATTTTCTTTAATTAGCAAAACAATCCTTGTTTGAACCATAATTCACAAAACTGTCAGAGTTACTTCCTCTTTCTTCTAATGAGTCCACTATTTGTAACGAAATGTCGACATCATTCGAATCAGTTAACTAATAAATAACACATACGTGTGTCTTCAGGAGAAGTAGATGAAAAAAAATTTGCTCTGAGCACTATGGGACTTAACATCGGAGGTCATCAGTCCCCTAGAACTTAGAACTACTTAAACCTAACTAACCTAAGGACATCACACACATCCATGCCCGAGGCAGGATTCGAACCTGCGACCGTAGCGGACACGCGGTTCCAGACTGAAGCGCCTAGAGCCGCACGGCCACACCGGCAGGCCTGCTGCTAATTATTATGGATATTAAAGGAGCAGCAAATTCGAGCAATTAGTTATTGTGAACAACTGTGTCAGTGAAACTGCTAGCGGCAACTGAAATTCGCTTAACAAATTACGCGTATGATCGCGTTGTGCCGTGTTATCTGTTTACCGAAATGCCGTCAATCTACAATATGTGCGTGCCGTGTTGCACATGCACGTTCAGCTACAGCTATAAGGGGTACATTATTCCAGCTGCCTGACGAGTTACGAATTTACCTATTTACAACTTTTAAAAAAATGTTTGCAATGAGTTATAGCAGTTAAAATTTGACCGTTGTGTTTCTTTCGGCACACTCTTCCTACATAAAAAATTTCCGCGCAGGTTTCGACTTGTCGGATTGAACAGTTCTGTTGTTAGTTTTAGAGAAGTTCCATTTACTTTTGTTTCACATCTTTCTGTAACTTCTATACGTTTTATAAGAGTCCCAACTTTCAAGAAGGGAATTCTGTCGATGCCCTCTTAATTGGTGCTACCAATTCAGCACACGCAAATCAACTAGAGTTATCTAAAGATTCTGTGGTAACATTTCCTTCTCTGCCAGCTAGCAGTGAACTAGTGTCACTGGTAATCTGTTCTCTCTAGTAGCTTGTGTTTGTGATTTTAAGACGTTTGGTAGCTCAAATCCGTATCTCTTATTTGCGAACTGAGCTTGTCATACGATTTTAATATTACAACAGCTTTAGGAACTTTATGCTCGCCATTTGATGCCTTTGGGTTAATTATTACTAAAGCATTACTCAGATTTCGTTTGTAATAATAGGGAAGAACTTGTTAATACTCAGAATCACTACATGGTCAAAACTTTATTTCTGTATCAACTTTTAGAGAACATTTGACCAACTAGAAACAGTCGAATTACTTCGTGTGTCATTAGCTTCGCACTGAATGACCAACTAACGAAGCAAAGCAGAGTGTTCCTGAGCTTAGGAAGAGAATTTGATTAGTGAAATACTAAGAATACTTTCTGCTATGTTTAACAGTGTACAAAAAAACGTTTTTCAAAGAATAAATATGACGAGTAAGTTGTCGTGTGACTATTGTAGACGTACGCTTTACCACGCAATATCTGTTATCAGTTTTCTATTTTGTCTGAGGCAAAGTGCAAGATAAAAAACAGACGGCATCATAATAAAATTCAGAACTGAGTATTTTGGTAAGAGAGAGCCTTAACCATTTTATAAATAGGTACATTACAGACTCAAAGAAAGACCAGCTGACTTACGATCTACGTGTTAATTTTTGCTGGGACGAAAACGTTACATTACTTACATTGGTGGACGTTTGTAGAGTTTTGTGCTTTGCTTTGAGGAGGCAAGAGGCAAATAGGTCCCTTACTCATGCTGATACTCCCGTACAAATGGAGACAGCCAGGTGCCATCTGTGGCATCGCAGAGAACGGAATCGCAAACTTCCTCGCTCTAACGACGAACTTACGTCAGAAAGAGCTGCGACGAAAGCTTATGTATTTCACGTTTACGAGGGTCGCCGTAATCGTTCTTGTTCTATACAGCGTTTTTCAGAAATACTTTTATAGACTTTGGTGACAGGTTCCAATCTCTACGAAAACCCTTCAATATACAGATTAAATAACATCGGGGATAAGCCACAAACCCGTCTCACTCACATCTCAACAACTGCTTCCCTTTCGTGCCCCTCAACTCTTACAAGTGCCATCTGGTTTCCGTACAAACTGTAAATAGCCATTCGTTCCCTGTATTTTACCCCTTACACCTGCAGAATTTGAAAGAGGGTATTCCACACTTTACATTATTTAGGGCCAATTCCCAATTTTCACACCATACAGATATCTCTTCTAAATCTTTTTGCAATTTGTTTTGATTTTCTAATGACTTTATTAAACGAAGACGGCTGCTCAGATTGTCTCCTAAAGTTATATAAATAAGAAGCAGCAGAGAGCCTATAGCACTGTCTTAGGGAACGCCAGAAATAACTTCTGTTTTACTCGATGACTTTCCGTCAATTACTACGAATAGTGACCTCTCTAAGGGGAAATCCCGAATCCAGTCACACAACTGGAATGATATTCCGTAACCACGCAATTTCACTACAAGCTGCCTGTGTGGTACAGTGTCAAACGCCTTCTGGATATTCAGAAATACGGAACTAATTTGAAATCCCTTATCAATAGCACGCAAAACTTCGTGCGTGTAATGAGCTTTTTGTTTCACAAGAACGATGTTTTCTAAATCCATGTGTCAATATACCATTCTCTTCGATGTAATTCATTACCTTCGAACACCATATATGTTCCAAAACGCTGTTGTATATCGACGTTAATGATATGGGCCTGTAATTTAAAGGATTACTCCTACTTACTTTCTCGAATACTGGTGTGGCCTGTGCAACTTTCCAGTCTTTGGGTACGGATCTTCAGTCGAGCGTGCGGTTGTATATAATAAGTATGGAGCTATTGCATCAGCATACTCTGAAAGGAACGTAACTGGTAAACGGTCTGGACCGGAAGACTTGCTTTTATTAAGTACAAAAATGGCTCTGAGCACTATGGGACTTAACATCTATGGTCATCAGTCCCCTAGAACTTAGAACTACTTAAACCTAACTAACCTAAGACATCACAGAACACCCAGTCATCACGAGGCAGAGTAAATCCCTGACACTTTTATTAAGTGATTTAAGTTTGCTTCACTACTCCGAGGATAACTACTTCCAAGTTACTCATGTTTGCAGATGTTAGTGATTCGATTTCTGGAATATTTACTTCGTCTTCTTTGGTGAAGGAACTTCGGAAGGCTCTGTTTACTAACTCTACTCTGGCAGCTTTATCGTCGATAGTATTTCCATTGCTATCGTGCAGAGAAGGCATTGATTGTGTCTTGCCTCAAGCATACTTTACATACGATCAGAATCTCTTTGGAAACTCTGGAAACTATTATAAGCATATCGCATTGACGTCAGCTCTAAGTATCGAGCTTCTGTGAAAGATCGCCAAACTTGAAGATTTTGCGTTCGTTTGAAATTGGCATGCTTTTTTCGTTGTTTCTGCAACAGTGTTTTGACTCGTTTTGTAAACTAAGGAGGATCAGGTCCGTCGTTTATTGATTTATTTGGGATAAATCTCTCCTCCAAAGCGAAGGATCGTCGGACCTATGTTTATCCGAACTTCTTTCCATGTTTATCGTGTAAGGAACCTGTCGCCAGGGTTTGTGAAAGTCTTTTTGAAGCTCCCAGCATATACATTAAAGATCTGACGGACAGGGAGAGCAGCAATCTGCGACTATTTGTTGATGAGTTATAGAGTCCGGGGAACTGTCGTCGTTGAGTTCCTATTGGAGGGTAGATAGGTACTTGAACAAATATTGTTAGGTGAGATTAATTACAATTTAATCTAAATGTGGAAAAATGTAATTTAATGCTAATGAGTAGGAAAAACAATGATGTATTGTTCGAAGTATTAATGGCAAGCTGCTTGAACAGTCACATCGACTGAATATAGATGCGTTCATTGCAAAGAAACATGAAATCGGACGAGCACGTAAGGTCGGTAGTAGAGAAATTCGGCTTCGATTTATTCGAAAGCGTGTAGGAAAGAGAAGCTTATCTATAAAGCAGACGGCGTACAAACGCTTGTATGTCCCATTTTTGGGTACTGCTCGAGCATTCGCAATCGGCACGAGATCAGATTGAAGGAGGACATCGGATAATTACAAAGTGATGCTGCTGCATTTGTTAACGGTAGGTTGTGGTAACACACGAGTATTATGGAAAAGCTCCGAGAACCCTTTCCACGAAACACTACTGAGAAAGTTGGCGACAGACTGTAAACGATTTTGCCGTCACCAACGTATACCTCGCCTAAGTACCGCGAAGGCAAGGTAAGAGAAAACAGCGCTCCTACGAAGGAATAGCAAAGGTGCAAGGTAGCCTCAGTAATGTACCGTACTATGTATTTACTGAGTATGTCTCTAGATGCAGATACTTATAGAAAGTTCATGGGAAAACAACTTTGCTAAGCACGACAGCTTAATGTACATTAAAAATATATTTGAATCCGTAACAGCACTCGAAATACCGTATGAACAGGGGCGGAGACAAAAAAAAACATAAATAAAAAAATAAAAACAAAAAAAAATTAAATAAAAATAAAAAGCCGGCCGGAGTGGCCGTGCGGTTCTAGGCGCTACAGTCTGGAGCCGGGCGGCTGCTACAGTCGCAAGTTCGAATCCTGCCTCGGGCATGTATGTGTGTGATGTCCTTAGGTTAGTTAGGTTTAAGTAGTTCTAAGTTCTAGGGGACTGATGACCTCAGCAGTTAAGTCCCATAGTGCTCAGAGCCATTTTTGTTACATATAGTTATATGAAAATATCAAATCAAAGTGCCCTATACCTGTGTGATAAATGTATGTTTAATGCAACTAAAAAAGTTATAACCTGCCTATTGAGCGAGATATCGCAGTCGTTAAAGCAGGTCTGTAATTGTATTAGGCGGATCGTAAAAAATTTCCACCCAGCCTTATGTTTCCAATAATGTGCACCGTATTGGCCCCAAGGTACATTCCCCCCCCCCCCCCCCCCCCCACCCTCATAATCGTCATTGTCATTTTAATCGGCCAGCTGCGAACAGATTGCAGTCATGTTTTTGTTTTTTGTGAGCAGCAAGTACATTAATGAACGAATAAGTGTTGAAACATTTGTTAAGACTGAATGTAATGAGTTCTGAAATACATACATCACAAAACGGTCTGGCTCCGAAAGAGGTATTTTTACTTTCTTAATTGGGCTACACACCATATGCTGAGCAACCCGACGGCACTTTTCTTCTCATTGATGTCATAACAAAGGAAGATGCGATTAATTAAAAAAAAAAGACAGAATATTAAGCCTTAACAACCCGTTGACAACGAAGTTATTAAAGTCGAAGTACAAGCTCAAATTGACAAAAGGAATGGGAACGATATCCCCCATGCGCTATAAAAATGATTCATCCAGGAATATGCGGTAAGAGAGTTAGGAAAACCATTGAAAACACAAATCTGCCTAGCTGGACTGAGATTTGATTTGCCATACCCCTGAATGCAATTCCACAGTGCTTCATGTGATTAAATTGAATGGTTAATATGAATACACGTTTACACGGCAACAATGAAAAACTTCATCTGTACGATGTGTTATTGGCACGGTGCTGCAAATAACTGAAAAACGTTTTCCTGAGGTATTTGAACCAAGGCAAAATTTCGTGGGCAACACGTAGAAGGAGCGGGTCGTTATCTATTTGTATGCACCGTGTGATCAAAAGTCTGCAGAGTACAGAGATGCATTCCGTGGAGCAATTCGCAACGTTACAAGTTCGTGGGTATGTAAATGTAGGTTGGATACCAAAGATCGTAGACCTATCAGAACGATTCGACTGGCAGAATTGACGAATAGCGAAGGAAATGTGCTTATAGTGGTAACCAAGTCAAATACGAATGTTGAAACTGGACCTCGATGCACTCAGCACCTAGCATCATTTGGAAAGGGACAAAACCGCGGATCGTCTGAAAACACTACCTCAGCCGGCCGCGGTGGTCTAGCGGTTCTAGGCGCTCAGTCCGGAACCGCGCGACTGCTACGGTCGCAGGTTCGACTCCTGCCTCGGGCATGGATGTATGTGATGTCCTTAGGTTAGTTAGGTTTAACTAGTTCTAAGTTCTAGGGGACTAATGACCTCAGAAGTTGAGTCCCATAGTGCTCAGAGCCATTTGAACCATTTTTTTGAAAACACTACACCCCTCCCATCTGCTGCTGATCAGTTTCTATATTGTTTGGAACACTAAAGACGCGCCTATTTAGGTGCCTGTGTGAACAAAGGCCTTCCTCAATGTATACGACTCCAGATGGGCGGCCGGAGTGGCCGAGCGGTTCTAGGCGCTTCAGTCTGGAACCGCGTGACCGCTACGGTCGCAGGTTCGAATCCTGCCTAGGGAATGGATGTGTGTGATGTCCTTAGGTTAGTTAGGTTTAAGTAGTTCTAAGTTCTAGGGGACTGATGACCTCCGCTGTTAAGTCCCATAATGCTCAGAGCCAGCAAGATGGGCATTTCCTGCAGTTCCCTTCTCAATGTTCGATCGGAAACTGGGTGAGATGGATCTGCTTTTGAAAACAGATGCGATTCCTTTTGTGCTTGAAACCGATTGTAAATAGTAAAGCGTAGCACTCGTCTCCTGTCATAGTCGATTAGGACCGCTTTTGTTCTGCCGCGTTACATGGTTAGAAATGATACATCATTTCTTGTAGACGCGTTGATCAGTTCGAGCTGATACACTATCAAATTGAGAACTTCGTGTCCTTTTCTGTGGTTATATCAAGTCTCCCCTATCCCCATGAACCATGGACCTTGCCGTTGGTGGGGAGGCTTGCGTGCCTCAGCGATACAGATGGCCGTACCGTAGGTGCAACCACAACGGAGGGGTATCTGTTGAGAGGCCAGACAAACGTGTGGTTCCTGAAGAGGGGCAGCAGCCTTTTCAGTAGTTACAGGGGCAACAGTCTGGATGATTGACTGATCTGGCCTCGCAACACTAACCAAAACAGCCTTGCTGTGCTGGTACTGCGAACCGCTGAAAGCAAGGGGAAACTACAGCCCTAATTTTGCCCGAGGGCATGCAGCTTTACTGTATGGTTAAATGATGATGGCGTCCTCTTGGGTAAAATATTCCGGAGGTAAAATAGTCCCCCATTCGGATCTCCGGGCGGGGACTACTCAAGAGGACGTCGTTATCAGGAGAAAGAAAACTGGCGTTCTACGGATCGGAGCGTGGAATGTCAGATCCCTTAATCGGGCAGGTAGGTTAGAAAATTTAGAAAGGGAAATGGATAGGTTGAAGTTGCATATTGTGGGAATCAGTGAAGTTCGGTGGCAGGAGGAACAAGACTTTTGGTCAGGTGAATACAGGGTTATAAATACAAAATCAAATAGGGGTAATGCAGGAGTAGGTTTAATAATGAATAAAAAAATAGGAGTGCGGGTAAGCTACTACCAACAGCATAGTGAACGCATTATTGTGGGCAAGATAGATATGAAGCCCATGCCTACTACAGTAGTACAAGTTTATATGCCAACTAGCTCTGGAGATGATGAAGAAATTGATGAAATGTATGATGAGATAAAAGAAATTATTCAGGTAGTGAAGGGAGACGAAAATTTAAGTCATGGGTGATTGGAATTCGAGAGTAGGAAAAGGGAGAGAAGGAAACATAGTGGGTGAATATGGATTGGGGGAGAGAAATGAAAGAGAAAGCCGTCTGCTAGAATTTTGCACAGAGCATAACTTAATCATAGCTAACACTTGGTTCAAGAATCATAAAAGAAGGTTGTATACATGAAAGAATCCTGGAGATACTAGAAGGTATCAGATAGATTATATAATGGTAAGATAGAGATTTAGGAACCAGGTTTTAAATTGTAAGACATTTCCAGGGGCAGATGTGGACTCTGACCACAATCTATTGGTTATGAACTGTAGATTAAAACTGAAGAAACTACAGAAAGGTGGGAATTTAAGGAGATGGAACCTGGATAAACTGACTAAACCAGAGGTTGTTCAGAGTTTCAGGGAGAGCATAAGGGAACAGCTGACAGGACTGGGGTAAAGAAATACAGTAGAAGAAGAATGGGTAGCTCTGAGGGATGAACTAGTGAAGGCAGCAGAGGATCAAGTAGGTAAAAAGACGAGGGCTAGTAGAAATCATTGGGTAACAGAAGAAATATTGAATTTAATTGATGAAACGGAAAATGTAAAAACGCAGTAAATGAAGCAGGCAAAAAGGAATACAAACGTCTCAAAAATGAGATCGACAGGAAGTGCAAAATGGCTAAGCAGGGATGGCTAGAGGACAAATGTAAGGATGTAGAGGCTTCTCTCTCTAGGGGTAAGATAGATACTGCCTACAGGAAAATTAAAGAGACCTTTGGAGAGAAGAGAACCACTTGTATGAATATCAAGAGCTCAGATGGAAACCCAGTTCTAAGCAAAGAAGGGAAAGCGGAAAGGTTAAAGGAGTATACAGGGTGTTACAAAAAGGTACGGCCAAACTTTCAGGAAACATTCCTCACACATAAAGAAAGAAAATATTTTATGTCGACATGTGTCCGGAAACGCTTACTTTCCATGTTAGAGCTCATTTTATTACTTCTCTTCAAATCACATTAATCATGGAATGGAAACACACAGCAACAGAACGTACCAGCGTGACTTCCAACACTTTGTTACAGGAAATGTTCAAAATTTCCTCCGTTAGCGAAGATACATGCATCCACCCTCCGTCGCATGGAATCCCTTATACGCTGATGGAGCTCTGGAGAATGGCGTATTGTATCACAGCCGTCCACAATACGAGTAGGAACAGTCTTGACATTTGGTACCTGGGTTGCGTAGACAAGAGCTTTCAAATGCCCCATAAATGAAATTCAAGAGGGTTCAGGTCAGAAGAACGTGGAGGCCATGGAATTGGTCCGCCTCTACCAATCCATCGGTCACCGAATCTGTTGTTGAGAAGCGTACGAACACTTCGACTGAAATGTGCAGGAGCTCCATCGTGTATGAACCACATGTTGTGTCGTACTTGTAAAGGCACATGTTCTAGCAGCACAGGTAGAGTATCCCGTATGAAATCATGGCGGTGAATTGGGGAAGTACAGTACATACTGACGAAACTAAAATGAGTTCTAACATGGAAATTTAGCGTTTCCGGACACATGCCCACATAACATCTTTTCTTTATTTGTGTGTGAGGAATGTTTCCTGAAAGTTTGGCCGTACCTTTTTGTAACAACCTGTATAGAGGGTTTATACAAGGGCGATGAACTTGAGGACAATATTATGGAAATTGAAGATGATGTAGGTGAAGATGAAATGGGACATACGATACTGCGTGAAGAGTTTGACAGGGCACTGAAAGACCTGAGTCGAAACAAGGCCCCGGGAGTAGACAACATTCCATTAGAACTATTGATGGCCTTGGGAGAGCCAGTCCTGACAAAACTCTACCATCTGGTGAGCAACATGTATGAGACAGGCGAAATATCCTCAGACTTCAAGAAGAATATAATAATTCCAATCCCAAAGAAAGCAGGTGCTGACAGATGTGAAAATTACCGAACTATCAGTTTAATAAGGCACAGCTGCAAAATACTAACGCGAATTCTTTACAGACGAATGGAAAAACTGGTAGAAGCTGACCTCGGCGAAGATCAGTTTGGATTCCGCAGAAATGTTGGAACACGTGAGGCAATACTGACCCTACGACTTATCTTAGAAAATAGATTAAGGAAAGGCAAACCTACATTTCTAGCATTTGTAGAATTAGAGAAAGCTTTTGACAATGTTGACTGGAATACTCTCTTTCAAATTCTAAAGGTGGCAGGGGTAAAAATACAGGGAGTGAAAGGCTACTTACAATTTGTACAGAAACCAGATGGCAGTTATAAGAGTCGAGGGGCATGAAAGGGAAGCAGCGGTTGGGAAGGGAGTGAGATAGGGTTGTAGCCTCTCCCCGATTTTATTCAATCTGTATATTGAGCAGGCAGTAAAGGAAATAAAAGAAAAATTCGGAGTAGGTATTAAAGTCCATGGAGAAGAAATAAAAACGTTTAGGATCGCCGATGACATTGTAATTCTGTCAGAGACAGCAAAGGACTTGGAAGAGCAGTTGAACGGAATGGCCAGTGTCTTGAAAGGAGGATATAAGATGAACATCAACAAAATCAAAACGAGGATAATGGAATGTAGTCAAATTAAGTCGGATGGTGCTGAGGGAATTAGATTAGAAAATTAGACACTTAAAGTAGTAAAGGAGTTTTGCTATTTGGGGAGCAAAATAACTGATGATGGTCGAAGTAGAGAGGATATAAAATGTAGACTGGCAATGGCAAGGAAAGCGTTTCTGAAGAAGAGAAATTTGTTAACATCGAGTATAGATATAAGTGTCAGGAAGTCGTTTCTGAAAGTATTTGTATGGAGTGTAGCCATGTATGGAAGTGAAACATGGACGATAAATAGTTTGGACAAGAAGAGAATAGAAGCTTTCGAAATGTGCTGCTACAGAAGAATGCTGAAAATTAGATGGGTAGATCACATAACTAATGAGGAGGTATTGAATAGAATTGGGGAGAAGAGGAGTTTGTGGCACAACGTTACAAGAAGAAGGGACCGGTTGGTAGGACATGTTCTGAGGCATCAAGGGATCACAAATTTAGCATTGGAGGGCAGCGTGGAGGGTAAAAATCGTAGAGGGAGACCAAGAGATGAATACACTAAGCAGCTTCAGAAGGATGTAGGTTGCAGTAAGTACGGGGAGGTGAAGAAGCTTGCACAGGATAGAGTAGCATGGAGAGCTGCATCAAACCAGTCTCAGGACTGAAGACAACAACAACAACAACATCAAGTCTCCACGTAGATCCATCTTACAGCACTCATTCCGTACAACCGAGTAGCAGGTACATACGACTTCAACACCTTGACAAACATGTGGTGGACAAAAGTATGGGAACAAAAATGGTTCAAATGGCTCTGAGCACTATGGGACTCAACTGCTGAGGTCATTAGTCCCCTAGAACTTAGAACTAGTTAAACCTAACTAACCTAAGGACATCACAAACATCCATGCCCGAGGCAGGATTCGAACCTGCGACCGTAGCGGTCTTGCGGTTCCAGACTGCAGCGCCTTTAACCGCACGGCCACTTCGGCCGGCAGTATGGGAACATCACAAACACATTACCATATCTAATATGGTGCAGGAGAACCATTAGCTTTCAAAACGGCTTCCAGTAGTCTCGGAACAGATACACACAGGTCCTGCATGGTTTTCAATGGAATCTTACACTATTCTTCCTGAAAAAAATGGCAAGTTTAGATAAGGATGATGCTGATGAATAGAGATCATACACCATTCGCTCCAACATAGACTACAAAGGCTCTATAATATAGAGATCTGCTACAGTGGTGCCCTAAGGAGATGCTACTAGTCATCCCCGTGCTCAAAAACCAGCCCTGGACAATGCGAGCTGTGTGAACATGGGACCAGTCGTCTTGGAACACAGAATCGCGACTGTGTAACAAACATTGTGCCATGGGAAGCACCTGACCAATCAAAATGCTCACATAATCCTTGACAGTAATACGTCCTTGCAGAATAACAGAGGGTCTACGGAATATCACGGTGTGGCTGCCCAGATCATCACAGAACCCACGCCATGTTTCACTTTTGGGATGTAAACTCGACCAGAAATCGGAAACAGTGTAAAACAAGACTCCTCCAACCAAATCACATTTTTGCACTGCACCATAGTCCAATGGCTTCAGCACCACGTTCTCCTGTTACGTGGTTTTGTAATTCCAGCTCATCATGAAACTCCCAGCTTATAGAACTCCGTTCATGTTGCTACGATGCTGACAGAGTTCGCGAGAGTGACATCCAGTTCCACAATGACTTTCGCCACCGTCGTCCTCTTATTTTTCATCACAATCATCTTCAATGACAGTCTGCAACGATCAGTTAACTGAAACTTACCCCCGTGTTATGAATAGTGGATGATGTTTCTCTGCTTTCCCTGTATTCGATGTAAGTCTCCGACACTATGCCTTTTTAACAGAAAACTTTTCGGCAACCTTGGTATCAGAAGCATCAATAATTTTCCTATGTTAGAATTGATTTAGCTCCGACTAATAGACTCACAGCTACATAGAAGACTGTTCTGGCCACGACTGACACTTGAAACGTATTGAGGACATTGTACTGGTGTATTTAATGGTCAAATCCAACAGTGCAACCGCTAGGCTCCGCAAGAATCTGCATATACACTGAAACGCTAAAGAAACAGGTATAGGCATGTGTATTCAAATACAGAGATCGTAAACTGGTAGAATACGGCGCTGCTGTCGGCAACGCCTATATAAGACAACAAGTGTCTGGCGCAGTTGTTAGATCGGTCACTGCTGCTACAATGGCAGGTGATTAAAATCCCAGTGAGTTTGAACGTGGTGTTATAGTCGGCGCACGAGCGATGGGACACATCATCTCCGAGGTACCGATGAAGTGGGGGTTTTTCCGTACGATCGTTTCACGAGTGTACCGTGAATATCAGGAGTCCTGTAGAACATCAAATCTGCGACATCGTTGGGCCGGAAAAAGGTCCTGAAAGAACAGGACCAACGAAGAGAATCGTTTAATGTGACAGAAGTGTAACCCTTCCACAGATTTCTGCAGATTTCAATGCTAGGCCATCAATAAGTGTCAGAGTGCGAACCTTTCAACGAAATATCATCGATATGGAGTTTCGTCTTCCCCCATGAACCATGGACCTTGCCGTTGGTGGGGAGGCTTGCGTGCCTCAGCGATACAGATGGCCGTACCATAGGTGCAACCACAACGGAGGGGTATCTGTTGAGAGGCCAGACAAACGTGTGGTTCCTGAAGAGGGGCAGCAGCCTTTTCAGTAGTTGCAGGGGCAACAGTCTGGATGATTGACTGATCTGGCCTCGCAACACTAACCAAAACGGCCTTGCTGTGCTGGTACTGCGAACCGCTGAAAGCAAGGGGAAACTACAGCCGTAATTTTTCCCGAGGACATGCAGCTTTACTGTATGATGAAATGATGATGGCGTCCTCTTGGGTAAAATATTCCGGAGGTAAAATAGTCCCCCATTCGGATCTCCGGGCGGGGACTACTCAAGAGGACGTCGTTATCAGGAGAAAGAAAACTGGCATTCTACGGATCGGAGCGTGGAATGTCAGATCCCTTAATCGGGCAGGTAGGTTAGAAAATTTAAAAAGGGAAATGGATAGGTTAAAGTTAGATATAGTGGGAATTAGTGAAGTTCGGTGGCAGGAGGAACAAGACTTTTGGTCAGGTGATTACAGGGTTATAAATACAAAATCAAATAGGGGTAATGCAGGAGTAGGTTTAATAATGAATAAAAAAATAGGAGTGCGGGTTAGCTACTACAAACAGCATAGTGAACGCATTATTGTGGCCAAGATAGACACAAAGCCCATGCCTACTACAGTAGTACAAGTTTATATGCCAACTAGCTCTGCAGATGATGAAGAAATTGATGAAATGTATGACGAGATAAAAGAAATTATTCAGGTAGTGAAGGGAGACGAAAATTTAATAGTCATGGGTGACTGGAATTCGTCAGTAGGAAAAGGGAGAGAAGGAAACATAGTAGGTGAATATGGATTGGGTGGAAGAAATGAAAGAGGAAGCCGCCTTGTAGAATTTTGCACAGAGCATAACTTAATCATTGCTAACACTTGGTTCAAGAATCATAAAAGAAGGTTGTGTACCTGGAAGAATCCTGGAGATACTAATAGGTATCAGATAGATTATATAATGGTAAGATAGAGATTTAGGAACCAGGTTTTAAATTGTAAGACATTTCCAGGGGCAGATGTGGATTCTGACCACAATCTATTGGTTATGAACTGCAGATTGAAACTGAAGAAACTGCAAAAAGGTGGGAATTTAAGGAGATGGGACCTGGATAAACTGAAAGAACCAGAGGTTGTAGAGAGTTTCAGGGATAGCATAAGGGAACAATTGACAGGAATGGTGGAAAGAAATACAGTAGAAGAAGAATGGGTAGCTCTGAGGGATGAAGTAGTGAAGGCAGCAGAGGATCAAGTAGGTAAAAAGACGAGGGCTCATAGAAATCCTTGGGTAACAGAAGAAATATTGAATTTAATTGATGAAAGGAGAAAATATAAAAATGCAGTAAATGAAGCAGGCAAAAGGGAATACAACCGTCTCAAAAATGAGATCGACAGAAAGTGCAAAATGGCTAAGCAGGGATGGCTAGAGGACAAATGTAAGGATGTAGAGGCTTGTCTCACTAGGGGTAAGATAGATACTGCCTACAGGAAAATTAAAGAGACCTTTGGAGAGAAGAGAACCACTTGTATGAATATCAAGAGCTCAGATGGCAACCCAGTTCTAAGCAAAGAAGGGAAGGCAGAAAGGTGGAAGGAGTATATAGAGGGTTTATACAAGGGCGATGTACTTGAGGACAGTATTATGGAAATGGAAGAGGATGTAGATGAAGATGAAATGGGAGATAAGATACTGCGTGAAGAGTTTGACAGAGCACTGAAAGACCTGAGTCGAGACAAGGCCCCGGGAGTAGACAACATTCCATTAGAACTACTGATGGCCTTGGGAGAGCCAGTCATGACAAAACTCTACCATCTGGTGAGCAAGATGTATGAGACAGGCGAAATATCCTCAGACTTCAAGAAGAATATAATAATTCCAATCCCAAAGAAAGCAGGTGTTGACAGATGTGAAAATTACCGAACTATCAGTTTAATAAGTCACAGCTGCAAAATACTAACGCGAATTCTTTACAGACGAATGGAAAAACTGGTAGAAGCGGACCTCGGGGAAGATCAGTTTGGATTCCGTAGAAATGTTGGAACCCGTGAGGCAATACTAACCTTACGACTTATCTTGGAAGAAAGATTAAGAAAAGGCAAACCTACGTTTCTAGCATTTGTAGACTTAGAGAAAGCTTTTGACAACGTTAACTGGAATACTCTCTTTCAAATTCTGAAGGTGGCAGGGGTAAAATACAGGGAGCGAAAGGCTATTTACAATTTGTACAGAAACCAGATGGCAGTTATAAGAGTCGAGGGACATGAAAGGGAAGCAGTGGTTGGGAAAGGAGTGAGACAGGGTTGTAGCCTCTCCCCGATGTTATTCAATCTGTATATTGAGCAAGCAGTAAAGAAAACAAAAGAAAAATTCGGAGTAGGTATTAAAATTCATGGAGAAGAAGTAAAAACTTTGAGGTTCGCCGATGACATTGTAATTCTGTCAGAGACAGCAGAGGACTTGGAAGAGCAGTTGAACGGAATGGACAGTGTCTTGAAAGGAGGATATAAGATGAACATCAACAAAAACAAAACTAGGATAATGGAATGTAGTCAAATTAAATCGGGTGATGCTAAGGGGATTAGATTAGGAAATGAGACACTTAAAGTAGTAAAGGAGTTTTGCTATTTAGGGAGTAAAATAACTGATGATGGTCGAAGTAGAGAGGATATAAAATGTAGACTGGCAATGGCAAGGAAAGCGTTTCTGAAGAAGTGAAATTTGTTAACATCTAGTATAGATTTAAGTGTCAGGAAGTCGTTTCTGAAAGTATTTGTATGGAGTGTAGCCATGTATGGAAGTGAAACATGGACGATAACCAGTTTGGACAAGAAGAGAATAGAAGCTTTCGAAATGTGGTGCTACAGAAGAATGCTGAAGATAAGGTGGGTAGATCACGTAACTAATGAGGAGGTATTGAATAGGATTGGGGAGAAGAGAAGTTTGTGGCACAACTTGACTAGAAGAAGGGATCGGTTGGTAGGACATGTTTTGAGGCATCAAGGGATCACAAATTTAGCATTGGAGGGCAGCGTGGAGGGTAAAAATCGTAGAGGGAGACCAAGAGATCAATACACTAAGCAGATTCAGAAGGATGTAGGTTGCAGTATGTACTGGGAGATGAAGAAGCTTGCACAGGATAGAGTAGCATGGAGAGCTGCATCAAACCAGTCTAAGGACTGAAGACCACAACAACAACATGGAGTTTCGTAGCTGAAGGCCTACCAGTGTACCCTTGACGACAGCACGACACAGAGCTGTATCCATCGCCTGGGCCTGTCGACACCGACGTTGACCTGTTGATGAATGGAAACATGTTGCCTGGCCGGACGAGTCTCGTTTGAAATTGTATCGAGCGGATAAACTTATACGGGTATGGAGACAACCTCATGAATCCATGGACTCTGCATGACTGCAGGGGACTGTTCAAGTTGGTGGAGGCTGTGTTGTGGAGTGGGACGTGTGTAGCTGGAGTGATGTGGGACCACTGATACGTCTAGATACGACTCTTATTGGTGATACGCACGTAAGCATCCCGTCTGCTGACCTGCATCCATTCATGTCCATTATGCATTCCCACGGGCTTGGGCTATTCCAGCAGACCAATGCGATACGTCTAGAATTGGTACAGAGTGGCTCCAGCAACACACTTCAGAATTTAAACACTTCCGCCGGCCACCAAACTCCCTAGTCTTGAACATTATTGAGCATATCTGGGATGCCTTGCAGCGTGCTGTTCAGAAGAGATCTCCACTCCGTTTCACTCTTACAGATTTATGGACAGCCCTGCAGGATTCATGATGTCAGTTCCCTCCAGCACTCCGTCAACATTAGTCGTGTTCGTGCCACGCCGTGTTGCGGCACTTCTGCCTGCTCGCGGGGGTCTTCACGATATTAGGCAGGTGTACCATTTTCTTTGGCTCTCCAGTGTATATTCAAGCATGCATTTCTTGCGGTGTTCCTATATTTTTGTCCAACCCATGAACATGAGTGGTGGAAGGTCGTATGACAGCCTGTTACCAGTTCCACGGCCTCTTTTAAAGAGCTAACTAATGTTCTGTCCAGTGAGCTTAATTCTGATAATTGTCGTGAGTTTTGCGTTATCCAGCAAGACAAAGCTATGAATGATTATTCCCGCATCTCGTGGTCGTGCGGTAGCGTTCTCGCTTCCCACGCCCGAGTTCCCGGGTTCGATTCCCGGCGGGGTCAGGGATTTTCTCTGCCTCGTGATGGCTGGGTGTTGTGTGCTGTCCTTAGGTTAGTTAGGTTTAAGTAGTTCTAAGTTCTAGGGGACTTATGACCACAGCAGTTGAGTCCAATAGTGCTCAGAGCCATTTGAACCATTTGAATGATTATTCTGGAAAACAACTACTGGTCTATAACGATCTGCCTGCACTCATATAAGTTACGAGGTCCGATCAATAGACTGTAAATAAAAGACGGGCGTTCAAAGGAAAAGGTGACCAATAATACCGTGGGTATAAGTGAAGTCTTCATTCAGAAGTAATTGCCAGTGTCATGAGCACACCTATCCCACTGTTTCACGATCAAAGAATTCCCTTTTCGCAGAATTCCAGCGTCTGTGACAAGAGTCAGTCCTTCACTGTATCCTCCAGATTGTCGTCCAAGTTAAATCGCTTCACTTTGAGACGATTTCTTAGCGGACCAAACACGTGAGAGTCACAGGGCGTCATTCCATGCTGTTAGGTCGATGCTCAAGCTGCTTCCACTGTAACTCGAGGAAATCGATGAGTATCGGACCTTGGACGTCGAAAATAACCGGTGAAAATCATCTTACCTTCTGAGCTCACAGCTTTCAGTTTTTGGGTGGGCAGTGACAAAGCACGCTTTGCGTGCCCTTAATGCCTCAGCACGTTATCCCAAAGCGGCATATCCAAATTTCAATCGGTTTGGTTGTTACGACGTTTGGTACCTTTTCATTTAGACATTTCTGTTTAAACACTAGCTGGCTGTTTGCAACGGTATTGATGACCTCTGAAAAGAAAATTTTCTGATGATAACAGCTCAAAGAATGTGTTGTCAGCGCGTACACAACTTTCCCAATAGAGCGCGCCCCCCCTAAGCACAACAGCGCAGGCGCAGCGCTCGTCCATCTCCGCACTACGAGATGGCGCTGTCTTAGAGACGGACCTAATTCCGCTTCCGCCGATCCGCATATTAATATGTAACGCAGCCAATGAGATTGCTGCTAAAGTAGAACCTTTTCTCCTCGCGGATCACACTCGCGCAGTGATACATGAACGCTCGAGGTATTATAACGAGTGTACAGACCTCCGATTAGTCAGTCTGCATTAGTCTATAGTCAAGTTCAGTCTGCTCCTAATAAGATTACCATATTCCACTTTGTCAAGTATCAGAGATATGTGAGAATAAGATTAACGTACCAAGACCAAAGGAACTTCAGATTGTCAATTGTAAATAGCGTCCAGAAGCAAGTTAAGTTATTCTTATGCTTGTCATTATTGTAATAAATGTGTGTGAATATTAATCAAGTTCTGTTTAAAGCTGGTCACCATCAATCTGCTACTCTAAGCGTGCAAGTGGCATTTCTATCGTCTGACCTAACGGCAGAAAATAAACACGCCACAATAAGACCACGAGACATATTGCTGACACTCGCCTACTTCGTTAGAGCGACAAGTCAAATAATCTGATGGTGTGTGTACTGAAGCTCTTACAGTACGCACACCACAGAATGGAAAATTAGGAAAAACTTTCTCCAGTATCCTCACAAGCAATTCACTTTATTCCAACTTAATAAAACACAACGTTGCCGCTAACGACGATCGAAGGTGACGTTTCACACTTGCTTTTCAAAAATTACCTGGCGTTTCGTGACACTTTCATAAACAATTCCGTTAAATGGCCTACATATCTCCCCACACCTCAACGCACCGCATCATATCTCATCTATCTTTCCGAGCAATTTGTGAGACGTTTTAAGCACTCGCCCTCACGTGTTTGGCACCCATGTGTGAATATGATAACGAAGGCTCTGCACGCTAGTTCTCAATTCCGTTCGCAGGTTAAATACGGTCACAGCAGCTCACATTACGTGGGTAACAGGTCGGAAGTCATTGTTCATAGTTCAATATACGCTTTAGGCCGCTCCCAAAGTTTGTGGAGAATTTACGTTACATTTTGAACAGTTCATGTAAGTCGTTTTCTTCCAATTGACAACAAAATTCCACCGTTTACAACGATCTCTGTAAACTTGGAGAGACACCGTCATATAATGCACCAAACACTGAAATTCCAAAAACTGTGCTGTGCATTCCGTACGGCTGGTTGCTAACTGAATTTAAAAATAGCAGTACTGTGAAGGCTCTACTTTTCTACATCAGCCCAATGAGGTGCCTGTTTTGTAGTGATTTGCACCTCTTCAAATGGGAAGGCACGCCCAGCCTCTCCTTGAGCTATCGCGTTCTTAGTAGGCTAAGCATGCAAACAACTGTCTGCTAATTGGACGTGATGTTAAATAGCTCATAGGTCCGATAAGCGTGAATGCAAAGCCAGAAGTTTTAAATCTAAGCTATGTTCTTAGAATCACTCATGAACAAAACGTACGTGACGAATACGTGCATCTTTCCTGATTCAGTTGGACATCGATACTTAGGAAAAATGAAAAATTGGTGAACACACATATTCTGCAACCGACTTCAGAATGCAATTAAGATATATGAGGAAAGCAGAATACCATGTAACTGGACTGTAAGCTTACCATGGAATACAAAATCACCATTGCTGTAGATGCTCTGAAATTCAGTTGAAATACTGAGGTTAGCAAGTAGCATAAACACTGTTTATACGCTGTTTGTTAACGCATTCTGCAAGGATCTTACGATTTTTTCCTCACATGTCACGACAGTTAAACATTTAATGACAAGAATCATAAAGGTGCGTTGTCGTTGTTGTTGATAATGATGATGTTGTTTTACGTGTTGATGTCACTCTTGTCTTCAGTCCGAAGACTGGTTTGCTCTCTACGTTAGTTTCTTATGTGCAAACCCCTTCGTCTCTGAATAGCAACCACACCCTACATCCATTTGAAACTGTTTACTGCATTCAAGGCTTACTCGCCCTCTACAAGCTTGATTTGTCAAGACTTCCCTCCATCATCATAATGCCAATATTTTTTATACAAAAGAATGTGTCCTATGAATCGAACCTTTGTATTAGTCAAGTTATGCCATATATTTCCCTTTTCTCCAATTCGCGTTCGGTCTCGCCTCATTAGATATTCTGTCTACCCCTCTAATCCTCAGTATTCTTTTGTAGCATCACATTTCCAAAGGTGGTGAAAAATATATTTATAGGAATACACATACACTGAAGCGCCAAAGAAACTGGCATAGACATACATATTCATATACAGAGATATGTAAACAGGCAGAATACGGCGCTGCTGTCGGCAACGCCTATATAAGACAACAACTGTCTGACGCAGTTGTTAGATCATTCACTGCTGCTACAATGGCAGGTTATCAGGATTTTAGTGAGTTTGAACGCGGTGTTATAGCCGGAGCACGGGCGATGGGACACAGCATCTCCGACGTAGCGATGAAGTGGGGATTTTCCCGTACGATCGTTTCACGAGGAATCCGGTAAAACATCAAATCTCCGACATCGCTGCGTGACCAACGACGACTGAAGAGAATCGTTCAGCGTGACAGAAGTGCAACCCTTCCACAAATTGCTGCAGATTTCAAGACTGGCCCACAACAAGTGTCAGCGTGCGAAACTTCCAACTAAACATCATCGAAATGGGCTTTCGGAGTCGAAGGCCCACTCCTGTACCCTTCGTGAGTGTACGACACAAAGCTTTACGTCTCGCCTGGGTGCCGTCAACACCAAAATTGGGCTCTTGATGACTGGAAACATGTTGCCTGGTCGGACGAATCTGGTTTAAAATTCCATCGAGCGGATGGACCTGTACGAGTGTGGAGACAACCCCACGAATCCAATCGGGCCTGCATGTCAGCAGGGGACTGTTCAAGCTGGTGGAGGCTCTGTATTAGTGTGGGGCGTGTGCAGTTGGAATGATATGGGAGCCCTGATACGTCTAGATACGACTCTGACAGATCATACGTATGTAAGCACCCTGTGTGATCATCTGAATCCATTCACGTTAATTGTGCATTCCGATGGACTTTTGCAATTCCAGCGGGACAGTGCGCGACCCCACACGTCCAGAATTTGTACAGAGTGCCTCTAGCAATACTCTTCCGAGTTTAGATACTTCCTCTGGCCACCAAACTCCCCAGACGTGAACATTATTGAGCATATCCGATATGCCTTGCAACATGCTGTTCAGAGGAGATCTCCACCTCCTCGCACTCTTACGGATTTATAGACAGCCCTGCAAGATTCGTGTTGTCAATTCCCTCTACCACTACTTTAGACATTAGTTGAGTAATGCTGCGTGCTCGCGGGGGCCCTACACGATACTAGACAGGTGTACCAGTTTCTTTGGCTCTTCTGTGTATTTAACAAACTCAGATAAACACAACTGGAAGCCCTCACAAGTGATTCTCTCCAAGATGTCAGCAAAAATGTCCATCGAATTATGTACCAATACACCTTCCCGAGTAATATTCATGATTTAGCTTTACACTCAGCACAAAAGGAACAGCAGTATTTCATAGATTCGAGTAACTATACTTGTAGGAGGAGGAGGAGATTAGAGTTTAACGTCCCGTCGACAACGAGGTCATTAGAGACGGAGCGCAAGCTCGGGGGAGGGAAGGATGGGGAAGGAAATCGGCCGTGCCCTTTCAAAGGAACCATCCCGGCATTTGCCTGAAGCGATTTAGGGAAATCACGGAAAACCTAAATCAGGATGACCGGAGACGGGATTGAACCGTCGTCCTCCCGAATGCGAGTCCAGTGTGCTAACCGCTGCGCCACCTCGCTCGGTAACTATACTTGCGACGTTATATACGAGTGCTTGCCGAAAAATAATGCCTCAGAATTTTTTTCGGTAAAACTCTTAAAGCTTTTTAGATAAAACAAACGTTATTAATATTCTACATCTTTACCCTTCATGTCTTCATATTTACAGCCATCTGACGGTAGAGCACTCAGAATTGTAGCGTGTAATTTGGAGGTGTGGTATGTAACTATGCCAGTGCGTGAGAAACAGCGTGGTGTAATCGAGTTTCGAATTCGAAGATTTCGTCCACACGTGGAGAATCCTCTACTACAGCATGACAATGCCAGACCAGACGCGAATGCTGCGATATGTGCAAGAATCCTACGCCTTAGGTCCATCGTCATCGATCATCCTCCGTACAGTGTCCAGCTGGCCTCATCCGACTTTCATCTTTTCGCAAAACTTAAAAGAAGACCTTCGAGGACTTCCCTTTGATGGTGATGAAGCATTGCAAGCAGAGCTAAGGATCATCCAAGGAAGTCAAAAGTCAAACCATTCTACAGTGATGGTATCAACAAATTAGTCTCTCGTCGAGAGATATGCGTTCGTCGTCAGGGTGACTATGTTGAAACATACATATGTAGATATGAAAAATAAAGATGTAGAACATTAATAACGATAGTTTTATTTAAAAACATTAAAACTTCTCACATAAAAAATTCGGAGACGTTACTTTCCAGCAGGCCCTTGTAGATTACTGTGCACCTTAATGAGCAACACTTTCACGTTAATAACGATCGAATGAATTCATATCACACCAGTATGATGTGGAACTCGGAATTTACAAGAAGTTAACTGCTGGATATCTAACCGCACTTGGCATGCATGTATCATCCGGAACGAAACTTCTAGAGAGTACGAGACTGACTGACGTACAAAAGCAAGCAGTCGAACCCATGGTTTTAAAGGATAATGTTCTCATCTGGTAGGCTATTCATACAATTTCAGCAGTATGATACCTCGTCCTAAGTAACCTAAAATTAGGTGTGTGTGTGTGTGTGTGTGTGTGTGTGTGTGTGTGAGAGAGAGAGAGAGAGAGAGAGAGAGAGAGAGAGAGAGAGCGTGCTTGCGTACACGCTTTCGTTGAAGGATAGTTTGTTGCTTGGCTTGGAGTTGGTGAAACATGCTCGAGTATGCAAACACGATGACTGCTCCTGTCGCTGGAGACGTCACACCGTAGAGTTACAAGGCGTCAGACTAGCCAGCCCAAGGTAATGTGGCCTAATTCGTGAATTTCACGAACGCGCTTCAGATACCACTATACCGTAAACCCTATAACGTGCCTCTTGCCTCACTGAAACTGTTGAGGTGAGCAGTACTTACATATCTGTGCAGTAATTAAATTGCTTAATTTTTTCAGCTCAAAATCGTGGGAGGTGGCTGGAATGATACTCAGATGATACGTCAACTAGAGAAGAAAGATAATCCAGTTTACTTGATGGAGAACAACAGAGACAATTTTTTGTTGCAGGAATTTAAACGAAAAATTTGAACGTTGCAGATGCTGTCGAATAACTTCAATGAATTTGATTAGGGTGATAATCTTAGTGATGTTGTAATACATATGGGGAGATGTAAAAGTTCCCGTTTGGTAGCGTCGCTGAAGCCTATGTGTAACGTAACGCGAGTCTGATGCGGTTATATAAGAACCGACATACAGGCAAGGGATTAGTGTGCTATTTGTGTCTTTCCTACATGCATGCGGTAAATGCAGAAACGCCTTGATCAGTCAACGATTCGTGTCAGACCATCATGTGGGGCAATCAGTTACGGACTTCTTCACGCAGCAGGGCATGGTGTTTTACGAAACGAGCATGTTCTATCTGGAATGTGGGTGGGAAGATTGGCCAATGCTCACTACGATTTTGCGTAATTGGTATACCGATTCTAGACCGTACGGCTTTCGAACGGTATCGTCTCTTATATCATGTACTGTATACAGGTTAATCAGCGATAAATTGCGTGACATTATCGAAATGGCCAATACAGCGAAGAACTGCCGTTTGTGGGACTGAAATTGCAAGGCGGGAAGGATCAAATTCCGTTACATTTGTAAGGTGTCAGATGGAAATGGCTATGAGTGTAACAAATTAGGTAGGATGGGGAGTCAGGGTATAATGTAATAGATGAAATGGAATGAGACCAGCCAGCCGCTGTGGCCGAGCGGTTCTAGGCGCTTCAGTTCGGAACAAGGCTGCTGCTACGGTCGCAGGTTCGAATCCGGCCTCGGGCATGGATGTGTGTGATGTTCTTATGATGACCTCAGATGTTAAGTCCCATAGTGCTTACGGCCACTTGAACCATTTTTTGAATGAGACGCGATCGAGATGAGTATGCAGATGGTCACACAGATGGAGGTGTAGTTGGTGTCGGAACAGTTGACATTCATCGCATAGGCTAAAAAGTCGCACAAACACATGGAAACACATACAGACAGGTAAAAAGTAAGAGATTTATTAAAATTGTAACTAATGTGGTATGCAAATGTGACTCGATATAGTGACGGTAGGAAAACTTGTTGGCATGGTCTGTAACTTACGAACAGGCGGGGAAAACTTAGGTGCGATTGTAAGAGGCTCCAAGAGAATGAATACTGCACAGGGTTGCCTATGAGGATATTTTTCACTATTTTCACTTAAGATTAGTAGACTTTTCTGCTATCTTTAATACTTATTTCCATTTTAGCTTAATATAAATGTATTCTTCAAATCTGTAACTTCTTTCAGTTTGAAGCATTACTTTTCAAATGTCAAATTTCAAATGTGTGTGAATTCCTAAGGGACAAAACTGCTGAGGTCAACGGTCCCTAGACATACACACTACTTACACTAACTTATGCTAAGAACAACACACACACCCATGCCCGAGGGAGGACTCGAACCTCCGACCGAGCGAGATGGCGCAGTGGTTAGCACACTGGACTCGCATTCGGGAGGACGACAGTTCAGTCCCGTCTCCGGCCATCCTGATTTTGGTTTTCCGTGATTTCAAATGGCTCTGAGCACTATGGGACTCAACTGCTGAGGTCATAAGTCCCCTAGAACTTAGAACTACTTAAACCTAACTAACCTAAGGACAACACACACATCCATGCCCGAGGCAGGATTCGAACCTGCGACCGTAGCGGTCGCGCGGTTCCAGACTGTAGCGCCAGAACCGCTCGGCCACCAGCGGCCGGCATTTCCGTGATTTCCCTAAAATCGTTTCAGGCAAATGCCGGGATGGTTCCTTTGAAAGGGCACGACCGATTTCCTTCCCAATCCTTCCCTAACCCGAGCTTGCGCTCCGTCTCTAATGACCTCGTTGTCGACGGGACGTTAAACACTAACCACCACCACCATCACCACCACCACCACCACCACCACCACCACGAACCTCCGGCGGGAGGGGCCGCGCAATCCGTGACATGGCGCCTCCCACCACGCGGACACTCGGCGCATCTTCAAGTGCCCCTCAGTATTTTATTTCACTGGCTGTTTTACAGTGTGCGATTTCTCGATTTCTCTTATCTTGACTTTTCCCGAACACGGCCGTGGGAGGGAAGGAGAGGACATGTGAAGTAAGGGCAATCTGGCAAAAGCAAAACACATTTCTTCCGGCATCTGTAGGCAGATAATTCTATCGAACAACACTGGATCCAGCTCCCAAGAACCCTTGTGACCTACGAAGCATGCAGTAATTGCTAAAGTAACTCTTGGCTACAGCTAGAAAGTTAATTATTACCAGATATGAGCAATCAAGGGAATTACAACTTTGTAGAGGGTAAATGTCAATTGTTTCGCTCAAGCATTAGTTACAGAGGCTTGTCTTGCACTCTTCATAGACTTGATGCCACTCCATACAGAGTGAAACCAGGAATGTTGAACTCAGTTTGTAACTGTGAATGGGAAACAGTAATAAATTTAATTGAAATACTTGTCATTACTTATTTGTATTATTTTATGGCTAAGGTAAATGGTGATTTGCGAAATAGTGGTTGTTCTTCAGAACTATGGCTATTGTGTAATAGATTTTATTTTTACCGGTAGCTGAAATCGGCAACAATTAATTCACATGCTGTTGCCGTTCACCATAAAAAAATCTGTAGTAAATATAATTACTTCAAACGAAGATAACAGAATGCCAAGCGAGTACTGTAATTAAGTAAATAGGCAGAATAGATCAATAAATAAATGAAAAAATCTACTTAAGTAATTTCCATTAATTATATAATAGTTTATAATTGTGATCTTGAGTCAGAAAACTGTCTCGGAATTGCACCGTACGTAAGCACGACTTTGCGGTTCAGGTGCGTCACGATAGCTGCTGTAAAGTACGCTGAATTTTTGTGTTTCATCGGCAATTTAAAATTTTTCGTTTACTAAGCAAGTTTTTTGCTACCTGTTTGTGATAAAAAATCTGACTCAAAGCGCCTGCTATTATCGTACCGCTCTCGTGAATACGTTATCTGCAAATAGCAGCAGTATATCTACATTCGAGATGTAGCTAAGAACTTTGCCCTGCGCAGATCAATGGATTGTACATTGCTGTTTATTGTGTATTACCATTAGTTTGCCGTTATTACCACTTCCATCACAGTAGCTGAATGATTAGGTTGGCCGTCGTTGCTTTGCTGAACATACTCTGATTATGATCAAACAGTTTATTACTGAATACTCTGCGCCCTGGTTATTGACACAGGATGGTGCGAAAGGCAGGATCACACTGACTGAAGGATAATCAAAACAAGCTGAAATATCGACGTTGATATCACATTCTTTTAAGTTGTTACTGTAAATAATGTACCTAGTAGTAAACTTCCAGTCTGATTATTATTTTCTCTATTACTGTAGTTAGTAGTAATACCAGTGTACCAGACTGGAACTTATAAGACACAGAAACTATAGCTACCACTCTTGCCATGTACGTATCATACAGAATTCTGCTTTTACCCATCTGTTCTGATTATTATAGCGCCAGCTATCTTGACGTGAAGATCTGTAATTGGTGTAAAATGCGAACAAAAGTTATTGCGACAACACTGTAATTTCCGCCGACAACAGAGAATTTTATTGGCTAATAACGTTACTTACCGTATCAGGCACCTCGAAGGGAGTCGGAACATCACTTTATGCGAAACTTACCTGGAAAGGAGAAAAAAGGTTGGGTTAGTAGACGTGGATACAGTATTTCACTAGAGCTAATTAGAACAATTTCTAACGACCTTATAGTCTGTGTGACACAATGTCATATTCTGTGGTAAACTGATAGTTAATCAAGGCTCAGATTATATTCTGATGACTGCTTACAAACTCTTTCTGTACTCTTAAGAGCGGAAAACATTTAATTTATTCCATTAAACTCTTGTATTGGCGAATATGGATCGACAGCTTCAAAGGGAAAAAACAACAAAAAAAAAAAAAAAAGAAAAACACTGAGACGCCACAGACTACTAGAATGAACGTAATTGGCATCAGATTCAGATTCATTCCTGCTTAGTGTCTTACAGTGCCTAATGTTACTATGCACATTTTGGTATGCCTGCAAAGCTTATATGGAAATGAGTGGCCTGGGCTTCCACTGTTGGAAGACATATGAGCTCCGACATTTCATAGAGTATGATCATGCATACACAATGTGATCAAAAGTATCCGAACACCTGGCTGAAAATGACTCACAAATTCGTGGCTTTCTCGGTGAATGGCAACCCATTCTTCACGGAGTGCTGCACTGAGGAGAGGTATAGATGTCGGTCGGTGAGGCCTGGCACGAAGTCGGCGTTCCAAAACATCCCAGAGGTGTTCTATAGGATTCAGGTCAGGACTCTGTGCGGTCCAGTCCATTACAGGGATGTTATTGTCATGTAACCACAACGCCACAGTCCATGCATTGTGAACAGGTGCTCGATCGTGTTGAAAGATGCAATCGCCATAAACAAACTGCTGTTCAACATTGGAATGCAAGAAGGTGCTTAAAACATCAATGTAGGCCTGTGCTGCGATACTGCCACGAAAAACAACGAGGGGTGCAAGTCCCCTCCATGAAAAACACGACCACACCATAACACCACCGCCTCCGAATTTTACTGTTGGCACTACAGACCCTGGCAGATGACGTTCACCGGGCATTCGCCATACCCATACCCTGCCACCAAATCGCCACAAGTTTTCTCACCTCCCGCCTAACTGTCATAGTACTTGCAGTGGATTCTGATGCAGTTTGGAGTTAGTGTGTGATGGTCTGGATAGATGACTGCCTATTACACGTTACGACAGTCTTCAACTGTCGGCGCTCTCTGTCAGTCAACGAACGAGGTCGGCCTGTATGCTTTTGTGCTATATGTGTCCCTTCACGTTTCCACTTCACTATCACATCGGAAACAGGGTATCTAGGGATGTTTAGGAGTGTGGAAAACTGGCGTACAGACGTATGACAGAAGGGCACCCAATCAACTGACTACGTTCGAAGTCCGTGAGATCCGTGGAGCGCCCCATTCTGCTCTCTCACGATGTCTAATGACTCCTGAGGCCGCTGATATGGAGTACCTGGCAGTAGGTGGCAGCACAATGCACCTAATATGAAAAACGTATGTTTTTGGAGGTGTCCGGGTACTTTTGATCACATGGTGCACATGTGTACGTTAGCATCCAAGACGATCAGTATATCTTTGAGTCCCTTAAGGGACTGAAAAATTATTTTGGAAGCAGACTTCGGAATAGGAAATAGGATCCGTCAACTGCGCGGAATACATACAACTCTAAATATACTAGTGGGCATCTCCAAAGATGTGACCGAAAACAATCGATAGGGCGAGGATAAAACTTTCACGAAACCAAACATTTATTTCTAAGGGCTTATAGTACAGACATCTATGCGGTTTCGTGCAAATAGTAGCTTAACGCATAAAGATTTTATAATTTTTTATTGAACTGATACACTTCCACGCTTTTTCCGTTTGCTGCGCGTATAATGTCCAAGTGATGCCGAATTTATCTCTGTGTCTTTTCGAACATCTCTTCCGTCACCACCTCTACAACATCTAGTCTAGTACTCCTGTCGTAATAGTTTGTACAATAATAATAATTGCCGGCCGAAGTGGCCGTGCGGTTAAAGGCGCTGCAGTCTGGAACCGCAAGACCGCTACGGTCGCAGGTTCGAATCCTGCCTCGGGCATGGATGTTTGTGATGTCCTTAGGTTAGTTAGGTTTAACTAGTTCTAAGTTCTAGGGGACTAATGACCTCAGCAGTTGAGTCCCATAGTGCTCAGAGACATTTGAACCATTTTTGAATAATAATAAATGTTGAAATAAACACCTTATCCTCAATGCAACCCCAAAAATACACTACTGGCCACCAAATTGCTACACCAAGAAGAAATGCAGATGATAAACGGTTATTCATTGGACAAATATATTATACTAGAAATTACATGTGATTACATTTTCACGCAGTTTGGGTGCTTAGATCCTGAGAAATCAGTACCCAGAACAACCACCTCTGCCCGTAATAACGACCTTGATACGCCTGGGCATTGAGCCAAACAGAGCTTGGATGGCGTGTACAGATACAGCTGCCCATGCAGCTTCAACACGATACCACAGTTCATCAAGAGTAGTGACTGGCGTATTGTGACGAGCCAGTTGCTCGACCGCCATTGACCAGGCGTTTTCAATTGGTGAGAGATCTGGAGAATGTGGCTGGCCAGAGCAGCAGTCGAACATTTTCCGTATCCAGAAAGGCCCGTACGGGACCTGCAACATGCGGTCGTGCATTATCCTGCTGAAATGTAGGGTTTCGCAGGGATCGAATGAAGGGTAGAGCCACAGGTCGTAACACATGTGAAATGTAACGTCCACTGTTCAAAGTGCCGTCAATGCGAACAAGAGGTGACCGAGACGTGTAACCAATGGCACCCCATACTATCACACCGGGTGATACGCCAGTATGGCGATGACGAATACACGCTTCCAATGTGCGTTCACCGCGATGTCGCCAAACACGGATGCGACCATCATGATGCTGTAAACAGAACCTAGATTCATCCTAAAAATGACGTTTTGCCATTCGTGCACCCAGGTTCGTCGTTGAGTACACCATCGCAGGCGCTTCTGCCTGTGATGCAACGTCAGAGATGGTCTCCGAGCTGTTAGTCCATGCTGCTGCAAACGTCGTCGAACTGTTCGTGCAGATGGTTGTTGTCTTGCATACGTCCCCATCTGTTGACTCAGGGTTCGAGACGTGGATGCACGATCCGTTACAGCCATGCGGATAAGATGCCTGTCATCTCGACTGCTAGTGATGCGAGGCCGTTGGGATCCAGCACGGCTTTCCGTATTACCCTGCTGAACCCACCGATTCCATATTCTGCTAACAGTCATTGGATCTCGACCAACGCGAGCAGCACTGTCGCGATACGATAAACCACAATCGCGATAGGCTACAATCTGACCTTTATCAAAGTCGGAAACGTGATGGTACGCATTTCTCCTCCTTACACGACGCATCACAACGACGTTTCACCAGGCAACGCCAGTCAACTGCTATCTGTGTATGAGAAATCTGTTGGAAACGTTCCTCATGTCAGCACGTTGTAGGTGTCGCCACCGGCGCCAACCTTGTATGAGTGCTCTGAAAATGTAATCAGTTGCATATCACAGCATCTTCGTCCTGTCGGTTAAATTTCGCTTCTGTAGCACGTCATCTTCGTGGTGTAGTAATTTTAATGGCCAGTAGTGTAACTCAAGAGGGGTTATGTCTAATAAACGTGACCACGATGTTAGACTGTCCTTAGCTAATACATACTCTACCACTACTCCTGAACGAGAGAGAGAGAGAGAGAGAGAGAGAGAGAGAGAGAGAGAGAGAGAGAGAGAGAGGTAAATGTGTTCACAAGAACTTCGGTAGTTAAGCTACTATTTTTCAATAAACCAAACAGCCATTTGGAGTTTAACGAACCCCATTGCTGTACTAGCGTAGTAGTTTAGAATAAAATTTCGTGCTCACCGTGTACGTCCTTGTAGCAATGACAGAGAGTAGTAAACATAATGACTCAAACGACACTGTAATAGGCATTATAGGATCTATGTACTCTGCACTGCAGTCAGACTAACAACTCACTCGTTAAATGAAAGGAACAAATTTACGCTGATTGGAAGAAAGATGTCTACTCCTACTAGGGAGCCTTTAATAATGCTCCAAGATAAAATAAACTGAAATGTGCATTGTGTATCACAGCTTATTGTCGGGAGGGGAGTACCATAAAATGAAACTTTGACTCGATAAAAGCCCGTATATTTTGACTAAAACCACGTTAAAAATAAATGCAACTCTTCGTATTCATTTAGGGCAAATGGGCTGCAAATGTGCACTCAAACAAATTGAAACATGAAAAATGACTGAAAAGAAATATTATAACTGGAATCAGAGATACCTGCGGAACACATACGCACTGTTATTTCTTAATGCTCTAACAATTTCGTGTCGGCGAGAATGAGTAAAGGTGGTTGTCCTCGATTCAATCAACAAGGGAAAAGCAACCGGAAGCTATTTGAGGAAACAGAAAATGTTGGCAATACAAGTACTTCCTGACCATGTGCAGCTGCATTCGATGCAGATAATATCATAACGTGTTAGTTAGATATTATTTCCGCGCAATTGCGGTTAAACCATCACTAGCATTTGTAGACATACTGGCTCCAACAAATCGAAGTTCTCTAACCAAAGTCATAAAGAATACTTTTCAGTTACCATGATGGCTGAAAAAGGAACTATATGATGGACATTAAAGAAACTCAAACCACAGTACCGGCGTGGCATCGACACATACACACATGTCAACATCTGAACAAGTCTGGACGAATACAGCTGAGCAAGTCAGAGTGAGATTGTCATCCGGCATTCCTAAGTAGGATTGCAGCTGATCGCAATCGCTACCTCAGCGACTTAAGCACTATTTTTGGTATCGAAATTGAATATAGGGGCTAAGTCGGCAGTGGTTCTCAAAGCCCATGAAAAGTTCTCTGATTGTCACTCCACGATTCTATCACGATCGTGAAAACTCCCGCGACGAGGGATATGACACACAGACACTCATATACATTGGGCACTCTCCATCTTTATCATATTACTAGTGTAGTGTCGCAGAATAGTAAAGAGTTGGAAACGTGGAATATTATCAAAGTTTCGTTGCCTATGCCGAGAGCCAGAGGCAGTAGGTTAGCCAAGAGCTAAGAGGATTGCGCATGTATCGGAATGTGTCGTCAGGCAGGGGCAATTGCCTGCTTACACACAACAGGCGAGAGAGAATTGCTTAGCATGCGGGTTTGTGTTAGACGGAGACTTTCGTAGAGTGCAAGACAGAGGTATAGCGTCAGCTGTACTGCATTTCACAACTTCGCGTAAGTACTCGGCAGGAACAAAGATGCTGTGAATTAATAATGTTTCCTTGGCGTTTCTGACGCGTCCACAGTCATTTCCTAGCATCCTGACAACTGGAGAGGTCACCGTTCGGCCATCCAGTCCACCGTAGGCGACCGCGACCATTGGGGGCGCCTACACTAGAAGAGTACCCGGCGTTGTCCCAGTATGTATTTAATGCAATCTTCTGTTAGCCCATATCCTCCATCCACCTCTCTCTGTCCATCTCTACTACCCCTCTCTCTGTCCATTTCCTCCTCGCCCCTCTCTGTCAATCTACTAATTCCCTTCTGCCCATTTGCTCCTTCCCACTGTGTCTATTTCCTCCTCCCCCCCCCCCCTCAAATTCCATCTCCTCCAGCCCCTCTCCTTGTCCATCTCCTCCTCTGTCTTTTCTCTCTGCATTTCCTCCTCTTCCCTTTCTCTGTGCATCTACTCCTCTTTCCTTCCTCTGTGCATCTACTCCTCTCCCCTCTCTCTGTCTATTTCGGTCTCCTTTATCCCTGTCCATATCGTCCTTCTCCTAAACGTGCACGTCTTTTCCTCCCACTCACTTTCTGTCCATTTCCTCGTCCCCCCATCTGTGTCCACGTTAGCAGTCCCACTACAATTCGAGGATGGTGGTTCTTATCGCTATAGTATTTCTTTCCATTCTGTAACTAATACTGTATGTCTACCAGATTTCATTGAAATCGTTTCAGGAGTTTAGGATGAGCTTTTCACCCGTGGCGTTGCCCGCATATGCACATGTCAAATAAATTCACATATATGTAACATATTTCAAGCGTATTTGTACACAGATTTCACCTTTTTGTCTAGCGGATTACATTCTGCAATTTAATTTTCACACAGCTCAGTGTTTATAATGCCGTATCTCCCGAACTATGTGCTGTACAATGATATGATTTTGCAGGGACAGTCAGTGGTATGGGAGCTTACTGTCTGCGAAATGAGTCGTGAGTAGAGTTAATAGTAGAGAAGTAATAAATTAAAATGTCATGCATTACGCGGCAGTTTCTCACGCATCTCAGTGTTTATGACACCTTATCTCCTGAACCGAGGCCTACGAGAAAGACAGGCCATGGCGCGTACGTCACGAAGGTAGTCCCGCGCTCGCTCGCTCGTTCAAACCAGCAGACAAACTACGTTTCTGCACCTGTTAACTCGTAACTAGGCGTGTCCGTACAAACGAAAACTGAATCCCCTCCTGGAATCCGCTATTATGGAATCTTACTGTTATTAGTCCTATAATGATGGGAAGTCCATGGGCCTACTTATAATTTGTTACGGCTGTTCTGGCGTACAATAAAATAAAATCATGCAAAAATGATTATCAGTTGCATAAGGCACCACTTCCGGCATGTAATGAGTACTGTTAAGCAGAAGAGACTAAATGCTATAAACAAGCCGTTATACCATTAAATTAAAAGGAAGGTCAGCGTTGGTCGTAATATTGATGTTTTATTAATAGCAGAATCGATTTTCAATCACATAATGATCATTTTCGGTGCTGTACACATTAACCTCAGACACTGGTATCAAGTTATCAATAACCAAAACTGAGAAGCGATCACAATAATACCATTTATATTGAGTATTGATCTTAATAAATTTTGCTGTAGTACTGTTAATCATTAAGGTTTCATAATAGGAGATTCCAGTGGAAGATGCAATTCTCGTTAGTACTTACACGCCCAGCTGCGAGTTAACAGATTTAGAAACTCATTTTGTCTGCTGAGCTGAGCAAGCGAGAGAGTTCAGTACTATCTTCGTGACGTACGCGCCGCGGCCTTTCTCGTGGGCCTCGTCCTGAACTAAGGATCGTACAGCTATCCAATTTTGTTTGGCACATTCAGTGGTATATGTGAATACTGTCTGCAAAATGCGTCGTAAATGCAGCTGGTAGTAAAGAAGTAACAAACTAAAACCTCATGCTTCACGCGGAAGGTTTATTGCAGGAACAGTGAAAATGTAGTAAGCGATAAACTTTTTTCCTTCATCCCACTCTCTCTGTCTATCTCCTCCTTCACCACCTTTTGTTGGAATCGTCAGGGAAAAAAAGCTTACTGAAGGTTTGAAAGTATATGATGAGTTTGTCGCAGATCACTAAGCGGTCTCATTCTCAAATACGGTACTGGATGACTTTAGTGTGGATATTCGCGCGTCGTGGGCTACACTGCGTTTTCACTCCCACCCTTTGATATGCGGGTGGTTTTTACTCCCACAGTGATTCTTTCCACGCAGTAAGTGATGTGTGTACTACGTTTGGTTAAAATCGATCCATTGGTTCATGGCTCATGGCTCTGAGCACTATGGGACTCAACTGCTGTGGTCATAAGTCCCCTAGAACTTAGAACTACTTAAACCTAACTAACCTAAGGACAGCACACAACACCCAGCCATCACGAGGCAGAGAAAATCCCTGACCCCGCCGGGAATCGAACCCGGGAACCCGGGCGTGGGAAGCGAGAACGCTACCGCACGACCACGAGATGCGGGCGATCCATTGGTTTAGTAGGAGACGTGGCGCACACATACATAATACGTACAACCATTTTTATAATTTGTATGAGTTAATCTGCTAAGAATTATGTGCAGAAGGCGAAAATGTCGCGGAAACGTGTCAGTGTACATATAACGTAAAATGATGCATTTTGTATCTCTCTCCTATAGGGAATACACAGAAAACCTATCTTAAATATTACAATACACGAAATAATAAGGAATGAAAATTTCATCAGATAGTCCACACCGTGCATTCGGTGAACGTCTCTTAAAATGTTTGAAGTATCATATTTACACCTCATTTCTCTGTTGAAGTACACTGTTGCAGTATGAAAACTGTAAGCTGATAAAAAATACATTTCACTTGCTGGAAGAGTGATTTGTTGTTTCGAGCTGTGTACTGTGTCAGCCGTCATTACACGCGTGCCAGCCACGCGGAACGGCCACGCGGTTCGAGGCGCCATGTCATAGATTGTGCGGCCCCTCCCGCCGCAGGTTCGAGTCCTCCCTCGAGCATGGGTGTGTGTGTGTGTGTGTCGTTCTTAGCATAAGTTAGTTTAAGTAGTGTGTAAGTGTAGTGACCGATGACCTCAGCGGTTTGGTCCCTGAGGAATTCACGCACACAGGTGTGCCAGGAATACGTCAACTGCCATTACTGGTAGAACTGACACACCTAATTATTTTTTCGTTTTCAATTCTGTACATATAGATTTTGATGGAGTTTATCAATTTTCAACTACTTTCATGACATATCTTCTAAAATGTAACTACTAACTAGCGAGATTTCTTAACATATAACGTATGACTCTCCTAGTTAAGCAGTGTTTTATGTTTAACATGTCAATTGAAAGTTAGGTGACTCTTGTACTTCTGTCTCACTTTTGTCCGATGGAAAGTGAAACAGTATATAAATTAGAGGATTATATAATCCTTTCCTTAAAGTAAAAGTAAATATATAAATAAACATTTTGTATTTTATATCTTCCTATTCACTTTACTAGCACATTTTTATTGAAGCTATACCAATAAAATGGTTACACCTCTTTCTGCTTCCACTAAAAGAATTCAGATAAATCAGGAATTACTTTAAATGGAAATAGTTTCTTCTTTTAATATTTAGCACTGGAGTAAGACTAAGAAATTTACTTCTCTCAAAGAGAAATATCGATGTAGTACTTATTTTAAAAGAAAGGCAACCCACCATAACTAGATTTTTAATAAATTCTTAAACGTCTCACCAAGAGCCGAAAGAAAGGCAGCAAATGATATGTCGATTGTTTCCTCTAACCGACACTGGTTATCTCAGCACGCATTCAGATCAGACTCAACTTTTGCTAATAGCATTTCCAGCTATTACATCGGAACACTACAGTTACATGGATTCCAACGGTGTATGAGAATTACACCACTGGGAGATTGGATTTGGTGGAATTGTCGGGCTTGCACCCGGATACCACTTTCGAATAAGATGTTCATTGTAGTACAATATTTATTACAGTAAATGTTCGCCATTCGTAAACAGAGTTTACTGAAGTGCCTTTATATCATTGGTTTTCACTGACTTCATCTACAGAGTGTTACAAAAAGGTACGGCCAAACTTTCAGGAAACATTCCTCACACACAAATAAAGAAAAGATGTTATGTGGACATGTGTCCGGAAACGCTTAATTTCCATGTTAGAGCTAATTTTAGTTTCGTCAGTATGTACTGTACTTCCTCGACTCACCACCAGTTGGCCCAATTGAAGGAAGGTAATGTCGACTTCGGTGCTTGTGTTGACATGCGACTCATTGCTCTACAGTACTAGCATCAAGCACATCAGTACGTAGCATCAACAGGTTAGTGTTCATCACGAACGTGGTTTCCAGTCATTCAATGTTGACAAATGCGGAGTTGGCAGATGCCCATTTGATGTATGGATTAGTACGGGGCAATAGCCGTGGCACGGTACGTTTGTATCGAGACAGATTTCCAGAACGAAGGTGTCCCGACAGGAAGACGTTCGAAGCAATTGATCGGCGTCTTAGGGAGCACGGAACATTCCAGCCTATGACTCGCGACTGGGGAAGACCTAGAACGGCGAGGACACCTGCAATGGACGAGGCAATTCTTCGTGCAGTTGACGATAACCCTAATGTCAGCGTCAGAAAAGTTGCTGCTGTACAAGGTAACGTTGACCACGTCACTGTATGGAGAGTGCTACGGGAGAACCAGTTGTTTCCGTACCATGTTCAGCGTGTGCAGGCACTATCAGCAGCTGATTGGCCTCCACGGGTACACTTCTGCGAATGGTTCATCCAACAATGTGTCAATCCTCATTTCAGTGCAAATGTTCTCTTTACGGATGAGGCTTCATTCCAACGTGATCAAATTGTAAATTTTCACAATCAACATGTGTCGGCTGACGAGAATCCGCACGCAATTCTGCAATCACGTCATCAACACAGATTGTCTGTGAACGTTTGGGCAAGCATTGTTGGTGATGTCTTGATTGGGCCCCATGTTTTTCCACCTACGCTCAATGGAGCACGTTATCATGATTTCATACGGGATACTCTACCTGTGCTGCTAGAACATGTGCCTTTACAAGTACGACACAACATGTGGTTCATGCACGATGGAGCTCCTGCACATTTCAGTCCAAGTGTTCGTACGCTTCTCAACAACAGATTCGGTGACCGATGGAGTGGTAGAGGCGGACCAATTCCATGGCCTCCACGCTCTCCTGACCTCAACCCCATCGACTTTCATTTATGGGGGCATTTGAAAGCTCTTGTCTACCCAACCCCGGTACCAAATGTAGAGACTCTTCGTGCTCGTATTGCGGACGGCTGTGATACAATACGCCATTCTCCAGGGCTGCATCAGTGCATCAGGGATTCCATACGACGGAGGGTGGATGCATGTATCCTCGCTAACGGAGGACATTTTGAACATTTCCTGTAACAAAGTGTTTGAAGTCACGCTGGTACGTTCTGTTGCTGTGTGTTTCCATTCCATGATTAATGTGATTTGAAGAGAACTAATAAAATGAGCTCTAACATGAATAGTAAGCGTTTCCGGACACATGTCCACATATATTTTGTTTCTTTGTGTGTGAGGAATGTTTTCTGAAAGTTTTTCCGTACCTTTTTGTAACACCCTGTATACCTATTACATTCATTTCGTATCAGTGAATACAGCTCATCTGGTATATTTTCCTTGTGGTACTGTGAGAGTAGGCCACACGAACGCCGGCCGAAGTGGCCGAGCGGTTCTAGGCGATACAGTCTGGAACCGCGCGACCGCTACGGTCGCAGGTTCGAATCCTGCCTCGGGCATGGATGTGTGTGATGTCCTTAGGTTAGTTAGGTTTAAGTAGTTCTAAGTTCTAGGGGACTCATGACCTCAGCAGTTAAGTCCCATAGTGCTCAGAGCCATTTTTTAGCCACACGAACGTTCGTCATATCACTTACTCTGGAGATCCTATTCGAGAATGCAGAGCCACCAGTGATTGGAAGTAATATGAGGAAATGTAAGTGACAATGAAAGTGTGATTCAGAGATAGAGACAATCTAAAGGTCAAGTTGACTGCTGTCGATAAGCCGGGAATGTAGGCTCAAGTCTCGAGCTGACAAAAAAACTCTCATACAAAACCATGCGTGGGCGGCAGAATGAGCTGATCTTCTTATTGGTCTTGCTGAGAGCACGGCACATATTATCCTTTGCATCCGTAGTGGCAGCTAGGGCGATCAAGATTTCAAAATGGTTCAAATGGCTCTGAGCACTATGTGACTTAACATCTGAGGTTATCAGTCCACTAGAACTTAGAACTACTAAACCTAACTGACATAAGGACATCACATACATCCATGCCCCAGGCAGGATTCGAACCTGCGACCTGAGCGGTCGCGCCGTACCAGACTGAAGCGCCTAAAACCGCTCAGCCACTTTGGCCGGCCCCAAGATTTCCTCTTACGTCTTACCCTAGCAGCTATGCACACCATCTCTACTAACATAGTGGAAGTAATGTCTGAAGGGATGAATGGTTCAAAGTTGTGTTTAATGATTAGAATAAGGGCGGAAGTCAGGTGGCAATGAATCGTAAAATTATTGATATAATAATATGAGGATGGGCAGATTCTGCTTTTCTCGTCAGAGATGATCGTTTGCCACTTCTGCCTCGGGCAGGAGAGCGGAAACTACCATCCAGCGATATACAGAAGCAAAAGTGGGCTTCATTCTATTAGGATCCCCGTACTTCAATGACCACAGATGACGGTGTTCGTAAAGGTAACACTGTTAAGTGTGTGATACACTGAAATTCACTTTTGTTGCTACTCAGCCTCCTTGACTTCAAGGTGTTTGTCAACGCCACTGGCCAGTTGAATGACAATATCTATATCTGTAGTGTTCGTGTGTGTGTGTGTGTGTGTGTGTGTGTGTGTGTGTGTGTGTGCGTGTGTGTGCGTGTGCGTGCGTGTGCGTGCGTGTGCGTGCGTGTGCGTGCGTGTGCGTGCGTGTGTGTGCGTGTGCGTGTTTTCAGCTCGAGGGCGCTCTTCGTCGAGTGAATTAGCGTCGTACATGGTCAGCAATACTCCCGGACTCATTGTGACCTCGTGCGGTTAAAGGCGCTGCAGTCTGGAACCGCAAGACCGCTAAGGTCGCAGGTTCGAATCCTGCCTCGGGCATGGATGTTTGTGATGTCCTTAGGTTTAACTAGTTCTAAGTTCTAGGGGACTAATGACCTCAGCAGTTGAGTCCCATAGTGCTCAGAGCCATTTGAACCATTTGATTTCATTGTGACCTCAGTTGTAAATAGCGTTCATGACTCTCTATCAAGAGGAGATTCTACACCTACTTATATACTCCGAAAACCAGGGTACGGTGCTTGGTGGAGGGTACCACGTACCAATACCAGTCATTTCGTTTCCTGTTCCACTCGCCAAACAGAGTGAGGCAGAACCGAGTGTCTGCAAGTCTCCGTATGAGCCATAATTTCCGTTACCTTCGCAGTCATTACGCGAAATGTACACTGGGGACAGCAGAATCGTTCTGCAGTCGGCCTCAAATTTCGGTTCTCTAAATTTCCTTAATAGTACTTTCGACTCCACTGTCATAATCTCCATGCAAGACTGCAGCATAACATTGTAGTTTCAGGAAATAATACATGATAGTGAAATTGTATAAAGCAATCTCTCCAGAGAAGTGATCTTAAAATTCTGAACAATCACCAGGAACATGTTTTATAATAAGTGAATAAACCATTATCATGTGGAGCTACCGTTTCAGGGTGATCGTTTTCCACTATCCACTTGTGTAGCATTAGAACAGGGCATAGAACAAGCAATGGTCTACTGTGTAAGTGAAAAGAGTTGTTAGTTCTCAAATGTTACACGGGTGTCTGTCGTCAGACTACTGTAGATAATCCGCCAGGCAACAAATTCAAGTAACAGACGCCGTCATCCAAATGAAAGCCAACTGCAGCGGTGTAGTAGTGACCAACTAGGTTTATTTCACAACCACTGCTGGCATACACCAACAAAAAGACCGTACAAACTCATTCAAACAGTTATGTTCCGTTTATTTATTACCAAGATCCTCCAACAGAAGATATAAATAAACTTGGAATAATTTGGAAGGAGTGAGGAGCATGAACGACAAATTACGTCAGTTATCATGAGATATGCTGGAATATATAAATTTTGCCTCAGTTTCCCTAAGTATTAACTCTTATGAACTGCAGTATGATGAATATTTGCTAACATTATACCAGAGCTCGTCTTTTGGAAGGGAGGCAACACATGCGCAACATGCTCCTTATCAGCAACGCGCTTCTCATACACGGTCCAGTCACATTTATGTGACCATCGCCTACGTTCGATGTCAACCTACAATAATCGCTGACAGACTTCAAGTGGCAGCATTGGCAGTGAAGGGCTGATAAAGCGTGTTCAGTGGAAGCGAAAAACTGTGCAGAAACGAAGCTATTTATCTGACGTCCAAAAGAGCACGATCATTCTCTTTCGGGGGAAAGGCTAAGTTTTTAGACAGTTTGCGTGCCACAGTGGTTAAAGTAAACCGTGCATGGCAAAATGGTGCTATCGAAAACTGGTGCCAATACCACTGTGGTGTAGCACGAGGCACAGATGGCAGAGATGAATGACGGTTGAGGAGATGTGTACGGGCGAATAGACGTGCAACTGTTGAGCAACTGATCGCCCAGATGAACCGAGGGGCTACCAACAGTGTCTCCTCAACCGCAGTTCAGCGAACGTTGCTGTGCACGGGACTTTGCAGCAGGCTTCCGGTTCATGTACCCACTTCCACTGCTCCTCACCGGCGACGAAGGCTTGATTTTGCACACCAGTACCGCAACTGGACGTCCATTGAGTTGTGACAGATGGTCTCTTCAGACGAATCACTTTTTATGCTCAATCGTACAGATTGCCGTTGGCTTGTACGATGCAAACGTCTGAAAACAAACAACCTGTTACCAGGAGACCGTTACCATCTGAGGAATGTCTTCGTGGCACTCTCTAGGTGATCTCGTAATTCAGCAAGGCACAATTGATCAACGCCAAGTGTGCATCTATCGTTGGGGACCATGCACATTTCAACACCCGGTTTGTTTATCCTCGGCACGATGGCATCTACCAGCAGGACAATGCAACGTGTGACATATCTCGCAGTGTACGTACGCGGTTTGAAGAGCACCAGCATGAGTTTATCGTACTGCGGTGGTAGTTGGAAATTTGTGGTACGATCCTATGGGACTCAAATGCTGAGGTCCCCAGTCCCCAGACTTACACACTACTTAATCTAACTTAAGCTAACTTGCGCTAAGGGCAGCACACACACCCATGCCCGAGAGAGTATTCGAACCTCCGAAGGGGGGAGCCACGCGAACCGTGGCCAGGTGTCTCATACCGCGCGGTTACCCCGCGCATCTATCGAACTGCCTGGCCACAAAATTCCAAGGATTTAAACCCAATCTAGAATCTGTTTTATCACCTCGATCTGGCTGTTTTAGCATGGACCCTAAATCGACAAACTAGCGCAGGTGGCCACGCCATGGCTTCACATCCCTGACAGTAACTTCCAGAACCTCACTGACACCAGTATTGGTTAAAAACGGTCTTGGTTGCAATTTCAGTTTTTTTTATTTGTCAACGTGTTTCGCCTTATTTACTCATCTTCAGGTTATCTTTAGCTAGATGCCTAAACAAGGCGAAACGTGTCGTTGAAAAATAAAAATTGAAATTGCAACCAAGACTATTTTTAAGCAATACTGTTAAGCACTGGTTTTCTGTATGCCACATTTGGATTGGAAGAATTTCTCACTAACAACCTTCCTGCACGTCTTGCAGCAATGCACAACAAAGGTTGGTTATTCAGGATGTTGACAGGTCGTCATATTAATGTGACTCCACATTATATAATTTAGTTGGCGTACCTACTTTCTGTGGTATTGCGGAATTGCGAATGATTTGTGTATCCAGGGATGAAGTATATCATGCCACTTTGACGTTTGTTGCATTTAATATTCATGGTGTTGATATTTTTTTGGTAACTAGTGTATTACTGACATAACTAGATGAGTATTAGTGGTTAATCCATTACGATATCACGGTTTGTAAATTATGAGTAGGGCAAGACATAAAAATAATAGTAGATACCATCACCCGCAGTTATTGTTAGCTTGAACATCATACTATTTCCCACTTTATACCTAAATATTTGGACACACCTGATACTTAAAAACAGTTAAAATACGATTTGCATTAACGATAGTATGCAAATAAATAAGGATGACCGTACATTCATTCATCTTAACTAATCTCTCTATAGCGGCATTGAGACAAATGTCGTTTCTTAAACTGTCCTATGTATTTTAGTGAGTTCGGGAGCCTTGGAAGAAAGGTGAGGACTTGAAACAAACGTCTAAAAAATGAGAAGAGTAATACGGTAACTGGAGAGTTCTAAGCAAACGTCACTCCTCATTAGGTATGCTTCCGGACGTACACTTCATTTAATTGGACGTAACCCTCACTCTACCGTTATTCTTCGTTTCTGGGAAGTATTGTAATCACAGCTCTGTATCTTATTATTTGTAAACTGAACGTAAAATAAAATATCAAAGGTGTGCAAGTTTTATGCAGAGAAGACTACATTCATTGGGTTGTACATAATTTTCTCGAGCGCCTCATATTCGCGAGCAATGAAGAGATGATAAGTCTAGAAGAAAAATAAATTTTGACGGTTGCTTTACAACATTTTCCTTCCTTCTAGGATTCAACGTTTGAACTACGCAACAGTACGCGTTTCTTACTAATATGTTTCATGTGGGCCCACCATCCCTATGTTTTTGTTAAAGAATTTTGATCTCAAAAAATGTGTGACAGAATTGTTGGATACGAAACCAAGCGACATTTAACACTCCAATGCTGGCACCCCTAAATCCATTTGTGACATCCATTCACTCAAAATAACAATACTTCAAAAATATCACGTATGGATGAGCTCCAGAATCGTGTAAGGTACTATATTTATTTTAATGATCTTATTGCAGAGTTACTTCATAAACATACAACGCTTGGAAAAATATAATGTTCAGGAAATGTTTTACATAGTATGTACGACATAAAAGTCCTGAAAAGTAACTTACGACTAAACATATAACAAATAAGAGACGTTTTCATGTTTCTTCTGGAGGAGCACCCAGTTCACATCCTTCACGGGAAACAGAATCGCAGTATTGAAGACACAGATGTTGTCCGCAATGTTTACACGAGTAATTCGTCAGTCGTCTTGTACTAGTTGTGAGGCGGGGTTTGCAACGCTTCCTTCTTGCGTGATTTGTGTCGGCATTGTCAGCTCTCTCACCAACAAGACCTAAAGGTCGGCGATTTTGGGGCAGAAAATCAATAATGCGTGTAGTCAAGGTCCGAGGTAGACTGGAAAACAGGCTTCGTTTCACCAATTTGTCTTTCAGGAGTTCCCATCCGAGCTGACGAAGAAACAGCCGTCGGCGGAGACTTTCCTTGCCATTTCCCATATAAATTCTCTGGAAATTTATACCAGCAACATTCAGTATTGAGTAAAATACAACCATGGGCCATCGTCGTGTTCCCCTCTGAACGTTGTAGCCAAAACACAATTTGTCAACCATATAAACTCCAATTTTGTGTGTGATATAGTAAGTTATCATAACAGGTTTTCTTTTATCTCCTGCGTTTTCGTCAATTTCAGCGTCATAATGCATACTTGAGATCAATTAAACATTTTTTGTTATTTTTATTTTGTAGGACGTAAAAAACGATCGTACCTTCTTTTCTGTAAGCAAATATGGTAGAATTTGCAGCCCTAGTTTTCATGCCATTCATTTCTTTCGAGTTCTGCCTTTTTTTTTCGGGGTTCCAACATATGACAGCCGGTGCTCCTTTCGACAAATCACGGAGCAGATTTACGTCGCTGAGCCAGTTGTCAGCACAGACATTGCGTCCTGAATTAGTGAGAGGGGCCACCAAATGTTCAACAACGTCACTGGTTTCATCACTAAGCTGAAAAGGGCCATCTGACTTACTGCCAGCATAGATCTCCATGTTGCATATGTAAAACAGTTTGGAATCAACTGTATCAAATATTTTTATTCTATATTTTGTCGGATTCGGCGGTATATATTGGATAAAAGAGCAATTTACTCTGAAGGCCTTGAGTTTCTCGTCGATGGTGACGTTTTGGCCTAAAACGTAACAAGATTGGCAGTTCTTCATAACCTTTTGAAATAAATCTCGAATTGGCGCCAGGCGGTCCACTGCTCTGCGCTCACTACGTGATTGTCTATCATCAACTCGCAGAGTTTGTAACAGAAAACGAAACCTGTACTCACTTATCGTCAACCGAAATATCTTTATTCCGAACTCCTAGGAATCCAACAAATCTTGAAGACTTTTTCTTCCCGCCTTGTGCATTCCAGCTGTGTATAGAAGTTCAATGAAGGCTTTTATCTCGACTATGTCTGTTGGATGAGCATTTCGTTCTCGTTAGTAATTGCTTCGGATAATTTCAATGTAATGAATGGTTCGTGTACTTTACAGTCATTTCCAGCATTGCCTGGCCAAATAAGTATTCCCATGTTTTTGAAATTCCTTCAGTACTTTTTGCTTTCCCAGTGACACCAGGAAACCTTATACAGAGATGTCCTGTTTTTGGGGTTTCCTGCGGTTTGTGTATGGTGTCTTTTTCCAGTCGAATGATTCGATTGTATTCTTTACTCTCTTCCTATAACAATGATACACATCGCCACCTACCTCAGCTGAACTTAACGTTTGTTTCACTCTGTTTAGTCTCTGAGTCGTCTCTTTCTTCTATGCTTTCTGGAGCATCGGTATCGATCTGTTCGTCTGCCAGATCGAGAACAGGAGCCCTGTGTGCAGCATGTTGGTTCTCGTCATCGCTGTCATCAAACAGACCTGTAAACCATGTTAACATTCTATAGCTGCAAAACAAAATAAATATAAAAAGAGTAGTTGAGACCATTGTAAAGGAACGAGGAAGACTAGAACGTAAATGCTGGAGCTAGGTCGAAGAGATCCAGTACCAGTTTCTATTACGTAAGCGCATACTAATAATTTCCACTTCACATATAGAATGCTTGAATGTAAAACACAAAGAGGTATTACATTGAGGAAAATTCAGTGAATCAAGAATATTTATCGAGGATGCTGGCATGGTATCGGTGCGATTCGTCGCTCCTCTGTTGCTAAGGTGTCGCTCTTGCGAAAGTAAACACACTATTGCCTGTTGTTAATGCTCGAGTCAGGGGGATAGACGAGAGGGGGTAATTATCACCGCGTTGAGACGGAGGAACAGAAACACTACTTAATGGACCCGTGCGATCCATTGCCAGCATCTGAGTGTTAATTAAAATGATAAATGTGTAAAAACGGAAGATTCCATAGGCCGATTCAGAGGTTTCTTGTTTTTAAATTGAAGCACCAGGCTATCGTATTAGAGTTTTGAAAGAATTAGTTTGCAATTATCGCAGAAAGCATACGTTACTTCATTGATAGTGATTTCTTTGAGGCTGGGTTATTTTAATACGACTCATATTACCGTATCACTTCTGCTTTCTCGCTGGTACATTTTTACACGTCACATTTCTGGAGAACATACTGCTCTAAATTTGTAATTTTTCATTCTCTGTTCTGTCTAATGTTGACGCTGTTCTTTCAGATACATGTGTGTGAAATATTATGCGACTTAACTACTAAGGTCATCAGTCCCTAGAAGCTTCCCTTTGTTTTACTACATTTCCCATGTACCGTATGTGACACCTGTGCCTACACTTATAACTCAGACAATATACGAAAATTTGTGAAAAGCCTGGTGCTATCAGAAGTAATTTGCTATCTGCTATGTCGAATTCCTTTTTAGTTGTAACTTATAATACCATATAGGACAGCTACCCGTCGAAGACATTCACTGATATTTCCTTCCACAGGCTGTTTCGCCTCTTAATTCAGGTTATACAGTATTATCGAGCATAACATTTCAGCATACTATAACGATTCACTGAACAGTATTTCCAGTGACATCAAAGGCAAGTATGGCAAATACTGTCGGTGCCAAGGGCTCACGCGGTCGAATGGAATCCGTCGTCGCAAATGGTGGCTGCACAGTGCCGGCACATACCGGCAGCAGACGTGGGTCGTGGCCGTTATTGCTCCCGAGAACATCAAAGGAGGTCAAGGGGCCGCTGCACAAGCTGATATTCAGTTACCTCGCGTCTCAGGAGCGCTGCGACACACTAATACTGTCAGTAATGACATATCAGCCTTGTACCCCACTCCCTCTACACAGGACCTTCTACAAACATTATTACTGAGAGTGCATCTATATCGTACGAGGCATAGAGCCACTCCGCTACATGTAAATGGTACTGCATCCATAATAAACATGAACTAGGGCACTTCACTTATGCTTCGTTTATCACACAAAGACGCACTATATTATAAGGTACTGTCAAGAGTGCCAAGAATTTGTAATTGGCAATTTATATGTAATTGAATTCAAGAATAATACAATAATTCCAATCCCAAAGAAAACAAGTGTTGACAGATGTAAAAATTACCGAAATATCAGTTTAATAAGCCACTGGTGCAAAACACTAACACGAATTGTTTACAGACGAATGCAAAAAACTGGTAGAAGCCGACCTCTGGGAAGATCAGTTTAGATTCCGTAGAAATGTTCGAACACGTGAGGCAATACTGACCCTACGACTTATCTTAGAAAATAGATTAAGGAAAGGCAAACCTACGTATCTAGCATTTGTAGACTCAGAGTGAGTTTTTGACGATGTTGACTGGAATACTCTCTTTCTGATTTTGAAGGTGAGCCGGCCGCGGTGGTCTAGCGGTTCTAGGCGCTCAGTCCGGAACCGCGCGACTGCTACGGTCGCAGGTTCGAATCCTGCCTCGGGCATGGATGTGTGTGATGTCCTTAGGTTAGTTAGGTTTAATTAGTTCTAAGTTCTAGGCGACTGATGACCTCAGAAGTTAAGTCGCATAGTGCTCAGAGCCATTTGAACCTGAAGCTGGCAGGGGTAAAATACAGGGAGCGAAAGGCTATTTCAAATTTGTACAGAAACCAGATGGCAGTTATAGGAGTCGAGGGACGTGAAAGGGAAGCAGTGGTTGGGAAGGGAGTGAGACAGGGTTGTAGCCTCTCCCCGATGTTATTCAATCAGTATATTGGGCAAGCAGTAAAGGAAACAAAAGAAAAATTTGGAGTAGCAATTAAAATCCACGGAGAAGAAATTAAAACTTTGAGGTTTGCCGATGACAATGTAATTCTGTGAGAGACAGCAAAGGACCTGGAAGAGCAGCTGAACGGAATGGAAATGGTCTTGAAAGGAGGATATATAAAATGAACATCAACAAAAGCAAAACGAGAATAATGGAATGTAGTGGAATTAAATCGGGTGATGCTGAGGGAATTAGATTAGGAAATGAGACGCTTAAAGTAGTAAATGAGTATTGCTATTTGGGGTGCAAAATAACTGATGCTGGTCGAAGTAGAGAGGATATAAAATGTAGACTGGCAATGGCAAGGAAAGCATTTCTGAAGAAGAGAAATTGGTTAACATCGAGTATAGATTATGTGTCAGGAAGTCATTTCTGAAACTATGTGTGTGGAGTGTAGCCATTTTTGAAAGTGAAATATGGACGATAAATAGTTTAGACAAGAAGAGAATAGAAGCTTTAGAAATGTGGTGCTACAGAAGAATGCTGAGGATTAGATGCGTCGATCACATAACTAATGAGGAGGTACTGAACAGAATTGGAGAGAAGAGAAATTTGTGGCACAACTTGACTAGAAGAAGGGATCGGTTGATAGGGCATATTCTGAGGCATCAAGGGATCACCAATTTAGTATTGGAGGGCAGCGTGGAGGGTAAAAATCATAGAGAGAGACCAAGAGATGAATACACTAAACAGATTCAGAAGGATGTAGATTGCAGTAGGTACTATGAGATGAAGAAGCTTGCACAGGATAGAGTAGCATGGAGAGCTGCATCAAACCAGTCTCTGGACTGAAGACCACAAAAAGAACAACATGTAATTGAATTTGAATGATGACTGCCGTTTTCCTTTGAACGTCGGCTTTTTACCATAACAGAAGGAACTGGCTAGACAGTTTGAAGGATTTAATGGGAGTGACATGTTTGAGTCTTTCACCTACTTATAGTTTAGTGTCAATGCGGCACTTTCTCCCGTCCTAATCGTTATTCATGCAGCCTGTACAGAAGACTTCCGTAGTATTACACGGATCTTCATTCACCCTTTGTGAGATAATCTATATCAAGTGCTCATTCTGCACCCCACAGCAGTCATGGACTGTGTGGCTGGTCCCGACAGAGGTTTGAGTCCTCCCTCGGGCATGGGTGTGTGTGTGTGTTTGACCTTAGGATAATTTGGGTTAAGTAGTGTGTAAGCTTAGGGACTGATGACCTTAGCAGTTAAGTCCCATAAGATTTCACACACATTTTTTCTCCACCCCATAACACAATGGCACTTCTTTCAAATGAAATAGACGTATACTCTTCACGCACCAGGCGCACATTCTTCTACCACTCCTTTGATTTCTTTCTGGCTCACTTGGACCGGCATTCAACTGTAATGTGACAATCATCAAGCTCAAACCTTTCTTATAGTTAAAAATGTGCTATATTATTTATTCTAATATACTAGTCCTATCAGTAGCTTAATACACCTTAAATCGCTGTTCATCTATAATAATAGTGTGAAATTCCTTCTCTCTGCAACTGGATTTTAAATTTTTTGTCGTTTGTCACGCCCATCACCAAAAATGGTTCAAATGGCTCTGAGCACTATGGGACTCAACTGCTGAGGTCTTTAGTCCCCTAGAACTTAGAACTAGTTAAACCTAACTAACCTAAGGACATCACAAACATCCATGCCCGAGGCAGGATTCGAACCTGCGACCGTAGCGGTCTTGCGGTTCCAGACTGCAGCGCCTTTAACCGCACGGCCACTTCGGCCGGCGCGCATCACCCCCGAAAGATGTACGGCCATGACTGAAATACAGTGACTCATTTCAGACACGTTAAAAGTGAAGGAACAGATTACACACAAACACTCCTCAACTTTGAATAACTTTCGGTTGGCTTAAGAAGTACGGAACAAAATAATGAGTTTTAATCGTATTGCGAATATTTCGTCCTAATGGACACGGCCGTACAAACAAAACTACTCTATAGAATTGACATTTCTCTTGTGTTGTTACTCAGGATATACGTAAGCACCTAAACAAAATTTCATCCATATCGGCGTTATTTATATTCCAAGCGCAAAAAATTATCACGCTCCTTCTTAGCACTACTCGGACTGACTTGTGGCCGGCCGACGTCATAAACTTATGGATAAGCGATTAGGCTTCTACGTCCTGGCAAATTCGAGATGATTACACACAAAGAACCAGCTTAGTTTTAGAGAAGTTGGTAAGGACTGCATCGTGAGCAGTTCAAACTTCCACTTGCCTGGAGCTAATCCCTAGAAAACCAACACTGAAGCGCCAAAGAAACTAGTATAGGCATGCGTATTCAAATACAGAGATAAGTAAAAAGGCATAATATGGCGTTATGGTCGGAAACGGCTATACAGGGTGGTCCATTCATAGTGACCGGGCCAAATATCTCACGAAATAAGCGTCAAACGAAAAAACTACAAAGAACGAAACTTGTCTAGCTTGAAGGGGGAAACCAGATAGCGCTATGGTTGGCCCGCTAGATAGCGCTGCCATAGGTCAAATGGATATCAACTGCTTTTTTTTTAAGTAGGAACCCCCATTTTTTATTAAATATTCGTGTAGTACGTAAAGAAATATGAATGTTTTAGTTGGACCACTTTTTTCGCTTTGTGATAGATGGCGCTGTAATAGTCACAAACGTATAAGTGTAACGTCCCCTTGGAAAAAATTATAAATGACTGTACTTAAACTGACACACAATATTTTTAGCGCAACGCAGTCTGACTTTCAATAATCCCTACAAAAGAATGACCCTGACTAACATTAAACTATACCTTTCACAAATGACTTACCTCACAAAAATCTTCGTTACTCAAGCTACTGCAATACAGCGAGCGCCACTACTGCCAGCTAAATAAAAGATTCAAACTACTGAAGGCACTAACTACTGATAGGCATAGTTAGCAAATGAAAGATTTTGATAGAGAACAAACAATGTATTTACCTCAATAGTGTTCAAAAGTCATAATGTATATAGCAGTTCATGACATCCAGTCTTACAAATTTCAAAACTCCGCCATCTCTCTCCCAACATCCACCACTGCTGGCGGCTCACCTCCTACTGCGCAACGGTACGCGCTGTTAACAGCCAGCTGCCCAACACCACAATGGCAGACAGCAATGCAAACTAGCCACAGACTGCACACAGCACAGCCAGTAATTTTCATACAGGACGCTACGTGGCGTTACCAATAAGAAAACCTAAATAGTCTACTTACATAAGTACGTGGTATCACGTAACATTCTGCCAGTGCGGACGGTATTTGCTTCGTGATACATTACCCGTGTTAAAATGGACCGTTTACCAATTGTGGAAAAGGTCGATATCATGTTGATATATGGCTATTGTGATCAAAATGCTCAACTGGCGTGTGCTATGTATGCTGCTAGGTATCCCGGACGACATCATCCAAGTATCCGGACCGTTCGCCGGATAGTTACGTTATTTAAGGAAACAGGAAGTGTTCAGCCACATGTGGAACGTCAACCACGACCTGCAACAAATGATGATGCCCAAAGAGGTGTTTTAGCCGCTGTCGCGGCTAATCCGCACGTCGGTAGCAGACAAACTGCACGAGAAGCGAGGATCTCAAAAACGTCGGTGTTAAGAACGCTAAATCAACATCGATTGCACCCGTACCATATTTCTGTGCACCTGGAATTGCATGGCGACGACTTTGAACGTCGTGTACATTTCTGCCACTGGGCACAAGAGAAATTACGGGACGATGACAGATTTTTTGCACGCGTTCTATTTAGCGACGAAGCGTCATTCACCAACAGCGGTAACGTAAACCGGCGTAATATGCACTATTGGGCAACGGAAAATCCACGATGGCTGCGACAAGTGGGACATCAGCGACCTTGGCGGGTTAATGTATTGTGCGGCATTATGGGAGGAAGGATAATTGGCCCCCATTTCATCGATGGCAATCTAAATGGTGTAATGTATTCTAATTTCCTAAGTAGCGTTCTACCGATGTTACTACAAGATGTTTCACTCCATAACAGAATGGCGATGTACTTCCAACATGATGGATGTCCGGCACATAGCTCGCGTGCGGTTGAAGCGGTATTGAATAGTATAGTTCATAACAGGTGGATTGGTCGTCGAAGCACCATACCATGGCCCGCATGTTCACCGGATCGGACATCCCCGGATTTCTTCCTGTGGGGAAAGTTGAAGGATATTTGCTAACGTGATCCACCGACAACGCCTGGCAACATGCGTAAGCGAATTGTCAATGCATGTGCGAACATTGCGGAAGGCGAACTACCCGCTGTTGAGAGGAATGTCGTTACACGTATTGCCAAATGCATTGAGGTTGACGGACATCATTTTGAGCATTTATTGCATTAAAGTCGTATTTACAGGTAATCACGCTGTAACATCATGCGTTCTCAGAAATTATAAGTTCACAAAGGTACATGTATCACATTGGAACAAACGAAACAAAATGTTCGAACGTACCTACGTTCTGTATTTTAATTTAAAAAACCTACCTGTTACCAACTGTTCGCCTAAAATTGTGAGCCATACGTTTATGAGTATTACAGCGCCATCTATCACAAAGCGAAAAAAGTGGTCCAAGTAAAACATTCATATTTCTTTACGTTCTGCACCAATATGTAATAAAAATGGGGGTTCCTATTTGAAAAAAAAAAAAAACGCAGTTGATATCAGTTTGACCTATGGCAGCGCCATCTAGCGGACCAACCATAGCACCATCTGGTTTCCCCCTTCAAGCTAGACAAGTTTCGTTCTTTGTGGTTTTTTCGGTTGTATAAGACTACAAGTGTCTGGCGCAGTTGCTAGATCGATTACCGCTGCTCCAATGGCACGTTATCAACATTTAAGTGAGTTCGAACGTGTGTTATAGTCGGCGCACGAGCGTTGGGACACAGCATATCCGAGGTAGCGATGAAGTGGGGAATTTCCCGTATGACCATTTCACGAGTGTTCCGTGAATATCAGGAATCAAGTAAAAAAAATCTAATATCCGACATCGCTGCAGCAGGAGAAAAATCATGCAAGAAGGGGACCAGCGACAACTAAAGAGAATCGTTCAACATAACAGAAGTGCAACCCCTCTTCAAATTGCTGCAGAGAGAACTGGGTGGAGAACTGTAGGGCCCCCCTAGACAGGTCAGGCGTGCACTACACACCGGAAGCAGCTACTAGGGTAGCAGAGTACGTGTGGCGTGCACACGGGGGTTTTTTAGGTTAGAGGGACCCCCCCTTGGGCGAAACGATAAAATACCTGACGGCTTACCAGAGAGAACATTATCATCGTTGATAAAGAACGTCCGTCCTCAGAGACCAAAAACAGGAAAAGTTAACGTAATATTGGTAAACTGCAGGAGTATCCAGGGCAAGGTTCCTGAATTAGTATCTCTTATTGAAGGAAATAGTGCGCATATAGTATTAGGAACGGAAAGTTGGTTAAAACCGGAAGTGAACAGTAACGAAATCCTAGACACAGAATGGAATATATACCGCAAGGATAGGATAAACGCCAATGGTGGAGGAGTATTTATAGCAGTAAAGAATTCAATAATATCCAGTGAAGTTATTAGCGAATGCGAATGTGAAATAATCTGGGTTAAGTTAAGTATCAAAGGTGGGTCAGATATGATAGTCGGATGCTTCTATAGGCCACCTGCATCAGCAACCGTAGTAGTTGAGCGCCTCAGAGAGAACCTGCAGAACGTCGTGAAGAAGTTTCGTGATCATACTATTGTAATAGGGGGAGACTTCAATCTACCAGGTATAGAATGGGATAGTCACACAATCAGAACTGGAGCCAGGGACAGAGACTCTTGTGACATTATCCTGACTGCCTTGTCCGAGAATTACTTCGAGCAGATAGTTAGAGAACCAACTCGTGAAGCTAACGTTTTAGACCTCATAGCAACAAATAGACCGGAACTTTTCGACTCCGTGAATGTAGAAGAGGGTATCAGTGATCATAAGTCAGTGGTTGCATCAATGACTACAAGTGTAATAAGAAATGCCAAGAAAGGAAGGAAAATCTATTTGCTTAACAAGAGTGATAGGGCACAAATCGCAGAATATCTGAGTGACCACCATCAAACGTTCATTTCTGAGGAAGAGGATGTGGAACAAAAATGGAAAAAATTCAGAAACATCGTCCAGTACGCCTTAGATAAGTTCGTACCGACTAAGGTCCAAAGCGAGGGGAAAGATCCACCGTGGTATAACAATCATGTACGAAAGGTACTACGGAAACAAAGAAAGCTTCACCATAGGTTTAAGAGTAGTCGAATCATAGCTGATAAGGAAAAGCTGAACGAAGCGAAAAAGAGCGTAAAGAGAGCAATGAGAGAAGCATTCAACGAATTCGAACATAAAACATTGGCAAACAATCTAAACAAGAACCCTAAAAAGTTTTGGTCATATGTAAAATCGGTAAGCGGATCTAAATCCCCTATTCAGTCACTCGTTGACCACGATGGCACCGAAACAGAGGACGACCGAAGAAAGGCAGAAATACTGAATTCAGTGTTCCGAAACTGTTTCACTGCGGAAAATCGTAACACGGTCCCTGACTTCAGCCGTCGCACGGACGCCAAAATGGAAAATATTGAAATAAACGATATCGGAATTGAAAAACAACTGCTATCACTTAGTAGCGGAAAAGCATCCGGACCAGACGAGATACCCTTAAGATTCTACAGTGATTATGCTAAAGAACTTGCCCCCTTTCTATCAGCAATTTATCGTAGATCTCTGGAAGAACGTAAAGTACCTAGCGACTGGAAGAAAGCACAGGTCGTTCCCATTTTCAAGAAGGGTCATAAATCAGATGCGAATAATTATAGGCCTATTTCACTTACGTCAATCTGTTGTAGAATAATGGAACATGTTTTGTGTTCTCGTATTATGACGTTCTTAGATAATACAAATCTCCTTCATCATAACCAACATGGATTCCGCAAACAGAGATCATGTGAAACCCAGCTCGCCCTATTTGCCCAAGAAATTCACAGTGCCGTAGACACTGGCGAGCAGATTGATGCCGTATTCCTGGACTTCAGGAAGGCATTTGATACGGTTCCGCACTTACGTTTAGTGAAAAAAATACGTGCTTACGGAATATCGGACCAGGTTTGTGATTGGATTCAGGATTTCCTAGAAGAAAGAACACAACATGTCATTCTTAACGGTTCAAAATCTGCAGATGTAGAGGTAATTTCGGGAGTACCGCAAGGAAGCGTGATAGGACCTTTATTGTTTACAATATACATAAATGACTTAGTTGACAACATCGGTAGCTCCGTGAGGCTATTTGCAGATGACACGGTTGTCTACAAGAAAGTAGCAACATCAGAAGACTCGTACGTACTCCAGGAAGACCTGCAGAGGATTAATGAATGGTGCGACAGCTGGCAGCTTTCCCTAAATGTAGATAAATGTAATATAATGCGCATACATAGGGGCAGAAATCCATTCCAGTACGATTATGCCATAGGTGGTAAATCATTGGAAGCGGTAACGACCGTAAAATACTTAGGAGTTACTATCCGGAGCGATCTGAAGTGGAATGATCACATAAAACAAATAGTGGGAAAAGCAGGCGCCAGGTTGAGATTCATAGGAAGAATTCTAAGAAAATGTGACTCATCGACGAAAGAAGTAGCTTACAAAACGCTTGTTCGTCCGATTCTTGAGTATTGCTCATCAGTATGGGACCCTTACCAGGTTGGATTAATAGAAGAGATAGACATGATCCAGCGAAAAGCAGCGCGATTCGTCATGGGGACATTTAGTCAGCGCGAGAGCGTTACGGAGATGCTGAACAAGCTCCAGTGGCAGACACTTCAAGAAAGGCGTTACGCAATACGGAGAGGTTTATTATCGAAATTACGAGAGAGCACATTCCGGGAAGAGATGGGCAACATATTACTACCGCCCACATATATCTCGCGTAATGATCACAACGAAAAGATCCGAGAAATTAGAGCAAATACGGAGACTTACAAGCAGTCGTTCTTCCCACGCACAATTCGTGAATGGAACAGGGAAGGGGGGATCAGATAGTGGTACAATAAGTACCCTCCGCCACACACCGTAAGGTGGCTCGCGGAGTATAGATGTAGATGTAGATGTAGATGTCAATGCTGGGTCATCAATACTATTCTGAGTATTCAACGAAGTATCATCGACATGGACTTCCGGAACTGAAGGCCCATTCGTGTACCGTTGATGACTGCACGACACAAAGCTTTACGCCTCGCCTTGGCCCATCAACACCGACATTGGAATGTTGATGACTGGAAACATGTTTCCTAGTCGGATGAGTCTCATTTCAAATTTTATCGGGCGGATGGACGTGTACGAGTATGGAGATAACCGTATGAATCCATGGACCCTGTATGTCAGCTAGAGACTGGTCAAGCTGGTGGAGGCTCTGTAATGGTGTGGGGCGTGTGCAGTTGGACTGATATAAGACCCCTGCTACGTCTAGATATGACTGTGACAGACGACACGTACTTGGGCAATTCTAACAGGACAAAGCGACACCCCAAACTAGCAATATTGCTACAGAGTGGTCCAGAAACACTCTTCTGAGTTTAAACACTTCCGCTGGCCCCCAGACTCCCCAGACATGAACATTATTGAGTGTATCTGAGACGCCTTGCAACATGCTGTTCTGAAAAGGTCCCCACCCCTTCGTACCCTTACGGATTTATAGACAGCCCTGAAGGATTCATGATGCCAGTTCCCTCCAGCACTACTTCAGACATTAGTCGAGTCCCAGCCACGTTGTGCTGCGGAACTTCTGCGTGTTGAGGTGGACCCTACACGATATTAGGCAGGTGTGCCAGTTTCTTTGGCTCTTCAATGTAAATCAAGAGGGTCAGATGCCGTTTTGAATCCTGCCCCTCACGAATGCGGAACTACTGTGCTAATCACTACGCCACCACGTCAATATGAAATGTCAGATGGATTGCGGAAAGTCCGAACAAGAGAAGAGCTCCAGTGTCTGTGGCGATCCTAGTTACTTTGAAATTCTCAAAAAGCAACGGGCGGGTAGCACGACCATAACACGCGATAATACGAACTGATCCAATTAGCAAATTTCGTCTGTAATCAAAGGAAAATTTGGCGTTAACTTACCGCAGACAAGATAGACAAAGATGGGTAACAAGCTCGGATAGGACATATATGGACGATTATTGGCCATCTCCTTTTCAAAGGAACCATCCCAGAATTTGCATCAATCGATTTAGGAAAAGCAAAGAGATCACACATAAGCCAAACCGAACTTGAAGTCCTTTCAGTAATGTGGGTTCCGCCCGGTTGGCGGGAAGGAGCGCCTGGTCCCCGGCACGAATCCGTTCGGCGGATTTGTGTCGAGTCCGGTGAACCGGTCAGTCTGTGGATGGTTTTTAGGCGGTTTTCCATCTGCCTCAGCGAATGCGGGCTGGTTCCCCTTATTCCGCCTCAGTTACACTATGTCGGCGATTGATGCGCAAACAAGTTCTCCACGTTCGTGTACACCACCATTACTCTACCACGCAAACATTGGGGTTATACTCGTCTGGTGTAAGACGTTCCCTGGTGGGGCCCACCGGGGGCCGAACCGCACAATAACCCTGGGTTCGGTGTGGGGAGGCGGAGGGGTGAAGTGGACTGCGGTGGTCGTCGTGGGGTTGTGGACCACTGCGGCTGCGGCGGGGACGGAGCCTCTCCGTCGCTTCTAGGTCCCCAGTTAACGTACAAAACAATACAATACAATGTGGGTTCTATACCTTAACTGCTGCTCCAGGTCGCCCGGTCACTCTTATCAACAAGAGGGTGCATTAGTTAAGATACTGGATAGTTCTTGAGAGTAGTGGAGTTTACTCGCTCGTCTGCTCATTCTCTTTTAGGTAACACATGTGAAACTGATTTGATTTCAAGTTCTGACATAACAGAATAAATAGAAAGCTAGATCCGGGGTTTAGAAAGTTTTAGAAATTTGAGAACAAAGGCAAGTGACAATGTTGTGTTTGAACTGAGGGGCTGCATGACTGAGTTTCATCCCATGTGGCACATTGCCTTGAGCAAGTCTTTCAATCAGACTCTATTCCGGAGGTTTACGTGCCCATCGTGTCATAAGCGTAATTCAGTTGCGAATGGGATCGGTGAATGTAATAGTAGTATAGTAGTAGTAGGTGATGATGATGATGATTATTATTATTATTATTTCTTTACTTTCTCAGACGTTAAGTCTGGTTGAGAATGGAAAGTGACGCGGACCTTGATCAAGCGTCACTTCCTATTAACTGTACGGTATGTGTTATATTGCATTTAGGAACTTTCGGGTAATTGAACATGTATCAATAATTACGGATTTCTGTAGTTGTATATATATGTTTGGATGTAGCTGTATTGCATTGATGTACTGGTGGATATTGTGTGGTATGACTCCTGTAGTTGATAGTATAATTGGTATGATGTCAACTTTATCCTGATGCCACATGTCTTTGACTTCCTCAGCCAGTTGGATGTATTTTTCAATTTTTTCTCTTGTTTTCTTTTGTATATTTATTGTATTGGGTATGGATATTTCGATTAGTTGTGTTAATTTCTTCTTTTTATTGGTGAGTATGATGTCAGGTTTGTTATGTGGCGTTGTTTTATCTGTTATAATGGTTCTGTTCCAGTATAATTTGTATTCATCATTCTCCAGTACATTTTGTGGTGCATACTTGTATGTAGGAACTTGTTGTTTTAAAAGTTTATGTTGTAAGGCAAGCTGTTGATGTATTATTTTTGCGACATTGTCATGTCTTATGGGGTATTCTGTATTTGCTAGTATTGTATATCCGCTTGTGATGTGATCTACTGTTTCTATTTGTTGTTTACAAAGTCTGCATTTATCTGTTGTGGTATTGGGATCTTTAATAATATGCTTGCTGTAATACCTGGTGTTTATTGTTTGATCCTGTATTGCAATCATGAATCCTTCTGTCTCACTGTATATATTGCCTTTTCTTAGCCATGTGTTGGATGCGTCTTGATCGATGTGTGGCTGTGTTAGATGATACGGGTGCTTGCCATGAAGTGTTTTCTTTTTCCAATTTACTTTCTTCGTATCTGTTGATGTTATGTGGTCTAACGGGTTGTAGAGGTGGTTATGAAATTGTAGTGGTGTAGCCGATGTATTTATATGAGTGATTGCTTTGTGTATTTTGCTAGTTTCTGCTCGTTCTATAAAGAATTTTCTTAAATTGTCTACCTGTCCATAATGTAGGTATATCGATAAATCCCCTTCCTCCTTCCTTTCTGCTTAATGTGAATCTTTCTGTTGCTGAATGTATGTGATGTATTCTATATTTATGGCATTGTGATCGTGTAAGTGTATTGAGTGCTTCTAGGTCTGTGTTACTCCATTTCACTACTCCAAATGAGTAGGTCAATATTGGTATGGCATAAGTATTTATAGCTTTGGTCTTGTTTCTTGCTGTCAATTCTGTTTTCAGTATTTTTGTTAGTCTTTGTCTATATTTTTCTTTTAGTTCTTCTTTAATATTTGTATTATCTATTCCTATTTTTTGTCTGTATCCTAGATATTTATAGGCATCCGTTTTTTCCATCGCTTCTATGCAGTCGCTGTGGTTATCCAATATGTAATCTTCTTGTTTAGTGTGTTTTCCCTTGACTATGCTATTTTTCTTACATTTGTCTGTTCCAAACGCCATACTTATATCATTGCTGAATACTTCTGTTATCTTTAGTAATTGGTTGAGTTGTTGATTTGTTGCTGCCAGTAGTTTTAGATCATCCATGTATAGCAAATGTGTGATTTTGTGTGGGTATGTTCCAGTAATATTGTATCCATAATTTGTATTATTTAGCATGTTGGATAGTGGGTTCAGAGCAAGGCAGAACCAGAAAGGACTTAATGAGTCTCCTTGGTATATTCCACGCTTAATCTGTATTGGCTGTGATGTGATATTATTAGCGTTTGTTTGGATATTAAGTGTGGTTTTCCAGTTTTTCATTACTATGTTTAGGAACTGTATCAATTTAGGATCTACTTTGTATATTTCCAATATTTGTAGTAACCATGAGTGGGGTACACTATCAAAAGCTTTTTGGTAATCAATGTATGCGTAGTGTAGAGACCTTTGTTTAGTTTTAGCTTGATATGTCACCTCTGCATCTATTATCAGTTGCTCTTTACATCCTCGCGCTCCTTTGCAGCAGCCTTTTTGTTCTTCATTTATAATTTTGTTCTGTGTTGTGTGTGTCATTAATTTCTGTGTAATGACTGAAGTTAATATTTTGTAGATTGTTGGTAGGCATTTTATGGGGCGATATTTAGCTGGGTTTGCTGTGTCTGCTTGATCTTTAGGTTTCAGATAAGTTATTCCATGTGTAAGTGTATCAGGGAATATGTATGGGTCTGCAATGTAACTGTTAAATAATTTAGTTAGATGTGAATGTGTTGAGGTGAACTTCTTTAGCCAGAAATTTGCTATTTTATCATTTCCAGGGGCTTTCCAATTGTGCGTAGAATTAATTGCTCGGGTGACTTCATGTTGCAAAATTATCACTTCAGGCATTTGTGGTATCATCTTGTATGTATCTGTTTCTGCTTGTATCCACCGTGCATGCCTGTTATGTTGTACCGGGTTTGACCATATGCTGCTCCAGAAGTGTTCCATGTCTCTTATGTTTGGTGGATTGTCTATTTTTATGTGTGTGTTATCTATTGTTTGGTAAAATTTCTTTTGGTTTGTGTTGAATGTTTGGTTTTGTTTCCTTCTATTTTCACTTTTTTTGTATCTTCTAAGTCGTTTCGCCAAAGCTTGTAATTTTTGCTTCTTTTCATCTAATTGCTCTATTGCTTCTTGTTGTGAGATTTTACCTAACCTTTTTCGTTTTTTGTCTGATATTTCATTTCTTATAAATTGTGTTAACTGTCCGATGTCTTTTCTCAGTTTTTCTATTCTGATCTGTAGCCTGTGTTGCCATGCTGGTTTTGTGGGTTTCTTCTGTGTGTTGGTTGGTTCTGATATCTGCCTAGTGTGTATATTTAGTGTAGTGAGTGCTCCTACATAAACCAGTAGTTGTAACTCTTCCATAGTTGTGTATTCATTTATTTTGTTGTGTATGATTGTGTTGATAGTTTTTATTGTTGTTTCGACTTGTGGGCTATTTGGTGGTCTATGCAAGAATGGTCTAATGTCTGTATTTGTGTCTTTGTATTCTATATATGTCAACTGAAATTTTTCTTCTATATCTAACATGTGTGTCACTTCGTGTTCTATTTGTGCTTGTGCTGGTGGCTGTCTTAAAATTTCATTTTCCTCTGATTGTTTAATTGATGCGTGTTGTTCTTTGTTTGTTTGCTCTGGAATGTTTGAGTCCATTACTGTATTTTCTTCTTCTTATAATTGCACATTATTTTGTTCCAGTATTTGTTGTACTTCTTGTTTGATGTTTTCTAATTCTGACTGGGGTATCCTGTTATTTTTTATTATTACACGAATCTGATCAGCTAGTCGTTGTTCTGTTAAAAATTTTAATTCTGGGTATCTGGTAATAAATGTTGTGTATACTTGTGATCTGTATCCAGTTGTGTTGGTTCCTAGGTTTGTTGCTTGGTAGTAACAGAACATGAGGTGTCGATTAACTTCATCTGACCATCTCATCCTCTGTCTTTGTTTTCCTTCTAGGGTGGTTGCAGGAAGCATATCCTGCAAAACACCTCTATTTGGATTTAAATCATTTTCCAGTTGGCTAGCAGTGTCATTACCATTGTGGGCGGGCATAGGGTTCAAGCGCCGTCCCCGACCATGACGGCGCTTGTCCGAGGCTTCTTTAGTTCTGTCCTGAACCAAGTAATCACACTAAAAGGGGGGTTAGCCCTATTAGTGGTTTGTTCTTTTCGTCGCCTTTTACGACTGGCAGAACATACCGGAGGCCTATTCTTTTCCCGGGCCTCCACGGGAATTATTATTATTATTATTATTATTATTATTATTATTATTATTGTGGTGGTGGTGGTATAGAGAAGGGAAAGAGTGAAACACTTTACAAGTACGTAGTCCAGTTCTCTCGAATAACACTACTGAAGTCGTCGACAATACGCAATGAGACACTGCAGGAATTGATGTTGAGTTGGCTGATTTATAATTTTTTCAACTCACTCTCCTCGCCTTACTGACATAACGCTGGCGATGAAAACATGTTCTATCGTCAACGTCTGGAACGGCTATCTGTGTTTCTTTTGTTACTATTTCAAATCTGTTCAATACACACCAACCGTTGACCAGAGCCTCATGCAGTAAGAGTGACTTATGTCCACGCAGTTGCCATAAGTTACTGACTGTGATAAGGAATTCAGTTATTCATGGCATATTTGTGTATTCATGACAATCGTATTTACTTAGAGCAAATCATTCTTCACAATATACTGCTCGTAAACTGTATTGCGCAACAAAGTTAAGGAATCTCTTTTTCGAAACCCCGTAACTGTCTCCCATTGCAACGTCGAAGTTTGAAATACAACTCAATGGTGCCTACAACATTCCTCTATAATGGTGCAAAAGCGTGGCGGCCCGTGACGTCACTCACGGGCTCGCCGACACTTCAAACAGCAAAGTGGTGACACATACGATGCAGTTCACGTGAGGTATAATATAGTCATAAAAGAAGGTTGTATACATGGAAGAATCCTGGAGATACTAGAAGGTATCAGATAGATTATATAATGGTAAGACAGAGATTTAGGATCCAGGTTTTAAATTGTAAGACATTTCCAGGGGCAGATATGGATTCTGACCACAATCTCTTGGTTATGAACCGTAGATTAAAACTGAAGAAACTACAGAAAGGTGGGAATTTAAGGAGATGGAACCTGGATAAACTGACTAAACGAGAGGTTGTTCAGAGTTTCAGGGACAGCATAAGGGAACAACTGACAGGAATGGGGCAAAGAAATACAGTAGAAGAAGAATGGGTAGCTCTGAGGGATGAAGTAGTGAAGGCAGCAGAGGATCAAGTAGGTAAAAAGACGAAGGCTAGTAGAAATCATTGGGTAACAGAAGAAATATTGAATTTAACTGATGAAAGGGAAAATGTAAAAACGCAGTAAATGAAGCAGGCAAAAAGGAATACAAACGTCTCAAAAATGAGATCGACAGGAAGTGCAAAATGACTAAGCAAGGATGGCTAGTGGACAAATCTAAGGATGTAGAGGCTTATCTCACTAGGGGTAAGATAGATACTGCCTACAGGAAAATTAAACAGACCTTTGGAGAAAAGAGAGCCACTTGTAAGAATATCAAGAGCTCAGATGGAAACCCAGTCCTAAGCAAAGAAGGGAAAGCAAGAAGGTGGAAGGAGTATATAGAGGGTCTATACAGGGGCGATGTTCTTGAGGACAATATTATAGAAATGGAAGAGAATGTAGATGAAGATGAAATACGAGATATGATACTGCGTGAAGAGTTTGACAGAGAAGTGAAAGACCTGAGTCGAAACAAAGCCCCGGGAGTAGACAACATTCCATCGGAACTACTGACGGCCTTTGGAGAGCCAGTCCTCACAAAACTCTACAATCTGGTGAGCAAGATGTATGAGACAGGCGAAATACCCTCAGACTTCAAGAAGAATATAATAACTCCAATCAAAAAGAAAGCAGGTTTTGACAGATGTGAAAATGACCAAACTATCAGTTTAATAAGGCACAGCTGCAAAATACTAACGCGAATTCTTTACAGACGAATGGAAAAACTGGTAGAAGACGACCTCGGGGAAGATCAGTTTGGATTCCGTAGAAATGTTGGAACACGTGAGGCAATACTGATCCTGCGACTTATCTTAGAAAATATATTAAGGAAAGGCAAACCTACGTTTCTAGCATTTGTGGGCTTAAAGAAAGCTTTTGACGATGTTGACTGGAAAACTCTCTTTCAAATTCTAAGGGTGACAGGGGTATAATACAAGGAGCGAGTGGCTATTTACAATTTGTACAGAAACCGAATGGCAGTTATAAGAGCCGAGGAGCATGAAAGGGAAGCAGTGGTTGGGAAGGGAGTGAGACAGGGTTGTAGCCTCTCCCTGATCTTATTCAATCTGTATGTTGAGCAAGCACTAAAGGAAACAAAAGAAAAATTCGGAGTAGGTATTAAAATCCATGGAGAAGAAATTAAAACTTTGAGGTTTGCCGATGACATTGTAATTCAGTCAGAGACAGAAAAGGACTTGAAAAAGCAGTTGAACGGAATGGACAGTGTCTTGAAAGGAGGATATATAAAATGAAAATCAACAAAAGCAAAACGAGAATAATGAAATGTAGTCGAATTAAATCGGGTGATGCTGCAGGAATTAGATTAGGAAATGAGACGCTTAAAGTAGCAAATGAGTATTGCTATTTGGGGTGCAAAATAACTGATGCTGGTCGAAGTAGAGAGGATATAAAATGTAGACTGGCAATGGCAAGGAAAGCATTTCTGAAGAAGAGAAATTTGTTAACATCGAGTATAGATTATGTGTCAGGAAGTCATTTCTGAAAGTATTTGTATGGAGTGTAGCCATGTATGGAAGTGAAACATTGACGATAAATAGTTTGGACAAGAAGAGAATAGAAGCTTTCGAAATGTGGTGCTACAGAAGAATGCTGAAGATTAGATGGGTAGATCACATAACTAATGAGGAGGTATTGAATAGAATTGGGGAGAAGAGGAGTTTGTGGCACAACGTTACAAGAAGAAGGGACCGGTTGGTAGGACATGTTGTGAGGCATCAAGGGATCACAAATTTAGCACTGGAGGGCAGCGTGGAGGGTAAAAATCGTAGAGATAGACCAAGAGATGAATACACTAAGCAGATTCAAAAGGATGTAGGTTGCAGTAGGTACTGGGAGATGATGAAGCTTGCACAGGATAGAGCAGCATGGAGAGCTGCATCAAACCAGTCTCAGGACTGAAGACCACAGCGACGACAACATCAACACTGATGTCATACTGGCACGCAATTTGGAACACAATTCTCTCTAAAGCCATCGTAGATGTGTCACATGATGGGAAAGTAATCAAACCGCCTCTTGCCACACTTCATTCTTTTTCTTTTCTGACTGCTCTGCGATGGAGGTCAGAACAGCGACGCCCAGTGTAGATAACATGTGGGTCTCTTATTGGTGGCAGGCGAAACCATTCAGACATATCGCCGCTCAGAATCGACACGAAAGTGCCTTAAGGGGTGACATAAAGGACGTCAGTAAAACCACCCATTTCCTTGGGACGTTGATTCCCACACATTTCGGCGTCGTAAACACCAGTCAGGACTGCTATGAGCAACGGAACGACGCTCTTGACAAGGTGACACTGATATGAAACTTCCTGGAAGATTAAAACTGTGTTCCGGACCGAGACTCGAACTCGGGACCTTTGCCTTTCGCGGAAGTAAGGCTGAGAGGACGGGGCGTGAGTCGTGCTTGGGTAGCTCGGTTGGTAGAGCACTTGCCCGCGAAAGGCAAAGGTCCCGAGTTCGAGTCTCGGTCCCGCACACAGTTTTAATCTGCGAGGAATTCTCATATCAGCCCACACTCCGCGCATAGTGAAAATCTCATTCTGAAGGTGACATTGCTTACACCCCCTGGACGCTTCAAACCTTCTCTATGACAAAGTGGGCCAGTAACAAAATTGTGCATCGTCACACTCCTTTGGGGTGCATTGCGATCACAATTTTTGCTCTGGTGAGTCTGCCCGCCTTTGTTGAACGCTTTAAAAATGTACCTGTACAGAGACGATCTATGGTGTCCTAGTCGCTTGCAGACAGTCAACCCCTTGACACCTCTCCGATTCGTCATGCCTACTAGCCGCCAAGTGGTGGTACAGCTGCAGCGTAGCCCGACTGTAAGCACCTACGAATCCGTCACAGATTGTCTCCAGTACAGATACGTTTCCAAAGTGCCCAGTGAAGGCGGGCATATGGCACCGATGGTGTTGTTGAACTAGGTTGGCCCTTGGGCCTTGATCGCTCAATTCACGCATGTGACAATGTCGCACGTCTCTACACCCACCCCCATCCCCCCGGTTATAGCTTAACAGTACGGGGGCTGAAAATGCGTAAGCATCCTTTACAGCTTCCCTAATATATCCACCCTGTATACCAGAGCCAAAATTGTGGTCACACTGCACCCCAAAGGGGTGCAATCATGTTCAGTGGGCTTGCTGTTGCTGGCCCATGATGTTCTTAGAGAAGGGTTGAAGCGACCTGTGGTGAAAGGGGGGGGGGGAGGTTCAGCAGTGTCAAAGACTGTCAAGAATGTCGTTTCCTACCGCGAAATACCGGGTGATGAAAAAGTCAGTATAAATTTGCAAACTTAATAAACCACGGAATAATGTAGATAGAGAGCTAAAAATTGACACACATGCTTGGAATGACATGGGGTTTTATTAGAACCAAAATGCAGTATGGCGCTCCACCCCATATTGCTAGACTCGTGAAAGATTTCTTGCGCGCGTCGTTTGGTGGTGATCGTGTGCCCGGGTTCCCGGGTTCGATTCCCGGCGGGGTCAGGGATTTTCTCTGCCTCGTGATGACTGGGTGTTGTGTGCTGTCCTTAGGTCAGTTAGGTTTACGTAGCTCTAAGTTCTAGGGGACTGATGACCATAGATGGTAAGTCCCATAGTGCTCAGAGCCATTTGAACCATTTTTGATGATCGTATGCTCAGCCGCCACTTTCGTCATGCTTGGCCTCCCAGGTCCCCAGACCTCAGTCCGTGCGATTATTCGCTTACCTGAAGTCGCAAGTGTATCGTGATCGACCGACATTTCTAGGGATGCTGAAAGACAACATCCGACGCCAGTGACTCACCATAACTCCGGACATGCTTTACAGTGCTGTTCACAACATTATTCCTCGACTACAGCTAAAGTTGAGGAATGATGGTGGACATATTGAGCATTTCCTGTAAAGAACATCATCTTTGCTTTGTCTTACTTTGTTATGCTAATTATTGCTATTCTGATCAGATGAAGCGCCATCTGTCGGACATTTTTTGAACCTCTGGTTCTAATAAAACCCCATGTCATTCCAAGCATGTGTGACAATTTGTACCTCTCCATCTACATTATTCCGTGATTTATTCAGTTTTCAAATTTATACTGACTTTTTGATCACCCGGTATGTTGTATTTAACGCCCCAAGGGAAAGGGTGGTTTCATTACCGGCCTTTATATCACCCCGTAAGACACTTTCGTGTCGATTCCGAGTGGTTGTGTATCTGAAATGGTTTTCTTGGCCACCCATAAGAAAACAGGAGGTGTCAAAAGAACCAGTGAAATGTGGTAAGAGACGGTGTGACGACTTTCCCATCGCGTAACACGCCTTCTGTGGCGCTGGGTAAAATTGTGTTATAATTGGATGCAAAATTGACGTAATTAAGCCACTTCACACATCAGCTGATCTTCTGAACTCTGGCCCTTTTTTTACATGTGTCGACACCTTGCTGTTTGAGTATCGCCTAGCCCGAGAAGGGTGTCGGAGGGCACCACGTGTTTGCACCATTGCAGAGGAAGGCCATAGACAATTTTGAGCCAAACTTTAAACTTCTACTTCGCAATGGGATACAATTATGGCGATTCTATTTATTGAATCTTTAACTACGTTGCAAAGTGTACTTCATATTGTGATGTAACCCATACCACAACAAAAGGGTCATAACAAAACTAATGATAAATAATCGTTCACATTTACATAAAAATATTTTATATTCATAAGTCCTTTCGCCAAACGATCGGTGCAGAAATATCTGAAACACTCTTTTGTCTGTGAGAAGAGGTCGGAATTCAGACAGCGCAGCCGCGTCAGTTTCACGTACCAGTCGTACAGTCGCATTCCTCTCACATAAAGCGCGGATTCCATCCAGGCGCCTACGTGCAACGCACTGCGAAGCTATGCGCGAGTAAAATTCTATCTGTTTCGAACATTAAAGACAGACAGTCTACCGCAACCTACTGAGGGACGTAATCTAATGATCTGTTTAATTTTCTGACTTTTAAAGACACAGAACTAGAACGGTCGACTGGGGTGCTTCTTTTATGAATATCCGTACAAATTGTAGCACCATGAAATAATAGTGGTGTCGATGAAACGTATCTCGACAGTGAAATAAGTGGAGTACACATCATGACACAAAACCAAAAACCTGACATTGGTCCTGTCAGTTTACAGATAACAAAAAAAGGTTCAAATGGCTCTGAGGACTATGGGACTTAACTTTTGAGGTCATCAGTCCCCTAGAACTTAGAACTACCTGAACCTAACTAACCTAAGGACATCACAAACATCCATGCCCGAGGCAGGATTCGAACCTGCGACCGTAGCGGTCAGGCAGTTCCAGACTGTAGCGCCTAGAACCGCTCGGCCATCCCGTCCGGCTACAGATAACAGGACCAACTCTTCTACAAAGCGATCAGTTCTAACATACGTCGACAGTAACATCTGATGGGTTTCAGATGTACCGGGTGATCAAAAGTCAGTATAAATTTGAAAACTTAATAAATCACCGAATAATGTAGGTAGAGAGGTAAAAAATTAACACACATGCTTGGAATGACATGGGGTTTTATTAGAACAAAAAAAAGCAAAGTATTGCTAGATGCGTGAAAGATCTCTTGCGCGTGTCGTGGGGTGATGATTGTGTGCTCAACCGCCACTTTCGTCATGCTTGGCCTCCCAGGTCCCCAGACCTCAGTCCGTGCGATTATTGGCTTTGGGGTTACCTGAATTCGCAAGTGTATCGTGATGGACCGACATCTCTAGGAATGCTGAAAGACAACATCCGACGCCAATGTCTCACCATAACTCCAGACATGCTTTACAGTGCTGTTCACAACATTACTCCTTTATTACAGCTATTGTTGAGGGATGATGGTGGACATATTGAGCATTTCCTGTAAAGATCATCATCTTTCCTTTCTCTTACTTTATTATGCTAATTATTGCTATTTTGATCAGATGAAGCGCCATCTGTCGGACTTTTTTTGAACGTTAGTAATTTTTTGGTTCCAATAAAACCCCATGTCATTCCAAGCATGTGTGTCAATTTTGTACCTCTCTATCTACATTATTCCGTGATTTATTCAGTTTTCAAATTTATACTAACTTTTTGATCACCCGGTATCTTTCGTGAAAGGATTGACATACAAATTGATACATTACTGTCAAACTGCGAATAACCTCGGAACATGGAGTGTACAGTCATTGAATGAGTCAAACCACCACATTCTTTTAGAAATATTCTCGGTGCTGGAGATTAGGAATCCACAGAGGTACCGGACTCCGTGGTAGTCGGTTCCAGTTGTGATGGTGAGCAAAGTTTTCAGCACCGTAATTTTGGCAGTAAAGAGAGGAGATACTTGAATTCTAAGGTCTGACTGGTATTCTTTGAGGCGAATATCTGATCGCCTATTCTGTACTTGAGGTGATGGAATTACTAACAAGGTGTTAATATGCTAAGTTCCTGAGTCTAATCCTGTCAAACATGAAACAACGGTTCTTGTTTATGAGGTTTTCCAACAACCATATTTCCGTGGACTCCTTAATGAGACTGCACCATAAAAGTAGAGAGTGATGCAGATCTTCTTGCGTCGTATGTCCACAATAATCTCTCCCTAGAGGACTGAGAGAGAGACTGGTTTCAAATTAACCTAATATACTTTGAACTGGAATCTAGCAATTTTTGCTGTGTAATTTGCTGGTAAAATTGCATTTGGTGCATACCTCATTGACAGTTACTGTTTTATGCAGTACATCACTTTTCGGAAAAATGGTCCTACAACTATTTCAAATATAATTTTGTATGTTTATTTATTTATTCCTTCACTGTATTACAGTTTCTCAGTAAAAACAATAGGCCAATACAAATCAGATCTACATTCACGTTAATTATAAATATTTTAGCGGCTTCTTTTTTACGCAGAATCTCAATTGAAACCAGTAATATTGGTCATATTACTTTTCCATTAGTTCTGTTTATTTTTATTATTAATACTGTAACATTTTCATGGCTTCTTACACACTACTTGATATGTAGTCTGAGACGCACTTTCCCGCAGCATTCACGCAAGTTTTCATGGAGTTTGCCATTAACGTTTTCAAACGATTCTCAGCCGATAATACAGACGAGAAGCAACAATTCATCGTCGTACTCGACAGCTCCTGACGATTCTCTTTTGTCTAATAAAGTGGGTACCAGTGGTTGGAAGTTGACCCAGATACGGAACATGTAGTACTCAGAAGATTCGTTTCGTAAAACGTTTGGTAACTATTGTTGTAGTAGTTGACATCCTCACGTATCCATCGCGACTAGACAGTAGTATAACATTTTGAGACAGCTCGTCTCCTCTACCTTTTTTTTTAAGAATGAAGGCCACCATAAGCTGTAAAACGCCACAGAAGTTCAAAAATGTTCAAATGTGTGTGAAATCGTAAGGGACTTGGCTGCTAAGGTCATCAGTCCCTAAGCTTACACACTACTTAACTTAAATTATCTCAAGGACAAACACACACACACCCACGCCCGAGGGAGGACTCGAACATCCGCCGGGACCAGCCGCACAGTCCATGACTGCAGCCACAGAAGTGTCTGTCATTATACCTATAACATACTTTGTATCTACAGCATATATTAAGTTTTTCGCCTCATGAAGAGGGGCCTTCCGTATATTCCCATTACTGAATCAATTATGTGCATTAAAAAAATCATGCATTCGGTGAATAATCTGCTGATTTAGAGGATTACATAGAGACTTAAATGATTGTACCACTTCCCCTGCTATGCCATCAGGACGGAGCGCTCCTTCTTTTAGATTTCAAATGGCTCGGAGCACTATGGGACTTAACAGCTAAGGTCATCAGTCCCGTAGAACTTAGAACTACTTAAACCTAACTAACCTAAGGACATCACACACTTCCACGCCCGAGGCAGGATTCGAACCTGCGACCGTAGCGGTCTCGCGGTTCCAGACTGACGCGCCTAGAACCGCACGGCCAAACCCGCCGGCACTTTTACATTTCACGATTGATTTGAGGTGCCTCTGTATCTTCTCTGTTACATGGCTGCTGTATTGGTTTCAAGACCTTCGAGCTCGTATTTCAGTTATTTGCGATATTCAGTGTTACCCTCTTCGTCATAACCTTGCACAAGAACTTTATGGAGAACTTCAGAGGACCAGGTCCATCGTATTCTTATTCGGACTTTCGTTCCTCCAGAAACCTAAGATAAGCTGCTTTCAGGAGAGGAACAAGTTCTTTCTCGTACTCGTGTAGATTTCCTATCAGGTCCATTTGCCTTTACCCTCTTTATAGGTTTTTGTTGATTTTCTCTCTCGCGTTCACTTACGTAGTTATTTGTCGTTTTAGTTGAAATTCTCTGTACGGGGTGTCCCATTCATCTAGACCATCATTAATAACTTTTATGTCGAAAAGGAGACTAAAAGAAATATATAAAGTAAAGGTTTAGCTGCGAAGAAGGACATCAACCAATATCATTGCCTTTATTGTAGCTTTGTTCGTTACGAACATATGAAAAGCATTAAATCTTTCTTAACTGCCACCCTGTACTTTTCATTCGGTAATCCATTTTCTCTCATCATGAACTACTCAAAACGTGTAAAATTCACGTAAACAAGATGTTATTAAAATCTTAGCACAGAACTGAATGACTCTTCTCTACCAGCACACATATAAAGTAACCGAGGTAACGTAACTATTCCCTTGCTGAAGTTGACGGTAAACAAATGGAACCACCTAGAAAATCCATACCGGTCATTCATTCAACCATCTGCAGTTGAAAGTTTGTTTATGTACTATGATAACCAAGACAGGACAGAAGCGCTACTCGTCCATAGAGAATGTAAGTTACTAGAACAGTAACTGCAGTAATGTTAAATGCAGTGAAGTACTGTAGTACATTTAACCATTACTGTCCTGCTAACTTACTGACAGTGTTCAGTGTATGATGCATTTTCTGAAATACACTTTTTGGGCAACGTCAATATCCAAATTTTAGTCATTTTCCAAAGATATTCATTTGAGCACATTGTGCAAGAACGGTGAAATGGAGATGATTTTATACTAGAATGGTTAGAAATTGTAGCGTGGTTTCCTATTACAAGCCTAACTTGGAAGGTCTACATTCACTATGTTGCAAAGATCATCAGAATAGCATTGTAGAATTCTACGGCTGTAATCAAATGGCTCTGAGCACTATGGGACTTAACATCTATGGTCATCAGTCCCCTAGAACTCAGAACTACTTAAACCTAACTAACCTAAGGACAGCTCACAAAACCCAGTCATCACGAGGCAGGGAAAATCCCTGACCCCGCCGGGAATCGAACCCGGGAAGCCGGGCGCGGGAAGCGAGATCACGGCTGTAATCGGTTGAGCCTTTTGAAAGAAGGGATTACAAGTATTACGACCATGATACTGTAGCATAATAACTTTGTATCAAGGCGAATGAATGCGCGAAGCGCTCTGAAGAGTAGATGTTGCGTAAAACCGGCCATGGTTTGCTATAAATATCTCATAAACTTTATTTACGACTTTTTGCGACGCTTTCAAGACTTCTTTTATGTGTTTCCGGCTTTCACGGCCATGCTGTTGGAATATATTTTAGTCTGTGACAGTTGTAAATATGTAGCTACATTTTTATTAACTTCATGCAAACTATAAAGGGAGGAGCAAGGAGAAATGTGTTCAAACGCTGAGAAAATTTTCTGACCAAAAGAAAAAAAAAACATACAGCCGAAGTAAACAACTTCATTCCTTGACAGCATTCTGGTCATGAATATTTTAATCTCCTCAGAAATCCAGAACAGTCTGGCATTTCAGATATAAAAGTTTGCAATTCATTAATTATGTTATTTGACGAACCGCTTCTTTTGTCTCAAACTAGCTGCTAATTAATGAACTTTACGGACCCAATTCCAACCACATCAGTTCAAATATTGGCTCGTTAGAGATTAAAGTATTTTGAGGAAAATAAGTACGAGAAAACTTTACAGTAAACTATAACTTCAATATTAATTAACAGCTGTTTTTAAGCGTTCAGTACTTTTTCTTTAATTTAAGATAAACTTGGCTACCTGGAAGTTTTTGGTGCGGCGTTTCTGATGTATTTTCCGTCAAGATAAGTGGATACAGACAGGTGACGCTGTACGTTTAGTCTCCATTTCACAAGTAGCTTACGATGTTAATATAGGTGGTCATTGTAGCTAACGTTGCCACATTCGCACTAGCCTACACTCTGGTTTGGAATTACTCCCACTGCTACAGCTTAACACAACTAACTGCTATTTTCAGGTCATCTTAGGAATTTAACCTTTAACCTCCCAAAATACCCTTCACAAAGGTGTGACTTATAAATGTATGGATAGGACAGAGTCCTCTGTTGTTACACGTTGCAAGACATCTCTAGGCTCCCAATTGTCAGAGCCTACGAAGTTTACTCTTATTCATCAACGTGGAGTTAACTCAGTGGTTTGAAAACTTTCCTCTCGGTCTGCCCCATGAAGTCGTCTGGTAAAACTAGAAACCGTACATTCAATCTGCAGAGATCCTGAAACTTACTTTGTGATATGATGATTCATACATTCACGTACGTAAGATAAGGAATCGTTCAGATACACGAAAAAACTTGAGGTAAGGACTTAGCATGGTTACTAAAAGGTGCCCAATCAAAAATGGAATACGGTGAGTACACTGGTGTCCAAAATTAAAGCAACAAATGGAATCTGTGCAAGGTTGCGTTTATTTTGGCGCGAAACAATATAAACAGATGATAGTAAAGGACCGGCCGCTGTGGCCGAGCGGTTCTAGGCGCTGCAGTCCGGAATCCCTCTGCTGCTACGGTCGCAGTTTCGAATTCTGCCCCAGGCACGGATGAGTGTGATGTCCTTACGTTTGTTAGCTTTAAGTAGTTCTAAGTCTAGGGGACTGATGACCTCATATGTTAAGTCCCATAGTGCTTAGAGCGATTTTTTTGAAGATCTGAAAACGACGGGGAATTCTGTTAATGATGTCATCAATCTCATGTTAAGCTGTAACGCCCATTATTCATCCAGAGCCGCTAGCAGGTCTTGCAGAGTGGTTGCGAATGCTGACGTGGTGCAGCCCATGTCCCAAGTGCAGCCCAGACATGCGCTTTGGAATTCAGATCGGTAGAGCAGGCAGACCACGCCATGCGTGCAATATCATCCGTTTCCAAAACAACATCAGCCACCTGTACTCTACAAAGTCGAGCATTATCGTCAATCAGTACGAAATGTGGGCCCACAGCATTTCGTAAAAACCGCACATGAGGTCCGAAGATCTCATCACTACAGCTGACAGCAGTTAAACCTTGCCGATTCACCCGTACATTTTCATGAAGAGGTTCTGGAGTTGTCAATATAATCTGTACCCACACCATTAAGAATCTTCTTCGATATCGGTCTCTTTCTACGATGTCTGGGCCCCGAAATCGTATTCCGCGTTCCATCCAGATGCATATCCGTCGCGAATCACTCTTCTGACGAAATCGGGATTCATCTGTGAAAAGAACATTGGCCCACTGTTCGACCATCCAGGTGGCATGTTAACTACTCCACTCTAAGCGTTCCCTTGTGTGAAGACGCGTCCAACGTACACATATAACAGGTTTCCGACTATAGAGGCCACTCTGCCGAAGCTTTCTGTACACGGCTTACCTCGATACAACACGTCCAATCGATGCTGTGATGTCAGATGTCAGCTGCCATGCGGTACTAAGGCGGACCGTCATGCTCGTACAGCCAAATAACGGTCCTCTCTTTCTGGTGTCATACGTGTTCAGCCATGTCCTTGTTTTCAGGGTACAGTTTCGGTCTCCATAAACCGTCGCCACTTCCCGAGAAACAACAGAACGATTTACGTTAAGCCATCGGACCACATCAGTTTGCGACTGTCCTGCTTCCATTTTTCCTATGGCCCTCCTCCGCAGAGAGTCTGGTAGGCGTATTCTCTGTTCCATACTGCAGCGTCTTGACTGTGTATACCTCGATTGTTGATGTGAAACTACCCGGCAAACACTACCCTGTTTGCTAGGTGTCCTGACATCACCGTTGGTGTGGTTGTCAATTGACCGGAATGTCATCTACCGTGCAGAGCACGATCGTGCAGACATCTGGAAACAGTTCGTATTCTTATATCGTGAATTAGACTCAGGACGGGGAAATAGCGGTTTGTTGCTTCAATTTTGGACACCAGTGTATTTTAGTGCTATTCCCACCGACGTAGAACATCTCGTGCATACCAATTTCGTTCTTGTACAATCCTACATTGTATTCTAAGTTCAAACCATGACGATCCTGGAAGGACTTAGAAAAAGCCACATTTGTGAATCATAGCTTGCTTTAGTCATACGCGACACTCTGCAAACAATAACTGCATGTGTAGAGATAGAGTCCGAATTCATGTATTTCCGTAAGGAGTTCCACACTATAAAACTAATGTCGACAGCTAAAAAAGATACGCCGGCCGCGGTGGTCTAGCGGTTCTGGCGCTGCAGTCCGGAACCGCGGGACTGCTACGGTCGCAGGTTCGAATCCTGCCTCGGGCATGGGTGTGTGTGATGTCCTTAGGTTAGTTAGGTTTAAGTAGTTCTAAGTTCTAGGGGACTTATGACCTAAGATGTTGAGTCCCATAGTGCTCTGAGCCATTTGAACCACTTTTTTTTTTTTTTAAAGATACGATCATATGGAGTATATCTGCAAATATGTGGATGGCTCGAGGAATATTTGACTAATAGAATCGAGTACTTTATGTTGGATGGTGAAAGTGTGACAGAAACGAAGGAAAATCGGGTGTGCTAGAAGGAGGGCAATGATTTAAAGCGGCAGACACGACCTAAAGTGAGCCTCAAGAGGTATAGCAAGGCGACCACTGTGCCCTTCCGTTACTTCTCGTCTTTAACACAAGATAACTGTAGCTGTTGTAGAAAGGAATCAACCCTGCATGTTGCTTCCCGCTTTGTGAGAGCTCACAAGCCTAATACAGGGTGATTCAAAAAGAATACCACAACTTTAGGAATTTAAAACTCTGCAACGACAAAAGGCAGAGCTAAGCACTATCTGTCGGCGAATTAAGGGAGCTATAAAGTTTCATTTAGTTGTACATTTGTTCGCTTGAGGCGCTGTTGACTAGGCGTCAGCGTCAGTTGATGCTAAGATGGCGACCGCTCAACAGAAAGCTTTTTGTGTTATTGAGTACGGCAGAAGTGAATCGACGACAGTTGTTCAGCGTGCATTTCGAACGAAGTATGGTGTTAAACCTCCTGATAGGTGGTGTATTAAACGTTGGTATAAACAGTTTACAGAGAATGGGTGTTTGTGCAAAGGGAAAAGTTCTGGACGGCCGAGAACGAGTGCTTCGAAGGTGCTACTGTAACTGGACTACAGTATCTGGAGATGTTAGAGAATTGGCTGTTCCCTCAGCTCGAACAAGAAGCACAACAATTCATATTTCAGCAGGATGGAGCGCCACCACATTGGCACTTATCTGTCCGTAACTACCTGAACGTCAACTACCCGAGGCGATGGATCGGCCGCCAGGCAGCCCGTGACAGAGCACTTCATCAGTGGCCTCCAAGAAGCCCTGATCTTACCCCCTGCGATTTTTTCTTATGGGGGTATGTTAAGGATATGGTGTTTAGGCCACCTCTCCCAGCCACCATTGATGATTTGAAACGAGAAATAACAGCAGCTATCCAAACTGTTACGCCTGATATGCTACAGAGAGTGTGGAACGAGTTGGAGTATCGGGTTGATATTGCTCGTGTGTCTGGAGGGGGCCATATTGAACATCTCTGGCCGGCCGAAGTGGCCGTGCGGTTAAAGGCGCTGCAGTCTGGAACCGCAAGACCGCTACGGTCGCAGGTTCGAATCCTGCCTCGGGCATGGATGTTTGTGATGTCCTTAGGTTAGTTAGGTTTAACTAGTTCTAAGTTCTAGGGGACTAATGACCTCAGCAGTTGAGTCCCATAGTGCTCAGAGCCATTTTGAACATCTCTGAACTTGTTTTTGAGTGAAAAAAAACCTTTTTAAATACTCTTTGTAATGATGTATAACAGAAGGTTATATTATGTTTCTTTCATTAAATACACATTTTTAAAGTTGTGGTATTCTTTTTGAATCACCCTGTACATCATCATGTCTTGTCCATGTCCTACTTTTCCATGTAGTCTACATCACGTTCTATGGCCGTACGCCAACTTGGTGGACGATCATGTATTCCCTGCTGGTAAAAGCTCTTGTCCTGTAGGCGTAGATATGTTTTCACTGCATGACTGACACTCCCGAGATCTGCAAAGTGATAGAAACGTCTCTCTGTCGGTCTCAAAACGCTCCAACAATTCAGATGAAATGGCCTTTCTTTGAATCTTGTGGTCCGCTGTGAGCATTCTTGGAAGCCATCGTGAGTACCTCTTTGAATATCCGAGAGTCTCAATCATTACAGACGCACTTCCAATGCTGACCGACAGCTGTTGAGCCGATTGTCGAGTTGTGATGCTCCGGTCGGCGTGAATAATGACATCCACACGATTTAGCATATCTGGAGCAGTGGCTGTGACGGGACGTCCTGAGCGTGGCTGATCATGAAGCTTGTTTCTGCATTTCCTGAGGCTGTAACTTTCTTTAGCCATCGCCCAACTGTACTGTCAACTGCAGCATCGTCACGCACTGCACACAAACCTTTATGGATGTTCACCACAGTTGCTTTTCCCTCACACAAGAATTCCATAACACCACGCTGCTTGTAACGTGAGTCATATGTAGACGCCATTTTCACGCTGTATTACGGCTCTGCCATGTGCCAGGGCGGTTCAAAAGTTCACTGGCGCGTAGAACAAACAATAAACGTGAAGCACCAACAAGGACGTTAGACTATGTATAGTAATGGCTTTTTAAAGAGAATTGGGGGGGGGGGGGCATTACTTACTGAACAGCCCTCGTGCTGCATATCGCTATCCCATGTCACTTCGGTGTAGAATTCCCAGTCAGAAGCCGGCCGCGGTGGTCTCGCGGTTCTAGGCGCGCAGTCCGGAACCGTGCGACTGCTACGGTCGCAGGTTCGAATTCTGCCTCGGGCATGGATGTGTGTGATGTCCTTAGGTTAGTTAGGTTTAAGTAGTTCTAAGTTCTAGGGGACTGATGACCACAGCAGTTGTGTCCCATAGTGCTCAGAGCCATTTGAACCATTTTTTTTCCCCAGTCAGAACCATTATAAACCCAAGCCTCGCGCTTACGCGCTCGCGCTCACACGCACACACACACACACACGCACACACACACACACACACACACACACACACACACACACTGTTACATACACGCTGAGTGGTCCTTTACTGCAGTGCCACGTGCGTTGTCTATCCATAGTTTGGTTCGTACAGTGTCGCCATGACAGAATGTTTTTTTTTGTGAATCTCGACGATACCTCATCTCACGGACCTGACTGCGGCACAGTGCGTGACTGTAAGTGATACACTCTCTCTCACGTTACATTCGATTCACTCTTCAAGATTTAAAATTTCTGCTGACTTCATGGTTGGGCTACGGTAACTAAATATGGCAACATTTCATACAGTGATGTCCCATCTTCGCCCTACTCGCCTTTTCAGTCGAGCAAAAAGTGACTTCGTCCCCACTATGTCAAACGTCGCTTGCAATACATCAGATCGCCACTCCTGCACTGCATCTGCTATGGGGTTTCGCCTGATTTTCAGAACCCCATTTGTGAAGATTTCCACCTGCGAACAGTTTAATGTGCCAGGTATTCGTATATTTAAAAACATTCACTCGTTTTATGCTTCAGTGGTGTTTTTTTGTCAAGAAAGATGTGATAATACACTTTACGGCAACATGCTGACATCATCAGATGCCCACATTCCATTATAAGATTCATCTGTCTGGCAGAGCACTGTGTTACGTGGCTTTTGCCATCTAGGCTCTGTGGTGAAAATATTGTCGCCTGTCAAACCACAGACGATATTGATTATCCACTTACCCCAGCTGCAACATGAAGCATACACATCTCATTTAAATGAATGGTGTAATGGTAACTGTACTACACAGAACAATGTCTCTACAACATTTTGGTATGTAAGAATTGTCCTGAACTACCGAAGTCCTTCATTCCAAACTAATTTTGTTGATAAACGGGAATGAAACATAACGCGTGCAAATATCGTAGGACAGTCGCTTTACTAGTTTCTGCATTGTCATATGTAGAAATTTAAGGTATTTACATTGTTACAGGCTCTGTAGCCGGCCGTGGTGGCCGAGCGGTTCTAGGCGTTACAGTCTGGAACTGCGTGACCGCTACGGTCGCAGGTTCGAATCCTGCCTCGGGCATGGATGTGTGTGATGTCCTTAGGTTAGTTAGGTTTAAGTAGTTCTAAGTTCTAGGGGAATGATGACCACAGATTTAAGTCCCATAGTGCTCAGAGCCATTTGAACATTCCTGAACTGGCTGTGTGTCCACATACACCTGAAACATTTGTATGCCGACGGTTGACGCCTAAAGACTAGTCAATAAATCTCTATCTCCATCACGTCTTAACTACAACGCTTGGGCCCTCACACGCTCAATATTTACTGTACCATAAATAGTATTGTGTCAATATATTGCGTGAAAGCGCGAGGCTAAGAACGGCACAATACTATTGCGCAGTATTTATGCCCAGCACGCGTCAGTTAAAGACTCTGCTTTCATAGCGAACATGTAGCTGTCGATGTAAATTTCGAATGTACTGCGACTGAGTTACCTGCCTTGCAAAACAGAAGCATTAATTATCCAGAACGGAGGAAATATTTCTGAAAAGCTTCCAGTAAACATTTCAATGGTCCAGGGTCACATTCACTACAGATTCGTAAACCACAAAGAAACTAATTACAAATTTAACAAGTGAACTGTGTAATTTATCATGTACATATTCTGTTTTCTATGTTTACTTTAACACCTTTTGCAAACGAAATAAATTAATTATTTACTGATTATGGATTGAAATCTTAGATTATCTTCTGTACACTGTGTGACATGTGACAACTGTTGAAAAAAAAAGGGAGGCAGCTGACCTGATTTTATTTGCCATCTCTGAAAACTTTTATAAGAAAGATAAACATTTCTGCTTACTGTCATATGCTACCATGAACTTCAATTGCCTATTGTGGACAACGAGATATTTGGTGTTTTTACACAACCAGGAGTTCCATTTCTCAATGTACTGGATGAGGCTTTAATATACATCCACCGGTACAATTCTCGATCTTTTGTCGTTTACTTTTTTCAGTTCTTTGCGAAAATTCGTTCCGTACGAACTGAATTTCTATCGGTCCCGATGGGAACAGCTTTTTATTGCCCAATAGTATCCTTACACGGTACAGTATATTGGGCAATTTACTGTGTGGCATCGATATTTTTAAAGTTTTGTAGTCTCATTCTATACCATGGGCTAACCGTGAATACCGCTCCCAGACGGTAAACATTACTGAACAATACTCACTAGGGAACCTCCCCATCGCACCCCCCTAAGATTTAGTTGTACGTTGGCACAGCGGTTAGGCCTTGAAACACTGAACACAGATCAATCGAGAAAACAGGAAGAAGTTGTGTGGAACAATGAAAAAAAATAAGCAAAATATACAAACTGAGTAGTCCAATGTGCAACATATGCAACATCAAGGACAATGTGGGCTCAGGAGCGCCGTGGTCCCGTGGTTAGCGTGAGCAGCTGCGGAACGAGAGTTCCCTGGTTCAAGTCTTCCCTGTAGTGAAAAGTCTACTTTCTTTATTTTCGCAAAGTTATGATCCGTCCGTTCGTTCATTGACGTCTCTGTTCACTGTAATAAGTTTAGTGTCTGTGTTTTGCGACCGCACCGCAAAACCGTGCGATTAGTAGACGAAAGGACGTGCCTCTCCAATGGGAACCAAAAACATTTGATCGCAAGGTTATAGGTCAACCGATTCCTCCATAGGAGATCACGTCTGATATATTCTATACGACACTGGTGACGGCATGTGCGTCACATGACAGGAATATGTTGTCGACCAACCTAACTTGTACACTTGGCGAATGGGTAAAAAGATACTTCTACCTTGCCCGATTTAGGTTTTCTTGTGGATGTGATAATCACTCCCAAAAAAGTGATGAAAACATAAGAGTTTGTCACATAAACTGCAACAAATGAATGCAACAGTTTCGATGTTTGTTTAGTTGTAGCGTCCCCATACTACGGCGCAGTTACCTCGCATCGGACGGACGGACGGACGCACAGATAATAATTGTCTGAAAATAAAAAATTAAAACTTTTCACTCGAGGGAAGACTTGAACCAAGGACCTCTCTTTCTGCAGCTGCTCACGCTAACCACGGGACCACGGCGCTCCTGAGGCTACACTGACCTTGATGTTCAATATCTTGCACATGGACTACTCAGTTTGTATATTTCGCTTATTTTTTCATAGTTCCACACAACTTCTTCCTGTTTTCTCGATTGATCTGTGTTCAGCTTTTCAAGGCCTATCCACTGTGTCGACTTTAACTAAATCTGAGGGGGGTGCGATGGGGAGGTTCCCTTGTCAGTACTACACCATAAATATTGAGCGTGTGAGGGGCCCCTAGTCTAACATCGAAGGAAAACAGGCTAACGTTTGATAGTAACGTCTGGTACAATAGCTACTTACTCAGGCCTTTACCTTTTTAACGAATGACAGCAGCAACCCAAGAGGGAATGGTAAACCGCCCATCGTATTATGTTTACAGGACACACCAAATTACATCATACCCCTGTCGATTGCTGCCCCTCGTAGTAAATTAGTTTACTGTCACACTATTAATAAAAAAACTGCCACCCAGCAAAAGTGTGTTTGTAGGTACTGCATATTTGTCTGCATAGAACGTGAGGTCAGGAAATTTATGATCATGTATTGAGGTACCGACAGATTCTTGAGTTCAGTTCTGTAACTTTGTACTTTCATCGTGGAGGTGGGTACAGGCAAACAAAGAAACGTTAATGATCGACGATGTTATTAAAATTTAATTTATCATATCGTGAATAATTAACGTTTCTTTGTATGCATTTATCATAGATTCACTATGAAAATATGAAGTTACAGAACTGAACTCAAGAGGAGGTCGGTAGCTCAATATATGATCATGCATTTCCTGACCTCATCTTCCTTAAAGCACTACCAACAGTTGAGATTTAACATTAATCTGTCAGGGAGATTTTCTCGGTTATAACACGAGTTTGGGCTGCATCACAGTTTTTGAGTACAACACATATAACACTATCCATTACTTTCATGTTACCCGTATGTAGAATGTTTCAGTTGCATCAGTAAATGGACTATAAGAAAACGCGTTATGATTAATCCTGAAATAAGAAAAACTACATATCAACGTAAGTACAATGTTCAGAAGATATGAATTTACAGCACTGTGGGTATAAAATGTAGACTGCCAATGGCAAGGAAAGCGTTTCTGAAGAAGAGAAATTTGTTAACATCGAGTATTGATTTAAGTGTCAGGAAGTCGTTTCTGAAAGTATTTTTATGGAGTGTAGCCATGTATGGAAGTGAAATATGGACGATAAATAGTTTAGACAAGAAGAGAATAGAAGCTTTCGAAATGTGGTGCTACAGAAGAATGCTGAAGATTAGATGGGTAGATCACATAACTAATGAGGAGGTACTGAATAGAATTGGGGAGAAGAGGAGTTTGTGGCACAATTTGACCAGAAGAAGGGATCGGTTCGTAGGACATGTTCTGAAGCATCAAGGGATCACCAATTTAGTACTGGAGGGCAGCGTGGAGAGTAAAAATCGTAGAGGGAGACGAAGAGATGAATACACTAAGCAGATTCAGAAGGATGTAGGCTGCAGTAGGTACTGGGAGATGAAGAAGCTTGCACAGGATAGAGTAGCATGCAGAGCTGCATCAAACCAGTCTCAGGACTGAAGACCACAACAACAACAATGGATATTAAACGTAAGATCAAGAAAACATTGTAACACATTTATGTCCGTGAAATAACTGACCTAAGAGTTACTAGAAAAAAACTTGATAAAAGTAGACACAGTGTGAAAGAAAAATGTTAAAACTATAACACGTGTCATAGTTGTATGCATGTTAGATAGGCATTTCGCGATGCTTACCATCATGCTGTGCCTCTAATGGTGGTATGCTGACTGTCAATATACCTCATTCGGCATATACAGGGTGGTCCATTGATAGTGACCGGGCCAAATATCTCACGAAATATGCATCAAACGAAAAAACTACAAAGAACGAAACTCGTCTAGCTTGAAGGGGAAAACCAGATAGCGCTATGGTTGACCCGCTAGATGGCGCTGCCATAGGTCAAACGGATATCAACTGCGTTTTTTTTTAAACAGGAACCACCATTTTTATTACATATTCGTATAGTACGTAAAGAGATATGAATGTTTTAGTTGGACCACTTTTTTCGCTTTGTGACAGATCACGCTGTAATAGTCACAAACGCAGAAGTACGTGGTATCACGTAGCATTCCACCAGTGAGGACGGCATTTGCTTCGTGATACATTACCCGTGTTAAATGGTTCAAATGGCTCTGAGCACTATGGGACTCAACTGCTGTGGTCATCAGTCCCCTAGAACTTAGAACTGCTTAAACCTAACTAACCTAAGGACATCACACACATCCATGCCCGAGGCAGGATTCGAACCTGCGACCGTAGCAGTCGCACGGTTCCGGACTGCGCGCCTAGAACCGCGAGACCACCGCGGCCGGCACCCGTGTTAAAATGGACCGTTTACCAACTGCGGAAAATGTCGATATCGTGTTGATGTATGACTATTGTGATCAAAGTGCCCAACGGGCGTCTGCTATGTATGCTGCTCGATATCCTGGACGACATCATCCAAGTGACCGGACCGTTCGCCGGATAGTTACGTTATTTAAGGAAACAGGAAGTGTTCAGCCACATGTGAAACGTCAACCACGACCTGCAACAAATGATGATGCCCAAGTAGGTGATTTAGCCGCTGTCGCGGTTAATCCGCACATCAGTACCAGACAAGTTGCGTGAGAACTGGGAATCTCAAAAACGTCGGTGCTGAGAATGCTACATCAACATCTGTTGCACCCGTACCATATTTCTGTGCACCAGGAATTGCATGGCAACGACTTTGAACTTCTTGTACAGTTCTGCCACTGGGCACAAGAGAAATTACTGGACGATGGCAGATTTTTTGCATGGGTGCTATGTAGCGACGAAGCGTCATTCGCCAACAGTGGTAACGTAAGCCGGCATAATATGCACTATCGGCCAAAGGAAAATCCACGATGGCTGCGACAAGTGGAACATCAGCGACCTTGGTGGGTTAATGTATGGTGCGTCATTATGGGAGGAAGGATAGTTGGCCCCCATTTTATCGATGGCAATCTAAATGGTGCAGTGTATGCTGATTTCTTACGTAATGTTCTACCGATGTTACTACAAGATGTTTCACTGCATGACAAAATGGCGATGTACTTCCAACATGATGGATGTCCGGCACATAGCTCGCGTGCGGTTCAAGCGGTATTGAATAGTATATTTCATAACAGGTGGATTGGTCGTCGAAGCACCATACCATGGCCCGCATGTTCACCGGATCGGACATCCCCGGATTTCTTCCTGTGGGAAAAGTTGAAGGATATTTGCTAACGTGATCCACGGACAACGCCTGACAACATGCGTAAGCGAATTGTCAATGCATGTGCGAACATTGCGGAAGGTGAACTACTCGCTGTTGAGAGGAATGTCGTTACACGTATTGCCAAATGCATTGAGGTTGACGGACATCATTTTGCGTATTTATTGCATTAATGTTGTATGTACAGGTAATCACGCTGTAACAGCATGTGTTCTCAGAACTGATAAGTTCACAAGGTACAACCGAAATAAAATGTTCAAACGTACCTACGTTCTGTATTTTAATTTAAAAAAACCTACCTGTTACCAACTGTTCGTCTAAAATTGTCAACCGGGTGTTTGTGACAACTACAGCGCCATCTATCACAAAGAGAAAAAAGTGGTCCAACTAAAACATTCATATTTCTTTACGTACTAAACGAATATGTAATTAAAATGGGGGTTCCTATTTAAACGCAGTTGACATCCGTTTGACCTATGGCAGCGCCATCTAGCTGTCTAACCATAGGTTTCCCCCTTCAAGCGAGTCAAGTTTCGTTGTTTGTAGTTTTTTCGTTTGAGGCTTATTTCGTGTGATATTTGTCCCGGTCGCAATCAATGGAACACCCTGTATGAAAGCATGCTGAAAAGTAATTCCTCAGAAGCTTTTATTCTGTTCTCAATATCAGTTGAGGTATTAAATGTTATGCATTTTACTCGGTCGGCTTTCCCGCTTCCATGACGCACGTTACGATCCTCTGCCCCAAGAGGGCTTCAGAGTGTGGCGTGTAACATAGCGGTGTGTAACTTAACTATATCGATGCGTGAGAAAAAGCGTATTGTAATCCAGTTTCTAAGCACAGAAAATTTCGTTCACAAATACAGCAACCCCTCCTTCAGCATGACAATGTGAGACCACGCACAAGACCTGCGACATCTGCAACAATCCGACGCCTTGGGTTCACTGTCATCCATTATCTTCCACACAGTCCTAACTTGGCTCCATACGATTCTCATCTGTTTCTAAAACTTAAATAACACCTTCGAGGAATTCACTTTCATAGAGATCAAGCGGTGCAAACAGAGGTCTAACATTTTTCGGTAGCCGGCCGAAGTGGCCGTGCGGTTAAAGGCGCTGCAGTCTGGAACCGCAAGACCGCTACGGTCGCAGGTTCGAATCCTGCCTCGGGCATGGATGTTTGTGATGTCCTTAGGTTAGTTAGGTTTAAGTAGTTCTAAGTTCTAGGGGACTAATGACCTCAGCAGTTGAGTCCCATAGTGCTCAGAGCCATTTGAACCATTTTTCAGTGACGGTATCAACAAACTGGCTTTTTGTTCTTTGCCAGGATGAACACGTTGAAAAATAAATATGTAGACATGAAGAATGAAGATGTAGAATGTTAATAACGTTTATTTAAAAAGCTTTAAAAGTTTTCTTGTAAAAAATTCCGCGACATTACTTTTGAAAGCACTCTTGTAGGAATCAGCACTTGGGCCCCAGTAGTGTGATTCTGGGCATCCAGCAAGTCTTACCATGACGACTCTATTTTTGCGCGATCACAAGCTTTCCGGAAGTCAATAACTTGCGTAATGTATCACCAAATGACTTACGCATTTATTGGTGAAAGAGCTTACAATGATTCCAGCAGTTTGCGTTAAAGCTACCGGCTTGAACCTTTTTTCAATTGACTACGAAACAGTTGGTTTAATTGTTTTTAATTACAGTGTAACACGCCCCATCGTACAACAGGTAAGATAAGCCCCTGATAGCAGAAAGAAGATTTGGTAAGACAAGTTAACAGGCTATCCAACTCAATACCGTGAAAAGCTATTCTGACACTGATGTGTAAGTAGTATTTGAATGAATGGACGACTGGTGAAGTGATTTACTGATGTTTTACCGATGATGTCAAAGTGTCATTAGTAAACAATATTAATGAAAGGAGTCAGTGATCAATTGAAACGCTCTGACAAAATTAATTATGTATATCAGTATATCTCCACTGTAGGTCAAAATATAGAGGGTGATTCAGCTGACCTACCTATGGGTTTTATGCAACCCACAGTACCTTCAAAAACCACTCGTGCGATTTACGTGTTCTCTAGCCTGCTACACGCAAACTCTTATGCGTACAGAAAAAATGAACAGCACCTTTTTGAACGAAAATTAATCAAGTTCAATTTTGTACTGGGATACATTTTCGCTGGAGGCCTCGATTTTCGAGATAGTCAAGAAAAATGCAATTGAAGTAACTTCTGTACGTTTTTCTTGAATAATTCGGAAACTATGGTCTCTAGCCGAAACATTTCCCACTACTAAATTTAACGTAGGTAAATTTTCTACAAAAATGTTCTGTTCATCTCCTCTGTAGGACTAATAGTTTGCACATAGCGAACGAGAGAATATAAAAATTTTGTGCATGGCTTTTGAAGGCGTTGCAAGTTGAATAAAGCCCACAGGTAGGTCCAAATGGTTCAAATGTCTCTGAGCACTATGGGACTTAACATCTGAGGTCATCAGTCCCCTAGAACTTAGAACTACTTAAACCTAACTAACCTAAGAACATCACACACATCCATGCTCGAAACAGGATTCGAACCTGCGACCGTAGAGGTCGCGCGGTTCCGGACTGAAACGCCTAAAACCGCTCGGCCACACAGGGCGGCCCCACAGGTAGGGGCAGCTGAATTACCCTATATGTAACTGCCTATTCGTCGTAGAATTAGAACCTCCAGAACACTATACGTGTTACGTTGGCTACCGCATTATTCAGATCCCAAAATCATTAACACAATGTAACGTTTTAACTAAGCTCACAGGAAAAGAAAACATTAGCTATACCTTTAAAAGAAAGCAGTGGTCGCTTTGGAGCACTATAGACGGATTAAAACTGGTAACTGTAGGTCACGTGGCCTTCTACTACAGACGTCAGTCACAGAGTGAAGTATCTATGTGCCAGATGGTTGTGTGCTATCCACGAAGTAAGATACGTCAACAAGGAGACGTGTTACGACGTCAGAAAGGAGCTGCCTTGTTTAAAGGGTTCATGACTGCACTGTGAATAAAGCTTTCCAATTTCTTGGAGTACCAACGGAGATTGGTTATCTGTGTCTACAGGCAATGGTATACCACTCGCAGCCTGTTACACGACGTAAGAACAATGGTGGTAGAGAGATCCTACCGGAAACGCCTGGAGACAAGTATCAAGCCTTATTAATAGATGTATCGGTAGTTGATGTGGCTAATGAAGACAAGGAAACGTAAAACATTAATAATTTAATTTTCCATACAAAAACTTAGGGAGATTCATCTACATCTACATCGATACTCTGCAAATCATATTTAAGTGCCTGGCAGAGGGTTCATCGAACCACCTTCACAATTCTCTATTATTCCAATCTCATTTAGCGCGCGGAAAGAATGAACACCTGTATCTTTCCGTACGAGCTCTTATTTCCCTTATTTTATCGTGGTGATCGTTCCTCCCTATGTAGGTCGGTGTCAACAAAATATTTTCGCATTCGGAGGAGAAAGTTGGTGATTGGAATTTCGAGAGAAGATTCCAACTCGAAATTCCAATCACCAACTTTCTCCTCCGAATGCGAAAATATTTTGTCGACACCGACCTACATAGGGAGGAACGATTTCCAGCCCAAATCCCGGATCATTTCTGTGACACTCTCTCCCATAGTTCGCGATAATACAAAACGTGCTGCATTTCTTCGAACTTTTTCGATATACTCCGTCAGTCCTATCTGGTAAGGATCCCACACCGCGCAGCAGTATTCTAAAAGAGGACGGACAAGCATACTGTAGACAGTCTCTTTATAGGTCTGTTACATTTTCTAAGTGTGCTGCCAATAAAACGCAGTCTTTGGTTAGCTTTCCCCACAACATTTTCTATGTGTTCTTTCCAATTTAAATTGTTCGTAATTGTAGTACCTAGGTATTTAGTTTAATTTACGGCTTTTAGATTAGACTGATTTATCGTGTAACCGAAATTTAACGAATTCCTTTCAGCACTCACACTTTCCGTTGTTCAGGGTAAACTGCCACTTTTCGCAACATTCAGATATTTTTCCTAAATCGTTTTGCAGTTTGTTTTGATCTTCTGATGACTTTATTAGTCGATAAACGACAGCGTCATCTGCTAACAACCGCAGACGGCTGCTCAAATTGTTTCCCAAATCGTTTATACAGATAAGGAACAGCAAAGGGCCTATAACACTACCTTGGCGAACGCCAGAAATCACATCTGTTTTACAAGATGACTTTCCGTCAATTACTACGAACTGTGACCTCTCTGACAGGAAATCAGAAATCCAGTGACATAAATGAGACGATATTCCACAAGCACGCAATTTCAATACGAGCCGCTTGTGTGGTACAGTATCAAAAGCCTTCCGGAAATACGGAAATACGGAATCGATCTGAAATCCCTTGTCAATAGCACTCAGCACTTGATGTAAAACTGGGGCGAAACGGTGAGTGTGGCTGCTTCGTACGACACTTTGTCGGATTGGAGTGACAGACAGTGACGCCACGTTAATTCAACGTCCTCTGGCGGCTTGTATGCGAGACAGCGAGAAATGGAAAAGCGAGCATGCCGGCCCGCGAGCTGACTGGAGATTTAAATGTGACGTCTTCCCGCCTAGCTGTCAGGGACGCGCTGATACCATAGATACCGCTGCAATGAGAATCAGTTTCAAATCCGACAGAGATAGCTGCTGTCAGTCAATGCAGGTCCATCTCAACCAGCTTCCGAGAAGGAAACTGCAAAAGCTTGACAGTTGGAGTCTGGTAGCAGCAAAAGGCTATTTCGCACAGCGTCATGTTAAGCTGTGCATCTTTAATGGACACAACAACTTAGAAACTGGACAGTAGTTGTAGCCGAGTAGTGTGGCTCATCAAGTCGCGGTTTCGTTCTTTTCAAAATGATACAAGGCTCTGAGTGCACGGAAGGCACAGTAAAGCGTTTAACACTTCAGAGTGGAGGTGTGGTTCAGGGCAGAGTTGGTTCTTTGATGTTTTGGGAGTTTTTATAGCAACACGACTTCGAACCACTCGCTCAGGTTAGCCGGCCGCGGTGGCCGTGCGGTTCTAGCGCTGCAGTCCGGAACCGCGGGGCTGCTACGGTCGCAGGTTCGAATCCTGCCTCGGGCATGGATGTGTGTGGTGTCCTTAGGTTAGTTAGGTTTAAGTAGTTCTAAGTTCTAGGGGACTGATGACCTCAGATGTTAAGTCCCATAGTGCTCAGAGCCATTTGAACCATTTTCACTCAGGATACTGTGAACACCAACCAGGATCAATGATTTTATGTTGGAACTCTTTCATTTGGTTCAAAAGAATGGTTCAAATGGCTCTGAGCATTATGCGACTTAACTTCTGAGGTCATAAGTCGCCTAGAACTCAAAACTAGTTAAACCTAAGTAACCTAAGGACATCACACACATCCATGCCCAATGTGATGTGATGATTCGAACCTGCGACCGTAGCAGTCGCTCGGCTCCAGACTGTAGCGCCTAGAAGCGCACGGCCACTCCGGCCGGCTTCCATTTGGTCCGTGTTTGCATAGAAAAACAGTGATATCAGAAAATTGAGTCCGCCTTGATGCAAAACACCTTGTTATTCGTTTATTTCTTTATTCTCCCAAACTAGCTTCGGCGACAAATATCACCATCATCGGTGTTTTTTTTTATTTAAAACATACAGAAAATAGCATGGTTATACAAACACAGTAGCACGTTATTACATTTTTACTATTCGTTTTTTCAATACAGTTTTCTATGGACACTTTTATACTACCTTATTTATTGTATGTTACAACATGTTTTAAGCAATTACTGTCGATGTCTGCGACGTATTTTCTATGCGCTTTTTGTTTCTGTTACCGTTTTTTACTTAGCGAACATCATGTCATCTGTAAACATGTGAGCGGCTGTTAGTAAACAAAATACTAAAAGGTGAACTTCGTATGACAGCAATATACACTTGGGGTTGTGGTAGTGTTGTGGAAAACCAGTTATTTGGTGTGTACTGAGCTGTTTCCTAGCTATTCGTGTACTCACGTTCGTTGGATGGTATATGGCTGCTTTTATACACGGAAAAACAAAACAAAAAGATGGCTCAAATGGCTCTGAGCACTATGGGACTCAACATCTGAGGTCATCAGCCCCCTAGAACTTAGAACTACTTAAACCTAACCAACCTAAGGACATCAAACACATTCATGTCCGAGGCAGCATTCGAACCTCCGACCATAGCGGTCGCGCGGTTCCAGACTGAAGCGCCTAGAACCGCTCGGCCACTCCGGCCGGCCCAGGAAAACAAAACTTTTGCACTCTGTTTCTGATCGAGAACATTACGCCGTCTTGCTGCTTGCGTGTGTCGCGAGAGGTGTATCGCATGTGGCGAGAAAGGCTATGAAAAACTGTAGCGCGAATTACGACGACTTCTGTTCATTACACATAGACATAAATAAGGTGTTTTGCACCAAGGCGGACTCAATTTTCTGATATCACTGACCAACCAGGGATGTTTGTTTCAGCCTTCTGGAAGACTAATTGCTGCACCTTCTTTTACATATCCACCATATAAGGGAAGATCAAAAAGTTTCCGTTCAAAAGCCGTACAATCCAGAATAGGTACGCCAATGAGGCAAAATTACCGTGTGAATTCAGGCAATCATTCCACCATCGCACCAGGTCGAAATATCCCTTTGGTGTCCTGCTGCCTGAAGATATTTGTAACCCCCTTCAGCACGCCCTCGTTTCATGGAATCGTCCGCCCTTCACGACCCTTTGTAAGGGACAAAAGGTGTCGTAATCACTTGGGGAGATGGTTCAAATAGCTCTAAGCACTATGGGACTTAACATCTGAGGTCATCAGTCCCCTAGACTTAGAACTACTTAAACCTAACTAGCCTAAGGACAGCACACACATCCATGCCCGAGGCAGGATTCGCACCTGCGACCGTAGCAGCAGCGCGGTTCCCGACTGAAGCGCCTAGAACCGCTCGGCCACAGATCCCGGCGCTTGGGGAGATATCAAGACAATAGGCAAGGGGCGCGAGTGTCTCCCACGTGAGTTGGCGTAATTTCTGTGTTTCGACATTTGCGATCCCAGATCGATCAGCGTCTTCTGACGGACCGCGACCAGCACGAAACTTGGTGCTCCACTCTACAACGCAGGTTTTCGACAGACATGCTGTCTCATAGCCATTTTTCATTCTTCGATGTGTTGTGTACCTGTGTTTGTTCTTCGGCAGCCAAGAAAAGAATAACAACAAGTTGGTCCAGCTTGGATGCATTTGGTAATAACGTCTCCATAGTTCACGTTTCCACACTTACCGCGCTCATGTCGGAAAAACACTGATCCCTTTCCTACATATCGGTGCTTATATACGCGCATCGGAATCGCCCTACATGTATGCTGCAGCGATCCCCTCAAACGGAAACTTTATCGTCGCCCCTTTTAATTGCTCTGTGGACTCATCCTTTCTCCAGGATGACAACAGCCGTGTTCCTACGTTCCTGGTTTGACGAACGTTCAGGTAGGCCTACCTTATCGCACCCCAACTGGCCTGTTAAATTACCAGTTCATAAAATTACGGTAGATGTGGAATTATTTGTAACAGCAGTTGTAATGCAGCGATCAACATTCTCGTCACTCCTCGGGATCTGATCATTAGTGAGTAGGTTCAAATGGTTGAAATGGCTCTGAGCATATGGAACTTAACATCTGAGGTCATCAGTTCAAAAATGGTTCAAATGGCTCTGAGCACTATGGGACTTAACTGCTGAGGTCATCAATCCCCTATAACTTAGAACTACTTAAACCAAACTAACCTAAGGACATTACACACATCCATGTCCGAGGCAGCATTCGAACCTGCGACCGTAGCGGTCGTGCGGTTCCAGACTGAAGCGCCTAGAACCGCTCGGCCACACCGGCCGGCCGCTGAACTACGGCGGATATAAATGTGAGACGTGGTGTGACATGGTATTAGCGAGATATCTCCTAGCGGTGAATAATTGTGTTTCTGGTATGGTTGTCTTTCCGATGATTAGGGACGTGACATGGTAAAAAGAGAAGTTGCGATATTGGTTTTCGATGTTCCACAAAAGACTTTTAGCTATAGTGGAATTATAATAAATGCTGCATTAAAATTGAAAGAGAATTACTGTTTGAGGACCACCACTGAAGTGTCACAGTTACTATTACACTAATAACGTCAAAGTCCCTATCACGTTGATACCTTGCAGTACCAGAATGATGCTAAGCTTATGTTTAACAAAACTGACTTCTCAAAGCACAAAAGAGAAAATGATTCACATAAGACATATTAAAGAATTTTCATGGAAGTGGGGTAGACAGTAAATTTTATTCACTTACAATGGATACCCGTCACCTCTAAAAGTCATATCACGAAACAAAGGGCCATAGGATAAAAATAAGTAATTGTAAAGAAGAGATCTGTGTGTTCCGAATCCTAACATTTGTCTTTTACCACCATATAAACGTACAATAGACTGAAATGTAAGCCTTATATGAGGTAAACGCGGAAAATGAAATCCTATGAATGTTATCTGGAATAGTAGAGTAACCGTTGTGACGTAAATAATGTTGAAACATAATTAATGTTGAAAATATGAATCTCACGAGTATCTAAATGTGAAAACTCAAACACCCAAAAGACGAGGAAGAACGCTATTCTCATTACGTCGAGTTTTCCCAATGCACGGCAAAAAACCATGCGTGGTGATGGTTGTTCCATTACGTTAATTTAGAGACCAACAGGAATCGAAAGGTGACAGTAAGGTCAAACAATCGCTATGTAATATGTCTAGTCCAAATGCACAAGAAGAAACTAAACAAAGAACTACATATACGACAAATATAATTATTGTGACTTCATAGTATACTGCAGACATATTAAAATGGTTTATTTACACTCTAAGACAAAAAGAACGGCGCAAAACGAAGCAATTATTCAGATTCAATGGAAATCAGTAGATTTGATGTACATGTACTGATAAAAAAATTATTAAAATGTCGGAAAAACTGAATGATTAATTGAAGAGGTAGTGCTTCAAAAATTGAGCAAGTCAATAACATGTTCTACATCTACATGGATACACTGCAAATCACATTTAAGTGCCTGGCAGAGGGTTAATCGAACCACCTTCACAATTCTCTATTATTCCAATCTCGTATAGCGCGCGGAAAGAACGAATACCTATATCTTTCCGTACGAGCTCGGATTTCCGTTATTTTGTCGTGGTAATCGTTCCTCCCTATGTAGGTCGGTGTCAACAAAATATTTTCGCATTCGGAGGAGAAAGTTGGTGATTGGAATTTCGTGAGAAGATTCCGTCGCAACGAAAAACGCCTTTCTTTTAACGATTTCCAGCCCAAATCCTGGATCATTTCTGTGACACTCTCTCCCATATTTCGCTATAATACAAAACGTGCTGCCTTTCTTTGAACTGTTTCGATGTACTCCGTCAGTCCTATCTGGTATGGATGCCATACCGCGCAGCAGTATTCTAAAAGAGGACGGATAAGCGTAGTGCAGGAAGTCTCCTTAGTAGGTCTGCTACATTTTCTAAGTGTCCTGCCAATAAAACGCAGTCTTTGGTTAGCCTTCCCCACAACATTTTCTACGTGTTCCTTCCAATTTAAGTTGTTGGTAACTATAATACCTAGGTATTTAGCTGAATTTACGTCTTTTAGATTAGACTGATTTATCGTGTAACCGAAGTTTAACGAGTTCCTTTTAGCACTCATGTAAATGACCTCACACTTTTAGTTATTCAAGGTAAACTCCCACTTGTTTTGATCTTCTGATGACTTTTACAGTCGATAAACTACAGCGTCATCTGCAAACAACCGAAGACGGCTTCTCGGATTGTCTCCCAAATCTTTTATATAGATAAGGAACAGCAAAGGGCCTATAACACTACCTTGGCGAACGCTAGAAATTACTTCTGTTTTACTCGATGGTTTTCCGTCAGTTACTACGAATTGTGACCTCTCTGACAGGAAATCACAAATCCAGTCACATAACTGAGACTATATTCCATAAGCACGCAATTTCAATACGAGCAGCTTGTGTGGTACAGTGTCAAAAGCCTTCCGGAAATCCAGAAATACGGAATCGATCTGAAATCCCTTGTCAATAACACTCAACACTTCATGTGAGTAAAGAGCTAGTTGTGTTTCACACGAACGATGTTTTCTAAACCTATGTTGACTGTGTGTCAATAGACAGTTTTCTTCGAGGTAATTCATAATGTTTGAACACAATATATGTTTTAAAATCCTGCTACATATCGACGTTAACGATATGGGCCTGTAATTTAGTGGATTACTCCTACCACCTTTCTTGAATATTGGTGTGACCTGTGCAAGTTTCCAGTCTTTAGGTACAGATCTTTCGTCGAGTGAACGGTTGTTCATGATTGTTAAGTATGGAGCTACTGCATCAGCATACTCCGAAAGGAACCTAATTGGTATAAACTCTGGACCAGAAAACTTGATTTTATAAAGTGATTTAAGTTGCTTCACTACTCCGAGGATATTTACTTCTACGTTACTCATGTTGGCAGCTGTTCTTAATTCGAATTCTGGAATATTTACTTCGTCTTATTTTGTGAAGGCATTTCGGAAGACTGTGTTTAGAAACTCTGTTTTGGCAGCAATGTCTTCGATAGTATCTCCATTGCTATCGCGCAGAGAAGGCATTGGTTGTTTCTTGCCACTAGCATACTTCACATACGACCAGAATCTCTTTGGATTTTCTGCCAGGTTTCGAGACAACGTGTCGTTGTGGAAACTGTTATTGGCATCTCGCATTGAAGTCTGCGCTAAATTTCGACCTTCTGTAAAAGATCGCCAATCTTGGGGATTTTGCGTCTGTTTTAGTTTGGCATGTTTGTTTCATTGTTTATGCAATAGTGTTCTAACCCGTTTTGTGTACCAAGGAGGATCAGCACCGTCGTTTGTTAATTTATTTGGTATAAATCTTTCAATTGCTGCCGATACTATTTCTTTGAATTTAAGCCACATCTGGTCTACCCTTATATTATTAATTTGGAACGGGTGCGGATTGTGTCTGAGGAAGGCGTCAAGTGAATTTTTATCTGCTTTTTTGAATAGGTATATTTTTCGCTTATTTTTCGGGGATTTGGGGATTACATTATCCAATCTCGCCACGACAACCCTGTCTTCACTAATTCCTGATTCAGTTTTGATGTTGGTCTACCTCTGGCCCTTATACAAGCAATTATTCGGCTTGGCGTTGATTGACAGAGTTGTTGGATGCCCGAGAGAGGGATATCATGCAAAATTCTGTCAAATTCGCGCGTTAGACCTCCAAAATCCCGAGCTGCTTGAACAGGTCCGGCTGTAATGCTCCAAATGTTCTCAGTTGTGGAGAGATCCGGCGACCTTGCTTGCCAAAGTAGGATCTGGCAAGCATAAAGACAAGCAGGAGAAACTCTCGCGTTGATTGACAGAGTTGTTGGATGCCCGAGAGAGGGATATCATGCAAAATTCTGTCAAATTCGCGCGTTAGACCTCCAAAATCCCGAGCTGCTTGAACAGGTCCGGCTGTAATGCTCCAAATGTTCTCAGTTGTGGAGAGATCCGGCGACCTTGCTTGCCAACGTAGGATCTGGCAAGCATAAAGACAAGCAGGAGAAACTCTCGCTGTGTGCGGGCGGGCATTATCTTGCTGAAATGTAAGCCCCGGTTGGTTTTCCACGAAGGGCAACAAAACGGCGAAGAATATCGTCGACGCACCGCTGTGCTGTAAGGGTGCCGCGGATGACAACTAAAGGGGTTCTATTATGAAATAAAATAGCATCGAAGACCATCACGCCTGGTTTTCGGGCCGTATAGCGGCTGGTATGGCATCGATGTCAGTGGGGTCTCCAGACACGTCTTAGATGATCACTAGTGCTCAATTCTAAGCAGGACTCATCAGTGGACACAATTCTACTCCAGTCAATCAGCCTTCCAACCAGACTGGGATTTTGACGACCTAAAACCCCAATATGGCAGAAATCGGTGCGATATTCCTCAGGAGGACATCCAACAACTCTATCCATCAATGTCAAGCAGAATAACTGCTTGCATAACGGTCAGAGGTGGACCAATGCGTTATGATATTTTGATTCAACATCCCCCTCCACCCCACCCACCCACCGGGCACATCACGCCACCACGACCTGGCGACTCTGAATTGACAGATCGACAGATAATTGAAAACCGAGCATTTCTCATCATCATACGTGCGATACATAAATGCATATTTACCTGGAAATCGAGGAAAGAAACTTTTACGACTGCCACCTATGTGCCCAGAAGGAAAACGCTGTTCGACAGAAGTGCCTCTGGAGTAGCTATTATGGCATCTGTCTGCGGAACAGAGGAACCTGTGTTCGATTTCTACTGAAGTTTCATACCACTTGTATTTTTTCCGTCTAGAAATTGAGGATTAATAAATTAAGTAAGTCAGCAACGAATAATGCCATCATAGGCAAATAAATTCCTCAAAAAACTTGGATTAATAAATAACTAAAAATTTAATCCTGCTCGCTCTACTATAGCTCTTTAATCACTCTGTTACATTTTCTGTTTCCTTCGAACAACTAGGTGGATGGTACTTTTCATATAAACGTTCGAAGCAAATATACTCGCGGCACCAGGAACATCTAATGAGTGCCTCCGAATTTTTAATGAGAAAACTCTTGTTGTTGTTGTTGTGGTGGTGGTCTTCAGTCCAAAGAATGGTATGATGCAGCTCTCCATGCTACTACATCCTTTGCGAGCCTGTTCACCACCAAGTAACTACTACAACCTACATCCTTCTGAATCTGCTTACTGTATCCATCTCTTGGTCTCCCTCTACGATTTTTAACCCGCATTCTTCCCTCCAGTACTAAACTGGTGATCCCTTGATGCCTCAGAATGTTTCCTTCCAACCAATCCCTTCTTTTAGTCAAGTTTTACCACAAATTTCTCCTCTCCCCGGTTGTGTTCAATACCTCCTCATTAGTTACGTGATCTACAATCTAATCTTCAGCATTCTTCTGTAGCACCACATTTCCAATCCTTCTGTTCTCTCCTTGTCTAAACTGTTTATCGTCCGTGTTTCAGTTTCATCCATGGCTACTCTTCATACAAATACTTTCTGAAAGGATTTACTGACACTTAAATCTAAAAAAAATGGTTCAAATGGCTCTGAGCACTATGGGACTTAACATCTCAGGTCATCAGTCCCGGGCCGGCCGAAGTGGCCGTGCGGTTAAAGGCGCTGCAGTCTGGAACCGCAAGACCGCTACGGTCGCAGGTTCGAATCCTGCCTCGGGCATGGATGTTTGTGATGTCCTTAGGTTAGTTAGGTTTAACTAGTTCTAAGTTCTAGGGGACTAATGACCTCAGCTGTTGAGTCCCATAGTGCTCAGAGCCATTTGAACCATTTTTCATCAGTCCCCTAGAACTTAGAACTACTTAAACCTAACTAACCTAAGGACATCACACACATCCATGCCCGAGGCAGGATTCGAACCTGCGACCGTAGCGGTCCCGCGGTTCCAGACAGAAGCGCCTAGAACCGCTCGGCCACCAACGGCCGGCACTTAAATCTATAATCGAGTTTAACACATTTCTCTTCTTGAGAAACGCTTTGCTTTCCATTGTTCGTATGCATTTATATCCTCCCTACTTCGACCATAATCAGTTATTTTGCTTCCCAAATAGGAAAACACATCTACTACTTTATATGTCTCATTTCCTAATATAATTCCCTCAGCATACCCGATTTAATTAGACTACACTCCGGTATTCTTGTTTTGGTTTTGTTGATGTTCACCTTATATCCTCCTTCCAAGAACTGTCCATTCCATTCAACTGCTGTTCCAAGTCCTTTGCTGTCTCTGACAGAATTACAGTTCCAAACCTCAAAGTTTTTATTTCTTTTCCCTGCACTTTAATCCCTACTCCAAATTTTTCTCTTATTTCCTTTACTGATTGTTCAATATACAGATTGTATAACTTTGAGGATAGGCTACAACCGTGTCTCACTCTCTTCCCTACCACTGTTTTCCTTTCGTGCCCCTCTACTCTTATAACTGCCACCTGGTTTCTGCACAAATTGTAAATAGCCTTTCGCTCCCTGTATTTTACCCCTGCCACCTTTAGAATTTGAAATAGAATTTTCCAGTCAACATTGTCAAATCTTTCTCTAAGTCTACAAATGCTATAAATGTAGGTTTGCCTTTTCTTAACCTATCTTTAATGAGAAGTCGTTTCGTGAGTACTGCCTCGCGTGTTCCTTCATTTCTCCGGAATTCAAACTGATCTTTCCCGAGGTCGTCTTCTACCAGCTTTTCTATTCTTCTCTAAAGAATTCTTGTTATCAGTTTGCAAAAAATGGTTCAAATGGCTCTGAGCACTATGGGACCCAACTGCTGAGGTCGTTAGTCCCCTAGAACTTAGAACTAGTTAAACCTAACTAACCTAAGGACATCACAAACATCCATGCCCGAGGCAGGATTCGAACCTGCGACCGTATCAGTTTGCAGACATGGCTTATTAAGCTGATAGCTCGCTGATAGTCACATCTGACAGCACCTGCTTTATTTGTAATTTGAATTATTACATTCTTCTTGAACTCTGAGGATATATCGCCTGTTTCATACATCTTGCTCACCAGATGGAAGACCTTTGTCATGGTAGTCTCTCCAAAGGCTATCAGCAGCTCTAACGGAATGTTGTCTGGTCCGGATCCTTCTTTTGACTTAAGTCTTTCAGTGCTTTGTCAAATTCTTCACGCAGTATTATATCTCCTTTCTCATTTTCATCTACGTCCTCTTCCATTTCCATAATATTGCCCACAAGTACATCTCTCTTCTATGGGCTCTTGTATACTCTTTCCACCTTTCTACTTCGTTTCTTTCTTTAGGGCTGGTTTTCCATCTTAGCCCTTGATATTCATATAGGTGGTTCTCTTTTCTCCAAAAGTCTCTTTCATTTTCCTGTAGGCAGCATCTATCTTACCCCTAGTGATACATGCTGCTACATCCTTACATTTGTCCTCTAGCCATTCCTGCTTAGCAATTTTGCACTTCTTGTCAATTCATCTTTTAGAAGGCTCTTGAGGTTTTTAATTTAAAACTACCGTTATTAACATTCTACATAATTATTCTTCCTGTCTACATATTTACAGCCCTCTGCTGTTTGAGGCCCCCATAACTGTAGCGCTTCAGGTGTCGGGGTGTAACATAACTATATTCGTTCGTGGGAAACAGCGTGATGTAATCAAGTTTCGAATTCGGAGAGGTCGTCCACACACGGAGCACCGTCTCCTTCAGCATGACAATACCTGACCATGCTCGAGCGTTGTGACATATGCAACAATCCGACTCCTTGGGTTCACCGTCATCCACCATACAACCCCAGCTTGCCCCATCCTAAACTTAGAGAATGCCTTTGAGGACTTCTGTTTGAAAAGTGATGAATCGGTGCAAGCAGAATTGCAGTTGTGATTCCGTTAATGAAGTCAAACACTGTATAATAACGGTATCAACAAATTGGTCACCGTTAAGAGAAATTTGTTCGTCGTCATAGTGACTGTACTGAGAAAAAAATTTAAAGACATGAAGAATAAAGATGTAGAATGTTAATAACGTTTATTTTACTTCAAAAGATTTGAGTTTTCTTCTAAAAAATTTGGAGGCATTACTTTTCAGTACGCCCTCGTACGTGGTTCCTTCCGAAGATTCGATGGAAAATGGAATTGGTTTGTATTCAAAAATATTTATGTTTCGGGAATTAATTTTGATGCATGCCATTCATACGATAACATTGCCTGAAAAATCGGTACGGAAAGTTGATTATGAATTACGCTGCAAATCGTTGGTACATACGCATGGCTGTGCAATTCCTGCTGGGTTTCCAGAACCAGACAGCAATGTTGAAGCATCGAAATAAAGTTTTCAACTTGGTAATAAAAATAAACACCATATGACTGGCACACACGTCTGAAATTACTTCTACCGTGCAAGTCGACTAATGATTGTCATCTATTAACATATTGTCAGACATGATGGTATTAGATTATTCATGCCAGCAATCCAGTATCAGACGAAACTGTACAGCAACTTAGGTTTTCAGAATGTTGTCAAGATATGTTCCATAAATTCAGTTTATCGATTTGCTAGATTTGGAGTAAGTAACGAGTTGGTTAAGCGACTGGTTTCTTCTACACCCCGAGGACCGAATTACTCAGCTGTTTCTTATAAGCACAGGTTAACTTTAGGAAACGATCTTCCAGACGTAATGTAATTTAGCGCTGTGTCCGAGTGCGCTATTTTGTGTATACTACCAACAGCGACAAGGGTTCACTTTACTGCCTTATGCAATTATGTTCATCGAATGCTCGTCTTCGCAGCAGTCTTACAGGGAATTGTTCTCCTACAGCGAGACTTAAAATTAAATTCCTTACTAATCCAAGTCGTTTCAGAAATACTTTTGTCTACCTTTTCATATTCCGTAGTCATTTAATGATATTATTAAGCCTCCTGTAACTAACAATTTCTATGCGACAGAAAATGCAAAAAACTACAGAATCCATCTGGAAAACGGACACAGGTTCTCTGCTCCGCAGCCAGCAGCCTTGTTCGCTACGCCAACGGTATTTCCTTTAAACATCATTTATGGATATAGAAGCGGCAGTCGTAAAAGTTACTTTCCTCGTTTTCCAGGGAAATATGCGTTTATGTACCCCATATATGATGTTGAAAACTGTTCATTTTAGATGATCTACTGATTCGATCAATTTTGAGCCGATTGCGCGCCATGAACTTTGGAGATGGTTTACTCAGAAAAGGGGGATGTTGAGCCAAAATATCTAAGAGGCTTTCATTTTGGGCTGTAGACAAACGAGCCGTCAAATATGAACCGAGTCAGTTGGCCGTACCTGAGGCCTTCACCTTGTAACAATTATACAACATTTTTAGATGGAAGACATGTATTATAAATACAATGTAAAAGATACTGAATGTTGAACAGTGATTACAGTATGTAAATATAAATTTAAATCTATGTTCTATACTGCATTTCATTTTTCAGTGTCTGCTGCAGTGCGATGTACGGTGCGTCCAACCATTCAATTGCTTCAGTTGTTGCTGTTATCAGATGGTCCCACGTCACTTGTAATTTCCTGTGTGGATACTGTGTCACTATACGGTGTACTGTTTTTCTGGAGCGCACCTGTCGTATTGATGATTTTCCACCATTTGCCAACCTACAGCACAGCTTTCGTTGTATCATTCCCTGGTCTGATTACGTTCAGGCGGTTTCATGATTTCCGAGGCAAGTACATTCCTGGAAATGGTTTGGTTGTATCTGTGTAAGCTATGTAGTTGTGGTTTTGAAAAGGTGCCTATTATTGTTAGTCATAGGTAGGTGGAATATGGTTCCATATAGGCTTTATTTATTGGCAGATCATTGGAGACCGATATATGGCTGATCTTTTTCCACTCTTGAACCAATTGTAGCTGTCATCTAAAGATGAGGAGGGGCAATATTAGGGAGAACAGGCGGCCATGGAAGAGGCGTAGATTTGTGTTCCAGATACTAGCCTTATTGTATCGTTAAGGTGCCCATCTATTTTTTTTAATTTTAAAGTTTCTACCCCATACAGGAGAGTAATAATCACTAAAAGAATAGACCAGTGCTGTTCACAGTGCTGTTCACAGTGTCTTTGCGTGTGTTCCTCAGCTTGTTCCAACAAATTTTCTAATCAAGCAGTTTCAGGTTTTCAATTTTTATTGCGTGCTTTTGCTTTCTAGGTGCTTTTTAAAGGTGAGGGAGCGATCTAGATACGCTCTAAGATATTTTGGGAGTTGAATGTCTTGTACCTTCCTATCACAAAAGACTGTACTTAGTTCTTTACTTCCTGTGTAGTTGTTCAGATAGAAAGAGCATACTTCAGTTTCATTAGGGTTCGGGTACAGCATCAGCTCCTTGTGATATTTACTTGTGGTATCTCAATCCTTACTGAGTATTCGCTCGCCTTGCTCATAGTTCTTAGGTTGCGTGGCTGTCGCCATGTCATCAGCAAAGCAGAATTTTTCACGGTTTGTATTTGGAACGTCGCTTGTATATAAATTGACAGGAATGTGGCTAGAAGTGTTGCTTGGAGAGGAGTGTGTCCGATCCTACGATTATCTGTTCTTAATGCTGAAGAATTTACTAGTGACGCTTTGATTGTGATCTGAAATTCATAGACAGTTATCTTCTCGAAGCAGTTACCTAGGCAAAGAACACATCTTTCCCAACGAAAGACCAATATGTTGATACTATCACTGTAGACTTTGTTAAAGAAGTCACAACCTCAGCTCTGCTTGCATTGCTTCATCAGTATCAAACTGAAGCCTTTGAAGGTGTTATTTAAGTTTTGGAATTGATAAAAATCGGGTGGGTCCAAGTCGGGACTGTAAGTAGGATGATCGATGACGGATTACTGCAGATGTCACAGCACGCGTGTCTCGCGTGACACAGTAATATTGAAGAAGAGGATGCTCCATGTGTGAACGAACTTTTCGAATTCCAAACTCCAGTAAAATATGCTGTTTCTCAGGCACCGAAATAGTTACGGTATCCCCTCTACGTTACACGCTGTTATTCGGACCCCTCTAGCGGCAGAGGGTTGCAACTTGAGGCAACGTAACGGGAATACGACTGAGCAATATACATGATATACACTGATCAGGCAGAACATTATGACCAACGACCTATTTTCGGGCCGGCCGGTGTGGGCGGGCAGTTCTAGGCGCTTCAGTCCGGAACCGAGCGACCGCTACGGTCGCAGGTTCGAATCCTGCCTCAGGCATGGATGTGTGTGGTGTCCTTAGATTAGTTAGGTTTACGTAGTTCTATGTTCTAGGGGACTGATGACCTCAGATGTTAAGTCCCATAGTGCTCAGAGCCATTTGAATCTATTTTCGATATAAGCACGTTCACACTATAGCACCGTCACCTGGCGAGGAATCACTGCTGGCCAGACACACGCACGGTGCATGTAGTATCAGTGAGCGTGCTGTACGTGTGTAGAGTGTGGAAAGTGCGCTATCTATCTTAGTTTGGCCGAGGGCAGATTGTGATGGTCCGGAGTCTCGACACGAGCATTTCGGAAACTGCACGACTTGTCGGGTGTTCGAGGAGTGCGGTGGTCTTCAGCACGTGGCGAAATCAAGCTGAAACCACTCCCAGACGTCGTAGGGTTGGGCGGCCACCGCCGGCCAATGTGGCCGAGAGGTTCTAGGCGCGTCAGTTTGGAACCGCGAGACCGCAACGGTCGCAGGTTCGAATCCTGCCTCGGACATGGAGGTGTGTAGCTTTGAAGAAATTAAAACCAATCATTTATAAGAAACTCGTGTTCTTTCATAATGTAGAATCCCACCAAAATACAGAAGCTACATATCTCAAGTTTTAACATGTGTATTTGAGCAGCCTAAGTCAATATCGTCCTGAAACTGATGTTTCAATACTTTCAGTACTCTCGATGTTATTAAATACAGTGTATTTTCGTGGTAAAAACAATAAAACATTAGAGATTATCACTACTTTCAGTGGAGCGTATTGTTTATAAATTTCAGCACCATTTTATTAATGATATGATGAAATTGAACCAATTTTCATGCCTGTGATTGGAATATTTTAAAGTTCAAAGAGTTCTGAATCGGCACTTTCGGAAAAGAAAGTACAAGCAGCTTCGTATGAAAAATTACCGCTGTTTATTGGAGTTGAAGATTCTGAATAACTTCACCGTATATAAAAGACTTCCCTGTAATATGGGAAAATATGGTATTATCTTAGATTCCCATTTGGAAGAACTACTTACAAGGGAACATCACAAACTTGAACTCATAATTTATGGAGGAAAAGAAGGTACTTGCAAGTTATGAAACCCAGCAATCGATCCCGAGCGAAAATTTGTGCCATAATTCTGATAATACGGAGTTATAAACTCCTGGAAGTACATCTTTTAAACTTTCTTGCCGAAGCTTGTTTGTCACTCGCTCCGCCACAGTGTAGCCACCTAATGTCCCCCCTCCCCCCCTTCCCCATCCCCCCCTCAACCGATCGCGAATTACTGTTCAGCGGAGTGACAACCAGAGCCCTCACATACGCGTGATGTTGAAGATGACAGAGGAGAGGGGAGATTGACTCATCAGCCAAAAACGTTTTGAAATCTTTTCTAAAACACATGTTATTCTACGAAAAAATATACTGAGTCTTTTGAGTAAGTAATATGCCAACCTCACGAGTGAATATGTTCAGCATTATTTTAACAATACTCTAGTATTGAATTCTGCAGCTACGTATACGCCACAAAATCAGAATGAATAAACCTAAGCAACTGAAGAATAGTTTGAAATGAAGTTAATGATTTTAGGTTTAAAACTGAAGAGCAGCGCATTTCCTACAAATGTACTTCATTTTAACAGTATCGATCAAAGAAAATAGCACACAACGGCTCTGTTAATAATTAAATAGCGCTACGCTACTTTCATGACACGCTAATTGGTTTCATTCATTTATACTGCATTTTTGAATGGCAACACAAAAATGTTAAAAGCGAGGAGAACTGTGGTGCCAGATGCAGGTTAGCAGCCGCACACTTTGACACAATGAACAAAGCATGTCACCAACGTCAAAACAGTATTTCACAAACCTGTTACTCACTCCACTGTACAGTAATTCGCGCCGGGCGTTGGGCGGCTGCAGTGAGGCGGAGCGCGTGACAAATAATCGGTGCGAGGTAAAATTTAATAGCTGTACTTTCAGAATTTCGTAACTGTGTAGTATCAGAATTATGGCCAGCGGGCCGTGGTGGCCGAGCGGTTCTAGGCCCTTCAGTCTGGAACCGCGTGACCGCTATGGTCGCAGGTTCGAATCCTGCCTCGGGCATGGATGTGTGTGATGTCCTTAGGTTAGTTAGGTTTAGGTAGTTATAAGTTCAAGGGGACTGATGACGTAAGATGTTAAGTCCCACAGTGCTCAGAGCCATTTGAACCAATTTGGGCGGCCACCCCTTATTACAGATGTCGGACGTCGTAGGCTGGGCACACTGGTAAAACAGAACAGGCGGAGAACAGGTGGCGGAACTAACACCGTACTTTAATGCATGACAGTGAACTAGTGTGTCTGAACACACAGTGCACCGAGCACTCGTAACGATGGGCCTCCACAGCCGACGACCCATGCATATGCCAATGTTAACCCCATCACATCGGCAACTGAAATGAGCACGTGACCATCGACACTACGTTAGAGCAGTAGCAGAGCGTTGCATGGTCTGATAAATCACGATACCTTCTTCATCATGCCGATGGGAGGGCGCGAATCCGTCGTCTTCTGGGGGAACAGCTCCTTGACACCTGTACCGCTGGTCGGAGACAAGCCGGTGACGGCTCTATTATGCTCTGGGAAACATACGCGGGGGCATCCATTGGTCCAATGCACCTCGTGCAAGGCAGCATGACGGCCAAGGTGTAATGTACACTTGTTGTAGTCCACGTACACCCCTTCACGACGATCATGTTTCCCGACGGCAGTGGCATTTTTCAACAAGATAATGCCCCATATCTCAAGTCCAGGAGTGTGAGGAGGTGGTTCGAGGAACACATTGGCGTGTTCCAATTGATATGCTGGCTCCTCAACTCGCCAGATCTGAACCCGATGGAACACATATGAGACGTGATTGAACGTGGCGTCAGAACGCGTAGCCCCCTCCCCGGCATTTACGGGAACTGAGTGACTTGTATGTGTGAAGATGTGGCGCCAACTCCCTCCAGCTACCAATCACGGCATCATTGCTTCCATGCCACGACGCGTCGCCAATGTTATCCGTGCGAAAGGTGGAGATAGCGGCTATTAGGTATACGGTCATAATGTTCTGGCTTTCAATGTATAACACTTCAACCAGGCATTACTTTTCAGCACGTACTCGGATTAAGCTCCTCACATTTGTATCTACGTAAGTGTTCTTTGTTTAGTTCTGGAACGCGAACCCCGGGCCATATACCTTGAGTCTGGGGCCTCTTACGAGTGCTGCTGTTTGATTGGGTGGTCACCATTTGAGGAGACTTTTAGCAGTTCTGCTTTCGCAGTTCAATTACTGGGTTCTACTATCCTAGAGGCAGTTAACACGTCACTTTGAGGTGTACAGGTACGTTATAAGTAAATCGAATGTGAGAAAAATAATTTTAGATCGTGTGACTGGCAAGAGGCGGGAATTAAGTTCCCTGAAAGAAAGCACTGTGTCACTAACAGCTTAAAAATGAACCACATATGAGAAGATGATACGTGAAAAGCTTATTGGAGTCTCCACGTAGTTATCTAAAGAAGATGATCTGGGCGATTCCAAATTTTCAGTTTTTTAGCAGCAACGCTAAAGCTGAACGTAACATTTACTAAACTCATACTACTGCATTAGGCAACTTGGATACAGAAGATCATATCGTGCGACATCTATATCTACATGACTACTTTGCACAGGGTGCGTAGAACCACTCAAAAATGGTTCAAATGGCTCTGAGCACTATGGGACTCAACTGCTGTGGTCATCAGTCCCCTAGAACTTAGAACTACTTAAACCTAACTAACCTAAGGACATCACACACATCCATGCCCGAGGCAGGATTCGAACCTGCGACCGTAGCAGTCGCACGGTTCCGGACTGCGCGCCTAGAACCGCGAGACCACCGCGGCCGGCAGAACCACTCAGACCATTTGATATAATCCATTATGGAGTCGAGGTAGCAGTTGTCGTTGTACTGGTTATCACATTTAGCATTCAACCGCGATTTTTATATATATTTTAACAACGCGTTTCGAGAGACAATGCTCTCATCATCAGGTTGTAAAATCTATGTCGCGAAATTAAACATACTAAAAAGACAAAATACCATCACCAATAGTTGGTGGGTCCATAGAGTAAAAAAGAATTAAAAGTATATTGGACTGTGGGTCCTCGTCTTACATTAAAGTTGTTGACGCAGGTCGATGGCCGTCCCATAGCTACCAAATATGCTGTCGACTGCGCCGGCTCGGGTGCTGTTGTGGACTAACGTGCCTAGGTGTTGTGGCGTGGTTACCGCCGTGTGTTTGACGGTAACGCTATGCTATTGGGCGCCTCATTTCCTTACTGCATTGGTCTGCCATCGTTAGCCTCTCGCAATTCCGTCATTGACATGCTACAAGTTTTAAGTCGCATGCCTGCCCTAAAATAAATCTAAAAACCCGCTAAAAAATCTCATTTCTTTAAAGTTATCTTGTACATTTAGGATATTGCTTTGTTTCTTTTCATGGATAGCTATCTCGAATTCCTCTAGTAAGTCAAGTTTCCTCCCTTTCTTTTCTACATGCAATATTTCTACGTTGTCTTCTATGCTATTAAGGGGATGGCCTGTTTCATATATATGGTTCGCAACAGCTGATTTGTCATAATTTCCTAACCTGAACGCATCTTTATGTTCTTTATACCGGATCGCGAATGATCTTCCTGTCTGCCCTATATATTTTGCATCACACGTTCTGCACTGAATCTTATAAACTCCCGATCTTTCAAACTTATTTCTCTTCTCGCCAATATCGTGCTTAAGGCTATACCTCACTAGGTTATTAGTCTGAAAGGCTATTTTGACATCGTATGGCTTAAAAATATTTGCTATCTTTTGTGAGACTTTTCCGTAGTATGGCATCGTGATAATTTTCGCTTTCTCTCCATCAGGTTTATTCTTTTTGCGCTTATTACATTTTCGTAACAGTTTTTTAACTATATCTATTCTGTAACCGTTATTCTTCGCTATTCTCTTAACGGTGTTAATTTCAGTCTCCCTATCTTTTTCACTCATAGGTATATTGACTGCCCTATGCACGAGACTACGGAAAGCAGCTTCTTTATACGCCTGCGGATGGCATGAATCATTCGGGATCACGGCATCAGTTGTAGTTTGTTTTCTATAAACGGAAAACGCATGTTTGTTGCCCTGCTTTTTTTATATTCAGGTCCAGGAACTGTAGACAATTGTCAGTTTCGTACTCCACGGTAAATTTTATTTTATTATGTGCGTCGTTGAACTTTTTTACTATTTCCTCAATGTCCTCACTGGAACCATCAACAAGTAACAGAGTGTCGTCAACATAACGTTTGTAATAAACAATTTTATCCGTAATGTTTTCGTCAGAATTTAGAACTTTATCTTCAAGGTCATTCATAAAAATGTCCGCCATAGTTCCTGAAATGCTGGACCCCATGGCTAACCCATCGTCCTGAATATAAAATTTGTTATTAAACGTAAAATAATTAAAACTTGTAATGAGCTGTAGGAGTTCAATAAATTCAATTGTCTCTTGCGTTGAAATTTTACCGTATTTCAGGAAATTTCTCTTAATGATTTCTATAGTTTCGTTAACCGGAACACTGGAGTATAAGTTCTTAACATCCAACGAAACCAAACGGGAAGTGTCGGTGACTGGCGTATCTTTAATTTCACCTATCATGGTCATACTACCACGCACTGAATAATTATTATTATACACGTAAGTCTTTTTCAGAATTTGGTCCAACATTTTCGTTATTTTATATGCTGGACTATTTCGACCGTTAACAATCGGACGAACCGGATGCAGATCTTTATGTATCTTCACCTGTGATCTTAATTTGGGGGCCGTTGGATTCATGATAACACATCTTCTTTTTTCGGCTTCTGTCAGCAGGAAGTGCGTGCGTTTAAGAACATTTTTTAGTTTAGTTTGGAAATTGGCTGTTATGTCTTTCGGAATTTCTGTAATTCTATTTTCGACAAAAAACGCTAAGGTTTTCGAAACGTACTCCTCCTCTTTTAATATTACGACCGTATTCCCCTTATCCGCTTTCGTGGCAATAGCTTTCACTTCATTAAGCTTTTTATTTATAGAATCGACAGTTAGTCGGTCTGCTCTAGTCTTATGATTAACACTATTTCTCTTATTTAATTCAACCTGATGATGAGAGCATTGTCTCTCGAAACGCGTTGTTAAAATATATATAAAAATCGCGGTTGAATGCTAAATGTGATAACCACTCAGACCATTTATCGACCCTTCCACCATTAAATATTACGTGGGAAAATCAACATTTAAGTCTTTCCCTGTGAACTATAATGTCTCTTAATTTTACGATGATGTTCATTTCTTCCTATGTAAGTGGGAGTCAAAAAATACTCTCACATTCAGAGGAGAAATTTCGTGAAAAAATCTCTCCGCTACGAAAAACGCGTTTGTTTTCATGGTTGTCACCGCAACTCGCTCATTACATCGGTGGTGGTCTTTCTCCTATTTCGCGATATTAAAAAATGACCTGCCCTTCTATGAACTTTTTCATTTTCCTAGGGCAGCCCTGTCTGGTAATGATTGAATACTGTTCAACAACACTCTAGAACAGGACGGACAAGCGTAGTGTAGGCAGTCTCTTTAGTAGATTTGTGCTGGCTGTGCAGCTATTAGATCGTCTCCTTTGGCATGTTTCATAATGTTGAAGCACAGAACATGTTGCAAAATCCTACTGGAAATCGATGTCAGTGATATGAGTCTATAATTCAGCGGATTACTTCCGTTTCCCATCCTGTGTATCGGTGTCGACACTGACATGCGCCGTTTCATTTGTGGTTCGGCTATCGACTGCTGGCTCCTCACACGGCGCATGTTGGCGCTGTTGCTGCGACGGACGCCCCAGACCGTAGAACCCACCGAGCTGATCCATCCCGACGTAACTTACAGGGTGTTTCAAAAATGACCGGTATATTTGAAACGGCAATAAAAACTAAACGAGCAGCGATAGAAATACACCGTTTGTTGCAATATGCTTGGGACAACAGTACATTTTCAGGCGGACAAACTTTCGAAATTACAGTAGTTACAATTTTCAACAACAGATGGCGCTGCAAGTGATGTGAACGATATAGAAGACAACGCAGTCTGTGGGTGCGCCATTCTGTACGTCGTCTTTCTGCTGTAAGCGTGTGCTGTTCACAACGTGCAAGTGTGCTGTAGACAACATGGTTTATACCTTAGAACAGAGGATTTTTCTGGTGATGGAATTCCACCGCCTAGAACACAGTGTTGTTGCAACAAGACGAAGTTTTCAACGGAGGTTTAATGTAACCAAAGGACCGAAAAGCGATACAATAAAGGATCTGTTTGAAAAATTTCAACGGACTGGGAACGTGACGGATGAACGTGCTGGAAAGGTAGGGCGACCGCGTACGGCAACCAAAGAGGGAAACGCGCAGCTAGTGCAGCAGGTGATCCAACAGCGGCCTCGGGTTTCCGTTCGCCGTGTTGCAGCTGCGGTCCAAATGACGCCAACGTCCACGTATCGTCTCATGCGCCAGAGTTTACACCTCTATCCATACAAAATTCAAACGCGGCAACCCCTCAGCGCCGCTACCATTGCTGCACGAGAGACATTCGCTAACGATATAGTGCACAGGATTGATGACGGCGATATGCATGTGGGCAGCAGTTGGTTTACTGACGAAGCCTATTTTTACCTGGACGGCTTCGTCAATAAACAGAACTGGCGCATATGGGGAACCGAAAAGCCCCATGTTGCAATCCCATCGTCCCTGCATCCTCAAAAAGTACTGGTCTGGGCCGCCATTTCTTCCAAAGGAATCATTGGCCCATTTTTCAGATCCGAAACGATTACTGCATCACGCTATCTGGACATTATTCGTGAATTTGTGGCGGTACAAACTGCCTTAGACGACACTGCGAACACCTCGTGGTTTATGCAAGATGGTGCCCGGCCACATCGCACGGCCGACGTCTTTAATTTCCTGAATGAATATTTCGATGATCGTGTGATTGCTTTGGGCTATCCGAAACATACAGGACGCGGCGTGGATTGGCATCCCTATTCGCCAGACATGAACCCCTGTGACTTCTTTCTGTGGGGACACTTGAAAGACCAGGTGTACCGCCAGAATCTAGAAGCAATTGAACAGCTGAAGCAGTACATCTCATCTGCATGTGAAGCCATTCCGCCAGACACGTTGTCAAAGGTTTCGGGTAATTTCATTCAGAGACTACGCCATATTATTGCTACGCATGGTGGATATGTGGAAAATATCGTACTATAGAGTTTCCCAGACCGCAGTGCCATCTGTTGTTGAAAATTGTAACTACTGTAATTTCGAAAGTTTGTCTGCCTGAAAATGTACTGTTGTCCCAAGCATATTGCAACAAACGATGTATTTCTATCGCTGTTCGTTTAGTTTTTATTACCGTTTCAAATATACTGGTCATTTTTGAAACACCCTGTACTTTCCTGCTAATCTTCATAACGCCATGGTGACGATTAAGGGCATGGCATTGTCATACTTTTTTAATGAGAGCGTTGCAGGGTTGTTAGATTTCTGACATTATTTAACGAGTAACTATACGATTTTACGGCACAATGCGTCGTATGGTACGCTCTTTGCGAATTACTTGAGGTCGTTGTTTACTCGCCCTCCAGACCATTGGGGTGTACCAGGTGTGAGAAGAGACTGAGAGATTGCATATGATGGACTGATCAGAGACATCAACGGTAATTGTAGGGTGTTTCACCCTCACTAAACGAGAAGACGACCAGGACATACCGCCGTCTGGCTACTGTGGACAACCCCCGAAAGAAAAAAGAATTACAAATAAATACATAACAACAAAATAAGAACAAAATCAGCAACAAATAAAGTATAATAAAGTAAAGTAAAGGGCGCCATGTCACGGACTGCGTGGCCCCTCCCGCCGGAGGTTCGAGTCCTGCTTTGGGCATGGGTGTGTGTATTGTTCTTAGTATAAGTTAGTTGAAGTAGTGTGTAAGACTAGGGACCGATGACCTCAGCATTTGAGCAACATTTCATTCTCTAACTACGAATCTTTTATTGACCGCATATATATATATATATTATTATTATTATTATTATTAGCGAATGTCCCCATGGGAGAACGATAAGCAGGTGATTAACATTTCTTAATGTTCTTCTTATTTTCCCAGTATTTCTTCATTGCCTCCCCAAAGGCCTTCTTCCTTTCTTCGGTCCACTTTGGTCGGAAAGGTTTAGATTCCGTCTCTGGAGTAAACTTCCACTTGTCGATTTTTCTTCTGAATGTATCCCGGTCTGATGTGTTTGTTATGTCAATTTTTGCCTTTTTCAAATCCTTCTTAACTTCAGTTACCCAGGGTATTGTTGCCTTAAGTGATGTCATATAGTCCAATAGACGTTTAGTTAACCTGTTTCCAGGTAATCTGTCTATATGTCCATAAAACTTCATCCGCCTCTTCCTGATATCTGCCTCGATGTTTGATATTTTTTCGGTTGTCTCGGTAGTCTGCAGCCTGTATCCATCTTGTGTGTATCGTGGTCCTAGGATTTTTCTAATAATTTTTCTCTCTACTTTCTTAATTTCGTGTAAATCTAATTTTCTATTCAGGGAGAGTGTTTCACTTGCATATGTGACTGTTGGTTTGATGACTGTGTTGTAGTGTCTGATTTTAGTGCCTTTTGATAGACATTTCTTGTTATATATATTTTGAATAAGTCCGAATGCTTTCTTGATTTTCTGTAATCGGTTTTTTTGTGCTATTTTCTCAAGTCCTGTTGGTTCAATAACTTCACCGAGATACTTAAAGTGCTTGACTCTAGTTATTTCACCATACTTTGTTTTTAGTTTCGAAATATCTAATTTTGAGCAGATGAATTCTGTCTTCTCAAAGGAGATTTGCAGGCCAACCTTCTCAGCACATTCTTTAAGTGTCTCAATTTGTTTTACTGCTGTTTCTTCACTGTCAGTTATAATTGCCAAGTCATCTGCAAACGCTAAATAAGGGATGTTCAATTTTCCTTTACCTCTTCCTAGTTCAATTGGCTTCCACAAGCTTTGTTTCCTTAGTGTTACTTCCCACTCTTTCATAACTTTGTCCAAAACTATATTGAATAATAGTGGTGAGATCCCATCTCCTTGTCTTACTCCTGTTTTAATTGAGAATGGTTCCGAAATTTCCCCTCTGAATTTAATTTTTGATTTGGTTTCTGTTAGTGTTTGTTCAATTAGTTTTCGGGTTTTAGTGTCTAGGCCTCGTTCTTCGAGAATGTGACATAGAGACTGTCTGTCTATGGAATCGTATGCCTTTTTGAAATCAACGAATGTGCAGATTATTGGTTTTGACCTGATTGCTTTAATCTTTAAAATAGTTTTAAGGTTGAATATCTGTTCCGGGCATGATCTATTAGGACGAAAGCCTGCTTGGTAATCTGAAATTGTATGTTCTAGTTGTTCTTGTGCCCTCTTTAGGAGACATGCAGATAGAATTTTGTAGGTAACTGGTAAAAGTGAAATGCCTCTGTAGTTGTTTACGTCTGATCTCTCTCCCTTTTTGTGCAATGGGTGAATTAGTGCACACTTCCACTCCTCTGGGATATTTTCTGTCTGGAAATATATATATATATATATATATATATATATATATATATATATATATATATATATATATATATATACTCCTGGAAATGGAAAAAAGAACACATTGACACCGGTGTGTCAGACCCACCATACTTGCTCCGGACACTGCGAGAGGGCTGTACAAGCAATGATCACACGCACGGCACAGCGGACACACCAGGAACCGCGGTGTTGGCCGTCGAATGGCGCTAGCTGCGCAGCATTTGTGCACCGCCGCCGTCAGTGTCAGCCAGTTTGCCGTGGCATACGGAGCTCCATCGCAGTCTTTAACACTGGTAGCATGCCGCGACAGCGTGGACGTGAACCGTATGTGCAGTTGACGGACTTTGAGCGAGGGCGTATAGTGGGCATGCGGGAGGCCGGGTGGACGTACCGCCGAATTGCTCAACACGTGGGGCGTGAGGTCTCCACAGTACATCGATGTTGTCGCCAGTGGTCGGCGGAAGGTGCACGTGCCCGTCGACCTGGGACCGGACCGCAGCGACGCACGGATGCACGCCAAGACCGTAGGATCCTACGCAGTGCCGTAGGGGACCGCACCGCCACTTCCCAGCAAATTAGGGACACTGTTGCTCCTGGGGTATCTGCGAGGACCATTCGCAACCGTCTCCATGAAGCTGGGCTACGGTCCCGCACACCGTTAGGCCGTCTTCCGCTCACGCCCCAACATCGTGCAGCCCGCCTCCAGTGGTGTCGCGACAGGCGTGAATGGAGGGACGAATGGAGACGTGTCGTCTTCAGCGATGAGAGTCGCTTCTGCCTTGGTGCCAATGATGGTCGTATGCGTGTTTGGCGCCGTGCAGGTGAGCGCCACAATCAGGACTGCATACGACCGAGGCACACAGGGCCAACACCGGCATCATGGTGTGGGGAGCGATCTCCTACACTGGCCGTACACCACTGGTGATCGTCGAGGGGACACTGAATAGTGCACGGTACATCCAAACCGTCATCGAACCCATCGTTCTACCATTCCTAGACCGGCAAGGGAACTTGCTGTTCCAACAGGACAATTCACGTCCGCATGTATCCCGTGCCACCCAACGTGCTCTAGAAGGTGTAAGTCAACTACCCTGTCCAGCAAGATCTCCGGATCTGTCCCCCATTGAGCATGTTTGGGACTGGATGAAGCGTCGTCTCACGCGGTCTGCACGTCCAGCACGAACGCTGGTCCAACTGAGGCGCCAGGTGGAAATGGCATGGCAAGCCGTTCCACAGGACTACATCCAGCATCTCTACGATCGTCTCCATGGGAGAATAGCAGCCTGCATTGCTGCGAAAGGTGGATATACAGTGTACTAGTGCCGACATTGTACATGCTCTGTTGCCTGTGTCTATGTGCCTGTAGTTCTGTCAGTGTGATCATGTGATGTATCTGACCCCAGGAATGTGTCAATAAAGTTTCCGCGTCCTGGGACAATGAATTCACGGTGTTCTTATTTCAATTTCCAGGAGTGTATATATATATATATATATATATATATATATATATATATATACCTCCATTTTTAGCCATCACACACACATTATATATGTATATTGTGTGTGTGATGGCTAAAAATGGAGGTATTTTGTGAGTATACCTCAAAAGAAACCTAACTGGTATCCAATTTGCACGAAAAGAACTGTCTCTATTTAGTGACTCAGCTTACCTCGATACATGGAAGGTTTCTATCTCTGCATTATTCGTATTAGCGGCTTTTTTGATTCGAAATCTGGAATATTTATTGCATCTTCCTTGGTGAAATAATTCCGGAAACCCGTGTTTTGTAAGTCCGGTTTAGTGGCAATGCCGTCGGTAACATTGCCACATTGTCATGGCTACCGCGCAGTGAAGCTCTTGATTGTGCCTTGCCACTGTTATATTTTAAATATTATATTCTCTCTGGGTTTTCTGTCAGGATGCAAATTGAGTTTCTTTGTTGAAACAAAAAAAAGTATCTTAGCGTGCCAGATTCAATAATCGCAAAATCTCGTATACTGGCGATGTTTTGCAGAAGATCGAAATTGAACGCGAGCATCAATATGTTTTCTTTGCTTGTGCAACAGGGTCCTTATTTGTTTTGTGTAAGTGGGGTATCTGATCAGTCTCTTATTAATTTACTTCGTGTGAAACCTTTAGTTACCAATAACAGAACGCAAAATATTTTATTTAGTAAATGAGTGGACAATTAACAAAGAGATGTCTGAACAGATGCGTGAGACAATTTTACACTCATTTTCAGAAACAGCAGAACACCTTGAACGACTAGAGAGAGGACGTTCATATTCACGGGACATGTACAGCAGTATGTTCTGCAGAAATGACTATCATTTCAGTCACCTCGGTTCAGCATGTGTCCTATTGGCTAGCAGGCACAGGGTCCGCCATGGGCCCTGTTAACTTGTTCCATTCACGATGGCGCGTATAAGGCGCAAATGGCGTCCTGTGGTTTAGCCATTCAGACTGCATTCATCTGATTCCATAGTTCAGCTGCAGTGGTTGGCATTTGGTCACAGCACTGCACCCGTCATTTCAACATAACCCACATATTTTCGATTGGCGACAAGTCTGGCGGGCCAGACAATTGGCTGGCATCTTGTGACACCAAAAAGGTACGTGCTCCTGCAGGTGCAACAACATGTGGCCGTGCATTGTCTTGTTGAAAAGTGGTGTCTGGAGTGTTGTGCAGGAAGGGTGTGACCACGGCTCGCAGGATGTTATTTACGTAGATTACACTGGTCACAGTGCCCTAGAAACGCAACAACTGCGATTTGTGGTTGTATCCAATAACAACCCACACCAAAAGGCCTTGAGTTGGCGCTGTATGTCTTGTGCAAATGCAGTCACTGTGACGCCGCTCCATCTGTCTGTGACGAACTAAATTGAGGACATGGTTTTCAAAAAAACGGAATCTAGATTCGTCCGAAAACATTATCTGATGCCATTATTGCCCCAGTGACGTCGTTCCATACACCACTGCCGTCAAGCATGTTTCTGTCAAAGGTAGCAGGATAAAAATTGGAAATTTGTGGGACCCAACTGCTGAGGTCATCGATCCCTAGGCTTACACACTACTTAACCTGACTTAAACTAACTAGGCGGAGAAGTGGATGACGTGCACGTATCCCATGCCGTAATAAACGGCGACGGACTGTCACCCTTATAGTGTACGATGTGTTATACTGTTGCACCAGATCCGAGGAGGACGCACATCTGACCTGCAATGCCATTTGAATGATGTGTGAATCTTCTCTGGGAGTAGTCTGGGTGGTACGACCTGACCCATCTGGTTGTCTCCTACGATCTTCTGTGGACCATTCTACACACACCCGCAGCACTGCCGAAACACCTCGTCCCACATGAGCAGCAGTTTCCCGGATGGATGCCTCACATTCGCTCATGCCATTAATGCGTCCTCTCTCAAACTCGCTGATCTGACGGTACGGTTGGTATATACGTCTGAGAGGCATGCTGCACGTCTGCGCAAGTCACACTGATTCATTACATTCGGTTTATAGCGACAACGAGAGTCGTAGGCACATTTTACCTGTAGGTAGTGTTGCGCCGCGATATTAATGTTGACCATGAATCCGCAGGCCCACATGGTTCAAATGCTAATCATTTCTTCAGAACGTACTACTGTACAGTCTTCGACATAAAAGCTGACTGGCCGCCACAGAGACTAAGTTCGAATCGTTCACTTAGGTTGCCAATAAAACCGACCGCCCCTGACAACGCTAAGTCCGGACATCTGCACAATCTGGCGACACTATAAGATGCTGAAGTGTAAGGAGGAAGTTTTTTCTACTTCCGAGACGTTGTCGTGTTGTGTAAGCCCGTGGTGTAGTCATACTGGCACGGTGGCTCGGCGTGTTTGGTCAGAGGCTTAGCTGCCCACTGTAACAAAAAAAAACTGGGTGAAAGGATCAGCGATAAACTTTAACAGGTGTCATGGGACGTCTGCCCCGAATAAATGTGAAGAACTATAACGAACAAAATGAGACCAGTAAAAAATTTAAAAAAAAGTGATAATCGTCGTGCATTCTAAACGCATAGTCGCGTGTTCGCGTCCAACCGTTATTTTTTTTTTAACCACATTTCGGCCCTCGTCTAAAGTAATGACTCAACATCGAAGATAATTCACTTCACATGCTACCCACCAGTAATAACAAATACTTCCAAGAAAAACAATTCCGCAGGACAACTCGTGGCCGCTTGAATTTCCGCTGGCAGGCCTGACTGGCTAAATTCAATACTAATCAACTCGGAAATGCCGCAGCGTATGCTCGTATGGAATTTGTTCTTAACAGTTATTTATCAGTGCAACTTACTCTGTAACAACCTTAGAAGTTTTTCAGACTGTTTCTGCCCAGCCTGCCTGTGTGATAAAGCATGTCAACAACTGTAGATGGGCAGATGTTACTTGAAACACGTTTGGTTGACAAAACTATATTTTATCATTCAAAACCTCGGCTATAACTTTCCCCAGTGTCAAGGAAATTGCGCCCAAATACTTGCTGATGATGGTGGATCTGAAACGCACGACAGCAAATCTGAAGGTGAAATCCTGAACAGTTCTTCACAATATAAAATCAAGGAAAACAGACTCATTTTACTGCTGAAGTACTAAATCAAGTGGCAAATAGCCAGTACTGTTTAAAAGGAAGCGAAATTTTTAAAAGTTATCAGGCCATCAACTCACTTATAGATTTAACTTTGAATTGTCAGCTCGAGCATCTCAGGGTCTCATACCGTAATTTACCACAGTTTTATCCAGTAGAGCACTGTTTACAGTGACTGGAATACAGCGTAAAAGGTGGCCGAGCGGTTCTGGCGCTCCAGTCTGGAACCGCGCGACCGCTACGGTCGCAGGTTCGAATCCTGCCTCGGGCATGGATGTGTGTGTTGTCCTTAGGTTAGTTAGGTTTAAGTAGTTCTAAGTTCTAGGGGACTTATGACCTCAGCAGTTGAGTCCCATAGTGCTCAGAGCCATTTGAACCATTTTTTTTTTCGAACAGCGTAAATAACGTCCGTCTTCAAGAAATGCAACAAAACTGACTTATGGATGTAACAATATCCATTACTTCGGTATATCTGTTCCTTATTCGTACAGCATGTCTTAAGTACAAGTATGATTATAAACCTTAAAAGTCCATCATTGTTATATCCAACATAGATTCCGAGAACATTAGTTCAATGAATCCCAACTCGAACTGATCAAGTTTAACAGTCTAATAATGGCTCAAATGTCTCTGAGCACTATGGGACTTAACTTCTGAGGTCATCAGTCCCCTAGAACTCAGAACTACTTAAACCTAACTAACCTAAGGACATCACACACATCCATGCCCAAGGCAGGATTTGCTTTCAGCGGGCTTGTGATCAACTGACTGACCCACCGAAGAACGACTCACGACCCTCTCTCGTAGCGTTACTTCCTCAGTCCCAGATTCGACTCTCGAGCCAGTAGGCGGTTTTATTCTGTCAGGAAGTTTAAAATCTGTGCACAGTCGGTTGAAGTGTGAAAATTCACTCTGGGAAACATCCTCTGGGTCAGGGGTGTCAAGCCTTTTAGCTTACCTTGGCAAAAGTGGAAGAACACGAGTATTTTTGGGTCGCACATAATATACTTAAAACTAACGATAGTGGCCGAGCAAAAAAAATTAATTTAGAATTTATTAATTAGAAAAGCAATATGTAATTAATTTGACATTTTATATATCAGATTCATGAGAAATTTTATACATGAGTAATTACAAATCATACAATTATTGTGACATTAGACTTTGAATTAGGGAAACTGGTACATTAGTATGAAGTTCGATGGAAATGGTTGCAATTCTCAGGGTGTTCTCAAGGTGTTCATCTGCTATTTCGGTTCTGATCCTACTCTTTGTCTACCTTACTACTGAAAATAACTATTCACAACCGTACGGGCTTCCAAACAAAGATGACGTACACTGATAGGCCAGAACATTATGACCACTTACCCAACAGCCGCTATGTCTATCTTTGACACGGATAACGGCGGCGACGCACTGTGGCATGGAAACAATACGTGCTTGGTAGGCCGCTGGAGGATGTTGGCACCACATCTGCACACTTATTCACCTTATTTCCGTAAATTCCGGGGAGGGGGAGCGATGAGTTCTGACATCACGTTGAACCATATTTCAGATAGGTTTCAGATCTGGAGAGTTGGGGGGGGGGGGGGGGAGAGCAACAAATTAATTGGAACCCACCACTGAGTTCCTCGAACCACTGCATCACACTTCTAGCCTCGTGACATGGCGCATTATCTTGTTGCAAAACGCCACTGACTTCGGAAATCGTAATCGTTATGAAGGGGTGTGCGTGGACTTCAACCAGTTTACGACACTCCTTGGCCGTCATAGAGCTTTTCACGAGCTCCACTAGAGCCATGGATTCCCAGGTGTACGAGGTGCGGCTAGAAAAAAACCGGACTGATGCTGGAAAAAACATTTATTTACAATTATTTACAATTTCATGTTATCTCCTTCAATGTACTCTCCTCCTCGGTCTCTACACCGCTCCATACGAATTTTCCACTATTCATAGCAATGCTGCAGATCATTTTCGGTAAGTCCATACATTACTTCCGTCGCTTTTTCTTTTACTGCTTCAACAGTCTCAAATCTAGTTCCTTTCAAAGCTGACTTGACTTTAGGGAAAAGAAAAAAGTCACAGGGGGCCAAATCAGGTGAGTAGGGTGGATGATCTAAGATGGGAATGTTGTGTTTTGCCAAAAACGTCTTCACTGACAACGCACTGTGAACTGGGGCATTGTCTTGGTGAAGGATCCATGACTGTTTTCTCCACAAATCGTTCCGTTTTCTCCGTACTCGCTCACGTAGGGTAGCCAGGACGCTAATGTAGTAATGCTGATTCACTGTTTTTCCCTCTGGTACCCAATCAATGTGCACAATCCCTTTGATGTCAGTTTTTGCTGACAATGGTCTGCCAGTGCGAGTGTCACCACTGGTGTCTTCGCGGCCATCTTTAAATCGTTTAAACCACTCAAACACTTGTGTTCGCGATAAACAATCATCGCCGTACACTTGTTGTAACATTACAAACGTTTCACTTGCAGATTTTCCTAGTTTGAAACAAAATTTGATGTTAACACGCTGTTCTTTCTGTACACTCAACATTTTCCGACGCACAGACAAAACGTCAACTACTTAAAACAGACGCCACGGGCAGACTGAGTGCAGGAGGCAGATGAAACTCGAGCAGTAGGCGGATCGAGAGTCACGTGACAGGCCACGCGACTTTCAGCCTTATTGCATTCGTTTTATTGTTTCACCAGTACTAGTCCGGTTTTTTTCTAGCCACACCTCGTATGTTGCTCAGAGCATAATGGAATCGTCGCCAGCTTGTCTCCGTCTCGCAGTGATGGCGTAAAGGAACAGTTCCCCTGGAAAACGACGGATCAGCGCCCTTCCATCGACGTGATGAAGAAGGTATCGGGAGTCATCAGGCTATGGGACGCTCTGCTACTGCTCCAACGTCCAGTGCCGATTATCAAGTGCCCATTTTAGTCGACGTTTCCGATGTCGTGGTGTTAACATTGGCATATGCGCTGGTCGTTGGCTGTTGAGGTCCATCATTAGGAGTTCCCGGTGCACTGTGTGTTTAGACACACTTGTAGTCTGCCGTGCATTAAAGTCTGATGATTGCCACCCACCGGCCTGGGTGGCCGAGCGGTTCTAGGCGCTTCAGTCTGGAACCGCGCGACCGCTACGGTCGCAGGTTCGAATCCTGCCTCGGGCATGGATGTGTGTGATGTCCTTAGGTTAGTTAGGTTTAAGTAGTTCTAGGGGACTGATGACCTCAGAAGTTAAGTCCCATACTGCTCAGAGCCATTTCAACCATTTTCATTGCCGCCCGGGGTAGCCGCGCAGTCAGGGGCGTCTTGTCACGGTCCGCGTTGCTCTCTGCGTCGGAAGTTCGATTCCTCCCTCGGCCATGGGTGTGTGTGTTGTCCTTAGCATAAGTTAGTTGAAGTTAGATTAAGTAGTGTGGAAGCTTAGGGACCGATGACGTCAGCATTTTGGTACCATAAGATCTTACCACAACTTAAAAAAAAATAGTTCTGCTGTTGGCTCCGCCACAGTTCGGCAACTGTCCTGTTTTTATCAGTCTGCCCAGCCTACAACATCCTACATCTGTAACGAGGGGTGTTCGCCCAACCCCACGACGTCTGGATATTGTTTCATCTTTGTTTCTCCACGTGTTGAAGACACTCAACACAGCACTTCTCGAACACCCTACAGATCATGTAGTTTCCTAAGTGCCATCAAAATATGCCCTCGGTCACACTCAAACAGATCTCGCGTCTTCCCCGTTTCTACACACGGACAGCTCGGTGATACGTAGATTGGAATTTAAGTAGTGGCAACACTGCTGTGGAGACACTATGCGATGGAATCTACTATTGTCTCTGATAGCACACGTTGTTGACATACCTACCTTACCTCCGAGCAAATGGATTTGGCCGCCCACGTCATTGGCGTGCGCACAATCGAGGGAGACACAGTCACTTGTGAGCGAGCGGTCTAACGTAACGGTTTCACAATGTTTTCGAAACAGGAACAGCTGAGTTGGATCGAGACTGAATGTGCCAGAGGTCGTACAGCACGGCAGTGTCATCGAGGTCTTCGAGAGGCGTGCGGGAATTCGGCATTGCCGTGCAGAACAGTGGCACGTTGTGTAACGGGTAGGTCGTCCTAGCGACTCTGAAGACGAAGTGCATACTGTTGACGCGTTAGTGGACAGTGATCGACGCCATACGATTCGTGGGCTCGCCCACGAAACCGAATTAGCGTATACGACTGTGCTTCGCATTCTGAAGGAACTCCTGAGCAAGCGAAAAATTGCATCACGATGGGTTCCGCATGACTTGACGGGAATGCAGAAATGGATGCGTTACGACGCTGCTCAGACGCACTTGAAGCGCTGTGAGCGCGAAGGAGAGGATTTCTTACGCTGTATCGTAACACTGGATGAGACATGGACCACATCGTACGAACCAAAACTCAGACGCCAATCTAACCAATGGCGTCATTATGGGTCGCCGCCAAAGTCCAAAGTGCGTCAAAGCCCCAGTATGGTGAAAGTTATGGGGATTCTCGTGTACGACTGTGATGGTGTTATCCTAACGCATTACCTTCCTCCACGGCAGACCGTCAATGCACAGTGTTCCTGCTCGTTTTTGGAGCATCGCCTGCTACCATATTTGCGGAAATAGCGGCGACACTTTCTTCGCACCCCACCCATCATTTTGCACGACAATGCGCGGGCGCATACAGCGCAAGCTGTGGCTGCTGTGTTCGGTCGATGGGACTGGGAAGTACTGTACCATCCACCTTACTCCCCGGACTTCAGTCCTTGTGACTTTGATTTGATTCCGAAGATGAAGGAATCACTTCGTGGCATGCGCTTCAGAACTGTTATAGAGATTCGACAGGCAGTAGACCTCTCCATTCGCACCATCAACAGAACAGGCTCTGCTAATGGTATACTACGCTTTCCATATCGCTGGAAACGGGTTCTACACAACGCTGGTGACTACTTTGAAGGACAAAAAAAAGGGTCTGAGCACTATGGGACTTAACATCTATGGTCATCAGTCCCCTAGAACTTAGAACTACTTAAACCTAACTAACCTAAGGACAGCACACAACACCCAGTCATCACGAGGCAGAGAAAATCCCTGACCCCGCTGGGAATCGAACCCGGGAACCCGGGCGTGGGAAGCGAGAACGCTACCGCACGACCACGAGCTGTGGAACTTTGAAGGACAGTAACAGGTGCAAACATGTAACTCTTTCGTATTGGTTGTGAATAAATAGTTGCCACTATTTAAGTTTCAATCCTTGTATGTACCGTGCCCATGATTGACTAGCAGTAATTCATCGCCAGGTGACGCTTATATCGACTGGACGAATTTGTATCGATAGTAGGTCGGTAGTCATTATATTGCGGTTGATCACTGTGTATAACACGTGACAGCTGTAATGGTACTTGAATTACGTAACCATTACGGCACCTCACCTGAACCTCTCGATACCGGTAATATTCTACTGTTTTTCTGTAGAAGTAGTTAACATATTTCTGAGACAACATTCAGATTTAATTTCATTTGTGATACATCGATATGTTTATATTGCAATGATATTATTCTTATGTGTATTCTTTCTTTTGTCACTATGATCTTTGACGTACTAGTAACTCTTGATTTTTGGGCGCGTAAGCAGTAGTTAAGAGTCGGACCTTGAAAAAGTCAAGTCTTGGACGTCATGTTGGAAAGACGCATAACGTAGTCAGCTTATAAAATGTGAACTTTAACAGTGAGGAAGATGTTTTCAAGTATGTTTTGTATTGTGAAGTGATGTTTTGTGTGTTACGTGATATTGCAATAAAAGCAATAAAAAGGAAGTGTTACTTAAATTCGAATTGCTGATTATTTTTTTTACATCGCTATTGTGCTAACTTTGAAAGGTTTAATCTTCAAGAATGGTTTGTGAAGCGCATCTACAAAACTTTTGAATATAGCAGAATAAAACCTAGGCCTTTTTGCATCCGAGCTTGGAATCATTACCACCTAGATCTTCGACGATTGAGCCATGATTTTACGACGAGACCATCGTGGGAAACACGAAAAGATGAGTGCCTAGTTTTTCATTATTACATGAAATGACTTTATTAACTGTGCTCTAATGACGCCTGCCACATAATAACTTTGTTGTTGCCCGAAAATGCAGTATTTAGCAGCGTGAGCAACGCCACAATCATTATAAAATTTTGAACTTTGTTGTGGTTAGGGTTGTTAGACAGTGCAGCATTAACATTTTTTCTCTGGAAAGGTATGATTTGCAAACGTCCAACAAAGTTAAATGATCAAAAGTTCTCTTTTAGTTGGATGACAGACTGCAACTCTTTGCATTCCATCTGAAAATCTTTCAACCTATCTCTGTTAATTGTAAAAGGTGTCACATAAGTAGAAAAAATTATTATTTTTCAGGAAACCTTGAAATGTACTTTCAAATTCCAGCTTCAAATCGAAACATTTGGCTGTGTATTTCATCCTGTCTTTAGGATCATATTTGTGCAACGTGTTAAAGCGAAATAAATTGTTTGTACTTGTGCTTGCCATAATTTAAAACTCATTTCGAACGCGTTTGTTGTTTGAAACTTTCTACTGATACTAGGCTTCAACCTTGAAGACGTCTGTTTAAGTCACCTAAATGAGCAGCCAAATCTACCATAGATCTAATCTGTCGGCCACCCTACTGACACCGTCAAGTTCAGGCAACGAGTTTGCTATTGATATTACGAACAGTTTGATTTAATTAGTACTATAAAGCCTTTTCGACAACTGGCCCCGACTGAGACACCTTACACCACACTCAGCATCCAAACGTCTGAGGAATTTCTTGAATTTACAAATTTCACGACGATTTGGATAACATGATCCATTTTTAGAATTTATACATAAGTTTTCTCGGTGTCTGGCGGATTGGCCGTTTGTAAGGACGAGACTTTTGGGGTTCAAATATAGCACGGGCAGAAATGTTAAGAACGGGATAGACCAATGAGAGAACAGCATCGTGTGGCAGGTATTTCAAACTGCAAATACCAATTTATCGTAACTTATTTCTCCGTAATATCCTTTCTTCCACCACTGCTATTCCAGTAAGATATGCGGGAGAACGTCTGTAATTTTTGGAAGGTAGGAGGTGAGGTACTGGCGCAAGTAAACCAGTGAGGTCTTATCATGAGAAGCGCTTTAATAGCTCAGTTGTTAGAAGCCTTTCTTGAAAAAGAAAAAAATCCCAGATTCCCGGTCTGGCACACAGTTTTCACAGTTTTAATCTGCCTGGAAGTCTGATATGGTTGGTGTTCCCCTAGTTTTTTCATCTCTATATTCAACATCTTTCGACAATTAGTAAAGAGATTACATTCGTATAGTTTATTTAGAGAGACCTGATCCTGTAATGTTAGTTGTTTGATAGGCATAGCCGGCCTCTGTGGCCGAGCGGTTCTAGGCGCTTCAGTCTGGAACCGCGCGACCGCTAAGGTCGCACGTTCGAATCCTGCCTCGGGCATGGACGTGTGTGATGTCCTTAGGTTAGTTACGTTTAACTAGTTCTAGGGGACTGATGACCTTAGATGTTAAGTGCAATAAAGCTCAGAGCCATTTGAACCATTGATAGGCATAACGAAATATGTTATCATATTTTTCAGGACTCATAACAGAGACAGATGTTTTCATATAATAACACAAACATCTTAAAAATGGTTAATTCTGCACGTAACTTTTTGCAGATGTTATGTTTATATCTGATGAAGACTTTTCGCAAGAAATCTCCGCAAAACTGCACTCATTGTCATAATATTTCAGTGTGACATAAATATTGATAACAACTGTTGATGGACGAAAATACAGAAACACGACAACACAACACATTACCATGCCTAGTACGGTGTGGCAAATTCGTAGGTAGTCGCATGGGAATGGATACAGCCCTGTATGGTTTTCAAGGGAATCTTAGATCATTCTTCTTGCAAAACAGTGGCAAGTTCAGATAATGCTGATGGAGGTTGATTGGATCATTCATCCTTCTCTCCAAGGTAGACCACTAAGGCGCAGTAATACTGAGATCTGGTGACTGAGGTGCCAGGGTAGATGCAACAATTCGTAGTTGTGCTCAGAAAACCAGTCCTTGACGATGCGAGCTGTGTGGACAGCGACCCAGTCGTCTTGCTTTTTTAGATATTTAAGCACTTACTGCGTTGTAGCTTCTATTTTAATTTGAATCTTATAACAGCCAAATTACTTGTGATGTTGACGAATGTCTACTGAAGGAAGATTTACGAATACAGGGTGCGGCGGTTTAGTCCGGACAAATGAAACGTTTTTTAAAGCAAATGTATTAAAATAAAATACAAACGAAAATGAAAATCCTTTTACAAATAAGTAGTGTTATCTCTCAAAAGTAACATTACTCGATGCAACACTCTCCAGTCGCAATGACCGCCTCCAATCTTGTCCTGAAGCGATAGCACACACTCTTTAAAACAGCGTTGTCCATATTCGTGACAGCTGCTGCGATAGCGGTGCGTAGACATGCGATATCTCGATTGGTAACTCTTTCGACTACGCTCCGAACTTGTAGTCGAGGGGGTTCAAATCCTGGGCCATAACTACTTTGAATAGAACATGTCAACGTTATCCGAGTGCCAGACTAAATGGCTCTTATGAGGTCCTCCTCTGCCATCCGACGCATTTTTCGCTCGGTGACATTCAATACTGACGGGTACCAAGAAGAATCGAACTATTTCGATAATCATGGCTCTTCGGTTGTACTCCGCACTTGTCCGTAACATTGCGGACATTTTAAGGTTCTGACTGTTTACTATATGCCTATGCCTTTCGATAACACCAATCGTGACCTCCGGCGGAACTAAGACACAGCAGGAAATTCTTCAAATGTGTCCGGATTTAAGCGACACACCCTGTATGTTGCCAGGTGTCACTGTTTTCGTTTCGTAAAAACGGCCCTTACCAATTTCGCGATAAGACTCGCAGGAGACATATTTCATAGTCGCACACATTTCTTTTGTTTGTAGCACATCCAGGATGTTTTGCACTTGGTCGGAATCTTGAACAGTGTAATTGCTCTTGATTATGAAGTATCGTCAGTGCAGCAGCATCTTCCAAAATAATTAATCGCCTCGTACGAGAGGTATTGCGTATAGTAGACAATATTTAAGACAATAATTTTGCGATGACGCACATGAATTTCAAAGCAAAATTCTAGAAAGGGTATCTGAATTCCATCTCTGTTAACAACTGTACAGCGTTCGGTAGGGGAGGAATAATTTATTCCTCCATAACTCCGCGAGCGCTTGACGGAGACTACAGCGCCGCTCTGCGGAGCACTGCTGAACCTCTAGCGCGCCACGGAACGCCTCTCAGTTCACAATGCTGCCGCCAGATGGCAACGGCATGGCAACGGCACTGCCGGTACAAACTGGCGGTGTATTACGAATTTGCAACCACTAAAGCAATTTGGTTATTTCTTTTTAACGATTCTATAGTAGAACAAGAGGACTGACAATTAAAGGGCCTACACCGACAGATTAGATCCCAAAACGTCTTATGTTTTCAATGAGTCGCCTAATAACCACAAGCTTTATCAGTGGCGAGGCGTGAGATATTCGTTGTAACCGCTTTCAAAAACTGTTAAAAAGTAATAGTATAGTTGTTGTATTTATTACTACCATTGTTATTATTACATTATTTTTTACGGTTATCCAAGTAACAATATTGTAATTATTATTATTATTGTCATTGTTATTATGTTATTGTTTACGATTATCTGTTACTGCGTCGTGTCACGCCCTAGTATTACACTGATAATGTCATATGCTGTCTATTAATCTACAAGGCCCAACCTCGTAAAGATTAGGCCTACTTAGTGACCGGATACCCGAAAAATACCCGTTTCTGTACCTTACATGAATAAGGATTCTCACATGTTGACACAACCAGATATCAGTATCATTGTGCCTTTGTGGTCTGCTTTGGAGAGGAGAATGCGTGATCGCTATCGATCTCCATCAGCATTATCCGAACTTACCACTGTTTTACAAGATGAATGATCAAAGATTCCCTTGATAGCCATACAGGACTTGTATTTATCCATTCCGAGACGACTACCCACGAATTTGCTGCACCATATTAGGCATGTTCATGTGTTGTGTTTTCGGTGTTTCCATTTTTTTCGTCCATCAACAGTAGCTATCAATATTTATATCACACTGAAATATTATAAAAATGAGTGCAGTTTCGCAGAGATTTGTTGCGAATCAGATATAACCATAATATCTGCAAAAAGTAACATGCAAAATTAACCGTTTGTTAGATATTTGTGTTGTTATAGGAAAACATCTGACTCTGTTATGGGTCCTGAAAAATAGGATAACATATTTCGTTCTGCTATCAAATAACTGACAGTACAGGATCAAATCTCTCTAAGTAAACTATACGAATATTCTCTTTATTAATTGTTGAAAGATATTGAATATAGAGATTTAAAAACTTATGATACAGTGTGCCAGACCGGGACTCGAATCTGGGAACTCTTTCTTTTGTAGGAAAGGCTTTTAACGACAGCTACTCAAGCGCGTCTCATGATACGACCTCACAGGTGTATTTGCGCCAGTATCTCGTCTTTACCTTCCAAACATTCCTTCGCAAACATTCCCCTGAAATCGTACTGGACTAGCACTAATGGAAGAAAGGAAATCAGGGGGAAATAAATTATCCAACGCCTAGAGCAATAGCGTCCTACCCACGGCCCGAGGGACGCACGCGGCCCGACAAATGAGCAGCTGTCACACGATTGGTAAAAGCGATAATTGAGGTAAAGTTTGCGATCCTTCCTGTCGAAAACTTCAGTCATGTAGTCGTAGAATGACACTTGTTGTTTCAAGGACTTGGGCAATCGTTTTTCAAAGGACAAAAAAACTAAGAAAGTGTGGTGCGATGTATTTCGAAGATAAGTTCTGATTCACTTCCACGTCGGAAATGATGTTTCTGCAGAAGCACTGGTAGGAGGAATGTTTAAAATTAATTTTATTCGTTTTGATGCTTCAGGTACTGCTTCACTGTGACCACAGGAGGTGAGACACTGACTTTGTCTAAATACTGACTGGTTCTGGAATACGTCTGAAGAATACATCGCAGATAGTTCCGTCCTTAGTCGAAGGATATCAAAATATCCACCATAGGATACCTTCAAGAAATTAAATGCAGCTCCTGTATGTTACCTGTATTTTGGTTATAATTTTCATAATTAATAAGTGAAAGAAACTTGTAATTATCCAATTCATCATACATATCAGTTAACTGACGAGGGACAATATCAACAATTTCATAAAACAAAGCATGGTACGTTGTTTCTCTGTGAGTCACGTCATTCCATTGCTTCTTTTTTGGATGCTCACCATCGCTTCCCTCTGGCTAGGTTATAGAACAAACTTGTTCAAATTTGGCGCGGAGGTGCTGTAACTCGATCTTAAATTGGCCAACTTTCTTCAAATGGTAGTTGACATCAAAGAGTGTAGTTTGCAGTACTTTTAACAGAGATGCTGAGCCGGCCGAAGTGGCCGTGCGGTTAAAGGCGCTGCAGTCTGGAACCGCAAGACCGCTACGGTCGCAGGTTCGAATCCTGCCTCGGGCATGGATGTTTGTGATGTCCTTAGGTTAGTTAGGTTTAACTAGTTCTAAGTTCTAGGGGACTAATGACCTCAGCAGTTGAGTCCCATAGTGCTCAGAGCCATTTGAACCATTTAGAGATGCTGACTTGTGAAGTATACACGAAAAACCATTATATAAAGAACTGAAATTAAATTGCTTAAGTGTCACACGCTTGTGTTTCGCCGTCCCACTGATCACGATAGTCTTTCATAAAGTTGAAAAGCTCTTCGAGTTCAGTCTTTCAGTTTGCCACTAGCTCTGCTATTCTGCTGTTATACGGGGTGTTCCAAAAGTCTCTCCGCAGTGCCGTATGACTGTTAGACGCGCCTGCCGTATGCCGCAGTGAATATACCGAAATGAAACTCAGTGAAACACAAGTTATTAATTTATAGAATATTCATTTTTACTTAGAAACTTTCACATTAAATGTTGAAAGTGTCCGCCCTGTAGTTGAATACAGAATTCATTTCGTCTAATCATGTCTGTAACATTTCTTCTGTAACAGAAGCAGTGAAAGTGGATATTGCAGTTTTCAGTCCATCAATGGATTTTGGACTGTTTTTATAGACAGTTGCTTTCGCTGCACCCAGAAGAAAAAGTCAGGTGATATTATGCGATCACCAAAAACATCAGCAAGCAGTAACATTGAAACGCGAGCTGTATGCGCGGTTGCACCATCTTGTTGAAAATAACTGTTCAGTATTTCACTTAACACAAGTTCTCCTATGAATGGGTACAGAATATCACTGCAGTATCGTTGTGCGTTTATTGTTTCGTTGAAAAATATGGCACCCACAACCCGACATTTAGAAATAGCAATCCAAACTCCTATTTTCACAGAATGAAGTGGTTCCTCATGTATACACAATGGATTTGCAGTACTTCACATGCGAGAATTTTGCGAGGATATGTACACCGATAAATGAAACCACGCCTCACCAGTGAAAAACGTTTCACTAAGAATAGCCCTTCCATAATGTAGAACGAAATTTTTGAACCATTGACAATAATGCAGTGAACCATTGACAATAATGCAATATCTTGCCATGATCAGCATTTTTCAGTTCTTGCACGACCGTCACTTTGTATGGGAAAAGTTCTAATTTTTTTCCTTACAGCTGTGTGGGCCGTTCCGACACTAACATTGATTTCATAGGCTAGTTTTCTTACTGACTTGTTCGGACTCGCGGACATTTTATCGGAAATATCGAGTAGTTTATCCTCAGACAAAATACTAGGACGACCACTTCTCGGTGCATTTGTCACTGAACCCGTACTTCGAAATTTGTTAATCAAGTCTCGCACTGTATCACGATGTGGGAGTCTTGTCTCCGGGAAAACTGAATTAAATGTTTGACGTACTGAAACTGTGTATTTACCGCCAGCTTTGAACACTTGTTCGACTAAAAACACACGTTCTTCAATGGTTAGCATTTTAACAGCGACAAAAACGAAGGAAACGAAAAAAGGGACTAAACTTAAACGTTCACATCAACACGTAACAACACACACCAGCGATACTACTGCCGCTGGCTGAGATAAACGAAACAGTGGAATGTTGGGAGAGTCCACTTGAAGGGAAGTAACACAGGCAGGCAAACAATCAAACGGCACGCGCGGCTTATAATCATACGGCACTGCGGAGAGACTTTTTGAACACCCCGTATAACCATCTGGCGTCGGATACTAAAGAAATCGTCGTTTGATCAACTCAACGAAAGCGTTGGATCATTTAGACGATTTAGAGAAATAGAGGCGAAACCAGAAATTGTGGGAAAAATTTTTTTCACTCCCGTATATGTTCAACAAACTGTTTCAGTACTAAATTCAGTTTATGAGCATAGCAATGTACGAAGAGAGCTGAGATTTATTTGCCTCTCACAAGCCTTTGTACTCCATTATGTTGCGCAGTCATTACGGCAAAGCCATCATATGTCTGAGCTACAAGTTTTCTACAGTAATCAAATTTAGTTAGGCAGCCGAAATTATGCTCCGCTATGCTAGCTACACTTCGGATGTCACTGACATCAACAAATACCAAAATTCTCTCACACACTTTGCCAGTGGACAATACATACAGCAAAACAGTTGGTGGTGGTGGTTAGTGTGGTGTCACAGCCAGACACCACACGTCCTAGGTGGTAGCTTAAATCGGCCGCGGTCCTGTAGTACATGTCGGACCCGCGTGTCGCCACTGTGTGATCGCAAACCTAGCGCCACCACAAGGCAGGTCTCGAGAGACTGACTCGAACTCAGCCCAGTTGTACGGACGACAGAGCTAGCGACTAGACGTACGAAGCCTTTCTCTCTCATTAGCCGAGAGACAGAATAGCCTTCAGCTAAGTTAATGGCTACGAACTAGCAAGGCGCCATTAGCCTTACAGTGATTTACTTCACGCCCGTCTGCGTTAGTCTAGCGTGCATTAAGCCACCTCTATCTACAAGGTGTTGGCCCAGCTGCCGACACATCAGTTAGTGTTTAACGTCCCGTCGACAACGAGGTCATTAGAGACGGAGTGCAAGCTCGGGTTAGGGAAGGATTGGGAAGGAAATCGGCCGTGCCCTTTCAAAGGAACCATCCCGGCATTTGCCTGAAACGATTTAGGGAAATCACGGAAAACCTAAATCAGGATGGCCGGAGACGGGATTGAACCGTCGTCCTCCCGAATGCGAGTCCAGTGTGCTAGGCAAAACAGTTGAACGTTTGGACTGACTTGAAACATCTACCGTTTCATCTATAATAACCTCAACGAATGGCGTTCCTTTTACTTCTTTCGAAATTCCTGTACAATTGGAACGGATGGGGTCATTCTGTATGTGACTTGAGATGTCTTGAAAAACAGTTGAAGTCTGCAGAACGTTTGAAAAAAAAATCATCTCTTCGTGCCATTAAGTGTAATAATACAACTTAATTGCCCCGACTATCATAGACCTCGGTTTGATCGTGTCGCGGCTGGTCCTGGCAGAGGTTCGAGTCCTCCTTCGGGCATGGGTGTGTGTGTTTGTCCTTAGGGTAATGTAGGTTAAGTAGTATGTAAGCTTAGGGACTGATGACCTTAGCAGTTAAGTCCCATAAGATTTCACACACATTTGAACATTTTTTTTTTGATCGTGTCGTCTGAAAGGAAGTTCTTGTCCAGCTAGGTAACACGTGACATCAAATAAACCATGCTTCTGAACATTTAATATCAAGGCATTCATCATCATCATCATTATCATCATCATCATTTAAGACTGATTATGCCTTTCAGCGTTCAGTCTGGAGCATAGCCCCCTTATAAAATTCCTCCAAGATCCCCTATTCAGTGCTAACATTGGTGCCTCTTCTGGTGTTAAACCTATTACTTCAAAATCATTCTTAACCGAATCCAGGTACCTTCTCCTTGGTCTGCCCCGACTCCTCCTACCCTCTACTGCTCAACCCATGAGTCTCTTGGGTAACCTTGCTTCTCCCATGCGTGTAACATGACCCCACCATCTAAGCCTGTTCGCCCTGACTGCTACATCTACAGAGTTCATTCCCAGTTTTTCTTTGATTTCCTCATTGTGGACACCCTCCTGCCATTGTTCCCTTCTACTAGTACCTGCAATTATCCTAGCTACTTTCATATCCGTAACCTCAACCTTGTTGATAAGGTAACCTGAATCCACCCAGCTTTCGCTCCCATACAACAAAGTTGGTCGAAGATTGAACGGTGCACAGATAACTTAGTCTTGGTACTGACTTCCTTCTTGCAGAAGAGAGTAGAACGTAGCTGAGCACTCACTGCATTAGCTTTGCTACACCTCGCTTCCAGTTCTTTCACTATGTTGCCATCCTGTGAGAATATGCATCCTAAGTACTCGAAACCGTCCACCTGTTCTAACATTGTTCCTCCTATTTGGCACTCAATCCGTGTATATTTCTTTCCCACTGACATTACTTTCGTTTTTGAGATGCTAATCTTCATACCATAGTCCTTACATTTCTGATTTGCCGTGAAATATTACTTTGCAAACTTTCAATCGAATCTGCCATCACAACTAAGTCATCCGCATATGAAAGACTGCTTATTTTGTGTTCATATATCTTAATCTCACCCAGCCAGTCTATTGTTTTCAACATATGATCCATAAATAATATGAACAACAGTGGAGACAGGTTGCAGCCTTGTCTTACTCTTGAAACTACTCTGAACCATGAACTCAATTTACCGTCAACTCTAACTGCTGCCTGACTATCGATGTAAAGACCTTTAATTACTTGCAAAAGTTTGCCTCCTATTCCATAATCTCGTAGAACAGACAAGAACTTCCTCCTAGGAACCCTGTCATATGCCTTTTCTAGATCTATAAAGCATAGATACAATTCCCTGTTCCACTCATAACACTTCTCCATTATTTGCCGTAAGCTAAAGATCTGGTCCTGACAACCAAAAAAATGGTTCAAATGGCTCTGAGCACTATGGGACTTAACTTCTAAGGTCATCAGTCCCCTAGAACTTAGAACTACTTAAACCTAACTAACCTAAGGACATCACACACATCCATGCCCGAGGCAGGATTCGAACCTGCGACCGTAGCGGTCGCGCGGTTCCAGACTGTAGCGCCTTTAACCGCTTGGCCACCACGGCCGGCGCCTGACAACCTCTAAGAGGCCTAAACCCACACTGTTTTTCATCCAATTGGTCCTCAACTAATACTCGCACTTTCCTTTCAACAATACCTGAGAAGATTTTACCCATAACACCAATTGAAGAGATACCTCTGTAGTTGTTACAATCTTTTCTGTTTCCATGTTTAAAGATTGGTGTGATTACTGCTTTTGTCCAGTCTGATGGCACCTGTCCCGACTCCCACGCCATTTCAATTATCCTGTGTAGCCATTTAAGACCTGACATTCCACTGTATTTGATGAGTTCCGACTTAATTTCATCCAACCCAGCTGCTTTATTGCACTGCAATCTATTGACCATTTTCTCCACTTCCTCAAATGTGATCCTACTTCCATCATCATTCCTATCCCATTCTACCACGAAATCTGAAACATTACTGATCGTATTTTCACCTACATTGAGCAACTCTTCAAAATATTCCCTCCATCTGCCCAAGGCATCCACAGCAGTTTTCCTGACCTGTCCAAAATACTTGTCATATCCTTCTTACCTCCCTTTCGAAGACTGCTAATTACACTCCAGAATGGTTTTCCAGCAGCTTGACCCATAGTCTCCAACCTGTTTCCAAAGTCTTCCCAAGATTTCTTCTTGGATGCTGCAATTATCTGTTTGGCTTTGTTTCTTTCTTCAACATAACAAGGCATTGTTCAAACAAAAATTTATCCTTGCACTGCCAAATTTAATGAGTGTCCACAACACGTCGGAAGGAAACAAAACACATTGCCAACAGCTCAATTTCTGTTTCTTGTTACAGCCACATAACGATTTGTAAGAGGAATATCAAGATTCTCGAAAGTGTCTGGCGTAGTTTTAGTTACTGTATTTAAATATGGAAGATTTGGTGTGTGTCGTCCCTGTTTGATCACGTCATTTTTACCCTCAAATCTAAGTCCTCCAAATGGATGTTTCCGCGGACATTGCATCACACTTTTACTATCTGATATTTTTGTATCTTTTGAGGAGACTGCTACTTAATCCATATTACTTCAGCAACCCAACTTCACAATTACACCGAAAATAATTCAGCAGCTTTACGTATTGTAATATGCTATTCCCACAAAATAATTTTTGTGCAACTGAGGCTGCCATATGACGTTAATACTCGGATTTATGTCAGAATTTGAACAGCTTGCCATAGTTACATTCAGACCCTATTTTTGATAGGTAGCCTTCTTGTGCTAGCAGACTGTCATTTACTGGACTAAACAATTACAAAATAAACATTTTCCTTGTCATAACTTTTATTGCCGAACAATTTACACTCCTGGAAATTGAAATAAGAACACCGTGAATTCATTGTCCCAGGAAGGGGAAACTTTATTGACACATTCCTGGGGTCAGATACATCACATGATCACACTGACAGAACCACAGGCACATAGACACAGGCAACAGAGCATGCACAATGTCGGCACTAGTACAGTGTATATCCACCTTTCGCAGCAATGCAGGCTGCTATTCTCCCATGGAGACGATCGTAGAGATGCTGGATGTAGTCCTGTGGAACGGCTTGCCATGCCATTTCCACCTGGCGCCTCAGTTGGACCAGCGTTCGTGCTGGACGTGCAGACCGCGTGAGACGACGCTTCATCCAGTCCCAAACATGCTCAATGGGGGACAGATCCGGAGATCTTGCTGGCCAGGGTAGTTGACTTACACCTTCTAGAGCACGTTGGGTGGCACGGGATACATGCGGACGTGCATTGTCCTGTTAGAACAGCAAGTTCCCTTGCCGGTCTGCCGGTCTAGGAATGGTAGAACGATGGGTTCGATGACGGTTTGGATGTACCGTGCACTATTCAGTGTCCCCTCGACGATCACCAGTGGTGTACGGCCAGTGTAGGAGATCGCTCCCCACACCATGATGCCGGGTGTTGGCCCTGTGTGCCTCGGTCGTATGCAGTCCTGATTGTGGCGCTCACCTGCACGGCGCCAAACATGCATACGACCATCATTGGCACCAAGGCAGAAGCGACTCTCATCGCTGAAGACGACACGTCTCCATTCGTCCCTCCATTCACGCCTGTCGCGACACCACTGGAGGCGGGCTGCACGATGTTGGGGCGTGAGCGGAAGACGGCCTAACGGTGTGCGGGACCGTAGCCCAGCTTCATGGAGACGGTTGCGAATGGTCCTCGCCGATACCCCAGGAGCAACAGTGTCCCTAATTTGCTGGGAAGTGGCGGTGCGGTCCCCTACGGCACTGCGTAGGATCCTACGGTCTTGGCGTGCATCCGTGCGTCGCTGCGGTCCGGTGCCAGGTCGACGGGCACGTGCACATTCCGCCGACCACTGGCGACAACATCGATGTACTGTGGAGACCTCACGCCCCACGTGTTGAGCAATTCGGCGGTACGTCCACCCGGCCTCCCGCATGCCCACTATACGCCCTCGCTCAAAGTCCGTCAACTGCACATACGGTTCACGTCCACGCTGTCGCGGCATGCTACCAGTGTTAAAGACTGCGATGGAGCTCCGTATGCCACGGCAAACTGGCTGACACTGACGGCGGCGGTGCACAAATGCTGCGCAGCTAGCGCCATTCGACGGCCAACACCGCGGTTCCTGGTGTGTCCGCTGTGCCGTGCGTGTGATCATTGCTTGTACAGCCCTCTCGCAGTGTCAGGAGCAAGTATGGTGGGTCTGACACACCGGTGTCAATGTGTTCTTTTTTCCATTTCCAGGAGTGTATTATTATTCACAACATCAAGTACATAATTTATTGCCACCTGAATACGCGTCGTTGTATTTTGTCATCGTAACCGTCAAAAGTAAATGAATCTTCTAATTGTAACGAATATGTAATTCTCGACAGTCGCTGGACAGTATAATTCTTATCCTGGCTTCATGACTCGATATTCTGCAGTCGTTCCGAATCATATCAATGCGTAGTCATGTCTGACGTGAGTCGTGACTACTGCAAGATGTAACATGAAGTAACCACTATAAACATTTATTACCTAGCTACTGTACAGTGTCGAGTATTAGATATTAGCTACAATTTGTGTGTGTGTGTGTGTGTGGGTGATCTAATGTCAGCTCCTCTATGCGCTGTTTACAGCAGTTATGTGCGATAAAAGCTTGTAATAGGAATGCATCTGGGAACAGTAGACGCTCTGCTGGGTTGATAAGTTTTAGTGTCTGTGATCTTCCTGAAAATCCTTGCGAAGGGTCTGCGGTTTTTTTGTGGTGGTGGTGGGGGGGGGGGGTGTTAATTACCGAGCGCTGACGAGAACATGCAGTAGTGCTTGGGCAGTATGGAATCTTACGTTGTGTTCGGACATGGTGAACTATCACGTGTCAAGTCCGGGTTATGTATCAAATGGGCGCCATTGGCCGGGAGTACTGTACAAAATTTAATTACACTGCGTTTTAAAGTGGATATTAATACCTGTGGGCTCAGAGGTATACTAGATACGTATTGTGATGGGCCAAGGAAAGGAAAATAAATCTAAAAATATATGCGCCCACATGTGTAATGCATTTTCCTATTGAGCTAATGCACAGTTGCACACACGATCAAGCGTTAACCATTGTTTGTTATGACTGTAGGAGAGAATGTGAAGTATCGTCGTGTAACCTGGTGATACGACTTATTCCAGAATGAAAGGAGAAGATACAGACGGGACAGCACGAGTGGGCTACGTATCAAGATTATGGACTGACAAGGGGAGGCCGCCAATTGTGAAATTCAGGTTCGATTCATACTGCGCATAATAAAAACTCATGGCCAGAGGTGTAATGTGGCAAAGCACCAAAACGCACTTCTCAGCCGTTGTCGAGACAATCGACAGTTAAAAGAAACCGTTGTGGTGAAATACTCTCTACGATTAATAACTCTCTACAGCGTCGTGGCGCAGCGGTAAGCGCTCGGGTTCGTAATTCAAAGGTTGCCGGATCGAATCTCGCGCTGTGCAACTTTTTTTTATTATTTGTTTTTTGTAATTCAAATATATATATATATATATATATATATATATATATATATATATATATATATATATATATATATACAGGGTTATTACAAATGATTGAAGCGATTTCACAGCTCTACAATAACTTTATTATTTGAGATATTTTCACAATGCTTTGCACACACATACAAAAACTCAAAAAGTTTTTTTAGGCATTCACAAATGTTCGATATGTGCCCCTTTAGTGATTCGGCAGACATCAAACCGATAATCAAGTTCCTCCCACACTCGGCGCTCACTGCAGGCTGACCCGTTGATTTCCCCTTACAGAGGCATCCAGAAGCTTTAAACTGCGCATACCATCGCCGAATGGAGTTAGCAGTTGGTGGATCTTTGTTGAACTTCGTCCTGAAGTGTCGTTGCACTGTTATGACTGACTGATGTGAGTGCATTTCAAGCACGACATACGCTTTCTCGGCTCCTGTCGCCATTTTGTCTCACCGCGCTCTCGAGCGCTCTGGCGGCAGAAACCTGAAGTGCGGCTTCAGCCGAACAAAACTTTATGAGTTTTTCTACGTATCTGTAGTGTATCGTGACCATATGTCAATGAATGGAGCTACAGTGAATTTATGAAATCGCTTCAATCATTTGTAATAGCCATATATATATATATATATATATATATATATATATAATTCTCGGCAATCAGCTGCAACAATTATGCATATAATAAGTTGTTCAAAGTCGATGGTCGTGGAAAAATAATACTTGAAATAAAACACAATATCACAAATTTCGACGATGTTATAAGTTACGCTAGGGACCGCATCTACCTTCTTTCGAAGTTAGCAGGCAACTACGCTGTTATGCGGCGGCTCGTTTCGGCCCATTCAACATCTGTCCTTCAAGTGTAACGAGCGAGTAACGGAGTTTATATTTAATATCTGCCACAGCAAATTTGTGTTCGTGGGGTCTCTATTCTAATTCGAACGTTTGACTTACACTACACGTATTCGTTTCGGAATATCGTTTCTACGTCTTCCGTTGACTATACGTGGTAAACATTATGAAGACAATTAATAAAATTTGTGAAATACAACTTTGTTTGCGGAAAACATAATGATGTTCGAAGTCGCCAGTTTTTCCACGACAAACAACTTTCAATAACTTATTATATGCATAATTATTGCAACTGATTGCCGGGAATTATATATATATATATATATATATATATATATATATATATATATACTAAAAAAAAGTTGCATGGCGCGAGGTTCGATCCGGCAACCTTCGCATTACGAACCCGAGCGCTTACCGCTGCGCCACGACGCTATGCAAAATTGTTAATCGTAGAGAGTATTTAATCGAAACGGTTTCTTTTAACTGTCCATTTTCTCGACAACGGCTGAGAAGCGCATCTTGGTGCTTTGCCACATTACACCTCTGGCCAAGAGCTTTTATTATGCGCAGTATGAATCGAATCTAAATTTCACAATTAGCGGCCTCCCCTTGTGAGTTTAACTATGACTCCAATAAAAACAATACTCAGTTCTGAAAAATCCTCACTTCTTGAGTAATGAAATTATGACATCAGTTCTCGGCAGATAGCGATAGAAGTGAATTTGATCATTTATTATCCAATCAGATGCGGCGTAAACCGTGCCAAGCAGGTAGGTCGATGCCGATTTGCAACCATATAGTCAGTAAATCATATGACAGGCTTCCCACCTGCACTATATCAGCGTTTTGTGGAATATGGGTTGTATCTTATTGTAAACAACGTTATTGTGAGAAAACTGTGGCTATTCAATGTACAACAACAGGGAACTGAGCCTAGAAACCAAGCTCCGACTGTACGAGATGGTTGTCCACCCTTCCCTCACCTACGGCTCCAGTGCGTGGACCGCCATTAGTGCCTCCCGGATGCAAACCCTCCAGCGCCTGCAGAATAAGGTGCTTCGGTGGAGCCTGCATGCCCCTACCCTCACTAGGGTAGTTACCTTCCACGAGGAAACAAACATGGTCACTCTCAACACGGCCATTCGAGAGAAGGCAAGGCGTCTGTATGACAAAATGCATGCCCGGCGTGACACAGTCGCTGGCTTACAAGAAACTGGCGCCGCAATTCCCCGGCACTAGCACCGCCACTCTGTTCCTATCGCCATCCTTGAGGAATCGGTTTCAGGCCACGGCTAACGATAGACCTGATATGGCCAATAATGAAGTGCCAGTGTTGATACGACCACTGATATGTGTCGACCATCATACGCCACCAATATCAGTACCTATTGCAGTTGTGTTACCTATTGCCTGCACCTTAAAATGGTTCAAATGGCTCTGAGCACTATGGGACTCAAGTTCTGAGGTCATTAGTCCCCTAGAACTTAGAACTAGTTAAACCTAATTAACCTAAGGACATCACACACATCCATGCCGGAGGCAGGATTCGAACCTGCGACCGTACCAGCCGCGCGGTTCCGGACTGAGCGCCTAGAACCGCTAGACCACCGCGGCCGGCGCCTGCACCTTAAACTTCCATCTTCGGAGAGTGGTATGTGGCTTCTAGTCGCACAGCCACACCTTCAGCGTGCACTCATATGATGTCCTTGGAATGGCATTGTTGTAGGATCGGACAATTTTATCTTTACACCAAGCCAGTAAGACCGAGATCCACCGGTGACGCTGTAATTCAAGTGTCCAGTGCAAAACACTCACCTGAACTTAGCTGAATGGTCGTCAGCCGAAATATCGTGGCAAGAAGTCGGCGTAGTCCGGCTGCAATTCTGAAACTTTCTGTAATACTCTTTCCGCCTCGAAAATGTTAATAATCACAGTCCCTCTGTTATTCGAAGCAAACCTACATCGTACAGGCAAACGACACTTTTCAGTGGTTATACACGTTATCCGTTCAAATTAATGCGACCACCTGTCACAAGCCTGAATAACCACCTCTTGTGGTGTGGGCCGGCCGAAGTAGCCGAGCGGTTCTAGGTGCTCCAATCTGGAACCGCGCGACCGCTACGGTCGCAGGTTCGAATCCTGCCTCGGGCAAGGATGTGTGTGATGTCTTTAGGTTAGTTAGGTTTAAGTAGTTCTAAGTGACTGATGATCTCAGATGCTATGTCCCAGAATACTCAGAGACATTTGAACTTTTTTTGTGCACTGCTGCGAATAGTGCAGGAAGAGAGTCATTGAGGGTCTGGAGATAACGACATGGATATGGAGCCATGCCGACTCCAGTACCGTATCTGGCTATTTTAGGTTTCTCAATTCCTTCAAAAGAACACCGAAAACTTTTTTTACAACCTAGACGATCATCTATGGACTTGGGCTATTAAGGTGAGACTGATTCCCAAAATATTCTGCTATGACAGTTTTCTGCCTCTTTATAAACGTCGTTCAAAGTTTATTTTGAGCCAATTCACCTTGGACTAAAGATGGATATAGACGTTTTATTGTACCTTCTGTGTTCATTATACACTCCTGGAAATGGAAAAAAGGACACATTGACACCGGTGTGTCAGACCAACCATACTTGCTCCGGACACTGCGAGAGGGCTGTACAAGCAATGATCACACGCACGGCACAGCGGACACACCAGGAACCGCGGTGTTGGCCGTCGAATGGCGCTAGCTGCGCAGCATTTGTGCACCGCCGCCGTCAGTGTCAGCCAGTTTGCCGTGGCATACGGAGCTCCATCGCAGTCTTTAACACTGGTAGCATGCCGCGACAGCGTGGACGTGAACCGTATGTGCAGTTGACGGACTTTGAGCGAGGGCGTATAGTGGGCATGCGGGAGGCCGGGTGGACGTACCGCCGAATTGCTCAACACGTGGGGCGTGAGGTCTCCACAGTACATCGATGTTGTCGCCAGTGGTCGGCGGAAGGTGCACGTGCCCGTCGACCTGGGACCGGACCGCAGCGACGCACGGATGCACGCCAAGACCGTAGGATCCTACGCAGTGCCGTAGGGGACCGCACCGCCACTTCCCAGCAAATTAGGGACACTGTTGCTCCTGGGGTATCGGCGAGGACCATTCGCAACCGTCTCCATGAAGCTGGGCTACGGTCCCGCACACCGTTAGGCCGTCTTCCGCTCACGCCCCAACATCGTGCAGCCCGCCTCCAGTGGTGTCGCGACAGGCGTGAATGGAGGGACGAATGGAGACGTGTCGTCTTCAGCGATGAGAGTCGCTTCTGCCTTGGTGCCAATGATGGTCGTATGCGTGTTTGGCGCCGTGCAGGTGAGCGCCACAATCAGGACTGCATACGACCGAGGCACACAGGGCCAACACCCGGCATCATGGTGTGGGGAGCGATCTCCTACACTGGCCGTACACCACTGGTGATCGTCGAGGGGACACTGAATAGTGCACGGTACATCCAAACCGTCATCGAACCCATCGTTCTACCATTCCTAGACCGGCAGACCGGCAAGGGAACTTGCTGTTCTAACAGGACAATGCACGTCCGCATGTATCCCGTGCCACCCAACGTGCTCTAGAAGGTGTAAGTCAACTACCCTGGCCAGCAAGATCTCCGGATCTGTCCCCCATTGAGCATGTTTGGGACTGGATGAAGCGTCGTCTCACGCGGTCTGCACGTCCAGCACGAACGCTGGTCCAACTGAGGCGCCAGGTGGAAATGGCATGGCAAGCCGTTCCACAGGACTACATCCAGCATCTCTACGATCGTCTCCATGGGAGAATAGCAGCCTGCATTGCTGCGAAAGGTGGATATACACTGTACTAGTGCCGACATTGTGCATGCTCTGTTGCCTGTGTCTATGTGCCTGTGGTTCTGTCAGTGTGATCATGTGATGTATCTGACCCCAGGAATGTGTCAATAAAGTTTCCCCTTCCTGGGACAATGAGTTCACGGTGTTCTTATTTCAATTTCCAGGAGTGTATTTTTTTTTTCTAGGCTTACATGTAAGTTGTTAAAATTTGAAATTTATTAATGAGCAGAAATCGATGAGGGACTTAAGATAAACGTATCCGTCAGGTCACTATTGCGAAATCCATCACTAATGGGAGACGGCAGCAGAGTAACGAAGACATTGCTTTTGCCAACAGCACGACGTCGCCTGCAGCGCCTCTCCTGAGCTCGTGGTCATGTCGGTTGGAGCTTAGACGACTGGAAAACGGTGACCTGGTCAGATGAGTCCTGACTGAAGTTGGCAGGAGCTGATGACAGGATTCAAGTGTGGTTCAAGTGTGTCGCAGACCCCACGAAGCTATGGACCCAAGTTGTCAACATGACACTGCGCAAGCTGGTGGTGGCTCCATAATGGTCTGGGGTGTGTTTACATGGAATGAACCGATTATTGACTGAAAATGGTTGTGTTCAGCTACTCGCAGACCATCTGCAGCCATTCATGAACTTCATGTACCTATACAACAATGGCATTTTTATGGGTGACGATGCGCCATGTCACTGGGCCGCGACTATTTGCGATTAGTTTGAAAAGTATTTTGGACAATTCGAGAGAAGGCTTTGACCACCCAGATCGCTCGACATGCAGGGGACTTCCAACGACTTGTTGAATCCCTGCCACGTCGAGTTATTCTATTACGCCGGGTAAAAGGAGGTCCGACACGACATTAGGAGGTATCTCAGTGTGTGTTACTGGTGATACTTACAAATGTATTGCTAATGTATACCTTATAGATACCTACCGTTCGTTATTTATAAAATTGTTCGGATGCTTTTCAACGGAAAATCGCAACTTTCTCAACAGATTATAACACTTTCAAGAAAAGACTCCTTGCAGTATTGGAAAATGGTTCAAATGGCTCTGAGCACTATGGGACTCAACTGCTGAGGTCATTAGTCCCCTAGAACTTAGAACTAGTTAAACCTAACTAACCTAAGGACATCACAAACATCCATGCCCGAGGCAGGATTCGAACCTGCGATCGTAGCGGTCTTGCGGTTCCAGACTGCAGCGCCTTTAACCGCACGGCCACTTCGGCCGGCCAGTATTGGAAAACAATATGTAGTGTGACATAATGATCACCTGTTACCAACCCACAATTTCAGCACAGTTAAAAACACGCTTACTTGGAATATTGAGAATACTTTCTGAAGTGTGAACTACACGGGATAATCACTGGACACTTAATTATCGATGCACAGAACTTTACCTTTCCACAAGAGATTACGTCACATTTACATGGGCTTAGCTCGTTAAGAAATCATACGTTAGTGAAGTTAAACTTCTGCGCCAAGATCCCTGATAACAACCTTTATTCTCGATAACCAGTTTCGGTAATCGAAGTTACCATGTTCAGATCTAGACAGGCAGATTATTGCATGTGTCTTAAAACAGCAGTAAAAGTACAGTTTCTCATGAATTGGCAGGTACGTAACAGATCAGAAGACTGATGCCTCGGCGTGTTCCAAAGCGTCGCTTGCTTTAATCACAAATATATGTCTTAGATATGATAAATGTTACTATTATTACATAAAGAAAAATATTATCATCTCAATAATCTTCAAATCGTCACCTATACCCTTAATTTTTATGTATGAATTAATGAATTTACTCATGGCACTTTTATTGCGTACACCTATGGTCATTTTCAGAACTCAATAATCAAATTAATTAATTTAATAAGACTGAACCTTAAATTACTGGTGTCCCCATATATCACCACAATAAAATAAAAACAGCCAATAGCTGAAGAAGTATGAATCAGAACAGTGGTGTATTCGAGTTTATAAAGTAATGACAAGTTTTGTTAGTCCTTTTGTAACTACAACTGTCTGATAAATCTTACACAAAAATGACACACACACACACACACACACACACACACACACACACACACACACACACACACACATCAGAAAAGGTATGATGTTTGTTTGCAAAGCATAGACTGGGTGGAAGCTATGAAGCTATACAAATTCTCTCTTAAATTAATGCCTTTTACAACTCAATATGACTTTCCAAAGCACTTGCCCGCGAAAGGCAAAGGTCCCGAGTTCGAGTCTCGGTCGGGCACACAGTTTTAATCTGCCAGGAAGTTTCATATCAGCGCACACTCCGCTGCAGAGTGAAAATCTCATTCTGGAAACATCCCCCAGGCTGTGGCTAAGCCATGTCTCCGCAATATCCTTTCTTTCAGGAGTGCTATTTCTGCAAGTTTCGCAGGAGAGCTTCTTTAAAGTTTGGAATGTAGGAGACGAGATACTGGCAGAAGTAAAGCTGTGAGTACCGGGCGTGAGTCGTGCTTCGGTAGCTCAGTTGGTAGAGCACTTGCCTGCGAAAGGCAAAGGTCCAGAGTTCGAGTCTCGGTCGGGCACACAGTTTTAATCTGCCAGGAAGTTTCAATATGACTATGTTTACATGAATCCACTGTGAGATCCAACTCTGTTCAAATGGAATCACCTACGACCAAGTATACGACAAACTATTGTTCCCCTGAGAGCAGGGGACTGTGAATATCATTTAACAAACCCACGCTGTGGCAGCAGTGTTTCACCCTTTTACCTTTATTCAGGAGGCAGCATAAAACGGCGCACTGTGGGCGGAGAGCGGTGGGCTGTAATGTTCTGACGTGTCCACGAAAGTTTGCAAACTACGCGGTTTAGCCTTCTGCTTGCCAAAACGCGGGAAGCTTCCCTGTCAGAGCTCTGAAATAGCAGCAGATTTCAGTGTGAAGTGCACCCGTTCACTGGTCTGGCCACAATGACAGTGCGTGCTGGAATTGTCAGACGTCAGACAACCAACTCAGGACGAATAAGCTCAGCCTTGTGACACACAGTATGTCTGAGATGATATGCAGTTCCACTGTGGGTATAGTTGGAAACTGCCACTGACTCCTAGTCCTCCACAAGATACAGACCACAAGTCTCATCCAGTAGGGAAAGACTTGAAGTTCTTCACCAGGGGAGGACCAGAAGACGAAGAAAACAAAGAATCACAACCACTTTCCACGAAGCCTTTGTACAGGAGCCGAATTAGCAAATACAAAACCGCCCCCACATTGCACAAACCAATCGAACTATCCTACTCATTGAGTCTTCCCTCTTGACCGTTCTGTTGGCATGGTAGCCAATCCAGAGACAGCACTGGTCTCCCACGCTGGGGCGGCAAGCCTCCGCTTTGCATATCCTGAGAGGAGAAAATCAGCGGTTCCAAATCCCTCTTGTATGAAAATAGAAGATTTTGGGCTATGGAGGCGTCATTCTCACGGTAAACAAGGCCACGTTTTGGCAAAAAAATCTACCTATATGCGACCACAGTGAGTCATTCATGGGGAGGTCTAATCTTTTCAGGCCGATAAATTCCAATTTTTGAAAGAAGGCTTTTAAGCTTCTCAGTCAGTCGCGCATGTGAAATATACGTTTTTGCAGCTCACTGAAACAACCTGGCGACTTCCTGAGGCAGGCCGCTGTGACAGAGCGGTTCTAGGCACTCTAGTCCGGAACCGCGCTGCTGCTACGGTCGCAGGTTCGAATCCTGCCTCGGGCATGGATGTGTGTGATGTCCTTAGGTTAGTTAGGTTTAAGTAGTTCTAAGTTCTAGGGGACTGATGACCTCAGATGTTAAGTCCCATATTGTTTAGAGCCATTTGAACCATTTTGACTTCCTAGCATCAGGGTGGGAGGGTAAGGTCTTGCCTCCACTAAACACGTACACCAACCTCTCTGTCCATATCGTCCCAGCTTCTAACATGAGAGTGCACAAAGTCAGTGACCTACCTACCATTTGCACAAAAGCTTAGTTTACAGCAGTCTCTACTTAATGGCTTCCTCCACCCACTTTCCACCAACTCGTCTCCTTTGCAAATGTTTTCCTAACTGGCGCCCTTGTGTCCGACCCTAAGTGGAAGGAGGAGAGAGCTTCAGGCAGAAGTCTCTCTGCAGGTGCAATCCACTGAGCGCTGCTTCCCAGGATCACACACACAGCCAGGTCGCTGCACTCAGCATTTATGGCCCCCCAATTCGTCTCCCTTCCTGTTATCCCTCGCCTTCACTACGCTTCCTGGCGTACAAGTTCTCTACAGGTTACACATGTAGTTTTAAGAACACTGTGCCCACAATTTCCCCACAAAAAAGTGATAAGCCACACACACCAAATGCAGTACTGTAGAACACCGACATCATAACCTAAAATATGACTGTTAATTTGACTGTCAGTGTTGTTAAAATTATTATTATTCTCCATGTACGTCTGTCATATGGTCACCACATGCTATTCCAGCAGCACCCTAACTGCAATGAGGTACTCTGTTGTCAGTGACTTAAGACAGATGTATGTGGTGTAAACTGTATATATAGTTGCTTTAATTTTGATACGCTGCTGTATCAATGTTCTAGTCTGTTACGACCTGCCAGTAAATGAGCCAGTGTACTTTTACTACCATGTATCCTCAAAGCATTTTGACGCAATGGGAAGGCGTGGTTGATGTGTGGAGCAATGTGCTGCGTACGATCGGCGTCGCTTAATGAGCACTGTAAGCCTGCAGATCGAATGATCTGCCCGTAAGTTCTTATTTCTTTCGCCGGTGAGACACGATAGCAAAAAAATGGTTCAAATGGCTCTGAGCACTATGGGACTTAACATCGGAGGTGAACAGTCCCCTAGAACTTAGAATTACTTAAACCTAACTAACCTAAGGACATCACAAACATCCATGCCCGAGGCAGGATTCGAACCTGCGACCGTAGCAGACACGATAGCAGAGTGTAGCAGCCTCATTTAATTCAACGTAAATTTCTTCAGAGGAAAATACGACCACCATCTGCTTTACCGGTGCCCTGTGGGGAAGCGGGTTGCGTCATTTCATGTGGTTTCCGACGTACCCGTGTATCAACGAGTACCGCTGATGACCGTATGACGAGTGACAACGACATAGTTCCTTGCTACCATAATCAAATGATAATGCTCCTGGGCCCATCCTGGTCCCTGCAACCTGTGACGTGCAGTGGGAGATCACGTGTGGGGTTGTGGCTCGCGTACCTCATAACGGGGTCTGCTGGGTGGTATGACTGCTCGCCGATTGTTGTCGCCCAGCACTGAAACTACGAGTGATCTGGTGCACTTTCTGTCTACCGTCTGTCATAATCTGTTGTTGTCTACGGCGACTCTTCTCGTCAAAGCGTTGTTAATCACGGCAGCTGACACTTGACCTAAATCTTTTTCTAATAAATGTGAGTTTCTTGCACCCTTGCCACAGTGTCACCTATACAGGGTGTTACAAAAATGTACGGCCAAACTTTCAGGAAACATTCCTCACACACAAAGAAAGAAAATATGTTAAGTGGACATGTGTCCGGAATCGCTTACTTTCCATATTAGAGCTCATTTTATTACTTCTCTTCAAATCACATTAATCATGGAATGGAAACACACAGCAATAGAAAGTACCAGGGTGACTTCAAACACTTTGTTACAGGAAATGTTCAAAATGTCCTCCGTTAGCGAGGATAAATCCATCCACACTCCGTCGCATGGCATCCCTGATGCGCTGATGCAGCCCTGGAGAATGGTGTATTATATCACAGCCGTCCACAATACGAGCACGAAGAGTCTCTACATTTGATACCGGGGTTGCATAGACAAGAGCTTTCAAATGCCCCCATAAATGAAAGTCAAGAGGGTTGAGGTCAGAATTGGTCCGCCTCTACCAATCCATCGGTCACCGAATCTGTTGTTGAGAAGCGTACGAACACTTCGACTGAAATGTGCAGGAGCTCCATCGTGCATGAACCACATGTTGTGTCGTACTTGTAAAGGCACATGTTCTAGCAGCACAGGTAGAGTATCCCGTATGAAATCATGGCGGTGAATCGAGGAAGTACAGTACATACTGACGAAACTAAAATGAGCTGTAACATGGAAATTTAGCGTTTCCGGACACATGTCAACATAACATATTTTCTTTATTTGTGTGTGAGGAATGTTTCATGAAAGTTTGGCCGTACCTTTTTGTAACACCCTGTATAACCCAATGACTTCACGATATCTGAGATGGAGTGGCTCATGCTTCAAATGCCATTTTGTAGCCGAGATCAAATTCACTGATATTAGGCGGCTGTCGCACACTCCATTCGACAACCAGCACAGGAAATAATAACTTCCCAGACCCGTAATACAAGGAAATATTTAATTGTTCGTGATGACGGGGATGCTCTCCTTACAACATAGAAGCTGCTTCTAATTTCGTTACTTATGGCCGTATGTTGTATGTACTTCTGCTCCTCTTTATGATGTACAGAATGTTGCAACACTGCTCTTCTGGAGGCTATAGAGGTGACTAAACTATTACGCAAGAAACGGTCTCTGTAAACTGCTTCCATATTACAAGCAGAAAAGTTTTAATCAAGTATTTAAGTCTCGATCAATATTTCTGTCCCTATGCGGTAGGGTGGCCCACCCGGTTAGCCGTGCGGTCTACCGCACTGCTTTCCGGGCAGAAAGGCGTGCCGTTTCCCGGCACGAGTCCGCCCGGCGGATTAGTGTCGAGGTCCGGTGTGCCGGCCAGTCTGTGGATGGTTTTCAAGGCGGTCCATCTGCCTCCATCTGCCTCGGCGAATGCGGGCTGGTTCCCCTTATTCTGCCTCAGTTACACTATGTCGGCGATTCCTGCGCAAACACTTTCTCCACGTACGCGTACACCATAATTACTCTACCATGCAAACATTTTAGTTACAGTCGTCTGGTGTGAGACGTTCCCGGAAAAGGGGGGGGGGGGGCACTGGGGACCAAACCGCACAATAACCCTGGTTTCGGTGTGGGGCGGCGGTGGGGTGAGTAGACTGCTGTAGCCTGTTGTGGGGCTGTGAACCACTAAGGGCTATGGCGGGGACGTAGCCTCTAGAAATGGCTCTGAGCACTATGGGACTTAACTTCTAAGGTCATCAGTCCCCTAGAACTTAGAACTACTTAAACCTAACTAACCTAAGGACATCACACACAGCCATGCCCGAGGCAGGATTCGAACCTGCGACCGTAGCAGTCGCGCGGTTCCAGACTGTAGCGCCTTTAACCGCTTGGCCACTCCGGCCGGCACGTAGTCTCTGCGTCGTTTCTAGGTCCCCAGTTCCACACAGCACAATGTGGTAGGGAACTCGCGTAGAGTGCTTTACATTACGTGGCTATCTAAGCTGTTAACGATGGTGGACTACTTCGGCAGTTAGGATGCCCAAGTACACGTTGTCACAGTACATCGCCACGTTAATCTTCGGTGAGACTCAGTGTAATGGGAGAGCAGCTCAACATTTTACCAGCAGTGTTTCTCACACCGCTTGACGTTACCTCATACAATTACGCCCAGATTTGAACAAAAAAATGGTTCAAAGGGCTCTGAGCACTATGGGACTTAACATCTGAGGTCATCAGTCCCCTACAACTACTTAAACCTAACTAACCTAAGGACATCACATACATCAATGCCCGAGGGAGGATTCGAACCTCGCGGTTCCGGACTAAAGCGCCTAGAACCGCTCGACCACCGCGGCCGGCAGATTTGAACAATGATAACAGGTAACATGATTAGTCAATATCAGTATGGTAATAAATTGGTCCTAAGACAAATCGACCTTGTGCTGGCTTTGAAGTCGACGAAATCCATCGGGTTCAAAAGGATCAATGTCCAGATTCCAAAGCGATTAGATATGACACTAACGTGCCTCATAGCACTGTGTGGCATGTTCTACACTGACATCAATTACTATCTCATCGTCGCGAGAAGGTATACGCCATGCGTCTGGCGCAGTTTAGCGATACCCTCTGTACTCGGTTCTTACTCCGCTGTGTATAGAGGGTGGCTACATTTAAACTTTCGCTACTTTAGCAGCTGTAGAGGGAAAACTATTTACCGTGTGGATACTGAACATTATAGGACTGATGTTCAGACCGTGCGCTGCAAGATTTGCATTCTTACAAGGGAATCTTCCCATCGCACCCTCATCAGATTTAGCGATAGAATGGCGCAGTGGATAGCCCTTCAAAAACTGAACACAGATCAAGCATGAAAACTGGAAGAAGGTTTACTGAACTGTGAAAAAAGAAGCTAAATTTAAACAGTTTACGGTCGAAGATCAGGATGTTTAACATCGAGCGAATCGCAAGAATCGCGGCGCTGTGGTTGTGTAGTCAAGGTGTTGGATTGCAAAGTGGGAGATCTATGTTCAAATCTCCCTCAGGGTCCCATTTCTTTCTCACAAAATTTTGAACTTTCCATTCGGTCACTGATCTGTCTGTTCTCTTCTGTAGTGTGTTGCCCTTCTGTAGTCTTGGCAACTGTCATACTGTACACTGATTACAGAATATGAATCATGTGGTAAGATTATATTACCGTTGCAAGTAAATGTGATTAATAGTGATAGCAGTCGAGATGCATAGACCTTTCGCAGAAACGAAAACAACAAATAAACGGGTGTGAACTATGTCACAACAAAGGAAGTCAAGAGTCAAAATTCTAAAACAGAACGCAAGAGTCATAGCATGTGGTACTTGTACAGCACAAATAGGAGGTATGTAGGTCTGGAGTTCCCTTCCTTAAGCTAGCTATTGCAAACGGACGTTACACCGAGACACAGCGAACAGACACATAAATGACCACTTATGGTTCATAATTTTGCGAATAAAAACCTAAAGGAGATTTGAACGCAGGTTTCCCCCCATGGCAATCCAACACCGTGACCACACAACCACGACGCCGTGGCAGTTTAAATTTGCTCGATGTTGCACATCTATTACTTGGAGAGTTCATTGCTTCTATTTTGCTTCTTTTTCTTATTTATTTCATAGTTCAGTACATCATCTTCCTGTTTGCATGCTTCGGTCGCAGATTCGAATCCTGCCTCGGGCATGGATGTTTGTGATGTCCTTAGGTTAGTTAGGTTTAACTAGTTCTAAGTTCTAGGGGACTAATGACCTCAGCAGTTGAGTCCCATAGTGCTCAGAGCCATTTGAACCATTTTTTTTGTTTGCATGCTTGATCTGTGTTTAGTTTTTGACAGTCTGTCCACTGCACCATCTTACCACTGCACGTGAGGGGGGGGGGGGGAGAGGTACGTTGGGGTGTTTTCATTTGGTAGTAATGTTAGTGTCATGACTGACCGTTAGCAGCCTGTACTGGTACGGTGACAAAAGTTTGAAACACAGGCGTCAGTATGCATTACAGTTGCAGACAGGAAACATGGGGCTGGACAAGGAGAGCAGGGCTTTACTAGTAGAGATGTTTTATCAAGTGCGGTTCTAGGCGCTCCAGTCCGGAGCCGCGCTGCTGCTACGGTCGCAGGTTCGAATCCTGCCTCAGGCATGGGTGTGTGTGATGTCCTTAGGTTAGTTAGGTTTAAGTAGTTCTAAGTTCTAGGGGACTGATGACCACAGCAGTTGAGTCCCATAGTGCTCAGAGCCATTTGAACCATTTTGTTTTATCAAAACAACAGCAATAGCGCTGCTGCTGGTAGCGAGTATCGACACATTAGAGGAATACTGAGAGATCCTCTTTTTGCACAGGATTGAAGAAAGTGATTTGGAAACTTGAATTAACTGGCGACTTCGGAATTGCTCCTAGGAGACGCCGACGGCCAATTGCGCTACAGATTGTTGAAGTTATTGTTGCCATGGCTGGAAAACCTGGGCGCAGCGTGCAATGTTCAAGCATTGCACGAGCTGTGTCACGAAAGCTGAACATTAGATGGTACACTATTCGAAAAGTACTAGGAACAATTGCGAAATGGTGTCAGTGCAAACTTCCAGTCTGTCGTGGATGGAGATAGTCGTCACTTTAGCCACGTTTGTTACCTAGAACGTAAACACGGTACGCGATTCTCAAATGTTACCCTTTCACGTACAAATTACAATGTTTTTCTTTCGATAGTTTACTCGTTATTTCTCTTCCGCGTGTCCTTACAAACATTTCAACAAAGATTCATTGTTCCATGATCACTGGTATCTCATGGCGGTTCTCCCAGGTAGCAAAAGCGTAATCATTACCACCCTGAACATTCCCAAGTTTCCAAGGCAAATTATTTTCGTCGGAGAAGTACAACAGCCACAATGGAGATATTGAAAACCTCAAATTCCACATAATTCCCTGTTTCTAAACCCTATTTGACATGAATACACCATGTGATCAGACATGAATACACCATGTGATCAGAAGTATCCGGACACCTGGCTGAAAATGACTTACAAGTTCGTGGCGTGCTCCAAAGGTAATGCTGGGATTCAATGTGGACTTGGCCCACCCTCAGCCTCGATGACAGCTTTCACTCTCGCAGGCATACGTTCAATCAGGTGCTGGAAGATTTCTTGGGGAATGGCGGCCCATTCTTCACGGAGTGCTGCACTGAGGAGAGGTATCGATGTCGGTCGGTGAGGCCTGGCACGAAGTCGACGTTCCACAGCATCCCAGCTGTTTTCTATAGGATTCACGGCAGGACTCTGTGCAGGCCAGTCCATTACAGGGATGTTATTATCATGTAAGCACTCCGTCATAGGCCGTGCATTATGAACAGGTGCTCAATCGTGCTCAAAGATGCAATCGCCATCCCCGAATTGCTCTTCAAAAGTGGGAAGCATGAACGTTCTTAAAACATCATTGTAGTTCTGTGCTGTGATAGTGCCGTGCAAAACAACAAGGGGTGCAAGCCCCCTCCACGAGAAACACGACCATACCATAACACTACCGCCTCAGAATTTTACTGTTGGCTCTACACAAGCTGGCAGATGACGTTCACCGGGCATTCGCCATACCCACACCCTGCCATCGGATCGCCATATTGTGTACCGTGATTCGTCACTGCACACAACGTTTTTCCACTGTTCAATCGTCCAATGCTTACCCTCCTTACCCCAAGCGAGGCATAGTTTGGCATTAACCGGCGTGATGTGTGGCTTGTGAGCAGTCGCTCGACCATGGAATCCAAGTTTTCTCACCACCCGCCTAACTGTTATAGTACTTACAGTAGATTCTGATGCAGTTTGGAATTCCTGTGTAATGGTCTGAATAGATGTCTGCCTAGTACACATTACGATCCTCCTGAACCGTCGGCGGTCTCTGTCAGTCAAGAGACGAGGTCGGCATGTTCGCTTTTGTGCTGTAAGGGTCCTTCACGTTTCCACTTCACTATCACATCGGAAACAATAGACATAGGGATGCTTAGGACCGTGGAAATCTCGCGTACAGACGTAGGGAAGAAGTGACACTCAATCAACTGACCACATTCGAAGCCCTTGAGTTCCCCGCAGCGCCCCATTCTGCTCTCTCGCGATGTCTAACGACTACTAAGGTCGCTGATATGGAGTACCTGCCAGTAGGTGGTAGCACAAAGCACCTAATATGAAAAAGTATGCTTTGGGGGTGTCCGGATACTTTTGATCAAATAGTCTATATGGGCAGGTATCACTGAAATTAAACTGAACATTTACAGCATAAATACAAAAGTATCAGATACTGAAACCACTTTGTAATGAGAAAAGCATGATGGTCCAAATGGACATCAACCGTAAAAACTATTAAACCACTTCGACAAAATTACTGCTCTAAGTATTACTTGTAACTGAAACTAATAAATAACTTTAAATCACGTTCATTCTACAGAAGGAAAAAATGTAAATATGAGAGTGTTTCGCAAAACCATGACTGTTCAGAATCTGTAACTGAACTACGCTTTTGATTAACGGACCACAGAAGACATTTTAACATCTTTTGGAATAAAAAACTAATTAATGCAGACATCAGGAGAATCTCAAATAAGTAAACTAACCATTTGGATAGTCTACTTTTTAAAACCTAAAAAAGTATCAAGAGAAATGCATGCAGAAACGGAAGTCTTACAGGTGCCTCTGCTTTGCTGCATATGGTAGCTTTGTGCAGTGGAAATGCAAATGAAAATATTAATATTTTTTTAATAACCTAAAATGTGTTCTCGAAGATTTTATATGTTTTACATGTGATGTTTTAAAAGGGAATAGAGGTTTGTAAATTAATATGCATATCGTGTCACAAGCAATCTTTTGAAGTTATATATGCTGTCACTCGCGGAAAAGGAACGGCAGTTGTAATTAACTACCTCCTTTGACACGCAACGTAGGAGACGCTCCGTCAAGAGCGCAAAGAGAACTCTGCTTACGCTTGGGAGACGCTTGTCATAAACAGCTGAGACACGTGATCAAAGGCACGGCTGGCACGGCCGCGTCACGCCCCGCTGATGTGCCCCAATCGCGGCACGCTGGCAGCTCCTCTGCCCCGGCTGTTCAGGTATGTCACGGCTACACGACGTTACCTGCCAAGCTCGTATTTTACCACTATCACTATGATGGGATGGGCAATGAGGAAACTGAAACAAAGGTCGCTGCGTGCGAATTCGACGAGTGTATGAATTACGTTGTTGCACCGTGAAAACGAAAGTACACGCACTCTACTGACAGCTAAACTGCTGTGGTCAATTCTTACAGAAAAGCGTTAGGAGCGCAAATGATCGAATTTAAAACACAAGCTGGTGGAATGATGTCCTTCAAATTTAAAGGATTGTGGGGTGCAAGATTATATACAGGGTGTTACAAAAAGGTACGGCCAAACTTTCAGGAAACATTCCTCACACACAAATAAAGAAAATATGTTATGTGGACATGTGTCCGGAAACGCTTAATTTCCATGTTAGAGCTCATTTTAGTTTCGTCACTATGTACTGCACTTCCTCGATTCACCGCCAGTTGGCCCAATTGAAGGACGCAATTGTGCAATTACGTCACCAACACAGATTTTCTGTGAACGTTTGGGCAGGCATTGTTGATGATGTCTTGATTGGGCCTCATGTTCTTCCACCTACGCTCAATGGAGCACGTTATCACGATTTCATACGGGATACTCCACCTGTGCTGCTAGAACATGTGCCTTTACAAGTACGCCACAACATGTGGTTCATGCGCCGGCCGGAGTGGCCGTGCGGTTCTAGGCGCTACAGTCTGGAACCGCGCGACCGCTACGCTCGCAGGTTCGAATCCTGCCTCGGCCGTGGATGTGTGTGATGTCCTTAGGTTAGTTAGGTTTGATTAGTTCTAAGTTCTAGGCGACTGATGACCGCAGAATTTAAGTCGCATAGTGCTCAGAGCCATTTGAACCATTTGTGGTTCATGCACGATGGGGCTCCTGCACATTTCAGTCCAAGTGTTCGTACGGTTCTCAACAACAGATTCGGTGACCGATGGATTGGTAGAGGCGGACCAATTCCATGGCCTCCACGCTCTCCTGACCTCAACCCTCTTGACTTTCAGTTATGGGGGCATTTGAAAGCTCTTGTCTACGCAACCCCGGTACCAAATGTAGAGACTCTTCGTGCTCGTATTGCGGACGGCTGCGATACAATACGCCATTCTCCAGGGCTGCATCAGCGCATCAGGTATTCCATGTGACGGAGGGTGGATGCATGTATCCTCGCTAACGGAGGACATTTTGAGCATTTCCTGTAATAAAGTGTTTGAAGTCACGCTGTTACGTTCTGTTGCTGTGTGTTTCCATTCCATGATTAATGTGATTTGAAGAGAAGTAATAAAATGAGCTCTAATATGGAAAGTAAGCGTTTCTGGACACATGTCCACATAACATATTTTGTTTCTTTGTGTGTGAGGAATGTTTCCTGAAAGTTTGGCCGTACCTTTTTGTAACACCCTGTATACAGAGTGTCCCATTTATCTTTACCACCCCAAATAACTGTTTGTACAGATGCAAATTACAAAATGTTTCAAGCAAATGTTCTTTAGCCGTCAGAGGGACATCAATCAGCATGATTTACTTCGTTGTAGCTTTGTTTTTCTAGAAATGTATGAACAGCGGTATGAATTTTTTAAATGGCACCCTGTATTTTTTATTTGATAATTCATTTCCTCTCCTAAATACCAATTCAAAATTGTACCACAGTGCACCATTCACTGAAACAGAACGTTATTAATTAATAACACAACATTGGCGTTGATGCTCCCAGTGTCTAGTGCAGGTACTCGGGATAATGGAACACATCCACGTGGTGACGTTGACAGAGGACAAATGTAAACATAAGTAGAACGCACACCCGTCACTCCGTCAACCATCGTCAGTTGAAGAGTTATGTAAGTAGAAGGTACACCAACGAAGAGAAGATAGAAATGTTACTCATCTATGGAGAATGTAAGTTAGCAGAACGGTAATTGCAATACTGTTTTCTTACGTACCGATGCATTTAGTACAGTAGTTTAGTCCTTTTAAATACTGTTGTGTAGAGTAGGCAGACAGTAAAGGCTGTCCTTTCTACTAACTGCATCGACATAATGTTACTTTGTTGGTGTTGTTGTTGCTGAAGGTAGGCGAAATCCTACGCAGGCAGCGGAACTGTACAGAGAGTGATATCCTGACAAGAACCCACCTTCGCGACGGATGTTTTCTCGTCTTGTTGCGACGCTTCAGGAAACGGGAAGTTTCAACCCACGACAACGCAATCGTCGTAGCACTCGCACAGACGAAGCTGTCAAAGTTACTGTTCTCGCTTCCGTTGCTATGAATACACACGTGAACACGACTCTGGCATTCCTAAAACCAGTGTACATCGTATTCGTAGACGTCACCGGTTCCTATCCTTACCATGTACACCTACATCAAGAATTGAATGAGAGTGATTTCCAGACTCGTGTACAGATCTGTCAGTGGGCACAGCAGTGAATACTCGTCAACCCGAATTCTTCTCCAATGTTTTATCTACTGATGAATGTTCCTTCTCAAACAAAGGACAGGTTCAAAAAATGGCTCTGAGCACTATGGGACTCAACATCTGTGGTCATAAGTCCCCTAGAACTTAGACCTACTTAAACCTAACTAACCTAAGGACATCACACACATCCATGCCCGAGGCAGGATTGGAACCTGCGACCGTAGCAGTCGCGCGGTTCCTGACTGAGCTCCTAGAACCGCTAGACCACCGCGGCCGGCAAAGGACAGGTAAATACAAGGAACATGCATTATTGGTCCAGCGACAACCCACGATGGCTTAGACAGATGGAAAAGCAGCGTCAATGGAGAGTTAACGTGTGGTGTGGGATGCTTGGTACTGCAATTATTGGCCCTTATTTCATCAATGGTCGTCTAAACGGCACAGCGTATGCCAACTTCCTCAGACGAATTCTTCCTGCTCTTCTGGATGAAGTGCCGCTAAGGATGATCAAATGTGTGAGAATTTCTAAGTGACCAAATTGCTCAGGTCGGTCATCGATCCCTGGCCACGCGGGGTAGCCGTGCGTACTTAGGCGCCTTGTTTCGGTTCGCGCGGCTCCCCCCGTCAGAGGTTCGAGTCCTCCCAAGGGCATAGGTGTGTGTGTGTGTGTGTGTGTGTGTGTGTGTGTGTGTTGTCCTTAGCGTAAGTTAGGTTAGATTAAGTAGTGTGTAAGCCTAGGGACCAATGACCTCAGCAGATTGGTCCCATAGTCCTTATCACAAATTTCCAATGTCATCGGTCCCTAGAGTTACACACTACTTAAACTAACTAATGCTAAGAACAACACACACACCCATGCCCGAGGGAGGATTCGAACCTCCGACAGGAGGGGCCACGCAGTCCGCGACATTGCGCCTCAAACAACGCGGCCACTCCACGCAGCTATGCCGCTAAGAACCAGAATGCTTATGTGGTATCAACACGATGGATGTCCAGCATATAATGACTTGCGTACACGTCGTGTTCTGAACCGAAGGAATCCTCCCAGATGGATTGGTCGAGGAGGAACAGTTACTTGGCCTTCTAGGTCTCCTGATTTAAATCATTTGTACTTTTCTCATTGGGGATGCATTAAAGACGTTGTCTATCGCGATATTCCAACAACTCCAGAGGACATGCAGGAACGGGTCATGCTTGCTTGTAATTCTCTTCAGCAGGCAACACTGGAAGCAGTAAATAATTCTTTCATTCAACGAGTGTACTAGTGTATCGGTGTCCAGGGTCACCGCTTTGAGCATATTCGAATGTTCTACTTTGGAAAATGGTACAGGAGAGTCAAAGACAATTTTGTGTTGTTTTTTTACTTGGTTTTCATTTGTTTTCTGACAACTCGAGCAAGTTAACGAGTTTGTGATCCCGGACTCAAAGTGAATATTGTGTTATGTAATTAATAACATTGTGTTGCAGTGAATGGTACACTGTGATACATTTTTAAATAGGTCTTTAGGAGAGGAAATGAATTATCAAATAAAAAATACAGGGTACCATTTAAAAAAATAATACCGCTGATCATATCTTTGTAAAAAACAAAGCTACAACGAAAGCAGTCATGCTGATTGATGTCCCACTGACGGCTAAAGAACATTTGCTTGAAACAGTTTGTAATTTGATTCTGGACAAACAGTTATTTAGGGTGGTCAAGATAAATGGGACATACACTATGTGATCAAAAGTATCCAGTCACATGGCTGAAAATGACTTACAAGTTCGTGGCACCCTCCATCGGTAATGCTGGGATTCAATATGGTGTTGGCTCACCCTCGATGACAGCTTCCACTTTCGCAGGCATACGTTCAATCAGGTGCTGGAAGGTTTCTTGAGGAACGTCAGCCCATTCTTCACAGAGTGCTGCACTGAGAAGAGATATCGATGTCGATCAGTGAGGCGTGGCACGAAGTCGACGTTCCAAAACATCCCAAACGTGTCTTTAGGATTCAGGTCAGGACTCTGTGCAGGCCAGTCCTTTACAGGGATGTTATTGTCGTGTAACCACTCCGTCACAGGCCGTGCATTATGAACAGCTGCTCCATAGTGTTGAAAGATGCAATCGCCATCTTCGAAATGCTCTTCAACAGAGGGCAGCAAGAAGGTACTTAAAACATCATTGTAGGCCTGTGCTGTGATAGTGTCGCGCGAAACAACGGCAGGTGCAAGACTCCTCCATGAAAAGCATGACCATACCATAACACCACCTCCTGCATATTTTATTGTTGGCACTACAGATCCTTTCAGATGACGTTCACCGGGAATTCGCCATACTCACACCCTGCCATCGGATCGCCACATTGTGTACCGTGATTCGTCACTTCACACAACGTTTTTCCACTGTTCAGTCGTCCAATTTTTACGCTCCTTACGCCAAGCGAGGCGTCGTTTGACATTTCCCGGCGTGATGTGTGGCTTATTAGCAGCCGCTCGACCATGAAATCCAAGTTTTCTCACGCTCCAGCTAACTTGCGGGGTTGGGTTGTTTGGAGGAAGAGACCAAACTGTGAGGTCATCGGTCTCATCGGATTGAGGAAGGACGGGGATGGAAGTCGGCCGTGCCCTTTCAAAGAAACCATACCGGCATTTACCTGGAGGGATTTAGGGAAATCACGGAAAACCTAAATCAGAATGGCCGGACGCGGGATTGAACCGTCGTCCTCCCGAATGTGAGTCCAGTGTGCTAACCATTGCGCCTCCTCGCTAGGTTCCCACCTATCTGTCATAGTAATTGCAGTGGATCCTGATGCATTTTGAAATTTCTGTGTGATGGTCTGTATAGGTGTCTGCCTATTACACATTACGACCCTCTTCCACTGTCGGCGGTCTCTGTCAGTCAACAGACGAGGTCGGCCTGTACGCTTTTTTGCTGTACGTGTCCCTTCACGCTTTCACTTCACTATCACATCGGAAACAGTGGACGTAGGGATGTTTAGGAGTTTGGAAATCTCGCGTACAGACGTATGACACAAGTGACACCCAATCACCTGACCACGTTCGAAGTCCGTGGGTTCCGCGGACGGCCCCATTCTGCTCTCTCACGATGTCTAATGACTACTGAGGTCGCTGATATAGAATACCTGGCAGTAGGTGGCAGCACAATGCACCTAACATGAAAAACGTATGTTTTTGGGGGTTTCCGGGTACTTTTGATCACACACACATATACACTCCTGGAAATTGAAATAAGAACACCGTGAATTCATTGTCCCAGGAAGGGGAAACTTTATTGACACATTCCTGGGGTCAGATACATCACATGATCACACTGACAGAACCACAGGCACATAGACACAGGCAACAGAGCATGCACAATGTCGGCACTAGTACAGTGTATATCCACCTTTCGCAGCAATGCAGGCTGCTATTCTCCCATGGAGACGATCGTAGAGATGCTGGATGTAGTCCTGTGGAACGGCTTGCCATGCCATTTCCACCTGGCGCCTCAGTTGGACCAGCGTTCGTGCTGGACGTGCAGACCGCGTGAGACGACGCTTCATCCAGTCCCAAACATGCTCAATGGGGGACAGATCCGGAGATCTTGCTGGCCAGGGTAGTTGACTTACACCTTCTAGAGCACGTTGGGTGGCACGGGATACATGCGGACGTGCATTGTCCTGTTGGAGCAGCAAGTTCCCTTGCCGGTCTAGGAATGGTAGAACGATGGGTTCGATGACGGTTTGGATGTACCGTGCACTATTCAGTGTCCCCTCGACGATCACCAGTGGTGTACGGCCAGTGTAGGAGATCGCTCCCCACACCATGATGCCGGGTGTTGGCCCTGTGTGCCTCGGTCGTATGCAGTCCTGATTGTGGCGCTCAGCTGCACGGCGCCAAACACGCATACGACCATCATTGGCACCAAGGCAGAAGCGACTCTCATCGCTGAAGACGACACGTCTCCATTCGTCCCTCCATTCACGCCTGTCGCGACCACCACAGGAGGCGGGCTGCACGATGTTGGGGCGTGAGCGGAAGACGGCCTAACGGTGTGCGGGACCGTAGCCCAGCTTCATGGAGACGGTTGCGAATGGTCCTCGCCGATACCCCAGGAGCAACAGTGTCCCTAATTTGCTGGGAAGTGGCGGTGCGGTCCCCTACGGCACTGCGTAGGATCCTACGGTCTTGGCGTGCATCCGTGCGTCGCTGCGGTCCGGTCCCAGGTCGACGGGCACGTGCACCTTCCGCCGACCACTGGCGACAACATCGATGTACTGTGGAGACCTCACGCCCCACGTGTTGAGCAATTCGGCGGTACGTCCACCCGGCCTCCCGCATGCCCACTATACGCCCTCGCTCAAAGTCCGTCAACTGCACATACGGTTCACGTCCACGCTGTCGCGGCATGCTACCAGTGTTAAAGACCGCGATGGAGCTCCGTATGCCACGGCAAACTGGCTGACACTGACGGCGGCGGCGGTGCACAAATGCTGCGCAGCTAGCGCCATTCGACGGCCAACACCGCGGTTCCTGGTGTGTCCGCTGTGCCGTGCGTGTGATCATTGCTTGTACAGCCCTCTCGCAGTGTCCGGAGCAAGTATGGTGGGTCTGACACACCGGTGTCAATGTGTTCTTTTTTCCATTTCCAGGAGTATATATCGTCGATATGACATACCATGATATTCATGAAATACATTCGCGTTTGCAAGTATGGACATACATCAGCTTTATAATGGAATGACAGACCCTAAAAATTTGTGACGGACCTGGGCTCGAACGCGGATTTCCCGCTATTTTGTTTTTTGATTTCATTTTGTTATTGATTGTTCGTTTTATTTGTCCGGGGTGGACGTCCTTTGACGCCTGTACAAGTTGATCGTCCTTCCTTTAACTCAGTTATTTTATTACAGAAGACGAAACCCTCCGACCGAACACGCTGAGCTACCTTGCCGGCATACCACCAGCCAGACCCACATCTCCATAAGTCGTCAATCATGTGTCTAAAACCTGTACTCGTACATCCATTACATGTATTCCCGTACATGGGACATATTTTTTACTTGAAACCGCTTGCCCGGTGTCGGTGGATAAATTAGATATTGCAGTTCCTTTGTTATTCCGAATTACGTTTCATACTTCCATATGTCGTTAACCATGTGTCTACAACCTATGTATGTGGGCTGCTTTTTTGTTGGCAGCGATGTGTAGCGCTTTGCATTGGATCTCTGACTGCGCTTTCTTTGTAAGAGACTCTGTTGCTGGTTGGACTCGTTGCCAGTAGTGTTGGGCAGTTGGAAGTTAGTCGCCAGCAAAGATGGAAGTACTGTTGGGCAGTTGGAGGTGAACAGCCAGCAGTGAGAAGTTAGCACTGACGGAGTATAGAGCTCTGAAGTGTTAGCGTAGGCTAACGATCCATACATGTTGGACTTGAAGACTGAATATTATTCACACCTTTGTACTAGATGTCAATGACGATTTATATTCGTGTTTGAACTGGATGTCACATTATTAAGGTAAAATACGTTATTTTGTTTGCAACAAAATCTTTCCTTTGCTAACCACATGCCTATTTGTAGTTAGTGGCTTTAGTAGGTAGAATCTTTTATTTAGCTGGCAGTATTGACGCTCGTTGTATTGCAGTAGTTCGCGTAATGAAGATTTTTGTGAGGTAAGTGCTTAATGAAATGTATGGGTTATTGTTAAGATTTCTTTTTAGTCAGGGCCATTCTTTTGAATTAATTGTTTGAAGTCAGGTTGTAATTTTTTTTGAGCAGCCAGACTGCGTTGCGATAGAATATTGTGCGTCAGTGTTGACATGATAAGAAAAAGTAAAGAGAAAGTGGGCTCAGTACATTTAGTTTTACTCAGCTGTTTCAGAATCAAATAACGTAGAAGTTTCATCTTCTCAGTCATTCTGCAATTTAAGTACAGACACTGGGCTGTATAGTGCCCAATTCTTACAAAGGGTGTGTTAGATCGTCAAAACACCGAGCTGGTTTGAAGGCCCTGGTCATAATGCTGCAGACGTTCTCAACTGGGGAGAGATCCGTTACCTTTCGGACCTAGGTGAATCTTAGCAAGCACGAAGAAAAGCAACAGAAACTCGCTTTGTGCAGGCGGGCGTTATCTTGCTGGAAAGTAAGCCCAGGATGGCTAGCTATGAAGGGCAATAAAATGGGGCGTTGAATGTAGTCGATGTACCGCTGTGCTGTAAGCGTGCTGCGGATGGCAACATAGGGGTCCTGCTATGAAATAAAATGTCATCCCAGACCATTACTCCCTGCTGTAAGGCCGTATGGTGGGCGAGAGTCAGATCAATATTCCATACTGTCCGAGGCATCTTCAAACACGTCTTTGCTGGTCATCGGGGCTCAGTTCGAAGTGGAACTAATTACTGAAGAAAATTCTGCTCCAGTCAATTAGATTCCAGGCCGAAGACGTGACTAGAGATGCCCCTACGGCTGAGTGACACTAACCTGATGTCGTCGGCCATGTGGCAGTGTATTTTATAGTCACAAAAATGTGCGCATGTTATTGTAAAAGCTGAAACGTTACGTAGTGTAAAGTTATGCATTTGTAGTTTCTGTTGAGAAAGGAAGAAAGATTAGTGTTCTAAGTTCCGTCAACGACGAGGATATCACAGACGGAGCAGCATGTCAGCTTAGAGAATGGCGTTGAAGAAAATCTGTTGTGTATTTTCCGGAGGAAATATTCCTACATTTGTCCTGCTTAGGGAATATTTAAGTCGTAATTCATAAGAAGAACGAAAATAAAGATGATGTTGATAGTAGGGTTTTGAGGGACCGTCGTCGTATTTTTTTTGCACCCAAACTGAAATATTCAGATTCTAATGTGCTTAAAAATGATCAACAAGAATTCTGTTCTGTACCTGTACTCACAGACTACAACAACTCATTTCACACTTCCAGTGATCCCTCCTACCACTGAGTTTTGATCTTGTTTCAAATGGTTCAAATAGCTCTGAGCACTATGGGACTTAACAGCTATGGTCATCAGTCCCCTAGAACTTAGAACTACTTAAACCTAACTAACCTAAGGACATCACACAACACCCAGTCATCACGAGGCAGAGAAAATCCCTGACCCCGCCGGGAATCGAACCCGGGAACCCGGGCGCGGGAAGCGCGAACGCTACCGCACGACCACGAGCTGCGGGCTTTGATCTTGCGGCTAAGCAGCATAGCTTGTGCACAGAGGAATGGCACAACACCGTAGAGGCCTGTGGCTGGTACATCAGCTTGCTCGTTTCTCAATACGCCCTTGCATCCAACAAAATGAAACCTCTTACCTCAGCTTTTGTAGCGTGGGTAAGGAGTGACGTATGTTCTTATACTAGCTGAGTAGCGAGCGTTGCCCAGGAATGTATTTATTCCAGTATTCTATTAGTCCATCTCCTCTTCCCCCTCTCTCTACCTGTTTCGTCCTACCCCTCTCTATGTCCATCTACTCTTCCCCCTCCCTCTCCATATTATCACCCCGTCCCCAATAGGAGGCTGGGGGTTCTTACCCCCATAGTATTTCTTTCCAGGTCGTAGCTTACGTGTGCACCAAACTTGATAGAAAACGTTGCTAGGGTTTTGAATGAGCTTTATACCGTGGCTTTCCCCGCCTCCGCACATATCAAACAGATTTTACATACATTTAACTCATTATAAACGTTTTTTGACGCATATTTCACATGTATCTGCAACGAATTTCGCTCTGCAGTTTCATTTTCACACAGCTCATTGATTACACCGAGGTGATAAAATTCATCGGATAGCGATATGCAGATATGCAGAAGGCGGCAGTATAGCGTACACAAGATGAAAAAGGGCGGTACGTTGTCGTAGCTGTTATTTATACTAAGGTGATTCTTGTAAAAAGGTTTCCGACGTGATTATGGCCGTACGACCGGAATTAACAGACTCTGAATGCAGAACGGTAGTTGGAGCTAGATCCATTGGACATTCTGTTTCGGAAATTGTTAGGTAATTCAATATCCACAGTGTCAAGAGCGTGTCGAGAATATCAAATTTCAGGCATTACAATTCACCACGGACAACGCAGTGGCCGATGACCTTCACCTAACGACCGAGAGCAGCGACGTCTGCGTAGAGCTGTGAGTGCTAGGAGACAAGGAATACTGCGTGAAATAACCGCAGAAATCAATTTGGGACTTACAACGAATGTACATTGCTATTATTTGGCTGGTACATTCAGTGATATACGTGAATACTATGCCTACGAACTGTATCGCGAGTAAAGTTAGAAGTACAGAATTAATCAAGTAAAATTTCATTCTTCACGTGGCAGTTTTACAGCATGGACATCGAAAATGTAGTAAACTGCAACTTTTTTTTCCTTTCATCATTTTGTGGGTGTCGTCAGCGAGAAAAAGTTTCGTAAAGGTTTGATATTATGAGTAAAGTTTGTTGCAAAGTTAATAAGTATTCTCATTCACAAATACTGGATGAAGAAAGTATGGTGATCACGCGTCGTGTGCTGCAATGCGTTTCCACCCTCACGTCCATCCCTTTGACACATAGGTGATTCTTACCGTAACAGCGATTTTTTCCAGACGGCAAGCGACATGTGTAAGTCTGGTTGAAATCTATCAAGTGGTTTAAGAAGAGATGTGGAACATACATACGCACTTACATTACATACATACATACATGCACTCTGGGCCAAAAAAAAAAAAAAACACACCATGAACCAATTATCCGAATGGGATGGAAATCGGCAGATGTGATGTACATACACAGACAAACAAAGCCAGCCGGGGTGGCCGCGCGGTTCTAGGCGCTACAGTCTGGAAACGCGCTACCGCTGCGGTCGCAGGTTCGAATCCTGCCTCGGGCATGAATGTGTGTGATGTCCTTAGGTTAGTTAGGTTTAAGTAGTTCTAAGTTCTAGGGGACTGATGACCTCCCACAGTGCTCAGAGCCATTTGAAACATTTTTATACAAACAATTAATAAAAATTTCAGAAATACTGGTAGATGTATTCGAGAAATGAAATGAAATGATAGTACAGCATTGTTGGCCGCGAGACCCCATGCGGGGTGTTCGGCCGCCGAAATTGCAAGTCCTTTTTAGCTGACGCCACTTCGGCGACTTGCGAGTCAATCATGATGAAATGATGATGGAAGACACACAACACCCAGTCATCTCGAGGCAGAGAAAATCCCTGACTGCGCCGGGAATCGAACGCGGGACCCCGTGCGCGGGAAGCGAGAACGCTACCGCAAAACCACGAGCTGCGGACACTTATTCGAGAGAAAGAGCTCCACAAATTGACCAAGTCAACAACACATTAACCTATCTGTGGCCTTTATGCAAGCAGTTACTCGCCTTCATTGACAGACTTGTTGGATCTCCTTCAGGGCTGTATAGTGCCCAATTCTTACAAAAGGTGCGTTAGATCGTCAAAACCCCGAGCTGGTTTGAAGGCCCTGGTCATAATGCTGCAGACATTCTCAACTGGGGAGAGATCCGTTACCTTTCGGACCTAGGTGAATCTTACAAGGGAACCTCCCCATCGCACCCCCCTCAGATTTAGTTCTAAGTTGGCACAATGGATAGGCCTTGAAAAACTGAACACTGATCAATCGAGAAAACAGGAAGAAGTTTTGTGGAACTATGAAAAAAAGAAGCAAAATATACAAACTGAGTAGTCCATATGCATAATAGGCAACATCAAGGCTAATACGAGCGCAGGAGCGCCGTGGTCCCGTGGTTAGCGTGAGCAACTGCGGAACGAGAGGTCCTTGGTTCAAGTCTTTATTTTCTTTATTTTGGCAAAGTTATGATCCGTCCGTTCGTTCATTGACGTCTCTGTTCTCTGTAATAAGTTTAGTGTCTGTGTTTTGCGACCGCACCGCAAAACCGTGCGATTAATAGACGAAAGGACGTGCCTCTCCAATGGCAACCGAAAACATTTGATCGCAAGGTCATAGGTCAACCGATTACTCCACAGGAAAACACGTCTGACATATTCTCTATGACACTGGTGACGGCATGTGCAACACATGACAGGAATACGTTGTCGACCCACCTAACTTGTACACTTGGCGGATGGGTAAAAAGATTCGTCTACCTTGCCCGATTTAAGTTTTCTTGTGGATGTGATAATCACTCCCAAAAAAGTGATGAAAACATAAGAGTTTGTCACATAAACTGCAACAAATGAATGCAACAGTTTCACAGTCGCACGGTTTTCCCTGTGCTCTGTCAAAACATTTGTTTTTAACGTTTTCAAATTTTTCTGTGTGTAGACCGTCAAATCCTGCATATGTCCAAGCAATTCTGAACATGTCCTGGAATTTTGGAGAGCGAAGCTGATTATGTGTAAGTACCTGAACATTGATAATTGTCTGAAAATAAAAAATTAAACTTTTCACTCGAGGGAAGACTTGAACCAAGGACCTTTCGTTCCGCAGCTGCTCACGCTAACCACGGGACCACGATGCTCCTGAGTTCAGAGCAGCCTTGATGTTGCCTATCTTGCGCATGGACTATTCATTTTGTATATTTTGCTTATTTTTTTCATAGTTCCACAAAACTTCTTCCTGTTTTCTCGATTGATCTGTGTTCAGTTTTTCAAGGCCTATCCACTGTGCCAACTTATAACTAAATCTGAGGGGGGTGCGATGGCGAGGTTCCTTTGTTAGCAAGCACGAAGAAAAGCAACAGAAACTCGCTTTGTGCGGGCGGGCGTTATCTTGCTGGAAAGTAAGCCCAGGATGGCTTGCCATGAAGGGCAATAAAATGGGGCGTTGAATGTAGTCGATGTACCGCTGTGCTGTAAGCGTGCTGCGGATGGCAACATAGGGGTCCTGCTATGAAATAAAATGTCATCCCAGACCATTACTCCCTGCTGTAAGGCCGTATGGTGGGCGAGAGTCAGATCAATATTCCATACTGTCCGAGGCATCTTCAAACACGTCTTTGCTGGTCATCGGGGCTCAGTTCGAAGTGGAACTAATTACTGAAGAAAATTCTGCTCCAGACAACTAGATTCCAGGCCGAAGACTGGTTGAACTTCACTGTACCTAAGCGCCGGATAGGCCGGAGGGGGCCCAATGACAGGGCTTGCTTTGCATGGCCTCCACGTTCACCCGAACTAACGCCATGCAATTTTTTCCTTTGCGGCTTCATCAAGGATCGTGTGTACGTGCCTCCACTACCAGGAGACCTGCCTGAATTAAGAAACCGGATTGAAGCAGATGTTGCTACAATCACTGAAGATGCACTTATCAACGTTTGGGAAGAACTCGGCTGTAGACTTGATGTGTGCCGTGTGACAAATGTTGCTCACATTGAACATTTATAAGGTTCTTTTTAAAATTGTTTGAATTGCTCTTTCATTTGACATATCATTTTTAACTGTAAGTATAATACAATAAATATTATAAAGCGTTAAATCTCCGATATTCATTTATAAACACCCTGTACTTTTAGTGTTTTATTCCATAATCAAATTCACTGAACATCACCTAATCTGACTGAACTTCGGTCCAGTACTCTCGCCTTATTTAGTTAAAAAATTTTATAACCTCTTTTCAAGACGCTATCAACTTCTTTAAACAGATTTTCCAAGTCGTTTGCCACCTTTGTCGAAATTGCAACGTCACTGACAAGCCACAAAAGTTGTATTTCTTCTCCATGAACGCGTAATGTTTATTCCTGAAAAGTCTTAGAACAATTCGTGGTCTTATAAGTGGGAAAGGTCGCATTTTATACGAACTCGATGTAAGACATTAATATCTGCCATACACACTTTCAGAAAATAGCTCTTCATACGAATGCTAAAAGACTTCATCGCCTCGAGGGCGATTATTAAAAAGCTATTTACAGATGAAGAAGGAATGTTACGTATTTCAGGGCCGTCGGACAACCAGCATATTGTGTATACTTACCACGCAGTGAGGTGTTTCCATCTAATGCAAATCAAGTTATTGCCGGTGGGTAGGAACAGAGGCAGACAGGATGGAAATTGGAAATTTGTGGTAAGGTCTTAAGGGACCAAACCACTGAGGCATCGTTCCCTAGGCTTACACATTACTTAATCTAACTTAAACTAACTTACGCTAAGGACCACCCACCCACCCACCCGCCCACACACACACACACACACACCCATGCCCGAGGGAGGATACGGACCTCCGACGGGGGGAGCCGAGCGGACCGTGACAAGGCGCCCAAGACGGTGCGGCTACACCGCGAGGCACGAACAGGAAGTGAAGCAGGTAGGAAGAAAGTAGAAGATTATGGTTTAACATTTCCTTCGGTGACGATATCACTGGAGATGGAACACAAGATTGGTCTGGCTAAGTATGAGGAAGGAAATCGCTTTAAATGATTTGCTGTAAGCACGATATACATAGGTATCCATGGTCGAAGAGGATCTTAATGTACGCCATCACAAATGCCAATCCGGGACCGTAATCAGTGCGCCACCACGCTTTGTGGGTTAGGGACAACGATATTCGTCAGTGATGAACGGCCTAATTTCCTCATGGGGTACCGTGGTTGACCCCTCAAGGACTGACGGTGTGAAAAATCCGTACATCATGATTCCGCAATCAAGATGAGGATGTAAAAGCGCTGTATAAAACCCGAGCATACAGGCTCACTTTGCTCCCTCATGATCCATGACTACTGCAATTTAGAAATACAGGGTGTTACAAAAAGGTACGGCCAAACTTTCAGGAAACATTCCTCACACACAAATAAAGAAAAGATGTTATGTGGACATGTGTCCGGAGACGCTTAATTTCCATGTTAGAGCTCATTTTAGTTTCGTCAGTATGTACTGTACTTCCTCGATTCACCGCCAGTTGGCCCAATTGAAGGAAGGTATGTTGACTTCGGTGCTCATTGCTCTACAGTACCAGCATCAAGCACATCAGTACGTAGCATCAACAGGTTAGTGTTCATCACGAACGTGGTTTTGCAGTCAGTGTAATGTTTACAAATGCGGAGTGGCAGATGCCCATTTGATGTATGGATTAGCACGGGGCAATAGCCGTGGCGCGGTACGTTTGTATCGAGACAGATTTCCAGAACGAAGGTGTCCCGACAGGAAGACGTTCGAAGCAATTGATCGGCGTCTTAGGGAGCACGGAACATTCCAGCCAATGACTCGTGACTGGGGAAGACCTAGAACGACGAGGACAACTGCAATGGACGAGGCAATTCTTCGTGCAGTTGATGATAACCCTAATGTCAGCGTCAGAGAAGTTGCTGCTGTACAAGGTAACGTTGACCACGTCACTGTATGGAGAGAGCTACGGGAGAACCAGTTGTTTCCGTACCATGTACAGCGTGTGCAGGCACTATCAGCAGCTGATTAGTCTCCACGGGTACACTTCTTCGAATGGTTCATCCAACAATGTGTCGATCCTCATTTCAGTGCAAATGTTCTCTTTACGGATGAGGCTTCATTCCAACGTGATCAAATTGTAAATTTTCACAATCAACATGAGTGGGCTGACGAGAATCCGCACGCAATTGTGCAATCACGTCATCAACACAGATTTTCTGTGAACGTTTGGGCAGGCATTGTTGGTGATGTCTTGATTGGGCCCCATGTTCTTCCACCTACGCTCAATGGAGCACGTTATCATGATTTCATACAGAATGCCCTACCAGTGCTGCTAGAACATGTGCCTTTACAAGTACGACACAACATGTGGTTCATGCACGATGGAGCTCCTGCACGTTTCCGTCGAAGTGTTCGTACGCTTCTCAACAGCAGATTCGGTGACCGATGGATTGGTAGAGGCGGACCAATTCCATGGCTTCCATGCTCTCCTGACCTCAACCCTCTTGACTTTCATTTATGGGGGCATTTGAAAGCTCTTGTCTACGCAACCCCGGTACCAAATGTATAGACTCTTCGTGCTCGTATTGTGGACAGCTGTGATACAATACGCCATTCTCCAGGGCTTCCTCAGCGCATCGGGGATTCCATGCGACGGAGGGTGGATGCATGTATCTTCGCTAACGGAGGACATTTTGAACATTTCCTGTAACAAAGTGTTTGACGTCACGCTGGTACGTTCTGTTGCTGTGTGTTTCCATTCCATGATTAATGTGATTTGAAGAGAAGTAATAAAATGAGCTCTAACATGGAAAGTAAGCGTTTCCGGACACATGTCCACATAACATATTTTCTTTTTTTGTGTGTGGGAAATGTTTCCTGAAAGTTTCGTCGTACCGTTTTGTAACACGCTGTATAAGTCATTTGAACAACTCGTCCTTCGGTCCCTCCTTATGTGCCAATAACGTAAGTTTGTAATCGAAAATACGGCTAAGAAACCATACCGTAGCATCGAAACTGGGAACATTGTCCTTTATGGTAAGTTATCGTTGATCAAAAGGTGGTGAAAGATTAAAGGGAAAATACATTTTTCTCTCTGCGAGATAGTCGAATATTGTTTGCTATCCATCCGGCCTCTTCATCTACATCTACATCTATACTCCGCGAGCCACCTTACGGTGTGTGGCGGAGGTTACTTATTGTACCACTATCTGATCCCCCCTTCCCTGTTCCATTCACGAATTGTGCGTGGGAAGAACGACTGCTTGTAAGTCTCCGTATTTGCTCTAATTTCTCGGATCTTTTCGTTGTGATCATTACGCGAGATATATGTGGGCGGTAGTAATATGTTGCCCATCTCTTCCCGGAATGTGCTCTCTCGTAATTTCGATAATAAACCTCTCCGTATTGCGTAACGCCTTTCTTGAAGTGTCCGCCACTGGAGCTTGTTCAGCATCTCCGTAACGCTCTCGCGCTGACTAAATGTCCCCATGACGAATCGCGCTGCTTTTCGCTGGATCATGTCTATCTCTTCTATTAATCCAACCTGGTAAGGGTCCCATACTGATGAGCAATACTCAAGAATCGGACGAACAAGCGTTTTGTAAGCTACTTCTTTCGTCGATGAGTCACATTTTCTTAGAATTCTTCCTATGAATCTCAACCTGGCGCCTGCTTTTCCCACTATTTGGTTTATGTGATCATTCCACTTCAGATCGCTCCGGATGGTAACTCCTAAGTATTTTACGGTCGTTACCGCTTCCAATGATTTACCACCTATGGCATAATCGTACTGAAATGGATTTCTGCCCCTATGTATGCGCATTATATTACATTTATCTACGTTTAGGGAAAGCTGCCAGCTGTCGCGCCATTCATTAATCCTCTGCAGGTCTTCCTGGAGTACGTACGAGTCTTCTGATGTTGCTACTTTCTTGTAGACAACCGTGTCATCTGCAAATAGCCTCACGGAGCTACCGATGTTGTCAACTAAGTCATTTATGTATATTGTAAACAATAAAGGTCCTATCACGCTTCCTTGCGGTACTCCCGAAATTACCTCTACATCTGCAGATTTTGAACCGTTAAGAATGACATGTTGTGTTCTTTCTTCTAGGAAATCCTGAATCCAATCACAATGTGGCAGTTGATGGGTACAAGATATGAACAAGTACGGATGTAAGTTCTTTTTCAAATATCACAAAAACGGTCTTACTTGTGATAATACCTTAAAGAAACAACCCTTCCATGTTCAAAACTATCTGAAAAAATCTCAAATTTAAAATAATGTATCGTGCGGAACGCCCAGAAATGCATCTGCCCGAGAATGTGCAAAATCAAGTTCCCCGTTAAAAAGTGGCAGCTGCGATGCTGATTGACTTCAGAACTGAGATGCCAACTACTCCGCTCAATGATCAGTCGGTGACGGTGGAATCCGGATCCTGGGTATGGTGGCGGCAATTGGACAGAGATGTTGCGCTCTGTGCAATATTTCGTACACTGATCTCCGACGAATTTAATAATAAGTTCCCCATCTCTCACTGAAATCCTAAGGATTGCTTTTCACCTCAGTGCTGATTTAGTGACTTGGTTAACTGTGTTCAGCCCAGTTGCCACGATCTCTTCGTGCTCTTGTTAATAATACGATGACATCTGACTGCGCCATTCGGAAGGCTGCGAACTTCTCGGCAGCTGGTTTGCACATAAACCTTTAGAAACCTGCATGACTGGTCCTGATTCTTCGAAGTCTTTTGGATGATGAGTGGTTGTGTTCGACATGGTGTTGGTGCAAAGAGAAGCAGCCAGTGATTAATGTATTAAAATAAGTTGAAGATTTTCTAAGTAAAAATTATGATCAGATTTGTTTACATTTTATTCAACTATCGAGTCGACGCAGTTCCATAATTATTTCAGGATGAAACTGTACTTGAGGATTCCTGGATCGCTGAAATCAACTACAAAAACTCTAGCCGAATCGGATCAAAATTTGGAAATAGCTGTTTCTCAATCTGTGATAACGGACAGCAGCTTCAATCAACGCGTTACAAATGGGAGCCTTCGGTAAACACATGGGATCCTCACCACCGGATCACTGCCCTCGAGCGGTGCCATTTACATTCCTATTTAGGGCAGTAACTGGGGCGAGAGCTCAATGAATGGCTACGAAATTGACTTCCACATCATTCCCTCCCTCGCACACCCCTCCCCCGCCCGATCCCACCTCTCGGATCACTGGCTGGTAATGAAAAGGTCATTGATAGAACAACACAGTCGCCTACAGGCATTCACTAAATGCAATGATAGCTTGGCACTCCATCCGCTACTAGCAAAATGTCAGCATAGCTACGAATGTACCGATGCCATTCATATACTTTAGAACTGTTTTGTATTAATCACCTTTTTATGACTGGCCGAGATCCAGATGTGTTACGCAATTACTTCAAAATACACTGATACAAGAAGCTATCTAATTTTCTGATCGGTGGGAGCAATAGATTTTCTGAACCGATTATGTAAAACAATATGACAAGAAGGAAATTTATAACATAAACATACCTATGAGTAATTCATTATTTTTGTTGTATCACGAGAGAAGGGTGAAATGTTTGGACTGATATTGCAGTATCGCTGATATACAAATATTTTCTCGTGCACGAAAAGTGAATTTAAACTACTTTGCTTTAGGTAATATACTTTATTTGACTGGAAAATATGAAGATTTTAAATCATTAGCAGATTCATAAAACTACTTGACTGTTGTGTGCAGATGGTTTTTTGCACTTGTACAACGCTGAGATATTTTTTGTTCAACATAGTGATACTCCCCACGGATTAAAAGCAGAAATAAAAACTTTGATCGTGCTACGAAAGCAATACAGATGTTAAAAATGCACTCATATTCAGGGAAGCTAGGTTTAAATCATGGTACTCCTTACCTGGTTTAATTTTTTTTCTTCATATTCCATTGGCAGTGTGTGACCGTTCATGAACTGACGTTAAGAAGCAACGTCATTTATTTACGATACACAGGAAATTAACTTCTAGAGACACTAATACCAGCCAGTTCTCAGCAACCAGTACCACAAAAACATGCTACCTTCCACTCCATGGTGCACCACCTAATATCTGTACTACAGAACCAACCAGATTTTGAAAATTAATTGAAAATAATTAAAGAAACAACATACTGCAATGGTTATGGTTCTTCCCTAACTGACAATATCCTGAGTAGAAAGAAGAGACAGAGGATAATACCTCTTCTGTATCCTTCTCAGAAAGCACTAGACCACACTAACTGTCAACGTCTATCTTCAGGAGTTCTGTGAACCGGGGTGTTCCAAACCTTTTTTTGATGTGTGTATTCGGTAAAGGTCTACAACTCCAAGTGAGGAATGACGATTATTTTATGTATCTGACGATCTGGAAATCGTGCTACATTATAAGAATATGCTTGGTAGTAGCGTTCAGTCCTTGCATAAGCAATAAATAAATTAATAAATACATAAATTGAAATTTCAACGGCCAAACGTCTGCATCACAGCGGCGTATATAATTTCATAAATTAATTACAGTGGAATTGGCTTACAAGGACGGGTTGTAGATATTCCATTAACGTGCGGGCAGTAACTCATGCAACGCTTAGCTTTAATCTTTGTCTGAAATCTCATTCTCATAAACATTTTGTCTCTACTCCTACATTAAAGATAAGAGCTTCCATAAAACGTGTGGCAGTTAAGTGTAAAATAGTGGTTTCTGAGTGATACAGGATATCAAGTACAATTAGCATTCAAAAACCGTCCCCGCAATTACTAAAAGATGAGTATTTACTTCGCCACACACGATACATTTTACTGAATTAAAACTTCGCCAGTGGTCTGGATTGAAACATATATACGATTTTGGTTTGACTTTCATATCTAGAAAAAGTTCTTTACAAAATCTGGCAAAAGAAGTGGAGCACTCGGAAGACATGGTAGGATTTAGATGAAACTTGGTACACATACGCACAATCATCGGGTACATTAATGAGGAGCGATGTAATTCTTTGTGACAGGTAGAACGGCCACCAGAGTGCGTTAGTATTGTTTGGTTTTAGTGTTGTTACCCGGCTTGGTGAGGTATATAAGGGGCGTGAGCAGGGTCAGATACTGAGCGATCACTGTGAAATACAGGGAAATGCTGGGTAATCGTGTGAGATAGCGTTATCAGCACCTGACATGGTTTGGGAAAAGCCTTAATATGTGTCTATTCGGTCAGCTGGTGGGATCATGCGATATCCAAATTAGTGGTGGATTTATGAGAACAGGCATACTAATTGTCAAGAGTCCAGACAACGACGTCTGATCATCACAAAGGAGGATCGCCGTTTCGTGGTCCTAGCACATCGTAGCGTCTGCACCTGCTATCCGAGAACAATTAGTGGACACCCTGCGATATTTCGTCTCATCCTGCATCATTGGTTGGAGAATAGCGTCATATGAACTAGAGACTGCAGTCCCACTTGTAATGCTTCCCAACTGTTTGAAACTCATCAAATGGTTCAAATGGCTCTGAGCACTATGGGACTTAACATCTGAGGTCATCAGTCCCCTAGAACTTAGAACTACTTAAAACTAACTAACCTAAGGACATCACACACATCCATGCCCGAGGCAGGATTCAAACCTGCGACTGTAGCGGTCGCGCGGTTCCAGACTGAAGCGCCTAGAACCGCTCGGCCACACCGACCGGCTTGTAACTCATCAGCTGGTGATTAAACTGACTCGTACCGTTCCATAAAAGGCTGCTGCTAGGTGCTCTGTTTACACGGCAAAAGAACATGTGTTGTAACAAACTCTTATTATTCCACCCGACATCCTTCTACACAACATTCGTATTACTACAACTAACAATATTCAAGTGCCCCGAATACAAACACGAAACCGAAATTGGCTGTCCTGGCTGACACTTTCGATCGTCCGCCAACACACACTTCATCGATTAATTTGAATTTCTGTACATAGATATACCGTCACACGAAAGTGACTCCAGATCTAGTTCCTGATGGAACCACACGAGAGAGGGGTAAGTTATCTGCTACCCAGCTGAAGTTTGTTCATTCATGACATCAGGACCAGCTCTACTGCGGTATTACACCAATTTCCTGTGAATCTGCGCTTACCAATGCTGCTGCGGTACGTAATACTAGTTAAGAATCACGAAACAAGTCATATTACAGTGTCTTACGTGACCCAGGAAACCACATTAATTAACATTTTCATAAATAGAAGAGTATAAAAATTATTATTAATCATAATAACACACATTCTTTCAACTGAAAACCATTCACACTTGAGTTGTACCCAATGTGCCATACAATGACGCTGTATAGTATAACAATCCAGTGGTTGGGTAAACATAACAGCCATCTACAGAACAACCTGCCACGCCAGAAGTAATATAGCTTCCGATTTAATTAATCAGGTTTTAGAGAAGAAGTTTATGACACTAACGTATTCCAAATACTTTGTCTTCAAAGAAACCTATGATATTTACTGTCGTATAAGCCAATGTGGCGTGTTTTCGGCGTCTCCTGCAACACCTCCAACCAGCAACGTAGCATCACTACGCAGGTCATAGTTGCAGCTCCACAGGCGCACCGGCCGAAGACATTCGAACTACGTCTGAACTGTAGGAAGCAAACTACACGTAAGTGCCAAAGAAACTGGTATAGGCATGCGTATTCCAATACAGAGATAAGCAAACAGGCAGAATACGGCGCTGCGGTCGGCAAAGCATATATACGAAAAGTGTCTGGCGCAATTGATAGCTCGCTTACTGCGGCTACAATCGCAGGTTATCAATATTTAAGTGAGTTTGAACTTGGTGTTATAGTCGGCGTACGAGAGATGAGACACAGTATCTCCAAGGTACCTATGAAGTGGGAATTTTCCCGTACGACCATTTCACGAGAGTACCGTGAATATCAGGGATCCGATAAAACATCAAATCTGCGACATCGCTGGGCCGGAAAAAGATCCTGAGAGAAAGGGACCAACGATGACTGAAGAGAATCGTTCAACGTGACAGAAGTCCAACCCTTCCAGATTTCAATGCTGGCCCATTAACAAGAGCCAGCGTGCGAACCATTCAATGAAACGTCACCGATATGGGCTTTTGGAGCCGAAGGCTCACTCATGTACCCCTGATTACTGTACGACACAAAACTTTATGCCTCGCCTGTGCCTGTCAACACCGACATTGGACTGTTGATGACTGGAAACATGTTGCCACGTGACTGCTACGGTCGCAGGTTCAAATCCTGCCTCGGGCATGGATGTGTGTGATGTCCTTAGGTTAGTTAGGTTTAGCAAGTTCTAAGTTCTAGGGGACTGATGACCTCAGATGTTAAGTCCCATAGTGCTTAGTGCCATTTGAACCATTTTTGAACATGTTGCCTAGTCGGACGAGCCTCATTTCAAATTGTATCGAGCGGATTACGTGTACAGGTATGGAGAGAACCTCATGAATCTATCCTGCATTTCAGCAGGGGACTGTTCAAGCTGGTGGAGGCTCTTTAATCGTGTGGGACGTGTGCAGCTGATGTGGTATGGGACCCCTGATACGTCTAGATACGACTCTGATAGGTGACATGTACGTAAGCATCCTGTCTGGTCATCTGCATCCATTCATGTCCATTGTGCATTCCGACGGACTTGGGAAATTCCAGCAGGACAATGCGACACACCACAGGTCCAGAATTGCTACAGAGTGGCTGCAGGAACACTCTTCTGAGTTTAAACACTTCCTTTGGCCACCAAGCTCCCCAGACGTGAACATTATTGAGAATATCTCGGATGCCTTGCAACGTGCTGTTCCGAAGAGATCTCCACCCCTCGTCCTCTTACGGATTTAAAGACAGCCCTTCAGGATTCATGTTGTCAATTCCCCCAGCACTACTTCGGATATGTCCGCTACCGGTAGCTGAGTGGATGCGTGTTCGGTCAGAGAGCCGGTTGGTCTCTGTAATAAAAAAAACAGATTGGAAGGATCAAACAACAAACTTGAACGGATGCCATTGTGACGTTCGCAACGACCAAACACAACGATCAACAACGAACAAAATGCAAAAAAGTGGTCAGCACGACAGAATGTCAATTGTAAGGGCCCTGGTTCGATTCCCGGCTGGGTCGGGGTCGGAGATTATTCTCCGCTCAGAGACTGGGTGTTGTGTTGTCCTAAGCGTCATCATTTCATCCCCATCGACGCGCAAGTCGCCGAATGGGAATGGCGTCAGATCGAAAGACTTGCACCCGGCGAACGGCCTACCGGACGGGAGGCCCCAGTCACATGACATTTAGGGGAAGGCGGGACAAGATGGAGAAGCTAACTTTAAACCCTTACAAAAGGGACAAAAATAAACAAATTCCCGTAGGTTTGATTATCATTTGTTTATTTAACCACTGAATTACAATAGCATGCAAAGAAACCTGCAAACTTGTTACATTTAGTTACAAATATCTCGATTTGAAAAAGAAACTACCAATTCCACGTCTTGCCCCATATGCGGGGTAAGATGGGGAACTAGCATGAATTGATCTCTAAAGCTTAAATAAGGACTGGAATAACGAAATCATGTGACGATAAGGTTTCCAAACATGGTTCTGCGAATTGTAGAATCAGGTATTACGTTTTATTTAGGCCTCTTGCTTTCACATAGTACACAAGTGTGGACAGCCTCGTCATCATCACTTTCTGTCCCTGCACAAGTGTCGTGGGCACCCCGACGCTGAAACACATATTTCTGTGGCACGTTGAACTGTCGAGCAGCCCTGAAAGAACAAATGGTTCAAATGGCTCTGAGCACTATGGGACTTAACAGCTATGGTCATCAGTCCCCTAGAAAATAGAACTACTTAAACCTAACTAACCTAAGGACAGCACACAACACCCAGTCATCACGAGGCAGAGAAAATCCCTGACCCCGCCGGGAATCGAACCCGGGAACCCGGGCGTGGGAAGCGAGAACGCTACCGCACGACCACGAGCTGCGGACATTGAAAGAACACATATGACCTTCCATAACAGCATTTACAGCACCTTCTATTGACTCCAATGACCAATCTTGCCTAGACGTTTGTCGCCGATACTTGCGAACCATCTGAAATAAAACACGTGGAACGTACTATTGAGACAGATCATTCCTGGTAATCTATATTATACAGTAAATACCATGTTTCCAATTGTCAGTCGTCAAAGCATGGCAAGAATACTGACTTTGCACGTTTTGTGTATTTTTATTCATCATATAGCCTAAGGCATACTTTGTAATTAATTAGGAAACTTTGGAATAACGAATACCATTACATTTACAATTGTATTAAACGTATAATGTACGTGTTCAAAACACGCAGCGAGGTAAACACATGAGACGATAAGAACGTAATGGTTGGACAAATAGTATGGACAATGCGGGGAAGCTCCCCATCTTGCCGCACCCCGTCTTGCCCCCTACCATTCTGTCAGGTTATATTACGCGTACATGAACACTATGTAGTGAACATTGACTACTGACACAGCACTTTACTGTTAATAAGACGTGCTATTCAGTGCTATATATACCGTCTGGACAAATGTTCATGAAACACATGTTTTACGACCTCGAAAGGTGTAAAACATTGCAAATCAGTATAACAATTGTACGTACCTTGCAAAGCTCACAGAAAGCGCCGCGAAACTAAGGTTCAGCGATGTCAACACACTGGGACCTGTGTATTGATGATGTTGACGTAGCTATCCACAGATGGCAGCACTCTAACTGTAGCTTAGAGCCCTTCCCCGTCTTACCCCACCTCCCCGTCTTGCCCCGCCTTCCCCTACATTTACTTCGGATATTATTCGAGTCCACGCCACGTCGTGTTGCGGCACTCCTGCTTGCTCGCGGGGGCCATACACGATATTAGGCAGTTGTACCAGTTTCTTTGGCTCTTCAGTGAGGTTCAGAAGGCACTCGCAAGTACAGTAGAGGCCGCTACATCTACGGACCTTTTGCTGCATCCGTTCCGCCATGTTCCTCAGGCAGCTCTAGCCCACATCGCTACACCAATAGCTATTTGGTAGTTACCCGTCACGCGGGTATAGCAGTCGAGTAGCAGACAGTTCCGTTTCTGACAGCAGAATTAGAAGATGACTCCGGGACTCGACGTCGCCCTTGCTACTAGAGACTACCGTGCATCGCGACCAGCTGCGCCGGCCGTGGACTGTGATGTTGGAACTCCTTTTACTGATCATGAGACGGGACTTTAATTATCTGTCTACGTTTGATGTATAAGGAGATAGTTGGTTTCGTTCGCAAAATAACTTTCCAGAAGACAGTCTCACGCAGATATTTACTTGTTTTCTAAGAACTGTAAGTTTTCAAAGGAGTCATGTTTTTATTTTGAAGGAGAACTTTTCGTATTTGTTAAATGTCAATAAACTGTTTTTTGATTGTAATCAACTGACTACTGTGAAAGTGCCCCGAGCAGGGACACGTCACAATGATTTGGTTTATTTAATTTGTTAAACCAAATTTATAAGGTATGAGTTGATGACAGGTTTTGGTTTAGCTGTAGCTACATGTCTAGCACGCAAGTAACTGTCGGTGATAGAGGTGGGAGTACCATGAGCGTGCTGAGACATGTGGAAGTCAATTACCGTGAGAAGAGCAACCAGCTATCAGACATGAAGTATGGGAAGAGCCCCACTTGCAGCCATTGAGTTAATATTTTATTCTTACGAATTGTGAACTAAAATAATTGTGGACAGTCATGAGAGCCTAAGCGAAAAACGAAATACTGAATGACTACTATTCTGGTTATGGTACATGCAATAAAACTGCTATTGAGTTAACTGTTGTGATCGATGTGGTAACATGAGATCAGCCGAAGGATTGATTAGAGAATGTTATTTTGCAGATTTCAAATAGTCGTTGTTAAGACAGAGCCTAGGTTACTTTACTATGTTAAACTGTAGAACGATCATTATATTTTCACCACAATAACTGATTTTGTGTTTACGTCTGCGATAGCCGGCCGAAGTGGCCGTGCGGTTAAAGGCGCTGCAGTCTGGAACCTCAAGACCGCTACGGTCGCAGGTTCGAATCCTGCCTCGGGCATGGATGTGTGTGATGTCCTTAGGTTAGTTAGGTTTAACTAGTTCTAAGTTCTAGGGGACTAATGACCTCAGCAGTTGAGTCCCATAGTGCTCAGAGCCATTTTTGAACGTCTGCGATATTTTGATATGATTCTATTGCATTCTCCATTCTTTTCGTGAATCAAAGAATGACTACAAGCGCTCCATCCATGCTCAATCGATTGCTTCAAAAAGAAGGCTCGTTATTCGTAACTACCTAAATAATGATAATAGAGATAACGATCTTACGTAAGACAATTTCGGCTACTAGACTACATAAAATTGCTTGAAACTATGAGCTCTGTTAACTTTCTCAGCTTTATTGGCGTGATTAAAGTTATCATGTTTGTTTTCTCTTTCAGAAATTATTCTTAGCATTTCGAAGATATTATTCTGGATATCAGAACCACCTCTTCTTAATCGCAATGACATAGGTTTTGTGAGGGATCGCACACGACTGACATAACATCATTTCTCAACAGTTTATTTGAATATCTAGATGTATATTTGCAAAGCGATAAGAAATGGTACGAGCGTGTAAGGATGGAAGTAAGGCTGACGAATGCTCGAATTTGGTTTAGTGGGAGAATTTCAGGAAGGAAGAGCTCATCTACAAAGGAGACGGAATATACAACTCTAGCCCGATTCATTCTTCAGAACCACTCGAGTATGTGGGATTCCATCCTCACCACGTCGGGTTAAAGGAAGACATCAACGCAATTCAAAGGCGTGCTGCTGGATTTGTTACCGGTAGGTTCGACCAGTAAGCAATGATTACGGAGATGCTTCGTGAACTCGAATAGGAACCCGTGAGGAGAAGGAGACTTTCTTTTCGCGAGGTACTATTGAGGAATTATAGAGAGCCGGAATTTGAGGCCGGCTGCAGAACCATTATATGCCGTCAACGTGGATTTCGTGCAAGGCACATGAAAATAAGATAAAAACAATTCGTGTTCGTACGGAGGCATATAGACGGTCGTTTTTCCCTCCCTCCATCGCTAGCAGAGGTACAAGGTACCCTCCGCGATGCGCCGAACGCTGGCTTGTGAAGTATATTTGTAGAATCTAGATGTAAATGTAGAACCTTCTTTTCGATACTGAATTTCACACACACTGCAAAAGCTCTAAGTATCTCGATCTGGAATTTGTTTATCGAAAACACTACACTGTAATTCTCGATTAATCAAAACGCCATAGATATGCATCGGTAAATTACGAGAAAATTTGCCCAACGAGTTACTGAATTGATCAGTTTGTGAAGCCCATTTTCTCCAATAAGTCACCCAATCTTTTCTGAAACTGTGATATGCTGCTTGTTTGTACATGTACATCACATCTACCGATTCCCATCCCACTGCGATAACTCCTTCGTGGTGCACCGTTTTATGTTGTTCTTCCTTCTTTTCAGTTACATCATATTCCGCAAGCACCTAATGGTATGTAGCGGAGAGTATTTTCGGTACCACTTTCTGATCCCTCCAACCCTGTTCCACTCGCGAACAGTGCGTGGGAAGAATGATTGTATTGGCTCTAATTTCTCGAATTCTTTCCTCGTGGTCAACACGTGAGATGTATGTGGGGAGAAGTAATATGTTGTCTGACTCCTCATGAAAAGTGCTGTCTGAAATTTCAATAGTAAATCTCTGCGTGATGCACAACGCCTCTCTTGTAACGTCTGCCAGTGAAGTTTGCTTATTATCTCCGCAACTCTGTCTCTCTCTCTCGCCAGCTAAACGATCCCGTGTAGAAACGCGCCGCTCTTCGTTGAATCTTCTCTCTCTCCTCTATCAGTCCTACCTGATAGGGATCCCCGATAGATGAACAATACTCAAGAATCGGGTGAACAAGCGCCTTATAAGCCTAAGATTCTTCCGATGAATCTGACTCTGGTGCCTGCTTTTCCCACTATCTGTTTTATATGGTCGTTGCACTTAAGGTCGCCCTGGATACTTACGCCTAGATATTTTACGGCAGACGCAGTCTCCAGCTGTTTGTCATCAATAGTGTAGTTGTACAGTAATAGATTTCTTTTCCTATGTTTGAGTAATACGTTACCTTTATTTACGTTCAGGGTCAACTGCCAGAGTCTGCACCATTCATCAATTCTCTGCAGGTCGTTTTGCAAATTCTTACTATCTTCTGGCGTTGCTACTTTAGTATAAAGAACTGTATCATCTGCGAATAGCCTTAAAGAGCATCCGACGCTTTCTACTAGATCACTCTGTTTGCGGAATACATGTTGATTTTAATAGAGGAGCTGTTCATTTTCCAAGAACGTCATAATTCTTGAGCATAAAACATGTTCCATAATTCTACGACATATTGACGTCAACGATATAGGTCTGTAACTGTATGGATGGGTCTTACGACCTTTCTTAGAGACGAGAATCACCTGCGCTTTTTTCCAGTCGTTAGGGACCTTTCGTTGCTCAAGCCATCAACGATAAATTACTGCTAGAAGGGGAGCAAGTTCTTTTGCATAATCTTTATAGAATCTTATAGGTATCTCATCTGGTCCTGAATCCTTCCCACTGCTAAGCGACTGTAGCTGCTTTTCAGTTCCGCGATCTCTTATCTCAATATCTCCCCTTTCGACGTTCGCACGACGATTGAAAGGAGGAACAGTGTTACGATCTTCAGCGGTGAAAGAACTTCGGAAGACCGAATTCAGTATTTCGGCCCTCTCTCTGTTATTTTTCGTTTCGGTGCCGGTGTGGTCGCTGAGAGACGGAATAGACGATTTTATTTGTGTGTGTTAGAAACGGAACTATAACGCGAAATGAAATTTCCTATCTTTTACTAAACCATCCACTGCTATCCGTAATTTCATCAGTGAGACATTTGTTCTATAATTTCAGTTGTCACCTCGTTTCTGCGGATATGTGTGCTGACAAAGCTATTATCTACCGAAACAAATTTCTTCGCTTTCCATCAGCTGAAGAAAATGCTTATTAATAAGCATTTCTTAATCAGGATTATTTGCACGTATAACTTATTTATGTCGACATACCTTCAGTTAGTTAGCTCTTCAAAGCTGTTAGCAGTAGCAGAAAGTTTCCAAGAAATCTACAAACACGTTTCTCCATCTGACCTAAAAGGCTTTGTGACCAGCTCATGCGTAAAGCCCTTACTTGTGGCTTCCATCACTAATAGCAGCACCTGCGCAAGAACACACTGCTGCAGAGCAGTATGTTGATTTCTGACCTGAACTATAACATTTGCGAATAAAAAGTCAGAGCGCGTTGTTCGCACAACGTAATACCTCAGTCTCAATGTTGCCCGGATTTATCGTAAATTTACTGCCAAAAGTCTTCCAAAAAGGCATCGCCCGAAATAAAAGTATCTGGAGATACAGGAAGTTGCAGTTATGGTCTACAAAATATATTTTTCAGCAACGAAATATTTAGATATGTATGTACTATCGCAAAATGTGGATTCATTTGAAATGTACTAAATGGAAAAATACGCTATGCAGTCATAGCTTGTATGCTGTCGAAAAACAAATGTTATTAAATGGAAACTATTTTCGCTCTCTGTAGCAAATATAAGTGAAAAATTGTGCATTACTTTGACCATAGTGCCTGTAGTTGCTTTACAGTGATTAAAGTTATTTAAAATCCTTGTTTGTAACTAGTAGCGAATTCGTATTTAATTTACCACTCACGTTTAGCTCTGTTTCTTTAAAAAATGTTAGTGGTCTGGAATGAATCATATTTCCCATTTTTATTTCCTTTTTACCTCTGTCGCACTTCAGTTACGAAAGATATTATTTTCGTATCTACAAAGACAATCGAAATTTTAAATACATTTCATTCCACATCACTGACGATGGTTTTCCTCACAAGGGACATCGACTGAAATTGCGTGCCTATTGAGTATCGTCTCAGCTGGGCGATTGGATTCACTATTTACTGTCAGAAATTTCAGAAGCCGTAGTAATCGACGGAATGTCATCGAGTAAAACAGAAGTGATATCTGACATTCCCGAAAGAAGCGTTAAGCGTTGTGAATTGCAAAGCAGTCATGTAGGTGTAGATGTGTATTGCCGAACACCATTAAAATCTAAGCTCTTTCTATATAAACGATTTAGGAGACAATCTGAGCAGTTCTCTTAGAATGTTTGCAGATGATGTTGTAATTTACCGTCTAGTAAACTCACCAGAAGAGTAAAAGCAATTGCAAATGATTTAGAAAATATATTTGTACAGCGCGAATAGTAGTAATTGTCACTGGATAAGGAAAAGTGCTAGGTCATTCACGTGAGTACGAAAAGGGATCCGTTAAATTTTGATTACAAGATAAATCACACAAATCTACGGGCTACCAGTTCAGCTAAATACCTAGGAATTACAGTTGCGAACATCTTACTCGTAAACTGGATCGATCACGTAGGTAATATTATGGGGAAGGCAAACCAAAGAGTGCGTTTTGTTGGTAGAACACTTTACAAGATGCACCAGGTTTGCTAGGGAGACTGCCTACAGTACGCTTTTCCTTCCTCTGATAGTGTATTGCTTTGCGGTATGGGATCTTTACCGGATAGGATAGATGGAGAACATCGCAAGAGTCCAAAGAATGGCAGTTTATTTTGTATTATCACGAAATACGAGAGAGATTTAAGCTGGCAATCATTAATACAAAGGCGTTTTACGTTGCGGCGAGATCTTTACACGACATTTCCATCACCAATTTTCTCCTATGAATGAGAAAATATTTTATTGATGAAAACCTATATAGGAACAAATGAACATCATAAAAAGTAAAAGATATCAGAGCTCGTACGGTGCTAGCCGGCCGTTGTGGCCGAGCGGTTCTAGGCGCTTCAGTCTGAAGCCGCGCGACCGCTACGGTCGCAGGTTCGAATCCTGCCTCGGGCATGGATGTGTGTGGTGTCCTTAGGTTAGTTATGTTTAAGTAGTTCTAAGTTCTAGGGGACTGATGACCTCAGATGTTAAGTCCCATAGTGCTCAGAGCCATTTGAACCATTTTCGTACGGTGTTAATTTTTCACAAGTGCTGTTTGAGAGTAGAACGGCAGAGAAGTAGTCAGAAGGTGATTCGATGAACCTTTTTTTCTCTTTATTGATTTTCGGTTTCCCCCAACCTGGGAGGGGCGGGCTGACAGCAGCTTAATACGCTGCTCTACAGCCGAGAGAAAAATTAAACAAGCAATGGTGAGAGAACAAACAATATAAGAAGGCGATAAAACGGTGACGTTGTTAATAACAGTAAAACGGCGGAAAGTTGCGGAGCTTAAAATAGAAAAAAACAGCGATGACGATGCGGATGAAGACACACAGGAGGGAGACATGCACAATTAAAAAACACAGCGACAGTCTGGTTCCTGTTCGCACGAGATAGCAACACAACTAGCGTCAGTATGGTGGCTGTTCGCAACACTGAACATTCACTTAAAACAGAACTGTAGAGGCGACACGGGGGCAGATGGTAGATGGTGGACGGGGGAGGGGGGGACTCGATGAACCCTCTACCACGCACTTAAGTGTGAATTGCAGAGCAGACATGTAGGTGTTGATGCATATTGCGATGTATATTGCCGAACACCATTAAAATCTATTGCTTAGTATCTATAGATACACAGGGTGATTATAATTAAAGTTTAAATTTCAAAATGCTGTAGAAATAACACCACTAGTCAGAATGACGTCAAATTGCAGAGGAATATTATCGGAGAAGGGGGAAAACGCACGACGTAGGAATAGTGTGAAAATTGATCAGTAGATGGTGCTGTATGTGTCAGAATACGTAAATGAAAGCACCTGCCATGAACACGACCCACTGAAGTGGGCAGAAACACGCCATGACTGTCTCAATGCAGGATCACGCTCTGCTTGTAAAGCTGTATTACTAGGATGATGACTGTGCACACGTCGCTCTGCAGAAGTTCCGGACACTGAAGAGTTTGAAAAAAGGCGTTGGTCCGATGACTGCCGTGGGTCTGGAGAAAATGATTCGGAAATTCGAAAAGACGGGTTCTTTTGATGTGTAACCTGGTAGAGGGAGGAAACGAATTGATTCGACGTCAGTGGATGCAGCGGCCACATCAAAGCAGGAGGAGAAGAGTGGTGGTGTGCAGACGTGTAGTGCATGGAGAATTGGCCGAACATTGGACATACTCCTGAGCACGGTGCGTAAAATCCTACGAAACATCCTTCTTTGTTATCCATTCAAAATTACCCGTGTGCACGAGTTGCTACCTGTTGACTTGCCAGAAGAGAGACCTTTGCTTTAGGAAAAAAAATGTTCAAATGTGTATGAAATCTTATGGGACTTAATGCGAAGGTCATCAGTCCCTAAGCTTACACACTATTTAACCTAAATTATCCTACGGACAAACACACACACCCATGCCCTAGGGACTCGAACCTCCGCCGGGACCAGCCGCACAGTCCATGACGGCAGCCCCTTAGACCGCTCGGCTAATCAAATGGTTCAAATGGCTCTGAGCACTATGGGACTCAACTGCTGTGGTCATAAGTCCCCTAGAACTTAGAACTACTTAAACCCAACTAACCTAAGGACAGCACACAACACCCAGCCATCACGAGGCAGAGAAAATCCCTGACCCCGCCGGGAATCGAACCCGGGAACCCGGGCGTGGGAAGCGAGAACGCTACCGCACGACCACGAGATGCGGGCGCTGGGCTAATCCCTCGCGGCTTTGCTTTAGGATTGCTTTCTGGCATGAAAGTGGACAATGATTGGCCATGGAAGATTTTTTGGACAGACGAAGCCCACTTCTCCGGCCGCTGTGACCGAGCGGTTTTAGGCGCTTCAGTCCGGAACCGCGCTGCTGCTAGGGTCGCAGGTAGGGAATCTTGCCTCGGGCATGGATGTGTGTGATGTCCTTAGGTCAGTTAGGTTTAAGTAGTTCTAAGTCTAGGGGACTGATGACCTCAGATGTTAAGTCCCATAGTGCTTTGAGCCATTTGAACCATTTTGAAGCTCACTTCCATTTGACAGGATATGTCAATACACAGAATTGTCGAATATGGGCAACGGAAATTCCACACGCAAATCAATCAGTACCACTTCATCCTGAAAAGGCCACTGTGTGGTGCGGGTTTACGGCACCATTCGTCATAGGGCGATATTTTTTCGAAGAGACAGGAGCTTCCCGTCCTGTTACCTGTACGTTCACTGGTAAGCGCTATGAGTGTCTTTTGCGCAACCACGTCATTCCAGCTCTCCAACAACGTGGATGTGTGGATGGGATCATTTTTATGCAAGATAGCGCACCGCCGCACATTGCAAATCCAGTTAAGCAGCTGCTGAAGCGCCATTTCGGAAATGCTAGAATTATCAGCCGCCATTTCCCAACAGCCTGGCCGTTCCGATCCCCTGATCTTAATCCGTGTGACTTATGGCTGTGGGGCTATCTGAAAGACGTTGTGTTCAGTGTTCCCATTGCAAACTTAGTTGCATTGAAGGCACGCATTGCGCCATACATTCTCAACGTGACCCCAGAAACACTTCGATCAGTTGTGGAATATGCTGTTTCCGATTTCAACATTTTGCAAAAAGCGGTGGACAGCACACTGAACATGTTTTTCGTCAGTCACTCCGAAATTAATAATCCGATTCGATTTTGATTGATGCTTTTCATGCGGTTTTTGGCCTCAGGACATTTAAAAACGGATGTGATTGATGCTTCTTATGCGATTTTTGGCCAGAGGACAATTGAAAACCGATTTTTCCCATACGATGTGATATTACCTTGCCGTGGTCGATAGGCTTACGTAACTCACAGTATCGCACCTGTACACCCATGCACACTGAGCAGTACAGTTTGTTTAACGTCAAACGCACACCTTTGGCACTGTTGTATGATTGATTCGAATTTGTTGTCGACCACTATTAAGTTATGATGCTTACAGCGCCATCTATTGCTACATTTTCTAACAATTCATTTTTCATCTGCCATAAGTTTTCCCCCTTCTCCGATAACAGTCCGTTGCAATTGGAGGTCATTCTGACTAGTGGTGTTATTTCCACAGCGGTTTGAAAGTTTGATTCAAATCACCCTGTATATACGGTGATCAGCAATAAGTAAATCTTTGCAGAAAGGAAATGCTCGAGCTGAGTTCGTGTTTGTGTGCTTTGCGCTGGGGGTTGGTTGACTGCTAGAGGGCCAGCGGACAGTTAACGGGAAGATCAAACGGCATCGGAAAGCGCTTCACTAGGCAACGAGGTTACTTCATTGCTTGCACGGAGCCTAATTCGCATTAAACTCCAGCAAACTGTTTTACCCGTAGCAATTCATGCTTTTTCCTTTAAAAACGAATCCTCCACTTTTCGTGCACTTGAAGTGACTCTATAGACGGAATTAGTTTCGCGTTTTAACGATACTGACTTCGGAAGGAGACTTAAACCAGACTCGTAAATAGAGTAAATTTTGATTGGAAGATTAAACATTGGCTGCTTTATGGGCATTTATGGGAGGAGTGTTCGACGAACTAAGAAATGTTAATTAAACTTTCTTCGAAAATGTGCAAGTATTATGGAACCTCATTGGTAAAAAGTTTTGAAAATAGTAAGGGACGTAATACCAGTACTGTGTACAGTCTACATCTTATTAGAATATGCTGTCAGCTACAAATGAAACACCGGAATTGTTGCGGCACTTATTTGTTTGCTCCTTGCTTGCTACGTAAATTAATTCTCTTACGCTACTGAGCAATGTCGCAAGCTTGGGTGCATAAACGGCCATAAAGCATCCAATGTTAGGATGCATGTTGCAAAATTTTTACATGCAGATCACATTTAAACTTAGCTTCAGTTTCACAAGTTAGGAAGTCCCATCATCCCACTTCAGGGTGATGTATAGAAGTATGCTTGAAACCTCTAAGTATATGATACACAAAGTACGGGAGCATAATTAGACTAAAACAAGTATGCATAGAGCCCTATAAACGTTCGTTCTCCTTACACACACTACGCTTGCATACAGCTAGGAGAAACCTATGTACGATAATGGGTGACGGTGATAACGCTGATACGTACGCATCGGCTCAAGACGCCAATGTCTTTATATCTTGTATTAAAAAATTGTAGGACGACTATACAGGGTGTTACAAAAAGGTACGGCCAAACTTTCAGGAAACATTCCTCACACACAAATAAAGAAAAGATGTTATGTGGACATGTGTCCGGAAACGCTTAAATTCCATGTTAGAGCTCATTTTAGTTTGTTCTTCCACATACGCTCAATGGAGCACGTTATCTTGATTTCATAAGGGATACTCTACCTGTGCTGCTAGAACATGTGCCTTTACAAGTACGACACAACATGTGGTTCATGCACGATAAAGCTCCTGCACATTTCAGTCGAAGTGTTCGTACGCTTCTCAACAGCAGATTCGGTAACCGATGGATTGGTAGAGGCGGACCAATTCCATGGCCTCCACGCTCTCCTGACTTCAACCCTCTTGACTTTCATTTATGGGGGCATTTGAAAGCTCTTGTCTACGCAACCCCGGTACCAAATGTAGAGACTCTTCGTGCTCGTATTGTGGACGGCTGTGATACAATACACCATTCTCCAGGGCTGCATCAGAGCATCAGGGATTCCATGCGACGGAGGGTGGATGCATGTATCCACGCTAACGGAGGACATTTCGAACATTTCCTGTAGCAAAGTGTTTGAAGTCACGCTGGTACGTTCTGTTGCTGTGTGTTTCGATTCCATGATTAATGTGATTTGAAGAGAAGTAATAAAATGAGCTCTAACATGGAAAGTAAGCGTTTCCGGACACATGTCCACATAACATATTTTCTTTCTTTGTGTGTGAGGAATGTTTCCTGAAAGTTTGGCCGTACCTTTTTGTAACACCCTGTAGATAAAGGGCGCAAAATTATTTAAAAAATTGTAACTACAAGGAAAAACACAAATAACTCCATAAGAAATGTGTAAGAGCGCGCGCGCTCGCGCAAACACACACACACACACACACACACACACACACACACACACACACAGAGAGAGAGAGAGAGAGAGAGAGAGAGAGAGAGAGAAACAATGATGAGTGTCAGTCACGTTGTCAGATGGAATAAAAAGTATGAGCCAGCCACTCTGTAAGACTCTAAAATGTGTAGCCGAAGAGTTTAGGTTCGAGTTAGTTCAGACACTTGACAACACTTTCAAACCTTTATCACATTCGTCCCCTCATCAGCTAAATAATAAGGCAGAATATCAGCGAAATTCGCCTCAGCTCTTTCGTTGCACTATAAACTTTACTCAGTTTAAATGTGGCGTACGCTGATTTGCACGCTACAGGCACTGCAGACGGGGGTGACGTCTCGCCGTAGATGAAGCATGTGTTAGGGGACAATGTCCAATCCGCAGGCGGGCCGGGTTCACTTCATCCCGCCTACGTGACAGGCATGAAGAACGCCTGGGTTGTATAGCTGGCCTCGCCAACCGAAGCTCGCTGCCACTCACTCCTTCCACCACAAGTGCATAAATTTCCGACGCAACACTGTGACACTTTATGCTCCGCGGAGGCCTAATTGGTGGGCTGGTCTGCTTATTCATTCCAACAAATTCCTGAACCCCATGGTACCCAGCAGAATGATACATGCCCTCCCGCACTGGGGAAGGAAGCGCATTTGATCATGTAATAGATTGACCATTTTATTTTCTAGGTACATGTGCTGCTATGATTTTAGGACACTAAGGGAATCGGCGCCTTCTCGAGTGCCTTCAAGATCGTCTGGAGCTCTGTGGTAGGTATACTATATTCACGGAAATGGTGAGTCCTGAAGCCACAGCCGGGAAACACTAGTGAGCAGCCAAGAGAATCCTCGTGTATGGAACCATCAGTGTACATAACTTTAAAACTGTGATACGTCTAAAATGTTAAATACCAGAGACAGAACTGTAAAATCTGGAGTTGAATCTTTCTTATAATTCATCATATTTAAAATAATTCTAGGTCTGCGAGCGAAGGAGGAGATATGCTCCAGCGTGGTTGTAAAGCATTAAGACCAGCCACACCACAGTATAATGGACAGTAGCCACTGATGAAGAGTTTACAGATACGTGGAGATTATAGATGAAGATGGGCTAATTAGCATGGTTCAAATGGTTCAAATGGCTCTGAGCACTATGGGACTTAACAGCTATGGTCATCAGTCCCCTAGAACTTAGAAATACTTAAACCTAACTAACCTAAGGACATCACACAACACCCAGCCATCACGAGGAAGAGAAAATCCCTGACCCCGCCGGGAATCGAACCCGGGAACCCGGGCGTGGGAAGCGAGAACGCTACCGCACGACCACGAGATGCGGGCTAAATTAGCATTTAAAACACCGGGTTCTACACTGCGTATTGCGATATCGTCCTCTCGTCTCCTAATACGAATACCTTACTTATTCAATAAATGTTTTTACAGCAATATCGGCGTTCAGCTGGTTGAAATCTGGAGCTGTCAGTTATTGTGTTGCAGATACGCTTGCCTTTGACTGTACCAAACAGGTTTCCAATGTAGAACAGTTATCCCTACTGGACGTTTTCTTTGATGTGTTTCATGTATGCCTCTTGCTTAAGCGTAAGATTAAAAATGATGTAACGCCTAATAAAAACTCTTATTTTACAATGTCTGCTCCTTCAGACACACATGTATGTAAGTCTGAAGGAACAGACGATGCTGACGATTCACAGCTGTAATAAATATTACTAAATTAAATCGCTGATTGCGTATTCTTTGACATATGCTGTATTAGGTATAGATGTACTAACCGAGAGTGACATGAAAATTCGGGACGGACTGGGACTGGAACGTGGATTTCTCGTTTATCGAGAGCGGCTGTCTTAAATATTCCAGTTATCCATACGCGCTCTCCATCTCGATCCAAATTGCCATATGCCTCACTGTCTAAAACTTCTATTGCTCGCCGCAGTATTTGGATTCTCTCAATAATACAACGTTTGTAGAGCTCTGGATCGTTGGCATGCTTGTTTGAAAGAGCAGTTGTAAAATAAGTGTTACCAGCCTAGGCAGGCAAGACGACGGTCGTAACGTTGAACACGTAGTCTCATTCTGCGTGTTGCGTCAATCCAAGTACTGTTGCGAGCAGTAGGAGATGAGACATATCGAGGTTTGGATCAGTCTGGGAAGCGTTCACGGATAGTTCAAATGGTATTTTGCCTTCGGCACGTTGGATTGCTGCTGATGGTGAGACTGTATACTTATTTAGGTTTTAAAAAAAATTAGATGTTGCGAAAATCTACCTATTTATGTTTTACGTTTACAAGGAATATTGTGTTATTTTATGAAAATGAGAAATAAGAAACTAAAAAAAAAAAATAAAATAAAATGGTTGAGGCGACCACTCGCAATAAGCAAGAAATACGGGTTCGAGACCCGGTCCAGAAAAAATTTTCGTACTGCGCTATTGTGTAGAAGATCTCTGCAGCTAATGCCAAACAATTCGCAATCCGCGAATTAATTTTCTAATAAGTATTCCAACTAATCAAACATAGTTACAAGATATCAATGAAAGCTAAATATGTGTTTATGCAGATAAACCGGAAGATACTTCAGTTATCTACAACATTAATAAAACACACATTTAATGTCATGTGTCAAAAAATGCTTCAGGAAAGTCATTTCTTATGGATGATACGTTTGTCGTCCTATAAAACATAAGATAAGTGCTGACATGTAAGATGATGGAAGTGGAGCAAGTAGTCACTTGGATGAGAAAGCGAGATTGAATCATCCGTTATTTGTTGAATCAAGCTGACTGTAATTCATCTTACATCATTCGGGCCTGCCTTTGAAATCTTAAATTGTGGATTTCAGGCAAAAATTTGATTCCTGTAGGTCCTGAACGAGTCATGTTTCTTTTCCATAACGTCACCTAATTTCTGAAATATAGTTCCACTTTCTTTATATACACAACATACTATAACCCTAAGGTTTGACACCTCGTAATATTAGTCATTTTCACGAAGCACTGAACTTTTAATACCCTAATTTTCATTCCAGTGTGATTAAAAATTCTTCTCGGTCTGTGGACCACAAGTAATTCGTCTATGTAATTAAAGGTGTCCGTAATTAAAGTTCAAGTTTCAAAACGCTGTGCAAAGACAACCACTGCTCAGAATGATGTCAGATTTGAACAGGGTATTACTGACGCAGGGGGAAATGTCATGTAACCAAAGAAAATTTAACGAAAGTTTTTTCAGTAGGAAGCACTCTATGCGTCAGTACCAGCACACCAACAAACGCGCGGCACACGGCTGTTCCTCAATTTGTGCCCGAGAATTCTAGCATCACTGTCTCCATGAAGAATCGCTCGCTACTGGTAAAGCTGTTTTACAAGATCCAGTAGCCTTGCAGAAGTTTTGGACACTCAAAGGTATCAAAAATGCAGCTAGCCCGATGCCTGCTGAGGGCCTGGAGAAAACTATTACAAAATGCGGAAAATCCTAAGAAATTTTGGTCTTATGTCAAAGCGGTAGGAGGATCAAAACAAAATGTCCAGACACTCTGTGACCAAAATGGTACTGAAACAGAGGATGACAGGCTAAAGGCCGAAATACTAAATGTCTTTTTCCAAAGCTGTTTCACAGAGGAAGACTGCACTGTAATTCCTTCTCTAGATTGTCGCACAGATGACAAAATGGTAGATATCGAAATAGACGACAGAAGGATAGAGAAACAATTAAAATCGCTCAAAAGAGGAAAGGTCGCTGGACCTGATGGGATACCAGTTCGATTTTACACAGAGTACGCGAAGGAACTTGCCTCCCTTCTTGCAGCGGTGTACCGTAGGTCTCTAGAAGAGCGTAGCGTTCCAAAGGATTGGAAAAGGGCACAGGTCATCCCCGTTTTCAAGAAGGGACGTCGAACAGATGTGCAGAACTATAGACCTATATCTCTAACGTCGATCAGTTGCAGAATTTTGGAACACGTATTATGTTCGAGTATAATGACTTTTCTGGAGACTAGAAATCTACTCTGTAGGAATCAGCATGGGTTTCGAAAAATACGGTCGTGTGAAACCCAGCTCGCGCTATTCGTCCATGAGACTCAGAGGGCCATAGACACGGGTTCGCAGGTAGATGCCGTGTTTCTTGACTTCCGCAAGGCGTTCGTTCGATACAGTTCCCCACAGTCGTTTAATGAACAAAGTAAGGGCATATGGACTATCACACCAATTGTGTGATTGGATTGAAGAGTTCCTAGATAACAGAACGCAGCATGTCATTCTCAATGGAGAGAAGTGTTCCGAAGTAAGAGTGATTTCAGGTGTGCCGCAGGGGAGTGTCATAGGACCGTTGCTATTCACAATATACATAAATGACCTTGTGGATGACATCGGAAGTTCACTGAGGCTTTTTGCAGATGATGCTATGGTGTATCGAGAGGTTGTAACAATGGAAAATTGTACTTAAATGCAGGAGGATCTGCAGCAAATTGACGCATGGTGCAGGGAATGGCAATTGAATCTCAATGTAGACAAGTGTAATGTGCTGCGAATACATAGAAAGATCCCTTATCATTTAGCTATAAAATAGAAGGTCAGCAACTGGAAGCAGTTAATTCCATAAATTATCTGGGAGTACGCATTAGGAGTGATTTAAAATGGAATGATCATACAAAGTTGATCGTCGGTAAAGCAGATGCCAGACTGAGATTCATTGGAAGAATCCTAAGGAAATGCAATTCGAAAACAAAAGAAGTAGGTTACAGTACGCTTGTTCGCCTACTGCTTGAATACTGCTCAGCAGTGTGGGATCCGTACCAGATAGGGTTGATAGAAGAGATAGAGAAGATCCAACGGAGAGCAACGCGCTTCGTTACAGGATCATTTAGTAATCGCGAAAGCGTTACGGAGATGATAAATAAACTCCAGTGGAAGACTCTGCAGGAGAGACGCTCAGTAGCTCGGTACGGGCTTTTGTTAGAGTTTCGAGAACATACCTTCACCGAAGAGTCAAGCAGTATATTGCTCCCTCCTACTGCAATCGTGATAGGCTACAATCCGACCTTTATCAAAGTCGGAAACGTGATGGTATGCATTTCTCCTCCTTACATGAAGCATCACAACATCGTTTCACCAGGCAACGCCGGTCAACTGCTGTTTGTGTATGAGAAATCGGTTGGAAACTTTCCTCATGTCAGCACGTTGTACGTGTCGCCACCTGCGCCAACCTTGCGTGAATGCTCTGAAAAGCTAATCATTTGCATATCACAGCATCTTCTTCCTGTCGGTTAAATTTCGCGTTTGTAGCACGTCATCTTCGTGGTGTAGCAATTTTAATGGCCAGTAGTGTATAATCACGGGCTTGTTTTATTGATGGGATGATGTAACAGAAATCTGCTGTGTCAACGATGGAAGAAAAACTTCCAGTATCTTGCGAGAACCTATTTAGATACCACCAGGAATCACTTTTCATAGCGAGATTTACGAATATTTTTCGTTGGCTTTCTTATTTCCACCATAGACATGTTGAAGATAAATTCAGATTAGCAGCACCACTAAGACAACGAAGCAATCATTCTTTTCCAGCATCATCAGTGAATGGGAGAGAACAAACCCCAGTTTATACTTCAATAATGAGTACCCAATCGTGTTCCCTGCAGTGTAGACGTAGGCGAACTGATTTATCGCTACACTTTCTGTGAGTACTAGCTTTCAATGCACATTACTGGTACAACGAACGGTTTAAATGCAAAGACACCGGTATCAGGTCGTAATAATTTCAAAAAATATACAGAAATTTAGGATTAGTTAATGTGAAATACATATTTAGCTTACATGTACCGTTCCGGAGGAAACCGAAGATGAAACGGTTTTGCAGATGTGTACCTCTGCACTTTAAGTTATCGTAGCTTGATCAACTCTGACAGTTGAGGTAACTGTGTTTCCAAAGTGTTGGCTGTGATTGGAGGTTAGGAAGTTGTGCGGAGTACGCGGCTGCCTGCGCCGTGTTTGCCGACTGCGTGGAGCCAGCTAGTTTGCGGAGCGAGCAAAGCTACAAAAGGAATTTTCCCAAGAGACGGGCTAACCCGTCTCTCTCCAGCCCCCTTCACTCACAGCTCAGGCGTTCAGAAAGGAAACAGAGCTCCCTGAGGAACACCTTGTGAAACGTAGAGTCTCCCTTTAAACACGTCTGTGGGCGTAAATCTTCGCTAAAGAAGAGAGATCGATGTAACGCACTTGTTATCTAGGTTAGTATGCAATGAGAAGCTGCCTTGCATATGCTACCTTCTCTTATTTGCCGGTCTAGTCCTATTCTAGCTACACATCCGAATAGGATATGTATGAAACAGCATACCAATAAAAACAAACAGTAGATTTGACGACTACACGATGACTTAACCATGAGAAAGCTTTGTTTAAGATGGGGGCAGCATTGCCTGCATACAAGAGTAAGTGAGAAATGCCAGTGGATTAAAAGTACCTGAGGAAAGGGCAGGATTCTAACGGAATAAGAAATTTTCCTTTGCAAGGCAATGATAGGTGATTTAGCATTAAGAAAACTGAAGGATTTCAATAAGGAATTACTGACACATCCCCGATATTCACCAGATTCATTACCCTCTGACTGCCAACTATTCTCACACCTACTGCAAAACCCCTCGAATTCAATGGAAAGATTAAGAGTCGTGAACCAGACTTCTGCGATTGACTCTACCTGCATAACGAAGTGTTTGATCGGTATTAGGATTAGAAATTTTCTACTTGCGGTCGTAAGTGGGTTACTCATTGACTCTTTCATGAGACACGCTGTGTCCACGGAGAACTTCGTTTCGTTTTTTGTAACAAACAAATGCTGATTAAAGGGAATTATTTGCTACTAATTGATGGTGTAGTCTCACATTGTGTAGTCTTTCGAAGAATAATTGCCCACCAGTGTGGCCGAGCGGTTCTAGGCGCTTCAGTCTGGAACCGCGCGACCACTACGGTAGCAGGTTCGAATCCTGCTTCGGGCATGGATGTGTGTGATGTCCTTAGGTTAATTAGGTTTAAGTAGTTCTAATAAGGGAACCTCCCCATCGCACCCCCCTCAGATTTAGTTATAAGTTGGCACAGTGGATAGGCCTTGAAAAACTGAACACAGATCAATCGAGAAAACAGGAAGAAGTTGTGTGGAACTATGAAAAAAGTTAGTAAAATATACAAACTGAGTAGTCCATGCGAAGATAGGCAACATCAAGGTCAATTGGAGTCAAGGAGCGCCGTGGTCCCGTGGTTAGCGAGAGTAGCTGCGGAACGAGAGGTCCTAGGTTCAAGTCTTCCCTCGAGTGAAAAGTTTAATTTTTTATTTTCAATTTATGTGACAAACTCTTATGTTTTCATCACTTTTTTGGGAGTGATTATCACATCCACAAGAAAACCTAAATCGAGCAAGGTAGAAGAATCTTTTTACCCATTCGCCAAGTGTACAAGTTAGGTGGGTCGACAACATATTCCTGTCATGTGACGCACATGCCGTCACCAGTGTCGTATAGAAAATATCAGACGTGTTTTCCTGTGGAGTAATAGGTTCACCTATGACCTTGCGATCAAATGTTTTCGGTTCCCATTGGAGAGGCACATCCTTTCGTCTACTAATCGCACGTTTTTGCGGTGCAGTCGCAAAACACAGACACTAAACTTATTACAGTGAACAGAGACGTCAATGAACGAACGGACAGATCATAACTTTGCGAAAATAAAGAAAGTGAAATTTTCTGTCGAGGGAAGACTTGAACCAAGGACCTCTCGTTCCGCAGTTACTCACGCTAACCACGGGACCACGGCGCTCCTGAGTTCACATTGTCCTTGTTGTCGCATATGTTGCGCATGGACTACTCAGTTTGTATGTTTTACTAATTTTTTTCATAGTTCCACACAACTTCTTCCTGTTTTTTCGATTGATCTGTTTTCAGTTTTTCAAGGCCTATCCACTGTGCCAACTTATAACTTAATCTGAGGGGGGTGCGATGGGGAGGTTCCCTTGTAAGTTCTAGGGGACTGATGACCTCAGATGTTAAGTCCCATAGTGCTCAGATCAATTTGAATTTTTGAAGAATAATTCGTGTAATTAGCAGCAAAATAATAAGAGTAACCCGCATTCATGGCAATGACTGGCCTATGTTGCAATATGACGGTTCTGTGAATCGTGTACAGCCGTTACTCTCAACAAATATCCTTGACTACGCATTGGGTATACGAGGTCCATACTGAAAGTTGAGAGCTATCAAATGTTAAAATTCCAGTTCTAACAACGTAACAAAAACGACTTCAGGATCGTAATCACCAGAATTTTCACTGCGTGTTTGCTATCTTTGAATTCGCAGTTAAACAGAGATAATGCGTAGCTGAAATTCACTTCAGATTTGAACGTGATTACGGAGATGTCTGCGTGAGCGCCAGCAGTGTTGGGAGGTGGGCGAAACATGTCAAAGATGGATGCACGGGTATCGAATATGTGCCTCGTAGCTGTAGCCCTAGAACTGCCTCCGCGGGACGCAACAAGGAAAGAGTCGATGAGCTTATTAGAGAAGACAGGCGTGTCCCAGTGAATGAAATCACTGCAAAACTTGCAGTAGGACACAGTGCAGAGGAAGAAATTATTCAAGCCTTAGGTTATCCACACGAGTGCTAAAAGGAACTCGTTAAACTTCGGTTACACGATAAATCAGTCTAATCTGAAAGCCGTAAATTCAACTAAATACCTAGATATTACAATTACGAACAACTTAAATTGGAAGGAACACATTGAAAATGTTGGGGGAAGGCTAACCAAAGATTGCGTTTAATTGGCAGGAGACTTAGAAAATGTAACAGTCCTACTAAGGAGACTGCCTACACTACGCTGGTCCGTCCTCTTTTAGAATACTGATACGCGGTGTGGGATCCTTACCAGATAGGACTGACGGAGTACATCGAAAAAGTTCAAAGAAATGCAGCACGTTTTGTATCATCGCGAAATATGGGAGAGTGTGTCACAGAAATGATACAGCATTAGGCTGGACATCATTAAAATAAAGGCGTTTTTCGTTGCGACGGAATCTTCTCACGAAATTCCAATCACCAACTTTATCCTCCGAATGCGAAAATATTTTTTTGACACCGACCTACATAGGGAGGAACGATCACCACGATAAAATAAGGGAAATCAGAGCTCGTACGGAAAGATAAAGGTGTTCATTCTTTCCGCGCTCTGTACGAGATTGAAATAATAGAAAATTGTGAAGGTGGTTCGATGAACCCACTGCCAGGCACTTAAATGTGATTTTCAGAGTATTCATGTAGATGTAGATATAGATGTTATCGAAAAGTTTGTGCTCGTTGCGTCCTACGTTTATTGGCCGAAGGCCACAAACTATAGAGAAGAACCACTGTCTAAAACCTCCTTCAGAGATTTCAGTATGCAGGTGGTTATTTGTTAGTGAGCATTGTGACAGACGATGAAAGTTGGTTTCACCATTGCGAGCCTGAAACAAAACGCAAAAGCCAGGACTGGCACCGCTTGGATTCGCTACTGAACAGGAAAGCAAAGACATTACCATCTGCTTGGAAAGTTATTGTAATAACTATCTTATGGGATGTACAGGGTTGCATTCTGACTGAGTTTTTTGAACCTGAAGAAACTATGAATTCAGCCCGCTATATTTAGAGGCTTCTTAAGCTGAGTTGTGCACTCTGCTCGTGTCAATGACGAGAGGATCAGGAAGATCTTCCGCGTCCTCCTTACAGTCCCGAATAGGACCTCTTCGACTACCCTTTTTTTGGTACTGTTAAGGAACAGATACGAGGCCAACGCTACAGCACGGTGGAGGAGTTCGGCAACGAGTGCGTCATTGTCTTTGGGAAGCTAGAAAGGGTTACTGTAGCAGAGGTTTTTACAAACTCGCAGGACGATGGGGAAAACATCTGCAAAGATTTGGAGACTACGGTGAAAAGTGCCAGGAAGTATGTAGATTAAGATGTACTTGCCACGTCCAAAAAATTAAGAACAATTTTTTTCCAAATTGTTGCTCATTACTTTCAGTATAGCCGTCTTAATAGTACTTTAAATATGTAACATCATCATCTTTCAGCTTATCACAAAGTGCGGTTGTGCAGCAGATAAGATATAGGCAACGCTTTCAGGAAGAGCTAGAGATAAAATCGCCTTCTGACGATCGAAACTAAATTTTACGTTGTTTATCCAAATCACCTCAGACCTCTGCCAGAATGGATAGTTAAAGAAGTAAACGAAAGAAGATTGGAGTTCAGCCTCCCGTTAACGACGAGTTCATTAGCGACGGAGCACAAGGTATGAATGAGGAAGGGTGGTAATCTTTGTCAAATCCCTCCTTGTCCTCTGTATCTAATGACATCGTCACCACTAGGAAGATAAACTAGAAGTTGTTTCTGTCTTTTTTTTTACTAACTCATTAAACTGTAGTTTGAAAAGAAAATAACTAGTTGAAACATTGTTGCATGTGAAGCGATACGGAAATTAAAATGACTCAAGCAGTTTGTTTGCTGATACTGATTTTCGCATCAGAACGAAAGAACAACCTAGTGTTTTATGACAGCGCCGTTCTGCTACTTTATTAACGCGACACGCAAACGGTTTGCGTTACCACGGTTTTCTCATTAGTGTTTCGTCTCAAGCAGAGTGATGCTCAATTTTCAGTCATTCAGTGACAGTTTTCTCATTCGCTGATTTACGACAATAATAATCACATATAAACTGCGTTACCATACTTCTCTTAACTAATCACTGACGCATATTCCCAAAGGTTTTACAATTTCACATGCCTTTCAAGCTTTAATATATTCTTGAAAGCCTTTCACGAAGTTTTTGCGTTAGATTTTGTACATAACACCAGGTAGTTCATTAATGTATCTCTGCATTATCGTTTTAGTAGTATGTGGAGAGTATAGATATTTAGCTCTGTAGACAATGTTCAAATTTATGGTTTTCTTACAAAAAGATTTTTCTCGAAGAAAAGTAATTTAAATGTTATTTTCGTAGTCAGGTTTTCGGAAGAAATAATTTTCCCGTACGCAATATATTTTAGTCAAGAAATTCTAGTGGACGCGAGGGTACCTTTTGCACACACGCTGATACGTACATCTGATAGACATTCACTCATTTTTAATGTGAACAGAAAATGGTGAGTAAAAAAAAGACACATATAGCTTGTTGCTATTGTCCCGAAGCAGTACGACATTGGAGATGGGATATACACACATTATCTACACATTTTATTGATAATTGCTATAGTAAACGTCGTCCAATATGGCTTAACAGCGTGATGAATCGGCATCGGGAATTTAGTGTAATTTCGGCAGTGCTGAAGTTCAGAAGGAGTTACGTAGGTAGTGGGATCATAGAATTCGTAAAGCAGCATATTCGCAGAGGAAAAGGTAAAGGGAATATTTTATCCTTACCAAGTTTTCGTGAAATGGCGAAAATGATTTAGTCGTTTCAGAAAACATATAAAACGGGTCTGGATTTTGGAGTTGCTAGTTATGTGGACACTAACTGGCATTTGCGTCAATCACATTTTGTTAATGAGTTTATGCGAATGTAATAATTAATAACGATTAAAGTAGAATTACTAATGTGACGCTGAATACTGATTTTAACAGGACTATTAACACTGAATCTAAAATGCTTTTGCAAGAACAAGGGCCGCTGTAGAAGGCACCGGTTATGCTCGGTACTAAATACCCTGCCTTATCTTCTCGTAATATTGATTCTCATGGCATAAAGTGTAAATGTACAAATAGGTAGGGGATAGATTTGCCTACGGAAAGCACCTGTCGCATTCACGTCAAAGTAATGTTTGCCTGACTTTTTGTGAGAGGCAATGTGCTGTCACGTAAAGAAATAAAATGGGCTGTTAGAGTGAATGTCTACTTTGGATCTTTTATTCTGGCCTGGGAGCACATACCAGACCTTCTCTCCCGTATCGGGTTTATATACTGGATACCAGCGATCGTCGAGCTGAGAACACGGTTTCTTATACTATTGCAAAAGAGTGGACAACAGCGCCATTAGAACAATGTTGGTGTAATTAGTGCTCAGTAAGTTAAGAAGAGCAGAACTGAACTTGCAGTTTCGGCAGTTGTGTGAAAAATGTAAATACTCGCACGACATGTGTGAGAAATGAATCTGAACGGAAGAAGAATCCACCAGCTCATGCAACACGTCGTGGAGAGGCAGTAATACTACTGGCCATAATCTAGACCCGGCTGCACATTTACGGTGATGACTGCTATTTATAAGACAAGTGCAGACGGACGATTTCGAGTGACGACAACGTGTGCTGTTTCAGCGCGAGGTGCCTGGTGTAACTGCTCAGAAAGAAAATTATATCATAAGAACAAAAGCCTGTGCGAAATTCTAGTCCGAAACGATCTGCACAGAGTGCCAAGTGCTCATACAAATAGACATGTCACACATGAATGCAGCACTGGACACCGAATATGACCGAAGAAAGATGGTGATACTTTGAAGAAAACAGGCTCTTGCTGTGAATAACCAGTTTCCCTAATTATTGTTTACGAAACGTTCAATCGCTTAAAATGAAAGTTACCTACGTAAACCCAGAGACGAAAAATTATAATGTTCTGTTAAAACACAGGACTAAAAATTAGCATTTGTCCCCTTTACTCCAGCGCCCTATAAATGATTACAGCTTGGGAAAACTGATACGAACTCATTTTGTTTTCTGTTATGGTTCCATCCAGTATGTGACTTTTTTTTTTTAGCCCTAAGATACTTTGCTTGAATAACTGCACGTAGTTTCCTGTTCTTCGACAGGAACCTACACACCCTCGAGATGACGGCCGATCACGATACACTCGCGACTTCAGGCAACCCCAAAGCCAATAATCGCACGGACTGAGGTCTGGGGACCTGGGAGGCCAAGCATGACGAAAGTGGTGGATGAGCATACGATCATCACCAAACGACGCGCGCAAGAGATCTTTCACGCGTCTGCAATACTTTTTTTTGTTCTAATAAAACCCCATGTCATTTCAAACATGTGTGTCAATTTTTACCTCTCTATCTACATTATTCCGTGGTTTATTAAGTTTCCAAATTTATATTGACTTTTTTATCACCCGGTACATCGTGTACCGTTTCCTCCCTGTGCTCCACGTTTACCGCTCATGTCACTTCTGAAGCATGTGTCTGATGTCGAACGGAAGCTTTACTTCACGGTCCTCCACCTACTATTGTTGAAGATTCCGTGGACTCACGCAGAAACATGGAACGAAGGCACAACTTCTTTGCTCCCGTATCACAATGGTTAGAAGCTAATTTCGGCGCCTTAGGCATTAATTCTGCAACGAATCCTTAACGTCGGATATCTTAAAGTGTGAGGTAATCCGTTATCGTTAGGTTCGTGATTTGCTGCATAAAATTTATTTCAATTGCATGTTCCTCTTTACTGCTACAATTTTCACGAAGTTCGGTGGAATTTTTTCTACTAAGCTTATTTCTGGCAACAGATTACGTAGATTTAGAACTGAATTCATTTAATCTTAGACAACGAAGAGATAGTATTAGAAACGAATTTATTTCATAGCTTCTTTGATAACTTATATACTTGTCGCAAATTTCAGCAGAGAAAGAAATTTCCCTGCGCAAAATATTTTTCGCGAGCGAGTAACGAGACAGTGTCACTAAAGGTCAGTCCGCGTATTTATCATGGGACAGAATTATTGGTTCGCACCTGATGTAATTTATACAGATTTTTACGCCGATACAATGGCTGCTGTTTTAAATAGACGCTTTCCCTTCAATAGCTCGCAGCGACCTACACAATGGCAGCTCGAAAGAGTCGTGGCTGAATCGCGGACTCCGTTCCTCCTAGTCTTCTACTAAATTCCGATGAGATCCTGTTCTGTATGACATCGAAGAGACGTCATGATGGAATTTCTGGCATGATTAAAAAAATTAAATATCGTATTTCACGATGAGGGGATTTTAAAATCTGCATTCTGTGAGATCAAAGAAACTATTCAGATAGTGAAGGGAGACGAAAATTTAATAGTCATGGGTGACTGGAATTCGATAGTAGGAAAAGAAAGAGAAGGAAACGTAGTAGGTGAATATGGATTAGAGCTAATAAATGAAAGAGGAAGCCGCCTGGAGGAATTTTACACAGAGCATAACTTAATCTTAGCTAACACTTGCTTCAAGAATCATAAAAGGAGGTTGTATACATGGAAGAAGCCTGGAGATACTGACAGGTTTCAGATAGATTATATAATGGTAAGACAGAGATTTAGGAACCAGGTTTTAAATTGTAAGACTTTTCCAGGGACAGATGTGAAATCTGACCACAATCTGTTGGTTATGAACTGTAGATTAAAACTGAAGAAACTGCAAAAAGGTGGGAATTTAAGGAGATGAGACCTGGATAAACTGAAAGAACCAGAGGTTGTACAGAGTTTCAGGGAGAGCATAAGGGAACAATTGACAAGAATGGGGGAAAGAAATGCAGTAGAAGAAGAATGGGTAGCTTTGAGGGATGAAGTAGTGAAGGCAGCAGAGGAGCAAGTAGGTAAAAAGAAGAGGGCTAGTAGAAATCAGTGGGGGCAAGAAGAAATATTGAATTTAATTGATGAAAGGAGAAAATATAAAAATGCAGTAAATGAAGCACGCAAAAAGGAATACAAACGTCTCAAAAATGAGATCGACAGGAAGTGCAAAATGGCTAAGCAAGGATGGCTAGTGGACAAATCTAAGGATGTAGAGGCTTATCTCACGAGGGGTAAGATAGATACTGCCTACAGGAAAATTGAAGAGACCTTTGGAGAAAAGAGAGCCACTTGTATGATTATCAAGAGCTCAGATGGAAATCCAGTTCTAAGCAAAGAAGGGAAAGCAGAAAGGTGGATGGAGTATATAGAGGGTCTATGCAAGGGCGATGTACTTGAGGGCAATACTATGGAAATGGAAGAGGATGTAGATGAAGATGAAATGGGAGATATGATACTGCGTGAAGAGTTTGACAGAGCACTGAAAGACGTAAGTCGAAACAAGGCCCCAGGAGTAGACAGCATTCCATTAGAACTACTGGTGGCCTAGGGAGAGCCAGTCCTGACGAAACTCTACCATCTGGTGAGCAAAATGTATGAAACAGGCGAAATACCATCAGACTTCAAGAAGAATATAATAATTCCAATCCCAAAGAAAACAGGTGTTGACAGATGTGAAAATTACCGAACTATGAGTTTAATAAGTCACGGCTGCAAAATACTAACGCGAACTCTTTACAGACGAATGGAAAAACTGGTAGAAGCCGACCTCGGGGAAGATCAGTTTGGATTCCGTAGAAATATTGGAACACGGGAGGCAATACTGACTCTACGACTTATTTTAGAAGCTAGATTAAGAAAAGGCAAACCTACGTTTCTAGTCTTTGTAGACTTAGAGAAAGCTTTTGATAATGTCGAAGCCGGCCGAAGTGGCCGTGCGGTTAAGGCGCTGCAGTCTGGAACCGCGAGACCGCTACGGTCGCAGGTTCGAATCCTGCCTCGGGCATGGATGTGTGTGATGTCCTTAGGTTAGTTAGGTTTAATTAGTTCTAAGTTCTATGGGACTAATGACCTCAGCAGTTGAGTCCCATGGTGGTCAGAGCCATTTGAACCATTTGATAACGTCGACTGGAATAATCTCTTTCAAATTCTGAAGGTGACAGGGGTAAAATGCAGGGAACGAAAGTCTATTTACAATTTGTACAGAAACCAGATGGCTGATATAAGAGTCGAGGAGCATGAAAGGGAAGCAGTGGTTGGGAAGGGAGTGAGACAGGGTTTTATCCTATCCCCGATGTTATTCAATCTGTATATCGTGCAAGCAGTAAAGGAGACGAATGAAAACTTTGGAGTAGGAATTAAAGTCCGTGGAGAAGAAATAAAAACTTTGAGGTTCGCTGATGACATTGTAGTTCTGTCAGATACAACAAAGGACCTGGATGAGCAGCTGAACGGATTGGACAGTGTCTTGAAAGGAGGATATAAGATGAACATCAACAAAAGCAAAACGAGGATAATGGAATATAGTCGAGTTAACTCGGTTGATGCTGAGGCAATTAGATCAGGGAATGAGACACTTAAAGTAGTAAAGGAGTTTTGCTATTTGGGGAGCAAAATAACTGGTGATGGTCGAAGTAGAGGGGATATAAAATGTAGACTGGCAATGGCAAGGAAGGAGTTTCTGAAGAAGAGAAATTTCTTAACAAGAGTGTAGATTTAAGTGTCAGGAAGTCGTTTCTGTGAATATTTGTATGGAGTGTAGCCATGTGTGGGAGTGAAAGATGGACGATAAATAGTTTAGACAAGAAGAGAATAGAAGCTTTCGAAATGTGATGCTACAGAAGAATGCTGAAGATTAGATGGGTAGATTACATAACTAATGAGGAGGTATTGAACAGAATTGGGGAGAAGAGGAGTTTGTGGCACAACTTGAAGAAGGGATCGGTTGGTAGGACATATTCTGAGACTTCAAGGGATCACCAGTTTAGTATTGGAGGGCAGCGTGGAGGGTAAAAATCGTAGAGGGAGACCAAGAGATGAGTACACTAAGCAGATTTAGAAGGATGTAGGGTGCACTACGTACTGGGAGATGAAGCAGCTTGCATATTATAGAGTAGTATGGAGAGATGCATCAAACCAGTCTATGGACTGAGGACCACAACAATAACAACAACAACAACAACAATGACAAAAATTTCACTAGTTACAATAAACGTGACGTTTCCTTCCGACCTTCATCGGCTGTATATACAAAGACGAAAAAAAGTATTTCATCACTGAGGCTGACAGAACTCCTGAAGATAACGTTGGGTGTTGATATTGTATCACAGACACAATCCCCTTAACTGTTCAGAGTTGTTACTAGGCCGGCAACTGTGTCCGAGCGGTTCTAGGCACTTCAGTCTGGAACAGAGCAGCTGCTACGGTCGCAGGTTCGAATCCTGCCTCGGGCATTGAAAAAATCGGTGAACTTGTTCGACAAGATCTCCGTTTAACAATCAGAGCAGTGTCTGAGTTAACAGGAGTTGACAAGGAAAGTGTCGAACAAGTTTACCGATTTTTTCAATGTTTGCATCAGTTTTTGCTGACAATGGTCTGCTAGTGCGAGTGTCATCACTGGTGTCTTCGCGGCCATCTTTAAATCGTTTAAACCACTCAAACACTTGTGTTCGCGATAAACAATCATCACCGTACACTTGTTGTAACATTACAAACGTTTCACTTGCAGATGTTCCTAGTTTGAAACAAAATTTGATGTTAACACGCTGTTCTTTCTGTACACTCAACATTTTCCGACGCACAGACAAAACGTCAACTACTTAAAACAGACGCCACGGGCAGACTGAGTGCAGGAGGCAGATGAAACTCGAGCAGTAGGCGGAGCGAGAGTCACGTGACAGGCCACGCGACTTTCAGCCTTATTGCATTCGTTTTATTGTTTCACCAGTACTAGTCCGGTTTTTTTCTAGCCACACCTCGTATATATTGAATTTAAGTGTAAATTCTATTCGGTTCTGTGGTGCTTTGGAACTGGCTCTCAGGGTGTCATGATTAAGTTGATGTCTCTCAGAATAGAGAGAGTTTTCGTGAGCTAATTTAATTTAGTGCGGAATTGGATGAATATCTTGAAGTTCATCTCAGTCAAGCATCAGTGTTCAAAGGCATTTCTAAGACTGCGGAACGAACTACGCAATGCCATGTTGGAAGTGTACAATGACGAAGTTCGTAAAGAAATAAAACGTGCCGATTATGCTGAAACAATCACAGGTGAAAGCACAGAACCTGGTCCTTCAAATCTGTTGTACGCACAGTTCTCCCTGCAGGTTTGTCTGTCTGAAGGACACATAATCACACAAACGCTTAAAAAGGGCTTGAAATGTCTCGTACCGTGGTTGGTGATTGTGAGAGTAGCCTACTTGTTTTGGTGCAGCCGTGCTGCCTCTCGAACGCTTCCGTCTGTGTGCCCGTACACGAACACCATCTCGGCTTCCTCCCGACAAAAATATCAGACCATTCTGCTGCTTACAGTACGCTGTGTCAATCACACAGCCTGCAACACACAAAGAATACATTGTACGTGGTCAGAGGAACTTTCGTTCGTCAGCACCACCGTCCCAGCGGTGCATATCCCGACACATAGGCCCCATTTTCCTATATTTCCAGTCAGGAATCCATTCCTGTAGTTTGTCGGTTTTATTTATGTTCACCCTGTACTGCTCAGGGAAAACCCGCTGAAAGATTCTGGAACTTTGTTAATCTAAGAAGTCAGAATACTCATACTATATTAGAGAATATTCTGAAATAAAGTAAACTCTGACTGATGACTGAGCAAAGCTAACAGCTGAGAGTTACGACAGTGTAAACGTAATGAGCGGCAAGTCTAATGGGATACAGAATTTAATCAAAGAGATATACCCAAATGTAAACTACATCCAATCTTACGGGCAGTTCAACTTCATGAAGTCTACGGCATCATCTGCATATTTCTTACACATCTTTCAGGCATTTCATGCTTATTTTCAAATTCGCCATAAATCCGCGAGGAAACAATGAGCAAGCACAATACAAAACAAAGTGGAATACACAAATTGTATCCTAACGGCTGCAAGCGCAACTGTTTGCTGAAGTTAGTTGTGTCTGAAACGTCCCCTTTGAAAAATTTATACAAGACTGTGCTTAACCTGACACACAATATTTTTTAGCGCAACGCAATCTGACTTTCACAAAATCCCTACAAAAGAATGGCCCTGACTAACATTAAACTATACCTTTCACAAATCACTAAATCACTTACCTCACAATAATCTTCGTTTCTCCCACTACTGCAATACAACAAGCGCCACTACTGCCAGCTAAATAAAAGATTCAAACTATGGAAGGCACTAACTACTGATAGGGATAGTTAGCAAATGAAAGATATTAATAGAGAACAAACAATGTATTTACCTTGATATCATCATATATAAATATAGCAGTTCATGACAAATTTCAAAACTCCGCCATCTCTCTCCCCACATCCACCACTGCTGGCGGCTCACCTCCTACTGCGCAACGCTACGCGCTGTTCACAGCCAGCTGCCTAACACTACAATGGTTGAGTATTAGAACAATGCAAAGCAGCCACAGACTGCACACAGCACAGCCAGTGATTTTTTTTTATACAGAGGTGGCATTACCAATAAAAAAAACCTAAACAGCCTACTTACATAGCCCCCATGCTACCCACAAAAAAATTTTACAAATTTTTTTGGGCACTGGCCAATACATATTTGTTAAAATTTTTCATAATCGTAATTACAATAACAAAGAAATCAAATGCACACACTTATTGATACAATGTTGGTCAAAAGCTAAAGTTTTCTCACAGTCCATAAAGATAGTCCTGATCATTCATCACATTGCAGTGTTTTTCTCAAAGTCTGAGAAGTAAAAGAAAATGCACACGGAAGTAGTGGATTTCCATGCAGTCTTGAAGAAGTAGCGTTGTCCTTCCAATGGAAAGACAGTGCTGACTATTGACATGCTGACAGGTAATGGGCCACAACAGAGCAAACCCACAGCGGAGTCAGTCGAAGTTTTGAAGAGTATTGGTGGGTAGGTCATCACAGAGCAGACCCACTGTAGTCCTGGTAGAGATTACAGTATTGGTGCAGACCCACTGTAGTCCTTGTAGAGGTGGCCAGCAGCCATCTGTTGTGCAGTCTGTGGCTGCTTTGCATTGTTGTAATACTCAACCATTGTAGTGTTAGGCAGCTGGCTGTGAACAGCGCGTAGCGTTGCGCAGTTGGAGGTGAGCCGCCAGCAGTGGTGGATGTGGGGAGAGAGATGGCGGAGTTTTGAAATTTGTCATGAACTGCTATATTTATATATGATGATATCAAGGTAAATACATTGTTTGTTCTCTATTAATATCTTTCATTTGCTAACTATCCCTATCAGTAGTTAGTGCCTTCCATAGTTTGAATCTTTTATTTAGCTGGCAGTAGTGGCGCTTGCTGTATTGCAGTAGTGGGAGAAACGAAGATTATTGTGAGGTAAGTGATTTAGTGAAAGGTATAGTTTAATGTTAGTCAGGGCCATTCTTTTGTAGGGATTTTGTGAAAGTCAGATTGCGTTGCGCTAAAAAATATTGTGTGTCAGGTTAAGCACAGTCTTGTATAAATTTTTCAAAGGGGACGTTTCATGTCGTAAGCGTGATAACTAAGGCTCGAGCACTACCAGTATCTTACGCAACAATACACCAAAATATCCCGTCAAGACTGTCACGTAAAAGTGTCCGCACATACCCTATGAGCAGTAAGGTACGCGGTCGGTAAGTGTGTGCACGCGTACATTTGTGTGTACGAGAAAGATTCCGGAGTTGCTGTTACATTTTATTTCTCGTGCAGACATAAGTAAAAGACAATTAAAGCTACCACTCTCCCTCTTCCCGCCGTTGTAGTAATGCTTATTACTGTTTCCCTGTACATTTTGTTTCATACAGTTAACTATGAAATACATGAATTACTGACAAAATTTCGAAACGAGTAAGATGCTACCAAACCAAGATTTATATTCTGTTTGAACTACCAATGGAATGCATCAGTGACCGCCACTGGTGGCAACGGAGTGCTCAGACATGCCTGGGAGAGTGTATTTTCGACTAAATCCGTTAACAGTTTACGGGGTATAGAAATTAGTGACTAATACAAGAAACGCTGCAATGCACTGCTAGATGCGGATACAACTGTAGGTCAGGTAAGGCGCTCTTCCTGGGAAAGGTCACTTCCCCACAACATGAGCTGCTTGCTCTTCAATTTACAGACAAATTATAGCACCACGAGACGAAGCAAAAGCACTGGTAAATCCAGGACGAGAAGACATACTCCTCACTTACTTTTAAAGGGATTTATCACGCCATTTCCTTTCGTGGAAATATCAATGCCATAGCCTTATAATGTTAAATTTAACATACACTCCTGGAAATTGTAATAAGAACACCGTGAATTCATTGTCCCAGGAAGGGGAAACTTTATTGACACATTCCTGGGGTCAGATACATCACATGATCACACTGACAGAACCACAGGCACATAGACACAGGCAACAGAGCATGCACAATGTCGGCACTAGTACAGTGTATATCCACCTTTCGCAGCAATGCAGGCTGCTATTCTCCCATGGAGACGATCGTAGAGATGCTGGATGTAGTCCTGTGGAACGGCTTGCCATGCCATTTCCACCTGGCGCCTCAGTTGGACCAGCGTTCGTGCTGGACGTGCAGACCGCGTGAGACGACGCTTCATCCAGTCCCAAACATGCTCAATGGGGGACACATCCGGAGATCTTGCTGGCCAGGGTAGTTGACTTACACCTTCTAGAGCACGTTGGGTGGCACGGGATACATGCGGACGTGCATTGTCCTGTTGGAACAGCAAGTTCCCTTGCCGGTCTAGGAATGGTAGAACGATGGGTTCGATGACGGTTTGGATGTACCGTGCACTATTCAGTGTCCCCTCGACGATCACTAGTGGTGTACGGCCAGTGTAGGAGATCGCTCCCCACACCATGATGCCGGGTGTTGGCCCTGTGTGCCTCGGTCGTATGCAGTCCTGATTGAGGCGCTCACCTGCACGGCGCCAAACACGCATACGACCATCATTGGCACCAAGGCAGAAGCGACTCTCATCGCTGAAGACGACACGTCTCCATTCGTCCCTCCATTCACGCCTGTCGCGACACCACTGGAGGCGGGCTGCACGATGTTGGGGCGTGAGCGGAAGACGGCCTAACGGTGTGCGGGACCGTAGCCCAGCTTCATGGAGACGGTTGCGAATGGTCCTCGCCGATACCCCAGGAGCAACAGTGTCCCTAATTTGCTGGGAAGTGGCGGTGCGGTCCCCTACGGCACTGCGTAGGATCCTACGGCCTTGGCGTGCATCCGTGCGTCGCTGCGGTCCGGTCCCAGGTCGACGGGCACGTGCACCTTCCGCCGACCACTGGCGACAACATCGATGTACTGTGGAGATCTCACGCCCCACGTGTTGAGCAATTCGGCGGTACGTCCACCCGGCCTCCCGCATGCCCACTATACGCCCTCGCTCAAAGTCCGTCAACTGCACATACGGTTCACGTCCACGCTGTCGCGGCATGCTACCAGTGTTAAAGACTGCGATGGAGCTCCGTATGCCACGGCAAACTGGCTGACACTGACGGCGGCGGTGCACAAATGCTGCGCAGCTAGCGCCATTCGACGGCCAACACCGCGGTTCCTGGTGTGTCCGCTGTGCCGTGCGTGTGATCATTGCTTGTACAGCCCTCTCGCAGTGTCCGGAGCAAGTATGGTGGGTCTGACACACCGGTGTCAATGTGTTCTTTTTTCCATTTCCAGGAGTGTATTTATGTCTCGTTTTTTCTATAAGTATTCAAAATAATAAAACAAAACTTTGCCAGGATGGAGTGTCATATCTTATACATTCACTGATCTACAACCAAGTATCTAACTTTGTTAGGAATCAATATACGAAATTTTTAATTAATTTAAAAACAAATGTTCTTAGTATCAAGCTATGAAAGCTACCTCTATCATTGTAGATGCAAATAAACAAGATACCGCTGTCGATAAGAGGTAAAAATTCCAGAGCTTTTGCTTATACAGTTTCTGAGATAATTCGAAACATTTACAAAAAAAGTATTTTTTTAGAAATCACACTTGAAAGTTGAAGTAAAGGAAAACTCCCTATTGAATGAAGGGACAACCGAAAAGTCTCCAGCTTTGTAATCTTTATCTTCTTAAGGATCAACGAGATGCATTCTCTTTCTTCGTCTGAGGGAACTTGCTGCTCCTGTTGTATTTTTGACCATAATTTCTGCCTAGGAGACTCGCTGCCGGTCTAGTTCTTGTAGAATTGCTTCTGTATTATGACCAGATTTAAATTCAAATTCCTGCAGGACTTCTGTTTTGGCTCCATTTCCATCATTGGGAGTGATCACAGCCTAAGTGATCACGGCCTCACTGACCCCAATCTTCAGTGTTTTCAAGCCAACAAAAACGTTTTTGGGCACTCCAGTATACACAGACAGCATTGTTGACACACTCATTTACTCTTTCAGCTTTACGTGTGAGACATGTCTTCAAAAGATTTGGATGTGCTAGATCTCTATATACTGGCTCTATTACAGCTCCAACAACTTCAGGGATGGAGTTTCTATGAGTATATTCGGTTCCTTTTACCTCAGCTTATTACACCAGTCAACTCAACACAAATTGCGTAGTGGTTTTTCATCAATTGACGTCTTGCGGAAAAACGTTGGCGATACTGCTTTTCTCATTCCTTCCAGAATGTTTATATTCTTTCTAATGGCTTGGCCACAGTATTCACTTAGCTGATTCATTGTTTTTTTAGTCCCACGTCCTCTAATAGTCTTGCAATCTTCAAGCTTTTTGCTAGAAAAATTCTGCCTAATTTTACGCAGTCGGATAGCCATTCGTTTCTGAAGATAGCAGGCACAATCGAACTTTTGCGATGTTAGGTCATCATAAGGCTCGCTGTCACTTATTGATGTGAATGAACTGGAATTACCATCACCAATGAATTTAGCATAGCGAACCCGACGTTGTTCCTGAGACCATTGGAAGATCTTCGCAACTGAGGCACTTTCCATTCCTCCACTCATCCCTCACGTGTCATGCAGTTGTTTCTTTTCATTATTAGTACTCTCTTTTGTGTATCCACGGTAATTTTTTGACAATACTTCAACATCAAGCACCTTCCCTGTATCAATACTTACGGCAGTTGCACAAGCATTTTTAGAGTGATGGTCCCTTTTCTGACACGATCCGTCAAATACTCTGCAAATATCGTTGTTACTAAGCATTATCTTCAACTGCTTCCACTGTTGCAGATTTGGGATGAGAGTTTCATAAGAGCGCAAAAAGTTTTTCCAGCCATTGTTCCTTTATCGACGTATCTCAGCCCATAGAAACATCTGACGTTCGTCTCAAAAAATTGTTACTGCATTTTTCAGATGTCCAAGATTCTTTCTTTTTCTCACAACTCTGTCAAGAGTCTTCCAAACTAAGAATTAAACCGTTTCTTTTGAAGACATGTTCAGAAATTATTATTCCTTCAACGCAGATATTACAGCATGCTGTTTGTTTAAACATTGTTTTCAATATCCTTAAACGTACTGTTAAACTGATATCACTGAATCTGATGTCACTATACACTTCAGTACTATTCACAAGCTTCTTCCTGGAAGAACTTGGCGGTGAAGAACTTTCTTTAGTATTGCTTCCAATAACCTCATTCTCTGGATATAAACTTCCAACAGAACATGTTATTTCGAATCTGTTTCCCTCATTTCTTCTCTTCTTAATATTCCCTTTGGAGAGTCATATTAAATGGTTCAAATGGCTCTGAGCACTATGCGACAACTTCTGCGGTCATCAGTCACCTAGAACTTAGAATTACTTAAACCTAACTAACCTAAGGACATCACACACATCCATGCCCGAGGCAGGATTCGAACCTGCGACCGTAGCGGTCGCTCGGCTCCAGACTGTAGCGCCTAGAACCGCACGGCCACTCCGGCCGGCAGTCATATTAAAGAGAGAACATAGCGCAATGAGCAACAAGTTCAAATATACACAACGAAAGGTGTAACGCACCTTAGAAATCGTGGGTGACAGCATGCATTATACCACAAATAGGAAGTTATATCACAGCATGTAATGTAGCCAACCTCTACAGCAGGATGGTTACTGTAAATCAACATTAATCATTCTCTTCTAGAGCAAACAGTTCCCGAGATATCTTGCAGTTGAACAAGTGCTCATGGAACCTGTAGAAATTACTGTGCAGTAACGTGTTTCAGATTAAAAACACAGTCATCCAAAATCGAGAAAACATGCATCAAATAAAGACAAAATTCTAAATAGCAATTTTCTATAAAAAAATAAAAATGGGCATTTTATACCAACACCATCTATTTTATTCCCCCTAATGGAGCTAAGGATACCACAGGAAAACTAAATCGGGCAACCGACGGCAGATTTGAACCTAATCCTACAAAATGCGAGATTAGGGTATCAACCAGATGTATCATTTGCCTCACCACCTCTCTAAGCAACTTTACGATTTTCTTCTTGCGGTGAGTATCTTCTTGCTAGCAGCACAGCTGGGTAGCAATTAACCTTCCGACGGATTATTTTCTATCTGACTTATACAGGGCGATTGGAAAGGTTACTGATGAATCGAAGGAGCTGATAGATGTGTTTAAATACAACATCTTTGGAAGAGGAGCTGATCGCCTTGGAAGTCATTCTGAGCCAATTAAAGCTTCGGAATGTCAAAAACAACAGGGACTGTGCACCTTAACTTAAATAAAAACAAAGTCCTGAAACTTCCTGGCAGATTAAAACTGTGTGCCGGACCGAGAATCGAACTCGGGACCGAGTTCGAGTCTCGGTGCGGCACTCAGTTGTAATCTGCCAGGACGTTTCATATCAGCGCACACTTCGTTTGATGCTTATTTCGTGAGATATTTGGCCCAGTCATTATCAATTGAACACAGTCCAATCTTGCCACTTTTCATGAATGATGATGGAATGATGAGGACAACACAAACACCCAGTCCCCAGGCAGAGAAAATCCCCAACCCGGCCGGGACTCGAACCCGGGACCCCGTGTTCCAGAGGTAGCAACGCTATCCGCTTTTTTTTTTCGTTGTATTTTATCGTAGCGGATATCACGTGACATACGCTGAAGTTCGTTTTTGACCCCTTCACTCAGTTTTTTCATTACAGAGACCAGCCTGCTCTCTGACCGAACACGCTGAGCTACCGTGCCGGCAGCCACTAGACCACGATCTGCGGTCTCTGTCTCGTTTATCGGAATGTGGCGGGTTGGCAAATTGGTCTTAGCGAAGAGTGGCTAGACGACTAGGGGTGGCCATGAAAATATATCAGAGAAGACCGTTGTGGCATTTAATAATTCACACTGGTGAGTCAGTAGCATCCGTTCACAGAGCTGTGGCAGCGCATCGACTGACCACTTCAAATACGATCACTCGATTTCGGTAGCGCAACAGAACATCGAAGTCTGCGCAAAATGGAGAGTTTGAGCCTAACATGTTCGTTTTTATGATGAAGACTTACGAGATGTATTTGGCGAAAGGATGGCTTTAATAATACGATAGTAGCTATCATTAAAAATAGTTTTGTCATAGACTTATGAATGGTATTTGATCTTGTAATTTTCTAAATGAAATCACCGTATGTCTTTTCGTTAGATGTTAATTATTTGGAAGTAAAGGTTGTAGTAGGTTTACCACAGACCTGTCAGGAAGTTATGGTTTGGTATAAAATGGTCGGTCCTTTACTTCGTGTTGCGCTATCTGCACAACACACACTCGTTTTCATCAATGTGACACCTACCACAGTCAGAACTACAAACTGGAGAGTCATGCAGCGATTGTAGACTACCTATGAAAGACATTAGTAACCGCATAACGGCTGTAACAGTGCTTGCGTTGTACGTGAAACATCCCGCTGTAACAAGCACAGAAATTACTAGCACATTATTTTTCATTAAATTTCAGCCTCGGTAGTATCTCATAAGAACCGCTGAGCAAGATTTTGGAAACAGAATCTCGTCTCATCTATAAGTAACTAGCAGTTCGAGTAATTGAGTATATCCTGAACCCGTAAATGCCAGCAAACGTTTATTGGATATAACAGTAATCGTCAGTGTTTAATATAAAATTAACGGACTGTGGTAGACCCAGACTTATCGCGTAATTTATAGGAGCTACGACTAGAAAATTCTGAATTTTAAGTTAGTGAGACGATAGCACCGATTGCGTTGTAGAAGAACTTGAAGTATTAATAACAGTGATTAACGGTAGCAGCAATTACAAAAATAGACTAAATCGACGGCATTTTCGCATAGCTTCTGTAGCAGACACTTGTCAAGAACAAAGTTAGAACGTCTATATTACATTAAAAATACTACATTCTAAGCAACTGCTCGGCATTAAGTACATATTTGGGTGTCAATTACTGCGCTGCCTATGGCTGTTATATAAACATCAGCTGTTCGGAAAAAAGGAAAGAAATGAATAATGTGACAGCCAGCGTTGACAGTAGCCGTTTTTCGGTACCGCTGTCACATGCACGAGCGGGACGTTTTGAGCGGGGAGCTTGGTCCGCAGGGAGATGACACTTTCAGGCGTTCACGTAATGTGTCCCACGCAATCGATACGCTAGCCCGCTGGCTACTGGCAGTTTTCTACTTGACATGAATACTACACCGCTGTCGTTGAAACAGAACCTTCTCACCGGTGGATTTCCTTCCAGATGGAGGTGACTCTGAAGGGGAAGAAATTCACCGCGTCAATAGTGTGCGAAAAATAATCACCGTCACATTACTTAGAGTGCCAGCGTATGAAACCAAATTCTAAGAACATCTGATTCTTCCGAAACATCAGAAAGGCAAAGAAAGCTAGGCTGGTATTAAGAAAGAGCAATCAATAGAACGGAAATTATTCGTAAATATTACGTAATAACTTTGGTTCGAAGATCAGATTGGAAATATCATCAAAGATGTTCTCGCTTTATTAAATGAAGAGTCATGTTTTTAAACTAGGTCTCGATATCCTTGATGTCAAAACTAAGAGGATAATCTATTATGCATCTTCGTGTACTGCACGTTAGAAAAGATCAGATAGTGGAGAAAACAGAGGGAAAAAAAGTAGGAGAACTGATCAGTTTTAGAGTGTCCAAATTTTAATATGCTATACACTGCGTAGAAATTACTGATGAACTTGTGCTCTTGGCGCCTACGGTTAAACAGCAGACCAACTGATTGAGGAAAATAGTGACTTGGAGAGGCATCAGTGAAATTTTTAGCCTTTTTAAAGTATTTGCTGCTATCCAGATTCTTGTTCATCAGTTATGATGATTCTGAGCGAGGGAGTGAGTGATTTAATTCTGATACCAAGAATGTGCTGCAAGGAAGATTACGGCTTAGTGTACTCTCAACGACAAGGCCATGAGATACAGAACACAAACTCCGATGGACAAGGAACGATGGGCCGATTCCAGTATCCACTGAAAACCTAAAACTGCTTTCTCTTACTGCGGCTTGAAGTATTGTTGCCAAATGCGTGTCCATTTCATTACCGACTATGCCTACTCGTTCTATAAGAGTGCGTTCCATGGCTCCGTACAAAGCAAAGCTTCCTTCGACATGGCACGAGATGCCGAAATAAGTTTAATCCCTATATGCCGAGGACACTGTTGAACCACATAAATTTAAGTGCAAAACAGTTACACCTCAGTGGCCTTGTGTGACATATAACGTTTCGAATATTCCATAGTTCTACCAAGTGAGAGTGTTAATCAAATTTTAAGCAAGTTTCGAAAAGGCGACATACTACAAGAGAAATTTGTATACATATCTTCGTTGCATACGACTATATGAGATCCTTCTCGTTTTACATGGGTGCAATGCTACTTATAAATTATTTTCATATATATCGTAAGCTACCATGAATTAGCCGGCCGCTGTGGTCTCACGGTTCTAGGCGAGCAGTCCGGAACCGTGCGACTGCTACGGTCGCAGGTTCGAATCCTGCCTCGGGCATGGATGTGTGTGATGTCCTTAGGTTAGTTAGGTTTAAGTAGTTCTAAGTCTAGGCGACCAATTACCTCAGATGTTAAGTCCCATACTGCTTAGAGCCATTTGTAATTACAGGCTGCAGTTTTTACTTGTCATTGATTTGAAAAGTGCTGTTGTACCTTACAGGATGAGTTGCCATAATGAGAAAAGAATTGATCAAAAAGTAAGATCTGTTATCTGACAAGTACAGAAACATAACAATAAACTCACTTATGCAGGTACAACACTTTTCGTGCCTTCATATACGTATTGTGTTATTGCACTTTAACAGAGAATCATTTAATAAATACGTCTTTGGGAATAATAATGTGGTGTGAAGAGGCAACGTCAATAGGTTAAAGTTTCATTTGAAACAGACCACTGTTCACAACCTTGAACTATTGATAGCTTCATTGTTACAGGAACAAGACGTGCTGTAAGTGGACCTCCAATATAGGGATTATTTTAAAATTGGAATATATAAGGGGTAATAAAAATGTTTCCATTGGAAGGCCGTACCGTCTAGAATCAGTACGCCAATCAGGCATGAGGAATGACGCAATCGTCCCATGGGTACACAAGGTTGAACATACTCGTTTGGTAAAATGCTATGTCCTGCATCGTGCTGAAGTCCGCAACTGCTTGCTGCACATCCTCGTCCGACAGGAATCATGGGCCATTCAAGGTATTTTTTTAACGAGTGGGAAGAGATGAGGACTATACGGTGGGTGCTGGAGTGTCTCCCACACGAGTTGGCTAACTTCTGCGTTACATTTGCAATACTTGAACGTGCGCTATCGTGGAACATCAGCACCCCTTGTGACCATTCTAGAACATAGGTTTTCTACAGACAAGTTGCCCCATACACATTCTTTGTTCTCCAGCGGTTGAGTAAGATAAGAATAACAGTACGTTTGGACTAGAGTTGTAGAACTAACATAGGCTTCCGTAGACTGCTGTAGGTAAGGGTAGATTACCGTAGTTTTTCTAGTAGCTTTGGTCAGTAGGCGGCCGCCGTGACCGAGCGGTTCTAGGCGCTTCAGTCCGGAACCGCGTTGCTGTTACGGTATCAGGTTCGAATCCTGCCTCGGGCATGGATGTGTGAGATGTCCTTAGGTTAGTTAGGTTTACGTAGTTTTAATCTAGGGGACTGATGATCTCAGATGACAGTCCCATAGTGCTTAGAACCATTTGAACTTTGGTCAGTTATGATCGTAACCATGTTACCTGGGGGTTAGGTATGTTGCGTACCTGTCGGTTGTTAGCTCTTCCCGATCTCTTTGTTTGCGTATGCGATCAGTGTATCACTAGATCCCCCTAAAAACCGAAAACTGCGAACCGTCTAAAAACTGAGTGTGGATACACAGGGTGAACATTAATAGAACGGACAAACTGCAGGGACGGATTCCTGACTAGAAATGAAAGAAAAAATTTCCTATGAACATGTGTCCTGAAATGCATCGTTGCCACGATAGATGATGAGGACGAATGAAAGGACCTCTGACCACGTGACGCTTGTTCCTTGTGTGTTTCAGGCTGTGTGATTGACGCAGCGTACTATAAGTACCAGAATGGTCCGGTATTCATGTTGGCAAGAAGCCGAGATGGCGTTTGTGTACGGCCAAGTAGATGGAAACGGTCGAGTGGCAGCACGACTATACCACAACAAGTACCTTCACAGGCACCAAACACATCGCACAACATTTCAAGCCATTTTTGGGAGTTTGAGTGATCGTGGGTCCTTTCAGACGGACGAACGTGCACGGAGGCGGCGGACTCTGCGTACACCAGATTTGGAGGACCGGGCTCTACAGACTATTGAGACTATCCCTAGCACAAACACCAGGCAAGTGGTCTCCTAACATGGTGAACGTGAATCAATTATACATTCGCCTCAATTGGCAATGAATCCACAATCTCCAGCGCGGGTGCACATTTACGTCCGACGTCATGCAGGAATCTAGAATTAACATTGAGGAAATGGACGGGGACTATAGATAGGTGGCGCTGGATGAGATTGTTAGTCGGCCGGGGAGCGTACCGAGACAATAGGAGCATTTGCGATAAACACAGTGTCTCCGCATGAAGTTCCTATGTAACTGATATCATCAGCTCCTTCCTTTTCCTTTCCTTCTCACCTCCTCTACGTTGAGTTTACATAATATGTATCACAGCTGCAGATTTCACGTGGTGTCTCTTCCTCCCGACATTTCCAAAAGAACAGACAACATGCATTCATAGAATTATGTAATTGTTTTAGCTGCATAAAAGAGCTGAAGTTAAGCGACCAACTGTTTTTCTTTTTCATTTATAAAATATAATTTACACTGAGGCCCCAGAGGAACTGGTGTAGGCATGCGTATTCAAAATGGTTCAAATGGCTCTGAGCACTATGGGACCTAACATCTGAGGTCATCAGTCCCCTAGAACTTAGAACTACTTAAACCTAAGTAACCTAAGAACATCAGACACATCCATGCCCGAGGCAGGATTTGAACCTGCGACCGTAGCAGTCGCGCGGTTCCGGACTGAAGTGCCTAGAACCGCTCGGCCACAGCGGCCGGCAAACGTATTCAAATTCAGAGATATGTAAACAGGCAGAATGCGGCGCTGCTGTCGGCAACCCCTATATAAGATAATGAGGGTCCGGCGCAGTTGTTTAATCTGTTACTGCTGCTACACTCGCAGGTTATCAAGATTTAAGTGAGTTTGAACATGGTGTTAGAGTCGGCGCACGAGCGATGGGGCACAGAATCTCCGAGAAAGCGATGAAGTGGGGATTTTCCCGTACGACCATTTCACGAATGTACCGCGAATATCAGAGATCAGGTAAAACATCAAATCTCCGACCTTGCTGCGGCCGGAAAAAAAACCTGCAAGAACGTGAACAATGACGACAGAATCGTTCAACGTGACAGAAGTGCAACTCTTCCGCAAACTGCTGCACATTTCAGTTCTGGGCCATCAAATGTGTCGGCTTTCGGAGCCGAAGGCTCACTCGTGTACCCTTGATGACTGCACGACACAAAGCTTTACGCCTCGACTGGGCTCATCAACACCGACTTTGGACTGTTGATGACAGGAAACATGTTGCCTGGTCGAACGAGTCTCGTTTCAAATTGTATTGAGCGTATGGACCTTTTCGGATATGGAGACAACCTCATGAATCCATGGACCCTGCATGTCAGCAGGGTACTGTTCAAGCTTGTGGAGGCTCTGTAATGGTGTGGAGCGTGTGCAGTTGGAGTGACATGGGACCCCTGATACGTCTAGATACGACTCTGACAGCTGACACGTACGTAAGCATCCTGTCTGATCATCTGCTTCCATTCATGTCCATCGTGCATTCCGACGGATATTACAATTCCAGCAGGACAATGCGACACCCCACACGTCCAGAATTGCTCCCGAGTGTTGGCCACCAAACTCCCAGACATGAACATTATTGGGCATATCTGGGAAGCCTTGCACCGTGCTGTTCTGAAGAGATCTTCACCCCCGTGTGATTTTACGGATTTATGGGCAGCCCTGCAGGATTCATGGTGTCAGTTGCTTCCAGCACTGCTTCATGCCACGTCACGTTGAGGCGCTTCCGCGTGCTCGTGGGGGCCCTACACGATATTAGGCAGGTGTACCAGTTTCTTTGGCTCCTCTAAGTTTATTTTGTATGTATATAATATATACTGGTAATCCAACCATTCGCTACGTCATTTACGTACTTCACCGAAGCTACGGAACCGTAAAACTTCCTGGCAGGTTAAATCTGTGTGCCGGACCGAGACTCGAGTCTCGGTCAAGCACACAGTTTTAATCTGCCAGGAAGTTTCATATCAGCGCACACTCCGCTGCAGAGTGAAAATCTCATTCTACAGAACCGTAGTTTTGGTAGAGCGTAGGTTTAGTTTGTACGTATTTTGTAATAACGTCGCCATAGTTTACGTTTCTGTATTGAACACACGTACGTCCGAAAAACGTGAATGCTACACTAATCTCTGGCTTGTATGTGAGTGTTTACACACTCGCATCTGCGTTGCGCTACGTTGCGCATACGCTGCAGAGCCGCGTGGGGTAGCCGCGCCGTCTGGGGTGCCTTGGCACGGTTCGCGCGTCTCCCCCGCTTGGAGGTCCGAGTCCTCCCTCGGGCATGTGTGTGTATGTTGGCCTTAGCGTAAGTTTGTTTAAGTTAGATTAAGTAGTGTGTAAGCCTAGCGACTGACGACCTCAGCAGTTTGGTCCCATAGGAACGTACCACCAATTTCCAAATTTTACTCTGCAGAAGCGCCCTCAAGCGTTAACTTTTTAATCGTTCTTTATAGTTTTCTATGGGGGAAATAGAAAGTGAAATATTACATTACCACCTATGTGACACATCCTGTAATATTTTATAGAAGCACACCAGACAAAAATTTGTCATCACGAGGAGCAATGAGGCTACTGCCGTGTAATACCGCCTCTAAGTCTGTACAATAACCTCAGTTCGACGAAGCAGGGAGGCCACAAGTTCCTTGAGGTATGCCATATCCAGCTGCCGCCACTCGTTAATGATTAGGCCCCTTAAAGCTACCCAGGAATGTTGATGACGACGTTCAAAGTAGTTCAGAACATTATCTAGGGAATGTAAATTACGAGTGTCCATAGCATATACAGGGTAGAAGAAAGTGAAAGACTTGGTCTCCGAGAACGTTCAAATAATCATCCGGATTTATGTAGACGATAACGTGCATGACTAAGCTGAAATGATAGTACGGACGTACCTCTGAGCAGCATTACACCCTTCATACGCTGTGGGTTAAGCGCCTCATTGGTCCGTCGTTTGCACTTGACACTTAACACGCTTCCAGTCTGCTCCTGTCCAGTTTCTGGGTACTTTGGCCCACTAGAGAGATGTACTGTTATATTCCGCTGTCAGCAATGGCCCTCTGCGTGAAATGCATGCTACCTGGGAGCATTTAATACTGTTCTTTCCTCTTGAACGATTGATGCCTGATATATACAAACTGAATTCTGACTACAGCTTCTGCAAACATTACTGGAAATTAAAAGCGATCTGATAGATGACTGAAGTACTAATCAGTCCTGATCGCAAGGATTTATCAAAAACTAAATATCACACGTCAAAATGGTAAGCGGTTTTGATTTTACCAACAATCGTCTTCAGACCATCTTTCTCAAACGCTAAAACGTTAACAGTCTTTAGAGGGAGAAAGACATCAAAATTAAACATCTCATCCACATAATAAATAAAGACAGAGTTTTTATACCATCACGTGTTGAGCAGAGACGACGGCGGAGTATTGGTAAGTGTCGGAGGACACCATAGATAACTGCTAAAAAGCGTCAAAACGCTTCGCGTTATAAAGAGGATGGTTCAAATGGCTCTGAGCACTATGGGACTTAACATCTTAGGTCATCAGTCCCCTAGAACTTAGAACTACTTAAACCCAACTAACCTAAGGACATCAACACACGCATGCCCGAGGTAGGATTCGAACCTGCGACCGTAGCGGTCGCGTGGTTCCAGACTGTAGCGCCTAGAACCGCTCTGCCACCATGGCCGGCTATAAAGAGGATGCTCCGCACCTCACCTGCTGCATAACGTCATTGACAGACAACAGGGCTTAACATAAGATGGTAACACATGTAAAACGTAAAATATCGCTTTAGATGTAGATAAAATACAATATTAAGGATTACATAAAATAGGTAAGACGAAGTAGTTATTTTGCATAGCAAAAGTGATTACGAACATATGTAAACAACCAACATAAATGGAGGTAAGAAGACTAAACTACCATGTACGGGCGTTGTGTGGAAGTTCAATCTCATGTATTGGAGTAAAGATAATTGTAGCGACGCCAACCGTCCCCATGGAGACATAGCTTGGAACCTATCGATGATCTGCGTCAATGGCGAGGAATATCACGGGCCAGTGATATATTGGCAGAGCGAAGCCGTCCGTCATCGTGGAGACGAGGATCGATGAATGACGATCGGAATTGACTGTTAAGAAGTGTAAAACCTAAAACTCGGTAGTAAAACAGTATGAGTGGCGAAAGAATGTCGGAACACATGTCAGAATGGTAAAACTTAAAACGCTAAAAGAAAATGCACCGACAATTAATCGAAGAATAGTTCATATACAGTGACAGACGTATGACTTAATTTCATGACAGAAATGATACCATAATTACGACATTTATGCATTCAAATTAGTCATAAAAATATAAAACAGGAAAGAAATATATTAGGGGAGGATGAAAATTATAGATAATGTAAAACAAGGGAAGCAAAAGGATTGCAGCAGATCGTCAAAAAGACCACAGAAATGTTTCTCCCTAAAGTGTAACTGCTCATTCAGTAAGACAGATGGCTCTCTTTCATATTTCGATCTCTTCCAAGGCGTCTAAATAAGAGCTCTTTGGGGGCTTTGTGTAGGACTTCTAGATTCTCCTGCATAAGCCCTACTGTATACGAGATGCTGCTCGAACATATAATTCTTTATGTTTTATCTACATCTAGATTGACGTTTTATGTTTTACATGTGTTACCATCGTATGTTAAGCCCTACTGGCTCCCAGCGATGTCAAGCAGCAGGCAAGGGGCACATTTTCATCTTTATAACGCGTAGTGATTAGACGCTACTTAGCAGTTAGCAATTGCAAATATTTCGCCGTCGTCTCTACTCACCATCTGATGGTATAAAAACTTTTTATTCAATTAAGTCTGACTATCCATGGTTATTACGTAGGTGAAGTGTGTAACTTTGATACCTGTTTTCCTCTAAAGAAAATTAAAGTTTTAACGTTTCAGAGACACGGCCTGAAGATGATTTTTTTATGAATTCGAAACAGGTTACCATTTTGACGTGTGATTTTTAGTTTTAATAAATCCTTGGGATCAAGATTGATTAGTACTTTAATGAATACGGACCATTAATAAGTTTTCAAGCTAGTCACATATCCAAAAAGGTGCTCTATATGATACAGAATTTGTAAGTGCTAGATACTTTCAGACAACGATCTTATGCTGCAAGAAGCTTGAGTAGACACAAACCGCCTGTTTGGCACGCCTGCAAAGCAGCAGGAAAGCAGTTACAATAAAGTCACGTGAAACCGCCTGTAAAATTATTTTTCTCACTGTATGATACCAATATAGAAACGGAGAATATTTAAGCATCCACTCTTCCTGCGTTATTGTGTTGCCGTGAAGTGACAGCTTCGCCTCCTGCATAATTCAAACTGAAAGAAGTTGAAAGCTTTCCTTTCAAATTACTCGAAGACAGCTAAAGTTTTAACCCGATTGCAGAACTTTCTCCCGAGAAACGGTGGGTAGGTGCTCATTGCGTTTAAGCTCAGAATATTAATTTTGAAGAATATTGCCAAACTCTCAATTACGTTGCAAACATTATTACTTTCTCAAGTAATTACTTTCAAACTTTCAAAAGGCGTGTAGAAATGTTTGCGAGAGAAATATGTTCATCAGGACATGTAGCGACAAGATAAAGCGCAATGCAATGAGTGACTAAGCGGAAACAACATCGAAATTTTCAAGAACGTACACTGGTTCATTAGCTATGAGTTTTTATCGGTTAACAAGTGCTTAAAGATTACTCATACCCTTCCCCAAAATTAATGTGCGTGTTAAAGAGGAAACGGGAAACTAATCTTCTTTGGTTATCCACAGATTTGAACTATTAAATACGACGACAAAAAATGCTATGAGTGGAAAGCTATCCTTTTTATGTGCTATGGAATGGGACATGCGTTATGCAGAGAAATTTACATTGTGCGCTTATCATGTTTATTCCTATAACGTGATTTTTATAAATTACATTGCCTAGGAAAAAAGTGAAGCATCGAAAGGACATGGTCGGATGTCAATGTAACTTGGTACACGTGTACGTGCACGTGTACGGGTGTGTAAATGATTAGAGCTGCAATTCTCTGTGGCAGGTATGGCTTCCAGTACAGTGCATTAGTGTTGCTCGTTCTTACCAATGAAAGATTCTAAGTTATTTTGATTTAACACTACCCTGTTTTTGATGAAACTGCCGCTGAAATTCATGACGCTCAATCGACTCAGGACTGACAGAACCGATAGAAAATTGAAAACTGAGCGCTTTTCATCAACGTATATGAGTTCCGCAAACACATATTTTCATAAAAATCAAGGAAAGAAATTGTTTCGACTGCCGCTTGTGTGACCATTAAACCGTTAAATGTAGGGAGTAAGGCATCTGGCTCGGAAGCAGAGACCTTGGTTTAATCCCAGTTGCATTCAGCAGTTTTTATGCATATTTTTTCCACATCAGAAGTGATAGGAATGGAAGGGCCAATAAGGTAATTAAATCACTAAAACTAAACTAAACTACGCCCGAACAGGCCATGAAGGCTCCCCGGTACCGACTGGCCGCCGTGTCATCCTCAGGCCACAGGCATCACTGGATGCGGAAATGGAGGGGCATGTGGTCAGCACACAGCTCTCCCTAGGCGTATGTCAGTTTACAACACTGGAGCCGCTACTTCTCAATCAAGTAGCTCCTCAGTTTGTCTCACAAGGGCTGAGTGCACCCCGCTTGTCAACAGCGCTCGGCAGACCGGATGGTCACCCATCCAAGTGCTAGCAGAGCCCGGCAGCTCATAACTTTTGTAATCTGACGGAAAGCTGCGTTACCACTGTGGCAAGGCCACTGACCAATTAAATCAACCAGAAACAATAAAAAAGTAGACAAATAAATTTCTCATACGACTAGGATCAGTAATGAATTAAAAATTTGAGCTTCGTTGTATGAAAACAATTCTGAGTAAGATTGCAGCGAATACGAGCATTCTTGCACGGTATCCTGCAAGAGAGGAAAAACTAACCCTTGTGGTAGTGTACATAAAATAACGCATTCTTAAACAACGAAATATGCCATCACAGCGAATGGAAAATTGTTGTTCTAGCCGCTACAGTCTGGAACCGCGCGCAGGTTCGAATCCTGCCTCGAGCATGGATGTGTGTGATGTCCTTCGGTTATTTAGGTTTAAGTAGTTCTAAGTTCTAGGGGACTGATGACCACTGCCTAATGATTAATTTGATTCTCATGCTGTAGAAGAGGTCAATAGTTTAGCCAATCCGTTAAAAAATGCGCACTTCACTTGCTCCATATCCGAGAAATAGGAGAATTCCATTTAAAAATATTTCTTGAGAACATATTGATTATCAGATTTGCCCAATACAGGATTTCTTTGTTGGACAAACTAACAACGTCACGTATGATAGCAAGTTTATAACTGACGAGGGTCAATCGACAAGCACGTTGGAAGTAATACCACCAAACTGCAAGCTTGCGTGTAGGCATACGGTTTTTATTTTTTACACCGAGTTAAAAACTTTATATCGAAGCGTCAAAATTACAGTCTGCCTCTGGAAATACCACAAGAAATGCACTATAGGGCAGATGCAATATCGACTCATAGCATTATTCCATATTAGATATCATGAACGATTTTTAAGAAAATGGTATTGTATGTATGATATGCATCAAAATTAATTCCCGAAAAAAATTCTAAATGTAAACCAAGTCTCTTTCCCTCCGAATCTTTGGAAGAAACGATGCAGTTGCGCGAAGATTACATTCATTATATGTTCTCGGTGCCGCGAGTATACACTGATCAGACAAAACATTATGACCACTGCCAATCGTGACGTTGGATGCCGCCTGGTGGTGTTGCTGGCACTTGACGCCATAACAGAAGTAAGTAACCGGAGCAGACACGTACGGGGGCTCACCCTATCGAAGATATGGGCTGCGAGTTGGGAAACCCACTGAGATAAGCGACTCTGACATAGGGTAGATTATAATTACGCAGAGCCCGTGAACGAGTATCTCGAAAAAGGTGAAGCTGGACGAATGCTCTACTACTACTGTCGTGCACATCTGCAGAAAGAGGTAGAAGGGCAGCGAAACTACCATTAGCGCTAAATGATTGGACATCCACGACTCTTCACAAAACTTGGCGTTCGGAGGCTTGTCTGCTCTGTAAAGTAGGATAGATGGTGATCTGTGGCATCTCTCCCGAAAGAGCACAATGCTGGTGCATGCACAAGTGTTTCGGTACACACCGTTCATCGTACATTGTTGAACATGGAGCTCCGCAGCAGACCACTCGTACGTGTTCACCTGATCACCCAACGACATCGTCAATTATAATTGCAGAGGGATTCGACCGTCGATCAACAGAAACGTGTCGGGTCTTCTGGTGGATCACATTTTTGCTACGCTAGGTCGATTGTCATGTCCCGAACACCGTCATCGACGTGAAGAGCGACTGGAAACGTGCAGTGCGCCACGAACACAAGCTAATGGGAGCAGTATTATGCTGTAGGTGACTTTTCCTGCGTTTGCATCGAGGCCTACGAGAAAGACAGGCCGAGGCGCGTACGTCACGAAGGTAGCCCTGCGCTCGCTCGCTCAAATCAGCAGCAAACTACGTTTCTACACCTGTTAACTCGTAAATAGGCGTATCCGTAAAAACGAAAACTGAATCTTCTGCTGGAATCCACTATTACGGAATCTTACTGTTATTAGTCTTTAATGACGTGAAGTCCATGGGCCTACTTATAATTTGTTAAGGCTGTACTGGCGTACAATAAAATAAAATCATGCTAAAATGATTATCAGTTGCATAAGACACCACTTCCAGCATGTAATGAGTACTATTAAGCAGAAGAGACTAAATGCTATAAACAAGCCGTAATACCATTTATATCGAGTGTTGATCTTAAATTCAAATCAAATGGTTCAAATGGCTCTGAGCTCTATGAGACTTAACATCTGAGGTCATCAGTCCCCTAGAACTTAGAACTACATAAACCTAACTAACCTAAGGACATCACACACATCCATGCCCGAGGCAGGATTCGAACCTGTTACCGTAGCAGTCGCGTGGTTCCGGATTGAAGCGCCTAGAACCGCTCGGCCACCGTGGCAGGCCGATCTTAAATTTTGCTGTAGTACTGTTAATCAGTGAGACTTCATAATAGCAGATTCCAGTGGAAGATGCAATTCTCGTTAGTACTTACACGCCCAGCTGCGAGTTAACAGGTTTAGAAACGCATTTTGTCTGCTGAGGTGAGCGAGCGAGCGAGTTCAGGACTACCTTCGTGACGTACGCGCCGCGGCCTGTCTTTCTCGTGGGCCTCGGTTTGCATGTAACCTGTGGTAGTAATCGAAGACACGCTGACAGCTGCGGACCGCGTGCTTCCAGCAGTATAATTATCCGCATCTCGGAGCGAGAACCGTACATCGTATGGAACCCATCTGGGTCGCTATCGGACGCCATCACCGCGTACGCGAATCAGCGAATTACATGACCTGTGCATAGACATCTAATGTCACGTACCTCCACAAACCTACCAATAAACTGTCGGATCCGTGAGACACAGAATCAGTTCAAATGGCTCTGAGCACTATGGGACTCAACATCTTAGGTCATAAGTCTCCTAGAACTTAGAACTACTTAAACCTAACTAACCTAAGGACATCACACACACCAATGCCCGAGGTAGGATTCGAACCTGCGACCGTAGCAGTCCCGCGGTTCCGTACTGCAGCCCCAGAACCGCACGGCCACCGCGGCCGGCACAGAATCAGTAATGTATGTCGTTCCAAAGGCGGACAAACAAGCTATTAAGCAGGTTGTCATACTGTTTTGGCTCGTCAGTGTAAAGGCTTCTCTGTACCACTAAATTGTGGATTCAGTACACAGTTATTGATACAATAAGGAGTTCCTTGTTAATTAGAATGAAGAAATAGCATCACTTTAATGCAGTTTTAATTAGATTACCTTTACAGGTTCCTGAAACAGCTGTTAGTTAATTTTCAGTACAATAGCTAAGAAGTCACGTACAGGAGATAACTTGTGATCAGTTTTGGATCTTTTCTAGTTACAAAGTTTTGAGCTGTTGTTTGTCGAATGATTGGAAGTATAGACGAACGATAATCCAGTTTAAAATCCGACGACACCACTGCACCACAAAAGAAGACTCAATAAGTGCATTACATTAAACCCTTCAGCTCTCAATCACAGTATGAAATGAAATTTATTTCTGTTTCAGATCACAAAGTTCTTCCTTGAAATGTGTGACATGCTTTCTCAAAAGGGATCCAGTCTCGTATCACTAATGAACAACAATCGTTAAGCCGGCCAGAGTGGCCGAGCGGTTCTAGCCGCTACAGTCTGGAACCGCGCGACCGCTACGTCGCACGTTCGAATCCTGCCTCGAGCATGGATGTGTGTGATGTCCTTAGGTTAGTTAGGTTTAAGTAGTTCTAAGTTCTAGGGGACTGATGACCACAGATGTTAAGTCCCATAGTGGTCAGAGCCATTTAAACCATTTTTGAACAATCGTTTACAAATACACACCACAGAAAGGAATAAGTACAACAGAACGTTGGAGTTCAAATGCGTTCAGACTGTGTAAGTATCTCGAAGTCTAAATGTAGTAAGAAAAAAGACAGCATGGATCGATGACGAGAGGGAGACTGTAGTTACGTTATTTAACAGTTTACTATTATAATTGCGAGAGAGCAGTTTGTATATTTATTGAAATTGTTGTGCCTCTTTCAGGATATGTAATAGAGATCAAACAAGGTATTTCATGAGCCATACGAATGCTAATTTTTCTGAGCATTTTTTTCTCGTTATTACGTAGAGGTCTTTTACATCTACACTCCTGGAAATGGAAAAAAGAACACATTGACACCGGTGTGTCAGACCCACCATACTTGCTCCGGACACTGCGAGAGGGCTGTACAAGCAATGATCACACGCACGGCACAGCGGACACACCAGGACCCGCGGTGTTGGCCGTCGAATGGCGCTAGCTGCGCAGCATTTGTGCACCGCCGCCGTCAGTGTCAGCCAGTTTGCCGTGGCATACGGAGCTCCATCGCAGTCTTTAACACTGGTAGCATGCCGCGACAGCGTGGACGTGAACCGTATGTGCAGTTGACGGACTTTGAGCGAGGGCGTATAGTGGGCATGCGGGAGGCCGGGTGGACGTACCGCCGAATTGCTCAACACGTGGGGCGTGAGGTCTCCACAGTACATCGATGTTGTCGCCAGTGGTCGGCGGAAGGTGCACGTGCCCGTCGACCTGGGACCGGACCGCAGCGACGCACGGATGCACGCCAAGACCGTAGGATCCTACGCAGTGCCGTAGGGGACCGCACCGCCACTTCCCAGCAAATTAGGGACACTGTTGCTCCTGGGGTATCGGCGAGGACCATTCGCAACCGTCTCCATGAAGCTGGGCTACGGTGCCGAACACCGTTAGGCCGTCTTCCGCTCACGCCCCAACATCGTGCAGCCCGCCTCCAGTAGTGTCGCGACAGGCGTGAATGGAGGGACGAATGGAGACGTGTCGTCTTCAGCGATGAGAGTCGCTTCTGCCTTGGTGCCAATGATGGTCGTATGCGTGTTTGGCGCCGTGAAGGTGAGCGCCACAATCAGGACAGCATACGACCGAGGCACACAGGGCCAACACCCGGCATCATGGTGTGGGGAGCGATCTCCTACACTGGCCGTACACCACTGGTGATCGTCGAGGGGACACTGAATAGTGCACGGTACATCCAAACCGTCATCGAACCCATCGTTCTACCATTCCTAGACCGGCAAGGGAACTTGCTGTTCCAACAGGACAATGCACGTCCGCATGTATCCCGTGCCACCCAACGTGCTCTAGAAGGTGTAAGTCAACTACCCTGGCCAGCAAGATCTCCGGATCTGTCCCCCATTGAGCATCTTTGGGACTGGATGAAGCGTCGTCTCACGCGGTCTGCACGTCCAGCACGAACGCTGGTCCAACTGAGGCGCCAGGTGGAAATGGCATGGCAAGCCGTTCCACAGGACTACATCCAGCATCTCTACGATCGTCTCCATGGGAGAATAGCAGCCTGCATTGCTGCGAAAGGTGGATATACACTGTACTAGTGCCGACATTGTGCATGCTCTGTTGCCTATGTCTATGTGCCTGTGGTTCTGTCAGTGTGATCATGTGATGTATCTGACCCCAGGAATGTGTCAATAAAGTTTCCCCTTCCTGGGACAATGAATTCACGGTGTTCTTATTTCAATTTCAATGAGTGTATTTCCTGGTAATTACATTTCTATGTTTTGCAGCTGCACGTGATTTCTTACTGTGATGAATTCTTAGAGTTACATCCTTTTGCAATGGCAGAACCCTAGGCTTAACTTTACCAATCGTCGGAAAACATATCAATAAAGGCAACGTATTGTTTCACCAAATAAGACGCGTCATACAAGAGTCTGAAAGTCAGTCAAGAGTAAGAGCACTCATGGAGGTGACCACGAAACGTAGCCCCACTCATCTACTCTCCTGCCTGCCAGGGCCGTTCAATTACGGCCATGAATATTCATTCCACCATTGTGATTTTAACGGCCTGCCTTCGGAGCGGGCGCAACTGTTCAGCACGGATTCGCAGCCATGGCATTGGAGGTGGACTTCAGATCTGACGAAACACTCTCTTGGAGTTTTAATTCAAGAACATGTCGCACTGCAGTAGGTGACTCCTTATACTGAAAGGATTGCAAACAGTTAAGAAAAAATTATGTTCTATCATTGCAGAGTAAAAGAAGGCAACAAATGGTTTACGACTGAAAGCCGTTACCTAGACACCCTTATGGTGTCTCACACTATGTGGCAATTGTTGTACGTTGTCAAGTTAGTTCATATACTCCTATAGGTCTTTTAATATAGAAAAATCACCGAATTTGAACAGGCAGTATTAATCATGGACCTCATCAGTGAGGGTCTCCTCTGCGACTGTTTTATCCACTGAGGTGACAGAAGTCATGGGACAGCTGTATCCACATATTCAGAGGACGTTAGTATCGCCTACACAAGGTATCAATGGGTGATGCATTGGTGCATCTGTCATTCCTGCTCAAGTGAGAAGGTTTCTGAAGTGCTTATGGCCGCACGACGGGAACCGACAGACGTTGAATTCTGAATGTTACATGGTGCTAGAAGCATTAGACATTCCATTTCGGAAATCATTATGGAATTCAATATTCTGCGACCCGCAATGTTACGAGTGGGCCGAGAATGCCAGACTTCACCACGTGGAATGCAATCCCCAACAACCTTCACGCAATGACCGGAAAAAAAAAATTGGTTCAAATCGCTCTGAGCAGTATGGGACTTAACTACTGAGGTCATCAGTCCCCTAGAACTTTGAACTACTTAAACCTAACTAACCTAAGGACATCACACACATCCATGCCCAAGGCAGGATTCGAACCTGCGACCGTAGCGGTCACACGGTTCCAAACGGAAGCGCTTAGAACCGCACGGCCACACCGGCTGGCTGACCAAAAACAGCGGCGTCTGCGTAGTGTTGTCAGTGCTAACAGACAAGCACCTATCCGTTAGGACAGTGCGGCGAAATTGGGCGTTAGTGGACTATGGCAGAAGGTGAGCCTCCTCCACTCGATTCCGAGGGACGAAGGCGGGGTGATAGTGGAAGGACTCGACATCTTCGAAAAATAGCGGTCCAAAGTGTTGGAGGTAGCAACTGGCCAATAATGACGTCATATGCTACAGTCAGGCCGGAAATCGGGGAATGAACCTTCATCTCAGAGAGTCGAAAGAGGTTGCCCCACATCACAGAAGATGGACTGAAATTGTTAAAAGAACTAGCAAAGGAATCCAGCCAGCTTTTTTGCTATCCCGAAGAATGCGACGACACTGCACACACAACTGTTTATAAAAATAGAGTTCGACGTTGTAGGATGACGGTTAAAGGCGGATGGAATGTCTCCGATCTCGAGTCGCGTTGCGGCATGCTTCAGTCCAAAATAGGATCTGGACGCGGCGCGGTAAAGGAGCAGTGTGAGGCATGGAAAATTCTGCAGCGGTTAGGATACCATTTGTGTGATATTCTACATGGTCGTTAGAACTGGGGAAATGTGGCTCGTCGAAGGTCGGCATGGAGGAGTAAAGCCTCCAGTCGGCCTTAGAAACATGTCAATTGTGTTTACAAGCAAGTAGGGCAAGAGTCAATGGTCACTCGAGTATATGTCAGAGAACGGAGATGACAGGCAAGCTGGACAGTGCACAACGGGAGGTTCAAATGGGAATAGGTGTGCGTGGAACTGAAAGGAAAGTGGGTGCTTCATATTAAGCCAATTGACGTCGAGCTGATTGAGAAGGTCAGCCAAGAGGGAACCTCTCGGACAGGTTCTCGAGGAGCCCCAAAGGGGCTGGTGGCTTTAAAGTGGACAAGCAGCAAAAAGGGGTGAGGAAGTTGACCAATAAGCTGACGAAGGGATGTAGATGTTACAAAGAGAAAAGGTCAAAAGGAGGAAGGAAAATGTGAACCGCAACACCTTGCAGCCAGGTGTTCGATGAAATAGTTTGGCTATGGACGTCGTTCGGAATCAGCAGCATGACTCAATTGCTCCCCTATGAAATTGAATATCATCCTCCTGGAGGGGGGGAGGGGGCGGGAAAGGTCGGGGAAGGGGGGGGGGCGAGAAGGTTACAGTGGACTGGAAGGAAATGCGACAGGTGAAAGTGGTTGCGAGGACGCTATTTCATTTCTTAGAGGCAGAGAACAACCAGACCCTGCGAATCCAAGAGCAGCTGTATTTCCTCCTTGTTGGATGTAATGCCACGAATGCAAAAAATGGTTCAAATGGCTCTGAGCACTATGGGACTCAACTGCTGTGGTTATCAGTCCCCTAGAACTTAGAACTACTTAAACCTAACTAACCTAAGGACATCACACACATCCATGCCCGAGGCAGGATTCGAACCTGCGACCGTAGCAGTCCCACGGTTCCGGACTGCGCGCCCAGAACCGCGAGACCACCGCGGCCGGCACCACGAATGCAGAAGAGTGATAAGTGGGAGTGGGGAGGAGGGAACAAATGACGGTCAGTCACGTCGTCGGCTGCCAAGTGTCAGCCTTCAAAAGGCTCACAGGTACAGGGCGCTGAGGCTGGAGGAATCTGTTCCCTGAAATATACAGAGGCGTCAGCACTCTCCCTGGGTCGGCCTGCGGACTTCGGGGCAGAAAAACGGTAGGCGGTGCGCACCGGCGAGGAGGAGGTCGGCCGTGTGAGAGTAACTATCGGCGACATCGTTCAAGAGGATCTCCGAGCCGGGGAAGAAGACCGTTTACCTTCGTTCGATTTCTTAGATTCTTTACGGTTGGCAGACGAAGACTCAGATGTTTGCTGGCTGGAGCGGCGTAAAACGTTTTCGCGGGAGAGTTCCTTTGGCCCTTTCCGTCCTGCCGGTTGTGTAGCAGGTGATTTCGCCGCCGGGGTCGAAGATTTGGTGCCTTGTTGCGCAGCTGTAGGAGAACGAGGCGGGAGTGCTACCGTGATACTGGGCGATTTCACAACTGCAGTACTGGTTTGGAGGTCGCAGGCCTGCGTGCCCATGTCGTTCGTGGAGCGAGGTGTAGAGAGAAGTACGTGACAGTAAATTGCAGTGCTTTCGACTAGCCAACAACTTGCGAGCGGCAGGGTCACCTGGATCTCCTGGCCGTCCCGCTCATTGAAATACACAGGACACTTACGGGATGAGGAGGCTTGGGCGTCATTACAGTTGATACAGCGGAGAGAAGGAGGTGGCCAATCGCCCCCCATGAGGATCTCTAGCACGAGCAGCACATTTGGCCGTGTTTTGGCGGGACACGCGGGTGTGGTTATAACGTTGACACTGGTAGCAACGCACCAGGTTTGGAATGTACGGTCATTACATGATGACATCACAGCCTAACTTAATCTTAGATGGAAGCCTTAGTAGATCAAATGTGAGAGAAACAGTGCGTCTGGGCTCTAAGTTTGCATCAAACTTTCTCATTATACGACTGACTGCAGAGACGCCCAGATCAGAGAGGTAATGTTGGATTTCCCCCTCAGCCAGATCATTAAGCAGCCGAGTATAAAAAACTCTACGCGAAGAATTCAGCATACAATTGGCCTAGACACCAACAGGACAGCCATGGAGGGGAGAAGCTGTAAGCAGTTGTGGGGCTTGAAAGCCACTACTGGCCTCCAGAAGCAACGTCCCATAACGTAAGCGAGAATAGGATTTCAGTGGGCCTGCAGTTGCAGCAACATCTTTCTGAATAATAAACTGATTAGCGGTAGCGAAAGACTGACCTAGTTTTATTTCATGCTACTTTATCCAGAATAACTTTCTTTTCTTCTTTGTGTACACAATATTATTATCACATGGTTCAAATGGCTCTGAGCACTATGGGACTTATCATCTGAGGTCATCAGTCCTCTAGACTTAGAACTACTTAAACCTAACTAACCTAAGGACATCATACACATCCATGCCCGAAACAGGATTCGAACCTGCGACCGTAGCATCAGCGCGGTTCCAGACTGAAGAGCCTAGAACCGCTCGGCCGCAACGGCCGGCTATTATTATTCCCATGTACATAAATTCCCAACTAGCCCATTTTAGACACTTATACTATGTTGGTACTCTGTTGTATTATAATTCACATTGACGCTTTCAAAGCTAGATGACAAATCAAAACATTACATCAAGGAAAGAATACAGATCAAAGCCCTACCATGTCTAGGTCGTGAAGCGAATTGAAGATCTTTTGGTTCTGGTAACTCACCTAGCAACCACGGATACTGAAACCAGCCGTTTTACACACACATTTCACCGTATTAGGAGATTAAGACGAATAATATGCAGCCACAGTTTAAATAAACTAACACTATGATCCACAATGCAAATAACATTGATGTACAATGTTTATAGCTGAAATAAGCTGTTCACGTAAATTCTAAAAGTCTTACATTCCTTGGAAAGTTATGAATGGTGTCTGCACATCTTATTGCCAGTGACCAGTGAGTCGCAAAAGCAAAACCGGCGTTTTTTTTCTTTCTTTCTTTTTTGTTTTTTGAGAGGTCCTTGTCGGATCGTTCAGTCACTACGGAAACACTCCATCGAGCTGGAGTAAGCGATTTAAAAAACGCCATTGAGTTGCGAGTGGCACTTCAGTAAAGGAGTACGGTACATCAGAGACGGTGAGAATTTGCTGTTTCGTTAAGTATGAAGCAACCCAGGTATCAAGCGGAATTTGAAACACGATACAGAACAGGGGAAATATGCAAGGTGGAGAGAGTACGCAGGTAAGACAAAGACTTCAGAGGCACTGACTGTTACTGGTGTTTATGTAAACTGTGAGAGTTAAATAAAGCTGTATACTGCACAACTAATGCTTCTTAGACAGAAGTAAACTTAACGATAAACTTCTATCTGTTCTAATTACATGCCTTTCTTCTTCTTGGATGGTAACAGAGGATCAAATGGTTCAAATGGTTCAAATGGCTCTGAGCACTATGGGACTTAACATCTGTGGTCATCAGTCCCCTAGAACTTAGAACTACTTAAACCTAACTAACTTAAGAACATCACACACATCCATGCCCGAGGCAGGATTCGAACTTGCGACCGTAGCAGTCGCGCGGTTCCGGACTGCGCGCCTAGAACCGCTAGACCACCGCGGCCGGCAACAGAGGATTCATTCAGGTAACGTTTTACTAATTATCTGCTGTGTATGGTCCTATTCGTTTTTACTCGTATAATACCACGCGGTCTTAGGCGTCTTGCCACGGTTCGAGCGGCCCCCTCCACCCCCTTGGAGGTTCGAGTCTTCCCTAGGGCACGGGTGTGTGTGTTGTCCATTGCGCAAGTTAATTTGAGTTAAATTAGGTAGTGTGTATCGATCGTTGACCTCGGCAGTTTGGTCCCATAGGAACTTATCACTTATCACTTTCGTTGTAGAGGTGTTGTAGATTTCATGTGACGACTAACTGTCGTTGTGCAAATCAAATGTGGGCCAATACTATAGAGTGAGGATGGTTATATTGCTATACATTACGATCGTGTGGCTTTCGTACTTTTAGAGCAAATTAGTGTGGTATTTCTTTCTGTCTTTAATACGCTGGACTAGTATATCGGAGGACTAGCTTCCCCGTCTCGTTCATTACTCTTAACAACGTATATTCATACGTGGCATCATACAGAAACAACTGAGTCGTAACGCAGCAAATGATTTTTGCCGTCGTTAATGACCCTATAATATAGATTTATTTATAGGTAGACTGCCCTAACCCTCGACACTGTTCACTTCATTAGAATGCAGTTCCGAGAATCTGGCGTAAATGTCACAAACATAAATACCCATTTAACATTCATACCGTTTAACATGGACTCCAAAGCGATGCATTTTCGTTCCGAGAGAAGAATGTTTCAATTTATCTCCGTATACAGACGAAAACGCAGTAGAGGGCTGCAAACATGTTTTTGTATGAAACACAACCTTGCTCCCTTATTAGATTCCGATTGCCCATCTACGTTGAGTGAGATTTGTGACTGCAGTCAGTCCGGAACGTGGGAGCTGTTAGGGGTCATTGGGGAGGGGAGAGTAATAGCAGAGATGCAGCCGACTCTTCCCAGAGGAGAAAAATGGAGAGCCAGAGGAAGCAAGTTCGGAACTTCAGCTGCTTCCAGCCTCTACCTCACAGGTGCCGCCCTAGCTGCAAAAATGTCTGGGTGTCCAATACTTCAACAGGCTAAGCACACTGTGACAAACTAGATATTCTTATCGCCATCAATATCATTTATTATATTCACGACGCGTATTAAAGATTTTAATCGCTTTTATTGAAACGGACGATCGTATTTAAGTAAGAGAGGTTAATATCATACTGATCCGACGTCTTTTTTGCTGATTGTTATATATGTTGTTATCACAACAAAATTAAAATCAATTACACATCTCTAAATTTTCTCTTACATACTAATTACAGCAAAAAATTTCTTGCTATTCACATGCAAGACGTAGCAGCAAAATACTTACACTGCAGTAGACGCATTTATATGTTTTACAAACGTTAACGAGGTCGAAAGTAGTCAATGTTGAGAGCAGTTAAGGTGTCAAACAGTTTACGGTAAGGCAAGGGTAGTTGCTAGTGGCTGGCAGAATGTGCTGGTGACAATCTTTCGGGGAGATATTGCCCTGCATGTGAAAGCAATGACTGTAACCATGGGAATTCCACTATCAAATGCAGAGGAGAGACAGAGAGGACAGGTGGAAAGAGTACAATAAAGGTGTCTATGAGGGGCAGACTTGTCTGATGATGTGATGAAGAAGAAACAGAAGTCGACAGAGAAGAGACAGAGGATCCAGTCAGAATTTAAAAGACGACTTAAAATCAAATGAGTTAGAAGTAATAGATAACTTTCCATCATAATTTCTAAAATCGTTGGGGGAAGGCAACAAAACGCCTATCCGCGTCGGTTTGTAGAATGTATGAGAATGGTGACATTGCATTAGAATTTCGAAAAACATATGCACAATTCCGAAGATGGCAAGAGCCCTCAAGTGGGATAATTATCGCACGATCAGGTAACAGATCATTCATCAAAGTTGAGACAAGCATTATATGCAGACGAATGGAAAAGAAAATTGAGGATCTGTTACATGACGATCAATTTGACTTAAAGTAAAGACACCAGACAGACAGTTCTGAAATTGCTGTTGATAATGGAAACAAGACTGAAGAAAAATTAACACACGTTCATATAATGCATCGACCCGCAAAAAGCTTTCGACAATGTAAAATGGTGCAAGCTATTCGAAATTATGAGAAAAATAGGAATAAGTATAGGGAAGAACGGGTAGTACGCAAGATGTACTAGAGTCAAGAAAGAACAATAAGATCGGAGTCCGCAGCTCGTGGTCGTGCGGTAGCGTTCTCGCTTCCCGCGCCCGGGTTCCCGGGTTCGATTCCCGGCGGGGTCAGGGATTTTCTCTGCCTCGTGATGACTGGGTGTTGTGTGATGTCCTTAGGTTAGTTAGGTTTAAGTAGTTCTAAGTTCTAGGGGACTGATGACCATAGATGTTTTAAGTCCCATAGTGCTCAGAGCCATTTTTTTGAATAAGATTGGAAGACAAAAAAGAAGTGCTCCGAGTAAAAAGTGTAAGACAGGGAAGTAGTCTTTCGCCCCTACTGTTCAAGCTGTACATCGAAGGATTAATGACAGAAATAAAAGAAAGTTTCAAGTTTGGGATTAAAATTCAGTTTGACAAGACATCAGTGGCAAGATTCGCTGATGACATTGCTCTCCTCAGTGAAAGTGAAGAAGAAATACAGGATCTGTTGAATGGACTGAACAGTCTAGAAAGTTCATAATATGGATTTCGAGTAAGCTGAAGAAAGAGATAAGAACTGAGACGTAGCAGAAGTGAGAATAGTGAGAAGGAATATACGGAAAACGCCGACAACAAGAAGGGACAAGACGATGGGACGTATGTTAGGACATCAGGAAATATCTTCTATGGTACTAAGAGAAGCTATTGGGGCCAAAAACTGTAGAGAAATAAAGGAATTGGAATACATCCCGCAAAAAATGGAGGTCGTGTTGCAACTGCTGCTTTGAGATGAAAACGATGGCACAGACAGAAGACTGACAGAAAAAAAATTCGAGGGAGCTTTCCTACCCTTATTTGCAATATTAACTTTAATTTAAACAAATGGGCCATGAATGTCGCACTTAATGGGTCGAAAGTACGAGGGCTATTCCGAAAGTAAGGTCCGATAGGTCGCGAAATGGAAACCACGGTAAAAATCAAAAATGTTTTATTTGCAACAGTTAGATACACCTTGCAGCTACTTATCTCCATAGTCGCCGACCCGACTTAGACGTGTATCGTAGCGTTGTACCAACTTTCCCATACCCTCGCTATAGAAGGCAGCCGCCAGTGCTCTCCGCCAATTCTCTACGCTGGCCTACGGCTCGTTGTCTTGTGCCGAAATGTTGTCTTCATAACCAGCGGTTCATGTGACCTGAGCTGAAACTCAGAGGGAGACAATTACGGGCTGTATTGTGGGTAATCTCACATTTCCATTTGAAAACGATGCAGGAGCATCTTCATTGCCCCTGCAGAATGCGGCTGAGAATTATCTTGAAGACGAAACAGCACGACAGTTATGTAATGTTAGCTGCATAGCTTCAGGGGAAATTTCTCACCAGGCCCCCGTACTTGGCGGCAGACACTATTTTCTAGACATCTTTACGCACTCACTGCGAGCTCAGAAATGAGAAGAGCGACGTGATGCTAACTGGGGTTATACTAGAGACACTACCCAACACATCTGTGCAAAGCTTTATCGGATTTTCATAGTCGTTTCCATTTCGTGACCGATCGGACCTTACTTTCGGAATAGCCCTCGTAGATGGAACGAGAAGTCCCAGAATAAACGGCTTTTTATAGGCTGAAAAGAGCAGAAAAGAGAGAACATAATATGTTAATGTTGATAGTGAAATCCTTCGAAATACAAGCCAAAGAACGTGCTAAACGTGAGGTCGACGTCTGCTAGCACTTTGTAGTCCTATTAAACTATGCTTAAAAAGATGAGTAGCTGAAACTTATACGTGCCACTACGTCTAACATGAAGTGTAATTTTTGTTCTTAATATTTCACGCTGCTGTTATACAGTTATAACGACAGCGAACATCCTTTTATCGGACTAGTTAATGTCATCCCATCTATAAAATAAAGCTGTCAAAGTACTTTTGAAAATAAAACGAGTTTTCAGTATGGACGATTGTACCTTCACTCATTGCTACAGAAGCGTATGCTGTAGAGCAAAATGTTTGCCCCGTAGCTCACTATTATTTGATAGGCACCTTAAGTCCATTAGGAACTAATGATGATAACATGACGTCCATGATTCGCGTAGAAGTTATTTTTTCAACTTGAAATCCAAGCAAAAGCTTGTGTGAGCTAACAAAAGGATACATTCCTCTCACTTCCGGAGAACAAATCGAAATGGAAACAGCAACAGAAGGGGGAAACTAGTCTTTGGGTGTATATTCTAGGTGCTATCATGCTCAAAAGTATCCGAACGATCTGCACTGCGGTCCTCCTAATCAGTAACCCCTAGAGTAACTGTCTTCCAGGTCCTCTATTCTCTTTTCAGTACAGTCGTTTGACTATACGACATGGTTACTGCAGCAGACCACTAGAGAAAAGTCTTCAGACTAGCTGTTTTGCTAGATAATTTTGGAAAGAAACAATGAATTAAATTGCTATTACAAGGACAACAGACAAGTATTTTATACTAATAAAAAAAGAATCGCCTTACACAATTTGATTTTTGGTTGTTTTTGTTGCCAATAGAGAACTGGAAAGTGTTTTTTCACTGAACCTGTTCGTTGATGAGACAGCAGAACTACCAAATGAGTTATTTGAATAATTGGTCCAATGTTTTCAAGATTACCCGCTTTTTTTAGCAATATTTTTGTGAAGAGTATAACAGAAAACTGAAAATGAACTCATGTGTTCAGAAACACTTTGTACCGAATTTGCAGAAACCACAAAGTGTCTCAAACAAAAGTTATGATTCCTTTTTAGAAATTACTTCAAATTCAAGCACGGTATCATTGTTCAAACCAATGTCACTTGATTTTTGGCGCATGGTTCGTGTTGAACATCCACAACTTGCCATATAGGCTCTGACTGTTCTTCTCCCGTTCCCAATACCGAGCGAGGTGGCGCAGTGTTGAGCACACTAGACTCGCATTCGGGTGGATATCAGCTCAAGCCCGCGTCCGGCCATTCAGATATAAGTTTTCCGTGATTTCCCTAAACCGCTACAGGCAAATGCCGGAATGATTCGTTTGAAAGTGCTCAGCCAATTTCCTTCTCCGTCCTTCCCTAGTCCGAGTTTGTGCTCCGTTTCTAATGACCTCGTTGTCGACGGTCCTCCTCCATACCCCTCCCCCCCCCCCCCGCCCCACCGTTTCCAACAGTATACTTATGGGGAACGAGATCCCCAGCATTAGAAGCTACGAAAATGAAATAGCGCAGTAGACAGGATACTGAACTCAACGTGCGTCTTCAACTCTCTTGTATCAAATCTGACATTAAACAGTTGGTCAAAAGTAAAAAACAACTTGATACCGCCCATTAAATGGCAATAATTTCAACGATTTGCTTACTTTAAGGCTCCGTAAAGTACTTAGTATTTCAAAAGGGTTCTGTCGCAATGAAGTTTGAGAAACCCTCTACTAGACAAATCCGTAAGTTATTCTAATTATGGGGATTGCTCATGCTGTAACGTTTACATAGTAACTTTCACCTTCGACAATTTTTTTGCACACAATTATATTTTTATTTCAAGGACGGAAACGAAGAGAGTCATTCTTCAGTTTTTCCCGGCGTATTTGTTGGTCGAACAGTCCACGAGTGTGCTGTCGGTTCATAGCGCTCAACAGGCGCCGTTGGACAGTATGAACCGGCAGTTCAACCGCGTTTTGTTAGGACAAGAAATGAGTCGCTTTGTTTCAGGTGAGATTTTATAGACGAATGATGAAAATTAGGTCTCTGATAAGATAAGAAACGAGGAGGATGGCAGCAGAATCAACGCCGAATGGAATACGTGTAAAATATTTATTAATGCAGAGAGACAGAATATGTGTTAGGCATAAGGAGAAAACACATGGTTCTAGAGAGAGCCTTAGAGGGCAAAAGTTGTAGTGGAATACAGATATTGGAACACATGTATAATGTAACTGAAAATGTCTAGCTGCATCAAGAGAATTATGTGCTTGTATATGCTGTTGTGGTCGTAAGTCCGTAGGTTCATTTGATGCAGCTGTGCACGTTAATCCAACAAAGCATTCTCTTGATCTCTACGTAGCTACTGCAACTGGCATCCACTTGGACCTGCTTACTGTATTCAAACCTTCATCTTCCTCAAGTGTTCTTATCCCTCCCTCCCCCACCCCCCACCCCCCCCGCTCCTAACCACATTCACACATCTCCCTCTGTTACCAAATCGATTATTCCTTGATGCCTCAACACGAGTACTAGTCAAGTTGTAATATACTTCTTTTCTTCCCAAATCGAGTCAGTACCTCCTCATTATCCGATTCACCCCTCTAATCTTCAGAATTCTTCGGAAGCACTTCATCTCAAAAGCTTCTGTTTTATTCTTGTCTGAACCGTTCATAGTCCACTTTTCAATTACGTTCATGGTTACTATCCCGACAAATATCTTCCTAGATAACGTAATTTTATTTTTATTATTTATATTTAATGTAAAATAGTTTATCTTTTTAAAAATTTCTTTCCTTGTTATTGTAGACAACTTTCTCTAGCCCCTCTACTTAGACAATCTTCACTTACTTTCCTGTCCTAAATTTAAAAAAAAAAACTGATCTACTATCTGTAGTGACCCATTTTCTACTCTAATTCCCTCAACATCGCCTAATCTAATTCGATTACATTTCATTACATTTCTCTTGTTTATTTATCTTATAACCTCTTTTCATGACACTATCCATTCCATTCAACTGCACATCCAAGCCTTTTGATTTACCGACTGAATTAAAATGACATCGTCAAACCTCAAAGGCTTTTTTTCTTTTTTTCTGATCTTCAAATCTCTTTTAGAATTTCTTCTTGATATTTTTTATTGGTTCTTCAATACACAGACTGAACAAAATCGGGAATAGACTGCAACACTCTCTCACTCATTTCTCCACAAATGGTATCCTTTAGATCTTTCGACGTTTTTACATAAGTTATTAATAAACTTTCGCTCCCTGTATTTTAAGTGTGTCTTCCAGTCAACAATGACAAATGTCATCTCAAAACTGACAAATTCTTAAACCAATTTCCTTCAGTTCATATCTTCAGCTTATTTTCCCTTACATTGTCACTACTGCCAGGGCTCTCTGGCACTGGTGAGGGAAAATAAGCTGCAGATATGGATTGAAGTTTGTGTTGGGGAGGGCACTCAACTTGGATAGTTTGTGCAGCAATAGTGACCATTGTGTGATGGTGTAATGATTAGCATTTATGCTTATTTTAAGCAAGAAGACCTGGGTTAGAGTCCCGGCCGCAGTTGAAATTTTAAATCATTTCTTTTGCTTCGATCATTATCGTAGGTAACGAAGATACTTACATGTGTCAGGGAAACATTTAATTATAAGATCTATAAGATCACCTGTGGTAGAAGACTTTCCCAATACGTCCAACGCAGGGGTGCTATACCAGTGCCGGAGAGCCCGGAAGGCAGTGACAATGTAAGGGAAAATAAGCTGAAGATATGAATTGGCTTCTATTCGTTCTAGTTTTCCCATTTTTAGGTTAATAATTCGTGTCGGTAAGTTGGAGACCTGTCCTATTAAATCGGTATTACATTAATACTCACACCTGTCAGCTACTGTCACATTTGGAATTGAAAATATTACGTTCTCCTTGAAATGTGAAAGTGTTTCACCTATAAAATGTATTTTTCATGCCAGCTGGAACAGTACTGTAATGTTATGGATTTATTTGTAAAAGTATAGACAGTGGAAATTAAAATGTCTTGTGGTGCTTCTCCTGCTCCAAGTCCAACCTTAACGCATGTCCTGTCATCCTGTTTCGTCTTCTGGTTAATGTTTTCCTTAAGTAGAGGTGTGGACTTGATGAGGGCGAGTTGTTCTCTGCTGGACGCGACGAGTTGGTACAGAAGGTATAAGCAGCCAGTAGTACCAGTTTATTGAGTTGTAAATCGGACAGGTGGAGGTACAGTGTCCGCAGAAGGAGGGCGGCAGCGGGGGTCTGCGATCCAGACCAGGACGGCTGGCGAAGAGGCCCGGTGTCAGCGGTTTCCTCACTACGCCACGGTGACGACCACGGTTGTTGTTGTAGTTGTTGTTGTGGTCTCCAGTCCTCAGACTGGTTTGATGCAGCTCTCCATGCTACTCTATCCTGTGCAAGCTTCTTCATCTCCCAGTACCTACTGCAACCTACATCCTTCAGAATCTGAAGAGTGTATTCATCTCTTGGTCTCCCTCTACGATTTTTACCCTCCACGCTGCCCTCCAGTACTAAATTGATGATTCCGTGATGCCTCAGAACATGTCCTACCATCCGATCCCTTCTTCTAGTCAAGTTGTGCCACAAACTCCTCTTCTCCCCAATTATATTCAATACCTCCTCATTATTTGCCGGCCGAAGTGGCCGTGCGGTTAAAGGCGCTGCAGTCTGGAACCGCAAGACCGCTACGGTCGCAGGTTCGAATCCTGCCTCGGGCATGGATGTTTGTGATGTCCTTAGGTTAGTTAGGTTTAACTAGTTCTAAGTTCTAGGGGACTAATGACCTCAGCAGTTGAGTCCCATAGTGCTCAGAGCCATTTGAACCAACCTCATCTAATCTTCAGCATTCTTATGTAGCACCACATTTCGAAAGTTTCTATTCTCTTCTTGTCCAAACTATTTATCGTTCATGTTTCACTTCCATACATGGCTACACTCCATACAAATACTTTCAGAAATGACTTCCTGACACTTAAATCTATACTCGATGTTAACAAATTTCTCTTCTTCAGAAACGCTTTCCTCGCCATTGCCAGTCTACATTTTATATCCTCCCTGCTTCAACCATCGTCAGTTATTTTACTCCCCAAATAGCAAAACTCCTTTACTACTTTAAGTGTCTCGTTTCCTAATCTAATTCCCTCAGCATCACCCGACTTAATTCGACTACATTCCATTATCCTCGTTTTGCTTTTGTTGATGTTCATCTTATATCCTCCTTTCAAGACACTGTCCATTCCGTTCAACTGCTCTTCCAAGTCCTTTGCTGTCTCTGACAGAATTACAATGTCATCGGCGAACCTCAAAGTTTTTATTTCTTCTCCATGGATTTTAATACCTACTCCGAACTTTTCTTTTGTTTCCTGTACTGCTTGCTCAACATTCAGATTGAATAGCATCGGGGAGAGGCTACAACCGTGCCTCACTCCCTTCCCAACCACTGCTTCCCTTTCATGTCCCTCGACTCTTATAACTGCCATCTGGTTTCTGTACAAACTGTAAATAGCCTTTCGCTCCCTGTATTTTACCCCTGCCACCTTCAGAGTTTGAAAGAGAGTATGTGGTGGCCCAGTGTCGGACCCGGACCAGTGACTCGGAGGCGGCGGCAGACACTGACGGCCCCGTGGCGGGAGCTGAGAGGACGTTATCTCGACCCAGGCCCAACCGGGCTGCGATTGGACTCCAGGAGCCGACGAGATGACGGACGCACGTTGGCGGGAACCTACACAAGGCGGACGCCTGTTCGTAGCGAAGTGCCAAGCCTAGCCGGACGGACAGCTTTTATACACTGCGGAGCCTGTCTTGCAGCGGTTAGGGTCCCATACGTGGCCCTCCAAACACCACCGAAATGTCTCGAAACAATGGTTATTGCTCCGGTGCCCGAATCGTGATTTCGGAGCTGCTAGTATCACAATATAGTAGTTATGAAGAGTAGTCTGAAGTTCAAGACATTAGTCAGGAAGAATCAATACGCAAAGAAGTGAGATACGTTTGAAGTTCTCTAACGCTATAGATACAGCAATAAGTAATAGCGCAGTATACAGTACAGTTGAAGAGGAATGGACATCTCTAAAAAGGGCCATCACAGAAGTTGGGAAGGAAAACATAGGTACAAAGAAGGTAGCTGCGAAGAAACCATGGGTAACAGAAGAAATACTTCAGTTGATTGATGAAAGGAGGAAGTACAAACATGTTCCGGGAAAATCAGGAATACAGAAATACAAGTAGCTTAGGAATGAAATAAATACGAAGTGCAGGGAAGCTAAGACGAAATGGCTGCAGGAAAAATGTGAAGACATCGAAAAAGATATGATTGTCGGAAGGACAGACTCAGCATACAGGAAAGTCAAAACAACCTTTGGTGACATTAAAAGCAACGGTGGTAACATTAAGAGTGCAACGGGAATTCCACTGTTAAATGCAGAGGAGAGAGCAGATCGGTGGAAAGAATACATTGAAAGCCTCTATGAGGGTGAAGATTTGTCTGATGTGATAGAAGAAGAAATAGGAGTCGATTTAGAAGAGATAGGGGATCCAGTATTAGAATCGGAATTTAAAAGAGCTTTGGAGGACTTACGGTCAAATAAGGCAGAAGGGATAGATAACACTCCATCAGAATTTCTAAAATCATTGGGGGAAGTGGCAACAAAACGACTATTCACGTTGGTGTGTAGAATATATGAGTCTGGCGACATACCATCTGACTTTCGGAAAAGCATCATCCACACAATTCCGAAGACAGCAAGAACTGACAAGAGTGAGAATTATCGCACAATCAGCTTAACAGCTCATGCATCGAAGCTGCTTACAAGAATAATATACAGAAGAATGGAAAACAAAATTGAGAATGCGCTAGGTGACGATCAGTTTGGCTTCAGGAAAAGTAAAGGGACGAGAGAGGCAATTCTGACGTTACGGCTAATAATGGAAATAAGGCTAAAGAAAAATCAAGACACTTTCATAGGATTTGTCGACCTGGAAAAAGCGTTCGACAATATAAAGTGGTGCAAGCTGTTCGAGATTCTGAAAAAAGTAGGGGTAAGCTACAGGGAGAGACGGGTCATATACAATATGTACAACAACCAAGAGGGAATAATAAGAGTGGACGATCAAGAACGAAGTGCTCGTATTAAGAAGGGTGTAAGACAAGGCTGTAGCCTTTCGCCCCTACCCTTCAATCTGTACATCGAGGAAGCAATGATGGAAGTAAAAGAAAGGTTCAGCAGTGGAATTAAAATACAAGGTGAAAGGGTATCAATGATACGATTCGCTGATAACATTGCTATCCTGAGTGAAAGTGAAGAAGAATTAAATGATCTGCTGAACGGAATGAACAGTCTAATGAGTACACACTATGGTTTGAGAGTAAATCGGAGAAAGACGAAGGTAATGAGAAGTAGTAGAAATGAGAACAGCGAGAAACTTAACATTAGTAAATGAGAACAGCGAGAAACTTAACATCAGGAAGTCAATGAAGTTAAGGAGTTCTGCTACCTAGGCAGTAAAATAACCAATGACGGACGGAGCAAGGAGGACATCAAAAGCAGACTCGCTATGGCAAAAAAGGCATTTCTGGGCAAGAGAAGTCTACTAATATCAAATACCGGCCTTAATTTGAGGAAGAAATATCTGAGGATGTACGTCTTGAGGGAAAACCGGAACAGAAGAGAATCGAAGCATTTGAGATGTGGTGCTATAGACGAATGTTGAAAATTAGGTGGACTGATAAGGTAAGGAATGGGGAGGTTCTACGCAGAATCGGAGAGGAAAGGAATATGTGGAAAACACTGATAAGGAGAAGGGACAGGATGATAGGACATCTGCTAAGACATGAGGGAATGATTTCCATGGTACTAGAGGGAGCTGTAGGGGGAAAAAACTGTAGAGGAAGACAGAGATTGGAATACGTCTAGCAAATAATTGAGGACGTAGGTTGCAAGTGCTACTCTGAGATGAAGAGGTTAGCACAGGAAAGGAATTCGTGGCGGGCCGCATCAAACCAGTCAGTAGACTAATGAGAAAAAAAAAATAATATGGCTTAAGTGTTGAGTTCGTGGCTGTTGACAAACGTTGGGATTTCGGCATCGGGCTCCGAGCAGTGTCCACACCACTATACTTACATTTCTCTCTTCGCCAATTCTGTGAAGCACCACCGAATGTCTTATCCTATTAGTCCACCTTCTATAGCACCAAATCTTAGACGCTTCGATTCTCTTCTCTTCATGTTCTTCTCTTTTTGTTTTTCACAGTCCATAATTCGCTACCATACAAAGCTGTACTCGCAACATTCATTCTCTGAAATTTTTTCCTCAAATCAAAGCCAATGTTTAACACTAGTAGACGTTTGTTGGCTAGGAATGCTCTCTTTGCCTGTGCTAGCCTACTTTTTATTACCTCCAAGTTTCGTCTGTTACGTGTATTTTCCTATTCTTCCTCAGTTTCATTAAGGATAGTAATGTGATCAGCGAATGTTATCGATATCCTTTCACCCTGAGTTTTTAATTCCACTTCTGTACCTGTCCCAAATTCTGATTCGTGAAGCATAGATTGAACAGTTAGGGCGAAAGGCTTCAAAGCTGCTATTCGCCATCTGTAATTTGAACACTTCATTCTTGGCCCTCCATTCCTATTTCCGCACTTGGTTCTTGTACTCATTCTATTTTACCAGTTTTTCCCAACTGCACACAACATTGTCCTGAGAGTGGGGAACTTCTTGCAAAATCTTACATTGTCAAACGCTATTTCTAGGTTGACAAATCCTACGAAAAGGTCTATAATATTCTTAAATCTTACTGTGATTACCGAGCACAATGTCCTAACTGCATCTGTGTCGCCTTTACCCTTCCTACATCCAGTCTGATCGTCATCTAACAGATCTTCAGTTTCCTCCGGACAGGGTGCGTCTATCTTCTAGCGTCTGTCAGGTGAGAGTTCCCAGCATTTCCGTAACGGTCTCCCTCGAGTCAAACTTGTGACCACTCTTGCTGTGCTTTGCATACGTTTAGTATCCCCTGTTAGACCACTATTTTATGGATCCCATAGTCTTAAGCAATGGCATGTGTTGTATGCACCAATTTGTAACGAACATCAGCTGTAGGCTTAACTGCATTTTCTCCGCGTCCTACCAATGAATAGATGAATGTGACTTGCTTGCTAAGCTTCTGAAAATTTGAGTTTGTAATAACAACTAGGTCCATTGTTCGCAAGAGTGACGGGTGGGAAAAGATTCCTGATAAGAAGTTAAGTTACCGTGTGACTGGTCAGCTTTAGCTCTGTGTACAGCACAGCGCTCAGCACGGCGAGCAGTTTGTTGGTATCAGTTGACGCTCCACTTGAGAAAATAACATCAAAGCCTTTGCATGTAGCCGTGTTCTGCGAGGGGTAATTAATTATAACAGCAGCTACAGGGAAGTAAATGGATGTGCTGCGTAAGTTCAGCGGTACGTGAAGCGTTGTGGCCCTATGGAGCGTGATAGCTAACAGCCACGACGCTTTTCATATCAGCTACACGAACTTACTCCTGCTGACTTAGATGACAAGTAGACGGTGTACGTCTGGTGACAGAATCTCGAAATGTCAAGCAAATGAAGCCGACACATCTCCAGTTAGAATACGTAATAACCCAAAAGAAGTGTGGGCTCAATCAAGATATTCTCAAACTTGATGACTGTGTTACGCTCGTTTATGCACTTTAATGAGTCAAGTTGCAACGACTATTGTCGCATCCACACTTATTCTTTACAGCACAGAATGTTGCGTTAACGGAATTGTTTATTGGTCTACAGTCAAGAACTGTGCTCTCTGCGCACAATCAATTAGTTGTTAACTCACTGTGGCCAGGGCTTTCAGGAGAATCTGCTGTTACTGCACTCATGCTTATAAAGTAAGGACAATTGCAGTATGTGGTGCCACACAACGTGGCACTACACAAAACTGACGCTAATAGAATAGGCACATAGGGAAGACACAAGACACACATTTGTAAGTCCACAGTATTTGGGATAAGTTGAGAAAACCGTCCCGAAACACATGTACTACAAAACGCCACTGTTTCCTGCGCATGTACCCAGACATCAATATGGAATATGATCACTAGACCGCGGATTTGAGATAAAAACCTATTTTGTACCTGAGTTCCTATTTGCAAAAAAATTGGTATTTATGCGTTTCATGACTATTTACACTTAATAGCGTTAATTCTATAAGACCTAAAAAAACCTATTTCGACGTTAGTGCCTATTTTTGCCTATTTCGGCTTTAATATCCTAAAAAGTGCCTATTTCATCATATAAGACAGTGGCTCCAAGTTTTTCCACACTATACGACAGATGGAAAAAAATATTTTCTGCCCAGCGTGCAGCAAGGTGGCTAGTTGATATGCGCTCATGCTTCGTATTTGCCTAACACTTCGGTCTTTTTTTATTTTTTATATCGTTATCCTTGTTAATACCAAATACTCTTTATAGGTGTTTTATTATTCATATGTAAAAAATAGATCACGGATCTTTAGGTTAAAACCTATTTTTTTTCCTAAGCTCCAATTAGCATATAAGTTGGTACTTACGCGTTTCATGACTAACTAAACTGAATACCGTTAGTTCTATAGGACCTAAAATTGCGTATTTCGACGTTGACGCCTAATTTTGCCTATTTCGGCACCAAAATCCTAAGAAGTACCTATTTCGTTAATCTGACATAGAGTTCTTGTGTTTTCAAAGATTAGAAAAAGGAAGTAAACTTACGGCTTTACGTCTCGTCGAAGGCGAAGGTCGTTAGAGACTGTTTACAATTCCTTTGCTTGCCTTACTACCAACAGCACTCGGCACGGTTGAATGGTCGTCCATCCAAGAACGCGCCGAGCGCGACAGTGCTTAACTTCGGTGAGCGAATGGGAACCGGTCAAAGATTTGAGTTACACATTAGAATCGAACGTGGGAGTACTAAGTGCTATATTTGAAAATATTTCGTTCGTAGGATTCTGGTCAGCTGTGTATTTTCGCAAAGAAACGGTTTCATAGGCCTTAAGCTGAGCACAGATTAAAAAATCACAATGTTAATCGTAGACGCCCTCTATAGCTAAATTACTGCCCTTCGCGCATTTTCTCGCTGCTGTCTACAGGCAGTCCTATCAAACTACTCTGTTTCGTGAAAGGTATTATAAGTGAATTTTCCGGTTTGAAAAATAATTTGCCAGGGTGAGATGTTTTCATCTGAAGCACCGGTAGATTCCATTCGCTTGTTCAGAAGGGGCAGCCATCTGTCAGGTGCCATATGTCCAGCAACGAGTACTGTACTTCCCCTATCGCTCCCATGCCCCGCAGTAAAAGGAAAAAAAGACAGGTCATCGTTCACTTTTTCCCAGCGAAAACAAATCAGTACATTGTGTAGCGACCGACAAGTGTTACTGACGTTCTAAGTGCAAAATAAATTGTAGTTTCTGTGTGAGAATACTACGCCATGCCGAAAACTGCTAGTTCAAAGTCTACTCATATAAGGCAGTGGCTGCAAGATTTTCCGCATTATACAACAGTTGGGAAAATTATTTTCTGCCAAGCATGCAACAAGGAGGTTAGTTGATTTTTTTCTTAGACTTCTTATTTTCCTGTCACTTAGGATTCTTTTTTATCGCTATCCTTTAGTAATGCGAAATACTCTTTATATGCGATTCTAAACTGCATTTCCCTATTCTCTCGTATTAGGTTTCGAGTGTTAAGAAATCTCACTTAACTCAGCATGAAGATGGAATCGCACATAAAGCTAATGTTGAACGAAAGTCAAAATTGAAGCAAACTCTTTTAACCAATAAATCTGGTGAATCCTCCGAAAAAAAAACAAGTTCTGCAGTGATTTGTGTCATGCACTTGTGGCGGAAAACATCCCCTTTCGGAAACTAGATAACCCTATTTTCAAAGGTTTTCTTTAGAAGTACTGCCATCAGTCTATTCCTGCAGAGTCAGAATTATGTTGATTTAGCTTACAATGCTGCACATTGCACAGAATCCGAGAAGATGTTGGAGAATCTTGTACATGGATTTCTGTGGATGAAACTACTGACAGTCTTGGCCGTTACATTGCAAACCTGATTATTGGCAAGCTACATCCAGATGTTCCATCCAGGGCTCATTTGATTTACTCAAAACAGCTTGCAAAAACTAACCAACAAACAATAGCACAGTTTGTGAACAATGGGCTTAAGGTGCTATACCCAAACGGAGTGGATGAGAATAAGGTGCTTCTGGCCGTCCCTGATGCTGCTGCATATATAATAGCAGCGTTTCAACTATTAAAAGTATTCTACCCATTGATGCTGCACGTAACTTGTGTAGTGCATGGCATCAACCGCATAGCAGACCAAGTAAGGTTACAATTTCCTAAAGTAAATAAAGTAATATCTATGGTGAAGAAAATTTTTGTTAAGGCACCATCAAGAATACAGGCATTCAAAGAACAGCTTCCAGATGTCCAATTGCCGCCAGAGCCTGTTGTCACCCGCTGGGGCACGTGGCTGATAGCAGCAGAATACTATAGTACGCATTTCTCAGCTGTCCAGAAGGTGGTTGAAAATATACCGGAGGATGCTGCATCCGTAACTGCAGCAATGGAGTTACTCAAAGATTCTTCTTTAAAACGGGACTTATCTTACATTAGGGCCCACTACACATTTATGGCAAGAACATTTTCACAATAGAAGGCTCAGGGAGACCTATCTACGACAATATTTCTTTGCTTGAAGAAGTCAAAACGAAAATTAATGAAGTGCCAGGTGAATTAGGGGGAAAAAGTACGGGCAAAAATGCAAACGGTTTTGCAGAAAAACACTGGCCTGAAGGAGTTGTGTGCAGCTGCCGACATACTTAGTGGAAAATCCAGCACTCCTGACTGCAGCATTCCTGTCCAACCTGAAGTACGCCCCTGTCACATCTGTTGATGTAGAACGTTCTTTTCCAGCGTATAAATGGATTCTGACAGACAAGCGCCACAGTTTTTCACTAGAAAACCTAGAAAAGATTTTGGCTATTTATTGTGAAGCCAACTATGGTCAGAATATGCGAAACTACGAATGTATTAATTAAACCATTGCCACATCTTTTTTACGGAACTCAAAATATATTTCGAGTTATGTTCAACATTAATGTTGTAGATTGCTGTGCTCTGTAACTGTGTAAATATTCATTCTCCTTGTTTTAATGACTAATATGATCTTCATGCTGTCAACACTGTGTATTTTAATTTATTTTTATTTTCTCTGCATCATTTTTATTAGAGCCTATTTTAGGTTTTATATAGCCTAAATGAACTACTGAAGGAGCCTATTTTAGGTGCCTAAAACACACTTCTTTACGACCTAAAAATCCGTGGTCTAATGATCACCATGCACACGTACACAGGTCGCACAACGGGCTGGCAACCTCTGGATCAGGTGGTCGAGCGGCTGCTGGGGTATAGCCTCCCAGTTTTGCACCAGTGCCTGTCGGAGCTCCTGAAGTGTCCTAGGGGGTTTGAAGACGTGCAGCGATACGTCAACCGAGAGCATCCCAGACGAGCTCAATTGGGTTTAGGTCTGGAGAATATGCAGACCACTCCATTTGCCTGATATCTTCTGTTTCAAAGTACTCCTCCACGATGGCAGATCGGTGGGGCCGTGCGTTATCATCCATCAGGAGAAAGGTTGGACTCACTGCACCCCCGAAAAGACGGACATTGTGGTGTCACAGCCAGACACCACACGTGCTAGGTGGTAGCTTAAATCGGCCGCGGTCCTGTAGTACATGTCGGACCCGCGTGTCGCCACTGTGTGATCGCAAACCTAGCGCCACCACAAGGCAGGTCTCGAGAGACTGACTCGAACTCAGCCCAGTTGTACGGACGACAGAGCTAGCGACTAGACGTACGAAGCCTTTCTCTCTCATTAGCCGAGAGACAGAATAGCCTTCAGCTAAGTTAATGGCTACGAACTAGCAAGGCGCCATTAGCCTTACAGTGATTGTAATTAGAGTCTCACTTGTGTTCACCATAGAGATGTACCAGAAGAAATTAAAGATAAGTATATGAGAAACTCCGTTCTTTTCTTCATAGCATTAATTACGTATCCTGTTCCAGTACTTCACGCCCGTCTGCGTTAGTCTCGCGTGCCTTTTTAAGCCACCTCTATCTACAAGGTGTTGGCCCAGCTGCCGACACATCAGACATACTGGTGTAAAATGACATCCCGATACACCTGACCTGTTACAGTTCCTCTGTCAGAGACATGCAGGGACGTACGTGCACCAAACATAATCCCACCCCACACCATCAAACCAAGACCTTCATACAGGTCCCTTTCAAAGACATTAAGGGGTTGGTATCTGGTTCCTGGTTCACGCCAGATGAAAACCCAGTGAGAATCACTGTTCAGACTATACCTGGACTCGTCTGTGAACATAACCTGGGACCACTGGTCCAATGACCATGTACTGTACTCTTGACACCAGACTTTACGGGCTCTCCTGTGACCAGAGGGGTTACTGTAATGCACCTTGCTGGTCTCCGGGTGAATAAACCATGTATGTTCAGTCGTCTATAGATTGTGTGTCTGGAGATAACTGTTCCAGTGGCTGCAGTAAGGTCCCAAGCAAGGCTACCTGCAGTACTCCATGGCCGTCTGCGGGCACTGATGGTGAGATATCGGTCATCTTGTGGTGTTTTACACTGTGGACGTCTCGTACTGTAGCGCGTGGATACCTTTCCTGTCTGTTGGAATCGTTGCCATAATCCTGCGATCACACTTTGTGGCACACGGAGAGCCCGTGCTACGACCTGCTGTGTTTGAACAACCTCCAGTCGCCCTAGTATTCTACCACTCATAACGTTATCAACATGTGTTCTTTGAGCCATTTTCAAAGCATAGTCAACATTAGCACGTCTGATAACGTCTATACACTTACTCTATTCACCGTACTCTGACATGCACCGCATGGTCATACCCCGAGGTGATTTAAACCCACAAACCGCCCACGAGAGTGTTGTTTCACCATGTATCAGCATGAGTGTATATTGATGTCCTGAAGCATGTCCCAGAGAGAACGAATCAGAACAGCGCCTGTTCTATTGAGAGATTGGTAAACATATGTCAAACATACCTTTAAAAAACGAATATCTGATAAGACAACATCACTTTTATTCATTATTGTTTTGTTGCAAGAATTTTATGGCCTACCATCTAAGTATTGAGACCGATCACGGCACATTTCTTGGGTTCGCCACCATATCGGTTGGACCCTAAACAACTGGAAAACCATAGATTATTAAGGAGAGTCCTGATTTCAGTTGGTTAGATTCGATGGTAAGGTTCGAGTGTAGCGCAGACGCCACAAAGCCATGGACCCAAGTTGTCGACAAGGCTTTGCGAAAGCTTGTGGTGGCTCCGCAATGGTGTGGTGTGTGCGTGGAATGGACTGGGTCCTCCGATACCAATGAGCCGATCGCTGACAGGAACTGGTTATGTTTCGCTGCCTGGAGAACACCTGCAGCCATTGATAGACTTCATGTTTCCGAAAACCGAAGGAACTTTTATGTATGACAATGCACCATGTCACCCGGCCACAACTGTTCACGATTGGTTTGAAGAACCTCCTGGACAATTCGAGTGAATGATTTGGTCACCGAGATCGCCCAACAGGAATCTCACCGAACATTTTCGGGACGTAATCGAGATGTCATTTCGTGCACAAAGTCATGCACCGGTAACACTATCGTAATTATGGACGGCTGTAGAGGCACCATGGCTCAGTACGAGGTGCATTCAAGTTCTAAGGCCTCCGATTTTTTTTCTAATTAACTACTCACCCGAAATCGATGAAACTGACGTTACTTCTCGACGTAATCGCCCTGCAGACGTACACATTTTTCACAACGCTGACGCCATGATTCCATGGCAGCAGCGAAGGCTTCTTTAGGAGTCTATTTTGACCACTGGAAAATCGCTGAGGCAATAGCAGCACGGCTGGTGAATGTGCGGCCACGGAGAGTGTCTTTCATTGTTGGAAAAAGCCAAAAGTCACTAGGAGCCAGGTCAGGTGAGTAGGGAGCATGAAGAATCACTTCAAAGTTGTTATCACGAAGAAACTGTTGCGTAACGTTAGCTCGATGTGCGGGTGCGTTGTCTTGGTGAAACAGCACACGCGCAGCCCTTCCCGGACGTTTTTGTTGCAGTGCAGGAAGGAATTTGTTCTTCAAAACATTTTCGTAGGATGCACCTGTTACCGTAGTGCCCTTTGGAACGCAATGGGTAAGGATTACGCCCTCGCTGTCCCAGAACATGGACACCATCATTTTTTCAGCACTGGCGGTTACCCGAAATTATTTTGGTGGCGGTGAATCTGTGTGCTTCCATTGAGCTTACTGGCGCTTTGTTTCTGGATTGAAAAATGGCATCCACGTCTCATCCATTGTCACAACCGACGAAAAGAAAGTCCCATTCATGCTGTCGTTGCGCGTCAACATTGCTTGGCAACATGCCACACGGGCAGCCGTGGTGTCGTCCGTCAGCATTCGTGGCACCCACCTGGATGACACTTTTCGCATTTTCAGGTCGTCATGCAGGATTGTGTGCACAGAACCCACAGAAATGCCAACTCTGGAGGTGATCTCTTCAACAGTCATTCGGCTATCCCCCAAAACAATTCTCTCCACTTTCTCGATCATGTCGTCAGACCGGCTTGTGCGAGCCCGAGGTTGTTTCGGTTTGTTGTCACACGATGTTCTGCCTTCATTAAACTGTCGCACCCACGAACGCACTTTCGACACATCCATAACTCCATCACCACATGTCTCCTTCAACTGTCGATGAATTTCAATTGGTTTCACACCACGCAAATTCAGAAAACGAATGATTGCACGCTGTTCACGTAAGGAAAAAGTCGCCATTTTAAGTATTTAAAACAGTTCTCATTCTCGCCGCTGGTGGTAAAATTCCATCTGCCGTACGGTGCTGCCATCTTTGGGACGTATTGACAATGAACGCGGCCTCATTTTAAAACAATGCGCATGTTTCTATCTCTTTCCAGTCTGGAGAAAAAAAATCGGAGGCCTTACAACTTGAATGCACCTCGTATTTCTGCAGGGGACTTCCAACGATTTGTTGAGTCCGTATCACGCCGAGCTGCTGCACTACGTCACGCAAAAGAAGGTCCGACACGTTATTAGGAGATAACCTATGACCTCTTCCACCTCAGTGTAAATCCCTATCGTTAAGAAATCTTAACACTCATAGCAGCTTTTGAGACAGATAAACAAAATCCTTGGATAACACAGGAGATACAGAACTGAACTGACAGAACACTGAACAACATGAGTCGAGAAAGGCATTGAAAGTAGAGGACATTCTCTGAAAATTATTTAGAGTCTGTCTTGCTTATGACGAAAAGCGTACCTATAGCAACAAATGCAGCCAATAGTAAGTGAAAAATGGTGAAATTTCACATGTAAAAAAATATTTTGTTATGTTTTTGAATTCCACTGTTATGAGTGTGAATCCTGAATCCTTCCTGGTCATGCTGACAAAGTGTTATGAATTTATTTGTAAAAGTATATACAGTGGAAATTAAAATGTCACGTGCTGCCTCTCCTGCTCCAAATCGGCCCGTTTGACGTCCTACTTTCCATGCTGCTTGAGGGAGCTGCAGAAGTTAAGAAATCTAAGGAAAGACAAAGACTGGAATATACCCAACGAATCACTGAGGCTGTTGGGTGCGAGTATTACAGTGAGATCAAGAGATTAGCACAGGAGCGTAATTTGAGACAAGACGTTGTTCTGCAGCATACAGGGTAGCTCAGCTCAACCTACTGCTAAGTTTTATGCAACTCGCACCACTTTCATTAACTACACACGAGATTTTCTTATTCTCTTGCTCACTATGCGCGAACATTTAACCCTACAGAAAAACGAACGTTATTCAAGAAAAACGCGTTTGAAAGTAACTTTTGTACAGTTTTCTTGAATATTTCGAAAACTACGGCCTCTAGGAAAAACGAATCCTAGTGCAAAATTTAACTATATTAAACTTCCTACTAAAAATCCGCATTAATTTTTTCTGTAGGACCAACAGTTTGCATATAGCGAGAGAGAGAATATGAATATCTTGCACATGGAATTTTGAAGGCGTTGCAGGTCGCATAAAACCCATGTGGGGATAGCTGAATCACACTCAATATGGATTGACAAATATCTACATCTAGATAAATACTCCAAAAGTCAGTTGACGGTGTGTGGTGGAAGTCAGTTCTAGTACAACTAACTAAACTCTACCCCTAATTCATTTGTAAATGGTGCATGGGAAGAATGATTGTCAATTAGCTCCTGTATTAGCTATAATTTCTCAAATTTTCTCGTGATGGTAATATCGTGAGACATATGTGGGAGGAACTAATGTGTTGTCTGACTCTTCCCGGAGAGTACTGTCTCGAAATTGGTATACTAAACCTGTCCGTGATGCACAATGCCTCTCGTGCAGCATATGCCACCCCTCCCTCACTTACAAGGAATGTTAGAAATTCCGGGATCACTAAGATATATCTCTTTTACAGGGCGTAGCTTCTCTAACCTCTGGGTCGTCGGAAAATATGTTGACTGCCATGTGTACCCAGCACCAAGGAAATTTTACTACATGCTTTCCTGCAGAATGGTGAGAGTGCTATAGATATACTCTTTTTTAGTATTTAACCTCTTCGCGTTTTCATTCCTTTGAGCATGTAACTCAGCGTCTCCTATAAAATCCTTCTAGGCGCTCTAGAAGGAACTCAGTGGGTACAGTTTTGACAAGAAACCCTTGCCCGGAGACGTACTGTTTTGATGTAACACAAGTTCAAAGATTCGGTCACTTTCAAACTTTCTCTTCACGGTACTCGCACAGTGGAGCAATGAGCTCTTACCTCTGAGTTCTGCAGGAGCACATGACATGAGTAATTTTTCGGTTGGTTGTCGTCGGGTTCTGTTCTACGTGGCGAAGAACGTCCTCTTCACAGTCAGATTTCGTAACTGCGAACGTGCAAGTTTCTTGAAATCGCTGTTATCAAACAAAAATGGTATGTGATGTCATATTTACAACAGGCACTGATGGCCGTCGTCCTCTTCTTTGTATGCGTACCGTGAAGCGGGTGTATTAAAATGAAACGATTTTAAAACTTATTTTACATCCAAAGTCTACGTTTCCTGACATGGATTCTTTATCGAAATTTTATCTCGAACCCCTAGCAGCCTGTAACGGGAACTGTAACACACACTGTACATGCCCACGAAGTTTTTAAATTACTGAACAACGAATGATATGGCCATCATTGGCACTTCTCTTTCGTCTTACGTAAGCTTTAAATTATTCGTACATCACACAGTTTCTGCTGGAGCCGAGATAAAACTTCACAGGTTTTATTACAATTTTACGGTTTCTCAGGAAAGACGTCGAGCACCCCTCTAAATTTTAATACTGCGGGTAACGACACACGGCCAGAGGGTATCTAGGCCGCAAGCCGGCACCGAGCCCGGTCCACGTTTTACGACACTGCGGGTCCTGCCGCTCTGTTGAGAAGTGTCGTGCGTATCCTAGTTTTCTAGCCCGTCGCGCGGCCAAGACGCATTTTGTTAATATCAGGTACAGCAATACTCAGGCCACTCCACACGCCTGATGCAACTGAACAAATGACTAAATCTGAGTTTTATTAGAATTAAACACGTACTGATAGTACCAAGAAATAGCTTCGTTACTTTCCACGTACAATCGAATTCCAGTTAAAAGTAATGGATGTTGTTACCTGGCAGTACCTAAGTAAAGTGAGCGTGGAAGTTGTGTTCACGGACAAGTACGGTTGCACACCACTACCGTCAACAAATTTATTGGTGCTGAAATGGGGAGCAGAGAAAGCAGCAACAGCGCCCACAGAGGAGAATGCAAAAGAAGTCAGAGACGTAATATCGAGGGAAGCGGAATTAGAAAAAATACATCCACGAGCAAGCAGTACACTGCTTATAATACGCATTCCATTGACAGTATACGTACGTCTTATCAAACAGCAATTTTTCACACAATACGAATCTTATAAAACGTAATATACTTCCAAAAGGTTCACAGATTTTCCGTACGGGAATGTCCTTCGAGGATAGAAATAAAACTTTGAGAAAAATTATGCTGCCTAGGGGGTTGTGTATGAAATACACCATGTTATGTTATGTTATGTTAACAGGAGGCCTAGAAACGATGGAGAGCCTCCGTCCCCACCGCAGCCGCAGTGGTCCACAACCCCACGACGACTACCGCAGTCCACTTCACCCCTCTGCCGCCCCACACCGAACCCAGGGTAATTGTGCGGTTTGGCCCCCGGTCGACCCCCCCAGGGAACGTCTCACACCAGACGAGTGTAACCCCTATGTTTGCGTTTTAGAGTAATGGTGGTGTAAACAGGGATCTTTATTTACGTAAACAGGAAGCTACTTAGATTTAAGAGTCCATGCGTTGTGGTTCAAGCTCTTCTCTAATAGTTCACATTAGCCTCACTGCTGGTGAAGTTCAAGTTTAATTGCTATTAGACGTTAACTACGTAACGGTGTGTAGCCTTATTTGACCAACGAGAAGTTACTGCCTCCGTATGTCTGAAAAGAAGGCTCCCATGCTCCTGCTACAAATCGTCCACACAGGGAATCGGTCTAAAGGCGAGGTTTCAAACTTATACAAAGTCGTGGCTGGATAAAAGTTGACTCTAAAACGATAACGTGAAGTTTAAGTACCTTTATAGAAAATTTGATACCTTCTGAATAATTGAAGTATATGTCTAGCAAAACAAATCTAAATGGGCAGCTATTCTTGTAGCTCTCGTACTTGGTGATGTGGACTGACAGACGCCAACTGAGCTAGTGACTAAGCTAGTACCTGAGAGACTGAGACTGACTGACAGACTGGTCAGCGGCGGCGATCTAAATACTTGCGGTCGAGAGGGCGTTGGCGGCGTGTTGCTTTCGAGTGTGTCTCTGGCCTCTCTCCTGATAGGCGCGCTTGATCCAACGCATGTTATCGATCTTCTTGCTACATCTTTGCCGACCGGTGTGTTGGCGACAGCTGACGCCAGCACACAGATAATCTTCAAACTACAAATCGTCCACACAGGGAATCGGTCTAAAGGCGAGGTTTCAAACTTATACAAATTCGTGGCTGGATAAAAGTTGACTCTAAAACGATAACGTGAAGTTTAAGTACCTTTATAGAAAATTTGATACCTTCTGAATAATTGAAGTATATGTCTAGCAAAACAAATCTAAATGGGCATACTTTAGAGCCCTCATCAACAGGATGCTTAAGCTACCACTGGCCCATAAAGACAAAGTGAAGAATTAAATGCGATTAAACAAGAAGGCGGTAAACCGATATAAGGACCGAGAGATAACGAACATTTATAAAAGGTGAAGTCAGAAGTACATGAAAAGGAGACAACAGGTCCAGAGGGCAAGAGGTCTGTTGCTATGTCGTAACGATGGTGTATTTTTCTACTGGATTACAGAAGCCTACAGAAAAACGAATGAAAGAATTTCATTTCAAATGAAAGATACTGTTAGTTCTAGGCTATGCCACAAAGTTGGCAACACCACATAAAAGGTTCAAAATCCTGGGTCTATAAGATCAACTGCCAAGACTTAGTCAGGCTGGAAGTACCTTCAAGACTCGTTTTAAAGTACATACATATAGCCAGAGTAAGTGACCACTGGCTACACATTTGGATAAATGAAAACATATGGCAGGAAATATAGAAGATAAATGAAAGTGTGGCACAAAGCACCAAAAGGGCAATTACTGGACCTACTAGAGGAGATCTAAATTTACGTACATAGAAAATGGCAACTCAGAGTACTGCTGAATGAGCATAGTTCATCCTAAATGATTAATTTGATGTATTGAGAAACCTACTAGCTTGAACAACGTCGGCCGGCTGAAGTGGCCGTGCGGTTAAAGGCGCTGCAGTCTGGAACCGCAAGACCACTACGGTCGCACGTTCGAATCCTGCCTCAGGCATGGATGTTTGTGATGTCCTTAGGTTAGTTAGGTTTAACTAGTTCTAAGTTCTAGGGGACTAATGACCTCAGCAGTTGAGTCTCATAGTGCTCAGAGCCATTTGAACCATTTTGAACAACGTCGCACGCCGTAGCAGCTTGGGAGCGTCGGCCACCAGCAGCGAAGAGACTGGGATTTCTCCTTCAAGATCCGCCACAGGGAAATTGAGAATTTGTGGTAAGGTCTTATGGGACCAAACTGCTGAGGTCATCGGTCCATAAGCTTACGCATTACTTAATCTAGCTTAAACTAACTTACGCTAAGGACAACACACACACCCATGCTCTAGGGAGGACTCGAACCTCCGCAGGGAAACAAAAAGTTCTTATTCAGAAGCCATAAGGTGACAACAGTTCCACTCCGAATATGTTATCGACTGCCGAGATTTTAACTAACAGTCGTTGTCTTTTTAATCATCTTAAACTTACGGTTATGTTTAATTGCTTTGTAATGCTGAGAAGTTTCGAGTAATAGATGCGATTTTACCTTTACTCGTATTATTTAGACGTTTACAAAATTATGTGTTATTTACCTCAGCTGGCTAGGAGGTTTCTGTTATTACTCTTTACATGGTTTACGCGGATTTTAAGTATAGATTTTACACATTTATTGTGTGATTTTATGTTTTATTGTCAGGCGTGGATTTTGTCATATGAAACAATTTAAATTAATGACTCCGTATATTTGATTTTAACTATTGTATTTACGATACTGGTTACTCATGTTCCTCAGAAATAGAGTCGTCTACTTACCTAATTTATTTGTATGGATACAGGACGCACCCAAACATCTGCACTTACCATGTGACCTAGGTGTATAGATATTGACGTTGATACTCATATCAGAGTACTTTTATGGTATGTATGGCTGGTAAGTTTGGCTGTTAATAATGTTTTTATGTTTTATTTGTTACTGCTTATGTATTCTTAGGCTCTCTATAGATTTAGCTTCAGCTTAGTTTGTCAAATCACTATTTTACTATTTGTATCACATCTGAAGATGGCAGTAGCCAGACCTGGTAATTAGGAATTGTACAACTTACATGATCAAGACGGACCTTTACAAATAAAATGCCATAATATGAACGCAGACTCATTTACAGACTTAATGTCTTCAACTGATGAAACAACTCTAAGTTAGTAACTGTCCGTTTTATGCGCAACACTCTGTATCATTAGGTAGGAATAGATCGATCCTGATATTGATGTAGTATTCATCAATGGGAGAATATGTGATATTGAAAGCACAAGGAGATGTGGCGTAGCTGGTCCGAGTGGATAACTAAGTCCAACGGGTGTCACTGACATGAAAAGATTTGGGCACTATGTGGAATGCTATAATTATTCTGCGCTTGTATTACCGTACTGCATAATCGTGCCACAGAACAAAGACTGAATTGTTGCGAATGGTCTACCTCTGGACCGGCATATATCAAATAGAAAAGTGACGCAATTATCGTTGAGAATTTGTAGGACAGACTGGTGGATATATGGGGCTTCAGCTACATTGGCATACCATTCCGAATGTGGAAATGCAGAGACGATATGCCTATGGATAGAATTTGTAATTACCATTTAGATTTAACTGAGCTTCCACAACTCGTTTCCACAGATGAAAAACGAAAATTGTAAGATGTACGACCTGTTTTAAACATCAGGTAACAGGTCTATAATTTGGCAATAAATAAATAAATAATAATGAAACTCGTTTCCAGCAACATGAACAGTGCAAGGACTTTTGTAATTCAGTTACGCAATTGTTTTAAATGTATCGGTGGATGAAAGAACATTCACGCATTTACAATCAAACACTGGGATTCTGCATCACTTTGCTTAATGCTAGGTTCAGATCGTGTATTCTATCTGTAGATGTGTGTAAATATGAAGCTAAGAAGATCCTGTATCATGCTAACAAACTATCGGCTAGAAAGGTCATTTTACTACGTAATGTGTATAGTTAGACTGACTGGAAAAATGTAAGCACATGTTATTTAAGAACTTGGGAAATATTGCAAATCTTAGTGCAACATATACACTGATGAGCCTAAACGTTATGACCACTGCCCAAAGCGACGTTGGATGCAGCCTGGCGGCATTGGGGGCATGTGACTGGGTAAAAAAGTGTGTAACACGGACAGGGGTAAACGCCCTTGCGAAGACGTGGGCTGCAAATGTGGAAATCCATTGAGATAATCGACTTCGGTAAAGGGCAGATTATTATTACGCAGAGCCCATGAAGGACGCAGGAGGTCGGTGAAACTACCACTAGACGTTAAATGGTTGGGCGCCAACAATTCTTCACAGGACGTGGGGCTCGGAGGCTTGGCTGCTCTGTAAAGTAGGATAGATGGTGATCTGTGGCATCTCTACCGAAAGAGCACATTGCTGGCGCACGCACAAATATTTCGAAGCGCACCGTTCCTCGTAAATTGTCGAAAATTGAGCTCCGCAGCAGATCATCCCTACGTCCTTCCATGTTGACCCAACGACACTGTCAATTACGACTGCAGTGGGACCATCGGGATTCGACCTTTGATCAAAGGAAACGTGCCAGTTCTTTGGGTAAATCAAGTTCGAAAAAAGCCTTCGTTGAGGTGAACGGCGGCTCGAAACATGCAGCGCACCACGGAAGCAGGCTTGTGGAAACAGTATTATGCTACGGAATACATGCTCCTACGCTTCCATGGACCCTTAGGTAGTAATCGAGGACACGCTGCCAGCTATGAACCCCCTGCATCCCTTTATGCTTCCCCGACGGCGATGTCATCCTTCAGCAGTATAATTATCCGTGTCTCGGAGCCAGAACCATGCCACAGTGATTTGAGAAACATTATAGTGAATTCATGTTGTTGTCTCGGCGACCAAATACGCCTGATGTAAATCCTATGAGACACATATGGGTCGCTGTTGGCTACAAACATCGCGTACACAAATCAGCGTCCCGTTATTTACGAGAATTACATGACCTGTTCATAAACATCTAACGCCACATACCTCAACAAACCTACGAACGAACTGTCTGATAGCTGACGCGTAGAATCAGTGCTGTGTTTCGTTCCAAAGACAAGTGAACAAGCTATTAAGCAGATGGTCATAATATTTTGGGCAATCAGTGTGTGTTTTTTAGTTCATTGATTGATTGCCTTTGTTTGACACCACATTTTCTTGTGATAATATTGTGGACTCCATGATACAGTAACTGGTTATAAAATTTTTTGTTTAAACATTTGTTAACTACTGAGTGTGCTTGCTTCACATAAAAGTAATTACAAGTGGACTTCTTCGGACAGAGCACATTTCTACTATATTTGCAGAGCATCGAAAATGTGTTCCAGTGTCATATAGAGATCTCACTGCTTTTAGCTTCCTGGGAAAAATATTAATTATCAGGACTCTAGTAGTGTACAGTGCTGCCAAAGCCGTACAACATTCACCAAGGGAGGTGTCCAGGCGTCTCGGAGTGAACCAAAGCGATCTTGTTCGGACATGGTGGAGATACAGAGAGACAGGAACTGTCGATGGCATGCTTCGCATAGGCCGCCCAAGGGCTACTACTGCAGTGTATGACCGCTGCCTACGGATTATGGCTCGGAGGAACCCTGACAGCAAAGCCACCATGTTGAATAATGCTTTTCGTACAGCCACAGGACGTCGTGTTACGACTCATACTGTGCGCGGTAGGCTGCATGATGCGCAACTTTTCTCCCGACGCCCATGGCGAGGTCCATCGTTGCAACCACGACACTATACAGCGCGGTACACATGGGCTCAACAACATGCCGAATGGATCGCTCAGGACTGGCATCACGAACTCTTCACCGACGAGTGTCGCATACGCCTTCAACCAGAGAATCGCCGGAGACGTGTTTGGAGGCAACCCGTTCAGGATTTGAATGGCACTATGGGACTTAACATCTGTGGTCATAGTCCCCTAGAACTTAGAACTACTTAAACCTAACTAACCTAAGGACATCACACACATTCATGCCCGAGGCAGGATTCGAACCTGCGACCGTAGTGGTCACGCGGTTCCAGACTGAAGCGCCTAGAACCCGTCCAGGATGAACGCTTTAGACACACCCTCCAGCGAGTGCAGTAAGGTGGAGGTTCCCTGCTGTTTCGGGGTGGCATTATGCGGGGCCGACGTACGCCGCTGGTGGTCATGGAAGGCGCCGTAACGGTGTACGATACGTGAATGCCATCCTCCGACCGATAATGCAACCATATTGACAGCATATAGGCGAGGCATTCGTCTTCATGGACGACAGTTCACGCCCTCATAGTGCACGTCTTGTGAATGACTTCCTTCAGGATAACGACATCGCTCGACTAGAGTGGCCAGCATGTTCTCCAGACATGAACCCTATCGAACATGCCTGGGATAGTGCTGTTTACGGACGACGTGGCCCACCAACCTCTCTGACGGATATACACCGAATCACCGTTGAGGAGTGGGACAATCTGGACCAACAGTTTCTTGATGAACTTGTGGATAGTATGCCACGACGAATACAGACATGTATCAATGGAAGATGCAGTGCTACTGTGTATTAGAGGTACCAGTGTGTACAGCAGTCTGGACCACCAGCTGTGTAGCTCTTGCTGTATCGTGGTACAACATACAACATGCAATGTGTGGTTTTCATGAGCAATAAAAAGGGCGGAAATTATGTTTATGTTGATCTCTATTCCAATTTGCTGTATAGGTTCCGGAACTCTCGGAACCGAGGTCATGCAAAACATTTTTGGATGTATGTATTACGGACCAGAATTTGAGGAAACAGTTTTCTACGATTCTGTCACAGAATTAGGTCACGAAGATGATTACTGCCCGGTTTATCCTCAGAGTATGTAATTATCATAGATTACGACAAGTGTTGTCGAAGCAATAACAATAAGAAACTGATGGAGATACACAAAAAAATTAAAATTATTGGTTTTCGGTTACATCTGTGTGTGGGTCTGTACAGAATCATTTTCCGCTTACATTTTTATTGCACATGGTTACCCTTAAGAACAGTGAGAACTGTTTTACCGACGTTTCCTACGCAACTTACTTATATTTTACCTTCAAGTGACTGATGACTTGTAATTTCTACAACACAGGAAACAACTTTCCCTCAGAAAATTTTCTTACGACCCATAGGGTGAGCGGAATGATTCTATTCGCCCCCAGTTATTTCTGGTTTGCATCTGCCTCATTAGCCAGTGTTGTGCCACTAGCGGTCTCGGTCTCTCTCTCTCTCTCTCTCTCTCTCTCTCTCTCTCTCTCATGAAGAATGAAAATTGTGGCACCCGTTCTATAAAATGACATATGGTCGTGAAAGCTTGACAGTGTTAATTTAGAGGTAAAATGACGTGGACCACAATTGCGTGCAAATTTTGTAATTACAGACTACAGCAGAATAGAATTTCAAAGCGACTAAAATTAACTAACAGCACGTTTATAATAAATGCGGCATCCCACTCCTCTCTACATGTAGATATTACTTACCACAGAATATTGCCAGGAATTATGGAATATTACCGCATGCTGGCCCTGCATTAATTCGACAGAAATTCGGCCAGAGGCGAAAGTTAAATTGCGGTAAATAACAATGTTGTAGGAACATTTATCCCACTATAATTTTTTTGGCCACTGTTTAAACATACATACACACTCACCAGTATAAAACAATCCAGTGGAAATCACTGTAGGAATTGAAGCCCTTAACAAAAGTAACGCAAATGAAGTATGTCAGATTTTCAGCTTCTACTACGTAATCAGAGGAAAAAAAAACGTTAATAGTACGCTAAAATGGCACTGTCCTTATAGTCGATCTAAAATAAATGGACACTAAAAGTTTTCTGCTACCGAAACAGGCAGTCATTGCCTATAGATTGAAGTATCTGCGTAAGTGGAAGGATATAGGGTTGGCTGGAACGTGGAGGGGGTGGAGGGGTTGGATTATTTATTAGGGTCATTCGAAAATAAACGAGCCGGAGACAGTAAAATGAAGACCGGCTGAGGTATTGCAATGTTCCACTGCCTGCGGAAGAAGGTGTGGTTCTGAAAAAGAGTGCTGAGGTCCCTGATTCGCCGCTAGGGGAACATAGGCTCTCACCTACTTGACGACAGCCACACGATAAAATCACATAGACACTTGAAATACCACTGGAAACGACAGAGCACTCATGAAGAATAAAAACCGTTGGTAGGGACCTGCCAAGGGACTGGAGACTGGAGGGGAGGGTAAAAGAGGGGAAGAAGGTATGATGGGGAGGCTGAGGGGGGGGGAGGAAGTGGAAGAAATGAGGGCAGGAGGCATGCCAAGGGGCAGAACACTGGCAGGTTGGGAGAAGAAGAGGGAACGCAGCCCACGAGGCAGAGACACTGAAGGGGAGCACAGAAGAGGGAGGGTGTGTAGGAGGGGGCAAGTCAATCCGGAGAAGGGAGGGGGAAGAGAGGGAGCCTGAATAGGAGGCAGGAGGAAGGTGGGCTCTGAGCACTATGGGACTTAACATCTGAGGTCATCAGTCCCCTAGAACTTAGAACTACTTAAACCTAACTAACCTAATGACATCACACACAGCCATGCCCAAGTCAGGATTCGAACCTGCGACCGTAGGAGTCACACGGTTCCGGACTGAAGCGCCTAGAACCGCTCGGCAACCGCGGCTGGCGGGAAGGTGGGGTTTGAGGTGGTAGGAGAGGTAGACGTCAGGGCGAAGTTCATCATCCATGACGGGTAGGTGCTGGAAGTTGCAGTGGGAAAGGAGGTGGAGGGTATGGAGATGGAGAGAGGGAGGACGCAGCGGTAAAGGTGTGGCAATGTGCAGGGGGTAGAGAGGAAGTGGGACACCAGGGGGTGAGGGGGATCGAGTTAGTGGGCAATATACAGGGTACAGATGTGTTGAAGGGAAAGGAGAAGGTGGCGGAAGGGGATGAGGTCGTAGGGGATGCGTGTGGGGGACGGAAAGCAGATACAGAAGGTGAGGCGGAGTGCATGGCGCTCGAGGATTTGGAGGGCGTTATAGAACCTGGGAGGGTAGGAAATCCAAGCAACGCTGGCATAACAAAGGATGGGGCGGATCAAGAAGGATGGTGGAAGGATGCTGTCCCCATGTCCGGCCGAACATAAGTTTCAGGAGGTGGGCTTTGAGTTGGATCGTAAGGAGATGGGGAGTCCAAGTGAGGTGGAGGTCGAGGGTGAGGCCAAGGTATTTGAGGGTAGGAGTGAGGTGGATAGGACGGCCATAAATGGTTAGGTAGAAATCATGGAGACAAAAGGAGCCGGTGGTGCGGCCTATGATGATCGCATGGGTCTTCGAGGGGATGATACGAAGGAACCACTGGTTGCACCAAGAGGTGAACTGGTCAATGTGGGTTTGGAGCGTACGTTTGGACCGTTGAAGGGTAGGATAAATGGATTTATTTGAAGTTGTCTCATAAACTCACGAAAACGTTCCACCCACTGGACTCTGTTTTGTGGCTCGTACGTATTCCCTAATTCTCAGTTTCTCCTCAATCTACTTTAAGTTTGTTTTGCTAATTTTACTGCTCCAACCTGAAGCAAACCAAGCGCTGTATCATGTGTGAGAAACAGAGGCGAGCGAGAGCGCCGGGACTTACCCCAGTTCACTGCTAGCAGCGCCACGTCACCCTAACGCGTCTGCATGTAGCGCACAAGTATTGCACCACAATTTAGTATGAAATTAAAAATCAATATTTATGTTTAAGAATTTGTTGAATTATAGTTTAGTGTAATAATGTTCCAAATACCAAATCTTGATGTTCTAAACTTAACAGTTTACGGAAAAATGCTATTTTGAGAGAAAAATCAGAGGCGCTAAATAATGACGCTAGGAAGCCAAAAGGAGCCGTTAGAAGTTATAAGTAAGTGATGCTGGTTTCCAAAACCATAAAACAAAAATTAACGCCAGAATACCACGTTTTTCGGAAAGATCAGAGGCGCTAAATAATGGACTTAGAAACTTGAAAATTTGTTTTATGCTTCAGTACACCCCAAAAATAATAACAGAGAATCCACGTTAATCTACCTCTTATAGTTTTTGAGTAATTAAATAAAAACTAATTTTGTAACAAAAATGTACCCAAGTGTTGTGGTTAAGTATGTGAAATTTTAATGACAGAGGATTTTGGTTAAACCAGATGATCAAATATATCAAATAATAGAGCTACACCAGGTGTAGGACTTGTAACATAAATAGCAACTGATATAAGTCTTAGCAAAGGTATGGTTCAGAGGTAACAATCTACCGTTAGTTCCACTAAATAAATTCTATTAAGCAAAGTTTTCATTCTAGCGAGCTGAAACATTCTACGTGCTTTCAAACTGCTTATCTGCATACCAGCAAAAATTAAGAAGTTTCTGAAGTAATTGGTAACTATATTATTAAATATTATGTGCCGGAGATAGCGGTCGTTTGTAGACTGCCGCCGTATGCCAATAGACAGAGACAACAGATGTTTTCTCGTCAGTTCGCACCGGCACCTTATAAATACAGCCCCTGAAGCAGTAGGAAGGTTCACTTCGCTCTCAGACACTGTGAGGTCCACGCCAGTTAAACGTCTGGTCGCGCTCTGCCTCGGATGACGTCAGAGCCGAGCAGTGACAAGCGCGTATTTGGCAGTGAAAACGGATAGTGAACTCGGGAGGACTCTACACTGTCCTGGATCATTTAGAAATCGGTAAAATAACTGTTACTGTGCCGTCCGTGTGAAATTCAATTCCGCGTGGCAAGTGGTGAATTTATTTCCACTTTTATGGCGAGCATTAATTTTTGAACATTTATTGCGAACTTTCAATTGAGTGATGTTAGTCATGGCGGAAAACAATCTGGTAGGAAGTTACCGTAGAGGTCGCCTCTGAACAGCTGAAGGTGTTGTTAGATTAGAAAGACTTGTTTTCAGTTGAACATTACGCAATTTTATGTGTTGTTTGTGAGAAACTTTAATTAAATAAAATCTTCCTGATCCCGCAAAGAAATCGGAAATAGACACTTTTCTTTCATTGTTCTGGACCGGAATGTGGCTGTGCAGACTGGAAACTAAGGTCAGTATGTTCCCCTTCGCTTTCTGGCTGACCACCAAATTACACTCCTGGAAATGGAAAAAAGAACACATTGACATCGGTGTGTCAGACCCACCATACTTGCTCCTGACACTGCGAGAGGGCTGTACAAGCAATGATCACACGCACGGCACAGCGGACACACCAGGAACCGCGGTGTTGGCCGTCGAATGGCGCTAGCTGCGCAGCATTTCTGCACCGCCGCCGTCAGTGTCAGCCAGTTTGCCGTGGCATACGGAGCTCCATCGCAGTCTTTAACACTGGTAGCATGCCGCGACAGCGTGGAAGTGAACCGTATGTGCAGTTGACGGACTTTGAGCGAGGGTGTATAGTGGGCATGCGGGAGGCCGGGTGGACGTACCGCCGAATTGCTCAACACGTGGGGCGTGAGGTCTCCACAGTACATCGATGTTGTCGCCAGTGGTCGGCGGAAGGTGCACGTGCCCGTCGACCTGGGACCGGACCGCAGCGACGCACGGATGCACGCCAAGACCGTAGGATCCTACGCAGTGCCGTAGGGGACCGCACCGCCACTTCCCAGCAAATTAGGGACACTGTTGCTCCTGGGGTATCGGCGAGGACCATTCGCAACCGTCTCCATGAAGCTGGGCTACGGTCCCGCACACCGTTAGGCCGTCTTCCGCTCACGCCCCAACATCGTGCAGCCCGCCTCCAGTGGTGTCGCGACAGGCGTGAATGGAGGGACGAATGGAGACGTGTCGTCTTCAGCGATGAGAGTCGCTTCTGCCTTGGTGCCAATGATGGTCGTATGCGTGTTTGGCGCCGTGCAGGTGAGCGCCACAATCAGGACTGCATACGACCGAGGCACACAGGGCCAACACCCGGCATCATGGTGTGGGGAGCGATCTCCTACACTGGCCGTACACCACTGGTGATCGTCGAGGGGACACTGAATAGTGCACGGTACATCCAAACCGTCATCGAACCCATCGTTCTACCATTCCTAGACCGGCAAGGGAACTTGCTGTTCCAACAGGACAATGCACGTCCGCATGTATCCCGTGCCACCCAACGTGCTCTAGAAGGTGTAAGTCAACTACCCTGGCCAGCAAGATCTCCGGATCTGTCCCCCATTGAGCATGTTTGGGACTGGATGAAGCGTCGTCTCACGCGGTCTGCACGTCCAGCACGAACGCTGGTCCAACTGAGGCGCCAGGTGGAAATGGCATGGCAAGCCGTTCCACAGGACTACATCCAGCATCTCTACGATCGTCTCCATGGGAGAATAGCAGCCTGCATTGCTGCGAAAGGTGGATATACACTGTACTAGTGCCGACATTGTGCATGCTCTGTTGCCTGTGTCTATGTGCCTGTGGTTCTGTCAGTGTGATCATGTGATGTATCTGACCCCAGGAATGTGTCAATAAAGTTTCCCCTTCCTGGGACAATGAATTCACGGTGTTCTTATTTCAATTTCCAGGAGTGTAGTTGCCAGGCTCACGTGATTAAAGACGGCATCAAAATTTTAAACCAGTGAAGTAACTTACTCGCCGCCCCACACACCGTTATGACAAATGAAATAGAGTGAATCTACCTGCACAAACATATACCTGGCTATTTTGTAGTCACGCTGGACTGATAACGCAACCTGTTGTCAGCTGCAGCAGACTGAACAGGCCCCGTGAAGCTTTCCAGGCTTGCGCAAACCCAAGTTGGCGTGCCTTAGCCACTGTGCTTCAGCACACATGGGCTCTTGTGTCTCCGTTGAGGCAGGTTGACTTGCTATAATGGTTGGGACGGAGACACGGCAGATAGGTTGAAAAGAGAATTTGTACTTCTGTCGTTGTTTACGGAGATACTCCTCATAAGTGCTAGAACTGTATTTACTGTACTTGTAATACATATGGTGATTTTGATTAAATTCTGCCACACGGTAGTTGTGCAGCCATCTTGATAAAGTGAGACGAAAATTTTGCGCACAAAGCAGCACATGGTGACAATTGTCTGTAATATGTATTTGCACATTGTTCAGAAGGCCTTTCAGAAAGACACTTGTGGTGGGTATGCCACTTTGTTGTCCCGCACAACGTTTACGCATCATTGTAAGAAGCAGTGCCTCAGTGGCTATTCACTCAAACCAAGTGAATGCGCTAGACAGAACAGTGTGCTATTTATAGCATCAGTCCTGGCGCACGCAGCGGATGTGGACTCTTATCAGCTTACGCAATCGCACCGGAAGTGAATTTTCCAGCAACACACCATCAAGTAATACTAGTGGCGTGTTGCTCCAACGCAATTTGAATCGCGCGCCAAAAACAAGACAACCAATCAGAGACTGTGCTCGACTTCTATTGAGCAGCCCAGAGAGCATCCCAGAGTGCCCCAGAGAGCATCCCAGAGTGCCCCAGAGAGCTAAAACACCAAAAAGAATCACTTCTCGGCTTTTGGCAAGATCAATGTGTAGTATTTGTGGCCCTTAAAAGGGCCGTTTATTCAGAACTGCCTTCAATGATTATATAAAGTACAATCACCCACAATGCGACAATCTTCCAAAGAAGAAGGACCACTAGCCTTCACCCATAAGTGAATGCTGGAATCAGAATTTATCTTACAACGTCTGCGACAAGACAAAGACAAACTCCTGTGCGGAATAAGGTAGGAACGCTCACTAGCAATAATAACCTCAGAAACAGGAATAGTACGGTAAGCTAAGATTTCCCGTGTTTCAAAGGATTCCAAACCGGCTCTTCCTGCATTGTTACAAGCAACGAAAGCTACAGTTAGCCATCCGTTACCCAAACTGGAAGAAGAAGAAACTTTCATTAAAGAAAAATTTAACCTCGCACCACAAAATAAAGGTTCCCTTCGCACTTCCGGTGCGATTGCGTAAGCTGATAAGAGTCCACATCCGCTGCGTGCGCCAGGACTGATGCTATAAATAGCACACTGTTCTGTCTAGCGCATTCACTTGGTTTGAGTGAATAGCCACTGAGGCACTGCTTCTTACAATGATGCGTAAACGTTGTTTTCGTCGTCGCCGGCGAATGCTGGTTTGCAAATCACTTGTCAATGTGGACGGCACTCTTGGTGCTTCGACATCTTCTGCGAAGGGTAAAAAGAACGAAATAAGAGGACAACAAAGGACAACTGAGTCGCATCAATTGGTATAGGTACAGGTACGCTGCTCAAGGGGAGACAGGTAACTTGCTCCAGCATGACATGTGCTCAGGCACAGGAGGCAGAAGCATGAGTATGGAATTGTCGTGTCGTAACTGAGCACCTTCGATGAAACACAAATCTTTTTTAAAAATATGTATGAATTTTAGTGGCAAGTATAAATAATTAATATTTAACCTATTGAATTTAAACGCTGATGTCTCTGGATGCCGTACTCATGTTAGCAGTTCATCTTTATACACTCCTGGAAATGGAAAAAAGAACACATTGACACCGGTGTGTCAGACCCACCATACTTGCTCCGGACACTGCGAGAGGGCTGTACAAGCAATGATCACACGCACGGCACAGCGGACACACCAGGAACCGCGGTGTTGGCCATCGAATGGCGCTAGCTGCGCAGCATTTGTGCACCGCCGCCGTCAGTGTCAGCCAGTTTGCCGTGGCATACGGAGCTCCATCGCAGTCTTTAACACTGGTAGCATGCCGCGACAGCGTGGACGTGAACCGTATGTGCAGTTGACGGACTTTGAGCGAGGGCGTATAGTGGGCATGCGGGAGGCCGGGTGGACGTACCGCCGAATTGCTCAACACGTGGGGCGTGAGGTCTCCACAGTACATCGATGTTGTCGCCAGTGGTCGGCGGAAGGTGCACGTGCCCGTCGACCTGGGACCGGACCGCAGCGACGCACGGATTCACGCCAAGACCGTAGGATCCTACGCAGTGCCGTAGGGGACCGCACCGCCACTTCCCAGCAAATTAGGGACACTGTTGCTCCTGGGGTATCGGCGAGGACCATTCGCAGCCGTCTCCATGAAGCTGGGCTACGGTCCCGCACACCGTTAGGCCGTCTTCCGCTCACGCCCCAACATCGTGCAGCCCGCCTCCAGTGGTGTCGCGACAGGCGTGAATGGAGGGACGAATGGAGACGTGTCGTCTTCAGCGATGAGAGTCGCTTCTGCCTTGGTGCCAATGATGGTCGTATGCGTGTTTGGCGCCGTGCAGGTGAGCGCCACAATGAGGACTGCATACGACCGAGGCACACAGGGCCAACACCCGGCATCATGGTGTGGGGAGCGATCTCCTACACTGGCCGTACACCACTGGTGATCGTCGAGGGGACACTGAATAGTGCACGGTACATCCAAACCGTCATCGAACCCATCGTTCTACCATTCCTAGACCGGCAAGGGAACTTGCTGTTCCAACAGGACAATGCACGTCCGCATGTATCCCGTGCCACCCAACGTGCTCTAGAAGGTGTAAGTCAACTACCCTGGCCAGCAAGATCTCCGGATCTGTCCCCCATTGAGCATGTTTGGGACTGGATGAAGCGTCGTCTCACGCGGTCTGCACGTCCAGCACGAACGCTGGTCCAACTGAGGCGCCAGGTGGAAATGGCATGGCAAGCCGTTCCACAGGACTACATCCAGCATCTCTACGATCGTCTCCATGGGAGAATAGCAGCCTGCATTGCGGCGAAAGGTGGATATACACTGTACTAGTGCCGACATTGTGCATGCTCTGTTGCCTGTGTCTATGTGCCTGTGGTTCTGTCAGTGTGATCATGTGATGTATATGACCCCAGGAATGTGTCAATAAAGTTTCCCCTTCCTGGGACAATGAATTCACGGTGTTCTTATTTCAATTTCCAGGAGTGTAGTAATTTTGATACAACAGTTACGAGGTGTGGCTAGAAAAAAAACCGGACTAGTACTGGTGAAACAATAAAACGAATGCAATAAGGCTGAAAGTAGCGTGGCCTGTCACGTGACTCTCGCTCCGCCTACTGCTCGAGTTTCATCTGCCTCCTGCACTCAGTCTGCCCGTGGCGTCTGTTTTAAGTAGTTGACGTTTTGTCTGTGCGTCGGAAAATGTTGAGTGTACAGAAAGAACAGCGTGTTAACATCAAATTTTGTTTCAAACTAGGAAAATCTGCAAGTGAAACGTTTGTAATGTTACAACAAGTGTACGGCGATGATTGTTTATCGCGAACACAAGTGTTTGAGTGGTTTAAACGATTTAAAGATGGCCGCGAAGACACCAGTGATGACACTCGCACTGGCAGACCATTGTCAGCAAAAACTGATGCAAACATTGAAAAAATCGGTAAACTTGTTCGACAAGATCGCCGTTTAACAATCAGAGCAGTGTCTGAGTTAACAGGAGTTGACAGGGAAAGTGTTAGGCAGATTCTTCAGCAAAGTTTCAACATGAACAAAGTGTGTTCAAAAATGGTTCCAAAGTGTCTCACAATTGAACAGAAGGAACGCCGAAGAATGATTTGTTCTGACATCCTGGAAAACATTGAAAGTGATCCCACCTTCTTACAAAATGTTATTACTTGCGATGAATCGTGGATTTTTACTTACGATCCCGAAACTAAACGCCAATCGATGCATTGGAAAACTCCTGGTTCTCCACGACAAAAAAAAGCACGAATGTCAAAATCGAAATTCAAGGCAATGATGATTGTTTTTTTTGACATCAAAGGGATTGTGCACATTGATTGGGTACCAGAGGGACAAACAGGGGATCAGCATTACTACATTAGCGTCCTGGCTACCCTACGTGAGCGAGTACGGAGAAAACGGAACGATTTGTGGAGAAAAAAGTCATGGATCCTTCACCAAGACAATGCCCCAGCTCACAGTGCGTTGTCAGTGAAGACGTTTTTGGCAAAACACAACATTCCCATCTTAGATCATCCACCCTATTCACCTGATTTGGCCCCCTGTGACTTTTTTCTTTTCCCTAAAGTCAAGTCAGCTTTGAAAGGAACTAGATTTGAGACTGTTGAAGCAGTAAAAGAAAAAGCGACGGAAGTAATGTATGGACTTACCGAAAATGATCTGCAGCATTGCTATGAACAGTGGAAAATTCGTATGGAGCGGTGTAGAGACCGAGGAGGAGAGTACATTGAAGGAGATAACATGAAATTGTAAATAATTGTAAATAAATGTTTTTTCCAGCATCAGTCCGGTTTTTTTCTAGCCGCACCTCGTATTTTAAGAACGTACTATGGTGACTAATGTCATTAGTGCAACGTTTAAGAAAACTGAATCGTGTAAAGAGATTGGCATGAACCACAAACAGATTTTTGTTTTTCCTTTCCGTTCAATCTATGTAATTGCTGACTTGAGTACGTATGCTATGCCTGAGCGTATGATTGCCACACATTCTGCTGTGTAATCCGAACAAGACACATCCAGGGAAAAAGCACCATAGGTGCAAAGATGCGTGCTAATGCCATAGAGATTCGCCATTTGCGCGAGTTCCACCAGCGCCATGGGCGGCGCTGAGGATGAAGATATCGACTTCGCCTAGACCAATTGCCTGCCGAGCACAGTCTACCAATGGCCGAATTACAACGGAGAAGCCTACTCGGAAGATAGAAGAGCAGCTCTCTCCCACTTGGTTATAAAACATCGTCCAGGGCTGACCCAGACAGTTAACGTCATTTAGTGAACTCTCAGAAGTGAACAAACAGATGTTGTAAATTGCATTTCTATGTACTGTGAAGTTTACCTACGATTAGTTGCACTTAGCCATTGAGGGCCTTTCTTTCATTATATTACATGAGGTGTTGCAGACTTAATCATTCAACAAGTGCTGGCCGCGGTGGTCTCGCGGTTCTAGGCACGCAGTCCGGAACCGTGCGACTGCAACGGTCGCAGGTTCGAATCCCGCCTCGGGCATGGATGTGTGTGATGTCCTTAGGTTAGTTAGGTTTAAGTAGTTCTAAGTTCTAGGGGACTGATGAGCACAGAATTTGAGTCCCATAGTGCTCAGAGCCAATTGAACCATTCAACAAGTCATGTGTTTTCAACAAGTCACTCATTTATGTGACTTAGTTACTAATTTGTTGGAGTGTTGTAGACACTTCGTTCTCCTATCCTGTTTCCTGAGCCTTGAGGCATAGCTGTGTAATAGTGGCAGGGAGGAACTGTCTTAGCGGAGTACTGCAAAAGAAGCCGTTTCACGGACTCACAGACTCGGCCAACCGTAACAGCAGTGACAACTCGACCTCCATAGCAGCAGCGACGAGGCCTTTAGAAAACTGGCAACGAGGGCTTACAAAATATTCCATGTTGCATCTTAAGAATGATTCAGTGGACTGTTTACAACGTGCTGGAAAGTCCCTAGGAAGAGAAATAATAAACACTGATATCCATTGTTCTGATTTCGTTTATTTGTTACGTGTTTTTGTTTGTTATCTACAAGATCAATGTAGTTTCTTGTTTTCTTTTATTCTACAATCAACCTGATAAACTTATTTTGTTTGTTCTTCGCAGCAAATTCTTTGCAAATGTCATCACTGACTGCAAACGCTGTGTCATCAGCAGAGTGTTACATTATTCATGGAGGGTGACGTCACACCAGCTCTTCTGTTCTAGATTACTAATGTATGTATTCACTATTCTGAATCTAATATATTTACTCATTCCAAGACTTTAATTTACTGTCAATGAACATCAGTAATGGTCGAAAACTTGCAATTATACTTTCATTGAGGCTGTTAATTTGTAGCGTATTTAATCGGCATGTCTGCGTGGTAGATACTGATTCTGGACTATGTATGTATGTGTAATTTGGTGATTCCATTATGATGTGTTCAGAAATGAACGGGTGATAGTAATGCACATAATTATTTAAATGAACCGTTTATTGTTTCGTATCATTTAAAAATCGGTACGATATTGCAGTGCCTGTTGTTATTCCGAATTACGATGCAAAGTTCCTTCGGATATGCATGCATGTCCGAAGGAACTTTGCATCGTAATTCGCAATAATACAGGCACTGCAGTATCGTACTTATCCGCCGACACCGGGCAAAGGGCAAACGACTTTCAAGTAAAATGTCTCCCCTGTACGAGAATATACATAATGGATGTACGAGTACAGGTTGCAGACACATGGTTGACGATATATGGAAGAGGCCATGAGTCGTGCTCGGATAGACAAATGGTTCTCAGCACGATAGCTCAGCGTGTTCGGTCAGAGAACTGGCTGGTCTCCTGAGTGAAGGGATCAACAGCGAACTTCAACGGATGTCATGTGACGTCCGCTACGACCAAGTACAACGAAAAAATGAAAATAAAAATAAATGAACCGGAAATGGTAAGGCGAGGTTTCGAGTCCCGATCCAGCAAAAATTTTAGCTTTCGTCATTTATACAGCTGATGGTTATCCGTATTCGCAAACTGTGAATATATTTAATACGTTTTAAAATCTGTCGATGTGCGTGCATGCGTCAAAATAAAAAAAAGTCTCACTATTTGTTTGGCTGTCTCTGTTGGCTAAGTGGCTAGTCATGCAGGCAAGCGTCATTCCTTTCCACATCTATAGTTAGTAAGGAATGTATACTGTTCAAAATTATTTCGTTTAAATTTTTTGGAATCGTTTAGTGAGGTCAATCTGTACGATTTGTTCCTCAGCATGAAGGAAAGAAAGACACGATTTCCATTTTCATGATAAACACTATGCAAATCAGGGATAACACTGATACTGTTTTCGTGAAAGGTGAAGGCTATCACTGCAAAAAAGGAAGAAATATTTCGATACGAAAAGTGTTTAAGAGTAATTGCATGTTGACTATCTAAATTACGTAAAACGCACTTTAATCAATTTGAGAGTAACATTAGTGGTATTTCACTCCCGTGACTTCTATACTGTGACACGTTACCCACCTCGAAAATGGATGAGATTTTTAGTGGTTGAATTTTTGAGGAGAATTTGAAACTACCAAGAAACCTAATATTATTGCGACTCTTAACGTACTGAAATTATGGTAAAGAGGCCCTCGGAAAATAAAATTGTAGGTCGTTGAGTCTAGAAATCGTTTTACATCGTTATTCAAGGAGAAATGTCACTTCAAGATACTTTTTAAAAAAATTTTCTAGAAAATACTTACTTCGTGAAAAGTTGACATTATTACATCGTAAAATCAGCGTAAAAATCAGCGGCTCTTATTAACTGCTGTAGGACACTATGAAGTACTGTAATGAACTACTACTGCAAACAATAATGAGATAAATTAATGTACACAAACGCAATAATTTTGACCGCTATGCAGATCGTTAAATATTTATCTAGGGCAATGACTGAATTATAAATTTACGACAGATATATGCTAACCACGATTGTGGCCTCGTTCATGCAGCAATGTCAATGTCTGTAATCGCAAATTTAACAGCGTATTTCCACAGTAAAGCATATTAAATTCGAAATTCACTTCATATTACCATTGCTTATTTTCTGAATACTACGTGTATGTTGATATTTTAAAAATAATCTCGGTGTATTACGAACTGGAATGAATTTCACGTCACTGTTTAAAACATCAAATGACACTAATGTAGTGGAGGAAATTCTTAAAAACCTTTATAAGATGAATGGCGAGTGGGCAATTAAAACCCAGCTCTTTTTCTTTTATTTTCAAAATACTTTCCCACAAATGACTAGCGAGTTGATTCAAAAACAGCATAAAATTTGGCTTGCCTCTTCTATCGTGAGCTAAAACAGCATTATGTCTTCAAACTGTTTGACGCCGGCAGAATGTTGTTGTGTAAAAATAATAATGATAAAGATAATAATAATAATAATAATAATACAGCAAAAAGGAAGTGACGCTTGATAAAGGTCCGCGTCACTCCATTCTTAACCAGACTTCTAAAAAGTCTGAGAAAGTAAAGAAATAATAATAATAATAATAAATCCCGTGGAGGCCCGGGAAAAGAATAGGCCTCCGGTATGTTCTGCCAGTCGTAAAAGGCGACGAAAAGAACAAACCACTAATAGGGCTAACCCCCCTTTTAGTGTGATTAGTTGGTTCAGGACAGAACTAAAGAAGCCTCGGACAAGCGCCGTCATGGTCGGGGACGACGCTTGAACCCTATGCCCGCCCACAATGGTAACGACACCGCTAGCCAACTGGAAAATGATTTAAATCCAAATAGAGGTGTTTTGCAGGATATGCTTCCTGCAACCACCCTAGAAGGAAAACAAAGACAGAGGATGAGATGGTCAGATGAAGTTAATCGACACCTCATGTTCTGTTATTACCAAGCAACAAACCTAGGAACCAACACAACTGGATACAGATCACAAGTATACACAACATTTATTATCAGATACCCAGAATTAAAATTTTTAACAGAACAACGACTAGCTGATCAGATCCGTGTAATAATCAAAAATAACAGGATACCCCAGTCAGAATTAGAAAACATCAAACAAGAAGTACAACAAATACTGGAACAAAACAATGTGCAATCAGAAGAAGAAGAAAATACAGTAATGGACTCAAACATCCCAGAGCAAACAAAAAAAGAACAACACGCACCAATTAAACAATCAGAGGAAAACGAAATCTTAAGACAGCCACCAGAACAAGCACAAATAGAACACAAAGTGACACAGATGCTAGATATAGAAGAAAAATTTCAGCTAACATATATAGAATACAAAGACACAAATACAGACATAAGACCATTCTTGCATAGACCACCAAATAACCCACAAGTCGAAACAACAATAAAAACTATCAACACAATCATACACAACAAAATAAATGAAAACACAACTATGGAAGAGTTACAACTACTGGTTTATATAGGAGCACTCACTACACTAAATATACACACTAGACAGAGATCAGAACCAACCAACACGCAGAAGAAACCCACAAAACCAGCATGGCAACACAGGCTACAGATCAGAATAGAAAAACTGAGAAAAGACATCGGACAGCTAACACAATTTATAAGAAATGAAATCTCGGAAAAAAAACGAAAAAGGTTAGGTAAAATCTCACAACAAGAAGCGACAGAGCAATTAGACGAAAAGAAGCAGAAATTACAAGCATTAGCCAAACGACTCAGAAGATACAAAAAAAGTGAAAATAGAAGGAAACAAAACCAAACATTCAACACAAACCAAAAGAAATTTCACCAGACAATAGATAACACACACATTAAAATAAACAATCCACCAAACATAACAGACATGGAACACTTCTGGAGCAACATATGGTCAAACCCGGTACAACATAACAGGCATGCACGGTGGATACAAACAGAAACAGACACATACAAGATGATACCACAAATGCCTGAAGTGATAATTTTGCAACATGAAGTCACCCAAGCAATTAATTCTACTCACAATTGGAAAGCCCCTGGAAATGATAAAATAGCAAATTTCTGGTTAAAGAAGTTCACCTCAACACATTCACATCTAACTAAATTATTTAACAGTTACATTGCAGACCCATACACATTCCCTGATACACTTACACATGGAATAACTTATCTGAAACCTAAAGATCAAGCAGACACATCAAACCCAGCTAAATATCGCCCCATAACATGCCTACCAACAATATACAAAATATTAACTTCAATCATCAAACAGAAATTAATGACACATACAACACAGAACAAAATTATAAATGAAGAACAAAAAGGCTGTTGCAAAGGAGCACGAGGATGTAAAGAGCAACTGATAATAGATGCAGAGGTGACATATCAAGCTAAAACTAAACAAAGGTCGCTACACTACGCATACATTGATTACCAAAAAGCTTTTGATAGTGTACCCCACTCATGGTTACTACAGATATTGGAAATATACAAAATAGATCCTAAATTGATACAGTTCCTAAACATAGTAATGAAAAATTGGAAAACCACACTTAATATCCAAACAAATTCAAATAATATCACATCACAGCCAATACAGATTAAGTGTGGAATATACCAAGGAGACTCATTAAGTCCTTTCTGGTTCTGCCTTGCTCTGAACCCACTATCCAACATGCTAAATAATACAAATTATGGATACAATATTACTGGAACATACCCACACAAAATCACACATTTGCTATACATGGATGATCTAAAACTACTGGCAGCAACAAATCAACAACTCAACCAATTACTAAAGATAACAGAAGTATTCAGCAATGATATAAGTATGGCCTTTGGAACAGACAAATGTAAGAAAAATAGCATAGTCAAGGGAAAACACACTAAACAAGAAGATTACATATTGGATAACCACAGCGACTGCATAGAAGCAATGGAAAAAACGGATGCCTATAAATATCTAGGATACAGACAAAAAATAGGAATAGATAATACAAATATTAAAGAAGAACTAAAAGAAAAATATAGACAAAGACTAACAAAACTACTGAAAACAGAATTGACAGCAAGAAACAAGACAAAAGCTATAAATACATATGCCATACCAATATTGACCTACTCATTTGGAGTAGTGAAATGGAGTAACACAGACCTAGAAGCACTCAATACACTTACACGATCACAATGCCACAAATATAGAATACATCACATACATTCAGCAATAGATTCACATTAAGCAGAAAGGAAGGAGGAAGGGGATTTATCGATATAAAAAACCTACATTATGGACAGGTAGACAATTTAAGAAAATTCTTTATAGAACGAGCAGAAACTAGCAAAATACACAAAGCAATCACTCATATAAATACATCGGCTACACCACTACAATTTCATAACCACCTCTACAACCCTTTAGACCACATAACATCAACAGATACGAAGAAAGTAAATTGGAAAAAGAAAACACTTCATGGCAAGCACCCGTATCATCTAACACAGCCACACATCGATCAAGACGCATCCAACACATGGCTAAGAAAAGGCAATATATACAGTGAGACAGAAGGATTCATGATTGCAATACAGGATCAAACAATAAACACCAGGTATTACAGCAAGCATATTATTAAAGATCCCAATACCACAACAGATAAATGCAGACTTTGTAAACAACAAATAGAAACAGTAGATCACATCACAAGCGGATGTACAATACTAGCAAATACAGAATACCCCAGAAGACATGACAATGTCGCAAAAATAATACATCAACAGCTTGCCTTACAACATAAACTTTTAAAACAACAAGTTCCTACATACAAGTATGCTCCACAAAATGTACTGGAGAATGATGAATACAAATTATACTGGAACAGAACCATTATAACAGATAAAACAACGCCACATAACAAACCTGACATCATACTCACCAATAAAAAGAAGAAATTAACACAACTAATCGAAATATCCATACCCAATACAACAAATATACAAAAGAAAACAGGAGAAAAAATTGAAAAATACATCCAACTGGCTGAGGAAGTCAAAGACATGTGGCATCAGGATAAAGTTGACATCATACCAATTATACTATCAACTACAGGAGTCATACCACACGATATCCACCAGTACATCAATGCAATACAGCTACATCCAAACATATATATACAACTACAGAAATCCGTAATTATTGATACATGTTCAATTACCCGAAAGTTCCTAAATGCAATATAACACATACCGTACAGTTAATAGGAAGTGACGCTTGATCAAGGTCCGCGTCACTTTCCATTCTCAACCAGACTTAACGTCTGAGAAAGTAAAGAAATAATAATAATAATAATAATTACTCTAGAGAACGTGTTTATTCGGACAATACAGGTTTTTTAATTATCAGCAAAACATTCATAATAATGTCCCAGAAACATCTAGCCTGAGCTCATGGCATATTCTCATTCCAGAGAAAATCAATAACTTACAGTAATTAAAAGAAAAATTTCCGACAGAAGTGGAATTTTACGCGTTTTAGTTCAAACCCCAACAGTCATTTTAAGCGCAATAGTTATACGTCACATACTTAATGGAGCTCAAAGCTGAGAATTCTGGAAGACGGGAATTAAAATACCTATCCAGCCATCGAGATTTAAGTTTTCCTTTATTTCCCATAATTTCTTTAGGGAAAGACTGACATTTTTCCTTTGAATAGGTCGTGGCTGACTCTCCACCTTCAGCCTGTCCTATCCTAAATTCGTGCTCTGTACCGCCGTTTGATTAACCTCAATGTTTCATTAGTTTGTGGTATTCTGGAGATCCTCTGCTTACGAGCAACTTAAATATACAGATATTTTTCTCGAATTGGTCCATTGTCTAGTTCTAACTGGTGATTCGCATCAATACTTACAACTAGCACTTCCATGACAAGGCGGTAGTACCGCATTCTCAGCCAGGCGAACGCTAGAGGGAATGATTTCCTCAAATTACAGCAGCAGTAGAAGAGTAGAAGCAAGAGCGTAAGAGGGAACGTTAGCTCACAATTCCGGTACCAATACAGACAAAGGATTAGCTTGGAATGTATAGTGTCTTGTTAGAAGTATCCGAACACCCATATGTAATGTGAAACAGACCACAAGTTGCCACTATAGGCGGACCCACCAGGATAAAAGAAAGCGGGAAGTATACCGCTTTCAGTAGAGAAGCAGTATGAGCACAATATACCTGTCAGAAGAGCTCAATAACTTCAAACGTGGACTAGGTATTACATGTCTCAAGAGTAAGTGATCAATCAGAAAAATTTAAAGCCTTCTAAAGTTGCCTAAGTCGACTGATGGCGATGTGACTGTGATGTGGAAACTCGAAGGAACAACCACAGACTCGGTAGACCTCATGTAGTGACGGACAAAGACCGTCGTGCACCGGTGAGTGTGGTTGTAAAAAGTCACACGACATTAGCGTCGGCAGTTAAATGTTCTGACCAGTAGTCCTTGTTTCTTAATGATATTTCTGTTTCTCGTCCTGCCTCGAGCCTTGCAACAATAGCTCGTCAGTAGCAAGTGACTATTCGACGGATGGAGGAATGGACGGAGAAGGGGGGTTTCCACTGAGGGGTTGGTGTGCGTTCTTTTTAACCGTTCACGTTCTGTTTTAAAAATTCCCTCAGTTGCAGATGGAGGACACTGGTCTGTATTTTAAAGACACGCTGAGGTTTAAGAAATGGTTCAAATGGCTCTGAGCACTATGCGACTCTACTTCTCAGGTCATAAGTCGCCTAGAACTTAGAAGTAATTAAACCTAACTAACCTAAGGACATCACACACATCCATGCCCGAGGCAGGATTCGAACCTGCGACCGGAGCGGTCGCTCGGTTCCAGACTGTAGCGCCTACAAGCGCACGGCCACTCCGGCCGGCCTGAGGTTTAAGAGCTTCACATTTGCCTCTGCACTTACATGTTTGCCGCTCCATAGAGATCTGGAAAAAAAAGGTCCCTATAGAGCATGTAATTTTTTATTGTGTTAGTCACAATTAAAGTGAAACGGAGAGAACTTGTCTGCTCCAAGCTGACAGGGCCTTCGTGCGATCTCATCTCCATAATGGAAGCACGGTGAATGGGTTTGCAACTCGATTGTGGGTGCACAGTGTATGGGTCATCACGGCGTCCTTTTTAAAAATGTTGGACGTGGTGCAGCATGAAGGAATTTGGCTGGCCACTGGGGCTTTAGAATCAGCCCTATACCTAGCCTTTGAGCCGAGGCTAATGAGCGTCGAATACCTCTTTGTGCAACAGGCCAATGAAACGCTTTCCATGCCGTACAACATGCATCCCATACTGTTGTTCTGCCACGAATTGGAAGGCTTTACCATAATCAACAACGAATACCAACACTCTATGAGGTTGATGCGAAGGACTGCCTTCTAAAGATGGGTGCGTCTGGTTTTAAGGTTTTGTACCAAGGATGAAGCAGATCTCCATCTTGGCTGTTAGAGGCTCAGAACTATTTTAGAATTAATGACTTATAAGATGGATTGCCCAAGATTTTACGTTACAATCTTTGTTTTTTAACTTTTAAAGAGGCATCACAGATTTTTAAGTTCTGTGCGCTGATGGATCCAGAGAATTGGATCCCTTGGTTGCTCAGTAATATTTCCCGATCAGTCGCCTTCCCTGTAAAAGTAATGAATTTCATGCGATGCTGAAGTCAGTGGAGCAGCTGAAGCATCCTCAGGGCAAACAGTTTCTCACCTTCCCTGATTTCCTTAGTGCCCTCCAATCCTTGGAGCACATATAACCAGCAGAGAAAATGCTCCAGCTAACACATGACCAACTCTACTTGCTTCAACAGTGGGCTTAACAAGCAATATTCTGTTAGGTACTAGGGCACATGGAAGTTCGATGGAAGGCAATAGCACACCAAGCTGCCACGGACATCTGCACAGAATATGTCGGAGGGAGGGGAGGAGATTAGTGTTTAACGTCCCGTCGACAACGAGGTCATTAGAGACGGAGCGCAAGCTCGGGTGAGGGAAGGATGGGGAAGGAAATCGGCCGTGCCCTTTCAAAGGAACCATCCCGGCATTTGCCTGAGGCGATTTAGGGAAATCACGGAAAACCTAAATGAGGATGGCCGGAGACGGGATTGAACCGTCGTCCTCCCGAATGCGAGTCTAGTGGAATATGTCGGGACACAGTGAGCCATACCCCAGCAGTTTGTAATTTCACTGTTGCATATGAGACTGATGTAGCTGTCGGATGGGGAGGGGGGAAGAGTTGGATGGCAGTAAGGGACAGTAAGCTTACGAATGGTGACGCTGACTATACGGCCGTGATGTTCCTTGCGAAGGTCACTCCAGTAGCATGAAGTTGCCCTGAGCCGCCTCCAAATAGGGCTTCCTCCTCCGGTGGGAGAACCCTCCGTCTGTGATGCCTGTGACGTACTTATCACTTAACGCCACATTTTATGTGAATGCGTTTTATATTTTGATAATCAGGCAGAAGCAAATGTTGGGATCCGCCCGCTATTTTAGCTGATGAGAAGAAGAGTGTGATCAAGCTGTTAAAATTTTGTAGCTTATCTGGACTCCGGCTTAAGCTCTTAGGCCGGATGTTTTCGTGTGTTTCAAAGTGGCTAGCTCATCTCTTTAATTCAAGTGTTTCCCCCCCCCCCCTCCCTCCGCAGTAATCTGCTACCTATTTCAATTCTTTCCTATGTTTTATCCCATTTTTACTGTAAGTTTTATATCTCACAACGCGATTTTTCTCTGTTGTGTGTGTGTGTGTGTGTGTGTGTGTGTGTGTGTGTGTGTGTGTTTTAGTTCCTTCAGTTCACATATTAATACTTTTGCTACCGTTATCTACATTTGTTTGATTCACTTTTAGTAGAAGCACTGAATGCTATGCTGTATGCACCCACACCGACATATCATGATCATTTACTTTTTAGGACGTCTTCTAAATGTTTTTCATCAACATGGACACCCATGAACTTGAAACGTTACACCCTGTATATTACTACCATAGGTGTGACATGGTTGCCAATACAAAACTGGATTACCTTTTTTAAAAATTTTAAATCAGGTTAATTTAGGTAAACCTGTTATTGTTTTCACAAAAATATAACCGATTATGAGCGGGTCCTGATAAGTAATGAATCAGAATTCTTTATGTGAATACTCTTAATGATTCTTCAATAAAACAGACTTATTAATATTCTAAATATTAATTCTTCATATCTACATATTTATTTTTTAATATAGCCCCAACCAGTGACCAGTTCGTTGACACCGAAACTGCAGCATGAAATTGAAGCCCTCGAAGGGTTTCTTTAAGTTTTGAAAACAGATGAAGATGGAATGGGGCTAAATTTGGACTGTATCGAGGACGATGTATGACAGTCAACCTAAGGCGCCGAATTCTGCACATGTCGTAGCCCTCGTGTGTGGTGTGGCATACTGAAGAAGAGGATGCACAATGTGCGAAACCTGTGGTTAGAAACTCTACTACAGCACGCTGTTCCTCACGCACCGACATATCCACGTTGAGAACAGAATACTTTTCAGCACACCCTCGTATTGTTAACATTTACACTTATTTATTCGCCAAGATAACGTTAAATAAGAATTAATTAAGCAAGAAGGTCTGTTTCTGTCTCCTGATTAAAATAAAATCTCAAACCACTAACACAGATCAAGACCAATAATGGCTCCACGACGGAAGTTTAAATAACACCTATTCTAATTTGTACTTCAGAGGAGTAGGTAGCGTCTCTCTTATTCAGGCCAGTACATTATTTTTTTATCCTGTTGCTTCAATACAAATTCAAATAAAACATGTGATCGACCCAGAATACCATAAAAATTACGAGTGAAACGTTGAAACGCCTTTGATAAGTGGTAGAAGACTACCGTTTAAGAACTGTAGTAAATGCTCATGCAATTTATGAATAGCTGTCCCGGTAGATCAACCTTTTGAGATGTCAGTTGTAACTGGATAGGAATCTCTTCATTACAAAGTCCTTCTTTTTATCTGCATTTCAAAATACACCCAGTTAATACCTTATAGTCCGCCAAAGTAATAACATTAGAAATAAGAGTAATAACAATAATAATAATAATAATAATAGTAATGTATGTTGTGATATAGTGGGAATATTATGAAACCCATATGAACTCGTAGTATTGAGGGTATGAATTAATGATCGCTCTGTCTTGTAAACTGGTTGCACTTATTTCGCATACACCTTTAAAATACGGTTATTAAAGCCATATGGTAAGCGGGTACCAACATTTATGATGCTCTTATCCCTTTAATGTGAATGGTGTCATCTTCTCTAACTTCTGTTGCCGAGATTAAGACTTATGTCCGTCCAGGTGTCCAGGATGTCTAACCTAGGATGGAATCCTGCATTTCGTATTAGAGTCTTACTGGTGCAGAAACTTCTAATTTTCTATAACATTTCACTTCACCACATTAGTAATAATAGGAAACGTAGACGAGAATGTCGAAACTGTCTCAGACTGTGTGTATCATCGATATTTCTGACATTACTTCATTTTTAACTCAAGCACATCGTTTACATGCAACCATTACGAATGCACAACACCCGCACACGTTACTTGCACACTTTCTAAATTGTCGTTTTCCCACAGAAATGACAGGTTAAGTGAACGCACTGATACTACAACACTTGAAAACTGAAAGCCTCGGGAGTCTCTCCATTGCTTGTGGCATAAAGTCTCTTAACTTACTTATCCCTGGCATCTAAGACTATCATTACAACGTAAAATGTTATGAAAGCGCAACACCTCATTCGGTGGAAGCAAGATTAAAGTCCTGACGACTTCAAGAATTGCCGGCCGCTGGTGGCCGAGCGGTTCTGGCGCTGCAGCCTGGAACCGCGCGACCGCTACGGTCGCAGGTTCGAATCCTGCCTCGGGCATAGATGTGTGTGTTGTCCTTAGGTTAGTTAGGTTTAAGTAGTTCTAAGTTCTAGGGGACTTATGACCTCAGCAGTTGAGTCCCATAGTGCTCAGAGCCATTTGAACTTCAAGAATTAGTCCTACTGGGAAAGACTGTGGAAGGAAATGGACTATTGTTTTCATTAAAAAACCATTCCAGCATTATTCTCCACGCTATAAAAAATTGAATAACTGGACGGGAAATTGCAATTCCCGTGCTCACGAATATGGGACCAAAGCTTAATAACATTCAAATCGCCACAGTGCTAAGGGTCTCATGCGCTCTGGTCGACTGAGACTGAGCTCCAATGTCACTTATCGGTGTTATGCTGTGGCCGTACAGACAAAGGAATTATAGAGTTATCGTTTCGTCGGGACCTCGATGATTAAATACGAAACCAAAATGAACTAAACAGAACGGGAAAGTAAACCTTCCACGTCTGTTTGGAGAAAATAGTGCCTAAGGTCATCTGAAATAGTTTAGGTAAACAGTAAAAATAAAAATAAAATATGAAAAAAACGAAATCAGTATTAGACCCCTTCTCACCTGAATTAGGAATGCAGTTTCTTAACCACTGTGGCATCTTGCTCAGTTCGTCTATTAACATAAAGTTTATATTCACAGTATTTATGGTCATAAGAAAGAAGTAATGTAGTACTGCAACGCCTGATCATTCTCGTTTATTAAAATGTGACGGAAATGCCACATTTTAATCATTTCCGCTACAGATTTATAGAAACAAGAAGAAAAGACACACACACACACACGCACAAAAGCAAAGCAGGCCGCTGCAAGTGAACGTAAATCTATATGGTGCATGTTTCCCTGCGTGTTTTACTGACTTCTCAGACTTCATTCAGGTCAAGCGAATTCATGTCAAAATATTTTCTTCCAGCACTCGAAATCAATTTAATTTTCAAGTGTAGCAAACAATTCTGCAAAATTTCTACTATTGCAGTGTTGTGTACATAGTTCCGCGTAGTCAGCGCGTATACAACTTTCCCAATAGAGCGCGCCCCGCTAAGCACAACATAGGCGCAGCGCTCGTCCGTCTCCGCACTACGAGATGGCGCTGTCTTAAAGACGGACCAAATTCTGCTTCCGCCGATCTGCGTATTAATATGTAACGCAGCCAATGAGATCGCTGCTAACGTAGAACCTTTTCTCCTTGCGGATCACACTCGCGCAGTGATACATGAATGCGCGAGGTATTATAACAAGTGTACAGACCTCCGATTAGTCAGTCTGCATTTGTCTGTACCAGTCTATAGTCAAGTTTCAGTCTGCGCCTAATAAGATTATCATATTCCTGTTCTTAGCCATGAAGATAAATGAATAGACACTTTAACAAGTACGAGAGATATGTGAAATAAGATTAACGTACCAAGACCAAAGGAACTTCAGATTGTTAATTGTAAATAGCATCCAGAACCAAGTTAAGTAATTTTTAGGCTTGTTATTATTTTAATAAATGTGTGTGAAAATTAAAGTTGGTCACCATCAATCTGCTACTCTAAGCCTGCAAGTGGCATTTCTATCGTATGACCTAACGGCAGAAGATAAACACGCCACAATAAGACCACGAGACATATTGCTGACACTCGCCTACTTCGTTACAGCGACAAGTCAAATAATCTGATGGTGTGCGTACCGAAGGTCTTACAGTACGCACACCACATGCAGTCTCTGAACAAACTTTTATTGGTAAGCAACTTCACCACACTTGCGGCTTTCACGAAAAATTTCACGATGAAAAATCCCTAGGGCGAAATAAAATGGAAGCTCAAATACAAGAAGGAAAGTAGTCACAAATTTGTGGGTAACAAGAAAACACAAGTTTCCTCTCTGTCGTGGCAAGCCCGTAAAAGCAGTTGCCGCACAGAATTGACTGCGAGCCTTCAGGGCGGAATACGTAATAAAGCGTGAAATCCCAGCCCTTCTTATCGATGCAGCGGGAAAACAGACTACATCACTCTCTATCTGTGCCGTGTGCTTGGCAGGACCTACATAAAAGTGCTATTCCGCACAGCAGTTTTCTGACTCCGTAACAGCGAATATCGAGTAGCCCCAAAAGTCGTTGACATTCAAAATGGAATATTTGCAGAAGTTCACTGGCGATACATGAAATTATAATACGTAGTTTTTCTGCACATTTCATTTCAAGAAAAATACATTTCATTTCAATCAGCCTGTTAATTATTTGAGTGGTAAAAACGGTAAAGAGGGCTTAAAGCAACTAATCGTACACATTTGGCTGACCCCACCGTCATCGGAATGTTTTTGTTCTCCTGTTGATACACTAACGTATCCAAACATTTGTAAATCATGTGGGATACATAAGACAGATGTTAATGAGATGTCTAATGAATGATATACAGGTTCCCTCTGGTTAAGGGTACTACATACATCAAAAGAAGTTTTCCATCAGCCCGGTTCCTAGAACTCCTGAAGATAGACGTTGACTGTGGATATTGTATCACAGACACAATCCCATTGACTGCTCAGAGATGTCACCCGCCCAAACATGTAAACAGCCATCCATGAGCAGCGCCTATTAGACGGAGCGGGTCCAACAGCCGATCAGTTCCAGTCATTCCACCAGGAAGAAGGTACACGACTCGTGTTGTCTGTAGTTCAACCATACCTAGAGGGTCACTACCGCGGTTCGAACGCGTCCGCCTTGTTACTTTGTGCCAGGAAGGGATCTCTACAACGGAAGTATCCAGGCGTCTCGTAGTGAACCAAAGCGATGTTTTTCGGACATGGAGGAGATACAGAGAGAGAGGAACTGTCGATGACATGCTCTGCTCAGACTGCGCAAGGGCTACTACTGCAGTGGATGACCGCTACTTACGGATAATGGCTCGGAGGAACCCTGACAGCAACGCCACCATGTTGAATAATGCTTGTCGTGGAGCCACAGGACGTCGTGTTACGGCTCAAACTGTGCGCAATAGGCTCCATGATGCGCAACTTCACTCCCGACGTCCATGGCGAGGTCCATCTTTGCAACCACGACACCATACAGCACGGTACAGTTGGGCCCCAACACCATGCCGAACGGACCACTCAGGATTGGCATCACGTTCTCTTCACCGATGAGTGTTGCATATGCCTTCAACCAGACAATTGTCAGAAACGTGTTCGGAGACAGCCCGGTCAGGCTGAACGACTTAGACACACTGTCCAGCGAATGCAGCAAGGTGGAGGTTCCCTGCTGTTTTGGGGTGGCATTATGTGGGGCAGACGTACTCCGCTGGTTGTCATGGATGGCGCCGCAGCGGCTGTACGATACGTGAATGCCATCCTCTGACCGATAGTGCAACCATATCGGCAGCATATTGGCGGGGCATTTGTCTTCATGGACGACAATTCGCACCCACATCGTGCACATCTTGTGAATGAATTCCTTCAGGATAACGACATCGCTCGTCTAGAGTGGCCAGCATGTTCTCCAGACATGTACCCTATCGAACATGCCTGGGATGGACTGTAAAGGGCTGTGATCCACCAACCAGTCTGAGGGATCTACGTCGAATCGTCGTTGAGGACTGGGGCAATCTGGGGTAACAGCTGCCCTCTGTAATAAAAAAAAACTGAGTGCATGAATCAACAACGAAGTTGCCCGGGTGTCATGAGACGTCTGCAACGAACAAGAACGAACGAAATGAGATTAAAAAAAAAAAAAGGATGAGAGCGTCTGCCATGTAAGCAGGAGATCCCGGGTTGGAGTCCCGGTCGGGGCACTCATTTTCAGCTGTTCCCATTGAGGTATATCAAGAACACCTATTGGCAGCTGAGGGTTTCGATTAATTATCAAGGAAATTTATTGTCGGTCCCTTATCAACGAAAATTGTATAGAGAGATAAACGTATCATAGTCGAACGGTACTACCAACGATTTTAAATTCGCGGTTTTTGTAGGATTGTATCCAGAGGGAAAAACGTAACTTACTGTCAGCTGTATCATTCTGCACGTTTAATGTTTACATATAGTTAATGACATAGGTGCAAACGTTTTCAGATTCCTTCAAGCAGGATTACTCCCTTCCAGATACTGCTTAAACTTGCTTCTATCAACATAAAATTTGCGTGGACTATGGTGTTATATGTTTATTTTATTTCTTATCAAAATGTGTTTCGTCTCATTACTTTGGGATGTCCGGTGTACTATAACTGAATTTCTGTAATTGTTTTGTTGTCAACATGTAAATGATTGTAAGTGGCGTACTTGATTCAGAAACCAAACAAAATTCTCTTTTCGAAGATGATAAATAACTATACGTCTCTACAAGATAAGCAGCACTGAAGAAACATCTGAAGAAAAACGGCAGCAGTTGTAAGTAAAGTAGGTGGCACACTTCGGTTCATTGATTGGATACAAGGAAAATGTAATCCGTCTACAAAAGAGACTGATGGCAACATACTCGTTCTTCGTTCGACCTATCCTAGAATATCACTCATGCGTACGGCACCCTTACCAAATACGACAAAGAAGGGCAGCACAAATGGACGCAGGTTTGTCTGATCTGTCGGAGGTATCTGTACTTTCGACGACGTCGGGGAAGAGGGAATAATCAAATTAGGGATCATCTGGAAGGGAAAACACATCGGAAAGGTGGGAGGCAAAGTAGTTGGCCTCACTGAGGTTGTTAGGAAAGGGACGGTCATCAAGGAGGAGAGGGTACTGGGGGGGGGGGGGGGGCGGTTCCCAGTAAGGCGGTGGAAAGCAGACCAATACTTGGAAGAGTTTATGGTCAGCGTGGCGTTGAGTTGTGTGCATGTCTGTCTCCAGGCACGGCGTTTCTTCACAGTAAGTATGTTGCGGATGTGTCGTTGTAATTGCCGGTGGTGGGTGAGTGTGTCCCGGTCACGACTGCGGAGGAAGTATCGGTAGAGGAAACGAGATTCACGAAGGAGAAGGACAGCCTGTGGGATCAGGGCTGGGTGGTGAGGGTGAATGGTTATGGTGGGGATATGGGTGGATACAGTGTCACTCAGGTTCTGGTGGAGGAAGGTACCAGTTTGGGAGATGTCGTCGGGAGATTGGAGGGTAGGGTCGTGGCGTTCGACTGGGTGTGTATGGAGTCCGGGGAGGCATCCCAGTTGGCGCGGGAGTAATCATAGACAAGTTTAGGAGGAATGTCAGGGCGAGGAACTGGGCGGGGATGGTGACGATCAGAGATAGTGAGGAGGACGGGGACATGGTCTCTGCCAATTAGGTCAAAGACGTCCGTGGTGATGCGCTCAAGGAGGTTGGGAGAGGCTAGGATCACGTCAGGAGAGGTGTTGGATTCGGGTAGGGTGTGTTGGGGGAGGGAAACCAGGTCTGCCTGGACGGTGGTGATAAATCGATGCCACCGCTGGAGATCGGCAGGAGCACAGCTGTGGATACTGAGATCTGTGGCAATCACATAGATGGAGAAGGTGCGATCAATGTGGGCCAGGAAATCGTATGGGATGGGGTACAAGTGCGGATGTAGATGGTGGCACATGTGACGGTAAGGTTGGGGAAGAAGAGGCTGAGGGTGAGATGCTCAGCGGGATTGCTGAGGAGAGGTTGGGGCCGAACAGGGAGGTGTTTGAGGTGGCCGACAGCAAAACCACGACGCGTTGGGGGTATGATTGATTGGTGCGGTGGAGGGTGTAATGAGCTGTGGAGACGGAGAGGCTGGGTTGGAGGAAGGTTTCGTTTACGATGAAGGCATCCATGCGGTGTCCATTGAGAGTATGGAGGAAGAGGAGTTTGTGTGTGAGCAGGGAGCTGATATTATGGTAAAGGATACTGTAATGTTGTCGCACCCGTTCGTATGCAATGTGTGTTGCCTATAAGACTTTACCTGACCTGCCTGAAAGCGAGAGGCCAGCTTTTAAAATGCTCCTCCTCTTAGAAACACTCATTTTTAAGGTTTTCTGGTTTTAAATCCTCTATAAACTTATTGGTGTAGGTTATATGGAAATGCAGCACTCCTGGTGAGTAGACTTTGCTGTTGTTGTTGTTGTGGTCTTCAGTCCGAAGACTACTTTGATGCAGCTCTCCATGCTACTCTATCCTGTGCAAGCCTCTTCATCTCCCAGTACCTACTGCAGCCTACATCCTTCTGAATCTGCTTAGTGTATTCATCTCATGGTCTCCCTCTTCGATCTTTACCCTCCGCGCTGCCCTCCAATACTAAATTGGTGATCCCTTGGTGCCTCAGAATATGTCCTGCCAACCGATCTCTTCTTCTAGTCAAGTTGTTCCACAAATTTCTCTTCTCCCCAATTCTATTCAATATCTCCTCATTAGTTATGTGATCTACCCATGTAACCTTCAGCATTCTTCTGTAGCACCGCATTTTAGACTCTGCTAGCTCGGTGAAATATCGTCGACTCACGACCGGTGAAAATAAAACGGCACCTGGCGTCGCTGGGAAGCATCAGCGAACATTTTCTCTAACAAAGGTTGTTCCCCATGACGTGGTCTACAGCTACAGACGTTTGTCATAAAGACTTTGAAACGCCCTGTATGTGATTCTGTGGAGTTAGAAGAGTACTGGTTCGAGTCCTCCCTCGAGCATGGGTGCGTGTGTTGTTCTTAGCGTAAGTTAGTTTAAGTTGCATGAAGTAGAGTGTAAGCTTAGAGACTAATGACCTGAGCAGTTTGGTCCCATAATATGGCTTGGTTCAAATGGCTCTGAGCACTATGGGACTCAACTTCTGAGGTCATTAGTCCCCTAGAACTTAGAACTAGTTAAACCTAACTAACCTAAGGACATCACAAACATCCATGCCCGAGGCAGGATTCGAACCTGCGACCGTAGCGGTCTTGCGGTTCCAGACTGCAGCGCCTTTAACCGCATGGCCACTTCGGCCGTCCCATAATACCTTACCACAAATTTCCAAATTTCCAAGAGTTCTGATATAATACTCGTCTTCGACGATGGTGAGTAATAAAGATGACGTAGTGGGATATATATATAGACGCTCTAAGTAAGCAGGACGAGTCATGCAACAATACTCGTCTCTGGTGACTAGGAAACAATTTTGTTGGAGTAACTGGAATATTATACAATATTGCGTTGTTCAGAAGAACGGTGCAATGTTCTTTCCGACATTCATGCATGTCCGAAGAAACAAGCACTGTGGTGACTTCAGCTGTTAAGAAACACATACAATGTATTCGCATTGCGAGAACAACCATCCATCAGCTTTATAAAGGAATGACGACAATGAAAATTTGTGCCGGACCGAGACTCGAACACGGATTTGCCGCTTTACATTTGCGGTCGCCTGAACTGCTTTGCCTATCCGTGCTCGACTCACGGCCAGACCAAAACTTCCACACGTTGTCGTCCTTGCGTCAAAACCTGTACTCGTACACACATTACGTAATTCCCGTAAAGAGAAAGGCAACTTAATCGAAAGTCGCTGCCTGTGTTGGCGGATAGATACGATATTGCGGTGCCTGTGTTGTTAAGAATAACGATGCAATGTTGTTTCTGACATGCATGCATGTCTGAAGAAACATTGCACCGTTCTTCTTAACAATGCATTCATGTCAGAAGTAATACTGCATCGTTTTCCGTAACAACACAGGCACTGCAATAACGTATTTATTCGCCAGTGCCGGGCAGCGACTTTCAAATGTCCTTCCCTATATGGGAATTACATAATGCGTGTACGAGTAAGGGTTCTGACGCAAGAACGACGGCATACAGAACTTCGGGCGTGACTTTGGGTCGTGCACGGTTAGCCTAAACGGTTAAGGCAACCCACGAAACAAACAAAACTTATCCGAATCTGCGGAAAAAATTAATATTTGGGTCAACATCTGTAAAACTCTAATTTCTCTCTCTCAAACCCCAAGGAGAGTTTTAGTTTTAGCGAATCGCCGGCCGGAGTGGCCGAGCGGTTCTAGGCGCTACGGTCGCAGGTTCGAATCCTCCCTCGGGCATGGATGTGTGTGATGTCCTTATGTTAGTTAAGTTTAAGTAGTTCTAAGTTCTAGTGTGCTGATGATCTCAGAAGTTAAGTCCCTTAGTACTCAGAGCCATTTAGCGATTCAAAATTTATGAAGTAAATAAGTATCTTTTTATTAGTCCATAACCATTTTCCACTCAAAAATGAGAACATGGATTTTCTTGAATTACAGGGCCAACTACTAAGAATCAAAACAAATGGTTAAAACAAAATGTACGTAGTTTTTTTAAATAGAATCTGATTCTGCAATAAAAAATGGGGGTCCCCATTTGAAATTTTAAAATTGCCTCCCGCTCCACTCCCAGGGGGCTGGGGAGGCGGTCTAATTTTAGCACCAGCAGATGTCCCCCTCGAAAATAATCAACTTTGGATTCTACACATTTTTCGTGTTAAGCTTATTTTTCTAGTTATTCTAGTTTGTCAACTTAAAATTTACACCCTGTATAGTCAGGAAGAATGAACATGTAGAATGTTAATAACGTTTGTTTCCTTCTAAAAGCTTTGATAGTTTTCACATAAAAGATTCGAACGATTACTTTTCACCAAGCCCTCATAGAAGCAAACACTTCTCAGTGAACAAGGGCTCTAAGACGAATACTGTTGTGTACATAGTTCTGCGTAGTCAGCGCGTACACAACTTTCCCACTAGGGCGCGCCCCGCTAAGCACAACAGCGCAGGCGCAGCGCTCGTCCGTTTCCGCACTACGAGGTAGCGCTGCCATATAGACGGACCAAATTCTGCTTCCGCCGATCCGCGTATTAATACGTAACGCAGCCAACGCGATTGCTGTTAACGTAGAACCTTCTCTCCTCGCGGATCACAATCGCGCAGTGATACATGAACGTGCGAGGTATTATAACGAGTGTATAGACCTCCGATTAGTCAGTCTGCAATTGTCTGTACCAGTCTGTACGAGTTCTACATTTGTCTTTACCAGTCTGTCGTTAAGTGTCAGTCTGCGCCTAATAAGATTACACTAGTCCTGTACATAGCCACGAAGATAATGTATAGACACTTTTGTGAAGTATCGGAGATATATGTGAGAATAAAATTAACGTACCAATACCAAAGGAACTTCAGATTGTCAATTGTAAATAGCATCCAGAACCAAGTTAAGTAGTTTTTATACTTGTTATTATTTTAATAAATGTGTGTGAAAATTAATCAAGTTCTGTTTAAAGTTGGTCACCGTCAATCTGCTACTCGAAGCGTGCAAGTGGCATTTCAGTTGTCTGACCTAACGGCAGAAGATAAACGCGCCACGATAAGACCACGAGACATATTGCTGACACTCGCCTGCTTCGTTAGAGCGACAAGTCAAATAATCTGATGGTGTGTGTTCTGAAGGTCTTACAGTACTCACACCACACATACCATACAAACTATGACTACTTCATCATCTTCGATATCGTGAAACAAATCTCTTCCATTGTAAGGTCTTTGCTTTCCTTATTTTGCGAGGATGTAGAATGGACAAAAACAAGAAAAACTGTTTAGTAAACATGAGTGAATACCTTAAGAGCTATGAGCACTTTTTCGGTAAAACAAGACTTTTTCAGAGTAGCGAAGATGAAGAAGCGCACACAGCTCTTAACCTATGCACGTTAGAGCTCGTGTTTACTCGTCTTTTTTTCTTGTTTTGGCCGGCCGGAGTGGCCGAGCGGTTCTAGGCGCTTCAGTCTGGAACCGCGCGACCGCTACGGTCGCAGGTTCGAATCCTGCCTTGGGCATGGATGTGTGTTATGTCCATAGGTTAGTTAGGTTTAAGTAGTTCTAAGTTCTAGGGAAGTGATGACCTCCGGTGTTACGTCCCATAGTGTTCAGCGCCATTTTTCTAGTTTTGGCCCATACCACCAGCTCTCAAAATATGGAAAGCAAAGAGCTTGCAGTAGAAGAGATTTGCTTCACAGCATCGAAGATGAAGTATTCATAGAATTTACGGTATGCGTTTTAGAGGTGAGACATTTTTCTTTGTAGTGTAAAGTAGTTTTTAGCGTTACACTTTCACGGCACTAGTTATGACACACCCTGTACAATTGTAGATGCTGTTAGTGAGTGATACCTGTCTGTACACGCCGGCTACATAGTGAGCGATGCCCCGCGCTCCAATCGGCTGGCGGCGCGTGTTTTGCCTGGGAGCGTTTTTAGCATTGGCGCTGTGCGGGGAAGCCGCTGCCGCGTCACGCTGGCTGAGCAGCGGCGCATTCGCCTGCGAAGCGCGACATTTGCCGCTCGCTACGCCGCACACGCACACGCACACGCAACCTCACGCACGCCGGCCAGCCGCTCACCGCCGATTCAAACATCGGACGCTTCGACGAGGCGCCAGCCTCCAGCCTTCTGCCGCTCGGCCGGCATCAAACTGACGACACCCTTTGCGGCTATTTCAAATCCTCGATAAATCTGCATCAGAACGAGATACGTATGTGGATGGGCAGACAGATCGAACCCGTCCGGATACCCGAGTGAGCCATGGCGCTAGCTCAGCCGTGTAAACAAAACACTGTGGCCTCGAGTTCACTTACATAACACCGGGGCGTGCCGTAACTATTCGAATATTTCGCTTTTTGACCTTTCTACGTTTAATCTTGTGAACTGCAACTAGAGTAAACTGAACTGCTATTTTCTATGTTTTTGGGTGGTTGTGTTGTAATACTGAACAATGCAAGTGCTGTAGTTACGGAAGCGCTATCTGATTTATGAGTCTTCAAACCTGAAATTAGCCGGCCGGTGTGGCCGAGCGGTTCTAGGCGCTACTTTCTGGAACCGCGTGACCGCTACGGTCGCAGGTTCGAGGGTTGGGTTGTTTGGGGAAGGAGACCAGACAGAGAGGTCATCGGGCTCATCGGATTAGGGAAGGATGGGGAAGGAAGTCGGCCGTGCCCTTTCAGAGGAACCATCCCGGCATTTGCTTCGAGTGATTTAGGGAAATCACAGAAAACCCAAATCAGGATGGCCGGACGTGGGATTGAACCGTCGTCCTCCCGAATGCGGATCCAGTGTCTAACCACTGCGCCACCTCGTTCGGTTCGCAGGTTCAAAAAAAAAAAATGGTTCAAATGGCTCTGAGCACTATGGGACTTAACATCTATGGGCATCAGTCCCCTAGAACTTAGAACTACTTAAACCTAACTAACCTAAGGACATCACACAACACCCAGTCATCACGAGGCAGAGAAAATCCCTGACCCCGCCGGGAATCGAACCCGGGAACCCGGGCGCGGGAAGCGAGAACGCTACCGCACGACCACGAGCTGCGGGCTTCGCAGGTTCGAATCCTGCCTCGGGCATGGATGTGTGTGATGTCCTTAGGTTAGTTAGGTTTAAGTAGTTCTATGTTCTAGAGGACTGATGACCTCAGAAGTTGTCCCATAATGCTCAGAGCCATTTTATGAAACCTGAAATTGTGTAACTGCATGTTAATTAACTTCAACCAAATTAGGAGTAATTAGAAAGCCAACACTGTGAACTAAGTAAGCTCTTGATAGAATGATAGTTGTGTACGTGTGGTGAAGTTGGTATTGCAGTAACAAACAGATATGTGAATACACGGCTATAGGAACACAAAAGTCTGCCGATTACGGAAAATAGAGAAATCGGCTGCAACAGAGCATGTTCTTCAGCCAGAAAGTCACGAACTAAAGTGTCTTCAAACAAACATTTTATCCACGGCTACGTAGAGAAGCCATTGAAATTTATAAACATAGGGAAAATTTTAATAGGAAAGAAGAGAACATGAAACTTAGCTTCATACGGACAGAAACTCTGCAGAATCGCTAAACAGTTTCTTATCTTTGACAAGGCGACAATCTATAGTTACCTTTTATCTTTAACAAGGATCATGTATGCTTATCACGTCTAACTCAGGTCACGCCCATTTGTCTACAGTATGTATGTCACTCTGAGACGTCCGATCCGTCAGTTAGCAAGACTCAGGGAGGAGCAACGCTTCTGGAGATATTCAGTGCATTTCTGGATGAAACGCTAGGAACAGAAGAGCTTCGCGGACCACGACCTTGTATCCCGAAAGACTTACCAGCAACCAAATAAGCTGTCCCGTGAAATTATATTGTGCGGTATAGTGAGCAGTATTACAATGCGTGATGTCACAATACGTCACTTGCAGTGCCAACTCGTAAAGCTAACAGAATAAAATTGCTCTATAAAATTAATAATCAAATATTAAAAGAATAAAACATCAAAACGTTTCTATAAATAATACCCCGTGAATTACGGTAATCTATCCGTTCAAATAATTTTTAAACAAAGAAAGATGCACACGAAAATGTAACACCCCCATGTGAAATAAAACTGTGTATATATAAAATGAAGTATGAACTGACCCTTACCTAATTGAACCTGATAGTGATTTCGGAAAGCAATGCTTAACACTGCACAATCTCACTGTATCCTGACTGTAATGTTGCTAGCCCTAACAATTTTTTGTGGTTTATTTGTGCAACGGGAATTTGGTACTGATCTAAGAGATGGACATAATATCCGTAGCGCAGCACGCAAGCTAAAAGGAAAGAAAAAGCCCTGCGAAATTTCAGTGCAAGGGCGAACAACTATTGTAAGCAGCTCATGCTTCAGTCACTCTGTTCCGCAGAATGTAATGCACTGACACTAACAATCAGAAAATATGAAATTCTTTCGTGAGAGGACGGTTATGGAAATCAAACTTACAAAATAATTAAACAGAAACAAGATTTACAAAAACTGTATTGCAAAAAGTGAAACTCATTGTCTGATTATTAGAATCATCTGCACAAAAATTATCTTTTATAACAAATATTGCTCTGCCATGCGATTAATTACTGAAAACGGTAAAAGAGTGGAAGCAATGTAAACTAATAACCTTACTTGCTCATGTCTGAAAAATCAAGCTGACTAACGTAAACCAATAAAGACAGGTGATACTAAAACCTTCCGTTACTCACAAACATCACAAATATAAGCAAGCAAGCAATTCAGCTACAACTGTAACTGAACGTATTCATTTCCGAAATTACTCTTTACAAATTATTTTTCAAAATACATCTTCTGTATATCCTTATCTCTGTGCTTTGCAAGCTATTTGTAGGGCGCTCAGTAGCGTAGCCAACACCCGACGCCTTCACTAATTTCTACTTCAATGATAGCGGCTACGATAATGCTTACTAGCTACCGGCGATAACACTGCTTGTACACAGAATCTCTGTGGAGTAACATGTCGGCTATTGAAAACTACTGTTTGAAAAATGCTTAGCGTAAAAACATGAAATATATCACATCCAATGGAAATACACTATGTGATCAAAAGTACGTTTTTCATGTTAGGTGCATTGTGCTGCCACCTACTGCCAGGTCCTCCCTATGAGCTATCTCACAAGGGAACCTCCCCATCGCACCCCCTCAGATTTAGTTATAAGTTGGCACAGTGGATAGGCCTTGAAAAACTGAACACAGATCAATCGAGAAAACAGGAAGAAGTTATGTGGAACCGTGAAAAAAATTAGTAAAATATACAAACTGAGTAGTACATACGCAAGATAAGCAACATCAAGGAGAGCGCGAGCTCAGCAGCGCCGTAGTCCCGTGGTTAGCGTGAGTAGCTACAGACCGAGAGGTCCTTGGTTCAAGTCTTCCCTCGACTGAAAATTTTACTTGCTTTATTTTCGCAAAGTTATGATCTGTCCGTTCGTTCATTGACGTTTCTGTTCACTGCAATAAGTTTAGTGTCTGTGTTTTGTGACCGCACCGCAAAACCGTGCGATTAGTAGACGAAAGGACGTGCCTCTCCAATGGGAACCGAATCGCAAGGTCATAGGTGAACCGATTCCTACACGGGAAAACACGTCTGATACATGCTACACGACACTGGTGACGGCATGTGCGTCACATGACAGGAATATGTTGTCGACCCACCTAACTTGTACACTTAGCGAATGGGTAAAAAGATTCTTCTACCTTGCCCGATTTAGGTTTCCTTGTAGATGTGATAATCACTCCCAAAATAGTGATGACAACGTAAGAGTTTGTCACATAAACTGAAAATAAAAGATTAAAATTTTCACTCAAAGGAAGACTTTAACCTAGGACCTCTCGTCCCGTAGCTGCTCTCGCTAACCAAGGGACCACGGAGCAGCTTGCCTTCCAGCGTCTCTGATGTTGCCTATCTTCGCATGGACTACTCAGTTTGTATATTTTACTGATTTTTTTTTCGTAGTTCCACACAACTTCTTCCTGTTTTCTCGATTGATCTGTGTTCAGTTTTTCAAGGTCTATCCACTGTGCCAACTTATAACTAAATCTGAGGGGGGTGCGATGGGGAGGTTCCCTTGTCAGTAGTCATTAGAGATCGTGAAAGAGCAGAATGGAGCGCTCCGCAGAACTCACGGACTTCGAACGTCGTCAGCTGATTGGGTGTCACTTGTGTCGTACGTCTGTACGCGGTATTTCCACACTCCTAAACATCCGATGCGATAGTGAAGTGGAAACGTGAAGGGACAGGTACAGCACAAAAGCGTACAGGCCGACCTCGTCTGTTGACTGAGAGAAACCGCCGACAGTTGAAGAGAGTCGTAATGTGTAATAGGCAGACATCTATCCATATCATCACGCAAGAATTCCTAACTGTATCAGGATCCACTGCAAGTACTATGACAGTTAGGCGGGAGGTGAGAAAACTTGGATTCCATGGTGCTCATAAGCCACACATCACGCCGGTAAATGCCAAACGACTCCTCGCTTGTTGTAAGGAGCGTAAACATTGGACGATTGAACAGTGGGAAAACGTTGTGTGGAGTGACGAATCACGGTACACAATGTGACGATGCGATGGCAGGGTGTGGGTATAGCGAGTTCCCGGTGAACGTTATCTGCCAATGTGTGTAGTTCCAACAGAAAAATTGGCGAAGATGGAAGACGACTGGAAAGCGTGATTATGAGTGTAATTAATGGATGCTGCCAATGGCTGCAAGAGAACACGGAAAAATAAGTATGAACAAGAATAAGTTCGCCAAAGTGCATGATGAGAGCAACCAGCTCGCCGCGAAACGTTAAAGTTGTGCACTTGGGTCCTGAGTTAACTAACGTCATATCACTACCAAATTGGTGATAGAATGCCAGCCCATTCTTACCACCCCTGTACAGCGCGAAGGCGGAATTTGGTAGCAGTGACGGCTGGAGATTGTGAGTCCAGCTCAGCATCTGTACTCAGTACTAAAATGAAGACATCCTTCCGTATGATTGCAAGCCTCGTTTGGCTGCAAGTGTTTACTCTAGGCTTGTCAACCTGCAAGTGTACTCTTCGCTCACCAAGCATCATGTGTTCTGCTCTATCGCCTAGCTGCAAGTGTCTTCTTCAGTCATCTGACCATAAGTAATTACTCCTCAGTCGACTAGTAGCAAGTGCTCTCTTCAGTCGTTTGCCAGCAAGTGTTCTCTGTCTTAACACCCATAAACTTCTCTGTATTTGCCAGAGCAGAAATATCGTCAGCCAACAGTAGCAGACGCTGCGAGTTCTGTCCACCAATAAATTTGTAAGAAAGTTAAACAAACTATTGCAGATTTTGCTATTATCTCCAGTAGCGCTGTGGCATGGGGAGAACGGCAAATAACTTCTCCTACTTCATGCTACGATTCAGAATTTGATAAACAGAGAAGGTTACATTTGGCCACGTGCTTTAAATAAATTCTATGAACCAATGAGAAGGTCTGTTACAGGTATTTGAAACGACCGGCCTTCCGTGGCGCGGCTGCCTAGGCAGGCGGCAGTTCCCGCACTGCAGTGTCTCTCAAGGGCTGCACCTGGCTTGGATACTTATCTTTCCTAAAATGATTGATCCCCGTGTCTGTAAAAGAACTGTTTTTGGGCAAATAACTGGCCCTCTGTACTGCCCAGAGCGTGGAGCTGGGTGCTGCGAATCCCACTTTCGACTGCGTGTGCTAAGGTCAGTCCTCAGCTCTGAACACGTTTATAGTTTCTCCTGGTCTTTTGTTTAAACCCCTTCGTTGACCCCATACAGCTTGGAAGCTTCCAACTCTGCATAAACATATCAATGTCTTCAACATAATAATGGAAAGGAAAGGAAAAGAAGAAGCAATTTAGCTGAGTAGTCACCGGTAGTACTGAATATTGTCTACAATCATGATCTAGCGTAGGAGATCGACTACACTGACCAACGGCGTGTGCATATAATGACATGAAATACGTTTCATGACAGTTGTGGGGAAAAGCTTCCACGTGACATAAAATCAATGTTTCCCCAAAGGAAATACTCTGCATCGTCAGACGCCTTGATAAATTGAGAGAGCCGCGCGGTTAGAGGCGCCATGTCACGGACTGCGCGGCTTCTCCCGCCGGAGGTTCGAGTCCTCCCTCAGGCATAGGTATGCGTGTTGTTCTTAGCATAAGTTAGATTAGGTCAGATTCAGTAGCGTGTAAGTCTAGGGATCAATGACCTCAGCAGTTTGGTCTCTTAGGAATTCACACATATTTTAACATTTAAACTGAAAGGAACCGGTATTTTGCAAGTATGTACCCCCTTTTTCATCTGAGGACTTTCCAAGACTGTAACGAGTATGAAGAACAAGGCACACGTATTAAATTATCCAGCACATACAGAATTGTAGTGCGGTACTGACAAAAGGCACTGTATCATTTTACCCGCATCTCGTGGTCGTGCGATAGCGTTCTCGCTTCCCACGCCCGGGTTCCCGGGTTCGATTCCCGGCGGGGTCAGGGATTTTCTCTGCCTCGTGATGGCTGGGTGTTGTGTGCTGTCCTTAGGTTAGTTAGGTTTAAGTAGTTCTAAGTTCTAGGGGACTTATGACCACAGCAGTTGAGTCCCATAGTGCTCAGAGCCATTTGAACCATTTGAACCACTGTATCATTTATTCTCCAAATCTCCGAAGTCGCACAAGCACTGGACACATGTCAACTGAACATGTGCAGCCGTCCGTGGTGGCCGAGCGGTTCTAGGCGCTACAGTCTGGAGCCTCGGGCATGGATGTGTGTGATGTCCTTAGGTTAGTTAGGTTTAAGTAGTTCTAAGTTCTAGGGGACTGACGACCTCAGAAGCTGAGTCCCATAGTGCTCAGAGCCATTTTTTTTGAACATGTGGAGAATTGTCCATGCAGAACCACTACAAGTATAACGTCTGCAGAAAATGGAGGAAAATGTAGCGGAGGGCTACCCATGATGAGTGTAGTTTGTTCAGTAGTATTTAGAGTGCTGTATACTCTGGCCAGTATTCCCGACATTGGCACTATTCACCGATAAAGGCAAGCTCATTTGCTACAGCATTCTGAACTCGCATAACTGTTATATTTCGAAAAACAAAAATTTACGTGCACAAATGGTTAGAACTAACCAACACAGAGTCACTGTAAATATCTCGGCTCGGATAGTTTGTAATCAGATCATTCGACCACGTGTAAAGCCAACCAGACTAACAGGAACAACATACCCTAATTTTCCAAGACGTGCTCTTTCTTCCCCTACTTGATAAGATGGCACTAAACGTTCGTCAGATAGTGCAAAACTACGAAGCTCCAGTTCACTTTGCTACAGATTTAAGGAACATTATGAAAGCCACAGACCCATATCGATGGCCTGGTAAAAGGGTCCCAATTTCGTGCTACCATGATCATCACATCTTACACCTACTGACTTTTTTCAAAAAAAAATGGTTCAAATGGCTCTGAGCACTATGGGACTCAACTGCTGTGGTCATAAGTCCCCTAGAACTTAGAACTACTTAAACCTAACTAACCTAAGGACAGCACACAACACCCAGCCATCACGAGGCAGAGAAAATCCCTGACCCCGCCGGGAATCGAACCCGGGAACCCGGGCGTGGGAAGCGAGAACGCTACCGCACGACCACGAGATGCGGGCTACTGACTTTTTTCTGTTGGATACTACATACACTATGTTGCATGTTAGCCCGCAACATTACTGCACGAATCTACGTTGCAGCTGAAATACTAATGCACAGTTGGATTCATTTAGTCATATGTGTCAGTTTTTACATTGATGATGTACACTCTGCAGTGTAGTTGGAGTTCACAGTTTGAACACCTTGTAAGGTGGCAGAATAAATGAAGGTCAGATTAGCTCCTCACATCTTTATACATTCCAACAGGAAGGTGAATATGACATCTAACTAAATTAGGCAGTAATGAGCAATTTTGCCTATCAGTATGTAATGCAAAAAGTGATGACACTCAATCGATGGTAATTAACACACTGTTCTTATAATGCATATTTGAGCAGAAGGTGAAACAAGCAGCGAGAAGCGTTTTAGTTTGGAATTCAGAGGGACGAGGGTAGAGGCAAGGCTGTGCTACAGGGGGTAACATGGAAACCACTTAAAGGGGTGTCCCAGATGGAAAATCAACGACTGACCAGGTGACTCAGATGGGTAGAGCGAGTATAACGGCCCATCTGAGGGAGGACAGGAAAGAAAGCGTTTAGAAAACTGCGTTTCGGAATTCCAAATGGATACAAAACAAGACCAGTGACGCATTTTCGATCATGTGTCCAGCGAGTGGTACACATGTGAGAGAGTCAATGTACGCATTAAGGCATCTGGAATGGGCACAAAAGTCTGACTGGCGGAAACGTGCTAGGAAGCAGAAAAGAGCCAAAGTTTCTAACAAATTTAATGGTAGGGACCTTGCAATTGGTAGAGAGAGTATCCACAAAATAAGAGGATCGCTCCTATTGGTCCCAAAAAGCCGTGACATGAAGAACGGAAGAACCCAGGTGGGGAGATATTTTAGCTACGAGTAAGACAAGACCGAAATTTTCGGGGACTCTTCTATGAACTGGCGTCAAGTGCAGAGCGGAGCCCGTAACGCTCTGATGATGCAGAGCAATTTGTGTGAACACTTCGTTCACAGCGGCTGATATCCAGCTAGAAATTATCTGTAGCATCGTTTAGCTCCAAATGTGGAGCAGCCAATTAGTTAATTGTTCTTGCAGGAACTGAGAGGGCATTATAATATGCACGCTGCTCCAAACTTGCGATTGTATATCGCCACATTCTAAGACTAGGATTGAGTACATGTTCTCTCGCATAACGAGAAACATAGGCAAAGTTTCTGCTGGAAAATTCAGCAAAGGTGTAATTAATTTTATAGGAATTTCAGCGGAAGAGAGCGGCCTAGCAGACGACAGTTCAGCGCAGCTTAAGGTAAATACCGCGTGCAGAGGCGTAAACTTGTTGGCTCACCAGCTTGCGCCCACTGTAAACTCGAACGACCTTGGGTAATCTTTTTCTCAATTTATCACATAACTAACCATCCACCGTAGACTTGATTGTCATCCTAAAAATAGTACTGAACTTTGAACCGGAGTCGGACGCTTTTCGTAGTACTGACCAACATCATAACAGAACTGTAGGAACAATTTTGTAAAGAAACTTCTAGTTAAATTTTAGTATAGTCGTGTTTAGCATAATTTAACCTTCTGAGAGTTAATATTTAATTTTGTTGTGTTTAGGATTATTTCACTTTTTCATGTTGATGGGATGCGTTATCCTGATAATTGTTTTTTGTTGTCACGTTGAAAACTGTGGAAAAGTGTGTATTTTTGTGATAATATTGCGGCATTAAACATGTCATATCAACTTACACAGTTGTCTTCAATCCTAGAGTAAGTAAACCACAAATACTGCACCTTACAACCTATTTATAAGTTACGGCAAGATACGATACTGTTTTCGGTGTTTTACCGATACGTGGAACACACTGCTTAATCATACGGAAACCGTTCTCAGACGTTGACGCCTTACAGCATCCTACCAACGAATTTCAGGACACGGATTTCTTCTTAAAAAAATGAACAATTTACCATCCTGATCAACAACTGCACTGGACTGTTCCGTGCATCTAACTTGTACAGATGACTAATGGACTGCATATCAGATTACGATAGAAAATAAAATCCGAACGAACTTTAGCACCACAGTTCTCAGACTTTGACGCCCTCGGAGCCAAAAATATTTATTTCCGGACATGGCTACTTTTTGAAAAGTAGTCATATTGCTATATCGCACAATATATTACACTGTTTCTGTTTTTTCTGTAAACCTTATAAATATGTAACGAGAAATTTTAAGGAAGAAATAAAGAAAGATTACGCTTCAATCTCCCGGCACGGACTGTTCGACTTGTAGTACTAGCTCGTATTGGAGAGGAATGACTCGGTCCAAAATTTTCCGAACCAGTTTATGAAAAACAATGGAAATTAAAATACATATGCACTTCTTCTAGGTAAGTACAGATCAAATATAGCGTCTCACAATATATTAAACTGTTTCTGTTTTTTCTATAAACCGGATAAATATGTAACGAGAATTTTTAAGGAAGAAAGAAAGATTACGCTTCAGCCTCCCATCAAATAGAATTATACTGATACTACTAGGTCATATTGCACAAGAATGGATACGAAAATGACTCATGTCCAAAATTTTCCTTAAGCGATTTATGAAAAACACGGAAAATCAAAATACATATGCACTTACCTAAAAACTGTACAGATCAAACACACCGTCAGAACGTAAGAGAGATACACCTCTTCGATCAATATCCACTTTTTTATCTAGATTTTGGACCTCAGGGTTGTGATAACTTGCCCGGTTGTGACATTTCATTCCAAGAACAGTCGCTCGTTAACTGCTTGCTGGCGGAAAGCCACCACAGGACACGACAAACAGAAGTGAAAAGAGGCTGCAGCGAACGCTCGCTGATCTTGGCAAATCGCCACCGGCTGTTTTATGCCATATATCATCATGGAGATTAAGATCAGCACTAGTTCTCCGTACTTTCGAGCTGAGATTTCCTTCCGATCACTGACGCTCGCCCGTATTATCACACATTTTGTTTTAAAAATTTTACTAAAACTCACTTTACGTAGGCTTTTCACTGATGTGAGGCCGACTTCCATTTTTTCTGGTCCTGTGCCAATCGCATGTTTTCTACATTATTACATCCAGTTTTGAAATAATTATGACATACACGTTGCCGTATATCCAGGAAAGTGTTATTCAAAGCAAACAATAAAGACTTTTCGAATGTGAGATAATTTAAGCTCTTTTCTCACCTATGCAATCATCAATATTTTGTACACTTTCAGCGTTACAGTTTAAAGAACCTCTTTCACTAGTACATTTCAAATTCTTCTGATTAAATTTCTTACACATTTTACTGCATATACCCACTCCTTTATGTCTTTATCCTATCGTTTGCACGATGTTTCAGAGTCCATTCCTTCAAATATTGCCACTTTAAGCCTTGTGTGAGTTTAATTTGGTTACGACCAGACAAAGTAGGTGACTACCACACGCTACGTCTACCTCACTAGCCCCTTAGTGCGCAAGCACCCCATTTACTTTCATGCCGTAATAAAAGAAACACAAGTTATCACTTATCTAATAACCTAGGTGTGCCCATTCACAAAATAAAAACATTCGAAAACTCCTTCGGTGTCGCTACTGTCCGCCTCTGGAAAGAGATGCCCTACTTTCTGCGCACAATTCGGTGCACTGCTGCCTTTAAGAAGATATTGCAGCAATTCCTTCTGTCACCCTCATAACAATTTCCCCAAAAATAAACATCTAAGACCAACTTCACGTTTGTCAAATAGTATAGCTCATGTTCCTATCTTCTTTCAGTTATGCTTTTTTCTCTTTATCTTTTCTAGGAGTCAGACCATCTCCTTTTGTCTTGCATTCTATAACTGTGCTATCACGTTCCTCTCCCTCCTTCCTCAATACCTTTTTCTCATGCCCACTGCTGCTAGCACCCATAATTAAAAAACCCACTTTCCGATAATTTCTAATCACTGCTCTACTCATAAACGAATACTCGTATATACTTCGTGCGTGTATTTTTTATCTAAATGAATGTAATTTTCAATTTCTAAATCTAGATAAACATGCTTATTGAGATATATGTAACGTAAAATATGTAGAATTCCTGTTTAGATGTAACAGCTGGCCTGATGGCCCTTGTCTTGCCATGTTAAATAATCTGCACATAAAAAATAAATGAATAAGTAATTAATTTTCATATCTTCTTTTTGAAGTGTTTAGTTTGAGAACTCCTTTTTTCTGGTAAAGGAAAAGAAAATAAGAAATTAACTTTCCGTCGACGTCGAGTTATTGAAGACCAGCGCACTAAGTAAGAAAAGAGGAAAGTGGGAAAGAAACGGGCTGAAGCTTCGCTGAAAGAACTGTCCTTGCAATCAAGCAATATTTGAAGAACTTGAATCATGTTGGCAGGGCGAGAATTTCAATCTCACTCCTGCGCCACATCCGCTGCGACAACGTTCCGTGTCAGGAGTAACAGTAGGTTTCTACAGGTGCAAGACTGTGATATTCTTGGTTTTTATTTTGGTTGCTCCGAAAAGTTTATACCATTCTGTGATACATACTAAGAGTCTTCGGTACATCTTTGTAGTTGTGGTGAGTAGTAGCTGATTTACTTTGATTGATTCCTGTATAGCATTACCTATCAATAATACGTCAAAAATTCCCCGAATCTCAGTTCCGTGACAATAAACGAATGTATCTCGGGCAGCATGAGACTCGCGACTTTAGTGACAACATTTGCTCATACCCGGGCCGTGTATAGGTATATATAAAAGCAAATGCATCTACATCTACATAACATACTGCGAAAGGCACCGTGCAGTGCGTTGCGGAGGGTACGTTGTACCACTACTAAACATTTCCCTTCCTGTTCCATTCGTAAATAGAGCGAGGAAAAAACGACTATGTATATGTCGCTGCACGAACCCTTATTTCTCTTATCCCATGTTCGCGATCTTTAGGCGAAAGGCACGCTGGATACAGTAGGATAGTTCTGCAGTCAGCTTAAAATGCCGGTTCTCTAAAGTTTCTCAGTAGCGTCCCTCGAAAAGAACGTTGCCTTCCCTCCAAGGATTTCCATTCGAATTCTCAAATCATGTCCGAAATACTCGCATGATGATCGAACCTATTGGTAATAAATCTAGCAGCCCGCCTTTGAATCGCTTCAATGTCTTCCTTAGATCTGACTTGGTGGTGATCCCAAACCCACTATCAGCACTCAATAATGGGTCGTACTAGTGTTCTATATGCCGTCACCTTTATAGATGAACCACACTTCCCTAAAACCCTTCCAATAAACTGAAGTTAACCATTTGACTTACCAACTACATCTACAATTACATGACTACTCTGAAAATCACATTTAAGTGTCTGGCAGAGGGTTCATCGAACCACCTTCACAATTCTCTATTATTCCAATCTCGTATAGCGAGCGGAAGGAACGAACATTTGTATCTTTCCTTACGAGCTCTGATTTCCCTTATTTTATCATGATGATCGTTTCTCCATACGTAGCTAGGTCGGCGTCAAGAAAAATTTTCGCATTCGGAGGAAAAAGTTGGTGATCGGAATTTCGTGAGGAGATTCCTCCGCAAAACGCCTTTGTTTTAATTATGTACATCCCAAATCCTGTATCATTTCAGTGACACTCTTTCTCCTGTTTCTCGATAATACGAAATGTGCGGCCCTTCTTTGAACTTTTATGATTTACTCTGTCAATCCTATCGGGTAAGGATCCCACACCGTGCAGCAGTATTCTAAAAGAGGACGGACAAGCGTAGTGTAGGCACTCTCCTTAATAGATCGCTTACGTTTTCTAAGTGTCCTGCTAATAAAACCCAGTCTTTGATTAGCCTTCCACACAACATTTTCTGTGTGTTTCTTCCGATGTAAGTTGTTCGTAATGGTAATTCCTAGGTATTTAGTTGAATTTACGGCCTTTATATTTGACTGATTTATCGTGTAACCGAAGTTTAACGGATTCCTTTTAGCAAAAAAATGGTTCAAATGGCTCTGAGCACTATGGGACTCAACTGCTGAGGTCATAAGTCCCCTAGAACTTAGAACTACTTAAACCTAACTAACCTAAGGACAACACACACACATCCATGCCCGAGGCAGGATTCGAACCTGCGACCGTAGCGGTCGCGCGGTTCCAGACTGTAGCGCCAGAACCGCTCGGCCACCAATTTAGGGTCAGTTTCCAATTTTCGCACCATAAAGATATCTTTTCTTTATCGTTTTGCAATTTGCTTTAATCTTCTGATGACTTTACTAGTCGATAAACGACAGCGTCATCTGCAAGCAACCTAAGACGGCTGCTCAGATTGTTTCCCAGATCGTTTGATACAAAAGGAACAGCAACGGGCCTATAACACTACCTTGCGGAACGCCAGAAATCCCTTCTGTTTTACTCGATGACTTTCCGTGAATTACTACAAACTGTGAACTGTTTGACAGGAAATCAGGAATCCACTCACGTAACTGAGACGATATTCCATAAGCACGCAATTTCACCACAAGCCGATTGTGTGGTAAAGTGTCAAAAGCCTTCAGGAAAGCCAGAAATACAGAATCAATTTGAAATTCCTTTTATATAGCACTCAACCTTTCGTGCGAGTAAAGACCTAGTTGTGTTACTCAAGAACGATGTCTTCTAAATCAGTGTTGACAGTGTGTCAGTAGGCCATTCTCTTCGAGGTAATTGATAATGTTCGAACACAATATATGTTTCAAAATTCTTCTACAATCATTACATGCTTGTTCCATTTCATATCGCTTCGCAACGTGATGCCTAGATATTTAATCGACCTGACTGTGTCAGGTAGCACACTACTAATGGACACGTAGGTGCAGTGACAGTGGACCGTGGGGGATCCGGTCTCCGAACTTTGCTGGTGTTTGAGCTCCCACTCGTGGTGCCTCAAGAAAAGAGTGTTGCCGCTGTCCAGCCATATGGAAACGTCTTGAGTCACCTCGCGGAGAAATGGCAAACATTTACGACCTACCCAGTATTAAATGGCATCCGGCAGATCAAAATTGAGCTGACAAAACACGTTCCATCGAACCTGATGATTGGCGGTGTTCAGGCCATCGCCATGTACGATGGCCAGCCACTAACGTGCTACGGACGTGGCCAGGAAGGACATGTACGGTCCGAATGTTTGCGCCGATATTTTACACAGACATCGCTGGGTGAAGTGACGGTGGCATTGACGTTCACGTCGCTACCCGTCACTTACGCGATGGTAGCACAGAACCCTGCCACGCCACTTCAGGATATCCCTGAAGCCTCGTCAACGACACCCACCGCACCACAACATCCCGACGAGATCAGCATGGCGTCACCCCCTGTGGTCGCACCGGGACCATCCAACCTCAGGACCATGACGCCCGACCCTGCTCGAACCATGGACATCGAACTAGATGTCGTGCCGATTGCTGCCTTTATCCACACGCGTATAGCCTCGGATGAGAGGTGACCAGGTTCTGATTCGGACAACACATTTGGAAACAGCGGTCGCCCAGGAAGCGCAAGAAACAGCGAGGAACACCCTCCGACGACGCCTCGCGAGATGACGGCCGGATGTCTGATACTGACCTTCCATATTGCATCCAGTCACATGGTACGATCACTTCCGATGCCCCACCTGTGACGATTCCTCCCTCAATTCAGAAGACGACTTCAGTGTTGCCAGTACATGTGGACGACAGATCCCCCACAGCTATTGTAGCAGCTCCTGCTTCCCCCGCTCCAACAGTAAACGACAGTCACATGTGTTAGACGTCAGCAGCCTGAGCAGATGATGTTGAAGAAGGAGCGGATCAGACTACCAGCGTGTCTAAGAGCATCCCGCAGAGGCGCATGAGCCGGCACCCTGCCAGTAATCATTACCACTGCAGCACACCCAACGGGTCTGCAACCGCAAATGCTCTCACGAACTGGCCATGTTCCGAGACACCATCTACTCTGCGGATGTTGTTATGCACTCCTGCACGAGGTTTTCCTCGCTGACTTTCAAGTGCTCACCGGGTATACCGCCCATGTTTCTCACGCCTCCGACACTGGTAGTGGCGTTACCATCCTCCTACATGACAGACTCCATGCAGAGGATGTCGCATACCTCCTCATTGCACGGGATATGGCCCTCACCCTATTTGACGTGCGTATCATTAACATCTCCGCACCGTCTGTCTCCAGCTGCTGTCATGACTGACGTACATTTTTCGTCTCTTCACAGACCCACACGACGATGTGGTGCTGGATAGGGACTTCAACTCGACACCAGGACCCGCTGACCAACTCCAGCGGTATTGTTTGGCTCTCTCAATGGTCGCCGATCGCCTGCGACTCATTGACACTTGGACGAAGCTCAACGGAACGCAATCGGGTTACACATTTTACATCCCTCAATCATCAAGCCGCATATAACACATATACCACACCCGCCTCCTTGCTGATGGCACCCACCATGCAGAAGTCTGACCCATGGTCTTTTCAGACGATGAAGCAGACATCTGTGACGTCACTCTCACTCGAAGTATGTGTGGCATAGTCGTGATCTGTGGAAATTCAATGTCGCCCACCTGACCTCGCCAGACTGTCGCCGTATGGTCTAGGATACGTGGGCACAGTGCTGGCGTCGTCGTGACGCCTATGACTTCACCTTATCTTCGTGGCTCTCCTGCGCAAAGTCGACCCTACGTGAAACATTGATGATCTACGGTAAGGAAGCCAAGACATGCCCTACTATTACATTGCACTTTTATTATTCCATTCTTCGTGACTCTGCGACGATGCCTTTTTCGCCAGTCAGGCAGACGGTGTGGTACACCAAACAACGGCGCAGATCTCCTTGATCTTGCGCCATCACCTGGAAGGCACTGTAGTCCGATCTTGGGACTCTAGTCGTACACCTCAAGAAAATGCTCCAGACAAGACAACGATGACGCAGGGTTCTTATGCACGTCCTCACTGATGCGGAAGGGCACCGGTATGAGACCCAACGTCGGCGATGCTCTCCACAATCATTTCGCCAGACTGTATGCAGCCGTACCGCATTCCGTGGAACTCATCACAGAGGACGCACAACGTAGTACAAGCACACGCCCGGTGGAGGTAGCGAATGAGCTCGAAGAAGACGTGACAACATATAAAGCACTCGATGCTATCAAGACAGGATCTGACAACAGAACTCCAGGGCCCGATAGCATCCCCATCGAATTTTACAAAACTTTCAACTCTTTGTTGGATTCCCTATGGACGGCCATCGCACAAGAGCTCATGCCCTCTATAACAGTTGTCCCTAATACCTTTCTCGAAGGCGTCATTATATCTGCGCACAAAACGCACAGGCGACCGAGCGTCCATAATTATCGACGAATCACGTTGCTCAACAGCAATATGAAAATATTTACACAAGTGCTGGCATTGTGACTCAAGAAGGTCGCACGTTACGTCACCACCAGTGAGCAGACTTCCGCAGGAGGCGATAACAATATCCGTAAGGCCCTTTGCTGTTACCGAGACATGATAGCATTTGCTCGTCACCAACGTCCCCCTGGTCCAGCCTTGGCATCGCTGGACTTTAGCCAGACATTCGACCGTGTAGACTACTCCTATTTGCAGACAGTTCTTCGACATGCGAGGTGTGGCTAGAAAAAAACCGGACTAGTACTGGTGAAACAATAAAACGAATGCAATAAGGCTGAAAGTCGCGTGGCCTGTCACGTGACTCTCGCTCCGCCTACTGCTCGAGTTTCATCTGCCTCCTACACTCAGTCTGCCCGTGGCGTCTGTTTTAAGTAGTTGACGTTTTGTCTGTGCGTCGGAAAATGTTGAGTGTACAGAAAGAACAGCGTGTTAACATCAAATTTTGTTTCAAACTAGGAAAATCTGCAAGTAAAACGTTTGTAATGTTACAACAAGTGTACGGCGATGATTGTTTATCGCGAACACAAGTGTTTGAGTGGTTTAAACGATTTAAAGATGGCCGCGAAGACACCAGTGATGACACTCGCACTGGCAGACTATTGTCAGCAAAAACTGATGCAAACATTGAAAAAATCGGTAAACTTGTTCGACAAGATCGCCGTTTAACAATCAGAGCAGTGTCTGAGTTAACAGGAGTTGACAAGGAAAGTGTTAGGCAGATTCTTCATGAAAGATTCAACATGAACAAAGTGTGTTCAAAAATGGTTCCAAAGTGTCTCACAATTGAACAGAAGGAACGCCGAAGAATGATTTGTTCTGACATCCTGGAAAACATTGAAAGTGATCTCACCTTCTTACAAAATGTTATTACTTGCGATGAATCGTGGTTTTTTACTTACGATCCCGAAACTAAACGCCAATCGATGCATTGGAAAACTCCTGGTTCTCCACGACAAAAAAAAGCACGAATGTCAAAATCGAAATTCAAGGCAATGATGATTGTTTTTTTTTTTTGACATCAAAGGGATTGTGCACATTGATTGGGTACCAGAGGGACAAACAGTGAATCAGCATTACTACATTAGAGTCCTGGCTACCCTACGTGAGCGAGTACGGAGAAAACGGAACGATTTGTGGAGAAAAAAGTCATGGATCCTTCACCAAGACAATGCCCCAGCTCACAGTGTGTTGTCAGTGAAGACGTTTTTGGCAAAACACAACATTCCCATCTTAGATCATCCACCCTACTCACCTGATTTGGCCCCCTGTGACTTTTTTCTTTTCCCTAAAGTCAAGTCAGCTTTGAAAGGAACTAGATTTGAGACTGTTGAAGCAGTAAAAGAAAAAGCGACGGAAGTAATGTATGGACTTACCGAAAATGATCTGCAGCATTGCTATGAACAGTGGAAAATTCGTATGGAGCGGTGTACAGACCGAGGAGGAGAGTACATTGAAGGAGATAACATGAAATTGTAAATAATTGTAAATAAATGTTTTTTCCAGCATCAGTCCGGTTTTTTTCCAGCCGCACCTCGTATGTGTTTCCTCAGCTGTTTTGTCACGGTAATTTTGCGCGACCTCCAGAATCATGTGCAACGGCCGCCTCACGCCGGGCCTGGTCATAGCACGATCTGTCCGGCAAGACTGATGACTGATCACTTTCCACGATTTTATACGCTTTCGCTTTGGAACGCCTGCTCCAGGGGCTGGGCCAGCGTTTGGAAGGTATGACTTTGCATCGGCACCGTTTCTGTTGCATGGCCTATGCAGACAACCTCGTTCATTATCTGCGCAGTGAGGATGAAGTTCGAGCTGCCCTAACGTGCGTGGCGACTTGTGGCGAAGCATCGGGCAGCTCCTTCAGTGATGAAAAAATATAGATTAAAATTTAAGACTAAACCGGAGCCGAACTGTTGCCATCTTACAAAGCTCAAACGCTAACCCTTTTTTAAAAATATTGTTTTTTTCGTTGTATTTGGTCGTAGCGGACGTCACGTGACATCCTTTCGTTGCTGATCCCTTCACTCAGTTTTTTTATTACAGAGAGCAACCAGCTCTCTGACCGAACACGCTGAGCTATCATTCTGGCAACCAGTTGACCAATGTGAACACTAATAAGCAGTATCTACTCATAGATACATCCATTAGATAACTGATGCGTAAGACTTCTCTTGCGACTTTCTAGGAATTGTCACAGTAGTGCACCTTACTACTTCCACATCATTTTGATTAATGGCCTACTAAAGGTGTACAAAGTTTGGAGTAAATATGTGATCCCAACTTCGTGGCCTCCCTTTTTAGTAGGCATCCTCTGAACCACATGGTTGCATTTCGTCCACAGGAATCTCCTTTAATGATTCCTGTGTAGTATGGGTGAAATGTCTTCTATCACAGAATTCTTTCATTTCCAGTCATTTTCTTATAAGAAGATGAGTGATCTACACCCCCTTACGAATCGTCTCTTACAGATTGTTCATATTTCTTGTAAATTGATTACCATGGTAGTTTCGGAGAACGAGCCAATCGACGAAGCTTTATTTCAGAATATGTATCATTACATGTATGTTGCAGTTTATAAATTCCATGGAAAAGCGATCTTACGGACAGGAATCTGAAGTCTAATATTTCAGAGCTCAGCAATCATTGGCCGCGATATCTCATTCACGTCGAATTCCTTTCACATACCCACTCCTAATGAGCTGATATCCAACCCATTTAAAAAATACAAAAGTAACGACAGCTAAAATCCTGCATTTGTGTCTGATATATCGGAATACTGAGCAGAAGCTACATTGCGCCGATAATTTACGCAAATGGTAGTATCTGCAATCATTTCTATCACAAAGCAGTATCTCATTCTCCATGAATGGAACGTTTTAGTGATAGCTTTTATTAAAATGATGATGATGTCTGGTTTGTGGGGCGATCAACTGCGTGGTTATTTGAGCCGCTTTTATTTAAATATGTGTGCTGTTCACAATCTTTATCATTCGACTGAACACGATGGAACAGTAGTTGAAACACTGGACTTTATTCGTAAGGATCAGAGCTGAAATGCCTATTCAATATGCCTGATTTAGAATTTCTATTGTTGCACTAAATCACTTCAAATTTTGCAAATTTGTGGGAAGTTCTGTGGCACAAAACTGCTGAGGCCATCGGATCCTAGACGTACACACCACTTAACCAAACTTACGCGAAGGACAACACACACACCCATGCCCGAGGGAGGACTCGAACCTCCGACCGGGGTAATCACGCGAACAGTGGCAAGGCGCCCTAGACCGCACGGCTTCCCCGCGCGGCTAAATCACTTCAGGAGAACGCCAGAATAGTTCGTCCAATACGGGGACAGGCAAAATTTTCTCCCATTGTTATTTAACTGAGCTGATGTTAATTATCAGGACACTGACGGGGCGTAACACTCTAATCTTCTGTCCCATAGAATTTATTCATCCTGAAAATCTTTGCGAAATCGGAGCTACAAAGCACCCATTGTTGCAATTCATAAAGCGACTGGATCCTTTTCTCACCTGTGTCCCGTCTGACTTTGTGTTCCGTAACTGTCTCAAAATCAAAGGGACATTATACTATAACCATCCTTTTGTTTAAATTTTTTTCACACTTTAATGTGTGAAGTATTATCGTTTACAAAATATAACGGTTGGTTTATCTGTGACTTAAAATGGTGGAAGATTCAGAAAGAGTTCTCTCTCAAGATGAATGATACATGATTATGAAAACTGATAGAAAAGTTGCTGATGCTAAACAGTATCTTAGCAAGTTATCAGTTCGCAGTGATGTGAAAAACTGATGATCAGAGTAAAGCGTGAACGTGGGTTCTATTAGGGAATGAAACATGAATCTCACTCTTTCTCATTAGTGAAATTACTGCGACTATTGTAGAACGTGTCAGGTTTCTAACCTAAACCTTATTCAAAGAAATGTACGTTTTAAATTCAAATTCAAGTTGCTCCTGTTTTCTACGTACATGTTCACTGAGGATCAACAGCAACATCAAATTCTAAGTTCCTAGAACATCTGGTCTTTTCCGGTACTGTAATTAACATGCAATAGTGAACAAAGACATTGTTTCTTCATAGTCGACACTAATAACAAAAGTTTTGACTCTTTATTAGGAACGAGAAAATTAGAGAAATGTTTGTGAGTTGTTAACTTTTAATGAAATTGATGGTAAGACTTTGATGACTATGCCAGAACTGAAGTAACACAGAATTTTTTGTACAGTAATTTTCGCTGAAACACATTGAAACATCCCTGAAAACGTGTGTACTACTACGTACTGTACATACCAACTTGTAGACTTTTTTTGATTTCAGTGCCACTTCAAATCCTACTGCGTGTTCTCAGAACCTCTTGCTTACTGCTCCGTTTCAGCTTACCTGTAAAACAAAAGGAAAAATTAATCTTATCATTCTAGGCAGCTTATCGTGTGCAACGCGACCAAGAGAAGTATGTGCTCTAATTGGGGCAGAAAATTGTAATGTGAACCAGAAGAGTTTTAGGAATGTTCTTTGTCTTCGGAGAAGTAATTCAGAACTGGATATCAAGAGGCACTGGGGAAATTATATCTGAGGTATTTTCAAAGTGCACTGACATTCGTTGAAGCGCATACTTCGCTGGTCATGCCTTTTAAGTGGCACTGTGTAAAGAAGCAGTGATACCTCCTTATGACTCTCTAGTTTCCTCAACCAAAATCTCTGCTGGTAGGTGATACGTGATTATTTACATATTTCAAATTTAAAATGGCTATCTGAAGTTTCCTAGAAACAAATATTTAGCTCCACCTTTGTTGCAAATTATTTGTGCATATAATACAGGGTGATTCAAAAAGAATACCACAACTTTAGGAATTTAAAACTCTGCAACGACAAAAGGCAGAGCTAAGCACTATCTGTCGGCGAATTAAGGGAGCTATAAAGTTTCATTTGGTTGTAGATTTGTTCGCTTGAGGCGCTGTTGACTAGGCGTCAGCGTCAGTTGATGCTAAGATGGCGACCACTCAACAGAAAGCTTTTTGTGTTATTGAGTACGGCAGAAGTGAATCGACGACAGTTGTTCAGCGTGCATTTCGAACGAAGTATGGTGTTAAACCTCCTGATAGGTGGTGTATTAAACGTTGGTATAAACCTGAACGTCAACTACCCGAGGCGATGGATCAGCCGCCAGGCAGCCCGTGACAGAGCACTTCATCACTGGCCTCCAAGAAGCCCTGATCTTACCCCCTGCGATTTTTTCTTATGGGGGTATGTTAAGGATATGGTGTTTCGGCCACCTCTCCCAGCCACCATTGATGATTTGAAACGAGAAATAACAACAGCTATCCAAACTGTTACGCCTGATATGCTACAGAGAGTGTGGAACGAGTTGGAGTATCGGGTTGATATTGCTCGAGTGTCTGGAGGGGGCCATATTGAACATCTCTGAACTTGTTTTTGAGTGAAAAAAAACCTTTTTAAATACTCTTTGTAATGATGTATAACAGAAGGTTATATTATGTTTCTTTCATTAAATACACATTTTTAAAGTTGTGGTATTCTTTTTGAATCACCCTGTATTATGCACTATCTGTTCAGAACAATCCGGTACCAGCTAGAAAATGCGAAGTTGACTACCAGTGGTCACGAGAAGTGGCTCCGACAGCATGAAAGGAGGCGGATCGTGTTGTGTTGTCATTAGGAAGCAGTGTATGATTATTTGCCGGCCGCGGTGGTCTCGCGGTTCTAGGCGCGCAGTCCGGAACCGTGCGACTGCTACGGTCGCAGGTTCGAATCCCGCCTCGGGCATGGATGTGTGTGATGTCCTTAGGTTAGTTAGGTTTAAGTAGTTCTAAGTTCTAGGGGACTAATGACCACAGCAGTTGAGTCCCATAGTGCTCAGAGCCATTTTTTTTTTTTTTTTTGTATGATTATCCGAGTGAAGGGCTTGGATTTGGCTAATGCCTGGAGAACCCTACCCGCCATCATGTGTAGTGCCAAAACTGAAGTACGGATAAGATAATGTTACGCTATGGGGTGTTTATCGTGGTTAGGGTGTGGTCCCCTTATTCAGATTAAGGAAAAGCTAAATGCGGAAGAGTACGAACATATTTTACAGCATCGTGTACCGTGTAGAATAGAGTAACAGTTAGGAGGTAATGACTGATTGCGTAAGCATGGCTTTATACCCTCTCTTTAACAAAAATTTATGAGGCAGTGGTTTCTGGACAATAAAATTCTTGAAATGGACTGGTCTGACCAAACCCTGTAGCTGAAAAAATTTAACACCTTTACGACGACTTAGAACGTCGTCTCCAATCCAGACACCAGCCTCCAACCCCACCAGCTTTTCTAGTTTCGGCTCTTGAGAAAGAATGCGCTCCCATTACTCCACAGATATTCAGAAACCTTATTGAAAATGCCACCCAGCAGAGTGTAAGCCGCCACAAAAGATGAAGGGTGGTTGCACCCCGTTTTGATGTCTACCAATTGGTCTCAGGGGCAACGGCCTTGCCACAGTTGATACACCTGTTCCCGTCAGATCACCGAAGTTAAGCTCTGTCGGGCGTGGCCGGCACTTGGATGGGTGACCATCCGGGCCGCCATGCACTGTTGCCATTTTTCGGGGTGCACTCAGCCTCGTGATGCCAATTGAGGAGCTACTCGACCGAATAGTAGCGGTCAAAGAAAACCATCATAACGACCGGGAGAGCGGTGTGCTGACCACATGCCCCTCCTACCCGCATCCTCACCTGAGGATTACACGTCGGTCTGATGGTCCCAAAGGGGCCACTTGTGGCCTGAAGACGGAGTGCTAATAGGTCTCGGGTTATGTTTATCGGATAGTGTATGTTGTGCCATCTTGGAACATAATAGACATTATAACATACCTAAACGTAAAGGAAAGGCACGAGAACAACTTCATCACTGTAGTCTTTGTTATTCTCCAGATAGCTAGATTCCTCCTCGTCACTGTTAAAATATCATTCATGTACGTGATTATGCACTACGGGATAGTAAGGTGCCACGATTGTGCCATAGGAAAAAATAAAAACGATTTCCAACTTTATCATTCCTCCGTTCTAGCCAGGTAAAAAACCCCCGTCGGAGACTCGAGCCTTCCCTTGGGCATGGGCGTTTGTGTTGTCCTTAGCTTAAGTCAGATTAAGTAGTGTGTGAGCCTAGGGACCGATGACCTCAGCAGTTTAGTCCCATAGGAACTTACCACCACCACCACCACCACTGTGGCTACGCCGTCGCGCAAGACAGACAATATATAAGACAATTGAAGATGTGGAAATGACTACTTCAGCTGCAGACAAGAAGAAGAATACAGTAAAATCCGTTGCTGCACATTCATTGCTAGATGGACCCGCCGTATTTTGTGGATGTAAACTCAACTTTAGTATTGACATTAACGATACATTTACGCATGGCAATGGATGGTTGACAGTTGCTATTGTACGAGGTGGTACCGGTGTGCCAAACGTGTCTGGATTGGAGAGCTTCGTTGACAGAGACATCATCGCTTACAAGACGTTTCATGTTACCGAAAATGCAAATAAAGACTTTGGAAAATCAACATACATGTCACCTTCACCCTTCTTCCTGTATACACCAGATTAAAAAAGTTTTCACGTATACGGTAATAGATTACGCTTCAAAATAGTTCAGGTAGAAAGGAAATACAAGGTATCAGCAATTCATTTTCAACGCATTACTAATACTATGTATGTCCACCACGCCCCACATGGTACAAAATGATTATCAATCCCGGCCCAATGCAAAATAATACTGCAATTTCTGTGGTGCGTGCATGAAAGCCTGACATGAGTCTTGAGTTCGCTTTCGCCAGACAATAGTAGAAACTGTGATCTCTCAGTAAGCACTTTACATTGCGTCCATTTATCAGCAGCGCATGTGACAACAACAGTATGGCTAGAAATATGATGGCAGGTGAAAATCACTTTTTATCAATCAAGTACAAAAAATCGACCGTTTGATATCATCACGGGATTAAGTTTGACGTAGATGCAATCACTGAATAAATAAATCTATAATGGTACGATCAATGTAGACAAAGGGCTGCATTTAAAAAACAAAACCGAGGCGACTTCCGTTTCAATGAGAAGCAGAGCCAACACAACGGAGAACTACTTGTGAATATACTATAGAAAACAGTTGATGTAGGCTTTGAAGAACTCGAAAAACGTCCTACCTGTGTCACTTGGCTTGCATATGGTTGGGTTCGTGGTAAAAAATACATTAGAAGAGTTGTTACTGTTTAGTGATCAATGACATTTCACACTTCAGCTACCATTAACACATAAAGTTGATCTTATTTTTCTTTTTCATTTCGAATATTTTGACAGCTGCTTCCTGCTTCTACCTGTAGTAACCAAGTTTCTTCCCACAGGTAGCAGTTACTTCTGTAAAATATCTGGGAGTATGCGTGCGGAACGATTTGAAGTGGAATGATCATATAGAATTAATTGTTGGTAAGGCGGGTGCCAGGTTGAGATTCATTGGGAGAGTCCTTAGAAAATGTAGTCCATCAACAAAGGAGGTGGCTTACAAAACACTCGTTCGACCTATACTTGAGTATTGCTCATCAGAGTTGGATACGTACCAGGTCGGGTTGACAGAGGAGATAGAGAAGATCCAAAGAAGAGCGGCGCGTTTCGTCACAGGGTTATTTGGTAAGCGTGATAGCGTCACGGAGATGTTTAGCAAACTCAAGTGCCAGACTCTGCAAGAGAGGCGCTCTGCATCGCGGTGTAGCTTGTTGTGCAGGTATCGAGAGGGTGCGTTTCTGGATGAGGTATCGAATATATTACTTCCCCCTACTTATACCTCCCGAGGAGATCACGAATGTAAAATTAGAGAGATTCGAGTGCGCACGGAGGCTTTCCGGCAGTCGTTCTTCCCGCGAACCATACGCGACTGGAACAGAAAAGGGAGGTAATGACAGTGTCACGTAAAGTGCCCTGCGCCACACACCGTTGGGTGGCTTGCGGAGTATAAATGTAGATGTAGATGTAGAAAATGTGAATGTTGACTTCCTCTGCTAGACGCGTGGCACCTCTCCATATTTTCACCACGAATTGCGGAATCACAAAAATTATAAATTTATTGGGCCGTGCAGCCGTCAGAGAAAATAATGCAGGGCTGATCAGTAAGCAGCGCGACCTCATCTCTGGTTTTATCTTCTTACAGCGTTAAAATAAGGATGATGTGTTTGTACAAGCATTTACAAGAAAATTACATAACCGTTTAGAACGTACCATAATGTACCATGACATACGACGAAGGATTTCTGACGAGTGCTGTTACCGGATTCAAGCGTGCCGTGAGCAAACTGAACATTTGTAAGATGCTGACACAAATGTTTTGATATTTCCGTTCCACCACGACGTACGAAACGAGAGCCCATCATCTTTCTCTACTTCACTTGTGAACTGAATTTCCGGCTGTATCTAAATGATACTGTAAGAAGCTTTATCCTAAGTATCTCTTCCACAAATTATCAGAAATTATATTCAAGAAATAATTAACGAATAACTTGACTCTTCAAATGTTTCATAAAATAAATTAGGAACTACACTCCTGGAAATGGAAAAAAGAACACATTGACACCAGTGTGTCAGACCCACCATACTTGCTCCGGACACTGCGAGAGGGCTGTACAAGCAATCATCACACGCACGGCACAGCGGGCACACAAGGAACCGCGGTGTTGGCCGTCGAATGGCGCTAGCTGCGCAGCATTTGTGCACCGCCGCCGTCAGTGTCAGCCAGTTTGCCGTGGCATACGGAGCTCCATCGCAGTCTTTAACACTGGTAGCATGCCGCGACAGCGTGGACGTGAACCGTATGTGCAGTTGACGGACTTTGAGCGAGGGCGTATAGTGGGCATGCGGGAGGCCGGGTGGACGTACCGCCGAATTGCTCAACACGTGGGGCGTGAGGTCTCCACAGTACATCGATGTTGTCGCCAGTGGTCTGCGGAAGGTGCACGTGCCCGTCGACCTGGGACCGGACCGCAGCGACGCACGGATGCACGCCAAGACCGTAGGATCCTACACAGTGCCGTAGGGGACCGCACCGCCACTTCCCAGCAAATTAGGGACACTGTTGCTCCTGGGGTATCGGCGAGGACCATTCGCAACCGTCTCCATGAAGCTGGGCTACGGTCCCGCACACCGTTAGGCCGTCTTCCGCTCACGCCCCAACATCGTGCAGCCCGCCTCCAGTGGTGTCGCGACAGGCGTGAATGGAGGGACGAATGGAGACGTGTCGTCTTCAGCGATGAGAGTCGCTTCTGCCTTGGTGCCAATGATGGTCGTATGCGTGTTTGGCGCCGTGCAGGTGAGCGCCACAATCAGGACTGCTTACGACCGAGGCACACAGGGCCAACACCCGGCATCATGGTGTGGGGAGCGATCTCCTACACTGGCCGTACACCACTGGTGATCGTCGAGGGGACACTGAATAGTGCACGGTACATCCAAACCGTCATCGAACCCATCGTTCTACCATTCCTAGACCGGCAAGGGAACTTGCTGTTTCAACAGGACAATGCACGTCCGCATGTGTCCCGTGCCACCCAACGTGCTCTAGAAGGTGTAAGTCAACTACACTGTCCAGCAAGATCTCCGGATCTGTCCCCCATTGAGCATGTTTGGGACTGGATGAAGCGTCGTCTCACGCGGTCTGCACGTCCAGCACGAACTCTGGTCCAACTGAGGCGCCAGGTGGAAATGGCATGGCAAGCCGTTCCACAGGACTACATCCAGCATCTCTACGATCGTCTCCATGGGAGAATAGCAGCCTGAATTGCTGCGAAAGGTGGATATACACTGTACTTGTGCCGACATTGTGCATGCTCTGTTGCCTGTGTCTATGTGCCTGTGGTTCTGTCAGTGTGATCATGTGATGTATCTGACCCCAGGAATGTGTCAATAAAGTTTCCCCTTCCTGGGACAATGAATTCACGGTGTTCTTATTTCAATTTCCAGGAGTGTATATGTGCTGAATTAGCTTCAATTTTTCTCGGTATTTTAAGCATATTTTTCCAAGAGAATTCGTCTCCTAGTGTCATGACAGCCTCTTAGCGGAACTGAACTGTTGAAACTTTCTCACAACTTAAAACTGTGTACCGATTGTTGATTCGAACCCATACACCTACCTCTCGCTGGTAATGCTCTTACCGGCGGGGCTATCCATGCATGATTCGCGGACAAGTTTATAGCTTCAACGTGCCAGTACCTTTCTCAATCATTCCAAATATTGCGGGACTAGCACTTCTGGATGTCAAAATACGACAGAAAATGGTTTAATCACAATCTTCATATCGATTCCAGTACGGTTATTTCATCTACTGCGGATGGTGCGTCGTCTGGATACTTTCTCGCAGATGAGAAATATGTGCTGAAGTGGGACTTAAATTTCGCAGGCAACGCTGTTATCGAATGACCTATGGAGGACCTCATCACGGCTTCCATCTCAGATAAATGAAAGGTTATGTTGTCAGTTTGAAGCTAAGGAAGTCTGTGAAGCATGGATTGAATTCTCAGTCGCTAATATCTTTGTTCCAGAAACGCAAGGATTCGTCTTCGAGCTCCACAGTTTTAATTGGTCACGAAATTTCAGAAATGGAAACAATATGAAGCAGAGTGACGCTGTTATTCTGGGGACTGGAACACTGAAAGTCAGAGAGCTTCCAATAGTCTGTTTGGTCTAGTTGCGAAGCAAACTGTCAAGATTTTATTCGATGTAGACCATTCTTTAGTAAAGTGCAAAATGTATAAAAAGGGAGTAAGAATTTATATAGATGACGAGACATTAGTTTTCTGGAGGACAAAACATATTCTTAACAGACTGCCGTTTGGTACGTCCAGAGGTCTGAGCTGCATTTTCCTTGCTGTGTCAAATGTCCCGCTCGTTCGAGTATTCCATATGTGGTGAGAAAAAGAGGAGTCATTTGGGAGAAAGTCTCTTAAGGAAATGGGGTCTCTATCAGGTAAATGGTCCAGGGAATGGTAGCTATGTTTCTTGTGAAGAAAGCGACATTCCCCGTCAGTCTTACTGCAGCGTGACACGAATCATTCTAGTGCCTTTTCTCCGATTGGTTTTTATGCAGTCCTGTCACAAGATGTTCTGCGAGAAAAAGTAGCATGTGATCTGGTTCTTATTTTTCGGAAGTGTCTCACGAAATTCGACAGCTTTTTTTCGATAATGTACCTGCACTTTTCTCTATTTCTAAGAAAAGCCTTGTACCGAAATCTTATATCCAATTACTGCAAGCCTCATATTCTTTATGTACATACGAAGTAACAGACTACAAAATTGTGGAGTCCGGTAATACGCGCAACATTCTCGGTAGTAGAGAGTACGCTTGTTCTCTGCTCATTTGTGATGCAGTAAGATAACAGAGAATTGAAAATACAATAAAATGAAATAATAAATATGCTATGTTCAAATGTGTGTGAAATCTTATGGGACTTAACTGCTAAGGTCATCAGTCCTTAAGCTTACACACTACTTAACCTAAATTATCCTAAGGGCAAACACACACACACACACACCCATGCCCAAGGGAGGACTCGAACCTCCGCTGCGACCAGCCTCACAGTAAAGATGCTATATTCGCTTTCATTTCACCATAATCATCATCATCATCATCTTCTTCTTCTTCATATTTCATTCAAGGATTAAGCTGTTGTCTGTTCCGAACTCACAAACAAAAAGCTGAGGCTTTAGTGCAATCACTGCAATATGTATTACGTGGGACATAAATTAGAACTATAAAATAATTTGAAAGTAAGAAATTTTTGGTGCTTTGTTGGCGGAGAAATGTATGTAAGTATATTTGTACACAAACACATTTGTAATTTCAGTATCAGTACTTATAGTGTGTCTAGTAATGAAAAAATGAGAGAAAATCAGCAGCATATGACACATAGATATTTTGTGTGCAAAGTAACGTTTTCTTTCCGTCTCCCTTTTTCTCCCGCAACAGCGGAAAATAAGCCATAAAAGCGGTGCGACATCCCTTGTCAAATTCTCACGGATATCTGCAACATCAGAAAGCGCCTGTCATAAAAAGTTCTCCCTAGAGACGAGAAGAAATTTAATTTCAATCTCGTTAGCTCAGCTAGAGGAACTTTTACGAGAAGTACCGAAATAATTTCCAGGAGCGTAACTAAACTGTGAACGTGCCACTTCTTATTGTAATATTGCAGTCGGAAAACATCGACAAGGCGCGACAATATTTTCCATTGCTAATCTTCGAATGGAAGTGTATCTGCTTGATCAGGTATTGTGCTGGACACTGTAATGGTTCTTTATTTAGGTGACCATTACGGCACTCCAACCCCAGTTCTCGATACCAGTAATATATCGTACTAATTTTCTGCGAAGTAACAGGCATATTTTTGTGTCAATATTCACATTTGGTTTCATTAATGTATAGGTACTCCGATGTATCGATATATTACAGTGATATGGTTCTTGTGTGTATTCATTTCTGTTAGACTGTCATAATCTTTGACTTACTTGTAAGCGCTTTGGCGCGAATGCGTACAGAGCAGTCTTTGTTTCACTTTGCAGAAGTTAAGTTGTTATTTCGCTTTGTAAAGGAACAGTCAACTCTTGTGTTTGGTTAAAGTGGAAATTAAATATATGAAGATTGATACAAAACTGTTTTCTTGATGATGTGATAATTAAGAAGAAGTATATATGAATCTACAAGAAGTTTAATAAAAATGTGGATCGTGAAGGCCAAGTCAAAAATTATTTCTACCATACCATTGTTCTGATCTGGGATTGTTTGATGATTGACAATTTACTGAAACACGCATTTGTTAGGTCTTCAAATATTGCTAAAATACAGATCTGGACCTTCTAGCAGTCAAAGTGGAATCACCCAAGAATCAACAACATGAACCATAACAACTTCGACGAAATCTACGTGGGAATCCATTCAAGATAAGTGCCAAAATTAATGACTTTTTGAAGTGACTTCATTATTTCCATTCTAACGATACCATCCACAGTCAATAACTTTGTTGTTCCCCGATAAAGCGAACATATGCTGCGAGAGCAACATTATTAATCTGATTTCTAACCTACTTTGCAAGTGGTGGTATTGTTAGAGCACATCATATGTATTTATAGTACCATGCTCCACCGCCATGATACTATACTCAGTTTTCAACCATTTATCGATGACGTTACTGACAATGGGAATTCTATATTCCAAAGACAGTTACCATTCTTTATTACATTTGCCGGCACGGTAGCTCAGCGTGTTCGGTCAGTGGGTTAGCTGCCCACTGTAATACGAAAAACTGAGTTAATCGATCAACAACGAACTTAAACGGGTGTCTTTCGACGTCCGCCCCGAGCAGATGCAACGAACGAAAGCGAACAAAATGAGATAAAAAAAATTACAGTTGTTCCAATCAAAGAGCTATTACAATGCCTGACAAGAAAAGTGAAGCACCTAAAATACATGGGCAGATGTCAAAGTAACTTCATACAAGTACACACCTTTTGTGGATGTGTAAATACACTCCTGGAAATGGAAAAAAGAACACATTGACACCGGTGTGTCAGACCCACCATACTTGCTCCGGACACTGCGAGAGGGCTGTACAAGCAATGGTCACACGCACGGCACAGCGGACACACCAGGAACCGCGGTGTTGGCCGTCGAATGGCGCTAGCTGCGCAGCATTTGTGCACCGCCGCCGTCAGTGTCAGCCAGTTTGCCGTGGCATACGGAGCTCCATCGCAGTCTTTAACACTGGTAGCATGCCGCGACAGCGTGGACGTGAACCGTATGTGCAGTTGACGGACTTTGAGCGAGGGCGTATAGTGGGCATGCGGGAGGCCGGGTGGACGTACCGCCGAATTGCTCAACACGTGGGGCGTGAGGTCTCCACAGTACATCGATGTTGTCGCCAGTGGTCGGCGGAAGGTGCACGTGCCCGTCGACCTGGGACCGGACCGCAGCGACGCACGGATGCACGCCAAGACCGTAGGATCCTACGCAGTGCCGTAGGGGACCGCACCGCCACTTCCCAGCAAATTAGGGACACTGTTGCTCCTGGGGTATCGGCGAGGACCATTCGCAACCGTCTCCATGAAGCTGGGCTACGGTCCCGCACACCGTCAGGCCGTCTTCCGCTCACGCCCCAACATCGTGCAGCCCGCCTCCAGTGGTGTCGCGACAGGCGTGAATGGAGGGACGAATGGAGACGTGTCGTCTTCAGCGATGAGAGTCGCTTCTGCCTTGGTGCCAATGATGGTCGTATGCGTGTTTGGCGCCGTGCAGGTGAGCGCCACAATCAGGACTGCATACGACCGAGGCACACAGGGCCAACACCCGGCATCATGGTGTGGGGAGCGATCTCCTACACTGGCCGTACACCACTGGTGATCGTCGAGGGGACACTGAATAGTGCACGGTACATCCAAACAGTCATCGAACCCATCGTTCTACCATTCCTAGACCGGCAAGGGAACTTGCTGTTCCAACAGGACAATGCACGTCCGCATGTATCCCGTGCCACCCAACGTGCTCTAGAAGGTGTAAGTCAACTACCCTGGCCAGCAAGATCTCCGGATCTGTCCCCCATTGAGCATGTTTGGGACTGGATGAAGCGTCGTCTCACGCGATCTGCACGTCCAGCACGAACGCTGGTCCAACTGAGGCGCCAGGTGGAAATGGCATGGCAAGCCGTTCCACAGGACTACATCCAGCATCTCTACGATCGTCTCCATGGGAGAATAGCTGCCTGCATTGCTGCGAAAGGTGGGTATACACTGTACTAGTGCCGACATTGTGCATGCTCTGTTGCCTGTGTCTATGTGCCTGTGGTTCTGTCAGTGTGATCATGTGATGTATCTGACCCCAGGAATGTGTCAATAAAGTTTCCCCTTCCTGGGACAATGAATTCACGGTGTTCTTATTTTAATTTCCAGGAGTGTAGTTTGAGTTGCAATTCTCAGTCATGGGAAGAACGACCTCCAGCGTGTGTATTAGTGTTGTTACTATGGATATTTGGGTATATAAGAAGGGCGAACAACGTCAGCTACTGAATGCCCGTGGGGAAGGGCACGGAGACACTGCGTGATCGTCCGAGACAGAATTATCAGCCCCTGGCACATTAAGATAGGGGCCTTATCGTGATCCATTTGGCCGGTTGCCCGAATCGTGTACTATTCAGATTCGTGGGGTAGTCGGCTGAGGTTGGTTGGTTGATTTGGAGGAGGGGACCAAACAAGGAGGTCATTAGGGAAAGATAGGGAGGAAATCGGCCGTGCCCTTTTAAAGGAACCATCCCAGCATTTGCGTGAAGCGATTTACAGAGATCACGGAAAGCCTACATCAGAATGTCCTGGAGCGGGTTTGAACCGTCGTCCTTCCGAATGCACTGCGAGACCAGTGTGCTAACCACTGAACCATCTCGCTCGGTCATGGGAACGTGAGGGCAGCCATACTCGCACTCAAGGTTCCAGTCGTGCACGTCTGACCACCACAATGGAGGATAGCCATATTGTGCTCCAAGCACATCGTAAAGCCTCGCGGGGTAGCCACGCGATCTAGGGCTTCTTGCCACAGTTTGCGCGGTTCTCTCCGTCGGAGGTTCGAGTCCTCCCTTGGGCATGGGTGTGTGTTCTCCTCAGCATAAGTTAGTTTAGGTTACGTATCGTGTAAGCCTAGGGACCAATGACCTCAGCAGTTTGGTCCCATAGGAACTTACCACCACCATACCGTAAACCGTTCACAGCTGCGTCTGCATACGAGATGAAGTAATGGACTTCCTGAAACATACGTTGCCACCGCGCGCTAATAGTCGGAGACTAGCAGCAGCCGGACTAGAGAATCCCGTTCGTGTCATGCCTAGGCTGCCGTTACCAACACAACGCAAACGACTGTATTTCGAGTGATTCTGTGACCGGAAAGTATGGTCTGCTGATGTATGGCGTTGCAGTGAGTTCACCGATGAATCATATTCTTCACTTCCCTGGTTAACCAACGCTTTAGAGCGGCACCGTGATGTTAACCGTGGCGCCATGGTGTGAGGAGCCTTCGGGTATGACTTCAGGTCACAGCTGGAAAAGATTGAGGGGAGCCTGACGGCACAACTGTACCTCACAAACTACTTGGCTCTTGTGTGTTACATCCCATGCAACATTGTCATGGTTCCATTTCTCAACATAACAATGAACATCCAAACGTGGCACGAGTCTCTTTGAAATGTTTGTGTGATGCCGAGGTTCTCCTGCGGCCAGCAAGATCCCCAGATCTGTCCTGAATAGGACATGTGTGGTACCAGCTGAGACGTCACTTCCACCCCAGTGCCAGTGTCAGGGTTCAAAATGGTTCAAATGGCTCTGAGCACTTTGGGACTCAACATCTGAGGTCATCAGTCCCCTAGAACTTAGAACTACTTAAACCTAGGGACATCACACACATCCATGCCCGAGGCAGGATTCGAACCTGCGACCGTAGCAGTCGCGCGGGCCAGTGTCAGGAATATCAAGGACCAGTTAAAATATTTGTGCGCCAGTTTGCCTAAGGAGAGTATACAACTACTGCTTGACACTCTTCCTAAACGCATCAGTGCATGTATCCGGGCAGAGGGGGTGCGTAAGTGTGCTCCTACTGCCAAGTTCTTCGTAAATTAGTCTCTATTTTGTAATAACTGTAATACCATGACATATCCTCCCAAGCCGTGAGGTTTCATTTCGTTTCCTCTACCCCTTCGGCATGCTTCAGTTTCTTGATAATTCAGTATATTTACAACTGATTTACAGAAATGTGTAGTGATCGTGCTTCCGCAAGCAGAAATTTTGTTTTACTTCAACTAAAATCCGTTGCTGTTCCGTAAGACGTTATGATGTGCACAACATGATCGCATAATATCGGCATGTGACTTACCGTTAAATAAAACTATTCTTAAGCATATCGAAGACTGCAGTATATTCGATTTTTCAAAAATATTTAGGAGCGAAAATCTGTTCCCAGCGTATTCAGCGCGATTTGACCAAACCTCAAAAACAGAATCGTAGCAGTATGCTTCAGGAAATGCTGAAAAAATCGATCGAGGGCATATAAAACGCGCATACTACATTATAACGAAAGGAGAAAGTTAGTCTTCTGTTTGAGTGTTCCAGGATGAACCAAAACTAACACACATTGCCGATTTTCGTAACGCTTACAATAAAAAATCGCTTGTTCCTTTGGATATACCAGGCGTTTCACGAGATTTGCTTTAGAGTATAAAAGAACAGGTAATTCTCAGTTGTACACAACACCTTGCCGGCCGGGGTGGCCGAGCGGTTCTAGGCGCTACACTGTGGAAACTCGCGACCGCTACGGTCGCAGGTTCGAGTCCTGCCTCGGGCATGGATGTGTGTGATGTCCTTAGGTTAGTTAGGTTTAAGTAGTTCTAAGTTCTAGGGGACTGATGACCACAGCAGTTAAGTCCCATAGTGCTTAGAGCCATTTGAACCATTTTGTACACAACAGTTTGTTTGCCATCGTTAAAAACTATACTAATATCTGTACCTATATCTACAGTAACAAAAAAGCCGTAAGTCTGTTGTATCTGTTTGTTCAAACGCGCTATCTCTAAAACTAACAGACGAATGGCATTTTAGTTTCGGAGTAAGCTAAATGATTAATAAACGTGAACGTCCCTTTAGTTGAAAAATATCCTTCATACCGGATGTTCTCTCAGATTCCGAAATAGATGAAAGTCCTATGTTGCGAGGCCTGGATGGTTCAAATGGTTCAAATGGCTCTGAACACTACGGTTAGAGGTTGCAACGTGTTCAAATGGCTCGAAGCACTATGGGACTTAACTTCTGAGGTCATCAGTCCCCTAGAACTTAGAACTACTTAAACCTAACTAACCTAAGGACACCACACACACCCATGCCCGAGGCATGATTCAAACCTGCGACCGTCGCGGTCGCACGGTTCCAGGCTGTAGCGCCTAGAACCGCTCGGCCACCCCGTCCGGCAATAATTCAGGTTGCAATTTAAAGCTCGATACTGAACGCAGTTCTGAGCATTCCGAGCAATATGTACTGGACGTAATCTCATTGTCCGACCTAACGAACGTATCAAAGCAATCCGATACAATGCACCTAATGGATCAGCAACAGCAATATACATGAATGACGGAGGACATATAATCGAAAACATACACAATATCTTAAAAACACTACATAAATTACAGAAACTCCTTAAGATCGGCCTGTAGGAAGAATTTGTGGTCTTTATACATAACGAGCTGAATAGTCAACTACACTGACGGAAAAAGAATCGCAACACCACGAACAAGTTGTGTGACATAAACGAAATTTGGTAGGCAGGTTTCTGCCACTAGAAGATGATGATTGTTCAAATTTCGTGCCAGTCGCATAAAAGTGGCACACGTAGCGCGCTCCTATGAGGATGAAAATCAGGTTTTCTTTAAATATACGCTGTAACTGTCGCGAGGGTTAGTTGCTTTTGTTAGTGAAGAACGCCTTCAAAGCGAGAAAGACGCCATTATAAGCACCTCAATCACATTCAACGAGGTCCTTGTAATACGGCTGCTAGAAGCTGTATGTTCCTTCTGCGATACTGCAGAAAGACTTGGCAGGAATGTACCCGCTGTACATGACTGCTGGCAGCTGTGGCCACGACATTGCAAGGTCACAAGGATATCTGGCTCCAGACGGCCACATTGCACTACCTAGAGGGAAGACCGTCGTAACCGGCTTGTGGCTCTCCCGGATTGTACTGCATCTACAGCAGTTATTTGAGCAGCAGTTGCACCATAGTGACACAGAAGCCTGTTACAGAGCAGTTACTTCAAGGATAGCTCCGAGACAGTCTGGAGTGTACAATCCACTAGCCCCACACCACCGCTGTGGCACTTCATTGATGTCAAGCGATAGCTTACTGGAAGGCTGAGTGGAGGTCTGTTGCGTTTTCTGATGAAAGCTGGTTCTGCCTCGGGCCAGAAAAAAATGGTTCAAATGGCTCTAACCACTATGGGACTTAACATCTGAGGTCATCAGTCCCCTAGACATAGAACTACTGAAACCTAACTAACCGAAGGACATCACACACATCCATGCCCGAGGCAGGATTCTAACCTGCGACCGTAGCAGCAGCGCCGTTTCAGACTGAAGCGCCTAGAACTGTTCGGTGCGTCGGGCCAGTGATGGCCGTGTGTTGATTGGAGGTAGGCCAGGTGAGGCCCTGCCGCCAACGTACGTGTGTACCAGAGACACTGGTCATACACCTGAGTTGGGGTCCGGGGTGCTATTTCGTATGACAGATGGAGCACTCTCGTGATTAACCTACGCACCCTGACTGGAAAACTGTACGTCAATTTCGCAAATTGACTTGTTGCACTGACAGTGAAGAACAGCATTAATGGAGGATAACACTCGTCCACATATTGCTGTTGTAACCCAGCATGCTCTACAGTGTGTCGACATGTGACCTTGGGCTGCTCGATCACCAGATCTGCCTTCAATCGAGCACATTTTGGACACCATCGCACGATAACTCCGGCGTCATGCGTAAACAGCACAAACCGACCCTGTACTGGCCAACGAAGTCGAGTGGGCATGAAACTCCATCCCACAAACTGACACCCGGCACGTGACCAACACCATGCAAGCGTGTTTGTAAGCTTACATTCAACATTCTTGCGGTTACACTGGTTATTACCGTATCAGAATTTCAGATTTTCAATGGCGTATCTCGCGCTTTCATTAACCTGTAATATTCATCACTTAAATACACTCCTGGAAATGGAAAAAAGAACACATTGACACCGGTGTGTCAGACCCACCATACTTGCTCCGGACACTGCGAGAGGGCTGTACAAGCAATGATCACACGCACGGCACAGCGGACACACCAGGACCCGCGGTGTTGGCCGTCGAATGGCGCTAGCTGCGCAGCATTTGTGCACCGCCGCCGTCAGTGTCAGCCAGTTTGCCGTGGCATACGGAGCTCCATCGCAGTCTTTAACACTGGTAGCATGCCGCGACAGCGTGGACGTGAACCGTATGTGCAGTTGACGGACTTTGAGCGAGGGCGTATAGTGGGCATGCGGGAGGCCGGGTGGACGTACCGCCGAATTGCTCAACACGTGGGGCGTGAGGTCTCCACAGTACATCGATGTTGTCGCCAGTGGTCGGCGGAAGGTGCACGTGCCCGTCGACCTTGGACCGGACCGCAGCGACGCACGGATGCACGCCAAGACCGTAGGATCCTACGCAGTGCCGTAGGGGACCGCACCGCCACTTCCCAGCAAATTAGGGACACTGTTGCTCCTGGGGTATCGGCGAGGACCATTCGCAACCGTCTCCATGAAGCTGGGCTACGGTCCCGCACACCGTTAGGCCGTCTTCCGCTCACGCCCCAACATCGTGCAGCCCGCCTCCAGTGGTGTCGCGACAGGCGTGAATGGAGGGACGAATGGAGACGTGTCGTCTTCGGCGATGAGAGTCGCTTCTGCCTTGGTGCCAATGATGGTCGTATGCGTGTTTGGCGCCGTGCAGGTGAGCGCCACAATCAGGACTGCATACGACCGAGGCACACAGGGCCAACACCCGGCATCATGGTGTGGGGAGCGATCTCCTACACTGGCCGTACACCGCTGGTGATCGTCGAGGGGACACTGAATAGTGCACGGTACATCCAAACCGTCATCGAACCCATCGTTCTACCATTCCTAGACCGGCAAGGGAACTTGCTGTTCCAACAGGACAATGCACGTCCGCATGTATCCCGTGCCACCCAACGTGCTCTAGAAGGTGTAAGTCACCTACCCTGGCCAGCAAGATCTCCGGATCTGTCCCCCATTGAGCATGTTTGGGACTGGATGAAGCGTCGTCTCACGCGGTCTGCACGTCCAGCACGAACGCTGGTCCAACTGAGGCGCCAGGTGGAAATGGCATGGCAAGCCGTTCCACAGGACTACATCCAGCATCTCTACGATCGTCTCCATGGGAGAATAGCAGCCTGCATTGCTGCGAAAGGTGGATATACACTGTACTAGTGCCGACATTGTGCATGCTCTGTTGCCTGTGTCTATGTGCCTGTGGTTCTGTCAGTGTGATCATGTGATGTATCTGACCCCAGGAATGTGTCAATAAAGTTTCCCCTTCCTGGGACAATGAATTCACGGTGTTCTTATTTCAATTTCCAGGAGTGTATTTAAACACGTAAGTACATAATGAAATAATACAAACTTCGATAGTCAGCTGCCCAAATTACTGATTTTCATTACAGATTAATTTTTTAATTTCGGTTAATTAATTTTGATTCTAAGAATCTCCAACATTATTAGATGTCCATATCTTTGAAGCAGTTTTTACCTTACATCCAGACTCATTGTGGAAGTGGACATTTTCGAACTGTAAGGCTTGCAAAATATTGTAACAATGGAAAAGTGTAGTGTCAAACATGTTGAGTTTGCTATGTCACCATCAAGCTATATATTCACACAGATATGCCAGTAGGGTGGCTGGGCCAGTTGTGGCACAGGCACCGTTGTTGCTAGATTTCACCCTTTCTACTCCCCCTACACCACCTCCCAGACATCATCAATGATAATCAGCATTGTTGCCTAATTTATCCTCTACCACATCCATTACCTCATAGCCCAATTGCCCCATCTGTAAAATAGCAGCAAATTCAAAAACTGGTGAGAAATTATTAAAAAAGCGAAGGTGTTGGGTCCAGCACAGTTGTTTAGAGTATAAACTATCTATAAGTTAAAAAAATCCATGGTGGGCTATTGTCCTCTTGGTGGGAAACTCAAGATGGTTTAACTAGCTCACTTTCACTGAACATAAAATTCGGACATGGCCATTTGTCCTCATCCCCATGACGTCACAACACATGATGATTGAGATGGGAATGATAGCACCAATCTAATACATCACAACCACGATGACGATCCAAGGTGGCAGACCTGAAGATCCTTACACTACCTGCATGGTTCTCGGGTTTCGTGGGTTTTCCCCATTCCTCTGATGTCAGAATACAAGATCGTGAAATTGGTAGATACTGGGAAAGTCAGCTTGGTTGTAAGATCATTTGTGATAAGTATAGAAGCGAACATAGTGGACCTGGTGGAACAAGAACACCCTGCATGGTTGCCAGGTCACTTGTGCTGTTCATATAATCGTGTCCTAAACGTAAAATGCCAGAAGATTAAAAAGCTCACCTTGTACTATTTAAACATCTTTCACCCGAAGTGTAGAACACACGTGCTGATTTATGGTTCAAATGGCTCTGAGCACTATGGGACTCAACTGCTGAGGTCATTAGTCCCCTAGAACTTAGAACTAGTTAAACCTAACTAACCTAAGGACATCACAAACATCCATGCCCGAGGCAGGATTCGAACCTGCGACCGTAGCGGTCTTGCGGTTCCAGACTGCAGCGCCTTTAACCGCACGGCCACTTCGGCCGGCTGCTGATTTATCCTAAGTTTAAAACTGTGTATTGTTTAAACAACTGCCATCACTGCTAGGACAGGTTAGGAATGTTGATATCTTATTTAAACAAATGCACAAGTAACCTTCTGCAGTCACTAAGTTCATGAGTGATATGCTGTGCCCATCCATGCAGGCTGCTGTGCCCCTGGGGAGCTGTGTCTGGTAGCAAACAACCACCACTGCCATACTGCAAGTTTCACCAAAAATTTTAGCATAACATCCAATGTTAGAGTAAAATAGTAACAAAATGCTCCATGTTACAGCAATAATTGAAACAAAAATGCCTTTATACCAGTGAAACTTTTACAAACTGGCTAAATGTAGTTATCTGACATTATCAGTGAACAAGAAGAGATCTGTTATTTCAATGAATGTTGATTTACGGTAAAATCCTTACTAGGCAAGATCGCATTTGGGGAAATAGAAAACTAGTTTTAACATTTTCCAGTCATCTGCATATCTGAAACGTATTGAAATGTATGTTTACAAGACAGGAATTGCATTTAGCATTAATGGTATTTACAAAATAGTTGAACAAAATTATTGAATAGTACATAGCATTAAACAAAATGCTTTATGAAAGATTAGAGTGTACTTTTGTCACTGGGCTGTTAACAATGCAAAGGAATGTCAGCTGTGGAGTATATATATCATCTCTCAAAATGACGGAAAAATTGATATAGGAGCATCATAATGTAAGCCGATAAATGCCATAAGTGAAAACATAATGATGTAAAAGCTGCATGAAAGAAGTTGTACTAAAGGCATAGCTTGAAACTCGTGTTCGTAACATGTGTATGTAGTAAGGATATATAAGGCATTTTGATGATAAAATCTTCCTGTGTTGACAGCCGAGTCAATGCGTTTTTCTCCAGCAACGTTTCAGCACGTTCCTTACTTGCCATCTTCAGGCGAAGTGTCGGGTTCACGTCTCGTCCGGATGTTTATAGCCGCTGGACCTCAGGCTGCTCTGCATCCTCGGAGCTGGTCGGGCCAATCGGGATCGGGATGGCGGCGCGTTGTGTGTGTGTGTGGGGGGGGGGGGGGGGGAGGGGTTTCGCAGGTGCCGGATCCAGGCGTCTCGTCTCGGTGCGGCCTGTTTATTCCACCCGCCGCCACCGATCTGCCTCCATCGGTGCGCTTTCGTCTTATTCTCGCTGATGCTGTGTTCCACGCGGCGCTGAGTTGGAAGGCGCTGTCCCAGTTTACCAGGTTATCACTAACCCGTACCTCCATTGCCTCTTTAATAATAGGTGATGATGATGATGATAATGATGATGATGATGTTGTTTGGTCTGTGGGGCGCTCACAGTCAGCGGCGCCCGTACAAAGTCTCAATTTTTACAGTCCATTTTCTTTTCACAATCCAATCTAGTCACAAATGATGATGATCATGAAATGATGAGGACAACACAAACACCCAGTCCCCAGACAGAGAAAATCCCCAACCCAGCCGGGACTCGAACCCAGGACCCCGTGATCCAGAGGCAGCAACGCTAGCCCCTAGACAAGGAGCTGCGGACTTTATTGTACCAGCAACCTATCGCTCTACACTGTCTCTTGGTTTATTCAAATTGAAACTTGTGTTCTCACTGAGGCTGTGCACCGCTACCGCGAATTTTTCCTTTTGTCCAAAGCGAACACGTCTCACATGATCAGAGATGCGTTGTGTGATGCAACGCTACGTCTGACCGATATATTGTTTTCCACATTCACAGTAAATGCTATAGACACCCGGTGTTCTTAGACCTAATTGGTCCTTCATTGAGCCCAGCATATTCCCGATTTTTGCTGGAGGACGGAAGTAGGTTATTATCTTGTTCTTCTCCAGTATCCTGGCAATCTTTTCCATTGGCGACCCTGAGTACGGGAGGAACGCCAGACCTTTATTGTTCTCTTCTTCCTGCAGATACTCCTTCTTCTTGCTCGTCCTGAGAGCGCGTCTTATCTGCGTTATGTTGTAAGGTTTTCTTCAGGTGCTGAATCTCAGTAGATAAATTGTCCTTGTCGCATATGTCATGAGCTCTGCGAACAAGGGTCGTGAGCACGGATTTATGTTGTGCTGGATGATGGCAGCTGTTATCGTTGAGGTACAGGTCTTCGTGTGTTTTCTTTCGGTAGACGGAGTTTCCTAGTGTGCCATTCGTTTCCTTCTTTATTAGGATATCAAGGAAGGGTAGGCACCCATTTTCCTCTAATTCCATTGTGAACGTGAGGTTCTCGTGTTTGCTGTTCAGATGGCTGAGAAATCCCATTAGAGTGTCCTCGCCATGAGGCCATACCGCGAAACTATCATCCACGTACCGATAAAAGACCTTGGGTTTAAAGCGTGCTGCCTCCAAGGCGATATCCTCGAAGTATTCCATGTACAGATTGGCGACAGATGGTACCAGTGAGGATCCCATTGTGACTCCAGCCACCTGTTGGTAAAACCTGCCCCCACAATGGAAATACGTGGTTGTGAGTGCATGGCGGAATAATTTCAGTGTGTCTTCTTTGAAGTGATTCTCCAGTAGTTTCAAGTAGTTCTCTAGCGGTACCCTCGTAAAGACGGATGTGACGTTGTAACCTCTCCACAGAGAAATAATAGTGTAACCTCACCACAATATATATATATATATGAGTAACCTCCCAACAGTAAAAAATATCATTATTTAATTCACATTCAGCGTAACCTACCACAGGTAAATTCCGTAACCTTGTAACAATAAAATGTGACTAATCTCCTAATAAAAAATGTTACTCATATATAACCTTTCAATGATTAACTGGCTGTAAATCTAAACTGGTAAATTTGGACGTCAGCATTGCTGCGTCATGGCCCTGAAAGATCATACTGAATAAACTGAAAAATCTTACCTCAATGAAGTCACCGGATAACGCATATATATCTGCTCCTATAAGAAATTTTTCTGGCACAGCCCGGTGCAGTGCTGGCCGATAGATTTGTCATGTATAAAAGGAAACAACTGATATTTGTTTACAATAATCGGGATGACCATGGATTGGAGAAATTAGTAAATTCTTTAAATTGAGATGAATGTTTGTGTAAACTTAATTTTTATAAGAAAGATTATTATTAAGAAATTTTTTTAAAACATTTACATGGGACTTGATATAACAATACTACATATGCGCGAGGCTACTTTTACCTTATATTACACTCCTGGAAATGGAAAAAAGAACACATTGACACCGGTGTGTCAGACCCACCATACTTGCTCCGGACACTGCGAGAGGGCTGTACAAGCAATCATCACACGCACGGCACAGCGGACACGCCAGGAACCGCGGTGTTGGCCGTCGAATGGCGCTAGCTGCGCAGCATTTGTGCACCGCCGCCGTCAGTGTCAGCCAGGTTGCCGTGGCATACGGAGCTCCATCGCAGTCTTTAACACTGGTAGCATGCCGCGACAGCGTGGACGTGAACCGTATGTGCAGTTGACGGACTTTGAGCGAGGGCGTATAGTGGGCATGCGGGAGGCCGGGTGGACGTACCGCCGAATTGCTCAACACGTGGGGCGTGAGGTCTCCACAGTACATCGATGTTGTCGCCAGTGGTCGGAGGAAGGTGCACGTGCCCGTCGACCTGGGACCGGACCGCAGCGACGCACGGATGCACGCCAAGACCGTAGGATCCTACGCAGTGCCGTAGGGGACCGCACCGCCACTTCCCAGCAAATTAGGGACACTGTTGCTCCTGGGGTATCGGCGAGGACCATTCGCAACCGTCTCCATGAAGCTGGGCTACGGTCCCGCACACCGTTAGGCCGTCTTCCGCTCACGCCCCAACATCGTGCAGCCCGCCTCCAGTGGTGTCGCGACAGGCGTGAATGGAGGGACGAATGGAGACGTGTTGTCTTCAGCGATGAGAGTCGCTTCTGCCTTGGTGCCAATGATGGTCGTATGCGTGTTTGGCGCCGTGCAGGTGAGCGCCACAATCAGGACTGCATACGACCGAGGCACACAGGGCCAACACCCGGCATCATGGTGTGGGGAGCGATCTCCTACACTGGCCGTACACCACTGGTGATCGTCGAGGGGACACTGAATAGTGCACGGTACATCCAAACCGTCATCGAACCCATCGTTCTACCATTCCTAGACCGGCAAGGGAACTTGCTGTTCCAACAGGACAATGCACGTCCGCATGTATCCCGTGCCACCCAACGTGCTCTAGAAGGTGTAAGTCACCTACCCTGGCCAGCAAGATCTCCGGATCTGTCCCCCATTGAGCATGTTTGGGACTGGATGAAGCGTCGTCTCACGCGGTCTGCACGTCCAGCACGAACGCTGGTCCAACTGAGGCGCCAGGTGGAAATGGCATGGCAAGCCGTTCCACAGGACTACATCCAGCATCTCTACGATCGTCTCCATGGGAGATTAGCAGCCTGCATTGCTGCGAAAGGTGGATATACACTGTACTAGTGCCGACATTGTGCATGCTCTGTTGCCTGTGTCTATGTGCCTGTGGTTCTGTCAGTGTGATCATGTGATGTATCTGACCCCAGGAATGTGTCAATAAAGTTTCCCCTTCCTGGGACAATGAATTCACGGTGTTCTTATTTCAATTTCCAGGAGTGTATATCGCTCAGGCTCCGCCATCACTCCCCACGACCGGCTCAGCCAACTTCATACACACGACTGCTAGCTACTACTTACTCCCTCTGCCACACAGTTCCTACTGCCGACAACACTGCTCTCTGGTCTGAGATTCTCTTATAGCTTACATATCGCAGGCAGCGCGTGAGCAATCCATCGAAATTACATCTGCTCGAGTGCGCTAGCAACAAATTCCTTAATCATGGACCTCTTACAACGTCAAAGCTAACCATAATATCATATTTGTCAAGACGCTACTCCTTGAGTGTGGTGGGGACATTTACTCATGAGAGGCCTGAGTAGTTGAGCCAGGTGTTTGGCTAGACCTTAGGTAGTGCTACCTCCCTCTTGTGTATCTTGGGGAGGCCGTATAACCGTGGTGGAACCGGAGCTCTGGGGTAAAACCTTTTTACCAGGTCCTGGTCCATACCTGAGTTGTTGAGAAGACCGATGGTTTTCCTAGTCACAGCTGTTGTAGGGTCCTTCTCCACTTGTTTGTAGGCCTGGTCCTGCAGCAGCGAGTTAATCTTGTCCCAGTAGTCAGCCGCTCTTAGCAGCACCGTCGCGTTCCCTTTGTCTGCTGGTAGAATGACAGTATCCTCATCTTCTCTGAGGCTGCTTATCGCCCTGCGTTCCGCCGCCGAGATGTTGGATTTCGACATTCTCATTTCGTCTAGGATTCTGCAGGTCTCTTTTCTCACCTCTTCAGCGGCTTCAGACGGCAGCCCGCGTATGGCCTGTTCGACGCTGCTGATGATCTCTCGTTTTAGTGATGTGTTCGGAACCGGTGCAAAGTTTAATCCTTTGGATAGCACGGATATTGTCGCCTCATACAGTTCCTTGCCGGTCAAGTTGACAATGGCCCTCGAATCCTCGGTATCTGCCTCCTGCAGTGAACCCCACACTTCGCCTGAAGATGGAAAGCAAGAAACTTGCTGAAACGTTGCCGGCTGACTCGGCTGTCAGCCAGAGAAGATTTTATCATCGAGATTCGTCGGGAAAGCCTGCATTCTCAGAAAAAGGAATGGTCTCATCCATTCAAAGTGCTACAGAAGAAAGCCATGCTGTCTGGAGATAGCAACTGTCAAAGTTCCCATGAGCCTTCATAAACAGACTGACATATGTTAAGTGGCCAGGTTCAAAGGTGAAGAAAGTGCCAGAGGGTGGCAGTACACTATAGTACAGTTTCGAGTAGTTTAACAGGTACTACATGCTTAAGGACTGAAATAAAAAAAAATAAAAAAATAAAAAAAAGTTGAAATTACAATTTATGTAATGAAATTAAGACACGTTCGAAAGAACGGTCACCACATATAGAATCGTATACATACACCTTGATGGGACATGGATTTTTTATTGCAATTGCACAGCATCTTTCGTCCCTTGTAAGAACACAGTTACGCTGTGATCAATGAGAAAAATGAACATGGTTACATCTGTGGTGAGCAACACTTGGGAATTTGGGTGTGATGTGAAGTGTGTGCTGATGGCCAATGGGGTTAAGGCAATCATTCTAGGGAAGGGAAGCATCCAGTCTGAGTCTCCGTACAGCATAAATTTTCAAGTGCAGCTGTAGAATTATTTCAACGCACAATGCAGCGATGTCGTACCGATTTTCCTTAGGTTACGTATGGTTAGTCTCATAACATAACATTGTGTTTTCGTCATCTATATCTGCAACGTTTTAGATGGTTGCGATTAATCTGATCACTTCATATAAAGATGTTTACCTCTTAAATAGTGTTGATGAATGATGTGTGCATATGTTCAAGTGTTTTTTTTTTTTTTTTTTTTTTTTTTTTTTTGTGGGACTGGGGCTTGATAGTGAACAAGGATGCTTTGTTTAAACCTGCCACCAATTCACCAATTCCATATATTAATTTTTTAGTGGTGAACTGTAAATGCATTATACCTTACCTGGAGCTTTCGACTCCAGAGCTATTCCACAAGTTCTGCAAGGGGACAAGTTGCACCTTCAGATTTATAAAATTCTTTGCAGAATGTATGTGCGGGTCATCACGCAAATGATGTCATTTTCCCCTTAAGACAATTTTCAGTTTCCCGCCGTTTTTCATTGTGGGTTAAAGTAGATGTGTACTTCTTGCGTTTTCAAATTTCCCCATGCTTTTAACATATGTCACGTGGGCTGTGATGTCAGAGCACTTGTGGGGTAATTACAGTGTCACTTCAGACAACATATTAGTGATGGAAATCAGAACAACAATCTTGCATTTTTTATTTTCCTGCAATTGTTAATGTAAGACAGTTGTGCTCTGTAGTGCTGTGGAATACCATCAAAATCAGTCTGCACTTCATGTTTTCCTGAGCTGCCAATGGTCAGGAGGATTCATGGTGGTAGCAGCCGTTTGGTACCAGACTCAGGCCTCTGGGAGCACAGTGGCCTGTGTGAATAGGGGACACTCATGAATCTAGGAAATAGAGAAGGAGTATTCTGCATTTGTGTAAATAAACTCAAACATTCCTATCCAGTACTAGAAGTAGTGGCAACTTTTTAAACAGTCTTAGTTTTAAACTTATGGCAAGTCACCGCATTTGTTCTATCCTTAAGGTGATAAATGTTTAAAGAGCACAAGTTGAGCTTTTTAATTTTGCACCATTTTACACTCTGGACAAGATTCCATACTCAGCACATGTGATCCGGCAACAATGCAGGCTGTGTCACTATGTATCAGGTCCACCATCTGGGATTCTGACTATAGAGGGTGGAGAAAAACTCAAACCATGCAGGCTGTGGCAGTGTCTCCAGGTCTGCCAACTTATTATCACTATCTTATATTCTACACTTAGCTCCAGTGACCTTGTCACCATCCAGGTTGCGCCAGTATCTCCAGTTCCGCCACCTTGGATCACCATTGTGGACTGTGACATTACAGGTCTGTGTCAGGATCGTCAGCCATGTTGGATTTTTATGTCATAGGGCTGCGGAAAGTGGAGTAGAAGAAGTGGCTATATTGGATTTTATATTTAGCACACGTGACCTAAATCTACCATCTTGCATTTGCCACCAATCTGAAAATAGCCCACCTTGGATTTCTTCAAATTTTCTGTCAATTTATATATAGGACAATTGGGTTGGGCACCCCATCTTGGATTTTTTAATTCCCCACCAATTTTTAATTTCCCTCCATTTTATACATGGGAAAATTGGCCTACAAGGTCGAGGAGTGTGTGGAGAGTAGATCTGGCAACAATATAGCTTCTGGCTGAGTTGCCTTAGCCACCCAACTAATGACAAGCTTTCCAAATACATGTAGAATGTTGTACAGATCGTTTCAGCACTGTAAATAAAGTAATGTTTCTTCACCAGTTTCAGGTTGACTCATCTCTGCCACACCTTTTTCAGTGAAACAAACGCCACATATGTGCGGCACAAACAAATTCAACGAGTTACTGCCATCTTAACCGACTTGGGGATGATGGATTTACCAATGAAACACTCTGTGGTGCTAAAATAGAAGTTACTGAAGCAGTGAAAAAATAATTTACTGTTTCTATTAATGCTATGCACCGTATGTGGTTTTATGTTTCTTATACTTTTCGCGTGTTCATTGTTTCTTGATGATAACAGTCGTGGTTTTGAATTGAGTTAAATTAAAGCTGTTCATTTCATGGTACGTAACTTTTCTTGTGGCACACTGAACTTGACTTTGATATCTTTTAGTTCCCATGAATGTAATGAAACTGTGATTTTCATCAACTAAATCAGCTGTTAAATACTTCCAGATCTTGGTTTGTACCACGATCAGAGTGAAAAGCAAATTTTTCCAAAATTAGTTCGAATGCATGTAAAAGTGTGCAAGATTAAATAATAGAAGTTTTTGGTTTGGTCGGACGTTAGTTGATTGGCAGCCACGAAGAATTACGTATGTGAACTACACATTGATTTCTATAACTTAATCCGTTAGGAACGACACATGTCTCCTCCATAGGTCCAAGTGGACTCATTTCGCGGAAAAGTATGTATATTTCAGAGGTGAAAATTGTGAAAACTAATAATATGATTTCTACTACAAATTTTTTCTTGCATTGAATTCGATAAAATTCTGAATCAACATTTTGTGCGGAGGGTTAATGCCAAATACTGATATACTTAAGTGAGTTATTCTTTTGAAACACAAATAATTGATGTTGCTAGCTTTCGGTCGAATAATACCGTGTCGCATTCAGTGCTGTAGCTGAGCCCAAATTCGTTGTAAATTTTTAGTTGGTGTTCCTTAGCAAGTCAATCAAGGAAATGATCTAGATTTTCTTCATACTATCGTGCAACGGTTCTTACTTTATGGAAAGGATCTTAATAATGCTGATCCAGAAGAGATCTTATTCTGAACTATCATTCCCTGAAACTCCTATGCTTCCTTCTAAGTTTTCCAGTCGAACTATTTTATACCAAGCACGTGCTTTATCAGCGTATTAAATTTATAGCCCAGCTCCTATTCCCCAAAACATTTAGAAATGTTATAATCCAGTAAACAGGAGCAGAAACACCTCACTTCTCACTGAATCCACGACGATGTTAGGACTTCACCAACTTGCAACTTGTTTTTTTTTCACGTCCTGACTCTACCTTGTCAGCTGACTTCAGCTTAATGATTCATACATGCCTGTTTCATCTAATTTCCTACCAGGTATAGACCATTCGTCTTAAAACTCCTGCTTCAATACTAACATTTTCCTCCGTCTAAATTGCCATTACATTGAAATCATAACTCCCGTTCGACTGTGGTATCTGTTACTCAATTCCTAAATAAATGCGTTTTTCCTCTGATCGTATTTTGCGCATGTTTCAAATAACTGTACTGTTCGACCTCGGAGTAAATTGTGACACGTCACAAAGTGCAGTCACAAGACGTAGGCGTTTTGGTGTTTTGCGATCCTACGGTATTTAGGTATCCCGAGCGAGGTGGAACACTCATTGCTTATGATAAAAGACTTGCACTCATTCAAATTTCCGGCCATATAGATGCATATATTCCGTGATATTCCTAAGTTAAAGGCGCTACAGTCTGGAACCGCGTGACCGCTACGGTCGCAGGTTCGAATCCTGCCTCGGGCATGGATGTGTGTGATGTTCTTAGGTTAGTTAGTTTTAAGTAGTTCTAAGTTCTAGGGGACTGATGACCTTAGAAGTTAAGTCCCATAGTGCTCAGAGCCATTTGAACCAATTTGATATTCCTAAATCGCTTAACGCAAATGCCGGGATGGTTCCCTTGAAAAGGGGTACCCGACTTCTTCCTCGATCTTTTTTCATTTCGAACTTGAGTTCCGTCTGTGATGAGTTCGTCTATCTGACGTTGGATTATGACCTCTTCTTCCTTTCTCTGGTCCTCTTGATATGTGCAGCGTTTACCTTCGAAGACACCATCACCCACATGGAAATTTTGGTATAGGAACTGATAAACTTCTTGCAAGTTTCCGCAGGTATGTGAGTTGTTGTTAATAATCATACTAATGAGTTGTTTAGGATGATTAAGACTCACAGGCGTCTCATGCAATCTTGAAACGGGACATAGTTCACCGTGAAGGTGCTGGCGAGGAAGCCTAGTATCACTCTTACGGCGAACATATCTCAACAATATTAGCTGCTGCCCAACTATAATGGCAATAATTTAGATTATCACTCTTGGTATAACTGTCATTCTGGTGACATAGTCCACCAACCTGCGTCTAGTAACAAATATAAGATTTTGCTGGCGGGAACACTGGAAAGAGAACCACATTACAGCCCACCAAGGCGGTAGACAGATTCATGTTTCTTTATCTGGAACTCGATGGGCCAGTTAAAAAAAAACGCGTATCTCTCGCTACATTAGCCACAACACGGTTCACATTAAGCTCCTGTCACATCCGTAAGCTTCCTTCATGCGAACCACGCAATTTAAATTTCATATAAGGTGAATAATGTCGTCACGACTACTCACAATCAATAAATAAAAATAAAAGTGTGTAAGCGGTTTATAAGAAATAGCGGTTCGCGATATTCGGTGGTAGGCAGCTGCTTTGTACGTGGAGCAGTCGATGTTAGGTACGCAACGTACCACGCAGTGGAGCCCTTACGCGTTGCCCCCTTGTCATTTACTCACGTCCGTGTTGTCTGTGTTTCGCGAGGAAGGTAAATATTAAACATCCCAGTATCGTGTTTGTACCTGTGATGTTCTACAAAGAGATTCCGCTCTCAGTAGCCGCTAGCTGCCGTGCTGCACTGTTCTGTCCTTGATGTTAGCTGTAGCAGCAGCAGTTCACCACAGAGACCGAGCGAGGTGGCGCAGTGGTTAGCACACTGGACTCGCATTCGGGAGGACGACGGTTCAATCCCGTCTCCAGCCATCCTGATTTAGGTTTTCCGTGATTTCCCTAAAATCGTTTCAGGCAAATGCCGGGATGGTTCCTTTGAAAGGGCACGGCCGATTTCCTTTCCAATCCTTCCCTAACCTGAGCTTGCGCTCCGTCTCTAATGACCTCGTTGTCGACGGGACGTTAAACACTAACAACCACCACAGTTCACCACAGAGCATTTGTCCTCAGTTATCGTTTGAAATCCGGAAACTGAAATACGCTACTGTACTATAAGACGTTTGTACAAAAGGTACTGAGGCATAAGTGTAGATTCTTTAATTAGTTTTTATCTAAATACGAAAAGCATTATAGGTATTTCTAGGCTTACATTCAAACAAATTCCGAAAATTTTAAAATTAAGACTAAAAGTTGTGAGGGCAAACAATTATCATCCCTTACAAATAGTGTACGAGTGGTAACAAACGGAAACATAAATATGACTGGACACATACTTGCAACCGGCAAAAGGACATACAGTAACAATCTCTCCCATTACTGCATTATATACGAAAAGCCATTCCCTTTGGTCTTATAGAAATAAAAAAAAAATATGGTGCAAACTTTATTTTCTCGATTTATCTACCATCATGTTGATCACAGAAAAGATTACAGTGCGTGTGACTGGTAATGAACGCTTTAGTACCGTGTAATTGTGACGACTGCCATTTCGATTAAATTTTTTTATATTACTCTTAGTTATCTTAGGTAAAGGTAGATGAGCACGAAAATTATCACACGATTCGTCTGCTCTAGCATCTCATCAAGTATAAAGTCCCTTATATGTTTACATCATCTTAAAATTGAAAAATATTATTGCTCAAGCTTAGAGTTGTAAAACAACCATGGGCTACCGTAGACTATCATAAGTAAGCGAAGACCATGGTAGTGTTCCTAGTAGCTTTGGTCAGTTAGGGTCGTACCCACATTACCTGTATGCTACGTGTGTGGCATAGCTACTGGGCGCTACCTTATAACAATCACTTTCGTTACATATGCGATCAGTGTCTTATTAGAGTCACCTAAAAACTGGAGCCGGTGAACCGTCTAGAAACTGAGTGATGATATATAAAGGGCTGGGTAACATAAGGAATTTTTTTATTCTACGTAGTTAATCAAAGATAGACAGTATTTATAGCAACACTGAAATTGTCAATGTTTATTTCAGTTTTCATTCGAAAATTGTTGATTTGTAACTTGAAACAGACGCATGTTGTAGTAAAAGTAAAGAAAACAGTACAGATTCATCATATAGCGCTAAAAACGCAATTTCCTCAACAAAAAGTAAAATAAAGTAACGCCAACGAAAGATATATCAACCATCGCTTCAATATTTCGTCGAACTTATATAACACATGTTTGTTATTCATATACCACTTTGACATTTATCAATAAAATTTGATCGTGATGATGAACGTTCCACTTAGTATAAAATAAAATCAAGAATTATATATTTTTAATTATGTTTGTGCATGTAAACTGTATTTGCATCAAAAGTAATTGCTTCGGTTGTATTAAAGCGCAGAAGTTACGCGATCAACAAATTTTTATTAGTCATAAAATGCAATTCATATTCTGTAAGGACATAAAATTGACAACGGACTAACACTGAATGATGTGCGGCTCTAATGATGTGCAAAACAACCAATCAACCAAACAAACAAAAAATATGGGGAAATCGTCGGCTCCCATTTTCTCTCTTGGACATTCATCTATGTTTCTTTCCCTACCAATATTACCACTACTGCCAGTAATCATATCATTTACTATGTCACTGACCGTACTCCACTTAAACTTCTTTTTAACCTCTCTTTCTTATTCAGTGGATGAAACATAAATGACGTCTACTTGTACACATGATGAAACATAAAATTTCAAAGTATTGACATTCCTTTCCTTTTATCCAATTAAAACAATACACTGTGTGCTAAAACGTATCTGGACACATATTAGTGGACATCGATGTCGGGCGTATCCATCCTTCGCCTTTATGATAGCTTGACATCTGCTAGGGACACTTTAAAAGAGGTGTTCGAATGAAACTTTCTGGCAGATTAAAACTGTGAGCCGGACCGAGACTCGAACTCGGGACCTTTGCCTTTCGCGGGCAAGCGCTCTACCAACTGAGCTACCGAAGCACGACTCACGCCCCATCCTCACAGCTGTACTTCTGCCAGTATCTCGTCTCCTACATTCCAAACATTACAGAAGCTCTCCTGCAAGATTAGCTCTGCACTGGCAGGAAGAGATTCAGAAACCTAACATTCGTCCAGCGTTTCCCCTGTGGCACAACTTGTTTATGTCTTTCCTGTATTTCCTGCTCACACTGTCTCGTAAACGTTCCAGGCGGAAGAGCGATCGTCAAGAATCAGTCGAATGTGGTGTCTGTAAAACACCTCAGTTATGGGAGTATACTTTGGTTTTCTTTTAAGCGTAATTTTTAATTGCTGACTTTCTCCCTGATCAGTTTTATTTTAATAAAATCATTTTGCTTGTTAGGCAGAATAATTATGGAACCATAAAATAACCACAAATCTGGCATTTCGACCGTCTTTGCAGTGTAACTCCGGGGCCACTAATATACTGCAGTTTTGTTGGTCGGAAGAGGACTACTACATTTTGCTTCTCCCAAGTAGTAGTTAAATGAAATAAATATAACACTAGGACTAAAAACATCATCTGCATTGACTTCATGGGGTAAACATTAGTTCAGATTGAAGTAGTGTACATGGCGACACAAGCATTCATCAACATGCCACAGCATACTAAAGGTGTCTTTGGAAGAAACTAAGACAGAATAAAAAAAATTCTTTGAGTGCTCCTCGTCAAATAATCTCTTTAAAGTGATTTATCAGGCTATTTTACGTCTACCGATAGCATTTTAATACAGTAATGTTTTATAGTGTTAAGTCATTTCATTGAACTGTATTGAAATAAAATGTACATTTTTGATTGTTTTCCTCATTCCAGACCCCTCTCCATGGGATTCATTGAATAAGATAAAGGTAATGTTTTGAACAACTCATATCTGGAGCAGCACGAAATATCAGTTTATTAACAGAAATTGGCACTGGACCAGCTGTAATTAGGACTTCCTGATGATGGACACTTCCATGAGTGGTCAGAAGGCTGGGCTATTAAACAGTACGACGAGGCGGTCACTTAGTCATAAAACTATTCGTGAATATTTTATCACAAGGCTGCGTAATCAGTACTAGTAGCCTCTAGGAAGCAAAAGCGGAAAGAAATAAAGAAATATTTCTTGTATATAAATTCATAAAGAAACTATATAAGTACCTGCGTTTTTACTCCAACCGCTACAGGATATACATGAGTTGGCCACGAATTCCATGAAAATTCATTTTCCTATTAACGCTTTTTTACGACGTAATTATTGTTGATACATTTCTCAGGATTGCGGATTGATACTTTTGTCTAGAACGCTTGCCGTTGGTAGTACGAGGGTACATTCCAACTGTGCACACAGAATTTGAAAAGCGTGCAGCTTTAAACGTAAATATGCATGGGTTGTAATCTCCCTCGTGTGGACATACGTGGCGCATTCAATATTAAAAACCGGAAGGATTACTGAGTATCATCGCTGTCGTAACTCAAGCAGCTTCTAATGTCTAGCTGAATGAATAGTCAAAGGCAGAGAGCCAAGAGCCACTGGCCCGAATACCAACCACCAAGGTGAGCCGTATTTTTTCTGACCATTTCTGACCAACTGCAGCTACACACGCTTTCAGTTTCTCTCTCTCTCTCTCTCTCTCTCTCTCTCTCTTTGCCACTTTCTCTCCCCAGACCTGTTCCCTTCCCACAATCCCTTTTTCTATCTAAAGATGTCTTTATAAAATCCATTCTCATCGATTCTTTCGTCGATGCGGAAGCTACTTCGTTTTTCTAACCATATAAGGTTTCTTAATGTCTACCGCTTGCATTAATTATGTCAATTTTGCTACAATAACAGGTAGTCTGTATCTATCTGATGTTATGAACGGCGCAGTCAGGTTGTCGAATGACCTTCAATAAATGTGTGGGTCCGCAGCTCGTGGTCTAGTGGTTAACGTCACAGTCTCTGGATCATGAGGTCCCGGATTCGATTCCCTGGCGTGTTGGGGATTTTCTCTGCCCGGGGACTGGGTGTTTGTGTTATCTTCATCATTTCATAATCATCATTCGTGACAGTGGCTAGATTGGACTATGTAAAAACTGGACCGTGTAACAATTGGGACTCTGTACGGACGCCGATGACCGCGCAGCAGAGGGGTAACCCTAAAGCCACAATACAAAATTCGGGAAATAAAAACCTGTGTACCAAATCAATGGTCGTAAATTCGGTGCGCGTGTCTGTTCCAGATCCCTGCCTACGATCTTTGACTTTTACAAGAGCAAGTTCATTTGGTAACATAATGTTTCATCTTTAGTCTCGTCGCCAGTACATCTTTCATTCATCTTGGAAAAATATTTAGTTTATTTTTTCTGTTAGTGGGTTCTTCGGTTATATAAAGAATATATATTTTTTATTATGATCACCCATTCTCAAAGCAGGAAACTTATGACACCTATTGTTGAATGTATACCACGTAACTGCTAGAAATGACAACACTCAAAATACCGAGAACTCTTAGAAGTTCTATTTCAAAATAATTTTCGCATGTGTTGTGACTCCATAGGAGCAGCAGTATTTAGTTTATGGGTAGAAGTAACCACAAGTCCGTTCACAGTGGGCTAGTTATAAAAAGAAGCATAAAACTAAACAATAATAGATAACTCATTTCATCTGTTCATGGACGTGCTACATGGCAGCAGAATACCGGTAACTAATGCTAGTATACCTTGTACCACAATAAAAGGAATGAGCCGCTAGGTTGCCTTTGAACATGTGAACACTGCGCACATTTTTCGAACACCGGTTAAGGATGTAATGTCCACACTATGGCACCACATATGAGATTTTACTTTAAGTTCTGACAGATTTATAGAGTATCAAACTCTGTCAGCAATAAATACTGTTGGAGATATTATCATCGTCTATGATGACTTTTCCAACCACTTGTATACTCGGGCGCTAAAGTCACGAGGAACACTACAATATGTGTACGAAACGTGCCGCTTACTGACTGCTGTAGACGACTCAGGAGGTATTGATGTCCATTAAGTTCCAACGAAGTAGTGGTCTTGAAAACAATACCTTGTTGTTGTTGTTGTTGTTGTTGCTGCTGTCTTCAGTCATCAGCTCTTCGGGCCACTCTATCCTTTGCCAGCTTCTTCATAGTCGTATAAGTACTGAAACTTGCTTCCCTTTGAACCAGCCTTTTGTAAGCTACAATTTTTACCCTCCACACGTCCCTCCATCACGCAACTGAAGATTATTTAACCTTTAACTCGCGAAGTGACTTTTCTGTTACGTATACCACGAGGTGAGGTCTCTCGGACCCCTATGTTTAAACCGAGATTTAAGGCAAAGAGCATTTGACATTTTTAATTTATGCTCTATAACTTTTATTTATACAATTATTTAAGTGTTGTTTAAATGCTTCTAGTTTATTTTATGGCACTAAACAAAGCCTGCAGCATTTTACTATTTATCACACAAAAGCACATAATTTTGTGTGGTACTTTTAAATGGTACACACACTGTTAGAGTGCTGAATTTTACATTCTCAAAAATTATACAATCTCTGCAGCAAATAAATTTCCAAATAAAACTAAATTCCAGGTTTTAAATTTGCGCATATAAATTCCAAAAAGAAATTCAAATCGACATTCATTGCTGGGAACTAATTTTTCTTATCACCACTCAGAACACATTCGATTTTAATCGACACTTTAAGCATTTCATTGAAGAAACAGACAGATCCCCTTCACAACTTTCCTGAAGTTCTTCCTCTGAATGATACTCTAGTTCGATAGCAGAACTGTGATCACTGGCTAATGTAAAATCGTCGTCTTTTACGTATATTTCTTCATCTATATCACTGACACCTTCCTCCATAGACCGACTAACAATTTCATCAAACTCGGAAAAGTAGAAAATGACGCATACGTTCCAACCCATTTTGGACTATACGGTACCGTACTGAAGAGAACAGGTACGTTGTTCACGAGGCGCGGTCTAAGAGACTCCGACACCTCTCAATAACACGTGTCAATAATAAACACAGAATGCGATAACGCAACCGAGAGCAAAACATCGTAGGACTGGCATTTTAAGGAGGGTTGTGGGAGTATAGAAGTATTCCACCACAGCCGGCCTTGGAGAGCTAGTTCGAAAATTTTCGCGCTGTCTGATAGACCACCTCGTGAATTTAGGGTTAATGCCTTAGTGTAAATCATTTCAAATTTTAAATGGAAACAGTCACAAAGAGATAAAGCGTATGAAATGAAGTGCAATATCGGTAATATCGGTAACGTGCATTAGGAAGTATCATTCATTCTTATTTTCAGTCTTCCTAGCGGCTAGTACATCTTAATATGTTGCATGTTGATTGTGAGACAGCCGCGCGGAGAGGCCGCGCGGTTTAAGGTGCCATGCCACGAATTGCGCGGCCCCTCCCGCCGCAGGTTCGAGTCCTCCCTCAGGCATGGGTGTGTGTTGTTTTTAGCATAAGTTAGATTTAGTAGTCTGTAAGTCTAGGGAACGATGAATTAAGCAGTTTCGTCCCATATAAATTCACACACATTTGAACACATTTTTGATTGTGAGACAGGAAGATGAATGACTCCCAAGTCGAATAAGCGACTCGTATGTAGTCTAGCACACCGATTCACTATGTCTGTCAATCAGACCGCGCGAGGTGGGACAGCGGCATGAAATGCAATGACAGTATGGCACTGTTGGCCGGAGGGTCCCATTCGGGTTTGGCCGCCAAGTGTAAGTCCTATTTCAGTCGGAGCCGCATTGGGCGACTTGCGGCCGATGATGAGAATGAAATGATTATGAGGATAACGCAACACCCAGTCCACGAGCGTAGAAAATCTCCAACCCGGTCGGAAAGCGAACCCGGGCCCAGTGCATGGGAGGCAAGCACGGTACCACCCAGCTAAGCAGTTGGACGGGACAGTGGTTAGCACACTGGACTCGCATTCGTGACGACGACGGTTCAAATTCGCGACGGACCTTCCGGATTCAGGTTTTCCTTCATTTCTTTAATTCAAATGGTTCAAACGGCTCTGAGCACTATGGGACTTAACTTCTGAGGTCATCAGTCTCCTAGAACTTAGAACTACTTAAACCTAATTAACCTAAGGACATCACACACATCCATGCCCGAGGCAGGACTCGAACCTGCGACCGTAGCGGTCGCGCATTTCCAGACTGTAGCGCCTAGAACTGCTCGGCCATCCCGGATGGCTCTTTAATTCAGTCCACGCAAAAGCCGCGATGGTTCCTTTGCAATGACACAGTCGATTTCCTTCCTCATCCTTGAAACAATGTAAATTTGCGCTCCGTCTCTTATGAACTCGATGTCGAAAGGACGGTTAAACCCTAATCTTCCTTCAATATTTCTTGCGTCTTTCAGATGTTTCCGTATTCTCATTGTGGTGTCACCGCCAGACACCACACTTGCTAGGTGGTAGCCTTTAAATCGGCCGCGGTCCGTTAGTATACGTCGGACCTGCGTGTCGCCACTATGAGTGATTGCAGACCGAGCGCCGCCACACGGCAGGTCTAGTCTAGAGACACACCCTAGCACTCGCCCAGTTGTACAGCCGACTTTGGTAGCGATGGTTCACTGACTACATACGCTCTCATTTGCAGAGACGACAGTTTAGCATAGCCTTCAGCTACGTCATTTGCTACGACCTAGCAAGGCGCCATATCCAGTTACTACGAATGTTTTCTGAACAGATAATATTTTGAATCATGTACCGTTAAGAGCGACGTTCATCATTAATGGATTAAAGTTAAGTACCAAACTAATTACGTACGCTTCCTGAATTCTAATTCCTTATCATGTTCCAGACCTCACGTCAGTATAGTTCTTCCCTCCTCACGCCAGCCTGCGTGAGCTAAAACGCGTGCATTTCGGCCTCCACTAGTAACACGGTGTTGGCTCTTCTGCCAACACAACACTCATCTCACCAGTGCCGCACTACTTTCCTATTTGCAGCTCAGAAATATGACAAGTAAACAATTATGACATGGTAATATGCGTAGAAAAGCTTACACGACATAGAGAAATAGCGCCGCGCGGGATTAGCAGTGCGGTCTAAGACGCTGCAATCATGGAGTGTGCGGCTGGTCCTGGCGGAGGTTCGAGTCCTCCCCTGGGCATGGGTGTCTGTGTTTGTTCTTAGGATAATTTAGGTTAAGTAGTGTGTAAGCTTAGGGACTGATGACCTTAGCAGTTAAGTCCCATAAGATTTCACACACTTTTGAACAATTTGAAGAGAAATAGCGTATCACATTTTTCATGCCGTCCTGGGTCAGACAGGGATATTTTAGAAATAAAAGACATGTCAAATGTACAGCGTGTTCCCAAAAGGCAGCTTTAAATTTAGAATAGCCAAAAGAAAAAAGAAATGATGGGGCAGTGGGGGCGGGGGGGGGGTGGTGGAGGAGAGTGGTGGGGGCGGTGAGGAGTGCGGGAGTAAGTGTCTGCGACTGACGGGTTTATTTGCCGCGTATCGCATTTTCTACGGGGGGAGCAGAAGTGTGTCCTTATCAGCACAAGAAGGAAGAGTTGGATGGCAGGAACGAAAGTGATGGGTAGGCTTAAACTTTTAACTTGTGGAAGAAACCATCCCGCGAGATCGTCGACTTTCCAGCGTAAAATATTCACGAGCGTCGGTTACAGCACGGCGAGAGCGCCCTGCGGGACGCACGCAGCCGAGTCTGCCACCGCAGTCCCAACCTGTTTCGGAGAGTATTCACTGTCCATTTCACTCACAAATGGAAAATTTTGTGAATATTCCAGAATAAATACTGTAAAATATTTACTCTAATTAAAGTGTTGGCATAAATAAATTCGGTAAATGTCCTTAGATCTCAGCAGTGTTATCAGTAAGGTGCTTTCTGTCCCACACGAATGCCGCCAAATGATGATGTCTGTAGTATGTTCTTAATGTCAAACCTGGGTAATAAATTCGTAAGGATTCGAAGAAGCCGGCCGCTGTGACCGAGCGGCTCTAGGCGCTCCAGTCCGGAACCGCGCTGCTGCTACGTTCGCAGGTTCGAATCCTGCCTCGAGCATGGATGTGTGTGACGTCCTTAGGTTGGTCAGGTTTAAGTAGTTCTAAGTCTAGGGGACTTATGACCTCAGATGTTAAGTCCCATAGTGCTTAGAGCCATTTGAACTACTTGGTTCGAAGAGACTCTCTCCATGCAGTACGCGTCATTCATGTGTAAGTGAAGTCTTAAGTATTTCCAGATACCTTAGGTAGATGATACCAAGTTGATGTTTAGATCAGAAGGTACATGGCAGCAGATAGCAGAACACAGGCGAGAGCAGTCATTACAGCGTGTCCTTGACATGCGTGATGACAAAGTTATCAGAAGCTTATTAGAAACTAAGCACTATTTCAAATTTGAAAAGGAAGAGGCAGGAAATTGACCTCGTAATTTTATAAAGAATCTTTCCTGCAGTCGCCTTAATAAATACGAGGGCCGTTCAGAAAGTAACCTCTGGTTGATTTAAAAAAATACACCAAGTTAAATAAAAATATTTTAATATATACATCTTACAACTACATCTTTGCACTATTTTTCTACATAGTCTCCATAGCGATTGAGGCACTTATCGTATCTCTTCACAAGCTTTGAAATTCCTTCTGCATAAAAATCACCCGCTTGTGCCTGGAGCCAATCTTGCTGTCACTCTCTCGTACAAGAGAGTCTTAGAAATCTGTGGAAAACCAGTAGACAACTCCGACATTGAGAAACGTCGATTTTCACGAACTTTTGCATCAACTGTCTGAACGAGTTCGTCAGTCACCAATGATGGTCTACCACTCCTCTCTTCATCATGAACGTTTTCTCGTCCACTTTTAAATAAACGTACCCATTCACGGACAACTCCTCCACTCATAACTCTTGGTCCGTACACGGCACAAAGCTCACGATGAATAGCTGCTGCAGAATATCCTTTGGCTGTAAAAAACCTTATGACAGCACGCACTTCACATTAGGCGGGGTTTTCTATTGCAGCACACATTTCAAACTGCCACAAAAACTAAACTAGCGCAGGTACGACGTTCACTCGACCACGGCTTGATGCCGACTGACCTGTTGAGTGCGTGAACGCACAGATGGCGTCGCTACTCCCCCCACAACCCGCACTGTGACCAATCGGAGGTTACTTTCTGAACCGCCCTCGTACATCTGCATCATGGGAAACCTAAATATGAGCAGCCATACGGGAAACTGCATCTCGCTACTATCGACTGTGAGGTCATTGTTTGAACCCTTCCCGTCACCTCCCTTCTTTGTGTGATACTGAGTGGCCTTATAATCTGATGGTGTTTCTTGGTCTGTGAGTCATTTTACGATCATATGTTAGCATGAACTATTCTTATAAATGGGTTGTCTCTGTTTATAGTGACAAAAAAGATTCATCGGGCACAATTCACCATATAACTGACAAAACAGTCATAAATCATCACACTGTATAAAACAACAAAATGTAACGAATACACATACGCGCACTTCAGGGACTGATGGCCGTAGCAGTCTGGTCCCTTTAATCCCACAAACCAACCAACCAACCAACCGCACTTCGTTCTTCATGCACAAAGATATATGCACACATTAGAAACGAACCATCACTCAAAACAGATTCCGAATTCACTAAGAACAAATCCGTAAGGATTCGTAAGTTGGAATACTGCATTTCGCGAAATAGGCACATACAAGGAAGTGCGGTAACTGTCACGCATCTCTAAGATGACATAAGTGCTATAACCGACCACGGACCGGGCACTACCAATTCGGAAACAGAGGTACAAATGAATGTGAACCGAGTTCTGCGTGTAAGTATTAAACTAACGACGTATATTATGATGCAAGTACGAAATGAATTCCTCATAACTTTTGATTTAGTAAGCAACTAATGATGCCCTGACAAGAAATGAGAAACAAATCTACTGATAAAATAATAATTAAACATTTTCTTGCAAACAATGTGTAACCTCAGTCAGGGTGAAAAGCAAATTCAAAAGACGGGTACACTGCCGGAAAAGCTACGATCCTCTTAACTAAAAATTAGGACAGTCTGACACGATCACAGCAACATATAACATTTAAAGGCGAATGACTTTCACATAATGTGTCACTGCCAAGTAACATAGCTCAATAGAACTTGGACCATTCATAACAAGAATTGCTACAATACAGGATAGTGAAGTACAGTATAGAAGATAACTGAAAGAAATACAGAAAGAGACGAATGGGAATAGCACTTTTATTTAAATACGTTAATTACACTGAAGTCACCGTGATTATATTGGTCCCCTAGACAATAAAAAGGACGAGTAATGGTTCTTAACAGGGTGTGTGATCACAACGAACGACAAAGCATTGTCTGCTATGCTGGGAACAAGGTTGTTAACCCTGTGGTGCACACGTCTGCTGCAGTGGACTGCTGTTAATGGTCGCTTCTCTGGCGTTTTCAGTCAGTCCTGAGGTTGCAAATGCGTGCAAAGCGCAGCACCAGTACGGAGTGTCCACTGGAGAGGCATACGTACATTTGCTGTTTCAGATATGACTGAAAACGCCAAAGAAGCGACATTAACGGCTTTCCACTGCAGTATACACATGCACCACAGGTTCAAGGAGTTCTGGTGTTAGGGCGATCCATTCCTCCACCACCGCGGATGACAATTGCTAGATGGACGTTGGTGCATGCGGACGTGCTACAATATGTCTCCCCAATGCACCCGACACATTCTCTATTGGATGTAATTCGCGAGAACGGCGTGGCCACTAAAGTCGATGAATATCCCCTTGTTCCAAGAGCTCCTCTACATGCCCTGTTCAATGCAGTTACCCACTGTTCTTGCTTCCCACTCTTGAAGAGCAATCCGGGGATGTAGACTGCATCTTTCAACACGATCGAGCACCTGCTCATATTGCACGGCCTGTAGCGGTGTGGTTACACGACAGTGACATCCCTGTAATGCCCTGGCGTGCACAGAGTCCTGACCTGAATCCTATGGAACACCTTAGTGATGTTTCGGGACCCCGACTTCGTGCCAGGCCTCACCGACCGACATCGATATCTCTCTTCAGTGCAGCACTCCGTGAATAATGGGCTGCCGTTCCCCAAGAAACCTTCCAGCACCTGATTGAACGTATGCCTGCGAGGGTGGAAGCTGTCATCAAGGCTATGGGTGGGCCAACACCATACTGAATTGCACCATTACTGATGGAGAGGGTCACGAACTTTTAAGTCATTTTCAGCCATGTGTCCGTTTACTTTTGACCACATTGTGTACGTGTTCCCATATGTCAGAGTAAGAACGTACTTCCAGCTTTCGCTTCAGTCTGGAACCGCGCGACCGCTAAGGTCGCAGGTTCGAAGCCTGCCTCGGGCATGGATGTGTGTGATGTCCTTAGGTTAGTTAGGTTTAAGTAGTTCTAAGTTCTAGGGGACTGATGACCTCAGATGTTAAGTCCCATTGTGCTCAGAGCCAGCCACTTCCAGGTTTTATGGTGTGGGTGTAGTAACCACCAAATCTTTGAACTCAGTACCTCGCCGGTCAACGTTATTGTGACGCTGTACTCATTCCCCACGTGCGCCTTTTTGTGGGCTGCATTTGGGCCAGATTTCATTTTAATGGATAACAATAAGCGACCGCATCAAACAGCGCAAGTGGAGGTTTTCTTGAAACGAGTGGATATTCGGCGAATGGACTGGCCTGCCTATTCCCCCGACTTACACCACATCGAACACTTCTGGGGTGCGTTCGGGAGGTTTATTACAGCATGTCCACAGGCGCCATCGACCATCCATCAGTTGTATAACGTCCTGTAGGAGGACTGGGACACCCTACGACAAGTACTCTTTACCAACTTCATGGCCAGCATGGGACCACTTTGCAGATCATGTATTGGCGTCCGTGGTGATAACACGCACTATTAAAATCCATGTCACACCTTTTGTAATGTCTAAAGGGCCAACACAAATCGCTGTGACTTCAGTGTCCTTAAGTAAATGTGTCATTTCTATTCGTTCCATTTTGTATATCTTTCAGTTCCTTTCTGTTATGAACTGTAATAACTCTTTCTATGTATGATCTAAGTTTTATCGAGCTGTGTTACTTGGCAGTGACAAATCCTGTGAAATTTACTTTCATCCCTAAGTTTTGCACACCACTTTATTTTCACTGCGAGAACCAATAAACTTTAATTTTACAAATTATTCAGACATTAATAAATTTCATTCATATAAACCGTAAGATGATCGTCAAAAAAGTCTCTAGAAACAATTTCAAGCTGCAAAGAGTCTTCTATGGACATGTTGTTTTATCACCTACCCGCCTCAGAAGCTACAGTCGCTAAATGAAGTTGGTTCATTCATATTCACTCACTTCGATTCATTATGCATGCTTATTTTGAAAATGTTCATCGTTACAATTTTTTCCTATCTTCTACAGTTTAGATATGGTCTGTTTTATTATAGAAAATGGCCGCTGTTTTTCTCACGATGTTAACTTGAAAAGAGCAGTGGATGTGTTGAAGATGTTCATAATCAGATATAGTGAAATCTGGTGGTAGGAAGAAAAGGATATTTGGTTATGTGAGTACAGGGTTACCAACACAAAGTGAAGTAACAGTAAAACAGGAATCCTTCGTGATATCTAATACTTTCTCCTTTCGTCAATTAAATACAACATTTCGTTTCGTTTCCAAGGATTTCAAATTCGGCTTATCTTTTTGCTCAGTTGTCTGGCTAATTGCCTATTGGTATACCGCGTGCCTGGAAACCGTTGGGTCAGGGGACCAATTCCCATTCAGACCATGCATTTTCCAGTCTGCCTGTAACCTAAGCCTTCATTTCTCACTGATGTGAAGATTTGCTAAGAACGACACGTGGTTCTGTTTCCAATTGAAGCTTTGGGCTGAGCTCTGAGTGTTGATGTTTTTTTGTGAGAAAGTAGTAACTCTTTTAGTGCAGAAGTATTACACGCATACTGTTGTTATTACGCCAAATATTTATGCCATCATATACACGCACCAACAAATGGTGTGTTGCAAAAAACATTTAAGTATGTATCACTTTATGTATTCTAATTCCACATAGTGGGGACAGTCTATGGAAGGTTTCAGCGATTAAACTACGCTAGACTACAAGGAGTAATTTTTTTGCGTATCTCCCGACTGTGAATCTAGCATGTAAATCACTCTCAACTTCCGCGTGTTGAATATGCGACGGGGTCAATTTACATCAGTATGTTTGGAAGTTCAATCATATAAAGTTTAGAAAAAGATGATATCAGTCTCAGCTCTACAGTAAATGTTCTAATTCACTGTTATTACGTCTTCAGGATCAGACTGTGATTCTCAAAAGCTATTGTCTCCCTTGTCCATTTATTTCTCCTCTCTCCAGCGAACTCCTGCTGTGCTGCCTGCAGGTAAGAGCGTCTGTAAGGTATCAAGTTGTGTTAAGGGGGGTAGGACGTCAAACGGGCCGACTTCGAGAAGGAGAGGCACCACAGGACATTTTAATTTGCACTGTCTATACTTTTACAAATAAATTCATAAAACTTTGTCAGCATGACCAGGAAGGATTCAGGATTCACATTCATAGCAGTGGAAGTTCAAAAACGCAAAAAAATAATATTTTTTAAATGTGAAATTTCATTATTTTTCACCTACTGTTGGCTGCATTTGTTGCTATAGGTACATTTTTCTTCATAAGTAAGCTTAAAAACCATACTTACAGGTGTATGAAACTCTAGAATTTATTTAATCTATGGAAAAATGAATGGGCTGTTACGTTTTAAACATCATGTTTAGAGAAAACTCGAATTTTATAGTTAATTATCTCAATTTTTACCACAGTTTTTAACAGATTTGGGAAATTCTAGAGTTTCGTAGACCTATAAGTATGGTTTGTATGCTGTGCAAAATTCACATAAGAATCTCTCTTACTTATGAAGAAAAGTGTACCTACAGCAGCAAATGCAGCTAATACTAAGTGAAAAATGATGATTTAACATGTAAAAAAAATTGTTTTGCTATGTTTTTGAACTTCCTCTTCTATGAGTGTGAATCCTGAATACTTCCTGGTCATGCTAACAAAGTTTTATGAATTTATTTTTAAAGTATAGACAGTGTAAATTAAAATGTCCTGTGGTGCCTCTCCTGCTGCAAGTCGGCCCGTTTCACGTCCTACCCCCCCTTAACGCCTTTCCGAAGGATGCGGAAGTATTACTTATGAAGAAAATCGTCTTTACTCTTTTCCAGTACGTATATCACTCTCTGATTCCGCGAGATAGTTTGCCCACCTCTTTCAACCACGCACTTAATTGCCTCAGGGGAATTCTTCTCACGATTCACGTTGTAGCATCTGCGGCAATATTGTCTCCCACTGCAGGACTGGCAGCACCCACTGCTGCATTCGTGTTTAGATTTACTTTTGGCTCAAATGGCTCTGAGCACTATGGGACTTAACATCTGAGGTCATCAGTCCCCTAGAACTTAGAACTACTTAAACCTAACTAACCTAAGGACATCATACACATATAAGCCCGAGGCAGGATTCGAACCTGCGACCGTTGCGGCCGCACGGTTCCAGACTGAAGTGCCTAGAGCCGCTCGTTCACAGCGGCCGGCTTTACTTTCGGCAGTAGCCTTACCTTCCATCTTTTAGCAGCCGCTATACCAAACTTCATTTCGCCTCACGTTACTCTGTGGACAATAAAGAGGCAGTGCGGTATCCCTTACTGATATCATTGAGTTAACCAGCAACAGAGACTTTGACGCTTTTGGTTGGTTGGTTGGTTTGGGGAAGGAGACCAGACAGCGAGGTCATCGGTCTCATCGGATTAGGGAAGGATGGGGAAGGAAGTCGGCCGTGCCCTTTGAAAGGAACCATCCCGGCATTTGCCTGGAGCGATTTAGGGAAATCACGGAAAACCTAAATCAGGATGGCCGGAGGCGGGATTGAACCGCCGTCCTCCCGAATGCGAGTCCAGTGTCTAACCACTGCGCCACCTCGCTCGGTTTTGACGCTTTTGATTTTATTTTCTTCAAAGAGGAATTTCCACATTCTTCCCTAATAAATATGCTATTTCATGAAAACAGAACGGTAGATTATACGAATTAGTACATAATACGTTACAGTACAGAAAGTTATTGTGCAACGGTCGCCGAAAAAGTTTCGGTTTGAGGGCGTTGCGGCAGCGTATTCGCAACGTGGCGCGACACCAGTGCAGGTATACAGGGTGTTACAAATAGTTACGGCCAAACTTTCAGGAAACATTCCTCACACACAAATAAAGAAAAGATGTTATTTGGACATGTGTCCGGAAACGCTTAAATTCCATGTTAGAGATCATTTCAGTTTCGTCAGTATGTACAGTACTTCCTCGATTCACCGACATGATTTCATACGGGATACTCTACCTGTGCTGCTAGAACATGTACCTTTACAAGTACGACACAACATGTGGTTCATGCACGATGGAGCTCCTGCACATTTCAGTCGAAGTGTTCGTACGCTTCTCAACAACAGATTCGGTGACCGATGGAGTGGTAGGGGCGGACCAATTCCATGGCCTCCACGCTCTCCTGACCTCAACCCTCTTGACTTTCTTTTATGGGGGCATTTGAAAGCTCTTGTCTACGCAACCCCGGTACCAAATGTAGAGACTCTTCGTGCTCGTATTGTGGACGGCTGTGATACAATACGCCATTCTTCAGGGCTGCATCAGCGCATCAGGGATTCCATGCGACGGAGGGTGGGTGCATGTATCCTCGCTAACGGAGGACATTTTGAACATTTCCTGTAACAAAGTGTTTGAAGTCACGCTGGTACGTTCTGTTGCTGTGTTTCCATTCCATGATTAATGTGATTTGAAGAGAAGTAATAAAATGAGCTCTAACATGGAAAGTAAGTGTTTCCGGACACGTGTCCACGTAACATATTTTCTTTCTTTGTGTGTGAGGAATGTTTCCTGAAAGTTTGGCCGTACCTTTTTGGAACACCCTGTATAAGCACCGACATGTAGATTAGGGAGCCCGCATCTCGTGGTCGTGCGGTAGCGTTATCGCTTCCCACGCCCGGGTTCCCGGGTTCGATTCCCGGCGGGGTCAGGGATTTTCTCTGCCTCGTGATGGCTGGGTGTTGTGTGCTGTCCTTAGGTTAGTTAGGTTTAAGTAGTTCTAAGTTCTAGGGGACTGATGACCATAGATGTTAAGTCCCATAGTGCTCAGAGCCATTTGAACCATTTTTTTTTTTTTTTGTAGATTAGGGTTTTGTATCTTTCCGACGTGCGTGTGGTAAATGCGAAAACGTGAACTATGGCGACGTTAGTAACAAATGCTTCCAAAGATTACCAACCTGCTGTTATCCTTTTCTTGGCTGCCGAAGGACAAACACCGGTAGACATCTTTCAGAGAAAGAAGAATATGTATGGGGTAGCACGTCTGTCGAAAACCACTGTTGTGGAATGGTGCGCACAACAAGGGTTGCTGATGCTTCGTGATAACGCACGTCCCAGTATCACAAATGTCGTAACCCAAGTGGGAGAAACTCGAGCATCCGCTCTGTAGTTCTGATATCTACCTACGCAATTATCACGCTTTTGGCCCCTTAAAAAAAGGCCTTGGATGGTCGACGATCCTTGTCGTACGAGGACATGAAGCAGACACTTACGGACTGGGATCAACCAAACTTGGAAGGCATATTATTTACAATATGGAAAGAAAAACTGTCATGGTAAGGACCAACAATCTCCTGCTGGGGTGATAATGTGGAGAGGGATGGGGGAAGAGGAGATTGATCGACAGAGAGGAGGAAGGATTAGATAGACACAGACAGATGGAAGAGGAGATGGACAGTGAGAGGGGGGAGAGAAATGAACAGAAAATGGGAAGAGGATGGGATGGTCATGGAGAAGTGACAAGAGGAGATGGACAGAAAGAGGGGGGTGGAGTGGTAGGCGAGAGAGGGGGGGGGAAGAGGGGATGGAGAGAGAGAGGACGAAGAGGAGATGTACAGAGAGAAGGGCAGGAAGAGTTGGACAGCAGGTTTGGGCGGAGGAGGTGGACAGAGAGAGGGGGGAGGAAGAGGTGGACAGAAATAGGGGCTGGAGGAGACTGACACAGAGAGGGAGAGGTGGACAGAGAGAAAGGATATGGGGAGTGCGGACTCAAGAAACTTTGGCTGTATATGTTGTGTTTAACGTGCAGTGATAATGTTCGCCACTCACATTGTTTATTGCCATCGATTGTGCTTTCTACACTCTACATGGGTTACAAAATGACTTGCCTAAGCATGAAACGAATAACACTGCATCAGTTTTCAGTCGTAAGTGTATACAAATATAAAACAGAAATAATTTCGTCGGCAGTAGGAATCTATTGACTAGTAGAACTTACCAATGAAAGATTATAGGTATGAAGCCTAAAGAATGTCTTTACCTCCACCAAATGTCTTCCCAGTTGTTCCATTCATTACATGTGTTCACGTTTTTTTTTTCTAGGTGAGTTGTAGGAAATGGACTGTGTGACTGGTATTTCTTGAGCGTGGTTGACAAGGAACCACTTGAATCTGAGGTCGCACAAGGCCAATCATGTTTAAGGCGCCTACATATTGTTTACCATGAAACCACAATACTGGCTGGTAATGGCAACAGGGGTCGGGACCGGTGGAATCCAACGGTGAGCACAGCATGAGACTACGGAGCGTAGTTGAACTGCTTAGTCGAAGAATAACAGTACTAGAGTGCTAGTTGTGCTGATACAAAGCAGAACAGTGGCAACAATAAATAAATCAAACACTGCATTATATCTGCAAAACAGTTACCGAAGTTGACATTTCGTCACAAAGGAAGAGAGGGTAAACAAAAAGGGTTCAATTTTTTAAATTTTCAACTATTTCTTAGATTCATCACAATTTACCAACATTATTTTAGATAAAAATCAAAGTCAAGGGGTTTAAAAAATTAGTACATCCCCTATTGGATGTAGATCTGCACCATACAACTGTGATCTATATAATAGCGAAAAACACTGAAAATAAAATTTTACACTCGTAAAATGTACGCTAATGTTCAGAAATAACAGAACATCTTGAATGACTACAGATAGGACGTTCGTATTCACAGGACACACACATTAGTATGTCCTGGAGAAATGATGAACATTTCAGTTACCTCGGTTCAGCATGTTTCCTGTTACCTAGTAGGCACAGGGAACGTCATGGGCACTGATAACTTGTTCCGTGCGTGACGACATGATGGCGTCGAAGCGTATAAGGTGCGAATGGCGTCCTGTGGGATAGTCATCTACCCAAAGTTCATCTTCGGAGCTCTGCAGACGTCGTTTCAACATATCCCACACATTTCTTATTGACGAAAAATCTGGTGATTTGGCAAGCCAGGGCAAAAGGCTGACATCCTGTGACACCAAGAAGGCAAGTGTTTCGTGCAGCATTATGTTATCGTGCATTATCTTCCTGAAAAGTAGCGTCTGGCGTGTAGTGCAGAAAGGGTTTACCTACGAGTCGAAGAGTGTAATTCACGTAGTTCACAATGATCACAGTTCACTGGACAAGCACCAACTGTGTGGTTTTACACAACAGCATCCCACACCGTAAGGCCTGAGTTGACGCTCTACGTGCGAATACAGTCACTATGATGTCACTCCCCTGTCTGCGGCGAATGAAAATACGGGCATCGTTTTCAAACAAACAGAGCCTGGCTTCGTACTAAAACACTGTCTGACGCTATTCCTGTCCCAGTGGCGTCGTTCCGTACACCATTGTCGTCCAGCATGCATCTGAACACTCGCCAAAGGTAGGCGGAAAAGTGGGCGATGCGCACTTAACCCATGTCGTAATAAATCACGACGGACTGTATGCCCTGATAGTGTACCCTGTGTTGCCCCTGCCGCGTGGGATTAGCCGAGCGGTCTCAGGCGCTGCAGTCATGGGCTGTGTGGCTGGTCCCGGCGGAGGTTCGAGTCCTCCCTCGGGCATGGCTGTGTGTGTTTGTTCTTAAGATAATTTAGGTTACGTAGTCTGAAAGCTTAGGGACTGATGACCTTAGCAGTTAAGTCCCATAAGATTTCACACACATTTGAACTTTTTTTTTGTGTTGCCCTGTTCCACTCTTGCCGAGAGCCGAGGAGGATGCAGAACTGTGTTGCAATGCCATTCGAATGAGGTATCGATCACCTGGTGGGGAGCCGGCGGCAGTGGCCAAGCGGTTCTAGGCGCTTCAGTCTGGAGCCACGCGACCGCTACGGTCGCAGGTTCGAATCCTGCCTCGGGCATGGATGTGTGTGATGTCCTTATGTTAGTTAGGTTTAAGTAGTTCTAAGTTCTAGGGGACTGATGACCTCAGATGTTAAGTCCCGTAGTGCTCAGGGCCATTTGAACCATTTGAACTTCCTGGTAATGCGAATGGTAGTGTGTTTTGTATTACTGAAAATTTCTTACGTTTCATATTTGATGTTGTTAGTTATTTTGCTGCATGTGTTTGAAACCTGATATCAGCAAGCTAAAAAGTTTCTCAACTGTTTCTAAAGCGGGTATGCAGGGTCTGGGTGGTACGAGCTGACCCATCCCGTCGTGTTCTACAACCTTCAGCGAACCATTCTGCACACACCCGTTGCACTGCACACGACCAGCAATTTCCCGGGTGGATGCATCATATTCTCTTACGCAAATAATATGCCCTCTGTTGTGGCGTAACAAGACAGCCACGCCACTCGGAAGTAGCCGAAAGGCACGCGTTAACTCACGCAGGCTAGTAGATTGGTCTGAAACAGGATACGTAATGAATGCTATAAAGAAAAGTACGTAGCTCCTGGAATACTTAACTTTAATCCATCCTTGTGGTACATCGCTCTTGACGATAAAAGTGAGACTCTTTAGATACAAGCTATGTAATGCTAATGGCGCCTTGCTAGGTCGTAGCCATTGACTTAGCTGAAGGCTATTCTAACTATCGGCTCTGCAAATGAGCGAGGCTTCGTCAGTTTGCATCGCTAGCGAAGTCGTCCGTACAACTGGGGCGAGTGCTAGTAAGTCTCTCTAGACCTGCCGTGTGGTGGCGCTCGGTCTGCGATCACTGTCAGTGGCGACACGCGGGTCCGACATGTACTAATGGACCGCGGCCGATTTAAAGCTACCACCTAGCAAGTGTGGTGTCTGGCGGTGACACCACACCCTCATTTAAACTCACTGATTTGAAGGTGCGATTTGCGCATACATCTGCGAAGCATCCTGCACGTCTGCACAAGTCACACTGACCCATTGCCTTCGGTTTATAGCGACAACGGGAGCTGCAGGCACATTTGAGCGTTAGATGGTGTTGCACCGCGATATAGATCTTGACCTTGAATCCGCGGGCCGACATGGTTTCTGTAGAACATATTAATGTATATGTCCTGTGGATATTAACGCCCTTAGTTGTTCAAGGTGTATTTTCTGAACATGAGTCTGGAATACATTCCGAATTCAACATATACCTATACGGCTACATCACGCGAGGTGTAATGGTTAGCGCACTGGACTCGCATTCGGGGGGACGACGGTTCAAACTCGCGTCCGGCCATCCCGATTTAGATTTTGTGTGTTTTCTTTTCGCTTCAGGGAAATGACGGGATGGTTCCTTTAAAAGGGCATGGACGATTTCCTTTCCCATCCTTCCTTATTCGGATGGGACCGATGACCTCGCTGTTTGGTCCCCTCCCCCAAATCAACCAACCAACCTTCACGTCTATCACAATAATGTCACTTATCACGTTTAGGGATTTCGAAGATAAAACTCGTACACAAACCACGGTCCTTTGAATGCGAGGGGTAATGTATTCTGTATTATTGAAAATCTCTTACGTTTCATATTTGAGCCAGGCGGAGTGGCCGAGTGGTTCTAGGCGCTTCAGTCTGGAACCGCGCGAACGCTACGGTCTTAGGTTCGAATCTGCCTCGGGCATGGATGTGTGTGATGTCCTTAGGTTAGTTAGGTTTAAGTAGTTCCAAGTTCTAGGGGACTGATGACCTCAGATGTTAAGTCTCATAGTACTCCGAGCCATTTGAACCATTTTTTTTTCATATTTGATGATGTCAATTATTTTGCTGCATGTGTTTGAAAACTGATATCAGCAAGCTACAAAGTTTCTCAACTGTTTCTAAAGCGGGTATGCAGCATTTGGCTCTGGAGTGTTTAATCACAGTTGTTAATTAGAATATGGCGAGGAAAGTGCAGATAAGCACAGCACGTGCCAGAGTGCTGGTATTTCATACTTGCCTCTCAGCTGCAACGTTTGTGTTGTGTGCTGGAGTTCAGGAGGCCGCTAGAGTTACTGAATTACTAAACAGCTCAATTATGAGATTGCCGCTCATAAGCTCGGAAGCCTGAAACGATTTCAACATTTGATGAATGCTCGGTAGTTTATCCTCACGTGCAAGTATTCAAAGCTGGATCAGTCCGACTAAATACGTTCTGTAGACTGTGAAAAGCGCATCAGCACAAATTCAGCAGTTTTATAATTCGTTGGACCATATTTCTTCCATATCGTTATGTGTGTAGTAAAAAGTAGGGAGGTTTGTTTCACTTATTGTGGGTGTCGGTTATGCCGTAAGTAGTATTTCAGGTGGCCTTAAATCATATTTTAAAGGGAAGATTGCACAGCTTTTTATTGTTCTGTTGTTTGAAGATCACACGTTTACGAGACGAAAATCTCTTTTTTCCTTGTTGAATTAAAAAGAAAATGAAACTTACGTCACTACTTTTGGCTGAACATCAAAGTATAAATTTCATTATCATGAAAGCAACTGAGGACAACTGGTCAAAAAACTTCATTTTTTTTTTATTTACTCTAGCCAACATATTTGGAACTCGTGATGTAACTAATTTTGTACATTACTTTTAGTGACTGTAGAGAGAAGTTGACGATGTGACCAGAAATATTATAAATATCCTTTTCCAGCCGCTATTTCTTTAGTACATCTGCGAGTGAGCAGTGAAATAAGAATCATACATATGGCTCATTTATGGATATGATGACGACGACGCCGATGGTGATGATGGTGACGATGATGATGATTAAAGTGGTTTGGGAGCAAAGTGTGCATAAAATTTTAAGCCATATGATATGCTTTTTCTCGTCGTCAGCTGAAACAGAAGTCAGGTGCGTCCGTGATCGTCATTTAAACACATTATAAACTGAAGTCGCCCGCTGCTTTTTTTATCTGTATTTGATGGGTAATTTCTTGAACTACTACACGATTTTGACACTTTTTACACTAATTAATGGACTGCATTACGAGGAATGAATGTGTGTATAATTTGGTTCAAATGGCTCTGAGCACTATGCGACTTAACTTCTCAGGTCATCAGTCGCCTAGAACTTACAACTAATTAAACCTAACTAACCTAAGGACATCACACACAACCATGCCCGAGGCAGGATTCGAACCTGCGTCCGTAGCGGTCGCCCGGCTCCAGACTGCAGCGCCTAGAACCGCACGGCCACTCCGGCCGGCTATAATTTGTTGTTTACAGTAATGATGAGCATGCTATATAGTGTACTGTTATCAGTTCCATATTGTTCGCCCCCGGTTGCGCGCCAGAATGTTAATCCTAAGGGCCCGGGTTCGATTCCTGGCTGGGTCGGAGATTTTCTCCGATCAGGGACTGGGTGTTGTGTTGTCCTAATCATTATCATTTCATCCCCATCTACGCGCAAGTCGCCGAAGTGGCGTCAAATTGAAAGACTCGCACCCGGCGAACGGTCTACCTGACGGGAGGCCCTAATCACACGACATTTTTTTTTTAGTTCCAGATTTTGTTGTGACTGGAGCGACATATCGTGGCAATAATGAGAGCTACGGGCCGGTCAGCTAGAGAGGAGGGGATAACTAGCGAGAGAAAAGCAGTAAGGTAACAGCCGCCGCAACATCAGAGAGCAACGGAGCTCGAGCATAATCTATACGTATCTATTGTAGATGTTATATAGTAAAGTACCCGCTGCATTTTTCTACCGGTATAACAAGCCTAGTCGCAGGAACTACTGTAGGTACTCTGATACGGTTTTCAGCAACAGACTCACTTACAAGAAAGGTTTGTGTATATCACCACATATTATAAACATATCGTCTCTGTGTCGATACTTAGTGCTAACTATGTGAAACTGGGGCGGGTCGATAGTTTTAAGGTAAAATTTGCTCCAGTAATGTTCCGCACTGAAACAGGTTAGTGTCACTTAGCGCCTCCTTTGCTAGTGCAAGGAGGAATGCTGTGGCCAAGACAGTTGGTTTCATTGGGAACAACTTATTGCCAGGCACGTCTAATTACCGTTTCTGCCACTGTGTCGACTGGTGGCTCATGACCTCCTGACTCCACAATGGTATCTCCGTAAGAGCGCAGTTCATATCGCTGAATTTCAACGTGCCCTGGCAACTAGCAGAATGCTACCACCCTCATCTGTTTTCGTAACAGGAGAAAGATTTCTTGTGTCATCCGAATCATTTTCTCTTGTGAGAGACTTTGCTAATTGACTGGAGGGCAACAAGGAAATAGGAATAGAATGGAAAACGCCACTCTCGACTGCGTCTAATCAGCTCCAGCGTCCACAGGAGTGCTTGTATCTCTGCCATGTACACCATAAACTTTTCTAGCAGGCTGATTCTGAGAAGCTATAGATCATTCAAGGGAATCCTCCAACGTATGCTACGGTAATAAAATATCATTTTTCTGAAACAATGGAATGTGATGAAAGAAAACACTGGCAAGCTTTCCTTTGACCTACCGGGTTAGCCGAGAGCGCTAATGCTCTGCTTCCTGGAATCGGCTAGGCGAGCCGGCCCCGGATCGTATCCGCCCGGCGGCGTAACGACGGAGGCCGGTGTGCCGGCCAGCCTGGATGTGGTATTTAGGCGATTTTCCACATCCCACTAGGTGAATACCGGGCTGGTCCCCACGTCCCGCCTCAGTTACACGGCTCGCAGACATCTCAACACATTCGCACTATTCCATGGGTTACACTAGACACAGACAGTTGGGGTACACTATTTCCATCCTGGGGGGTTCGGGGTGGAGGCAGGAAGGGCATCCGGCCACCCCTTAACTTAACCTTGCCAAATCCGATTAACCATGCCGACCCTGCGGCATTGCGGGAACAAGGCACAAGCAAAAGAAAGAAAGAAAGAAAGACTGGGAAGCTTTCCTTTCTTGAAATGTATCAGATCTAAACCATTCACAGGAGAGATGGCGGCCTTTTCTCCAGCGCTGTCGTAAAAAAAAAAAAAAAAAAATTTCATGTATTTATATAATCTGATACGATTAGGGCCATTAGGTCGTCTCTTACACTCCCTTTGCTGATAATCATAGCTTCGTATGTATCACAAATGGACTCATTGTCCGTAAATGTATAGGTGTGCACCTCCACGACAAAATGCGCCCTTGTGCAAACAGCGACTAGCCATCCACCGATACTGCCATATAAATTTATCCCACATGGCACTACTCGGAAAAACGTAAAGTGCGATTGTCTGTGGCAGTTCTACAGTTCACACGGAGTGTCGCAGATGGACAAATGTACTTGAGAAGTACATTGCACAGTTCTGTTCATCATTCATCTCGAATCTCGATTCAATGTCCTTTGTTGCAGTAACGGCGAGTGGTCATTCGTTCGTTGACCGCTCATTTTTTACTCTACGTTTTTCGCTAAGAAGAGCGTTCTAGATGGCAGCCGGCTATGATTCAGCTAATAATTTAAGACGGAACGACATTTTTATTGAGCTTGACGAGAAAAAAAGGAATAAAACCAATCGTAATGACGTGATGAGTTTGACAGGTGAACAAAAGTAATTTCACAGTATTGTTCCACCAACATGCGTCTACGTACATTGTTCCGCCCAATTCGCAGATGCGCAGCCACTCCTGGCGCGGCCACATCCTGCCTTCGCCAAACATGTTGTCCCTATTTGCCTTTGTTCAGCATAACAGGGGCCTCTGTTCCTTCTCAGCTAGCCAACCAGAAGACAGAAAACCCAGCTTCCTTGTAAGGTGATGGAGTGCCTCTGCTTCCGTGACCTCAAATCAAACAATAAGACACAAGGAAATGTGTCTCACCACGCTGCAAGGGCGTAGCTGTAACGAAATTTCACTCCCCGCAACAATGCATCTGAAAGAAGCTTATCGCTGCCACAGTTTCTTTTGTTTAGTTGATTTATGGGTTTGATTAGCGATTAACGTTGGATGTTTCAACGAGAAAGATGGGTATGGAGCCGGGGATGGGACTGGTTCGTATAGGCCTCTTTGGCTAGCCGTCTGTATTGACCTTATCATCGACGGGACCTTTCATCCTAATCCTCATCCTTCCTGTGACATGTTTAGCACCGACAGAGTGGCTGCATCGCCAGGCCGCCGTAAGACATCACACCATGCAACAATAATGATGTGAACATCTTACAAGGACTCTTACAAAATTAACCACTCAGCAGAACCCACAGCTCCTGTGAAGATGAGCAAGGTGGCTCTAGACGAAATTTCAGGAGCGAAAAGTTTCATGGACCAATAGATGCGTTCCGAAAATTCGAAAGTAAAATTTTCCAGGAGATATGAATAAAGATCCTAAGAATGTTCCGTCGTCCGTAAAGTCTGTAAGCAGATCGAAGTCCTCTATTCAGTTGCTCAGCGAACATAATGGCACCGAAACGAAAGATGACAGAGAGAATTTAGGTACTAAATTCACTATGCTGAAACAGAGTACAAAATTTTTATTTATATCATCTTTCAACGTAGACACCCCGCTTTCCAATGCACTTGGTCCACCATGACACACGGTTTCCGATACCCTCCGAAATAAAGGTTTTTGGTTGTGCAGCAAGTCATAGATGCACCGTTTCATTCAGCTGTTGATCGGAACTGAACTGACGGCCTCTTAAAGCATCTTTGAGTGGACCATCACCAATGGTCACTCGTTTCAGAAACGTTTCAACCTCATTAGCATGACGGTCCAGTAGATGCTGACAGTCTTTCGCATGGTTACGCTTGTGCTGTTTTGGAAGCCATCTTGTAAAGACTTTGTGAAAGTTCAGCCTGATATGGATGATTTAATATGCAGAATCAAAATAAATCTGCACACGGTTTGTCGTATCATTAACAACCACTTGCCACTTACTCTTAATCAAGGCATAGTCCTGTTTAGCATTGGCATCAGCAGTGGCAGTATCTGGATGCTTCGGTCTTTCATCATTCTTCATACTCCTTCGACCACCTTCGATCTGGTAAACACTTTTCTGTGACTAAAATTTATTCGCATATTGTGCTGACAGTTTTCTATGACTTGCCGTTCCTAGCACGCCTTCAAACCACAAAAAAAAGAAAAAAAAACATATTGCGGAATGCTGTTCTATGGTGCAAACGGAGAGTGGCATGGCGCGGCCATCTTTACGTCGCTGTAGTGCAAAGCGGACTGATGCAATAACGCTGAAACAGAGAATAGACATACTCTCTATTCTGTGGCTGAAACCCACCACAGGCGAAGAAAACAGCGCCATCTAGCTGCTGGTGAGAACACAAAGCCGCAGAGGCAATCTAAAGTCAATTAGAGCAAAACTGGTGACTTAGTGACTTACCCTCGTAATTATAGGCCTATATCGCTGATTTACTTTGTTTTAGAAGTATGGAACACGCTCCGTATTCATGAATAATGTTTGTGAAAAACTAAAATATCCTTTATAAAAACCAATATGAATTCTGTACGCCGGCCGCTGTGGACGAGCTGTTCTAGGTGCTTCAATCCGGAATGTCGCGCCTGCTACGGTCGCAGGCTCGAATCCCGCCTCGGGCATGGATGTGTGTGACGTCCTTATATTAGTTAGGTTTAAGTAGCTCTAAGTCTACGCGACTGATGTTAAGTCCCATAGTGTCCCGAGCCATTTTTTGAATTCTGTAAATAGAGATCTAGCTCTTTTCGTCCATGAAATACAGAACGCCGTAGGCAAAGTCGTCCAATTTGATACCGTGTTTCTTGTCTTCTTGAAGTCATTCGATACAGTTCCGCATTATTGTTTGATGTTTTAACGACGAATGAAAACCCTTCAGCAGTATTATTATACAGGGTGTTTCAAAAATGACCGGTATATTTGAAACGGCAATAAAAACTAAACGAGCAGCGATAGAAATACACCGTTTGTTGCAATATGCTTGGGACAACAGTACATTTTCAGGCGGACAAACTTTCGAAATTACAGTAGTTACAATTTTCAACAACAGATGGCGCTGCAAGTGATGTGAAAGATATAGAAGACAACGCAGTCTGTGGGTGCGCCATTCTGTACGTCGTCTTTCTGCTGTAAGCGTGTGCTGTTCACAACGTGCAAGTGTGCTGTAGACAACATGGTTTATTCCTTAGAACAGAGGATTTTTCTGGTGTTGAAATTCCACCGCCTAGAACACAGTGTTGTTGCAACAAGACGAAGTTTTCAACGGAGGTTTAATGTAACCAAAGGACCGAAAAGCGATACAATAAAGGATCTGTCTGAAAAATTTCAACGGACTGGGAACGTGACGGATGAACGTGCTGGAAAGGTAGGGCGACCGCGTACGGCAACCACAGAGGGCAACGCGCAGCTAGTGCAGCAGGTGATCCAACAGCGGCCTCGGGTTTCCGTTCGCCGTGTTGCAGCTGCGGTCCAAATGACGCCAACGTCCACGTCTCGTCTCATGCGCCAGAGTTTACATCTCTATCCATACAAAGTTCAAACGCGGCAACCCCTCAGCGCCGCTACCATTGCTGCACGAGAGACATTCGCTAACGATATAGTGCACAGGATTGATGACGGCGATATGCATGTGGGCAGCATTTGGTTTACTGACGAAGCTTATTTTTACCTGGACGGCTTCGTCAATAAACAGAACTGGCGCATATGGGGAACCGAAAAGCCCCATGTTGCAGTCCCAACGTCCCTGCATCCTCAAAAAGTACTGGCCTGGGTCGCCATTTCTTCCAAAGGAATCATTGGCCCATATTTCAGATCCGAAACGATTACTGCATCACGCTATCTGGACATTCTTCGTGAATTTGTGGCGGTACAAACTGCCTTAGACGACACTGCGAACACCTCGTGGTTTATGCAAGATGGTGCCCGGCCACATCGCACGGCCGACGTCTTTAATTTCCTGAATGAATATTTCGATGATCGTGTGATTGCTTTGGGCTATCCGAAACATACAGGAGGCGGCGTGGATTGGCCTCCCTATTCACCAGACATGAACCCCTGTGACTTCTTTCTGTGGGGACACTTGAAAGACCAGGTGTACCGCCAGAATCCAGAAACAATTGAACAGTTGAAGCAGTACATCTCATCTGCATGTGAAGCCATTCCGCCAGACACGTTGTCAAAGGTTTCGGGTAATTTCATTCAGAGACTACGCCATATTATTGCTACGGATGGTGGATATGTGGAAAATATCGTACTATAGAGTTTCCCTGTACATTAACTGTGCTACGACCGGTTTCGTTCATAGTACTTCTTCAGGTTGCCGGGGTGGGCTAAAGTTATGATGTAAGTGGTCAAGTCGCCGTATGTCATGGTCGAGAATGATCCAGAAACAATGATCACAAACAGCACAGTGAACGAAGTACTAACTTACGGAGTATTGGACCAAATACAGAACTCAATACGTTATTCTTAACGGGATGAAGTCGACAGACAGCAAGATAATTTCTGGAGTAACCCAAAGGAGTGTTAAAGGGCCATTGCTGTTTGCAAGAAATAAATATAACATACTGCACGTAAACAGACCAAGAGATTAATTTTTATATGATTACGCTCTTCGTGAGAAATTACTGGAAACAGTAACAACTGCTGCATACATACGAGTAGTACTCGTAGTTACCGTTCGGACCGACCGTAAGTGTAATGACCACATAAAACTATATGTACTGAAACCAGATGCCAGTCCTAGACTCATCGGAAGTATCTTAAGGAAAAAAATAATCCATACAAGAGGGAAGTGGATTACAAAAAGCTTTTCGTTTGATACTTGAGTACTCTACATCTGTCTGGGAGGCTTATCAAGTACAGAGATGAAGAGAATATCCAATAAATTGCGAATTTTTTTTGCATTGGATCGTTTATTAGATGTGAGGACATTATGGGAATGCTTAACAAACTCCACTGGAAGTCGTTAGAAGATGGACGTTGAGTATCACGAAGTAGACTACTGTTGAAATTTCGGAGCGTAGGTGGAAGAAGAGTTGTGTGACGGAAAATTTAGAAAAACCAGAGCTCAAACGAAAGATCTTCGACAATCGTTCTTCCCAGCACCATTCGCAAGTGGAACGCAGAAGGGGGTTAGAGCCCTAGAAGCCTATTCACATTGTACGCACGCTTTTGCGGTGTGCGAGTGAGAGTAAAAATACGCTTCGCGAACGTTGGCGGAAATTGACGAAGATTATCGATACTACTGACAGCCACGTGTATTTCACGTGCCTGCACTCACATGCACGTAGGATGGAAATCTGCAGTGCGCGCATGCGCAGTGAGATTCTCCTAGCACCAGACTTAGGTGAAATTCATGAGATTGACGAACAACGAATAAACATATAAATCACTATTCGTTATTGGTGAATAACGAATATTATTTGTATTATTATTCACATACACGAATGAACACACTTATTCGTCATCTGTGAATAAAAATTGTTAACAATAATAGACAAATCTGAAATCCTACTGCATTTATTGCTCCAATTCTTCGTCGTTTGTTAAATGACTCTACTTTTCGTTTCTTTTAAATTAGTTTTCAGAACGACTCTTTTCTGAAACCTCTCATCACAAACTTTATTTGATTGACAGAGAGTTACCTGTTGTGACACTGAAGGAAATACGTTCTACATGTGGAGAACACTCCTGAATTCGTCGTTAATCACAACTACGGTGATTGTTTCAGCTCACAATCTTCATCAGATAAAATTGGGAAATCATCAATTGCGGTGTAGTATTTAGCAAATAATTCGTCGTAATTTTATTTTAACTTCATTTCTCAAATCACATTCCAAATAAAATCCTTTTACGTCATAATGACATTCGAAACTTGTGATCGATTTCTTTGACGTTTTTTGGCTGGCATATGTCTGTAGTATGTTGCAAGCCTCCCTTAGTCATGGACAGCAATGGAGGTGAGCTGCTTGTTTATAAATTGTGAGTAAGACTTTGCTGCAGTGATTGCAGTTGCTACACAGGGTGAGTCACTAACTATTGCCACCTAGAATAACTCCGAAAGTTGAAACGTCCCCTTAGAAAAATTATACAAGACTGTGCTTAAACTGACACACAATATTTTTAGCGCAACGCAATCTGACTTTCAAAAATCCCTCCAAAAGAATGGCCCTGACTAACATTAACCTATACCTTTCACAAATCACTTACCTCACAAAAATCTTCGTTACTCGAACTACTGCAATACAGCGAGCGCCACTACTGCCAGCTAAATAAAAGATTCAAACTACGGAAGGCACTAACTACTGATAGGCATAGTTAGCAAATGAAAGATTTTAATAGAGAACAAACAATGTATTTACCTTAATAGTCATAATATATATAGCAGTTCATGACATCCAGTCTTATAAATTTCAAAACTCCGCCATCTCTCTCCCCACATCCACCACTGCTGGCGGCTCACCTCCAACTGCGCAACGCTACGCGCTGTTAACATCCAGCTGCCCAACACTACAATGGCAGACAACAATGCAAACTAGCCACAGACTGCACACAGCACAGCCAGTGATTTTCATACAGAGCGCTACGTGGCGTTACCAATAAGAAAACCTAAACAGCCTACTTACGAAGTATGATAGGAGTTGATAAGTTTGTGGGACAAAAGTTGCATGGGACATTGCTTTTTATTGCTATGTGGCGTCGCTTCAGAGATATGAAGGTCAATTTTGTTTTTTAAATGGGATGCTATAGTTTGGTACTTATTTTCTGATAGCGGCTATCGAGACGAATCCAATGATATGTAACAGTAAGGTCTTTGATAGTCATCAAGGGTCACAAAGGTGGCATGAACGTCCATTTACAGAAGGTGTTCTATGTGATGACCATTGGTATCAATGCAGTGCTGCAATCTTCTTATCAAGGATTTATTGGTATTCCTTATCACATCGGCACTTATCGAAGCACATGCTCTGACAATTCTCTCTCGCTTATCTTCAGGTGTAGTTGGAACGTCTTTATAAACAATGTCTTTTACGAATCCTCACAACAACAACAAAAAAAAAAATAAGTGGCGTCAAGTCGGGCGAACGAGCCGGCCACGACACATCTCCTCCGTGTCCAGTCCAACGATTTGGGAATTGTCTCTGCAACACATTTCTAGTCATCAGCAAAAAATGTGCCTTACACCCATCGTGTTGATACCACAGTCTGTTCCTTGTTCCTAAAGGTATTTCTTCCAATAACAGACCTAATGCTTCTTGCAGGAATGTGGTGTATTTCCTACCATCAAGATTTCCTTCGATGAAATAGGGGCCTATAATTCTGTCCTCCAGAATCCCACACCATACATTCACCGACCGCGATTTTTGTGTGCAACTTGCCACAACCAACATGGATTTTTAGTTGCCCAATAATGAATGTTATGGAAATTAACATTTCCATGGTTCGTGAACGTAGCCTCGTCAGTAAATAAAATCAAATTAATAAATGTGTCAACCCTCTGATTCTGAAGTTCAGTCCGTCGGCAGAATTCAATGCGACGCATACTATTCGACCGAGCGAGGTGGCGCAGTGGTTAGCACACTGGACTCGCATTCGGGAGGACGACGGTTCAATCCCGTCTCTTGGCCATCCTGATTTAGGTTTTCCGTGATTTCCCTAAATCATTTCAGGCAGATGCCGGGATGGTTCCTTTGAAAGGGCACGGCCGATTTCCTCCCCAATCCTTCCCTAACCCGAGGTTCCGCTCCGTCTCTAATGACCTCGTTGTCGACGGGACGTTAAACACTAACCACCACCATACTATTCGTACCAATTAATTCTTGGTGGAGATTGATATGGTAAGGATGATGTTTATGGCGATGCAGAACACGAACTACACTAGTCTGGCTCATGCCAGATTCCCTTGCGATTTGACGCGAACTAACACAAGGATCTTGAACAACAGTGGCAAGAGTACCAATTTCCGTTTCCTCGTTAGTAGCTTTCCTTTGCCGGGTATGTTTCCGATGCGTTAAAGATCCAGTTGTTCTCAATTTATCATACATATATATAAATGTACGACGTGTAGTGTGAGTACGTTGAGGATATCTTTCAGCATATACGTCTCTAGCTCTCACTGAATTGCGTTGACATTCTCAGTAAATGAGAAGCATATCGACTTGTCCTTCGAAGGAATATATCATTCACATTCGCTTGATTCGACGATACCAGTCTTACCGCTACTATTAGTGTTGTACTGCGAAACCGTCGAATGCTGTTTACATGGTGTTTACATGGATACGCCATATTCAGCGAATATTTACTATTTGCACGATATACGAGAGAGAATTGTCAGAGCATGTGCTTCGATAAGTGGCGATGTGATAAGGAATACCACTCAATCCATGACAAGAAGATTGCAGGACTGCATTGATACCAATGGCCATCACTTCGAGTATCTTCTGGAAAGGGACGTTCATGCCACCTTTTTGACCTTCGTTGACCTTCAAAGACCTTACTGTTACACATCATTGGATTCGTCTCGATAGCCGCTATCAGAAAATAAGTACCAAACTATAGCATCCCATTAAAAAAAAAATCTTGATCTTCATATCTCTGATGCGACCCCACCTAGGAACAAAAAACCAACGTCGTATTATGGCCCCCGTTGTCCCATGCAACATTTGGCCCACAAACTTTTCAGCTACTTTCATACTTTCGGAGTTAATCTAGGTGGCAACAGTTAGTGACTCAACCTGTATAAAGCGGAAAAATATCTTCCAATCGTCTCTTGACCCTTTCATGATACACAAGTTAAAATTTTACTGTAATTTTACGAACTCCTTTATATACTCGAACCCTGTGTCTCTTGCGAAGATTTTTATCTCAGAGCTCTACGTAACTACATAGATGGATGTTGAATCAAGAAACTATTCCGTATTCCAAGGTCAAGCTTTCTCAGAGTTAATCTAAATGGTTCAAATGGCTCTGAGCACTATGGGACTTAACAGCTTAGGTCATCAGTCCCCTAGAACTTAGAACTACTTAAACCTAACTAACCTAAGGGCATCACACACATCCATGCCCGAGGCAGGATTCTAACCTGCGACCGTAGCAGTCCCACGGTTCCGGACTGCAGCGCCTAGAACCGCAAGACCACCGCGGCAGGCAGAGTTAATCCTAAAACGCTTTTGATGACTTTGGACGTCCAGCAGCAGTCCATAAAGATTTTAAGAGACTTTACATTACAAGTCTGGTTATGTTAATCGTCAGGAGCCACTGAGTTTTTGCTAGGTTCACTCTAGCACTACACCACGAACTGCATAATTATATCAAGGAGATACGCATCCGATAGTGTTATAAATCTAATAAAGCTGTTGAAGATTCAGAGTTTTTGTCGCCTGCAGTCTCGTCGTTGGCTGCTTGCTTAGAGTTCTTCCGCTACATTAGCAGTGGCAGGGGGAGAGACACTAAAGGGGGCCCAGTCGCGTAAAGGCTGTAAAGCACTAAGGCAGGCCACCTGCGACAGCCAGGCTCTGGTAGGCAATAAAAAGATGAGGTGCAATATAGCTCTCCCATTGGGCCGCTGCGGTAGCCAGCTGTCTCCGCGCTGGCAGTTCTGAGCAGGGTGGCTCGTGAAGGACATATGTGGCTACCTTCAGTCTCCGTGCACTTGTCGAAGCAGGCAGACCAGACTTCCGCCCTGAAATAAATTTCGCGATGACCTTCGACATATAGGACCTGAGGAAATTTTCAATTCTTGAGGGACGTACATGTCTTCAGATTCATAGCCCTCTGTTTGTGGCACATTATTTCGTAAAACATAGCATGCATTTATTATGAAAATTGCAAATTCTTCCCCGAGATCCATCAGGTGATGGAAAATTATTCGTTTTCCATTTATTTGCCACAGTGCCAGAACTGCATTCTATAAACCGCCTAGCCCGAGACACTCGGTTTTTAAAGTTTGTTTTTGCTGTTTCTTAAACTCCTTCCTCCATTATAGTGCACAGCGTATAAAGCAAATAAAACGACAGAAAAATGATGTTTATAATTACAATAAAGTGCCTTAAGGCACTTGCTTGAGCACTGTTCTGCAAACTGATGGTCAGGTCCTGCAGAAAGCGTCATCACTTCTGTCTCTATGGTGTTTATTTTTGGAACACCTTCTACGACCAGCTTAGAGACAGAAGTGATGACACTTTCTGCAGGACCTGTCCATCGTTTTGCAGGACGATGCTCAAGCACGTACAGTGCAAGCCGTTACTGATTTGTTTGATTGATGGGGCTGCTAAGCGCTATACCACCTACTGCACTCCACTGACTTAAGCCCTCGTGAGTTCAACTCGATTTATAAACTGAAGGAAACACTTAACTGCATTCGCTTCAGAACTGCTACAAATTCAAGGGCAATAGACCGCATCGCTCGAACTGTCAATACAACTGGCACTACTAAGAGTATCCTATAACTTCCTCATCGTTGGCAACGGGTTATACACAACGCTTGTGAGTAGTTTGAAGGTCAGTTAAACTTTGAAAAACGTATCTATTTTGTAAAAGCTGTAAATAAACAAAAGCAAGCGAGGATAATGGAATGAAGTCGAATGATATCAGGCGATGCTGAGGGAATTAGATTAGGAAATGAGACACTTAAAGTTGTAGATGAGTTTTGCTGCTTGGGGAGCAAAATAGCTGACGATGGTCGAAGTTGAGAGGATGTAAAATGTAGGCTGGCTATGGCAAGGAAAGCGTTTCTGAAGAAGAGAAATTTGTTAACATCGAGTACAGACTTGAGTTCCATGAAGTCTTTTCTGAAAATATTTGTACGGAGTGTAGCCATGTATGGAAGTGAAACATGGACGATAAATAGTTAAGACAAGAAGAGAATAGAAGCTTTCGAAAAGTGGTGCTACAGAAGAATGCTGAAGATTAGATTGGTAGATCACGTAACTAATGAGAAGCTACTGAACAGAATTGGGGAGAAGAGGAAATTTTGGCACAAATTGACTTAAAGAAGGGACCGGTTGGTAGGATACGTTCTGAGGCATCAAGGGATCACCAGTTTAGTACTGGAGAGAATCGTGGAGGGTAAAATTCGTGCCGTGGACAGGCACGCCTTCCTGACCGGAAACCCGGGCGTTAGACCGCAAGGCTAACCGGGCGGGCTAATGTGTAACTTACTTCTGGAAGTCTTCTTGTATCAGGAATTATCGTTTGGTGGCAACAGATTGGTGAAATAATTTGTGTTGCACTCATTGCACACCAGTGATAAGAAATGGAACGAGTAAGAGTCTACTGCTGAGGTTGCACACACTGGAAATCATCGCCTTGTGTTGCAACAGCACTTTGCTAGCTTCCTTTCTTCCCGCTACGGTTAAGGGGCTCCGGAACGCCCTATACTTGCAATGTTAAAATAACGCTTATAAATTACATCTTTCCTCACAAAGTATTTGAGGTAGGAAGTTGAACTTTTTACAGATTATTTGTTGGAATGTGGGCTACAACTTAACACAGGGATTTTACAAAATTTTAGTTCAGTTATTAAAGATGTTTTTTTTTTTCAATTGTAATGAAAATTCACAACATTTTTTGCAATTTTTTATTTATATATTCAAAAATATACAGTTTTTTGGAAAAAGGCTGTGTTAAACTATGCAGAAGGTACTGTGTAACGTTTACTGAAAGTTTGAAACAAATATGTTTGGAAGATCCTTAGAAAACATGTAATTAGTATGAGAAAATAAAAGTTTTGGGAATCGAGCGACAAAGATTGGATTAACTTTTTAGTGCATTCCAGGTCCATAGGATGGATTATCTTCATCCTCTGCAAACTCCTCCTCCAGCTTCCTCTTGTTCCTCCTCCTGTTTACTCTTGCTTGTATTTCTAGACTCTTTACAGCCCTGTCTGCAGCCCGAAGGCGTTCCTTGTCTAAAGCAAGCATCGCTCGTACCATGTTAGAACCTATCTTCATTCCCATATTTCTAAATACCTTTGGCTTTCCAACACTTCTCCTTTTCTTAAAAGCCTTCAGAGGATTTCTAATAACTTTACTTTTACTCATTGTTATACTTCAACAAAACAGAGACTCAAGAAACAGAATCAATTACGAATATTTTCGAGATAACGACAGAGTAAATAAACATGAAACAATCGACAATCACACCAGCGATATATATTGAACCATCACAGGTTAGCCACAACACATACTTTATCTCACATCACTAAAATGTACCTGATAAACACGGACGTTAATAATAACACCATTTGACAGCAGTTTAACAGCGCCACAGTGGGGCACGCCCATGTAGAACACATTTCAAAAAAAATTTAAAAATAGTTGTCTTCGGAATTGAATAAATTATATATCTATTAAATGGTAATAGTCTGCAGATTCAGAAAACGCAAAAAAGTAAAAATTGAACTTTTCATGATTTTGAGCCTTTCCGGAGCCCCTTAAGCGAGTGTGAAGAGTCTAAAAACGGTTGCGCTGCAGTCGCTTCCTACCCGTCGACACGTGATCTTTTATTAAAGCGTGCAGGAGTATATGGTTAATCGTGGCTTAGGTTATTACGGATGTTAAGAGCACGACCTACGTGTTACACTGACAGGGCGCCACGATCGATTGTCGGTATTAGATGCCTTGTAAAGAGGCTGTATTTTGTGAGACCGCGGAAGGTGTAAGAAGTATATTAAGTGATGAAGTGCGTTCAACTGCAAATGTGCTCCATTACAGGCCGAGGTGTGTCTAGAATAAGTTCGATAATATATTGTCCCTCTTTCTTGTACTATCGTCAGACTCGTTAACGTGTCGAAAGTGTGTGTGAGTCAGTATAATTTTTAGACTTTCTCTGAACACATACTAAGTATTAAAATAAATTTTCAGCAGTCCTCGAAAAGTTTGATACATCACATACACAAATATACAGGTTGGTCAGAAATATCGTGAATAGCTTGTAAGGGTGTTGCAGGGTAGGTTGTGCTGAAAAATAATTGTTAAGAAACAATTCGATACGTTGCTCCGTTTCCGAGTTAATTATCACTGAAACTATCCAATGCGGCCATTGCGCGCGCGTATTCAACCACCTGCACGCGGTAAAATGGTAATGCACAGATATATGTGGGTTCGTGAGTTACCACGTTTTCAAAAGACAAAGCTAAAACGTGCCTTTTTCGGATGTGATAAATTTAAGGTGGGTGAGAATAAGTTATGTTTGTTTGGTTTGAGGAAAAAGACGGATAACAAACTTAGCTACAGTCTCCGGCAGGCAGCTTGATCCTGCGGGTGCGACGACCCATCAGGCTAACTTCAATGCTAAATAACTCAGACATGGGGCGACGTATCGAATATTTTTCTTGGGAATTATTTCTCAGCATAGCCTCCCCTGCTACACCATTACAATCTTTTCGGGCTGGTTAAATACAGGGGATGGGCAAAATAATGTGAATAGTAGTAGTAATGAGCTCGTGGTCGTGCGGTAGCGTTCTCGCTTCCCACGCCCGGGTTCCCGAGTTCGATTCCCGGCGGGGTCAGGGATTTTCTCTGCCTCGTGATGACTGGGTGTTGTGTGCTGTCCTTAGGTTAGTTAGGTTTAAGTAGTTCTAAGTTCTGGGGGACTGATGACTATAGATGTTAAGTCCCATAGTGCTCAGAGCCTAGAGCCAGTGGTAGTAATGGGATGTTTCAGGGTCATCAACGCAGGTAAGACACGTGTCGCACTGGACTGTGCGTCTTTAGTACGGATTACGCATCAGCGCAGGTTGTTTACGAATAGTGGTTCAAATGGTTCAAATGACTCTGAGCACTATGCGACTTAACGTCTGAGGCCATCAGTCGCCTAGAACTTAGAACTAATTAAACCTAACTAACCAAAGGACATCACACACATCCATGCCCGAGGCAGGATTCGCCGTAGCAGTTGTTCGGTTCCAGACTGTAGCGCCTAGAACCGCACGGCCACTCCGGCCGGCTTACGAATAGTGCACACTTCGTATCTGCAGTCAGAGGCCGATATCGACGTGCAATGAAATACGTAATAGAGTTGCAGAGACGGCAAGGTGCGGGGAACCGATTAGCTGGAGCACCAGCAACCAAAACAGCCACCTTACTGAATGTTTCAAGAGCAACTGTTTCAACAGTCATGATAGCCTACACAAAACACGGAAAGTCATCGTCGCGTAGACGTAATAGTGAGCGCAAATTAAAACCAAAGGACGGAGATGATCGTACCCTAACACGAATTGTGTCAAAACAACACAAAACTATGGCGGCTAAAGTGACTGCAGAGCTCAATAGCCATCTTCGAGAACCCGTAACTATCGACAATGTACGCCGAGAACTCCATAAAGCGAATATTCATGGACGAGTTGCTATACCGAAACAATTGGTGACGTCAACCAACGAAAAAAAAAGCGTAGAACATGGTGTCAGGAGCATGAATCCTGGACGGCTGATCAGTGGAAACACGTCATATGATCCGATGAGTCAATGTTTTAGTTTTTTCCAAGATCTGGTCAGGTCTACGTCTGGAGAACGCCAAAAGAAGCCTACAATCCTGATTGCTTGATTCCAACGATTAAGCATGGAGGTGGAAGTGTGAGTTGTGGACAGCCATATCATGGTATTCTGCTGGTCCAATCATTACTCTCAAAGGCCGTATTACAGCCAACGATCATGTGAACATGTGAACATGTGAGGTGGTCAGGTGCACCTCATGATTCAAATGTTGTCCCCCAACAATGATGTCATATTTCAGGACGATAATGCACCATTCACACAGCCAGGACAGTAGAATCGTAGAATGAGGAGCATGCAACTTAACTGCAGCGTCGGGAGCAGATTTCCGCCTCCCTCGTCACAACAGGAGTTGAAGAGGTTCTGACCGAAGAGTCATTACATGCCAGTATCCTAAGAAGAATCGCAGCTGTATTACGGACAAATAGGGATCCAACGCCTTATTAATAAACCACTCTCACGTACAGGTGTTAAAAAAACTGAGCGATTGTTCGATGAGAGGCTAGGGGACAAAAATGTCTAATGAACTTATGTCCAGAAATGCATGGTTTCCCTGCCAGAGACCATTTATTCAATTATACTTTGTTACGGAGGCTGTGGTCTAATACGCATTGTACCATGCAGCCACGATTATAGTACACCCGGTTTCCTCCTAGAGGGTGGTAGTGTTCCTCATACATATGCCTTAGCGCCCTCTCCAGCCATAGTAATTGATAGCGTTGCGTCCGATTCACTTCTCTTGCTGACTCATCTTGTAGTGGATGTGGTACAGCGCTGTACACAATGGTTCCGTATTCGAATCGAGAGCTTGCAGACATAGTGTTTACTGACGGAAAGGCAAATGGCAACGGGCTTCAGGCATCTGTATCAGGAAACCTATCCCCGCCGACAAAAACCACAGCATTCAGTGCTTGCAACAGTGTTTCGCCGTTTGTCTGAGACAGGGTCGTTTCAGAAAGTAGGAAATCATGAAGGACATACCCGAAAGATTCGGACACCAGACTTGTAGGAAAAATGTGATTGACGCTGTGGAAGGCGACCATCGTGACAGTAACAGGCAGTTGACCGCCAGTACAGGGTAAGCCAGACGACCGTGTGGAACATTCTCCATGACTATTGTTACTACCCTTATCACTTACAGCGTGTGCAGGGCTTACTAGCGACAGACTTTGCACATCGAGAGCAGTTTTGTCACTGGTTTCTTGACCAGGAAACCACGATTCCGTTATTTGTGTCATTCATCCTATTCACAGATGAAGCCACATTTACGCGGAGTGGTATCTTCAACTTTCATAACAGTCATCTGTGGGATAGTATGCAGAGCCCCGACGGTATGGTGACAGCGAATCATTAACATCGGTGCAGGTAGGATGTGTGGCCCGGGATAATTGGCGACCGCATTTTGGGTCCAGTCTTCCTTCCACGTCGCCTAACAGGCCGGAACTCTCGGCGTTTCTTGTGAGTGACTTTGCCTCCGCTGCTGGAGAAGACATCTTAGGACCCGATAACTGTGTAAGAATTGACCACTAGGTACCTCGAGACGCAGATCTGCCAGTATAAAAGGAGGTGTTGATTTCTGTGTTGTCAGTAAAGAACCAGTAACTGCAGAATGGATCGTTCTGGAGAGCTCAGTGCCTTCGAACGTGGGCTGGTCTTGGATGTCGCCTAATAACAGGTCCACCAGCAACACTTCAACCCGTAACCCGTCTAAACCTGCTCAAGCAGGCTACTGGAAACGAAAAGGAACAATCATAGCTAAACCAATATCAACCAGGCCTCGTGTACCGATGGACAGCGACCGTCGTGCACTGCGGAGAGTGGTTTTAAAAAATCGCATTATATCAGCGGAAGGAATTAAATCTGAGAACCAAAGTACACTAGCAGTCCAGCTAGTACCAGTAACTGTGAGTCAGGAGTTAAAAAGAGTGAAGTGCAATGATCAAGCAGCTCCTCATATGCCAGAGTTCTCTGTAGTCAATCCCAATTGCCCGTGGCGCTTGAGGTGACGGAAAGAGCAACGGCATTGGACAGTGGATGACAGAAAACAAGTGATTTGTAATGTTTAATCATCAACAGAAGGGGTTGGGTGTGGCGAATTCCTGAAGAACATTTCCTGCCATAACGTGTAATGACAGTTGTGATGTATGCAGGTATTACGGTATGGTGGTGTTTTTCGTGGTTAGAGCGTGGTCTTCATTGCTGTGAAGAAACGCTAAATGCGGAAGAATATGAACACATTATTCAGCATACTTTAAGGCGTTCAGTAAAGGAATAGTTAAAAGAAGATAGTTGTTTGTGTGAGCACGACAACGAACCTATTCATGAGGCAGCATTTGTTAATCAATGGTTAGTAGGCAATGAAAATCGTGAAAAGAACTGGGCCGCCCAGAGCCTCGACCTGAACTTAATGGAACACCTTTGGGATGTGTTATAACATCGACTTCGCTTCGTGCCCCGCCGTCAAGCATCACTACCTTCTCTCGCTCTTGAGTAAGTAAGGACTGCCATTCTTCCACGGAGATTTAGACACATCACTGAATGGGTCTTCAGTAGAGTTCAAGCTGTCAAAATACCGTTTTGATCAGATATACCTTCACGAAATTACAAGCATGAAAGAAGTTGGGGAAAATGAACATACAGACATCAAAAAAAGTTTTGCATCACCCTGGTTCCCAGAACTCCTGAAGATAGACGTGGACTGTGGATATTGTATCACAGACACAGTCCCTCTCACTGTTCAGAGATGTCACTAAACCCTCCCAGCCGGCCGGTGTGGCCGTGCGGTTCTATGCGCTTCAGTTTGGAACCGCGTGACCAATACGATCGCAGGTTCGAATCCTGCCTCGGGCATGGATGTGTGTGATGTCCTTAGGTTGGTTATGTTTAAGTAGTTCTAAGTTATAGGAGACTGATGACCCCAGATATTAAGTCCCATAGTGCTCAGGGCCATTTGAACCAAACCCCGCAAAGACGTAAACAGCCATGCATGAGCAGCGCTATTAGACGGCCGATCAGTTCCAGTCATTCCACCAGGAAGGAGGTACATGGCTCGTGCTGTCTGTAGTTCAACCCTGCCTAGACGGTCAATACCGCGGTTCGAACGCGTCCGCCTTGTTAATTTGTGCCAGGAAGGGCTTTCTACAACAGAAGTGTCCAGGCGTCTCGGAGTGAACCATAGCGATGTTGTTCGGACATGGAGGAGATACAGAGAGACAGGTACTGTCGATGACATGCCTCGCTCAGGCCGCCCAAAGGATACTTTTGCAGTGGATGACCGCTACCTAGGGATTATGGCTAGGAGGAACCCTGACAGTAACGCCACCATGTTGAATAATGCTTTCCGTGCAGGAACAGGACGTCGTGTTACGACAAACTATGCGCAATAGGCTGCACGATGTACAACTTCACTCCCAACGTCCATGGCGAGCTCCACCTTTGCAAACACGACACCATGCAGTGTGGTACAGATGGGCCCAACAACATGCCGAATGGACAGCTCAGGATTGGCATCACGTTCTGTTCAGCGATGAGTGTCGCATATGCCTTCAACCAGACAATCGTCGGAGACGTGTTTGGAGGCAACCCGGTCAGGTTGAACGCCTTACACATACTGTCCAGCGAGTGCAGCAAGGTGGAGTTTCCCTGATGTTTTGGGGTGGCGTTATCTGGGGCCCACGTATGCCGCGGTGGTCATGGAAGGTGCCGTAACGGCTGGACGATAGGTGAATGCTATCCTCCGACCGATAGTGCAACCGTATCGGCAGAATATTGGTGAGGCATTCGTCTTCATGGACGACAGTTCGCGCCCCCATCGTGTACATCTTGTGAATGGCTTCATTCAGGATAACGACATCACTCGACTAGAGTGGCCAGACATGAACCCTCTCGAACATGCTTGGGATAGACTGAAAAGGGCTGTATATGGACGACGTGATCCACCAGCCACTCTCAGAGATCTACACCGAATCGCCGTTGTGGAGTGGGACAATCTGGACCAACAGTGCCTTGATGAACTTGTGTATAGTATGCCATAACGAATACAGGCATGCATCAATGCAAGAGGACGTGCTACTGGGTATTAGAGGTACCGGTGAGTACAGCAATCTGTATCACCACCTCTGAAGGCCTCTCTGTATGGTGGTACAACATGCAATGTGTGGTTTTCATGAACAATAAAAAGGGCGGAAATGATGTTTATTTTGATCTCTATTCCAATTTTCTGTACAGGTCCCGGAACTCTCGGAACCGAGGTGATGCAAAACTTTTTTTATGTGTTTATTTTGATGGAAAATGGATGCAGGATAGTTAAAAATAATGATCTTTTATTTATTTACATATTTGTTTTCTTATATGTTCCACGTTCTAGTATGTATCACAAATATGATCAACAGGACAAGCAACTATTTAAGCTAAACTAAGTTTTGGAGTAGATAATGCAGTGCAGTGGTGCGGATATACGGCCTACTAACATAGCTCCACGGCAGCGTCTCATGAAAGGGAACGTCTCGACGGAAGTGGGAGTGACAGTGACAGGGAAATTTGCTGGCGGAGTTTAATAAGGAGCGTGCGGAAGGACGCCCGGGCACCTAATATCGGCGCCAGGCCCGGGCAATCCCTGACGATTATCGCGCCCAGCCAAAACCACTATCGATCTCGGCGACGCGCTCCGGCAGTCCTACTCGCTGTGACACGGAACCGCTTTTGTACTCTGCTTTGTGCTCCGTGTCTTCAGTCGAATGTCGTTCCCACTGACAGACCGTCCCACCGATATGTGAAGTTACGCTGTCTCCTTGTACAAATACACAAACTTTGCCCAAAAGCGATGAGCGTTTCAGAATTTTCTGATCGAACGCAGTTTTGACTCTATCCTCAAAGTTTATATTTATAATGACTTTCTGAGCACTATGGGACTTAACATCTGTGGTCATCAGTCCCCTAGAACTTAGAACTACTTAAACCTAACTAACCTAAGGACATCACACACATCCATGCCCGAGGCAGGATTCGAACCTGCGACCGTAGCAGTCGCACAGTTCCGGACTGAACGCCTAGAACCGCTAGACCACCGCGGCCGGCATAATGACTGATTTATCGCACGCTCGTCTTAATAGGAACGAGGGACTCCGCTTAAATTGAGATCGTATATTCAGTCAGATGCACTTGATAAATACGGACGAGCAGCTAATCTAAGACACTATGATTAACGATCACTCGCAACCAACATACTGTTTTTTTTTACATTGACACATATTACGAAGGGCGTTCAGTAACTAATGTACCACAATTTTTTTTCTGAAAGCAGATTTATTCTCTGTTCCAGTACATCATATTACTCCCCACTCTTCTGGCTACAAAACCCTGTTTTTCAACATAATGTACGTTCAATGCGACAGCCTTACGCCATCTTACTGTATGCCCGACTGGTACCACTTTACTGGTCGACCTCGATGCCAACTTATTTCGGCATCAATAAACTCCCTATCATCGACGTGCTGTTACCGCGGAGCGCATCCGTCTCTGGGCGCTCCACGCTAAGAGTGTATGAGGAATAATATGTTTCAAATGGTTCAAATGGCTCTAAACACTATGGGACTTAACATCTGAGGTCATCAGTCCCCTAGAATTAGAACCACTTAAACCTAACTAACCTAAGCACATCACATGCATCCATGCTCAAGGCAGGATTCGAACCTTCGACAGTAGCAGCAGAGCGGTTCCGGACTGAAGCGCGCCTAGAACCGCTCGACCACAGCGTCAGGCAAGAGCAGGTTTACTCGAGCTTGTTGCGATGATGACAAACGCCTTGCCCATCGACTCACTGTGCTTTTGTTTACTGTAAGGTCTCCGTAGGTATTGTGGTGTCACCGCCAGACACCACACTTGCTAGGTGATAGCCTTTAAATCGGCCGTGGTCCGTTAGTATACGTCGGACCCGCGTGTCGCCACTATCAGTGATTGCAGACCGAGCGCCGCCACACGGCGGGTGTAGAGAGACTTCCTAACACTCGCCCCAGTTGTACAGCCGACTTTGCTAGCGATGGCTCATTGATACTTACGTTCTCATTTGCCGAGACGATAGTTTAGCATAGCCTTCAGCTACGTCAATTGCTACGACCTAGCAAGGCGCCATTATCAGTTACTATTGATATTGATTCATGTACCTTCAAGACCGACGTTCACCATTAATGGATTAAAGTTAAGTATTCCACCAGCTACGTCCTTTTTTCTAAATTCTAATTTCCTTGTCCTGTTCCAGACCTCACGCCAGCCTGCGTGAGCTAAAACGCGTGCCTTTCGGCCTCCTCTAGTAACACGGTGTTGGCTCTTCTGCCAACTAAAACAGATATTCTGCAAGCGCTTATGAATATTTGCAATGATCTGGTTTACGGCCGAAAGAAAATCATTGACAGCTCTCTGTTTGGAACGCATCCGTTACAGAAGCCATTTTAAAGGTTTCGTATAGTGCCACCACCTATCGGAACTTTACACCGAAACTTTAGTTGGTTCGTTGGTTGATTTGGGGGAGGGTACCAGATAGCAAGGTCATCGGTCCTATCGGATTAGAGAAAGAACCCATCCCGCCGTCTGCCTGAAGCGATTTATCGAAATCACGGAAAATACGTCATGTATTCCACATCTCATCAGGGACTGATTTCGCAGTTTGTCCCATTTTTCAAAATAATTCTCATTCTTTGATACACTAGCAGCTTCAAAGAGTATACCGGAAGATTGTAATTTCAACTACATGATACTGAACGAGAATGGAGAAGACATTACTATCGTTTGTTCTGTTCATGTACCGTAAACATAGGAGAATGGAGTAGGAGAAAAATGTAATTACGTTCAGTCAACGTACGCTCTGCTGTCTGCAATATTCTAGGCAATAAATAATGCTAATTAGGTGTTATCCAATTTCAAAAGTGGATCTACATTTTACAGGTCAACCGCCAGTGTTGCAAAGAAATTTCAGATTAGGTTGTTGTTGTTGTGGTCTTCAATCCTGAGACTAGTTTGATGCAGCTCTCCATGCTACTCTATCCTGTGCAAGCTTCTTCATCTCCCAGTACCTACTGCAACCTACATCCTTCTGAATCTGCTTAGTGTATTCATCTCTTGGTCTCCCTCTACGATTTTTACCCTCCACGCTGCCCTCCAATGCTAAATTTGTGATCCCTTGATGCCTCAAAACATGTCCTACCAACCGATCCCTTCTTCAAGTTGTGCCACAAACTTCTCTTCTCCCCAATCCTATTCAATACCTCCTCATTAGTTACGTGATCTACCCACCTTATCTTCAGCATTCTTCTGTAGCACCACATTTCGAAAGCTTCTATTCTCTTCTTGTCCAAACTGGTTATCGTCCATGTTTCACTTCCATACATGGCTACACTCCATACAAATACTTTCAGAAACGACTTCCTGACACTTAAATCTATACTCGATGTTAACAAATTTCTCTTGTTCAGAAATGATTTCCTTGCCATTGCCAGTCTACATTTTATATCCTCTCTACTTCGACCATCATCAGTTATTTTACTCCCTAAATAGCAAAACTCCTTTACTACTTTAAGTGTCTCATTTCCTAATCTAATCCCCTCAGCATCACCCGATTTGACTACATTCCATTATCCTCGTTTTGCTTTTGTTGATGTTCATCTTATATCCCCCTTTCAAGACACTGTCCATTCCGTTCAACTGCTCTTCCTAGTCCTTTGCTGTCTCTGACAGAATTACAATGTCATCGGCGAACCTCAAAGTTTTTACTTCTTCTCCATGAATTTTAATACCTACTCCGAATTTTTCTTTTGTTTCCTTTACTGCTTGCTCAATATACAGATTGAATAACATCGGGGAGAGGCTACAACCCTGTCTCACTCCTTTCCCAACCACTGCTTCCCTTTCATGCCCCACGACTCTTATAACTGCCATCTGGTTTCTGTACAAATTGTAAATAGCCTTTCGCTCCCTGTATTTTACCCCTGCCACCTTCAGAATTTGAAAGAGAGTATTCCAGTTAACGTTGTCAAAAGCTTTCTCTAAGTCTACAAATGCTAGAAACGTAGGTTTGCCTTTTCTTAATCTTTCTTCTAAGATAAGTCGTAAGGTTAGTATTGCCTCACGTGTTCCAACATTTCTACGGAATCCAAACTGATCTTCCCCGAGGTCCGCTTCTACCAGTTTTTCCATTCGTCTGTAAAGAATTCGCGTTAGTATTTTGCTGCTGTGACTTATTAAACTGATAGTTCGGTAATTTTCACATCTGTCAACACCTGCTTCCTTTGGTATTGGAATTATTATATTCTTCTTGAAGTCTGTGGATATTTCGCCTGTCTCATATATCTTGCTCACCAGATGGTAGAGTTTTGTCATGACTGGCTCTCCCAAGGCCATCAGTAGTTCTAATGGAATGTTGTCTACTCCCGGGGCCTTGTTTCGACTCAGGTCTTTCAGTGATCTGTCAAACTCTTCACGCAGTATCTTATCTCCCAATTCATCTTCATCTACATCCTCTTCCATTTCCATAATACTGTCCTCAAGTACATCGCCCTTGTATAAACCCTCTATATACTCCTTCCACCTTTCTGCCTTCCCTTCTTTGCTTAGAACTGGGTTGCCATCTGAGCTCTTGATATTCATACAAGTGGTTCTCTTCTCTCCAAAGGTCTCTTTAATTTTCCTGTAGGCAGTATCTATCTTACCTCTAGTGAGACATGCCTCTACATCCCTACATTTGTCCTCTAGCTATCCCTGCTTAGCCATTTTGCACTTTCTGTCGATCGCATTTTTGAGACGTTTGTATTCCCTTTTGCCTGCTTCATTTACTGCATTTTTATATTTTCTCCTTTCATCAATTAAATTAAATATTTCTTCTGTTACCCAAGGATTTCTATTAGCCCTCGTCTTTTTACCTACTTGATCCTCTGCTGCCTTCACTACTTCATCCCTCAGAGCTACCCATTCTTCTTCTACTGTATTTTTTCCCCCATTCCTGTCAGTTGTTCCCTTATGCTCTCCCTGAAACTCTCCACAACCTCTGGTTCTTTCAGTTTATCCAGGTCCCATCTCCTTAAATTCCCACCTTTTTGCTGTTTCTTCAGTTTCAATCTGCAGTTCATAACCAATAGATTGTGGTCAGAATCCACATCTGCCCCTGGAAATGTCTTACAATTTAAAACCTGGTTCCTAAATCTCTGTCTTACCATTATATAATCTATCTGAAACCTGTCAGTATCTCCTGGCTTCTTCCATGTATACAGCCTCCTTTCATGATTCTTGAACCAAGTGTTAGCTATGATTAAGTTATGCTCTGTGCAAAATTCTACAAGGCGGCTTCCTCTTTCATTTCTTCCCCCCAATCCATATTCACCTACTGTGTTTCCTTCTCTTCCTTTTCCTACTGACGAATTCCAGTCACCCATGACTATTACATTTTCGTCTCCCTTCACTACCTGAATAATTTCTTTTATCTCGTCATACATTTCATCAATTTCTTCATCATCTGCAGAGCTAGTTGGCATATAAACTTGTACTACTGTAGTGGGCATGGGCTTTGTGTCTATCTTGGCCACAATAATGCGTTCACTATGCTGTTTGTAGTAGCTAACCCGCACTCCTGTTTTTTTATTCATTATTAAACCTACTCCTGCATTACCCCTATTTGATTTTGTATTTATAACCCTGTAATCACCTGACCAAAAGTCTTGTTACTCCTGCCACCGAACTTCACTAATTCCCACTATATCTAACTTTAACCTATCCATTTCCCTTTTTAAATTTTCTAACCTACCTGCCCGATTAAGGGATCTGACATTCCACGCTCCGATCCGTAGAACGCCAGTTTTCTTTCTCCTGATAACGACGTCCTCTTGAGTAGTCCCCGCTCGGAGATCCGAATGGGGGACTATTTTACCTCCGGAATATTTTACCCAAGAGGACGCCATCATCATTTAATCATACAGTAAAGCTGCATGTCCTCGGGAATAATTACGGCTGTAGTTTCCCCTTGCTTTCAGCCGTTCGCAGTACCAGCACAGCAAGGCCGTTTTGGTTAATGTTACAAGGCCAGATCAGTCAATCATCCAGACTGTTGCCCCTGCAACTACTGAAAAGGCTGCTGCCCCTCTTCAGGAACCACATGTTTGTCTGGCCTCTCAACAGATACCCCTCCGTTGTGGTTGCACCTACGGTACGGCCATCTGTATTGCTGAGGCACGCAAGCCTCCCCACCAACGGCAAGGTCCATGGTTCATGGGGGAAGTCAAATTAGGTAACTGGGCAAAAGTAGGTTCAACATTTTGTCTGAGTAAGTATACAGATAAAGAATCCTGCTTCTGTTTCGGTAATTTTTTATGGTAACGCGAACGTAATATTGCTGGCAAGTAACCCACTGAGTGTGAGGTCGTGAAAGGCCAGTGATGTTTGCGGCATTCGACGCCCCACATATTGTCTACCATGCAACCACAATATTGGCTGATAATGAAGACAGGAGGCAGTACTGGAGGTATCCAATGGCGAGCACAGCATGAGGCTACGTAGCGTAGTTGAACTGCTTAGTCGATGAGTAACTCACAGTGCCCAGTGCAGGTGGTGCTGATACAAAGTAGTGCAACGACAACAATAAATAACGGAAACGTTGCATTATATCAGCAACACCAGTTGCTGAAGTTGACATTTCGTCAGAAAGAAACCGTGTAGTGCATAAGAAAAACTGCGGATATTCAAGGGAGGACAAAGCGTACTTGTTGCAAAAACTGGTGTTTTGCACATTTCAAGAATGCTTGAAACAATTTGTAAGATGTTCATGATAATGACCTACTACGTTATGCTCATAAAACTGCACGCGACGTAAATTACAGTGATTTCAAAAGAAGCAGTGAACGGTTGCAAAACTTCAGACAGTGCTACAGAATTGGAAGACGTAAGGTAATGAAACTGCAAACAAAGCGCCAACTTCAGCATGCACAACAAACTGCGGAATCAACCCGAAACTTTTTAGATGAGATAAACAAACTTAACATCTGAGGTCTTCAGTCCCCTAGACTTAGAACTACTGAAACCTAACTAACCTTAGGACATCACACACATCCATGCCCCAGGCAGGATTCGAACCTGCGACCGTAGCAGCAGGGCGATTCCGGACTGAAGCTCCTAGAACCGCTCGGCCACAGCGGCGGGCTAAACAAACTTATTCAATAGTTCAGTAAGGAATTTGTTTTTAACTTCGACCAGTCAGGATTTGGAGAGGAAATGCATATGAAAGGAGACTGTAAATTGGCTGCAAAGTTATTTATTGTGCTGAGAGACATTGAAGGTGTTTTGCTCCATCCTGCTTTTTTTCGCGTGCGTGATCTTACAAGGACAGTAGGGTATATTTACGTCACAGCATGCAAGAGTGGGAAAATGGGCGTAAGAAGAACTACAAATATTGCATAGAAGGAAGATTGGATTTAACGTTCTGTCGACATCGAGGTCATTAGAGAGGGAGCACAAGCTCGTATTGTGTCAAGGATGGGGAAGGAAATCGGCCGTGCCCTTTCAAAGGAACCATCCCGGCATTTGCCTGGAGCGAATCAGGGAAATCACGGAAAACTTAAATCTGGATGGCCGGACGCGGGTTTGAACTGTCGTCCTCTGGGAAAACAGCTGATTAAAATAACTTACTTTTTACGTACTGTTGGGCCCGCAGCATAGTATACGTCGGTATAAGACATTATGGGAATGAATGCTCCAAACTAACTACAATAAGGTAATATGTTTTTATATATATATATATTTGACACGACAGGCCTGTTTCAACTCATTGTCATTATCAAGTGACGTCTAGTTGGAAGTGACGACTATAGTTCATGTATAGTAAAATCTTTCTGTCATTTTTCGTTAAGGTTCATAGTTCTTCTAAATATATAGCATCATAGTAAAGAACTGTCAAAACAGAACTGTCCAAATATCTTACAGAAACGTATTTTTACATTTCGTAACTACAAAAACTATTATACTTACCGAGACATGATACAAAGACTTTACTATAGATGCAACATTATCGTCACTTCCAACTAGATGTAACTGTCGTGTAAAATATTAAAAAAGTATTACCTTATTGCAGCTGGTTTGGAGCATTCGTTTCCATAATGTCTTATAACTTGCTTTTGCTTGATTCCTGGTCTGAGTATATAGACACAGTCCTTTAGAGCAAACTATGCCTCCTGAAAGGTGTGTGACATTGCAGAACCACTGGACAAATTCAGTCTCTGGATGTCCGTTTCTTCCGTGCCTATAACACACTTTATCGCGCTATCTGCAGTTACGTCTTGAAGGTTAGCCAGTTTCACGATAAGCTGCATGACAATGTTCCGCATTCGGCTGCATGCCATTACATTCCATCAGTTCTCATCACCCCGTTACGCCAATATGTTTCTTTCTGTATGCATTCCTTAAGAGTAGATACCTAGCTGAACGCCCTGCACGGTTTATAACAAACGAGCTGTTCGCCTTCGAACTTGATGGCGCAAACCTTTGTGATCACTACGGTGCGCCATTTTTCACTCATTGTTCATGGTTTAAGTTAATGGTTTATTTTGAACATTTCTTGAATGCTGGCAATGTCCACTATGTGATGTGTAATACACACTTCCCATAGAAGTTTGATGTCTGTACCTCCCTGATGTTCATTTTCTGTCGTCCTTCTGATTCCTAAGGTCAGTCATTAGCAGCTATTATTTTTCCTATCATAACTGCTAACACAATACTTACAAACGAGTCTTAGTAAAGATTCAACTTGCGACCTCACACTCAAAGGGTGCATTGTGAAATTCAGACATTAGGACATTAAAGGAGTGACAAACTCTGAGTCAGTGAATACGAACACCCTTTACAGCCATATCCTAGTAAACAAAGCATTAACGTCTTAAGAAAATAATCGAAATCGTAAATCTTGCTGATTATCCTCTTTGGTACGTTTAAATTATTTGTTTTTATAAAACATTTGAATCACATGCGAAAATAGTATTACATTCTTAATATTAGTTAGGGCTTATATAGCGCTTATACAGGGTGTCCCAGCTATCTTGTCCACCCAAAATATCTCTGGAACAATAACAGCTATTGGAAAACGACTTTTACCTGTATCAATGTAGGGCTGGGGCCCATGAATGTACATATTTGGAAACATTCTAAAACGAAAGCATATGTGTTTTTTAACAAAAACTTACGTTTTTTTAAATGGACCTCCTATATTTTTTCTTCAGCAATCCATAGCATGACAAAGCACATACACAATGGCGTTGATTGCATCGCAATATTCCCATTACATCCCGAGATATTAAGACGCGAAATTGACGCTTGAAACACCCGACATGCGCTGCTAGCGCACGTCCTGAGGCTCAGGCGTGAACCCCATGCTGCCCGTAATCGCGATGTGATTGACATGCGTAATCACACTTCCATACTTATCAAGAGGTCCGAAACGAATAATACGGTCTGCTGCCATCCTGCATTAACGTCGTACATTCCAGCAGGTATTTATCCCATAGGCTAGGGGTGATGCGGTTCTGTAACATATCTGTGTACCGCAACGTTAGTCACAAAGTTAACTTCGCTTATCGTTAATCCGTTACTAAAAAGGTAATGCCGTTCAACGTTCAAACTTTACTTTACTGTAGATCTAGCGCAAGTGACCTTTAATCATTCACTCGTAATAGTAAAATTCATGTTGATGGTTTTAGTGAAACGAGCAAGTGGACTAAAAGTTTTACCGTTGTTTCGGACCTCTTGATAAGTATGGAGGTGTGATTACACATGTGAATCACATCGCGATTACGGGCAGCATGGGGTTCACGCCTGAGCCTCAGGACGTGCGCTAGCAGCGCATGTCGGGTGTTTCAAGCGTCAACTTCGCGTCTCAATATCTCGGGATGTAATGGGAATATTGCGATGCAATCAACGCCATTGTGTATGTGCTTTGTCATGCTATGGATTGCTGAAGAAAAAATATAGGAGGTCCATTTAAAAAAACGTAAGTTTGAGTTAAAAAACACATATGCTTTCGTTTTAGAATGTTTCCAAATATGTACATTCATGGGCCCCAGCCCTACATTGATACCGGTGAAAGTCGTTTTCCAATAGCTGTTATTGTTCCAGAGATATTTTGGGTGGACAAGATAGCTGGGACACCCTGTATGCTACTAAAAACGTAGCTTTAACCATATATCACAAATAGCGCATGAGGTTCATTACGTATTTGGTATGGATATGTAAAGCAAAAAACACTGTCATGTGGTTCTTTGATTTTCGTTTAACTTTTATCTGTGATAAATGTATTGTTTAGTATATCTGACCATCTGGTGCTATTATCTGGAAATATCTATACACGGGATGGCTGTATGGTCAACGAACCGAATGCTTATGAAGGATAAATACATATAGTAAGACACTGTTGCACTGATCAGCCGTAACATTATGACCACCGACCTCCTATTGACATAAACCGACCATCGATACTGGATGGTGGGTGCAGTGGCAGTGGCAGTGGCAGTGCTTTGCATGGTCTGATGAATCCCGATACCTTCTTCATCATGGCGATGAGAGGGCGTGAATCCTTCGTCTTCCAGAGGAATAGCTCCTTGACACCTGTACTGCGGGACGGAGACAATCTTGCGGCGGCTCCATTATACTCTGGGGAACATTCAAGTTGGGGTCCATGGGTCCCGTGGAGAATGTGCAAGGTAACACGATGTCCATGGAGCATCGTACACTGGTTGCAGATCACGTGCTCTCTTTCGTGACGACCATGTTTTCCGACGACAGTGGCACTTTTCAACAAGGTAATGCGCCATGTCACAAGCCCAGGAGTGTGAAGGAGTGGTTCGAGGAACACAGTGGTGAGTTCCAGTTGATGTGCTGGCCCTTCAACTCTCCAGATCGGAACCCGATTCGACACTTCTAAGATGTGGTGGAATGTGGCGTCAGAGAACATCGCCCCCTCCTCGGAATTTAAGGGAATTTGACTTGTGTGTGCAGGTGTGGTGCCAAGTCCCCCAACGACCTATCAGGACCTCACTGCTCCCATGCGACGACACGTCGCCGCTGTTATCCGTGCCAGAGGTGTACATTCCGACTATGAGGAAGGTGACGGTAATGTTCTGGCTGATTAGTGTACGTCTGTTGCAACACGTCCAGACACTGTTTAGCTTTTAACCATTTCGTTTTAGTTACAGATGTATTATTTTATCACGTGATTCGGCAAGTCGTCAACGCGCTGCTTACGAAAGCCAACAGAGGTTTCCCATGCTACTGTTGGCCTGAAGACGCACAGTGAAGCCAGACCACAATAATGCTTTTCAGTTTTAATTGGTTACAATAATTATTGAATGATAAAATTCCAGGGAAGTATTTTCGATAGTAGATACTCGCGGGAAATGATAGTAAGATTGGAGGAGCCCCAAGAAAATGTAGTTAGATGTTAATAATGTTAATTTTGTCATTATACATAATCGATTTATTGGATAAAGTCGTAAGTACTAGCAAATGGTTTGTGGGCGCCGCTGTTAAGTACAATAATGTAATGTCGCAGTGGTAAATCAAAAATTATTGCCATTTGGAGTATTGGAGGACACCGCTCTTTGAATATGGATAAATGCAAGAACTCAGTCATAGATAACAAACAGAATGCAAGAACAATTGATTGCATGATCAATGGCAAACTTCTGGAGCATGCCACATCATTGGAATATGTATGAATTACACTAAAAAGCGATATAAATTGGATTCCACACATAGAATCATTAGTTGGGATATTGAACGGAGTGTTTTCTCAGGGAATTCTACGAAAGTGTGGTGCATTCGTTAAGGAAACTGCGTATGAGACCATATTGTAATAATTATAAAATAATTTTTCTCTACTCGGAAGCTCTACCAAATACAGCTGATGGCAGACACCGATATAATTCAAAGAAATGTTTCTACGATTGTAAGAGATTGCTACTTTCTGAACGAAAGCGTAACATTCATGCCGTATTTACAAAAATGAAAATTATCGGAAAAGGATCGACCACGTTGTAACGACATTCTTTCGGTTAAACGTGGAGAACAAGTAAGAAGCTAAGCTGTGATATACACTCTGTGATCAAAAGTATCCGGACACAACCGAAAACATATGTTTTTCATATTACGTCCACTGTGCTGCCACCTACTGCCAGGTATTCCATATCAGCGAGCTCAGTAGTCATTAGACATCGTGAGAGGGCATAATGGGGCGCTCTGCGGAACTCACGGACTTCGAACGTGGTCAGGTTATTGGTTGTCGCTTGTGTCATACGTCTGTACGCGAGATTTCCACACTCCTAAACATCCATAGGTCCACTGTTTCCGATGTGATAGTGAAGTGGAAACGTAAAGGGACACGTACAGCACAAAAGCGTACAGGCCGACCTCGTCTGTTGACTGACAGAGACCGCCGACAGTTGAAGAGGGTCGTAATATGTAATAGGCAGACAGCTATCCAGACCATCACACAGGAATTCCAAACTGCTTCAGGAGCCACTGCAAGTACTATGACAGTTAGGCGGAGGGTGAAAAAACTTGGATTTCATGGTCGAGTGGCTGCTCAGAAGCCACACATCAAAGCCACACATCACGCTGGTGAATGCCAAACGAAGCCCTGTTTGGTGTAAGGAGCGTAAACATTGGACGATTGGACGGTGGTAAAACGTTTTGTGGAGTGACGAGTAACTTTACACAATGTGGCGATCCGATGGCAGGGTGTGGGTATGGCGAATTCACGGTGAACGTCATCTGCCAGCGTGTGTAGTGCCAACAGTAAAATTCGGAGGCGGTGGTGTTATGGTGTGGTCGTGTTTTTCATGGATGGGGCTTGCACTTCTTGTTGTTTTGCGTGTCATTATTACAGCGCAGGCCTACATTGATGTTTTAAGCACCTGTTTGCTTCCCACTGTTGAAGAGCAGTTCGGGGATGGCGACTGCATCTTCCAACACGATCGATCGAGCACCTGTTCACAATGCACGTCCTGTGGCGGAGTGGTTACACAACAATAACATCCCTGTAATGGACTGGCCTGCACAGAGTCCTGACCTGGATCCTATAGAGCACCTTTGGGATGTTGTGGAACGCCTACTCCGTGCCAGGCCTCACCTATCGATGTCGATACCTCTCCTCAGTGCAGCACTCCGTAAAGCATGGGCTGCCATTCCCCAAGAAACCTTCTAGCAGCTGACTGAATGTATCCCTGCAGCAGTGGAAGTTGTCATCAAGGCTAAGAATGGGCCAACACCATACTGAATTCCAGCATTACCGATGGAGGGTGCCACGAACTTGTAAGTCATTTTCAGCCAGGTGTACGGATACGTTAGATCACATAGTGTAGTTGTTAGTACCACTGTATGTCTCGTATGTGAGAAATACAAGCTGATGTGATGGAATTACGTTTGTCTGTAAACGTATGAGTCTCAACTTAACCTTCGATAAGGATAGACACAGTGGTAGCCATCCATAGTGCTTTCACCTGCAACATCTTTTCCGTTTGTAAAATAGGTGACGCTTTGTCCTATGTTCACTCTTCATTTTCCAAACTATTGATCTTATTGATTAAAATCTAATGTACCTCCTATGCCTACAAATATGCTCATAACGTTCGCTACTGATTTCTTGCCTGGTGAGATTGTTCCGTTGCATCTTTACGTCTCGTCTTACTCCGGATTTTACTAGTTAATGAACACCGGAAATTTTAATGTGGTTTAGAACTGTGCAATCACCTAACGGTTTCGCAAAGAAGACTGACCTTCTCCTTTGCTTTATGCTTTGTAAAACGTTTTCTATTTTCACTGGCTCGGCTCTGAGCACTATGGGACTGAACATCTATGGTCATTAGTTCCCTAGAACTTAGAACTACTTAAACCTAACTAACCTAAGGACACCACACAACACCCAGTCATCACGAGGCAGAGAAAATCCATGACCCCGCCGGGAATCGAACCCGGGAACCCGAGCGCGGGAAGCGAGAACGCTACCGCACGAGAACGAGCTGCGGACTTCTATTTTCATTCCTGTGAAATAATGTGTTAAGGGCAAACATACATTGTTCTTCTCGGAAAACTCATATAAAGTATGACACCAACCATTCTATCACATTCGAATTTTCCCACTGCATCGTTCTAAAGTCTTTGTCTCAATTTTGTATAGTCCTCATTAAGTGGGATTTTCTGCCTCTTTCTAGTTTATGTAACGATTCGAAGATTTTTTCTACCTCCTCATCAGAATCTGACCTCTTTGATGCATATATGTGAATGATTTCCATAGAATACCATTTGTTTAGGAATAAAAGAAGCCTTGCTTCTTTCGGATATTCGTTCAATATTTATAATATTATTTTTAACTTTCTTGGTTACAGGATAACTCAAATCTAAATATCCTCTCTGCTCAGTTTTTCTTTAACAAAATTGATGCCGTGGTTTTAATCCTGTTTTGCCTTTGTTTAGCACCATTTTCTATAACATTATTTTATTTGTTATTGTTATCTACCTCTTTCTCTAACTACAGTAACCAACCTCCAGAAAAAACAGTTTTACACTTTTTGCCACTAAACAGAAAAGTAAAGTATATTAGGGGTTAATATCCGTCGACGACCACGTCCTTAAAGACGCATCACAAGCTTGGTTGGGCGAGGAAAGGGACTGAAAACAGCCATGTCATTTCTGAGGAAGTACCCTGGTATTCACCTTACGCAAATTCGGAAAGTGAACTTAAAATTGCAGAAAAATTCAACCATCTAAGTTTACAGCCGTTTCTTTACTTTTTACTATGGGCACAAACAATCATCCTTCCCTCAATCCACACGCAAACAGAGGTGGATACGAAGTTGCTAATTCTGACAAGAGTGGCCTCTGACACAGACTACTGCGGCTTGTGGTTGTATAGAGATAGGGCATCTCGTTACGAAATAATTATGATATACAAGAAGACGTGCAACTGATCATTTCTTGATGCAAAAGCTAACAAGTGACCCTTAACATTAAAAAAACTTAGTATAGTGCGAGAAAATAGATGAAAACAGCCTACACCGTTTGACCCCATGGTCGGTCGTCAATAAAAACAAACACAACCGTCAAGTATTTAAGAGCATCTATTCGGAGCGCCTTAGAATCGAACTGTCACCTAAATGGAGGCGACAGGTCTCAGAACAGAAATATCTGGGAAATGATAATGACACGTAGCTCATCCTGTAACATAAAGTCTTTTTAATGTGATGTCACCGGTTTGTTAATTCAGTGGGAAAACTTAATACAAATGGTCACGGAACGTAAGAAGAAAATTAGGGAAACTGTTGAGAGGCTTACCAAAACTAACTGGTGCTAACGTTCAAACACGAGTTAAAATTAAAGAAATATGCCAAACACGCAGGATGGCGACAAATTTTCTTGCTGCGTACCGTCCCCAGTTTGAGCAGTTGTAACAGGAGGGTAGCTGGTTCTTGAGAATTCCAGATGTAGCTCTAAGACCTCAGCCGACAGATTCTCATAGGTATTTACTAATTGAGACTGATTCCAGTGACCGTCGATGGTCATACCAATAACTGAAATGGTTTATACGTTTTCAGAATACATCACATTCACCATATGCAGTGGAAACTCGATTAACCGTCATCTTCGGGACTGTGGTCGTGATGGTTGAGCGAATAGACGAGTAACAAACACTGTATTCCTCCAAAACATAACCTCAATCAATTATTTTATGTATAGACACATATCACTCTCACAGTAATATAATAATATTTCGGAGCGAAAACAAATTAAACTCGATTGTAATAGCAAATAAAACTATTTATTACATGATAAAAACATCCGTACAGTAGTTACAAAAGTTGCAAAATACGTAATGTACAGTACTGTACTGTACTATAAACTTACAGGGGAAATAGTTTATCTAGCTTGGAAATAGTCAGTCAATTTCTTCTGCCTTTTTGATGTTCGAGCTTTCACCGCGGCAATATTTCGTAGTTTTCGGAGCAGTAGTGCCTGCGTTGCATTAGCCTCTTCTTGACTTTCAAACCATTTTATACACTTGGAGAGCATTGTTTCGGCCTCTGGCTAATAGTTTGTTTTTCTTCATGTTTTGAACACTCGTCTTCATCAGCCCCTTCTTCTTCTTCTTCTTCTTCTTCTTTGGTAGCACTTACGCTGGCAACAATTTCGTCATCTTTCAAAATTTGGAAACCCCCGTCCACTTTGTCACACTCCAACCATCTGATACTTCTTCTGACGTCAAATTTGTGCTGATTTGTAAATTAATGCACAAATTGACCATCTCGTCAACTGTCACACACACAGGTTCCTCCGATTCTTCACCTCTTGGTTGAGGCCCAAGTTTATTCCAGCCGTTCTTGAGATTTGACATTGACAAATCACTCCATGCACTGGCAACATTGAAAATGGCATCTTTAATACTGTAAGACCTCTAAAACTGTTTTACAGATGTTGAGTCATCAGATGAGAGAAAACTTTCGATAAATATTTTCCTACAACGACGTTTCATGTTTTCGATGATTCTCTGATCCATGGGTTGTATAAGTGAAGTTGTGTTTGCTGGAAGGAAGCGACATGTTATGTTGCCGTCATCACTTTTCATTTCACAAGTAGGGTGCGCTGGGGCATTGTCTAATAGCAATAGCGATTTCTGTGGCAACTTTTTTTCAGCTAAATGTGCTCTAACTTGAGGTACAAATTTTTTGTGAAACCAGACAGAAAAAATTGATTGATCCATCAAAGCACTCTTCTGGGCGTAGTATTGTGCAGGGAGAGCATTCAAATTCAAATTCTTGAATGCACGAGGTTTTCTTGAATTTCCCAATCACAAGTAGGGGTAGCCTATGATTGCCGGTCGCATTTGCGCAAACCATAGCAGTGATGCGATCTTTTTGTACTTTGAAACCTGGAGCAGCTTTTTCAGAGAGTGATGCTAATGTCGTTTGTGGTAAAGCCTTCCAATGAAGCCCAGTTTCATCACAATTGTAAACTTGCTCCCTTACAAGATTCAATTCAGCCATTTTTTCTTTAAATTGTTCCCGGAACTCAGCAATTACAGAGCTATCCGCGCTGAGTTTTTCTCCACTGGTATCAAGTTGGCGAATGCCATGACGAAATTTAAACTTGTCGAGCCATCCGATACTTGCTTTAAAAGACGAGTCACCATCAAGTTTGTTGTTCATTTCAGCAGCCTTGGTCATTATTATAGGCCCTGAAAGTGGAATCCCCTGATTTCTTGCTTGTATAAACCATCGGTACATTGCAGTGTCCAATTCATCATATTTTGCAGGTTTCATTGCCTTTCTTGTTCGCACATCTCTATCCATGCTCTGCATTGTTCACACATGTTCTATTTTATCAGCATCACGTTTTATATCGTTATCTGTTGTTCATCCAATACCATAAATCAGCGCCACACTTGTCGCAGTTTCGCCCTGTTTCATAATTTCAAATTTTTGATTAAGTCCTAAAACAACAGGTTTACGTTTTTCAGACATTTTATCACGTCACTTTATCACACACACCTGCACTAAATACGGTAGTGTAAAATATTAGTCAATAAAGCTTATTCAAGTGGAAAACACGTAACACAGCACAGCCCGCTAGATGCACTGCGACAATTACAGTCTTCTCAGCACAACTGGAAACCGATCCAATGGTGATTGTTGACACACAAGTGAGAAAAGACAAGAAAAGGGGGATATGTGTTAGCACGTCAACTGAAGGTCATATTTTATGTAACATTCTACGGCGGGCGGGTACATTCACTTCCCACTAAAATAGAGTAAATAAACAAAGCGAACGCGTCACTGCACCTTAGACCATTCTGTTACTACAGTATTATTATGCTGTTGCAGCAGTGACGGTTAACAGAAACTGAAGGTTTAAAGAGTGACGGTAAATCGAGTTTTTACTGTACTACACATACGACGCATAGCGCTATAACACGTGGAGTGCTTGAGAGGCCTCGCACTACCGACGCCAGACGTAGGAGTGGTGGTAATATCGTAGCTCGACCCCGTACTGTGAGTAAGCCCGCGCAGAGAGCTGCGAGCTGAGCACATGCCCCCCCCCCCCCCCCCACAGGGCCAAGAATTGCTCCCTGTGGTCACTGGACCCTGCCACGCCGGTCGTATAACCGAGCGACACAACAACTCTCTCTCCATTCCGCCAGACGGCCAGAAGACGCTCTTCGTAGGCCTCGTGGAGACGCCGGCGCAGGCGCACCACTTCCTTATCGTTGGCGGTCTACTGCCCGTCAGTTCGCACTCAGTGTTATGCCCTTCACGACTTCTACAGAGTTTTCCCTTGCGGTCTCCCTCTGCTCTCTGGCGAACGGCCGAAAAGTATTCTCGTGTACACACCGTGCAGAAAATCCGAGACGCGTTCCCTACGCCAGCAGTACCCCCTGAAGCCGTTTCAAAATGCACGAGGCAATATATGATTATTTCAGCAGTCTTAGATGAAATGCTGTGCTACCGTGACAAATATATTATCATATAATAAAAATAACACTGTCTTATTATCGAGCTATTGTCTTACTACAATACTGGCCATTAAAATTGCTACACCACGAAGATGACGTACTGCAGACGCGAAATTTAACCGACAGGAAGAAGATGCTATCATACGCATATGATTAACTTTTCAGAGCATTCACACAAGGTTGGTGCCGGTAGCGACACCTACAACGTGCTGACAAGAGGAAATTTTCCAACCGATTTCTCATACACAAACAGCAGTTGACCCTCGTTACCTTGTGAAACGTTGTTGTGATGCCTCGTGTAAGGAGGAGAAATGCGTACTTTCACGTTTCCGACTTTGATAAGTGTCGGATTGTAGCCTATCGCGATTGCGGTTTATCGTATCGCGACATTGCTGCTCGCGTAGGTCGAGATCCAATGACTGTTAGCAAAATATGGAATCGGTGGGTTCAGGAGGGTAATACGGAACGTCGTGCTGGATCCCAACAGCCTCGTATCACTAGCAGTCGAGATGACAGGCATCTTATCCGCATGGTTGCAACGGATCGTGCAGCCACGTCTCGATCCCTGAGTCAACAGATGCGGTCGTATTCAAGACAACAACCATCTGCACCAACAGTGTTACGACGTCTGCAGCAGCAGCATGGACTATCAACTCGGAGACCATGGCTGCGGTTACCCTTGACGCTGCATCACAGACAGGAGCGCCTGCGATGGTGTACTCAACGACGAACCTGGGTGCACGAATGGCAAAACGTCATTTTTTTCGGATGAATCCAGGTTCTGTTTACAGCATCGTGATGGTCGCATCCGTGTTTGGCGACATCGCGGTGAACGCACATTGGAAGCGTGTATTCGTCATCGCCATACTAGCGTATCAGCGTGATGGTATGGTGTGCCATTGGTTACACGTCTCGGTCACCTATTGTTCGCATTGACGGCACTTTAAACAGTAGACGTTACATTTCATTTCATATGTGTTACGACCCGTGGCTCTACCCTCCATTCGATCCCTGCGAAACCCTATATTTCAGCAGGATAATGCACGACCGAATGTTGCAGGTCCTGGACGGGCCTTTCTGGATACATAAATTGTTCGACTGCTGCCCTGGCCAGCACATTCTCCAGAGCTCTCACCAACTGAAAACGTCTCGTCAATGGTGGCCGAGGAACTGGCTCGTCACAATACGCCAGTCACTACTTTTGATGAACTGTGGTATCGTCTTGAAGCTGCAAGGGCAGCTGTACCTGAACACGCCATCCAAGCTCAGTTTGACACAATGCCCAGGCGTGTCAAGGCCGTTATTACGACCAGAGGTGGTTGTTCTGGGTACTGATTTCTCAGTATCTATGCACCCGAATTGCGTCAAAATCTAATCACATGTCAGTTCTAGTATAATACATTTGTCCAATGAATACCCGTTTATCATCTGCATTTCTTCTTGGTGTAGCTATTTTAATGGCCAGTAGTGTAACATAACTTAAGTCCAACCCGAAGTGGCAGCCACTTCACACTTTAGTCCTTGGAAACGTGAGGCAAAGGTGTAACAGCGTATGCTGCAGGATGCTTACATGTGCGACGTAATCACAAGTAAATTAATTTTCTGCATTTAAATTGAGAGAGGTTTTCTATATCCCTCACCTTCTCTCTCTCTCTCTCTCTCTCTCTCTCTCTCTATCTGTCTATGATCCAAATGCTGCAAACCGTGTTATCTACATCTACACAATTACTCTCAAGTTCAGAATTAAGTGCCTGGCAGAAGAACAGCTTTCAGATTGTTTCTCTGCAGTCCCACTCTCGAACAGCGAGCGAGAAAAATGAACACTCAGATGTTTCCACACGCACTGTAATATGCGGTGTCTATTCTGTTAGACATGTCCGACACGAAGCGTATCAGGACGGCTGAGGCGGTAAACGCAACAGTTCTAGAGCAATGGAGCTTCCGGGTTCGAGTGCTGCTCCAGGACAAATTTTCAACCTTCACCGTCGATTTATTTCAATGTCGGGAAGGCAGCTGAAGTCCTGTTTCTCGTAATTTCTTTTTATACTGCGTCTCTTAGGTCCCCAGTCAGCTGTGAGTTGAAGCGAGTTCTGGTAATGTTCTGATTTGCCAAATATCCAGTGGAAGATCAGTATAACCTGTCTAATTACCGATTTATGAGGGTTCTAGCCTTATTATAATTATTCAGATTCTACATCACATTTATGTTGACTGGTTGGTGGTATCTGCGATGCTATCTTTTAAGTACTGGTATAAGATATTAATTAGTATTACATACAATGTGTGTGAAGATATTCTGGCTATGAATCCACCAGTATTATCCTCCTCTTTTGATACACGTTCTATGAGATTCTTACATCACGTTTCTCTCTCTAAATAGCCACATAGCGCATCAGAAAAGTGCTTTTGCTAGAAGATTATGCCTAACTGCCCAATGGACACCTAATTTCTATCCAGTACTGATCAAGTACAGGGCCAGGGCAAGCATTGTTGGCTAATTAAATATTCTTATTTAACTATTACCGTAATTTTTACTACCTCTTCTTGCAATATCTCTTTTTTCTTCGTAGTCATATCGTTAATTTGAGTATAATTTTCGACTCTTTCTGACGCATCTTACGAACACGTAGCTCTGTAGTATCCTGTAGTATCATCAGAACATTGTAATAAACAGTTGCGTGTATCATATACACTCCTGGAAATTGAAATAAGAACACCGTGAATTCATTGTCCCAGGAAGGGGAAACTTTATTGACACATTCCTGGGGTCAGATACATCACATGATCACACTGACAGAACCACAGGCACATAGACACAGGCAACAGAGCATGCACAATGTCGGCACTAGTACAGTGTATATCCACCTTTCGCAGCAATGCAGGCTGCTATTCTCCCATGGAGACGATCGTAGAGATGCTGGATGTAGTCCTGTGGAACGGCTTGCCATGCCATTTCCACCTGGCGCCTCAGTTGGACCAGCGTTCGTGCTGGACGTGCAGACCGCGTGAGACGACGCTTCATCCAGTCCCAAACATGCTCAATGGGGGACAGATCCGGAGATCTTGCTGGCCAGGGTAGTTGACTTACACCTTCTAGAGCACGTTGGGTGGCACGGGATACATGCGGACGTGCATTGTCCTGTTGGAACAGCAAGTTCCCTTGCCGGTCTAGGAATGGTAGAACGATGGGTTCGATGACGGTTTGGATGTACCGTGCACTATTCAGTGTCCCCTCGACGATCACCAGTGGTGTACGGCCAGTGTAGGAGATCGCTCCCCACACCATGATGCCGGGTGTTGGCCCTGTGTGCCTCGGTCGTATGCAGTCCTGATTGTGGCGCTCACCTGCACGGCGCCAAACACGCATACAACCATCATTGGCACCAAGGCAGAAGCGACTCTCATCGCTGAAGACGACACGTCTCCATTCGTCCCTCCATTCACGCTTGTCGCGACACCACTGGAGGCAGGCTGCACGATGTTGGGGCGTGAGCGGAAGACGGCCTAACGGTGTGCGGGACCGTAGCCCAGCTTCATGGAGACGTTTGCGAATGGTCCTCGCCGATACCCCAGGAGCAACAGTGTCCCTAATTTGCTGGGAAGTGGCGGTGCGGTCCCCTACGGCACTGCGTAGGATCCTACGGTCTTGGCGTGCATCCGTGCGTCGCTGCGGTCCGGTCCCAGGTCGACGGGCACGTGCACCTTCCGCCGACCACTGGCGACAACATCGATGTACTGTGGAGACCTCACGCCCCACGTGTTGAGCAATTCGGCGGTACGTCCACCCGGCCTCCCGCATGCTCACTATACGCCCTCGCTCAAAGTCCGTCAACTGCACATACGGTTCACGTCCACGCTGTCGCGGCATGCTACCAGTGTTAAAGACTGCGATGGAGCTCCGTATGCCACGGCAAACTGGCTGACACTGACGGCGGCGGTGCACAAATGCTGCGCAGCTAGCGCCATTCGACGGCCAACACCGCGGTTCCTGGTGTGTCCGCTGTACCTTGCGTGTGATCATTGCTTGTACAGCCCTCTCGCAGTGTCCGGAGCAAGTATGGTGGGTCTGACACACCGGTGTCAATGTGTTCTTTTTTCCATTTCCAGGAGTGTATTTAAAAGCGCTATCTATCACTCAGATTAGTTCCATCATGTCTTCATTTTCATGAGCATCAAGTGGACCAAACAGTAGAGTGTTTCATCAGAGAGCTAGGCACTCGTGTTTCCACGATTCGCCACTTTTTTCGAGTATACTATTCGAATGCTATCACTTTGCTAACATTTGTTTATGATGTAGTACATACGAAATAGAGAAGACAACAACCTCTGTCTTCAGGGAACAAATCAAAACCGCTCATTCCTTGGAATGAATTAGTTCCTTTTCATGACTCACCACTTACCATTCACTAACTGAAATAAATGAAAGGAAGCTGCCCTTTCTTTTTGATTCGGAGTCACTGTATGGAACCCACATTTTTACATCGTTTTAACCTTGTCCAAAGGAACATAGGAAGAGGAGGTATAATTTTCCGTTACATCCCCTGCCGTTTTAAGATTTCCGAAAACTCATACACATCGCCTTCAGTAAAAATTAAATAAAATTTCGCTATTCGTTTGCGCCGCATCATTGCCAATGATGGCAGGCTTATCGAACACATCATAACGTAAATCCGAATATCTGTTAAGTTGAATAAAGTGTTCAAATGGCTCTGAGCAGTATGGGACTTAACATCTGTGGTCATCAGTCCCCTAGAACTTAGAACTACACTCCTGGAAATGGAAAAAAGAACACATTGACACCGGTGTGTCAGACCCACCATACTTGCTCCGGACACTGCGAGAGGGCTGTACAAGCAATGATCACACGCACGGCACAGCGGACACACCAGGAACCGCGGTGTTGGCCGTCGAATGGCGCTAGCTGCGCAGCATTTGTGCACCGCCGCCGTCAGTGTCAGCCAGTTTGCCGTGGCATACGGAGCTCCATCGCAGTCTTTAACACTGGTAGCATGCCGCGACAGCGTGGACGTGAACCGTATGTGCAGTTGACGGACTTTGAGCGAGGGCGTATAGTGGGCATGCGGGAGGCCGGGTGGACGTACCGCCGAATTGCTCAACACGTGGGGCGTGAGGTCTCCACAGTACATCGATGTTGTCGCCAGTGGTCGGCGGAAGGTGCACGTGCCCGTCGACCTGGGACCGGACCGCAGCGACGCACGGATGCACGCCAAGACCGTAGGATCCTACGCAGTGCCGTAGGGGACCGCACCGCCACTTCCCAGCAAATTAGGGACACTGTTGCTCCTGGGGTATCGGCGAGGACCATTCGCAACCGTCTCCATGAATCTGGGCTACGGTCCCGCACACCGTTAGGCCGTCTTCCGCTCACGCCCCAACATCGTGCAGCCCGCCTCCAGTGGTGTCGCGACAGGCGTGAATGGAGGGACGAATGGAGACGTGTCGTCTTCAGCGATGAGAGTCGCTTCTGCCTTGGTGCCAATGATGGTCGTATGCCTGTTTGGCGCCGTGCAGGTGAGCGCCACAATCAGGACTGCATACGACCAAGGCACACAGGGCCAACACCCGGCATCATGGTGTGGGGAGCGATCTCCTACACTGGCCGTGCACCACTGGTGATCGTCGAGGGGACACTGAATAGTGCACGGTACATCCAAACCGTCATCGAACCCATCGTTCTACCATTCCTAGACCGGCAAGGGAACTTGCTGTTCCAACAGGACAATGCACGTCCGCATGTATCCCGTGCCACCCAACGTGCTCTAGAAGGTGTAAGTCAACTACCCTGGCCAGCAAGATCTCCGGATCTGTCCCCCATTGAGCATGTTTGGGACTGGATGAAGCGTCGTCTCACGCGGTCTGCACGTCCAGCACGAACGCTGGTCCAACTGAGGCGCCAGGTGGAAATGGCATGGCAAGCCGTTCCACAGGACTACATCCAGCATCTCTACGATCGTCTCCATGGGAGAATAGCAGCCTGCATTGCTGCGAAAGGTGGATATACACTGTACTAGTGCCGACATTGTGCATGCTCTGTTGCCTGTGTCTATGTGCCTGTGGTTCTGTCAGTGTGATCATGTGATGTATCTGACCCCAGGAATGTGTCAATAAAGTTTCCCCTTCCTGGGACAACGAATTCACGGTGTTCTTATTTCAATTTCCAGGAGTGTACTTAAACCTAACTAACCTAAGGACATCACACGCATCCATGCCCGAGGCAGGATTCGAACCTGCGACCGTAGCAGTCGCGCGGTTCCGGACTGCGCGCCTAGAACCGCTAGACCACCGCGGCCTGCGAATAAAGTGTGTTCAGCGCGAAGCCACGGGAAAACGTCTGGTAGTAATTAAAACATCGTCTTTAAAGTGAAAATAGTTGTCAGAATCAAGGTATTTTGACCTGATTCGACTAATATACATGTTCCTTCAAAATTCAAATGGGTAGTGATCTCATATTCGGCTTTTTAGGGTAGTGTATGCAAGCTATCTCCTCCTCCACTAAAAAACCTAAGACACACCACTGCGCATAAATGGTGGTTTTGACTTGCTGTACACGTCAGTAAAGCTGGGGATAGTTTCTAACGAGATACCGAATACGAAAGCTTGAACTATACGAATAACGCTGAATAGAAAGGGGAGCATAATTTCAAGCAGTTTTGTGAAATGTTCGAAAGTGTTTTAAGTTTTACCAGAGCCAACTTTTATCACACAGAATTTAGGTTATGACGAACAAAGCTGTTTTCATCTGAAGCAATCGGTTTGAAATGGATCAACTGGTCGTGAACCATCGAGGATTTATCTAAGGCGTAGAGTGTTGAATAGAACTACCTCACCCACGTGGAACACTTTCTCTGTCTATGTGCGATATTTTAACAATAAAAGTACAATACCTTCTGGCATAGAATCTCTTACGCCATTCAAAAACGCACGCATGTCATAAGTACTCATTTCCTGAAACTTCGAACAGCGTGTTCCGAAGCTTTTTCCGAAAGCTTTGTTACTGACGTTCTGTGTTACTAAAGAAACTTTACGTTTCCTCGCTATTCACTTTTAGTACACAACACTTCCCGCAGAGCGACAGATCACACTCCATAGAAAACTGCTTGTCGAATGCCAATAAGTTTTTAGAAATTGATAGAGTGTGCCACAACGAAGAGCACAGTTCAACACAGTTCAAGGACGACTAACAGTTTTTCTTTTAAATAAGGAGAACATCCTAGTGTTTTCCGTGTCGGTCCTAGCTGCGTATAAGTGCAATTGTCAGTGAATCACAATACTGAAGTACTGGAAGTAAGTAGGGGAGTTGGCGTCTTCCATATCACCCTACTCCTTTCAGATGCCAGTATTCTTTCCTTTTATCTGATACGTAACACATATTGTGAAACAAAATCCATAAGCAACAATATGGTGTATCAGCGAGTGAATTGTTCCTATATTTGTTATTACTTTGCCCTACTTCATTCGCGGTATATAGCAAGGTGAAACCGACTTACTGTATGCCCCTGTGTTGGCTCCAATCGGTTTTATGTTCATCTACAAGTATTTATAGCATGTGACACATTCCAGACGTGTACTAGCAGGACAGGAGACTATCGGATTCAGTCTTTTGTTTACTACCATTATGTTCGATCCATGCACGTTTGACGCGATCTAGTATTTAGTACATTAACTGCAAATAATGACCCCCATATGACCCTGAAATTATATGATGTACCTTCATTTCATAAATGCACAGCACACGTATGTAGCGAATGGACAAAAAACCTAAGTATTCATGATTAGCGGGTGCATATAACATATAGGTCCGAGAAAGGGGGACTGACTGCCATAAAAATAACTTATTACATCAGTGTAAGTATTGTATCTGCGACGATAGCCCACTGACGCGAATCTCTTCAGCCGTTACAATAGGTCCATCTTTCTTTACATGCATTTTTTTCAGTAAGCATTCTCTGACTCCCCAACTTCGCTATCTGCACTCAAACGTGCCGATTAAATTGTATGTTACAAATTTACGTTCGAAACAACAATCGAAAGTAACTAATTACAAACTTACGATATTACAAAAACGAAGAAAGGTAAAATTATACACGGTCCAGTCTCATTAATGTTACCACCACGTATGGTCGACGTCAACCTGTAATAATCACTCAGAGACGGCAGAAACGATGGAGGGTATATAAAGCGTGTCGAGGGACGCTAATACAGTGCAGTCGTTGTCTTATTGCAGAAACGGAGTGACTTATCTGACGTCCAGAAGGGCGTAATCATTAACTTTCGAGGAAACAGATGCCGCCGTGGTTAAAGTATTAGTGTGTGGGAAAATGGAGCTATCCAAAACCGGCACCGAGACAACTGTGGTGGACCACGGGCCATATATGTCAGAGGTGAACGAAGGCTGCGAATATGTGTACAAGCGAATAGACTTGCAACTATTGAGCAACTGGCTGCCCAGATGAACCAAGGTGCTAACAACAGTGTCTCCTCAATAGAGATGGGGGATCCGCTCCTGAACTGATTCATAGAGTTGAATCTTTCAAAGGAGTGAACAATCAGTGATTCATAAAAAAAAAACGGTAGCTCCAAACGTTTCCCACAGCAGAGAGAGAGAGACGGAGCATATCAGAGGGGCCTCTGCTGGTCAGAGCACACTGCACGCCACACAACACAGCCAGCGCCGGCCTCTGCCCTGCTTCTGCCTTGGCTGCCTGCATTGTGCAGTGCCCCATTGGATTTTGTGTTTCACATATGCCGTGCTGTCTCTGTGCTTCCTCTGTCGCGTGCAGTGTCTGGAGCAGCTTAACTTAGCATCGCACTCCGTCGGCGATCGTTTCAGTCGCACGTCCTGCCCTCTGGGCGGTTGATGCGAGCAACAGGACAGAGAGCCTCCTAGCGTAGAACATAAGAACTACTTGCAACAACCTGCTCGCAAGAGAACGGACGATTTGTCTCGGAGCGGGTGACTGGTGGCCGTTCACCGCTCCCCCCACCCTCGGAACTCGCCCTCTCAACGCTCACCCCACCGTTCTCGACTCTAGCCAGAGCGTTGAGCAAAGCAACTCAGGTGTCACTCTGGTCTCTGCGGTCTTAACTCACGCAGTAATACAGCACGCGGCTCGACCTGCTTGACTCAGCCCCTTTGCATCGGAGTTCGTCTCTACTGGATATTGTTCTTCGTAGTAATACCGCTATGTATATTACATTATTATGTTATGTATACATCATTTGTCTTTATTCTATTTTTATTTGTTTAAACTGATCAGATTAGGTTCCTGACGACTCCTCTTACTATAGGATTTTTATTACGGACACTCGAATTTTCGCTTTAATTACGAGCGAACCGATAAACGTATCGCAAAATGTGATACACCAATATATTCCTTGTTTTATTCTGCATAAGACTATATGCAGCACTTTAGTCTTACAGTCAAATTTATATATTTTTTTTTCTTATTCTGGTACGGATTTTGCGATTTTAGGCGTCTTCAGAAGGAAACGTTCACTTTAAAAATATATGGCTTGCGATGTATTTGTACGAGGTTAATGAAATTTTAATACATTATAGCCAAATATATTGTTAATTTAAATCTCACATTACATTTTCCGATCACCCAAAAAACCACAATAGTGCAAAATAAATCAATAATCAATAACTTTGTCATATCGTGGAAATTTCAATAAACAATACAAAATTCTTACTTATTATCTGTGTTACTTCACAATAGGATCAAATAAGATCAAAATACAGGTATAGTACTGGAATAGACCAAGTTTAAAGGGCAATGTGCCTTCCATTTATTTCCTATTGTGAATGAGTGGTGAGTCATGAAAAAGAGCTAGTTCATTTCAGGGAGTGAACAGTTCTGATCCGATCTCTGAAAAGAACAGTTTTGCCCATCTCTACTCCTCAAAGACCACTGAGCGAACGTTGCTGCGTATGGGCCTTTGCAGTAGGCGTCTTGTTCATGCACCCATGATGACTGTCGTTCATCAGCGACAAATGCTGGAATTTGTACGGTAGTACTGTAACCGGACGTTGATTGAGTAACTACAGGTGACCTTTTCAAATGAATTACGTTTTATGCTCCATCGGACAGATGAATGTTGGCGTGTAGGACGTGGAACGCTTGAATGCAATCAGCGTGGAACCAGAAGCGATCGTTATGGTCTGGAGGAAGTTTTCGTGTTTTCGTGGCGTTCAATGGGTGATCTTGCCATTCTGGAAGGCACAACTAATCAAAACAAGTACGTATGTAACCTTCGGGACTATGTCCGTCCCTACATGTATTTTGTTTAGCTGCGGCACGACGGCATCTACCAGTAGGACATCGTAACGTGTCACACAGACCTCAGTGAACGCGAGAGCTTCGAAGAACACCAGGATGAGTTAATCGTACGCCCCTGTTCACCAAACTACATAGATTACAACCCAATCTAGAATCTGTAGGACCACCTCGATCGGGATGTTCGCGCCATAGATCCTCAACTGAGAACATGGCGAAGCTGGCCACGGCATTGGAGTCGGCATGCCTCCACATCTCTCCCGGTACCTTCCAGAACCTCACTGACTCTTCCTGCACGTCTCGCGCTGCAAAATGTACTCATTGTGGGGGTTGACAGATCGTGACAATGTTCCTGGACAGTGCAATATTGTGATAGAAAACACTGGCTTGTTATTTCACACTTTCTTTTTTGACTGATAGTTTCAAATGTTTCAAATGGCTCTGAGAACTATGGGACTTAACTTCTGAGGTCAGCCGGACGGGGTGGCCGAGCGGTTCTAGGCGCTACAGTCTGGAACCACGCGACCGCCATGGTCGCAGGTTCGAATCCTGCCTCGGGCATAGGCGTGTGTGATGTCCTTCGGTTAGTTAGGTTTAAGTAGTTGTAAGTTCTAGGGGACTGATGACTTCAGAAGTTAAGTCCCATAGTGCTCAGAGCCATTTGAACCATTTTTTCTGAGGTCATCAGTCTCCTAGAACTTAGAAATACTTAAACCTAGCTAACCTAAGGACATGACCCACATCCATGCCCAGGCAGGATTCGAACCTGCGACCGTAGCGGTCGTGAGGTTCCAGACTGTAGCGCCTAGAACCTCCCGGCCACTCCGGCCGGTACTGATAGCTTCATTGGCGCAGTCAGATTTTGCATAACGCGTGGACGTTCTTTAATTAAGGTAACTGTCAAAACAAAAAAGGTCACAGTAGCGAGAAACGCATTTAATAACATTGGAAAGCAAGAATATTACACCACTTTATTCTCAATTATCCTAAACCTGTCAGTGATGTTGCTTGCTTGTTTGGTTCCAAAAGTGCTTCAACACGATATATTTGCTTTTTGAATCAAGCTTCTTTCCAATCATGTCTACCATTAACAACATGAGTGTTACTGTATGTCTAGATACTGCCAGTCTATACAGGGTGATTCAAAAAGAATACCACAACTTTAGGAATTTAAAACTCTGCAACGACAAAAGGCAGAGCTAAGCACTATCTGTCGGCGAATTAAGGGAGCTATAAAGTTTCATTTAGTTGTACATTTGTTCGCTTGAGGCGCTGTTGACTAGGCGTCAGCGTCAGTTGATGCTAAGATGGCGACCGCTCAACAGAAAGCTTTTTGTGTTATTGAGTACGGCAGAAGTGAATCGACGACAGTTGTTAAGCGTGCATTTCGAACGAAGTATGGTGTTAAACCTCCTGATAGGTGGTGTATTAAACGTTGGTATAAACAGTTTACAGAGAATGGGTGTTTGTGCAAAGAGAAAAGTTCTGGACGGCCGAGAACGAGTGATGAAAATGTAGCACGCATCCAGCAAGCATTTGTTCGCAGCCCAGGAAAATCGACTCGCAGAGCTAGCAGAGAGCTGCAAATTCCACAATCAACTGTATGGAGAGTCCTACGAAAAAGGTTAGTTATGAAACCTTATCGTCAACTAAACGAGGCGATGGATCGGCCGCCAGGCAGCCCGTGACAGAGCACTTCATCACTGGCCTCCAAGAAGCCCTGATCTTACCCCCTGCGATTTTTTCTTATGGGGGTATGTTAAGGATATGGTGTTTCGGCCACCTCTCCCAGCCACCATTGATGATTTGAAACGAGAAATAACAGCAGCTATCCAAACTGTTACGCCTGATATGCTACAGAGAGTGTGGAACGAGTTGGAGTATCGGGTTGATATTGCTCGTGTGTCTGGAGGGGGCCATATTGAACATCTCTGAACTTGTTTTTGAGTGAAAAAAAACCTTTTTAAATACTCTTTGTAATTATGTATAACAGAAGGTTATATTATGTTTCTTTCATTAAATACACATTTTTAAAATTGTGGTATTCTTTTTGAATCACCCTGTATATTATAGGTTCACCAGGCTATTATTTCCAGTAAGATATCAGAACTTACAGTTACTGTAATTTGAGGTTACATGGAGCCAGCGACATCCAACACATACAAATTTTATTTCTTGTATCTCCTTTAATTTTAAGTGAAGTGCATTGCACCCCTCAAAGGTCGCTGGACTACAAAAACAGGGTTTCTGCTAAACTCAGGCGTAGCTTATTTCACACAGACGTAAATACATCAGAACAAGTCGTTACCCATTTGTGATGCATTACTGTCAACTATAATACTCTTTTAATACAAATAATGTGCTGTCGCATACAATGTATAGAACGTTAAAGTTGTATGACTACCTAATGTACTCGTAGTACAACGTATAATAGAAAAGTGATTAGTCACTCGAATCGTATTACAGCAATCTATGTAAGCAAACCACTTGATCATCTTCAGTTCAACTTATGAACAGTTCAGTGTGGTGTATGTAGATTTCCTCCTCTCGTAACGTTGTAAGGTGGTTGTTAATATAACATGAATGAGAGCAGTGCCTGGTACATTTTTACTGTTGACGGTGTAAGTTTATCACTATTTGACGACGGGTAACGATATATATGTAATACAGTGAAGTATTTCGCAATATTTATTGACACAGTCTGCTGCGTTACTTTATGTGTTGTCCTGTTATTTCTGTTGACGAATCACTGATTTTAAATTATTTCACGTCACTGATTTTATGACGCACTGTAAGCTGTTGCAAATATTTTATGTATCTGAGATCTTGTTATGCGGGTTTTCCGTTATCATTTACACCAGTTAAAGTTATATTGATAGTTTAATTCGTAATGCTTTAACGTATTCTTTCCCTTAGGATATGGGCTACCTGATGATGGCCTGTGGATCAAAACTGGTTGTAAAATAACTGTTTAACGTCAGGGCTTGGCTTTAAATCACGTCTTTTTCATATGTTTACGAGGTACTTTACCTGAACATGAATTCGCCCGTAAGTCTACCCATCTTGCAAGATTTAATAGGGCATTCCTTTCCCTCTGCATTGCAGCGCTTTTCTTCTCCCCACTTCTCTCGTTCTCAGCCACTGTGCTGGGATCAAAGTCCTCTTCCTCATCACTTCCATCGCTCTTTTATTCCCAAACACTCCAGCACAGAACCTACATTACCTATTGCGCACTTCATCTCCTGATTCAACAAATTCCTCTCTACATCCTTCTATCTATGCAACTCATAAAGTGTCATCCAGTTATTAACTTGCAAATAATATATATTTCAGCATCGTTTTACACTTGCACCCCACTCTACATCTGTATGGGACCAAGGCAGTGAAATAACAATGATGGAAACCACAGACTATATTAATCATCTACAAATTCACGAAATTAAAGTAACGAAGAACCATTCGTTTCGAAATGAAACGCCAACACCCCTGGTTGAATGATGAATGTGATGAACTAGTCCTCAGAAGATAAAGAACCTGGAACACTTGGAAGGGAAATAAAATTGATAACGATCGACGAGCCTTTATAGAGGCCAGTTAAGCAACATAAAAAGGTGTCAATAGTCCCAGGCTACAGACTCTGAAATATCTATTGACATGAATAGAATCGGAGTTCAAACAAAACAACGTTAGGAACTTCTGTATAACGTTCAAAACCAGCTTACGAAAATTTACACCACGATGCATACAGGTTAAAGATATAAAGACGCTCAAAGCCGAAGTCATCAAGGTTGAAAACTGTAAAACACTTGCAGAATATTTCAAACAATTAAAAAACTGTGATAAACGACAGGCAAATTTCAATTTTAACAATGCAACATCACAAAAACTAGAAGCAAAGGCACCCACATTGAAATAATTTACAGAAAAGGTTAGACAACTTAAAAATAACAAAATATCTCGGTAACACAATATAGTTGCAGAATTATGGAAGCATTCCACAGACAATATTGCAGCATGCCTTACAAAAATAACTCAAAATATGTGTTAGATGGACCAACATCTGCATTAATACATCCTCTACATAGACAGGGAGACAAAACATATTCTAACAATTACAGAGGGCTCTCCGTCTCTCGAAGAAACTCTTAAGCAGAGCTGTAGGAATATTTGCTCCATAATAGGGGAGTATCAAGGATTGTTCAGGAAGAACAGATCACGTGTAGGGCAAGTCATACACTTAGAAAACATCTTAAGAATTTAGAAAAACCAGAAGTTTGCTTTTTAAAAGCGCTTACGATTCTACTGGTAGAAATATATTACACAGCATTATAAAGGGCTTTGGTCTGGATGACAAAACAACATAAGTAATTAAAGCAACTTACCCAACACGACATAATAAGTAAAATTTATGTGAGAACAGTTAGAAAATTTTTGTATAATGTCAGGACTAAGACAATGAGATGACTTGTCGACCGTACCTTCTTACTTTGTATTAGAGAAACCGGTTATGGAATGGACGGACGCCATACTTAACAAGGAAACACGGCTAGGAAGGAAGCCAAACAAGATCGCTGTAGATCGTCAAGCATTTGCAGATGACAAACTCACGTTAAAATGCACAAGAACAAATCTCAGACCTACAACATCAGGAAGCAACTGCAGGATTACAAAATGTCAATTGAAAAAAAATACACAATGCACCTCAAAAGCTCCAGATACATAACACAATATACAAAGTACACTGTTTTAAATATCTAGGAGAGTAGGTATCAAGCAACATGAATGAAAAGAAAGCAATACGCACTAGACTACATAAATAGAGAAGGCCATTCAAATGAGAACCAACATCTATACCAAAAAATCTTTATCCTGGAGCACCAAACGAAAACACTATGGAAGAAAGATCAGATCAGAAATACTCAACGCAGCAGAAACTCATAAATAACTACCAGGAGAGAGCTCTGAATACTAGGAAATATTTGGAAGAAGAATACTAAGAAAAATCTGGGACTTAAAAGCAGCAGTGGATCCAAATACAGATTAAGATCTAATGGAGAAATATATCTGAAAGATCAAAAGGTAACTAATGTATGAGAAAAAAGAGAGTAAAATTCTATTGACACATATGCGAATGAATAATGACAAAATAGTTAAACAAATCTGGGACTTACTAAACAACTACAAACACAAATCACATGGCAAAGACAAACAGGAAGAGATATCGAAAATCTAGGAGTCGACTTGGCCACAATAAGAAACAGAACACTTTTTTAAGAAGTGATGTAAATGGCAGGCTTCCAGGGTGGAAGAAGATCGAGAACTAGAGGAAAGTGGGCGCAATAAGAGAAGTAACAATATTCTTGAAGAATGAAAGAACTGTGAGCCCAAAGGAAACTGCAGATGAAAAAAAAGTTGCGACACAATGTTGATTTATCGTACCCTGCAGACGGATTAATCGAAATACAAAATGGAAAAATATCTATAGAAATGGGCGAACACATGGAAAGACCGCGAGAAAGGCATGCTTGAACATAGACGCAGATGCTATCCAAGACTTCAGGTTGCGATGTTGTTCTTCGCCTTGAAAGGTACGTTTCAGTCTGGAACAGTGTGACCGCTCGAATCCTGCCTCGAGCATGGATGTGTGTGTTGTCCTTAGGTTAGTTAGGTCTAAGTAGTTCTAAGTTCTAGGGGTCTGATGACCTCAGATATTAAGTTCCATAGTGCTCAGAGCCATTTTTTGGTACCTGTGTAGCGTCCTCAACACGTTGCAAGTATCAGTCGTGGTCAGAAAGGTTTTCTGGGTAATTGTGAGCGCGTTATGTCGGCGCACAGTGCATCCCAATGTGGGAAAACAATTGGATGTCGTATGGCCGGTGTTTCCGCAACCAGGGCAGCCCAAGTGTTTGATGTATCAACACCACCGTATCGAAGAATTACACTGCATACAGGGAAAGCGGAAAACGTCATCCTCTGAGTCACAACGCGAACGCAAGTGTGTGATTGTGACGGAAGGTCATTTAAGAGGAATGTGACGAAAAATAAGAGGACGACACAAGTCGTGAACACTGACAGCATGAAAGCAGCACGAAGGGAACTCAGGAAGTAGGGGACGTCATGGCGAGCTGGAATTCCAGACCCACTCATCAATGACGCAAATGCCAGTAACAGGAGAATGTGGTGCTGTTATCATAAAATCTGGACTATCGAGTAATGGAAAAATGTACACTACTGGCCATTAAAATTGCTACACCAAGAAGAAATGCAGATGATAAACGGGTATTCACTGAACAAATATATTACACTAGAACTACATGTGATTACATTTTGACGCAATTTGGGTGGATAGATCCTGGCAAGGGAACCTTCCCCTCGCAGCCCCCTCAGATTTAATTATAAGTTGGCACAGTGGATAGGCCTTGAAAAACTGAACACATATCAATCGAGAAAACAGGAAGAAGTTGTGTGGAACTATAAGAAAAATAAGCAAAATATACAAACTGAGTAGTCTATGCGCAAGATATGCTGTATCAAAGATAATACGAACTCAAGAGCGCTTTGGTCCTATGGTTAGCGTGAGCAGCTGCAGATCGAAAGGTCCTTGGTTCAAATCTTCCCTCTAGTGATTATTTTACTTTCTTTATTTTCGCAAAGTTAAGATCTGTCTGTTCGTTGATTGACGTCTCTGTTCACTGTAATAAGTTTAGTGTCTGTGTTTCGCGACCGCACCGCAAAACCGTGCGATTAGTAGACGAAAGGACGTGCCTCTTCAATGGGAACCGAAAGCATTTGATCGCAAGGTCATAGGTCAACCGATTCTCCCACAGGAAAACACGTCTGATATATTCTATACGACACTGGTGACGGCATGTGCGTCACATGACAGGAATATGTTATCGACCCACCTAACTTGTACACTTGGTGAATAGGTAAAAAGATTCTACCTTGCCCGATTTAGGTTTTCTTGTGGATGCGATAATCACTCCCTAAAAAGTGACGAAAACATAAGAGTTTGTCACATAAACTGCAACAAATGAATGCAACAGTTTCACAGTAGCACAGTTTCCCCTGTGCTCTGTCAAAACATATGTTTAAAACGTTTTCAAATTTTTCCGTGTGTATACCGTCAAACCCTGCATATGTCCAAGCAAATCTGAACATGTCCTGGAAGTTTGGAGAGCGAAGTTGATTATGTGTGAGTGCCTGAACATTGATAATTGTCTAAAAATAAAAAACTAAATTTTTCTCCCGAGGGAAGACTTGAACCAAGGGCCTTTCGTTCCGCAGCTGCTCACGCTAACCGCTTTTTTTTTTTTTTTTTTTTTACTCTCATTTTGTTCGCTTTTGTTCGTTGCATGTGCTCGGGGCGGACGTCGTAAGACATCCATTTATGTTCATTGTTGATCGATTGACTCAGTTTTTTTTTTTATTACAGAGGGCACGTAACCCTCTGACCGAACACGCTGAGCTACCGTGCCGGCTACCGCTAGACCACGGCGCTCCTGAGCTTGATATTGCCTATCTTGCGCATGGGCTACTCAATTTGTATATTTTGCTTATTTTTTTCATAGTTCCACACAACTTGGCTCAAATGGCTCTGAGCACTATGGGACTCAACTGCTGTGGTTATCAGTCCCCTAGAACTTAGAACTACTTAAACCTAACTAACCTAAGGACATCACACACATCCATGCCCGAGGCAGGATTCGAACCTGCGACCGTAGCAGTCGCACGATTCCGGACTGCGCGCCTAGAGCCGCGAGACCACCGCGGCCGGCTCCACACAACTTGTTCCTGTTTTCTCGATTGATCTGTGTTCAGTTTTTCAAGGCCCATCCACTGTGCCAACTTATAACTAAATCTGAGGGGGTTGCGATGGGGAGGTTCCCTTGTGAGAAATCAGTACCCATAACAACCACCTCTGGCCGTAATAACGACCTTGATACGCCTGGGCATTGAGAGTGGATGGCGTGTACAGGTACAGCTGCCCTTGCAGCTTCAAGACGATATCACACTTCATCAAGAGTAGTGACTGGCGTATTGTGACGAGCCAGTTGATAGGCCACCACTGACCAGACGTTTTCAGTTGGTGAGAGATCTGGAGAATGTGCTGGCGAAGGCAGCAGTCGAATACTTTCTGTATCCATAAAGGCCCGTACAGGACCTGCAACATGCGGTCGTGAATTATCCTGCTGAAATGTAGGGTTTGACAGGGATCGAATGGAGGGTAGAGCCACAGGTCGTAACACATATGAAATATAACATCCACTGTTCAAAGTGCCGTCAATGCGAACAAGAGGTGACCGAGACGTGTAACCAATGGCACCCCATACCATCACGCCGGGGGATACGCTAGTATGGCGATGACGAATACACGCTTCCAATGTGCGTTCACCGCGATGTCGCCAAACATGGATGCGACCGTCATGATGCTGTAAACAGAACCTGGATTCATCCGAAAAATGACGTTTTGCCATTCGCGCACCTTGGTTCGTCGTGGAGTACACCATCGCAGCCGCTCCTGTCTGTGAAGCAGCGTCAAGGGTAACCGCAGCCATGGTCTCCGACCTGATAGTCCATGCTGCTGCAAACGTCGTCGAACTGTTCGTGCAGATGGTTGTTGTCTTACAAACGGCCCCATGTGTTGACTCAGGGATCGAGACGTGGCTCCACGATCCGTTACAGCCATGCGGAAATGATGCCTGTCATCTCGACTTTTATTGATACGGGGCCGTTGGGATCCAACACGGCGTTCCGTATTACCCTCCTGAACCCACCGATTCTATATTCTACTAACAGTCATTGGATCTCGACCAACGCGAGCAGCAATGTCGCGATACGATAAACCGCAATCGCGATAGGCTACAATCCGACCTTTATCAAAGTCGGAAACGTGATGGTACGCATTTCTCCTCCTTACACGAGGCATCACAACAACGTTTGACCGGGCAACGCCGGTCAACTGCTGTTTGTGTATGAGAAATCGCTTGGAAACTTTCCTGATGTCAGCACGTTGTATGTGTCACCACCGGCGCCAACCTTGTGTGAATGCTCTGAAAATCTAATCATTTGCATATGACAGCATCTTCTTCCTGTCGGTTAAATTTGGCGTATGTAGCACGTCATCTTCGTGGTGTAGCAATTTTAATGGACAGTTGTGTAATTTGGTAGGATGAGTCTTGTTGCAGACAGTTTCCAACTTTTGGCCGATTTTACATAGACTCCATCGTTACTCGGCAAGGTCTCATTACTACCATGGAGTACGTGACCGTTTTGGCCGATTAGGTCCGTCCCAAGATTAAATGTTTGTTACCCAATGGTGATTCTGGGTTCCGAAACGACAGGGCCCTGCTCACACAGCTCGCATCGTCCAGGGCTGTTTTGTATGCACGAGAATAATTGTCTCAGTTATAATGTCACTGTCCAACATTGTCACCAGATCTCAATATTACTGCGCCTTTGTGGTCTACTTTGGAGAGAAGGAAGGGTGATCACTGTACAGTTCCCTAATCGTTATTTGAATTTTCCACTATTTTTAGGCAGAGTTGTAGATGATTCCTTTGAAAACCATACAGAACCTCAATTTATCCATTACAGGACGACTTAATGCTATTTAGAATGCCAACGGTTTTCCTATACCGTATTAGCCTTGGTAATGCGTTTTTTTTTCCTATCGTCTATACAGGAGGGGTTCAAAAAATGTATCCACTGTTTAAAAGTCCATAACTGGCAAACTAATTGACGAAGTTGTCTCATTTTGGGTAGTGTAATAGTTTGTATTTCCGTCAACCGCCACACAAGCGTTGTATTGGGTTGTTTTGTTCTGTCAGATGACAGTCGCCAGATAGTGTTTTGTTCTTAGTTTCACCTAATTACTCGAGTAAACATGGATGGCGCAAGGTTTACATTCGATGAAAGGAAGTCAGTTTTGAAGTGGTATTTTAAGTACGAAAACATTAATGAGGTTCAACGGTAATGGCGAAACGAGTATCAAATAGAGCCACCAACTCGTTTAACGATTCGTCACATTCGAGACAAATTTGAAGCAGAAGGCTGTGTTAAAATTGTACACAAACTACAATCTGGACGACCTGTAACAGTAACAAGGCCAGCTAACTCCCGTCGTGTGTTACAACAATTCACTCGCTCACCCCAGAAGCCTGTGAGACAGTGTGCCCGTGAAACTGGAGTGAGTCGCTCAAGTGTTCGGCGAACATTGATGACAGCAAAGTGGAAGTGCTACATCCCACGATTGCTACACGCAATGAACGAGGACGACCCAGGTCGTAGAACGGAGTACTGCGAGTGGTTTACTAACATGGTGCGCAACGATGAAGAGAGATTGTGTGGTCTGATGAGGCACAGTTCAAGCTCAATGGTGCAGTAAATCGCCACAATTGCATCTACTGGGCCGCCGAAAATCCGAACGTCCGTGTAGACAAAGCCGTGAATTTGCCAGGAGTAAATGTGTGGTGTGGGTTGTCTTACCGGGGCTTGATTGGGCCATTCTTCTTTGACGGCACAGTTACTGGTGACGTGTACCTTCACAAGCTTCAGACATTCATATTACCTCCCATCCGAGACTTGTATGGAGACGGAAGAGTTTACTTTCAACAAGATGGTGCCCCAGCCCACTACCAAAATCGAGTTAGGGCGTATCTCGACGAAAATCTACCAGGAAGATGGATAGGCCATAGAGGTGCTGTGGAGTATGTTTTGTTGGCAGAAGAGCCAACACCGTGTTACTAGTGTAGACCGAAATGCACGCGTTTTAGCTCAAGCAGGCTGGCGTGAGGAGGGAAGGACTATACTGACGTGAGGTCTGGAACATGACAAGGAATTAGAATTCAGAAAGCGGACGTAATTAGTTTGACACTTAACTTTAATCCATTAGTGATGAACGTCGCTCTTGACGGTACATGATTCACAATATTATCTGTTCAGGATACATAGTAACTGACTATGGCGCCTTGCTAGGTCGTAATAAATGACGTAGCTGAAGGCTATGTTAAACTGTCGTCTCTGCAAATGAGAGCGTATGTAGGCAGTGAACCATCGCTAGCAAAGTCGGCTGTACAACTGGGGACGAGTGCTACGGAGTCTCTCTAGACTAGACCTATCGTATGGCGGCGCTCGGTCTGCAATCACTGATAGTGGCGACACGCGGGTCCGACGTATACTAACGGACCGTGGCCGATTTAAAGGCTACCACCTAGCAAGTGTGGTGTCTGGCGGTGACACCACAGAGTATCCACCACTTTCCCCAGACCTAACTCCTCTGGACTTTTACCTGCGGGGAACATTAAAGGACGTCGTTTATCGACAAAAGTCACGCACATTGGATGAACTTCGAGAATCCATCGTACATGCATGTGCAAATATCCAACTGAACACGTTGCAGTAGGTAGTTTGTGCTGCAGTTCGGCGGCATCGTTTGTGTGTGGATGTTAATGGTGACCATTTCGAACACCTACAGTGATATCTTTAAGTTGGACTTTAAGCTACACTTTCACCAAAAATGAGACAACTCCGTCAATTAGTTTGCAAGTTATGGACTTTTAAACAGTGGATACATTTTTTTTTGGACCCCTCTGTATATCTCCGTGCTAGTTGGTGAGAACCGATAAACCGACCAATGCTAATTTTAGGTGGCATTTGACATGACCTAAATATTTGTTTAAACGTTTGTAGAACTAAATGCTCGACGTATATCCGTCCAAACCTAATGAGCTCCACCAGAAGGTGCTGTGTTTGTACGAGAAATTGCGTAGTGCGCATATAAAGCTGGGGTGTTCGACGTGCTGCGTGTTTAAAAAGAAAGAAACAGGGAACGAGGCTGAAGTGTTAGCTCGCTGTTGCAGATACGGGGTAGTTCCATCTCGTGTGGAAGACTTGAGTTGGGTTACGGCAGCTCGCAGTGTCCTGCTGGCGGGAGATACCGGCGCGGCGAGCGGAGGAGCGGCCAGGGCCCTAGCGAGACATCGACCGTGGACTAGCTGCTGCGCCAAAAGCTGCCAGGGACACACGCCTCACCGCTGCAGCCGGCACGCACACTTTTAACACAGACGTACTCCGCTCCAGTCTCCAATGCACTTACGAATTTCAGTTTTGTTACAATGACAGAGGCTTAGGTTGACGTCTGTACTGTGCAGCTCATAAAGAGCAGCCCCAGTTGCAATCTAAGGCGCCTGATACAAATGGCATTTCCTTGTAAATTATGCGCCTTTTTGTTTCAAATCCGTGTTTAGCAAACCATTAAGGGCAAAACGAATTAAAAACCTTGCATTACTTGGCAACCGCTGAAAACTTGAAGAAACAAGATGAGCTTCTAAAATCCAAATTGGGCTAAGGTTCAGAATTTGTACGGATGAGTAAGATTCCAAAAATAACGTTCTTTTAAGTTTTTCTTCATTTGGCTTCCAGTAGTAACTGACACGTAGGAAAGTGGTCATGAATTAATTATCAGCACAATGAGCACTTTATTGATATCCTTACTAAATGGTGTAGAAAGCTATTAATTGTTTCAGATTAAATTACGTAAAGGAGACAGCAAAGGGCTTGGAAGAGCAGTTGAACGGAATGGATAGTGTCTTGAATGGAGGATATAAGATGAACATCAACAAAAGCAAAACGAGGATAATGGAATGTAGTCGAATTAAGTCGGGTGATGCTGAGGGAATTAGATTAGGAAATGAGACACTTAAAGTAATAAAGGAGTTTTGCTATTTGGGGAGCAAAATAACTGATGATGGTCGAATTAGAGAGGATATAAAACGTAGACTGGCAATGGCAAGGAAAGCGTTTCTGAAGAATAGAAACTTCTTAACAACGAGTGTAGATTTAAGTGTCAGGAAGTCGTTTCTGTGAGTATTTGTATGGAGTGTAGCCATGTGTGGGAGTGAAAGATGGATGATAAATAGTTTAGACAAGAAGAGAATAGAAGCTTTCGAAATGTGGTGCTACAGAGGAATGCTGAAGATTAGATGGGTAGATCACATAACTAATGAGGAGGTATTGAATAGAATTGGGGAGAAGAGGAGTTTGTGGCACAACTTGACTAGAAGAAGGGATCGGTTGGTAGGACATGTTCTGAGGCATCAAAGGATCACCAATTTAGTATTGGAGGGCAGCGTGGAGGGTAAAAATCGTAGAGGGAGACCAAGAGATGAATACACTAAGCAGATTCAGAAGCGTGTAGGTTGCAGTAAGTACTGGGAGATGAAGAAGTTTGCACAGGATAGGGTAGGATGGAGAGCTGCATCAAACCAGTCTCAGGACTGAAGACCAAAACAACATCTACAATCAGACTAACTGTGGTTCAAAGTAGAAAATTTTGTGGAAATAAAAAATTGTAAATTCTTAAATTTACATCTCAGAAGCAGGCACAGGAAATAATTTCAGTTGATAGTAATTGCAACTACCGCTCTCAAGAGTGTATTTTATTGTCAATAAATGTAAATTAACTTCTCAAGATGAGTAACAAAACTAACCCGTCATCATCTTATTGCTTTCCTAATTAGTGCATAACAAAAGCATCCCTAACTGAGGTATATTCCCAATGTGGAGTTAGCAAAAACATTTCTCACTAGACAAAATTCCGCACTGGATGGAGCCCACCAAATTCACCACTCTAAGTTGTTATAATGCATCTGGACAGCTGATCATGGGTGTCTGAATGAGTGACACACCTGATTATTTACACTGTTTCCATGCAAACTTTGTATTTATATTACGATAAATTCCGAGAGTAAATTCTCAATTTCTGTATATGATCATCTATTGACAGCCAAACTTACCTGTTCATTGGGCACTTTCGTTTCTTCCCGTTATGTTTTGCCTTTAGTAGACTGATATTTTTATCTTTGCAGTACTTTATATGAGTCTGCTGTAATCAATTTCGATTAATCGATATCAGCATTACAGCAAATTCTTTGCATTGTCACTGAAGCAATTTTACATCTTTGTGCAGTTAGTTTCTTTCCTTTTTTCTTTTTCTTTTGGCTAATGGGAGTCATTCTCGGGTTACAGACTAGAAGACCCTTCTTGTTTGAAAGAGTATCCGCCATTCTACCCACTCCAATCGCACTATTCTGACCATCGCCCATGTTCCACTTCAACGTGCAATGACCACTCACAGACGACTGGTGACAGCACTGGCAGTGGAGGGTATATAATGCGTGTCGTGGGTACGCAGAAAACAGTGCAGTCGCTGTCGTAAAGCTGACGTCCAGAAGGGCATGGTCATTAGCTTTCGGGCCAAGGGTGGAAGCATTTCCGAAACTGCTAAGTTTGTAAACTGCTCGCGTGCCACCATAGTTAAAGTATAACGTGAATGAAGAAATGGCGCTATCCAAAACGGGCGCCGAGGCAACTTTGATGCACCATGGGCCTTAGATCACAGGGGTGAACGACGGCTGCACAGATGTGTACGGGTGAATGGACATGTACCTTTGAATAACTGACCGACCAAATGAACCAAGGGGCTAACAACAGTGTCTCTTCAACGACCGTTTAGCGAACGTTGCTGCGTATGTGTCTCCGCCTGGTTCATGCACCCATGGTGACTGCTGATCATTGGCGATGAAGACTGTAATTTGCACGCTAATACCGCAACTGGACGTCCACTGAGCGGTGATAGGTGGTCTTTTAAGATGAATCACGTTTTGGGGAATGTTTTGGTGGCATTCCATGGATGATCTCCTCATTCGGGAATTACAGTGGATCAACACAAGTATGCATCTATCCTTGGGGCCCATGTCAAACCCAACATGCCGTTTTTTTCCCCTTGACACGACGGCATTTACCAGCAAGACAACGCACACAGTTTATGTGCGTGGTTCGAAGAGCACCAGAATGAGTTTATTGTACACCCATGGCCGACAGAGTTAAGACCACTCGAGCATATGATGGACAACGTCGTACAGGTTGTTCGCAGCATAGATCCTCCCTCAACCGAGAACCTAGCGCAGCTGGTGACTGCTCTGGAGTCGGAATGGCTCCACATCCCTGTCGGTACCCTATACAAACTCACTGAGATTCTTTCCGCATGTCTCGGAGCAGTAGGCGCCGCAAAAGATGGCAATTTAGGTTTTTCACAGGTGGTGACATTAATGTGACTGGACAGTGTATCCGAGTTCTGATGGATGCTAATAGTGGATCTATGTTTGGAGGAGCATCGAGACGGCAAACAATCAAAGAAGAAGCCTTCTAGGAAACAGGAGCTTCTGGTGACCCCTGCACCGTCATTCCCCCCACAGTTCTGCGTTTGAGGACGAGGTGGAAATTCTGGGGTACCCTGAGAACCTAGATTTCACCGACGCCACGGATGCAAAGGTACTGGATGCGAACCCTCAAGCAGTGGCAGCAGGTGACCCTGAGGCATAATTTGCCTTCTTGGTCCCTTCACGCCTTCGCAGACGACAGAAAGCGTCATTCAGCAGTGAAACTGCGGTGGTTTTTTCTCCCATCTGTCTGAGTTATGACAACTCATTGCGGACCCCTGCCCTTCGTGACTATCGGGAGTACTACAAAAACCATACTGACTGTGACAGACTGTCAGGTGGAGTTTGTATCTATGTCCATACCTCTGTTTGTAGCGATCCTGTCCCCCTTCAAACACCTTTAGAAGCTGCGGCTGTCAGGGTGAGGACAATGCAGGAATTTACCATCTGTAACATCTACCTCCCTCCAGATGGCGAAGCATTGCCTCGTATATTGGCTGCACTAATTTCCCAACTCCCATCACCTTTTCTACTTCTGGGTGATTTTAATGCCTATAACCCTTAGTGGGGTGGAACCAAGCTTACTGGCCGCAATAAAGATGTTGAGGACCTGCCAACTCAACCCGATCTTTGCCTCTATCGATTGGAGAGCTCACGACGAGTTGTGTGGTAGCGACCACTTTCCACACTTCCTGTCCCTACCCAAACGTCACTCATCTAAGCACTTTCCAGATGGCCTCTTACCAAGGCTGACTGGGACGCTTTCACCTTCACTACCATCGTTGAATCTCCGTTGCATAGCAATATCGATGAGGTGATCCACACAATCAGTACTACCATTGTTGCCACAACTGAATCGGCAATCCCTTGTTCCTCACGTTGCCCCCACTGGACGTCAGTGCCTTGGCGGTCGTCGGAAATCGCTGTGGCCATTAGAGACCGTAGGCGGGCCCTACAATGTCATAAGCGCCAGCTGTCCATGGAGATCCTCATTGCCTTCAAACAGCTCCATGCCCAGGTCCGCCTACTCATCAATCGACGGAAGCAGGAGTTTTTGGTACGCTATGTCTCCACCACTGGAACACGAACCTCTCCTTCCCAGGTTTGGATCACGCTCTGAGGACTTTACAGCTATCAGACCCCTGAAGGTGTACCTGGAATTTCTACGCATGGAGCTGTATATGCTGATCCAGAGGTACACAGAGAGCGTCTTTCCGAACATTATGCTCGCATCACAGCGTCTGAGAATCACCTTTCGTATCTGCAAACAGCAGGCAGAACGACAACACCTATCCTTTGCTCCACGCCACCCTGAGCCATATACTAATTCACTCTTCAGCGAGTGGGAATTTCGCAGTGCCTTTGCCGACTGTCCTGACACATCCCCTGGCCCAGACCACACTCATTCCTCAATGCTTAAGAATCTGTCAGCAAATAACCAGCGTCATAGCCATGCTGTCTTCAACCGCATTTGGAACGATGGCGAATTTCCGTCGCAGCGGCGGGAAAGTATCATCGTTCCAGTGCTAAAGCCTGGTAAGAATCCGCTATATGTGGACAGCTATCGTCCTATCAGCCTCACCAATGTTGTGTTGACTCCTTGAGTTTCGGGGCCTTTTGCTCCGTCACAGGGCGGTTTTCACCAAGGGCGCTCCACCATCGACAACTTTGTCCGCCTGGTTCAAATGGCTCTGAGCACTATGGGACTTAACATCTATGGTCATCAGTCCCCTAGAACTTAGAACTACTTAAACCTAACTAACCTAAGGACATCACACAACACCCAGCCATCACGAGGCAGGGAAAATCCCTGACCCCGCCGGGAATCGAACCCGGGCGTGGGAAGCGAGAACGCTACCGCACGACCACGAGATGCGGGCTTGTCCGCCTGGAGTCTGCCATACGATCGGCCTTTTCCCGGCGACGACAACGTTTTTTGACATGACGAAGGCATACGATACCACTTGGCGACACCATTTCCTCGCTACTCTGCATGAGTGGGTCCCTGAGACCAGTTACCGACTATTATACAGAGCTTCTAGCCGCTCCACACTTTCAGAGTTCACGTCGATGCTTCCCACAGTGCGCCTCATATAAAAGAGAATGGGGTCCCGCAGGGCTCTCTCCTGAGTGTCCCACTCCTTTTAATTGCCGTCAATGGTCTTGCACTAGCAATGGGTCCTCATTATCTCCCCTCCTATAAGTTGACGAATTTTGTATTTCCTTCTGCTCCTCTTCTATGGGTGTGGCTGAACGCCGGCTGTAGGGAGCCATACAGGAGGCGCAGTCATGGGCCTTCACTCACGGATTTCAGTTTTTTGCCTCAAAGGCTTGCGTCATATACTTCTGTCGTCGTAGTTCAGTCCACCCCGACGCAGACCTTTACCTCGATGACCAACTACTTGATGTAGTAGCTAGAGACTTACCGCTTTTTGGGTCTGGTCTTCGAAGCCAGCTTAACTTGGCTTTCCCATCGTTGTCAGCTTAAGGACATGTGCTGGCGGTATCTTAATATCATTCGATGCATGAGCCACAATGACTGGGGTTTTCATCGTCCTACACTGCTGCAGCTGTACAAAGCCCTCTTACAGTCCAATGTTGACTATGGCAGCCTGGTGTATGGTTCAGTATCACCCTCCGCAATGCATCTGCTGGACCCTGTCCACCATTGTGGAGTTCGGCTCGTGATTGGAGCTTTCGCGCCCAGTGAACAGCCTCCTGGGGGAAGCTGGCGTTCCTCCATTGCAGCTCCGACGGCAACTACTGCTTGCAAATTATACCGACCACATTTGTAGTTCACCTTCCCATCCAAATTGCCATCTCCTTTTGCCTATTACGCCGATCCATTTCCCGCAACGGCGGCCCAGAACTAAGAATCCCCTTACCATCTGAGTCGGGGCGCTTCTTACTGAAGTCGACGCTTTCCTTCCACCACCTTTCCTGTGGATCCACTTACGTACATCTCCATCGTCAGGGGCCTCGGCTACAGCTTCGTCTGGACCTATCGCAAGGCCCAAAAGGCTCAGTTCCATTTGAGGCCCTCCGCCAGTAATTTTTCTCTCTTCTTGGCGAGTTCCAGGGCTTAGAAATAGTTTAGACCGATGGGTCAGTGGTGACGGTCTTGTGGGCTTTGTTTACGCTCACGTTGGACATTCTGAACAGCACTCCTTGCCAGCTATCACGCTATTCAGCATATCCGCTCTGTTGTCCGTTGCCGGTTCCGCATTGGCCATACTTGGCTAACACATGGTCATCTTCTCCGTCGCAGGGACTCACCTCGGTGTCGCTGTGGCTGCTGTATGACTGTCGTCCACATCTTGTGGCATCTTTACTTTTTTAGCGTTGAATACAGCTTGGGCAGCTGAGAGTAAGTCTGTTCATTAATTAATATTAACCATTCAAGTGAAGAAATCGGTATACACTATTATTACTGTCCTGTGTAAACTTTTACTGTAGAGAAGGCGAAGGAGTTTAAGATGTTCTTCGAGGCTCTAAGAGGAGGTAAGTGAAAACGGATTAGTTCTTGCCTGACTTGGACTGTGTCAAAATGGCCGCTTGCGTGGTATGTAAGAATCAAGCGAGTATAGTTGTCACAATTTTCAGCAGCTTACAGTCTTTAACTTTCCAATTGAACAGTCAAAACTTAAAAGGAAGAACAGTTTTCTCCAGGTCAGCTCATCAGAGAAGCCCTCTGCCTCCTGAGAGACATGTATTTTTTTTATAGATTGTAAAACTAACAATAATGAAATATGGCACTAGGTAACAATCCGTTCGTACCTCTCTTGCTACTGTAAATCATTTTTGTGTGCTGCGACTAACGATTCCCTTGCGAATCATCCTCAAATTGCGAGCGTATCTAATTTTCAAAATTACTAGATTATTTTTCTCTCACTAAGCAGTCAGCAATTTTTCTATCCCCGTCAGTAAACACAATTCACAGAGAAGTAGACTTTACAGTACCCGTGCGGGCTTTTAAAATCATTTCTTTGTGTTCAGTTACAACATTTAATTGCTTATCAGTGTACTCCTTTCTTATTTCGATATGTACCTTTATTGTTTTATGGCACTAGATCGTGTCACGTTGCGTGGCAGCCATCTTGCGGTGTATTGTGGGTTCGCCTCACGACTATTGTATTTTCTGATGCATCGACAGTCACATATCAATTTACAGGCACAAGACATTAGTAATAAGTAGTTCTTTGCATTCTGTCCCGCGTCAGGTACAGATGGGGCTGGTCGACGGTGCCGTTTGACCATCTACTTTTTACCAGAGACTGAGTGGAGTTCTCTCGCACGCTGACATGAAGTTACATAAGAAGTTGTATTAATGAGTTACATTTTGGCTATGACAGTTTTATAGCCTTTTTTACTCTAAACAACAACTAAAAAACTGAGGAGATAACCTCATCGCACAGTTTGATCCTATAAGCAGAAAACTAACACTTGTTCAGTTTTCGATTACTGTGTACGGAGTCATTATTGTCTTTGTAGTATTCAAATAATAGCTATTGAAGCCTTTTTTTGCTCCTTATTGTCAAAGTGCTTGTGCGTGTAACTATTTCTGCCACATTTTTCGAGTCAGACACCGTTCTCAAGTTGTTTGCTGGGGTTCGAGCACTATCCATTTTACATAGGTGGAGGATTCATTACTTAATTATAGTCATTTATGGTAACAGTCATTGTTTATTATCGCAACACACGTCTTTCTACGGGTACTGATATTTTTCCTGTAGCCAGAATTATTTTCTAGAAAACAAAGTATTATTGTTACGGGTGATGGAAAACTATTGAAGTGTAGTATGATGCATATTTCGTTATTCTGTGTTTCTGAAAAGATGGAACATAAATTAAAACGACTTAGGTAGGTTTTAATTATTTCAGAGGTCCTAATTCCTTTTAAAAATTCTGACATCGTACTCACAAAGTTATGAGGAACATCGTTAGGGAAGATTATCGTTCTTTTATGTCGTCTTTTCGTTACTGAGATTTACTCTGATTTTAATTCTCGTTAAGGCGCTGCGTCCACTCGATTTTGAAAGATAGCTCCTCATTTAATAATAGAAAGTTCAGTCGCTGTCATTAATCATCCAACGAATAATCAGTTTTGGTACATATTATGCACACTCAGAGACAGAACTTCTAAAAGTAGAATCAAGGGAGATGGTGCGATGGTTAGAGCTCTGTACTGCTATTCGAGAGTAGCTGGATAAATATCATTTAGCCAACCATATTCTGGTGCTCCGTGGTTTTTGTAAATTGATTTAAGTGACAGCCGATACGTTTCCTTTGAAAAGTCTGCATTCGATATCCTTTAACCTTCTTCTCCTAGAGGTCCTTGTGTTGTGCCTCTATTGACGTTCTGTCGACGGGACTTCTACCTGCTAAATGTTGTTACCAGATTACATGTTTTTTTTTTTCTTTTCTTCGCATTCCGAATTCCCCAAGTCCCGCAGCGATACAATAAGGACATTGTTCGAGGTATAAAACTGAAAAAATATTTTGACCTGATATTTATTACCTCCAGAGTTCGGTCGTGTTTGTGACATGGAGGACCAACTCGCTCTATTTGCGAGTGGAATAGGAAAGGAAATGACTAGCAGTGACATAGGGTACCGCACGTTGGTTTGCAGTATGTATGTAGATGTAGATGAAAATAGTTAAGTTTCTATTTCGAGCTGTAACAGCTCCGTTCTTTACTGGAGTTGCCACCTACACAACACAGGTTCCTAACAATCACCCTTTGGGCAAGTATGCTGGATTAAACTGGAAACTTCTCCGCGTTAGCTCAGTGAGTGACGGCATTTGACTCTGTTAATGGTGATCCGTCCGTTGGATGGCAACTTTGAACTCGGTAGGAGAAGGTGTTATAGTTACGCTGGGTTTCAGTCCATTATCCATGACAACATAAACAGAATATTACTAAGAAAGTACACTCTTAACAAACGTCCACACGGTACAGATAAACATTTAACACATTTTAACAAGTGGCAGGAAACCAAGATTAACCATTCAAATTAGAACCACTCCCAGTATTCCTGCATCTGTCGCCACATCTCATTTCCTTACGTCAGGAATGATAAATCGGCTTTGTAAAGGGACACCCTTTTCTAACATAACCTTTTTTTTTTGATAGAAATAACCGATGCCATGTGTGCTGTCGATTCTTGTATACGTGAACATTCTCGGCTGTTTCACTGAAAGAATTTCATTTTATTTTGTATACTATGTATTATATTTCACACAAAAATGTATAAAAAGAAATTAAGTTGTTACAATCGATACAGCTGAAATTATTTTCCTTTTAGAAATATCTGGTATACTTAAAATTCATATTATTAACTGCACAATCTGACCCTAATTATTAAATATATTTCTGGATTCTTTTATAAAATAATGATGTGGCTTAGTAAAGATAATTCTTTTGTCAAGAAAGTATGTAAACTCTTTTGCTTTGTAAAATCTTTGGAATATTGTGAGTACCACAGAATGTAGATGTTAGTGGGCATGCCTCTGACGAAGACAGACGCATTTATATGATCGATATTAACTATGTAATGTGGAATATTAAGTGGAAATTGTAAAAACTGTGTGATATTTCAAACGATCCTGTTGGAACAACATCCGCAACTGAGCATTATAGCAGAGGTTGAAAATACCGCTTGAGTTGTGAGTCACTTTATTTCCACACGGCTGGTTTCGGACTGTTATAAGCGCATCCGAGGAGAGCATGGTGTGTTTCGTTTGCTTCTTTCAAACAAACAAATTCAATGTGTGGTACCTTCAAATAGGCGTTCTTTTTAAGTAACTCTTTAATACTGTGATATCATGCATATTATGCTATTCTTTCCTTTATAGTATCACATCAAATAAGGAGGAAAGGTAATACTGAATCGAGCATGGTGGGATCGAAGTATTCCGAAGTTTACTGTTGCGTTTACCTGTGTTCGGGGTTTTGCTTTGAAAATGATGGACCACACATACCGTCCATTTCACTTCACACTAGAATAAACGTTGATTGTTCCACAGGAGCGACAACGACAGCAGCAGAAGTAACAGCAACAAGGGGCTCATAAATTTATTTTCTTCTTAGAAACTTAACATGAGACACGAGTATTTGTATCGCTAGTGCGCCGATATGCAATGTCTGAAGGATACTAAAATACGGTACATGAGGAAGAGACAATACAGCCGCCGGAAGAAACAGAGTAACTGCCGTGCTGTAGCGATAAATGGGGAACACAAAAGCAAGGAATGTCTACTGTAATGGGCTAGCTGGTTCCAAGAACACAGTTGCTCGCTGTTAATTGAGGAAGTGCGGGATTAATTTGTGGAATGGTTTCCCTCCGTGTACTCAGTCTCTCTCTCTCTCTCTCTCTCTCTCTCTCTCTCGCCTCAGCCGTTTACTCCCTGTGCTGGATTTTACGCCATGCTGCGGGGCGCCCCGTTTGCATGTTCCCTTCTACTTTGGAGACACGATCCACATAACTCGTCATCAACGATAATATAATCATGTAAAGTGATGCGGGCAGCTCCAGCCATATACTACGAGAACAGTATTAAATAACTCCGTTAGTCCCATATATTATGGCATATTCTGGCTATGCTGGCATATATACGAAAAACCCCTGATAAAGTACTGATATGAAGGAAGAGTTTTGCTCTTACGGATATTTAAAGTACTTGGGTTGACTATGCACAATCCAAGTGGTTGAACAAATATGTCGTAGTGTCGTTAAATCTTTACGTAAGAGGAGTTATCACAAACGCAAATACAAATATCATATGGCGCCCGGTGATTCCAGAATTTTTTATATTTAAAAGGCGAAAACTGGCCATCTTTACAACAGGAATATAAAAATCCATTTACATCACAAAATATCAAGCGTAAGAAACTATTTTCTTCATTACTACAATGAGAAGTAATAGATAAACATATCGTTTCCTTCTACAACCTTTCTGTTTCTTTCTGAAGCTTTTTTTTTAACACGGAAATGCCAGAAAAGTTATTTTGACGATGACACAAAATAATCGCAGTATACCGAACAGTTTCCAGATGAAAAATGTTTAGTTCAAGAGGGCTGTTTACCCTCAATAAATTTGTATTACCTTCCAGTTTCGAATTCAGAATTTGCTTCGCTTCTCACAGTTTAAAGCAGATTCAAGGTATGAAGACGTTGAACATTTCATTCGTCAGAATTGATATGCGTAAATTAATTTCACTGGAAAACTTATACGCACTGATTTTGAGAAACTACTAATGCCTGGGTCAACATATAAAGTTAAATCTTTGGTAAGAGCATAAGAGAAACAAACAATGATCATGACTGAATTGGGCAAAATGGTGTCAGAAACACACATCAGAAAGAAATACATGCTTCGAGAATTTCTCATAGAATATCAGTGTGATGTCTGCTTCCGAAATACCTAAATTTTTGGGAATCGACATGAGTCACACATCCATCGTTGGTGGTCACTGCTGAAAAAACTAATCCATGTGTTTCCAAAATAAATTTGCCGGGAGATTCAAAACATGTTTCTCCATTATGAATATATACCCAATTAAAATTTTGTCATTACAGCATAATAATCTGCATACAGTAACAACGATATGTAAAGGCTTTTAGTTGATGTTTTAGTAACTCAATCAGCTGACATTTTTTGCTACGAACATTTTCATCTTAAAATCTTCTTGTTTTCCGATTGAAGAACTTGATCGAATTTGAAAACTGCTGCCACCTTTCAGCCACATCCTGCATGTTCTACCTTACTTCCAGTAGCTTTAGCAAAGAATAATATGTTTTATTATCAGCCATGAAATTGTCGTAGAAGGTGATTCCATCCGTTTCGTTGTAGAGCGTACAGGATGTTAACCTGCTGCAAGAACCTTCCAGGAAGACTTTTCTACCACATGACGTCACTCTCTTACGGAAAAACGGAGCGAGAAGGCGACACTGTAACCGCATTCGAGAGTACGGCGTTTCAGATTCCCAATCGACCATTTAGACTTCGGTTTATCGTATTTTTCTTAAGCAAAATGTTGGGATGATTGCTGAGACAGGAAATGTCAGATTTTCTTCTGTATCCACGTGCTCTGTCTCGTACAAGTGCATCGTCGACGGAATACGAAACTCTGTAAACTACAATATATACCATTTGATCCAAAGTGCCCGAACATATCAAAGTTGGGGTTTGTCAACCTTCGCCTTTATGATAGCTTCAAATCAGCTGCATAAACTTTCAGTGAGGTGTCTGAATGTCTGTGAAAGAATGGTAGCCCATTCTTCATCAGAAATCGGAACCAGAGAAGGCAGCAATGATGGACGGTAGCACCTACACCGAAGTCGACGTTCTACGTCATACCGAAGGTCGGGACTCAGGGACAGGTCCGTGTCTTTCAGGAATGTTATTGTATACAAGGCGTTGCTTCACATATTCTGCTTTATGACACAGTGCGTTGTCACGCTGATACAATCTTCGTCTCCGAACTGTACGCAGTACACCGGCCGGAGTGGCCGAGCGGTTCTAGGCGCTACAGTCTGGAACCGCTGGACCGCTACGGTCGCAGGTTCGAATCCTGTGCGTGATGTCCTTAGGTTAGTTAGGTCTAAGTAGTTCTAAGTTCTAGGGGACTGATGACCTCAGATGTTAAGTCCCATAGTGCTCAGAGCCATTTGAACCATTTTTTTGTACGTAGTACACAACACAAAAGGCTGTAAATATTCTCTTGTCCTTTTCTATTTAATATTTTATTAAGAGTAAAAAGAGTACCACAGCCTAAGCACAAAAAAAACCACCCCCATACGGTAACACCATCTCCTTCGTACCTCAATGTTGGCACAACACATGATGGTATGTCATGTACTCCAGGCATTCCTCAAACCCAACCCCTTTCAACCGGACTGCAACAGGATATAGCGTCCAGAATGAAATTTTCACTGTGCAGCTGAGTGTGCGCTGATTTGAAACTTCCTGGCAGATTAAAACTGTGAGCAGCACCCGACACGTACTCTCCCGTGGACATCTTGATTATGTAATTTTTGTGGTTGTTTTAAATTGTTTTTCAGCGTAGCCATACAGGTATTTCTGCAGGTACCCGCCAATGTATGCGGTCTTTCTAAAGCGATTGGCACCAGTCCGTATCCGAATTTCATAAACAGAAATGTTGCAAGAAAATAGACAAGCTAACAACAAAAAGCATTCTTGTTATTATTATTATTATTATTATTATTAATATTATTACTAATATTATTTAGTAGCTGCGTTCTGGTTCGTAGCCCAACATCCAGTAACTCAAAGCTGTTATCCTCCGATACTTAAACGTGTTACATCTAGCATTAGTTATTTTTACATACTTATTGTTGAGGTCTACACGAGATAAATCTTCATTTAACCGGATTTTAAATTTTGCTGTTACCAGCTCTTGTGGCAAGACGCTAAGGTCCCATACAATTGGTAAAACATCTCTCCATTGTCAGTGGTTTTTACAATATCTCAGCAAGAGCATCTATGCTACGATTACTGCGGACATTGTGGCAGATTAACCTCTCACTTAAAGACTGCTGACAGCAACTTTCAAGAAAAGGAACAACTCTGAATTTAAATTTCCGAAGACGACTATGTCATTACAGACGGCGACAGTAACGATCTGAAAATTCAAGGACGGAAATCAAAGTTATGCTTCAGAGCAACTTTCCAGAGATTCACCTCTAGCAGTTAATTGAGAGCATCAAAAAGAAAATCTGTATGCTGATCGAGGATCTATAACCCGCTCCTCCAAAATAGGAGTCCTTTGTCTTACCTACAATACATCCTCTTTCAATCAGATAAAAGGGTTCATCAAAAATATGCTGACCCGCTACTGGAGACTGTGTGAAATTTACATACCGTCAGGCGACGGCCTTAAACCATATGAGGTTGGGATACGGACGATATCCCGCACATAGACACCGCACAAAATTCCACAGTCTGGAAGCTGTGATCAAGACGATATTGACAAGGCGCACTGAAGAGTTTAACGTTACAGTGATCACACCCTAAGAAGAAACGTACTTGGTCGCATAGATTATATGGGTATGCCATTTTCTCAACTAAAAGAAAACAATTTAATTTTGAAAAAGAAATGTTTGAATGTTTTATACGTTGCCCATAGTAATTTTCATTAAAAAGTAAAAATATATTTTGATATCTGCAAAAGAAAACACCAAAATGTTAATAAGTCACAATTTTAATGAAAATGACATTGTTGGCTTTAACTGCACTTAAAAAAACACAGTTTGTGGTAAATACTAAACTAATCATAGTTTTCGGAACAGGACATACAGACCATATTAGATCGATCAGGCAAAGAGATTTCTTACACGCGTTACATACGTTTTGACTACTTCTATTTCGTGTAGTTCTGCAGGCATAGCAGTAACCCACAGAACTCCTCTATTTTATTCCCGAGGTTGACGACTGACTTTCCACGAGAGGATTGCCAGGATGCTAGTCCAGAATACTATCTTATTCACTAGAGCTCGAATATCTTCCTCCTACGTTTTCTCTGACAGCACAATAGAATTCGAGCTTCTTGGCTCTGATCTACGATGTTGCCAAAATTTTATAAAATCACACACGATTATTGACCCTTTGGCTTTGACAGGTGAAACGTCTGCTTCCACGGAGTATAAACGTACGGTATTGGCTATTGAACCTCGGCTCATATGCTCGTTTTTCATAGAAGGAACATTGAACGCGCACAAGCATCGCAGCTTCCTTACAGACCATCTTCCAGGGATGCAGAAGACGTTCCTATGCAGAATAGGAGGAAACTGTAGCACCAACACGATGGCTGTCGAAGTCACAGTGCACGAAGTGCTACAGCATGTCTTCACGAATTGTTTCCAAATCGCTAGATTGGACGCATAGGATCTGTGGCTTGGCCAGTCCGTTTCCTTCATTTCACGACAGTCGATTTTTTTTTTCTGTGGGGAAAGCTGAAACATGCTGTCTACAAGGACATACCAACTACAACCGATGATATGCAACGACGTATTACTGCAGCCTGTTCGGACATTTCCGCTGAAATGCTAGCACGTGTGTAGCAGTCGTTCCATACTAGACTGGAAGCGTGTACGGCCCGTGGTAATTCTGAACACAACTTGTGATGTTCAACTGTCTCGTTACTGGTCAGAATGCAAGCAGGTAGTGTATTCACTTGTGTTGTTCTTTAGTCTGTGCTATCATAAGTATCAGTATGGAAACTTTTCAAAGCACAATATCTCGTAGACGACTCGCACTATAATCCTGCAACAAACACCAGTGATATTCTAATTTATCCTACTTTTAGTTGTTTATGTCAGTTGTCATTATTCCATTTTAAGAAGTGTATGTTTGCACAAATGATACACTTTATAAGTATCATTACAATCTGCTGATTGGCTAACAATACGAGTCCCTGACTACTAATCCATTCTTTGAAAACTGTTCATCAATATCACTTTCCGTTTCCGCAATATTTGCCGTTCAAGTTTTAGGTGATTCACCCTGTATAGAGGTTTGAAATTGCAGTATGATTTCATTTTGTATAAGAGTTACAGTCAGCGACGGTTTCTGAATTTATTTAGTTTTACCTTTGTAATACATTTTTTTATCTATCAACAAGCTGATGACATTTTTATAATAAACTCATATTTGTATATGAAGAACCAAGCCAAATTTAGGTTTAAGTATTATATGAAAATAGTCTTAGAATTTAAATGTATGTACTGTGGCTATGCGGTTAATAGTGATTTCGTTGTATAATTCAGTTTAATATCTACGTTAAACTTCTGAATCTCAGTTTAATGCTGACTTCATGAATGATATAGCGTTAAGCCAATAAATATTGTACATAAAACCTTCCTCGGGGCTACCTTCACGAGCTGGCTTCTGATCGCAGCTGTTACAGCAGACAACGGTTAATTACAATTCTGTGAATGTTTACCTTCGCTTCATATTGTATAAGAGCAAACGGACGCTGCTCTCCACATCACACAGTCTATTTGCACGAATCGGATACCAACCTGCTTATGAGACCAATGTTTGACAGGAGGTGCGCCGGCCGTTGTGGCCGTGCGGCTAAAGGCGCTTCAGTCTGGAACCGCGTGACCGCTACGGTCGCAGGTTCGAATCCTGCCTCGGGCATGGATGTGTGTGATGTCCTTAGGTTAGTTAGGTTTAATTAGTTCTAAGTTCTAGGCGACTGATGACCTCAGAAGTTAAGTCGCATAGTGCTCAGAGCCATTTGACAGGAGGTGCACCTTCGGCTGTGCACAGAAGCGTATTTGAAGACTGTAAAGGTGAGCAAATTATTTAGAAACAAAGGGTCTAATATAATTTAGCAGGCGAAGATTTTATAAAATATTTAATGAGGCGCTGACAACCATAAGGACCTAAAGCACACCATCTTCGATTTTATTACTGTAGCATGTATGCTTGCTCCAGACATCTGACCTTATGGTGAACCAGCTTTACCAGTACTAAAGGCCAACACTGCATACATGAACATTCATGGAAAGCTGTCTCACTAAGTTTTCTGACAGGAGCTTCCATATGGGCCCAAAGCACAAAGCATAATTTTGTTGCTCTGCGTCCATCAACTGTTATCTAAGATTCTGAACATCATTTAGATTGTACATCGCGTACGTAGTGGTACTTCATAATTAGAGGTGAACTGGCAGTACTGTTTGTTTTGGGTAGCTGTTAAGTTGGAGGTTATAACTTTTAATAATGGAACATTGTAATAGGTCATAATTGTGTATGTGTGTGGTATGTTTCATATCTGTTCTTTATGTTCTGATTTTAGTTTCATGTTAATCGCAAACGTTACAACTGTCGGCGAGATACTGTTGTCACTAGCCTGTTTATGAAAATTTTTTGAACTAACAAAATAACAATAAGCGTACATATCAATTAATATTTCATAACATAAAGTGGGTGCGCCATTTTTTCATAGGAAATAGAGTATGACGAGAACTGGTTAAAAACCTAGTCAGGTCTATGAGGCTGGTAGTTTATCTACAGATTTGACTTTCATAAAAATCTATTTTCGTCGAAACATTGTTCTTTTGGCCCTTATAGTTCTCAGCGCCTCAAATTTTTTAAAAAATTTTTTAGTTTGTTTTATTGAAGCCTCCAAAAGAAAGTGTTTAGTTATCTTATATTCTGCCTTTAAACCATTCCTTGCATATTATAATCGCGATCATCGTGTTTCTGACGTATAAATAGTTTTTACAATTGTTATACAAATACAATGATATTGCAGTATACAATGGAATCCCGTGTAATCAGCCTTCATTATTCAAATTAACATTTATCTAGAATTTATTCGATTCTTACTCTAACTGCATAAACAAATTTCAATCAAGGTTACTCAGTACCTCCATGTCTTTACATTCCTCACGGAAATAAAATTTGCTTCTTTTCAACAAGCATTCATTGTGATAAATGAATTTTGCACTGATCCGATAATATCTTTAAACGTATTCGGATACGTGGCTTTCTTTAGTAATAATTATTACAACTGCAGTTCATTTTCGTAAAACTGGTCATTATATATCTAGCAGACATATTTTTCAAGTGACTTTCTATAATGAATAACACTGCCAGTTAGCAAGACGACAGAAATACAACAGGAACCAAACATTTTTACCCCAGTTCGATGGGGTTACTTTCGCTCCAGTACTAGGAGAAGTGAAATAGTCCGACCATTTTTCTTCGTCTTGCAATTCTACTTTCAACGACGGTTATTTATAGTGGAGGAAGCATCGACATAAAATCGTTTTTGTGGAAAGCAGTTTCTCCCAGAAAAATGACACTTCATCCAATACCATTCATCTCATCAACACGTTTGAAATATGTTAGTTACGTATAAATTTGTCTCATACTCTCGAATACCGTCAAAATAAATCCTAGTTGCTACACATATGTGCATCCAATTACGTTTAAATTTTTTCCAAATTGTTTGCTTAGGAATCAGTCCCACAGTGATACTAGTCCTATGATTTAGAAAGAAAACTTTTCATATGTTGTTGCTGTGTTTTCATTTTACCTAAGGTATGACAATGTAATTGAAAGACAAAGACTAAAAAACTAGATTGATTTTATACGTAGTTTATTGAGCAGCTTACTACCATGCAAACATATAGAAATAAATATACAGTATGTTTCGTGCACTACCTAGAGCAAAATGAGATCTCGTGTCAAATGGATTATAAATTAACATTAGGGAATGAAACATCGTTTCTCCTTTCAATCTCTCTACATGCTGGCACACGCACCGCTCTTTTCCATTTAGTTAACAACCGCAATATCTACTAGACCATTAAATGCGAAACTCCACGCGACAAATATTTTGTCCAGATACCTGTTATTTTCCCGAGGTTTTGCCATAGTTTATCGTGCATTTCTCGTTGTTAAAAGAGTTCGTCATAACTGTTGCGGTTTCCGTACCTAAGTTTCTTCGTCCTCGTACAGAAAAATTTAGCAAAAATTCTGGGGTTATTCTTCAACTGAATTCTTATTTTAGGTAGACTGCAGCTGCCTGTTTCTATTACTGGCACGTTCGACCTACGCACTGGCGTAGAAACTTTCACTTTATCTAATACTAGGCGACTAGACAATCCTAATCTTACACACCACTGCGTTCAACCTGAAAACATAAAGCATTATGACACATGCAAATTCTTTGCAAACATTATACAGATGACCGACCGTGCTGCGATTCTACGAGTAGATTTCGTAAATGTACAGGGTGATTTTTTCCACCGTGTTCAAACTCTAGGGATTGATTGACGAGAGTATACGGAACAGGAAAGGTCTAATTAACTTATGTCCGGAAATGTATGGTTTCCATGCTAGAGACCATTTATTCAATCATACTTTGTTACAAAGACTGCGGTCTAATAAGCGCTGTACCATGCAGCCACAGTTACAGTATGCACGGTTTCCTCCGAGAGAGTGGTACTGTTCCTCATACCTCATACCCTAGCGTCCTTTCCTGCCATAGTAACTGGTAATGTTGGGTCCGATTCACTTCTCTTGCTGACTCACCTTGTGATACAGCGTTGTAAGCAATGGTTCCGTATTCGAATAGAGAGGTTCCCGACATGGTGTTTACTTACGGAAAGGCAAATGGCAACGGGCGGCGGGCAGCAAGGTTGTATCACGAGAGCTACCCTAGCCGACAACAACCACAGCACTCAATGTTTGCAACAGTGTTTCGCTATTTGTCTGAGACATGAGCTTGTCTACACATGAGCTGCTGATCACGCTGACTATTTCGAATAGTGCTGTGAGTTACGGTATGCGTAGCTATCTACGAGCAGTGGTCTCAAAAATGGTTCAAATGGCTCTGCGCACTATGGGACTTTATTTCTGAAGTCATCAGTCCCCTATAACTTAGAACCATTTAAACCTAACTAACCTAAGGACATCACACACATCCATGTCCGAGGCAGGATTCGAACCTGCGACCGTAGCAGTCCCGCGGTTCCGGAATGCAGCGCCTAGAACCGCACGGCCACCGCGGCCGGCGATGTAGGCAGGGGGGTAGCATTATGGTATGAGGTGTTTGTCGTGATTAGGGTGTGGTGTCATTATTGTGCTTGAGAAAAGGACAATGCGGAGGGATATGAATACATTTTACTGCATTGTGTACTGCGTGCAGTAGGGAAACAGTTAGGTGATGATGATTGTATCAGCAAGACAATGCACCGTGTCTTAAAGCAGCATGTGTGAAGCAACGGTTTGTAAATGATAATATTCCGGAAGTGGACTTGTGTATCCAGAGTACCGACCAGTGGAGCACCCTTGGGACGAGTTATTCGTCGGCTTCGCTCCGGAACCCATCGTCCAACATCATTACCTTCTCTGGTGTAGGGTCTCGAGGAAGATTGGGCTCCCATTCCTCCACAGAAATCCAGGCACCTCACTGAAAGTGTTCCCAGCAAACTGTAATCTACCATGAAGAGGGCCGGCGGGAGTGGCCGAGCGGTTCTAGGCGCTTCAGTCTGGAACCGCGCGACCGCTACGGTTGCAGGTTCGAATCCTGCCTCGGGTATGGATGTGTGTGATGTCCTTAGGTTAGTTAGGTTTAAGTAGTTCTAAGTTCTAGGGGACTGATGATCTCAGAAGTTAAGTCCCATAGTGGTCAGAGCCGTATCATGAAGATGCAAAGTGTTGACATATCCCATGTTAATTTTCATTAATAAGTTTCCGTATTCTTTCAGTCATATAATCTATGAAAATCCTATGTGTGAGTGACGAATGAATTACATACAAAGGCAAAACTACTTGGCGAAACATTGTGAATCAGCAGCTAAGAAGTTTCATAAACAGTGAAGTTAGTTAATAATTATAATATGGAAGTTAAATATGTGGTGTCACCGCCAGACACCACACTTGCTAGGTGGTAGCCTTTAAATCGGCCGCGGTCCGTTAGTATACGTCGGACCCGCGTGTCGCCACTATCAGAGATTGCAGACCGAGCGCCGCCACACGGCAGGTGTAGAGAGACTTCCTAGCACTCGCCCCAGTTGTACAGCCGACTTTGCTAGAGATGGTTCACTGTCTATGTGGTGTCACCGCCAGACACCACACTTGCTAGGTGGTAGCTTTAAATCGGCCGCGGTCCATTAGTACATGTCGGACCCGCGTGTCGCCACTCTCAGTGATAGCAGACCGAGCGCCACCACACGGCAGGTCTAGAGAGACGTACTAGCACTCGCCCCAGTTGTACGGACGACGTAGCTAGCGATGTACACTGACGAAGCCTCGCTCATTTGCAGAGCCGATAGTTAGAATAGCCTTCAGCTAAGTCAATGGCTACGACCTAGCAAGGCGCCATTAGCATTACATAGCTTGTATCTAAAGAGTCTCACTTGTCTCGTCAAGAGCGATGTACCACAAGGATGGATTAAAGTTAAGTATTCCACAAGCTACGTACTTTTCTTTATAGCATTCATTACGTATCCTGTTTCAAACCTCATGCCATCCTGCGTGAGCTTATAGCGTTTATTTCGGTCTCCTCAAACCACACTGTGTCGGCACTTCTGTCGACACATCAGTCTACATACGCTCTCATTTGCCGAGACGATAGTTAGCATAGCCTTCAGCTACGTCATTTGCTACGACCTAGCAAGGCGCCATGTTCAGTTACTATTGATATTGTAAATAATGTACAGACAAGAGCTACGTTCAACATTAATGGATTAAAGTTAAGTATTCCACCAGCTACATCCTTTTTTTTCTAGTCTAAATTCCTTGTCCTGTTCCAGACCTCACGTCAGCCTGCGTGAGCTAAAACGCGTGCCTTTCGGCTACCTCTAGTAATCCGGGGTTGGCTCTCCTGCCAGCCCACAACAAAATAAACCTGATTCCTAGAACACACGAGTACTAAGACAGTATCAGGAACCCCACTTTCTGGTAAAGCAATAGCAGAAACTGTTATGTAATTATTTTTTTATTTTAAAATTAAATGTATATGTGAAATTCGTGTGTGTGTGTGTGTGTGTGTGTGTGTGTGTGTGTGTGTGTGCGCGCGCGATTGTGGAGACAACGAGAACTGTTACCAGAAAGATGAGTTATACTCTACAGCATTTATTAGTTAGTGAGCAGGTAAGCCAGATTTGATTAATATTCGCAGAGCAAATGATTGTTGCGCAGAGTTGCCCATCCCGGTCACAGAATAACAGATTCAATTACATCGGCCGTTGTGTGCCTGATGGACGGGCGCAGGCCGCTGGAACGGTTCAGCGCTCACGCTGGCCGCTTCAGTGAAGGAACTTAATTAAATCCGACGCCAGAAAGGGCCAAACCTCTAAACGGCCCCTCATCATCAGCAGACGCCCCTATTCCGTGTGGAATACCCGCAAATTAACGTATTTTGCTGCATCTCATGTCTTTTTCTTACTTCTTAACTTACAGACACTGCATTGTAATTCAGTAATACAGCCCACTGCTAAGTGAAAAACAATAACTGCTTTTTTTTCTTTATCTAGTTATTAGTTTATTTAACTAAATTATAATTGCGCCAGTAAGTCCTCTACGTATCAGATTAGGCTCCTGCACATACAAAACTTGTTGCACTGAAGTTTGAGAAAAAAAATTGTGACAAACATAGCTCAAGAACCACTGATGATGATGACCACAAAACAGAAAAAAGTTGGGAAAATCTGTGGTATCCTTTTGGCATGAACCATTCTGATACTATCCTTAATGGAATTAGGGCCTCTTCGGAAAACTAAAAGTCTGGATGGGCAGAAGGAGAACTGGAGAGCCGGCCGGAGTGGCTGAGCGGTTCTAGGCGCTACAGTCAGGAACCGCTCCGGGACTTCTCGTTCCATCTATAAAAGTTTCTTCAATGTCTTTGTAAATAAGAAAGTTACGGCTATTAATCATACATGAAATTCAGGCTTTCACGGCTGGTCTATATACACTCCTCGAAATGGAAAAAAGAACACATTGACACCGGTGTGTCAGACCCACCATACTTGCTCCGGACACTGCGAGAGGGCTGTACAAGCAATGATCACACGCACGGCAAAGCGGACACACCAGGAACCGCGGTGTTGGCCGTCGAATGGCGCTAGCTGCGCAGCATTTGTGCACCGCCGCCGTCAGTGTCAGCCAGTTTGCCGTGGCATACGGAGCTCCATCGCAGTCTTTAACACTGGTAGCATGCCGCGACAGCGTGGACGTGAACCATATGTGCAGCTGACGGACTTTGAGCGAGGGCGTATAGTGGGCATGCGGGAGGCCGGGTGGACGTACCGCCGAATTGCTCAACACGTGGGGCGTGAGGTCTCCACAGTACATCGATGTTGTCGCCAGTGGTCGGCGGAAGGTGCACGTGCCCGTCGACCTGGGACCGGACGGCAGCGACGCACGGATGCACGCCAAGACCGTAGGATCCTACGCAGTGCCGTAGGGGACCGCACCGCCACTTCCCAGCAAATTAGGGACACTGTTGCTCCTGGGGTATCGGCGAGGACCATTCGCAACCGTCTCCATGAAGCTGGGCTACGGTCCCGCACACCGTTAGGCCGTCTTCCGCTCACGCCCCAACATCGTGCAGCCCGCCTCCAGTGGTGTCGCGACAGGCGTGAATGGAGGGACGAATGGAGACGTGTCGTCTTCAGCGATGAGAGTCGCTTCTGCCTTGGTGCCAATGATGGTCGTATGCGTGTTTGGCGCCGTGCAGGTGAGCGCCACAATCAGGACTGCATACGACCGAGGCACACAGGGCCAACACCCGGCATCATGGTGTGGGGAGCGATCTCCTACACTGGCCGTACACCACTGGTGATCGTCGAGGGGACTCTGAATAGTGCACGGTACATCCAAACCGTCATCGAACCCATCGTTCTACCATTCCTAGACCGGCAAGGGAACTTGCTGTTCCAACAGGACAATGCACGTCCGCATGTATCCCGTGCCACCCAACGTGCTCTAGAAGGTGTAAGTCAACTACCCTGGCCAGCAAGATCTCCGGATCTGTCCCCCATTGAGCATGTTTGGGACTGGATGAAGCGTCGTCTCACGCGGTCTGCACGTCCAGCACGAACGCTGGTCCAACTGAGGCGCCAGGTGGAAATGGCATGGCAAGCCGTTCCACAGGACTACATCCAGCATCTCTACGATCGTCTCCATGGGAGAATAGCAGCCTGCATTGCTGCGAAAAGTGGATATACACTGTACTAGTGCCGACATTGTGCATGCTCTGTTGCCTGTGTCTATGTGCCTGTGGTTCTGTCAGTGTGATCATGTGATGTATCTGACCCCAGGAATGTGTCAATAAAGTTTCCCCTTCCTGGGACAATGAATTCACGGTGTTCTTATTTCAATTTCCAGGAGTGTATTAGTTAAAACTTCGAGGCCGAGTGCCGTGGCAGACATACTCTACCTGACCTAATAATTGAGGCACCCAGGTTCTAGGCACTTCAGTCCGGAACCACGTGGCTGCTGCGGTGGCAGGTTCGAATCCTGCCTCGGGCATGGATATGTGTGATGTCTTAGGTTAGTTAGGTTTAAATAGTTCTAAGTTCTAGGGGACTCATGACCTCAGATGTTAAGTCCCATAGTGCTCAGAGCCATTTGAACCAGCCAGAAGCAGTGTAGACTCTACTGGAAGAAAGAGTTGAATGGCTCTTGTTACGTCAGCTTTACGGATGATGAGAATCTTTAGCGTTGTGTGGAAGCGGAGTGCTGGTCGTTCCGGTATGTAGAATTTACGACCGGTCGATAACTTGCTGCAGTCCAGTGTCGGGATTATTATCTTGTTCCAAGGACTGACTTGGCAACGGGCATCGCGACAAAATCTAGAATATGCGTTTACGGGCAGTCTTTGTATTGTCGACTTGGAGAAGCCGTTCTGTGCATTCGGGCGGGCACAAACTATGTAACTGAGAAAAAGTCGAGGAAGGGCCCACTAATCCGTCTAACTGAACTCCGAGCGCGTACGTAGGTATGGTCAGGCGAGTCCTTTGGGGTGTGGACAGTGAATAATGCGTGAGAGTCTTCACTCGTTGAGTTTTACGAAAACTCAACGTCTTCGCTGACCATCGGGTCTCAGTTCGAAGAGGGACTCATGACTGAAGACAACTGTACTTCAGGCCGAAGACGTGTCTGGAGAGGCTCCAGACAGCGGTGGGATACGAATTTGAGTGTCGCCCGCCATACGGCCCAACAACCAGAAGTTATAGCCTGTTGTGCCGTTTTATAGTAGGACCCATTTGGTTGTAATTCACGGCATCATTACAGCTCAATGACACGTCGACGATATTATGCGATCTTCATGGCAATACATTCTGGGCTTACATTTCAGCAAGATAATGCCCGCCCACACGCGGCGGGAGATCCTACTGTTCGCCTTCGTGCGTCTCAAATCCTACCTTGGCGAGCAAGGTCGCCGGATCTCTCCCCAACTGAGAATGTTTGGAGCATTGCGGAGACGTCACTTCAACCAGCCCGGGAGTTTGACGACCTAACGCGCCAATTGGACATAATTTGGCACGATATCCCTTACGAGGGCATCCGACAACTCTTTCAATCAATACCGAGCAGAGTAACTGCTTGCATAAGAGCCAGAGGTGAACCAAAACGTTATTGTCTTGCTCAATTTGTGGAACTCTTTGTGTTGAATAATCATCCATTTTTTTCTGAAACTGTAATAATTTGTTTTTCTGTATATGTACGAGGCCTGTTCAGAAAGTAAGCTCCGATTGATTGCCAAATTGAAACCACAGTGAACATCGGAAATGTTTTACTTGTAACAATTAGCTACACCTTTCAGCTACTTCTCTACGTAGTCGCCGTTCTGACTTAGACTTTTGTCATAGCGTTGTACCAACTTTTCAATAGCCTCATCATAGAAGGCAGCCGCCAGTGCTTTCCGCCAATTCTCCACGCTGGCCTACACCTCGTTGTCTGTGTCAAAATGTTGTCTTCAAAGACAGCGGTTCATGTGACCAGAGATGAAACTCAGGGGGAGACAATTGCGGACTGTATTGTGGGTAATCTCACATTTCCATTTGAAAACGATGCAGGAGCATCTTCATTGCCCCTGCAGAATGCGGCTGAGAATTGTCTTGAAGAAGAAACAGCACGACAGTTATGTAATGTTAGCTGCATAGCTTCAGGCGAAATTTCTCACCAGGCCCTCGTACTTGGCGGCAGACACTATTTTCTAGACATCTTTACGCACTCACTGCGAGCTCAGAAATGAGAAGAGCGACGTGATGCTAACTGGGGTTATACTAGAGACACTACCCAACACATCTGTGCAAAGCTTTATCGGATTTTCATAGTCGTTTCCATTTCGCGACCGATCGGAGCTTACTTTCTGAACGCCCCTCGTACATCACATCTACCAATATAAAGCCCATTCTGGTAATTTCGTCGTGGTTCGTATTTTTTCTTTTGTATTAGAGTGTACATTATGTTTTTTTTTCAATTTCTTATAAAAATGTAATATAACCCTTAAGATTGCTACACTCGTATGATATAATTTACTGAGAAGTTTAGGGGGGGGGGGGAGGGGAGCACAAGGAAGGCAGCAGGGGGGGGGAGGGGGAGAGAAGTATCGCAGGGGGTGACTTGCCAACAGAAAATAGCAAGTATGCTACTAGTTACGGAGTGCGTGTACTGGGGATAGAGTTTCGGACGCGTTGCTGAGCTCGGATGCTCAGGAAGTAAAATTTACGAAATTCGTATTAGCCGTTATGCTCGGCGTCTTGTCAGATACATCCTAGGCCCCTCTCCCACGGCCACCAGAAAACGGCAATCCGTGGCTTGCTGGATGTGATACTTTTACCACCAAGAGTCGACCCAGGAACAGCAGAATACTGATGTCTTCAAAGATGAGTCGCGGTATAGACTGAGAGTGGCTCTCGCCTTTCGTTCATTAATCCTGGTCCTGGTATCTGTAACGACCACTGCAATACTGTGGAAAGCGATCGATTCCACGGTGTCAGGGTTTTCATCTGTGGGTGGGGGGTGTCACCGTGTCTGCTCATCAAATGGTTCAAATGGCTCTGAGCGCTATGGGACTCAACTGCTGGGGTCATAAGTCCGCTAGAACTTAGAACTACTTAAACCTAACTAACCTAAGGACAGCACACAACACCCAGCCATCACGAGGCAGAGAAAATCCCTGACCCCGCCGGGAATCGAACCCGGGAACCCGGGCGTGGGAAGCGAGAACGCTACCGCACGACCACGAGATGCGGGCTGCTCATCAAACGTTCCAATGTGTGTGAATTCCTAAGGGACTAAACTACTTAGTTCATCGGTCCCTAGACTTACACACTACTTAAACTAACTTATACTAAGAACAACACACACACCTATGCCCGAGGGAGGACTCGAACCTACGGCGGGAGGGCCCGCGCAATCCGTGACATGGCGCCGCAAGCCGCGCGGCCACTCCGCGCGGCTGTCTGCTCATCATTGCTGACTCTGAATATGTTTATCCATAAGTAAGAGTCGTTACGACAACCCGTTAAATTGGCTGATGTACAATATTAAGACCCACTGTGCATCCTGTAGTGGTGTGATGGGGCAGTACACACTATATTGACGTACTATACAGCGTGAGTCACTAACTGTTGCCACCTAGAGTAACTCCGAAAGTATGATGGGAGCTGAAATGTTTGTGGGAAAAAAGTTGCAAGGGACAACTGGGGCCATAATACGACGTCGTTTTTTTGTTGTTAGGTGGAGTCGCTTCAGAGATATGAAGGTCAACTTTGTTTCTTTAAATGGGATTCTATAGTTTGGTACTTATTTTCTGATAGCGGCTGTCGAGACGAATCTAATTATGTGTAACAGTAAGGTATTTGAAGGTCAACGAAGATGAAAAAGGTGGCATGAACGTCCTTTACAGAAGGTATTGGAAGTGATGGCCATTGGTATCAATGCAGTGCTGCAATTATCATGGAATGAGTGGTATTCCTTATCACATCGGCACTTATAGAAGCATATGCTCTGACAATTCTGTCTCGCATATCTTCAGGCGTAGTTGGAACGTCTTTACAAAAGGTGTCTTTTTACGAGTTCCCACAAGAAAAAGAGGCGGCAAGTATGGCGAACGAGCTGGCCACGGCACGTCTCCTACGCATCCAATCCAACGATTTGGGCATTATCCCTGCAACTTATTTCGATCCATCGGCGATGAATGTGCCGGACACTCATCGTCTTGATACCACATTTTGTTCCTTGTTCATATAGGTATTTCTTCCAATAACAGACCTAATTTTTCTTGCAGGAATGTGTTGTATTTCCATTAAGATTTCCTTCAATGAACTAGGGGCCTATAATTCTGTCCTCCACAACCCCACACCATACATTCACCGACCGCGGTTTTTGGTGTGCAACTTGCCGCAGTCAACATGGATTTTCAGTTGCCCAATAATGCATGTTATGCAAATTAACATTTCCATGGCTCGTGAATGTAGCTTCATCAGTAAGTAAAATCAAATTAATTAATGTGTCATCCCTCTTAATCTGAAGTTGAGCTCGTCGGCAGCATTCAATACGACGCACATAATCAGTACCAGTTAATTCTTGGTAGTCAAGCGCTCATTTCAGTCGTAATTACCGATGTCGTGGTGTAAACAACTGCACATGCATGGGTCGTCGGCTGCGGTGGCCCATCGTCCGGTGCACTGTGTGTTCAGACAGCAGTGTGTTCTGCCCAGCATCCAAGTTCGATGTTAGTTCTGCCACAGTTCGTCGCTTGTCCTCTGATACTAGTCTGCCCGGCCCAGAGTCATGCAAAGTCTTACGGGCGAGCGCCGCACGGAGCTTCGTCAGTCAACGACGCAACGAGTCAGTGACGTCACGGCACAGGCCTGGCAGAGACACCGGAATGTGGCGGGCTGGGGTAGCAGTCGCAGCCCTTCAAACCAGCCCGGTCCACAGGCCGATACCGATCCCCACTGGTCAATAGACTGTCAGACGAAGAGACACGTGCGAGCCAGGCCGCTCCGCACAGTACAGAAGATGGAGTGCACAGAACACCTCTAAAATCATTTTAAAGCAGCTTACAGTAGTTTTACCTACTAGATTTTTCAATTTATTCGAGCATACCAAGCTTTCTAAAACTAAATTTAGTTTTTGTAGAGTCTGAAGCTGGAATATGACGAAGTCGACTATAAGAAATACTAATGAGGCGTCCAATGTGTTTTTGGACTGAAAAAAGAACAGCAATCTGCTTTCCAGTTGCTAGTGTTCGTCGTTATGCACTCCTAAATAGTTGCTTCTGTTGGCGAAAGTTGTAAGTTTCGTTCCATGTGTTCATAAGACTCCAAATAACAATCATTTCTCCAATGCTGTATGCATTATGGCAAAAACAGAAAACTGATAGAACTCGGTACATAACAAGTGTTTATACATAGTGGAATATGTAACGTATGAAGCATAGCATAGAATGGGGCTGGCCGGAGTGGCCGAGTGGTTCTAGGCGCTACAGTCTGGAACCGCGCGACCGCTACGGTCGCAGGTTCGAATCCTGCTTCGGGCATGGATGTGTGTGATGTCCTTAGGTTAGATAGTTCTAAGTTCTAGGGGACTGATGACCTCAGAAGTTAAGTCCCATGGCGCTCGGAGCCATTTGAACCATTTTTTAATAGAATGGGAAACAAAGATAATCTGGCCACAACTAGAGAGTAAATTTGGCAATGATTTTTGTTAAAGGAAGTCGAATCAATATACGTAGAAAAATTCTTTCATTAACAGACCTTTAGGTAAGGAAAATACGTCGAGGAATTCACTACTAGTGACAGAGAGTCATAGATATTGTTTTAGCTTTATTTATTTATTAGAGTGTCTGCATGAGATCTGTTTCGGTATTTATCAAAGGTAATTAATTTTATTAACGAGTGTGCGTCAAAACGCCGACAAATAATTCGGATGCAAGTTCACTTATCTTCCTACTACAGCGCAGAACTATTATTAATTTCATTAAAAGCATCTGCAGCCGTTATTAAATTATAAATTAACTTCTTTTATTGCTTCCATGTACACAGTCCTATAATAATACGTTCCCTCTCTCTTCTCGAATTTATTTATCTTTTATCTGAGGCTATTTTCCTCCCATATATATTCATATTATTTCACGTATAACCTAGATCGGTATCAGACAGAGCCGCCTTACTTTCTCAACGTATAGCGATGTTTTTGTTCTTACCCACAAACATACGTATTTTGTCTGAAATATGGGAGTCTCACTTTAGAGCTTAATCCAAAGGAGCGCACGAGTTCTTTTATTAACCTTTGCGAAAATTCTCGTGGAAAAATTTCCATTCTGTATTTTTCATCGTATTGCTTTTTAGTTCGTTGCTGTTTTCCCTCACATCGGCTACTTTATTGCCTTCGCCAATGGCACTGCCGCGCGGGAATAGCCGAGCGGTCTCAGGCGCTGCAGTCGTGGGTTGTGCGGCTGGTACTGGCGGAGGTTCGAGTCCTCCCTCGGGCATGGGTGTGTGTGTGTTTGTCCTTAGGATAATTTAGGTTAAGTGGTGTGTAAATGAATGACACTAATCGCCTCGGCCATTTTCATGCACACCGTTTAAGATTTTTTAATTTTGATAAACAGGACGGTAGCATTTGTACAACATGTGACGTCTTCATACTTCTAAAATAGATGCTACAAAACACAGCTGCCTCAACGCAGTTAGCAAAACGCACAGTGATGGAAGGAAACAAATGAGTCGTGAATCGTAAATAAACTTTAAGAAATCGTTTACAAAATTTCGTATTTAATCTTTTGCAAAGATAGTTTGTCTTATTATTATTTGTCAAAAAAAGTGGCGGTATAACATTGACTTTACATGAACAGATTTTCATCTCTTCTTACTATGCACAAGAGGAGTGGGGAAATTGCAAGTGTTTCGAAAACAAGTATATCAAGAAAACGGGAAATAAAACGAAAACTGACGGGTGGTGAGGACAGTTCAGTCTGATCAGGCCTTAAGCCTCTAGTAGACTGTGATGGCAACAGTGTTAACTACGTTTGTTGTGGAGTGCAATCAACTTTCACGCAAAAGGGTCACTGGCACTTCGAATTTTCACGCCCTTCGTATGCATCTAACGAACGAGTGGCAAGTGTAGACCCGAAGCGCCTTCTCAGATCTGCGCAGGCCAAGATACTGACAAATGCGTGGCCATGTGCGCACGAACTTGAGATCTTATAAAGTTCTTGGAGATGAAGCGACTTGCAGAAAGGTATCCGCATAACCTATTAAGCATCACCCCATAACTGTTTCGGGACACATGACAGAAAAAGTGAAAAATCTTTCCTATGAAATTATGCCTGAAGTAATTTATTACGTGAACTGATATGAATGCTCTGCCATCGCAGATATGTAGACACGTAACGCAAGGAAAAATCACTACATGAGACGTACCGATTTTTATTTTGTTTTCTGGGACTTCAGATCGCGCTTTTTGTTACGATACGGTTCCTTGACGAGCCTAAAGCAAGCGAAAGGAATTGTTGAGACGGTTGACCTCCCTTGGCATTTACGAGAACAGTCTCAAATAAGTATCTTTTACTACTGACCAAGGTGCCAACATTATCGCTGCTCTTCGTGGATATTCCACACCGAATTATTCCTGTCACACGCTGAACACAGTGCTAAGAAACGCATTTAGTGTGCAGTATAAATCAACCAGTTGCTTTCAACTTGATTTTGTTTTGACTGAAATAAAGAAACTTGTGACATTTCCAAAGAAAAGTGGCCTTCTTCATAGCCTAGATAGAAGAATGGAGCAGTCGAACGATGTTCGCTGGAACATACGATACCATGCTTGAAACGGTCGAAAGGCGGTATATGGTATTGCGAGGAAAGCTCTACGAGAAATAAGAAATAGAATAGAAGGAATTTACGTCGGGTTGATGGACGAACTGATTTCTTTTCTGACGGTAGGCATGCTGTTTTTTTATATTTATGTTAAAGTTCAAAATGGTTCAGATGGCTCTGAGCACTATGGGACTCAACTGCTGTGGTCATACGTCCCATAGAACTTAGAACTACTTAAACCTAACTAACCTAAGGGCATCACACACATCCATGCCCGAGGCAGGATTCGAACCTGCGACAGTAGCGGTCGCGCGGCTCCAGACTGTAGCGCCTAGAACCGCGCGGCCACTCCGGCCGGCTACATTAAAGCACGTAAATTATTTCAGAAATTGTAAAGCAGGGATTTTCTGCCAAGGGAGTTGACGCTCCTGAAACACTTAAGCAAAGAGCCTCAGACGGAGAAGCTCCTGAAATTAATCTTGCGAATCCACTTTAAAATGATGTGTAGAAAAAGGCACTACGAGCTAGCTGCTTATCTGTGGGCACAATTTCTCCATCTGAAAATGATGTCCATCTCAGAGACGTGAAGTCATGGGAGAGGTAAAGCATACAATCCACTAACTACACTGCTGGCCACCGTAAATGCAACACCCTGAAGGAAGCTTCCGAATCAAGTGAAATTAACACCATGGGTTTGCAGCGATGAGATATGCAACTGATTAGAATTTACCTTGTGGTTGTTTCACAAGACGATCAGTTATGCCTCGTAGACAACAGCGAACATCTTTTGATCCAGTATCCGAGTTCGACAGAGGAAGGATAGTGGCTTACCGAGATTGTGGATTATCATACAGAGAAATCGCTAGTCGTGTTGGACGAAACCAAACAACTGTAATGCGGATATGTGACCGTTGGATGCAGGAGGGTACGACGGACCGACGTGGTCGATCGCATTCACCTCGGTGCACCACTGCACGTGCTGATAGGCAAATTGTGCGCATCGCAGTGACGGATCGCTCAGTGACATCCCGAACCATAGCACAGCACATTGCGTCTGTAACGCATCATCCAGTGTCTGCGCGTACCATTCGACGCCGTTTACAGCAGAGTGGTCTGTCCGCAAGACGTCCATTGCTTCGTCTACCATTGACGCAGAACCACAGACGTGTCCGTTGCCAATGGTGTGATGACAGACGGATGTGGACGGCAGAATGGAATGACGTTGTCTTTACTGACGAGGCACGCTTCTGTCTGCAGCATCACGATGGCCGGATTCGAGTGTGGAGACACCGTGGAGAGAGGATGCTGGACAGCTGCATTATGCACCGCCACACTGGTCTTGCACCGCGTATTATGGTATGGGGCGGTATTGGATATTACTCTCGCACGCCTCTAGTACTCATTGCCGGTACTTTAAATAGCCGGCGGTACATATCCGAGGTGCTGGAGCCAGTTGTCCTTCCTTACCTTTAGGGCTCGGCCACAGCCATATTTCAACAGGATAATGCGCGACCACACGTGGCACGCATTGTCCAAAGGCTCTTCGTCAATAACCAGATTGAATTGCTTCCCTGGCCGGCTCGCTCTCCGGATCTTTCGCCGATAGAAAACATGTGGTCCATGGTTGCTCAACGAGTGACCCAGATTACATCCCCAGCTGCCACACTAGATGATCTTTGGCAACGTGTGGAAGCTGCTTGGGCTGCTGTACCCCAGTAACACATCCAACGTCTCTTTGACTCAATGCCGAGACGTGTGGCAGCGGTGATCTCCAACAATGGCGGCTACTCTGGCTACTGATTCTGGCAGGAACCACATGTCACAGACGTCTGTAAACGTAATCATTTGATACTTGGTCAACATGTTATCTACAAAATAAATTTTGTTGTGCTACCTCTTGTCTTTCTTGGTGCTGCATTTACGGTGGCCAGCAGTGTACTACACGAATAGTTTCGAGTGACTTGTCACAAAAGGAGGTTACCTCGTCAAGCACGTGCACCAAAGAAAACTTAATTTGGCCACAGAAAAGACTATCACCTCAGGCATATTCTCACCTAAACAATACATAAAGACATGTGAACTGTTTGTCAGACTGTCCAGGTAGAATCTGAGAGGGACTTTGGAGTAGTCCTTAAAAGCTGGAAATTAATTCAAATGCTTTTAAGAACGGAACGTCTGGTTTTGTTTTCAGTACTTTTACATTCTGTATTTACCAAACGGTATATTAAAAGTCTTTGTTTTACCACCATCAACAAAAGTTCAGAAGTTTGTTTTGGGGCAAATACTGGCGACAATCCGACTGCTACGGATGAGTTGGTTACGTACTTAAACCAGAATTGTAAACTGGTCGAAAATGTAACTTCTTATTGGAATGAAAACGGACACATTTTTCGACTCTCCAGAAAATCGCCAGAAAAATTTTGTTCTTAGAGTCATCCAGCTTTTCATTCTAAGACCACGATGTTCAGTTTTGGACCCAGACAATGTTGATGCTGTTCTTTTGCTTCATAGTATCTCTAAAACAGAGAAAATGAATGAAGATATACCTTGTAAATATTTTTGCACACAACATTTTGTTTTATTTTATCTCTAAATCGGTTTTCGATTATTGTATCTGTTTGTCTTGTGGCTTTCACTTATGTAAAGCATTTTCAAATTTGTGTTGATTTATCGCAGCCAAATAAACGAACCTGTTTTCTTTGCGAATTATTATTGCACAGTAGGAATTATGTTGCTAGTTTATCGCAAGCCAAGTCATCGCCCTTTGAAGTTCGAGCTATGCAAACTATTTAACGTGAAAATACTTAATCTGAATAATCCCTTAACATGAAATAGTATTGTGGACCAGACTTAATGCATAATTAATTTTTCTTTAGCATGGAACAAAATGGTTCGGCACGATAATAATCCGTTTCTCGAGAAAGATATTGAGTACCTACCTACTATCAACTCTCAGACGTATTGTTCTTATTTTTGTTCGTTCTTCCGAATAGAATAAACAAGACGGCTTTTGGGTACGTTCAAGTACTGTCAGAATCGGAACATTTTATTCAACTAGTCAGTTAGCTTTCGAATTCAGTTCTAGACTTGTCGAAAATAATTAATTGTGTGTCGAAATCTAATTTACGTCTATAATGCCTGGGGAATCTATATGGACACATTTCACTTAAAATGGAGATATTCGAAGTAGAAACAAACGTATCTAACCAGATGTACTAACAACTGTATGTGTACATTTTAGAAGAATATAACATTTCAAAAAATTGCTTCGAATATATTGTTGAGCATTTATTTCGCATGCGTCGTGGAAAATTAAATTCTTTTAACTAAGAAAAATATTCCGGTCCCATCAGCGTCGTGTCATGCACTTTTCACGGTATACTGGATGGAGAAAAATTGTGTCACGAAATTTTAACCCTGGATAGTTGATACCAATAGGAACCAAAATTACTAATGTTGTGTAGGTTGACAACGCATTTTTAAGCGACGGTAACTTGGCGCCACGTTTACAGCGATTTACTGGCGACTTGGTGAAACAGCTTCGTTAGCGGGATATCATGGTGATGCTGGGGGACCTCGAACACGCGGGATGCTGCATTTGAAGAGACTGTTCTCGAGCGCTGCGAGGAAGCACCTAGGAGAAGTACTCGAGCGGTTGGACACGACACGGCGCTCAATCATGTAGTATGGGAGGTTTTAAGGGGAGTCTGTCAACATCTACTTAGTTTCCACCCCGTCCAAAACCTAAATCCTGTGGCGGACTATGAACACAGGCTAGGGTTTTGCCGGTGGTTTCTGCGACGTGTTGCACGAGATTCCGACTTCCCCACCATTGTGTTGTTTACCGACGAGTGCACCCTCCATCGGAGTGGCCTTTACAGCACTCGAAACGTTCATCACTGGGCAAGGGGAAATATTCACGTCACGTACGTCCACGTACACCAAGAACGATTTTCGCTCAACATTTGGCAGTCATTGTGGGTAACCATCTGATTGGGCCGGTCCCTCTACCTCTTCGACTTACCGGGGCAAAATACTTTCACTTTTTGCAAGAAACTCTACCCAGCCTGGTGCGAGATGTTTCCCTGGACATGCGGCTACGCATGTGGTTGCAGCATGATGGGGAGCCCACACATAACGGTCGTGCTGTGCGCGGATATTTAAACTAACTCTCCGACTGGCGGGTAATTCGCAGAGGTGATCATAGGACGTGGTCCCCGCGATCACCAGACCTCACGCCACCGGAATTTTTCCTGTTGGGTTTCTTCAAAGTTCTAGCTCACCCATCCGGACGCGAACCACCTAGAAACAAATAGGAATTAATGGATCGCATTCAACATGCCGCCAATCACATCAGGGCAATGCCAGGAGTCTTTGAAAGAATTCTGCAAAACACCGTTGGACGTTACCAAGCTTGTGTTGCGTCATAGGATCGCCATTTCGAGCTCATGCTTTAAGTAAACAGTGACCTAGCTTTTATAAAAGACTTTCTGTACACAAACTAATAGCTGCTGACGGTTTTGTTCCCGATACATGTAATCGTGAAACCACAATGGATGTGTCGGGACCCCGGTCCCCAGGCCCCAGAGTGGAAGGCTGCCGCGCTGTCGGCCGAAGTGGCCAAGTGGTTCTAGGCGCTACAGTCTGGAACCGCGCGACAGCTTCAGTCGAAGGTTCGAATCCTGCCTCGGGCATGGATGTGTGTGATGTCCTTAGGTTAGTTAGGTTTAAGTAGTTCTAAGTCTAGGGGACTGATGACCTCAGAAGTTACGTCCCATAGTGCTCAGAGCCATTTGAACCATTTGCTGGCGCGCTACCACCGAGCCTTGGATACATCGCGATCTCCAGGAGGCAAAGCATTCGCTGTCATGTGTTGTCCATAGCATCTGGCAACAGAGCAATCTCGCAGCCAATCAGAGCGCGTGGCACCAGGTTTCCGTAGTTTAAAAATTGTGCGTTGTCGATCTACACCACATTAGTAATTTTGGTTCCTACTGGCATCAGTTATCCAGGGTTAAAATTTCGTGACACAATTTGTCTCCACCCTGTATAGGGAAAACCCTCAATGGGAGGAGATGAAAGCACGCGTGGTGTGGTAGAGTTCGGTACGTAGCGCGGGATGTATGTTTTATAGGCGGCTCGACCCATCGAGTGTGTTGGGCTGTGGCGGTCAGTGCGGCCGCGTCAGCTGAGTAGGTGAGCCCGCGAACTGGGACAAGCAAGTCGGTGGGCCGGCAGTACTGTGCGCCGGGCCGCCGTGCAGGACCCAGCATAAGACGTCCGACATCTGTAATGAGGGGTGGCCGCCCAACCCTACGACGCGACTTCTGGAAGTGGTTTCACCTTGGTTGAAGACATTCACCACAGTACTTCTCGAACACCCGACAAGTCGTGCAGTTTCCCAGTTCTCCTGCCGAGCCTCCGGGACATCACAGTCTGCCTCGGTCAAGCTCAGATAGATCGCACGCCTCCCCCATTCTACGCACGAACAAAACGCTCACTAATATTACATGCGCCGTTCGTGTGTTTGACTAGAAGTCATACCTCGCTAGGTGACTCTGCTATCGCATGGGCGGGCTTATATTGATAGTAGATCTGTGGCATAATTTTCTGGCTGATCAGTGTATATTTCTTGTGTTAGTACAACTAGTAACTCATATCTTTATTCCATGTAGTTTCTGGAAAATAAACACTCCTTGGGCCGTGACAGTGCATTGTAGTGACAGTGATTCTTACGGCGCGCTGTGTAACTTTGTGACACACCCTGTGGTGGCTTCTTGTGCCATAATGGGGAGAGGGAGAGAGAGGGAGAGAGAGAGAGAGAGAGAGAGAGAGAGAGAGAGAGAGAGAGAGAGAAGGAGAGTAGGAATCGCCTACTCTACCTTCAGTTTTCAGATCATTGGAGAAGGGAAGTGCATGACCACAATCCGGCGAGCTACCTACCCACGCCCTTCTACTCTCCACGCGCCCCCTCCACCCTCCATCATGTCACACCCCCAGAACACAGCTCATCACTTAACAAGGCTCTACTGCACTTAGATGTGGAATACACATTTAACATGTTATTAATCCACCATATTTATCTATAAATATCAATTTTATATCATTAAAGCACTGTTTTTATAACTTGAGATTTTCCGTCCCGTGCAACACGAGAACTATTAGTTCTAGAGGGGAAATGAACACGATCTTTCTTAATGGAAATATAAGCTATTTTTAGATTGTTTTGGGAAACGTTTCCGCTAGAAGTGGTCGTTTTCCAGTTGTTTACGAAAATTATGTAAAAGTGGCCTTTAACAGTCCCGACGCTGACACTCCACAGATAAGGATTTTTATAGGTTTTTTTATGGCACTCCATCCAACCACTAAACAAAAATTTGTGAGTACACGATTTTTTACCCCATTTGACCTTTTTTTACCCTTCGTTAACTAGGCTAATTATGGCAAACGACATGTGGCTGAAACTATGTACTTAAATTGGTTTGAAATGAACGAACATCGGTCACACATTATACAACCAGTTATCCGCTAATAACTGTTAACAGTCAGGCCTTTCATCATGCGCTTCCTTAGAAAGCAAAAGGAAACATATTAGGTAACTGACTTTTGAAAATGAGTGAAGTGGCATCTATCGTTGTAGCACACTAGCCGGCCGTGTTATAGCTGGCCGAATGGACATCTATTGTTTACACATTTTACTTGGAACAGTGCCAGCCGGAGTGGCCGAGCGGTTCAGGCGCTACAGTCTGGAACCGCGCGACCGCTTCAGTCGCAGGTTCGAATCCTGCCTCGGGCATGGATGTGTGTGATGTCCTTAGGTTAGATAGTTGTAAGTTCTAGGGGACTGATGACCTCATATGTTAAGTCCCATAGTGCTCAGAGCCATTTGAGCCGTTTGCACTTGGAACAGTTGCCATAGCTACTGGGATGACTTCCCTTGTACGCCAGAAATAAATCAGTCTCAGAACATTTTGGTCGGACGGTGCAGTACCACAACATTACAGTTGTACATGAGCTGAGTATTTACTTTGTCTTTCCTCGATGTCACGTACTACTTTTAGTTCCAGTGGTTGCTTTGCGCAATTACAAGCCGATTTCTGAGAAGGTTCGGTATTTCTACATCTATATCTACTTGATTGCTCTGCTGTTCACAATGAAGTGCCTAGCAGAGAGTTCATCGAACCACCTTCAAGCTATTTCTCTACCGTTCCACAATCGAAGTGCACGTGGAAGGAAAGAACACTTACCTCTTTCCGTGCGAGTTCTTATTGCTCTTTTTTTTATTGTGGTTATCTTTCTCCATATTTAGGTGGGAGCTAACAAAATATTTTCACAGTTGGAGGAGAAAGCTGGTAAGAAGATCCTGCTGCAACGATAAACGCGTTTGTTTTAATGACTGCCACTTCAATTGACGTACGTATCATATCCTTGCCACTCTCTCACCTATTTCGCGATAATACAAAACGAGCTGCCCATCTTTGACATTTTTCGATGTCCTTCGTCAATTCTATCTGATGCAGATCCTATAATGCGCAACAATACTCCACAAGAAGATGGACAAGCGTAATGTGGGCACTCTGTGTAGTGGACCAGCTACCTTTTCGAAGTGTTCGGCCAATAAATCGCAGTCTTTAGCTCACTTTCCCCCACAACATTATTTACATGATCGTTCCAATTTAAGTAATTCGTAATTGTAATCCCTAAATATTTAGTTAAATTCACAGTATTTAGATTTATGCGATTTATCGTGAACCCGAAATTTAGCTGATACCGTTTAATACTTATGTCGATGACTTCACACTTTTCATTATTTATTTACGAACTGTGACCTTCCTGATAGGAAACCACGAATCCAGGCGCACAACGGAGACCATACTCCGTACGCACGCAATTTGATTATTACTACACTCCTGGAAATTGAAATAAGAACACCGTGCATTCATTGTCCCAGGAAGGGGAAACTTTATTGACACATTCCTGGGGTCAGATACATCACATGATCACACTGACAGAACCACAGGCACATAGACACAGGCAACAGAGCATGCACAATGTCGGCACTAGTACAGTGTATATCCACTTTTCGCAGCAATGCAGGCTGCTATTCTCCCATGGAGACGATCGTAGAGATGCTGGATGTAGTCCTGTGGAACGGCTTGCCATGCCATTTCCACCTGGCGCCTCAGTTGGACCAGCGTTCGTGCTGGACGTGCAGACCGCGTGAGACGACGCTTCATCCAGTCCCAAACATGCTCAATGGGGGACAGATCCGGAGATCTTGCTGGCCAGGGTAGTTGACTTACACCTTCTAGAGCACGTTGGGTGGCACGGGATACATGCGGACGTGCATTTTCCTGTTGGAACAGCAAGTTCCCTTGCCGGTCTAGGAATGGTAGAACGATGGGTTCGATGACGGTTTGGATGTACCGTGCACTATTCAGTGTCCCCTCGACGATCACCAGTGGTGTACGGCCAGTGTAGGAGATCGCTCCCCACACCATGATGCCGGGTGTTGACCCTGTGTGCCTCGGTCGTATGCAGTCCTGATTGTGGCGCTCACCTGCACGGCGCCAAACACGCATACGACCATCATTGGCACCAAGGCAGAAGCGACTCTCATCGCTGAAGACGACACGTCTCCATTCGTCCCTCCATTCACGCCTGTCGCGACACCACTGGAGGCGGGCTGCACGATGTTGGGGCGTGAGCGGAAGACGGCCTAACGGTGTGCGGGACCGTAGCCCAGCTTCATGGAGACGGTTGCGAATGGTCCTCGCCGATACCCCAGGAGCAACAGTGTCCCTAATTTGCTGGGAAATGGCGGTGCGGTCCCCTACGGCACTGCGTAGGATCCTACGGTCTTGGCGTGCATCCGTGCGTCGCTGCGGTCGACGGGCACGTGCACCTTCCGCCGACCACTGGCGACAACATCGATGTACTGTGGAGACCTCACGCCCCACGTGTTGAGCAATTCGGCGGTACGTCCACCCGGCCTCCCGCATGCCCACTATACGCCCTCGCTCAAAGTCCGTCAACTGCACATACGGTTCACGTCCACGCTGTCGCGGCATGCTACCAGTGTTAAAGACTGCGATGGAGCTCCGTATGCCACGGCAAACTGACTGACACTGACGGCGGCGGTGCACAAATGCTGCGCAGCTAGCGCCATTCGACGGCCAACACCGCGGTTCCTGGTGTGTCCGCTGTGCCGTGCGTGTGATCATTGCTTGTACAGCCCTCTCGCAGTGTCCGGAGCAAGTATGGTGGGTCTGACACACCGGTGTCAATGTGTTCTTTTTTCCATTTCCAGGAGTGTAGTAGTGTGTGAGGAACGGTGCGAAAAGCAATCTAGAAACCCCAAAACACGGAATGAAATCGACATATCCTGTCCATAGCAGTCATTCCTTCGTGAGAACAAACAGCTAGTTGTGTTACCCAAGAACGATGTCTTCTGAATCCGTGTTTGCTATTTGCCAATAAATCCTACTGCAAATCGACGTTAGTGTTATGGGTTTGTAATTCAGCGGATTACTCTTATTTCTTTTCTTGGGTTTTGGTGTGACCTGTGCAAATTTCTAGTCTCTAGGTAGGAATCTCTCAATGAATGAGCACTTGTACATGATTTGCAAAGTATGGAGCTACTGAATCAGCATACTCTGAAAAGAACCGAACCTAACTGGTATACAATCTGGACCGGAGCCCTTGTCGTTAGTAAGTGATGTAAATGCTTCGGTATACCCAGGATTCCTACTATTAAGTTACTTATGTTGGCAGTTGTTCTTGATTCGAATACTGGAATATTTGCTTTGTCTTCTTCGCAGAGGGAATTTCGGAAAACTATCTTTGTTAACGCTGCATTAGTGAAATGTCATCAGTAACGTCGCGCAGTTAAGGTGTTGACTGGACCTTGCTGCTGGTGAAATTTCTACAAGATTTCAAGAGTGCTCTTCGTTGTTTGTTGTGCAAACTAATGAAAGCATCTCGCATTGAAGATCGTGCTGAATTTAGAGCTTCTGTAAAACTTCGCGAATCTTGCGGATTTTGCGTTCTTTTATACGTTGCGTGTTTTTTACGTTGTTTCCGCAAAAGTGTTCTGGCCTATTTGCGTACCATGCAGGATCAGTACCATTTTTTATTAATTTATATGACACGTATCTCTCAACTGTCGTCGATACTACATCTTTGAATCTAAACCACATCTAGTCTATGCTTTCACAGTCAGATTGGAAGGAGTGGAGACTGCCTTTTAGGAAGACTTCAAGCGAATTTTTAAATAGATGTATTTTGCGTTTATTTTTGGTGGATTTGTGTGTTACGGTTTTCAGTCTTCCCACAACGACCTTGTGGTCAGTAATCCCTGTATTCTTTATGATGCTCGCTTCATCTGCCTAGGGTTGAACACAAGATATATAAAATAATTTACACCACACAGCAAACAGAGGAACTGAATACAAAGTGCGAATATTTGTGGAAATAGTGAATTTGAATAGTTCAAAAATGGTTCTGAGCACTATGGGACTCAACTGCTGAGGTCATAAGTCCCCTAGAACTTAGAACTACTTAAACCTAACTAACCTAAAGACAACACACACATCCATGCCCGAGGCAGGATTCGAACCTGCGACCGTAGCGGTCGTGCGGTTCCAGACTGTAGCGCCTTTAACCGCTCGGCCACTCCGGCCGGCGAATTTGAATAGTGATGGATACTTCGATTTCTACCCATAAAATGTACTTACGTCGCGAGAATCTACGTATTCCAGTGTACTGAGCAAAAGAAATACATACGATAATGCAGTGCTTGTGTTATTCTGATTACGATGCAAAGTTCTTTTGGATATGCATGAATGACCTAAGGAACAGGCACTTGCGGCGACTACAGCCGTTATGAAATGCATTAAATGAATTCGCAATTGCAAAGAAGGACAACCATCAGCTGTAGAATGGAATGACGACAACGAAATTTCCAGCTTATCGCGAGCGGTCACCTTAACATTTTTTTATTTTTTATTTTTTATGGTTTTTTTATTTTTGATGGAAAATGGATCAGGTCGTGGGATGGCGGAGGCAAGGTGGGCAGGGGTCGCAACCCGAGGCCTGGCCACGATGTCTCCTCCCTCCCATTCCTGGAGATGTGGTACAAGGGACGCAATGGTTTTATTGTTTTGAATGCTTTTTTTTGTTTGTTATTTCCATTTATTTTCATTTGTTTACTTGTTTTTCAATTTTATTTAACTACTCTTTTAAGCAGTAAGTACATTCGTTGCATCGAAAACATACTGAAAACATACTTACAGTTGCAGCATAGGGCAAAAGAAAAGAGAGCAAAGTGTGAGGTTAAGAAAGCCATTAAATAAGACCTAAGGGTGGAATCCGTACCAGCATTAACCGGTACTACACCTTGCACAGGATGGGAAACAAAAACTGCGAAGAACCTTTCGCACTGGGGACAAAAAGAGGAAAGGGGGCAAATACTGCTACACAATGCGAGCGGTCACGACGAAACTCTCCATCTGCTTTATCATCCAGGTATGACTTCTCGCAATGACCAAGGTAGATCCCACGTCGTACTGTGTAGTTTTCTATCATCATCTTGCGTCCGCCCCTGGTAGCTGAGTGATCAGCGCGACGGAATGTCATACCTAACGGTCCGGGTTCGATTCCCTGCTCGGTCGGGGATTTTATCCACTCAGGGACTGGGTGTTGTGTTGTCCTTACCATCATAATTTCATCCCCATCGACACGCAAGTCGCCGAAGTGGCGTCAAATCGAAATACTTGCACCAGGCGACCGGTCTACCCGACGGGAGGCCCTAGCCACACAGCATTTCCATTTCCATAGTCTTGTAATTTTAGTTTTTCTTACCCGTGATGGCGCAGCTGCGTGGAGGGTCGTGGAATGCACTCCACAAATAAATGGAAAAATATTGTCGATACTTTGGGTTGCGGAGGATCTTGCAATGTGGTTCCTGCAACAGTTCCCAAGGTCTAAAGTGTCCTTAGTGCCGTCTTCAAACAAAAAATGCACTGCATGTCCACGATGCCAGGTCACGGCATTAGTTCCCGTGCGTGTGTAATACCTCTCATTCGGGAATAATATAGCATTGGGTTCGATATGATTCTGCGTCACTCGAAGGAAGTACGTTGACATTTGCTTCACTAAGTGCCACTCTGCCATTGACTCGCCACGGCTAAGACGGAGTTCATCGTTGTCTTGAACGCCACAGCTCGCGAACATGGTTGAGTCCACCATATGGATCTCATGAAGCCTTCATCTGGTCACCTGCTCACCGTTGAGAGTGATATACCACATCGCCGTGACTGCAGTGTCCAGTGTTACGTGGTGAATCGTCCTCCACACTACTCGCCAGCTGACGTTCGGGTGCTTCCTCTCCACGATGTTATCTGGTCGTCCACGCTACAGGACACGATAAATCGTCCGTGCCGTCGCCGACTGGGTCGCTGGTAAGGCGAGTCGAACGTAATTGAAATCGAGGTAAAAGACAACGATGTAGAGGAGTGACGAGGGGACCTGGTGTATCGCACAGGTGGCGAGAGGGAGGTTCAAATGGTTCAAATGGCTCTGCGCACTATGGGCTTAACACCTATGGTCATCAGTCCCCTAGAACTTAGAACTACTTAAACCTAACTAACCTAAGGACATCACACAACACCCAGTCATCACGAGGCAGAGAAAATCCCTGACCCCGCCGGGAATCGAACCCCGGCGGGGGAAGCGACGAGAGGGAGGGCGGCGCTAGTTCTTCTAATAATAAGCTCATCAGACTGTTCGGACAGTGGTGCCATAGTTTGACCAACGTTGTCACGAATAGGGCGACCACTCTGTCATGAACGTGATAAAGGCCAAACCCTCCCTGATCCAGGGGGAATGTGAGAGTCTCATGTTTGATCTTAAAAAGCATTCCTGAACTTACGAAGGACCCAAAAGCCGCCAGTAGACGGCGAGCTAACATCACCAGTACAGGTAATATCTGGGCGATGTGCGGAATGCGTGACGTTAAATGTATGTTGACATAGTGGGTCCGTTGGCCGATGTCCAGTGCTCGTAGGCGGTTGTTGGCTGTCTCAGTCCGAATATTTCGTAAAAGTCGTCGAAAGTTGTGAGCAGCGGTTCGTCGTACACCGTCCTTGAAATCAGTGCCGAGGCATTTCAAAGTATCTCTGAGCTGTAAGGGGGTGACGCTGTCGTCAGGCAGTCCCACCCCGATGTACATCGCCACTGATTTTGCGACGTTGATACGACTGGGCGCTAATGACCTCAGTAGTTGAGCGCCCTTAAACCCCACCAAAAAAATACAAAAAATAAAAAAAAAGTTGATACGACTACCAAAGGCAATGCTATACGTAGCTATCAAATTCAGTGCGCTGGCGGCGTCGTCGCCGTTGCGGATGACAATCACCAGGTGGTCAGCGTATGCTTTAGATCGGAAAGTGTAGCCTCGTAAGGTCATACTCGTTAGTCACTGGCGCACGCTGCATGGGAGTGGTTCCATGGCCAAAGAGAAAAGTGGACAGAGGGCAACCTTGGCGTATCGATCGAGAACTGGTGAGGGGCTGTGAAGGTCGGCCGTGGACGATCACTTTGGATGTCGCACCACGGAGTAGTCGCATGACGATAGTAACAAATGGCTGTGGGTATTGTAGGGAAGCAGCCTACTCACGCTGTATAAAATTCACATCAGTCTTTCCATTGTGTGCCAGCCTAGCTCTGACGTCATAGATGATGCACAATACTTTAAAAATCAAGTAAATAACCTGAAACGTTTCTAGCATATCAGGAGTAATACTAAATCAGTATGTGTTGAATGTCAGTTCAATAACTTTAACCTTTTTCGAAATTTGGACGTTTTTCTGTAAAAATCATTGGCGCAACAGAAAAGAGCTAGAAAGTTAAAAATTTATATTTGGATTCCTTTTTCATAATAATTTAGTAGAAACAGTATTCTGGATCTCACAAATTAAAATTTTAGTTGAAATTCATAATTTTCTGGTTTTTGTCTTAGAAATTAAGGAAGCAAGATAGATTAAGTAGGCGAATAAATAAGGCTGGGATGTTTAAATTTAAGTAGAAGGGAGATCCGCTATAATCATAAAGATGTGAGACGTTTCAATTGAATAACTATAAAACTATAGCGATAGCGTATCTCCAAGGGGCAAGTTAAGAGCTCGTCTACTGCGTGTAGTGTAATTAAATTTATTCTCTCGCCCAAAATATTTGACTTAGCCAAGTCAGACTTTTATTATGATTACTTACCTGTGTGCTGATTGCACATTTAAATTGTGAGCGTCATCGGCCATCAGCAAAGGAAGCAATGGTTTATTTAATAACTTCAAGTGGTGCATTACTAGCCCAGCGGCTAGTCGGGAGAGCCGATTTGATCAAGCGTTCCCTTAGCCGTCCGCACCGCGGCTTTATATATAAGAACGTTGCGCGAGGAAGGAAGGCCCCAGTTCTCTCCAGACGCTGATTAGAGCATCATCTGTCCCGGGAGTCGCGTCGCTTCGGTATTATTGCTATAAACAGCCTCGGATGCCGTAATAAGTTACTCGGGATACGCGTAACCATGAAATCGTTTTCGAGTGAAGTGTTAATTCTGGGATGACAATGATTTATCTTCAGTTTGCGTATGTCGTATTTTCACGTGCCGCCGCGGGACAAACATTCTGCCATTATTTAGCGTGGCGTTTGATGAACATTATCATCAAATTACGGCGAGCATTCACTTAAACATTTAATTTGAACAGTTATAGTTGCATCAGAGCATTATACTCTGAACTGCTCTGGTACTTGGATTGTGTGGATTCTTTTTTTGGTCTGTGACTTTCAGAATATAGTGAACATTTTAGACAGAATCGTTTTTGATTATGAACCCCAGACAATCTCCTAATTCCTCAGAGCTATAAGCTGTAGCTATAAGTGTATTTGTCAGATGAAGTGGGCACTAGGAATTCTAATTACAGGCTTCACGTTTTGCTAATCACTTTCTGGTTGCCAATATTGTAGTTAGAGAGCCAGTGTTGAGAACGGCAAACAACAGCAAAAGACAGCATAAATAATAGGAACATTTAACAACATAATTCCACCCGCCGCCCCACATATGGTGCATCGGCAGGGAAATGCATCTTTTCTACATTACATGCTACATTTTAAATAACAACATAAAATCCACCAGCCGCCCCACAGTATCACATATGCAGGAGGACCGCTTCCAATAGTCTGCGAGCAGAATGGTAAAACAGGACAGGCGGTGAACTGTGGTAGAATTTACATACATCAGACTTCTATGCTGGGCAGAGTACAAGTGTGTCTGAACACACAGTGCACCCAACACCCCTAAATATGGTCCTCCACAGCCGACGACATCGGCAGCTACGACTGAAACGGTCACGTGACCATCGACACTGGACGTCGGCACAATGGCAGAGCGTTGCATGGTATGATGAACCCGATACCTTATCAGCATGCCAGTGGGAGGGTGCGAATCCGTCGTCTCACAAGACAACAACTCATTGACACGTGTACTGCGGGATGGAGACAACCTGGCGGCGCCATTTTGCCCCGAGGAACGTTCACGTGGGCATACATGGGTACAGTGGAGTTCGTGCAAGGTACCACGACTCCTAAGGAGTATCGTACACAAGTTGTAGGCAGCGTACACCCTTTCGTAACGATCATGTTCCTCAATGGCAGTGGCATTCTTCATCAAGATAATACGCCATGTCACCAGGCCAGGAGTGTGATGGAATTGTTCGAGGAACACAGTTTAAACTTGAAATGCCATGAGGTAAAGATTGTGCTCGATAAGGATTTGAACGCACCGTCTAACCGAGTTGTTTGCTAAGCACAATCAAATGTGAAATATAGAATTTTTTCAGCAGTAGTGAGATGACAAACTGAATTGACGAGAGAAAATGTTTTGTACATGAATTACACTCGCAGTTAAGAATACCGACATCCATCATCTCTATAATGGAATTACTACAATGAAAATTTGTGACGGTCTTTGAATCGAACCAGGTTTTCCCGGTTTACGCGAGCGGTCGCCTTAACCACTTCGACAATCCGTGCACGAGCCACGGCCAGATCCAAACTTCCATATATCGTCGTTCAAGCGTCACAACAATTCGTGTACAAGGGGAACTGAAGGTCGCTGCCAGGTATGGGTACACTGATATGTTTGTGTTGTTAAGAAGTACAATCCAATGTTCCTTCAGTTACGCATGCATTTGCATACGAGCAGTGCATATTATATAGTGTTTCTCACTGGTTTAGTTTAATTAACAGAAAAACACATGGAATCAATTAGTCACCAATAATATATTATCCCACAATAATGAAGTAGTCTGATGCTGAACATGCACGTTTTGGATTTCACGCCATTAGAAAACTACTTATTCAATAGAACTTTAAAGCGCATTTATGTCTACAATTAAATTTTCTTACTTGTTTTTCGGTAACTAGAGAGAAAAGTAAACATTTGACGGCACAAGATAAGAAGAACAAGTTTCCAATCGGCACAACGTGATTCATTTACATTTGTCACGGCGTCTCTGTTGCTGGCAACAGATTCCTGCTGTGCTGGGCACAATCTGGGACGCAGTTCCCAACACGAAACGGTTTCTTTGTGGCATTAGATGCATGACGTTACATTTTGGGGGGTCACATTGGCTACTGCATCACAGATTTCTTGTTATGGCCAACAACTGATCTCATTTTATTAAGATAACACATGGTGGTTCAAATCCGTGCCTGAACATTCTGAGATATGTTTTCCATCATTTCTTTAAATCGCTTAAGCAAATGCTGGGATTCTTCCGTTCAAAGGGCACTGTCGGTTTCATTTCCCATCATTCCTATTTCGTCTCTGCTGATATCGTCGATAACGGGGTATTTAATCCTAATCATTCTTCCTTCCTCTTGAATCCAACTTTCCCTCTGAATGCAGGTCAACCAAGGTCATTTGGTTGCAGTTCATAACGTTTCACAAGAATGGGATGGACCATAGTGGAGAACTTTGAAACTGTCCTTCTTCGAAGCCTCTTGATATTGTTCAATGCAGTAAATCATTCACATCGAAACCAATCTACTTGGAAAGAGAAAACCGTTTTCATACATGGTTGCTATGATGAAATTTCCCCCACACTGTGCACAAATGTTTTCAGATGCCTTCGCTGCCTGCAACTCTACAGTAAACACAAAGACAAAAATGTCACAAATGTTGTGTTTTTCAGTCTCACGTTTGGTTTTCTACCGCTTAAGCAACGTCATGAGCCTTCAAATGTGCAACACTCAGTAAGTCACTACAAGAAAAAATTTTAGAATCACACATAAAAAAATGACTTTTGATAAATACACTTACGGCAACTAGCGTGGTAACACGCCAAGAAATATCTCGACAAACTCATGCACCAACATAGTTTATAAAGGTAAATTTTGTGCTGGTAGATTGCATACTTAAATATTACACACGGCACATAACGCATGATAAAAGCCCACAATGTTCTTGCCTACGCAATTACACCAGGCGTAACGCTGTTTAAAAATTAAAGAAGTGGGAGTGCTCAAGTCTCGCCATTACAGTAAGCCAGAGTTATTCTAGGCCATAAATATATACAACACAGGGTCTCGAGAAGAAAGCAACACTTCCTGCAGAGATTTACGTATTTTACCGTGATGTCAAATTGTGCAGATGGCCGTTACCTGGTAAGTCATTGGAAAATCAAATCGCATGTAAAACCTGGGTAGCCGAGGATGCTGGTGACTGGTGATGCAGAAAAACAAGGAAATGGATATTCTGAACATCCAGTAACCCACCTCCTGAATTGCCAGCAATTCACCTACAGGGTCTCAGAACTCTCATCCAATGTGGAGCATCCTTCATCGCAACAGAATCCGGAGCTAGCGATATGTGAAGTTTGCCGATCTGTTGCAATGATTTTAGTTTCATGTTCTCAAGTTGTGGGTCGACTCGCACTGTGCGCAACCAGATTCAGCAAGCACGAACAGACCCTCTTTACCACAGTTAACACCAATCGAACAACCTCGATTTGCCCAGTATTAAACATGTTGTCCCTTCGCTAACGTATGGAGGAGAGTCGTTGTAGGTCAGAGGTAGAAGTCGCGGCAAGTAGGAACTCTGATAACAGTAAGCTTTCTTATACCAAAAATTTTATTTTGTTAATGAACCATACGTCTTCTAAGATAACAGAGCATTTATTTATTGTTGTATTTGAAACAGATGTTGCAAGAATTGGTGCTTGACTCGTATTCCAACTCAGATCTCACATTTAGTTAGATTTAACTCTTCGGAAAAGATGCAATTTCATCGTTTTGTCGTTTCCCCAAGATTCCAGCTCCACAGGGTCTCTACGCATGCAGCATATCTGGGTTTGAATCCTGATTCGGCACAAAAAGTTGCATCATGTCATTTCAGGCTACAGCGGCGCACATCGAACTATAGGTGTACCGTTACTATGACTCTTAAACTCTCTTTGTGCGTTATCAACAATAACGATACATGCCTGTTTCAGTTCCCAGTCAGAGCTTTTCGTCTTATTTCTAATCGTAACATGCCACTCCTACCTGCAGGCCAAAAAGATGCCCGTACTTAAGGTCTCCTCGTGTGCATTCAAGAACGACGATTTGTGGACGGTTTGACTCTCATTCAGCACAGAACTTTTAGTCAGGATATTTTCTAGTTGATACGTGTGCACATCTCGCTATTGGTGAAAGAAACAGGGATTTTAAATCTCTTAATGGCTAGTAAACGACGGCTATAGGGACTGCGTTCGAATTACGGTAGGGCAGAATTTTTTCGACCTGTTATTTTAGTTTCAGTTCTGTGAAAAATTCGATATCTAATATTTGAATGTGCTCAGCAAACAATCCGATTAGATGCTGACATCGAACTCCATATGAAGGTCTTATTTCAATAGTGGTACAAGTCCACGTTACTCATTCTGAGATACAGAGTCCTAAAGTTAAATGTGTGCTGAAAAATCTGCAGTTGAAATACCAGAAATATTAAGGTATATACACTAGAATACTTCTGGTATCTCAACTGCAGATGTTTCAGCGCTCATTTAACTTTAGGACTCTGAATCTCAGAATGAATAAAAATGAACTTGTACCACTACTGAAATAAGCCCTTCAAATAACACAAACTCTGCTTCACTTCATTTTAAGTTTAAATATGGGCACAGGTTGTTATTGGCGACTGAAACTCATTTAAGAGCTCTCGCGGCTAGTTAACAGGCATAGCCTTTGCTGGATACGGGGCCTGGGTCCAGGTCCAGCACAGAAATATGCGTCATGCAATTTCAAGCTGAAACTTGCTTTTGGAAATGTCACTTATCATCATCATCATTTAAGACTGATTATGCCTTTCAGCGGTTAGTCTGGAGCATAGCCCCCTCTTATAAAATTCCTCCATGATGTCAAATCAGTCGTTTGACACCGTTAGGCCGTCTTCCGCTCACGCCCCAACATCGTGCAGCCCGCCTCCAGTGGTGTCGCGACAGGCGTGAATGGAGGGACGAATGGAGACGTGTCGTCTTCAGCGATGAGAGTCGCTTCTGCCTTGGTGCCAATGATGGTCGTATGCGTGTTTGGCGCCGTGCAGGTGCTAGGCCTCTTCTGATGTTAAACCTATTACTTCAAAATCATTCTTAACCGAATCCAGGTACCTTCTCCTTGGTCTGCCCCGACTCCTCCTACCCTCTACTGCTGGACCCATGAGTCTCTTGGGTAACCTTGCTTCTCCCATCCGTGTAATATGACCCCACCATCTAAGCCTGTTCGCCCTGACTGCTACATCTATAGAGTTCAGTCCCAGTTTTTCTTTGATTTCCTCATTGTGGACACCCTCCTGCCATTGTTCCCATCTACTAGTACCTGCAATCATCCTAGCTACTTTCATATCCGTAACCTCAACCTTGTTGATAAGGTAACGTGAATCCACCCAGATTTCGCTCCCATACAACAAAGTTGGTCGAAAGATTGAACGGTGCACAGATAACTTAGTCTTGGTACTGACTTCCTTCTTGCAGAAGAGAGTAGCTCGTAGCTGAGCGCTCACTGCATTAGCTTTGCTTCACCTCGCTTCCAGTTCTTTCACTATGTTGCCATCCTGTGAGAATATGCATCCTAAGTACTTGAAACCGTCCACCTGTTCTAACTTTGTTCCTCCTATTTGGCACTCAATCCGTTTATATTTCTTTCCCACTGACATTACTTTCGTTTTGGACATGCTAATCTTCATACCATAGTCCTTACATTTCTGATCTAGCTCTGAAATATTACTTTGCAAACTTTCAATCGACTCTGCAATCACAACTAAGTCATCCGCATATGCAAGACTGCTTATTTTGTGTTCACATATCTTAATCTCGCCCAGCCAGTCTATTGTTTTCAACATATGATCCATAAATAATATGAACAACAGTGGAGACAGGTTGCATCCTTGTCTTATCCCTGAAACTACTCTGAACCATGACCTCAATTTACCGTCAACTCTAACTGCTGCCTGACTATCCATGTAAAGACCTTCACTTGCTTGCAAAAGTTTGCCTCCTATTCCATAATCTCGTAGAACAGACAATAACTTCCCCCTAGGAACCCAGGTCATATGCCTTTTCTAGATCTACACTCCTGGAAATGGAAAAAAGAACACATTGACACCGGTGTGTCAGACCCACCATACGTGCTCCGGACACTGCGAGAGGGCTGTACAAGCAATGATCACACGCACGGCACAGCGGACACACCAGGACCCGCGGTGTTGGCCGTCGAATGGCGCTAGCTGCGCAGCATTTGTGCACCGCCGCCGTCAGTGTCAGCCAGTTTGCCGTGGCATACGGAGCTCCATCGCAGGCTTTAACACTGGTAGCATGCCGCGACAGCGTGGACGTGAACCGTATGTGCAGTTGACGGACTTTGAGCGAGGGCGTATAGTGGGCATGCGGGAGGCCGGGTGGACGTACCGCCGAATTGCTCAACACGTGGGGCGTGAGGTCTCCACAGTACATCGATGTTGTCGCCAGTGGTCGGCGGAAGGTGCACGTGCCCGTCGACCTGGGACCGGACCGCAGCGACGCACGGATGCACGCCAAGACCGTACGATCCTACGCAGTGCCGTAGGGGACCGCACCGCCACTTCCCAGCAAATTAGGGACACTGTTGCTCCTGGGGTATCGGCGAGGACCATTCGCAACCGTCTCCATGAAGCTGGGCTACGGTCCCGCACACCGTTAGGCCGTCTTCCGCTCACGCCCCAACATCGTGCTGCCCGCCTCCAGTGGTGTCGCGACAGGCGTGAATGGAGGGACGAATGGAGACGTGTCGTCTTCAGCGATGAGAGTCGCTTCTGCCTTGGTGCCAATGATGGTCGTATGCGTGTTTGGCGCCGTGCAGGTGAGCGCCACAATCAGGACTGCATACGACCGAGGCACACAGGGCCAACACCCGGCATCATGGTGTGGGGAGCGATCTCCTACACTGGCCGTACACCACTGGTGATCGTCGAGGGGACACTGAATAGTGCATGGTACATCCAAACCGTCATCGAACCCATCGTTCTACCATTCCTAGACCGGCAAGGGAACTTGCTGTTCCAACAGGACAATGCACGTCCGCATGTATCCCGTGCCACCCAACGTGCTCTAGAAGGTGTAAGTCAACTACCCTGGCCAGCAAGATCTCCGGATCTGTCCCCCATTGAGCATGTTTGGGACTGGATGAAGCGTCGTCTCACGCGGTCTGCACGTCCAGCACGAACGCTGGTCCAACTGAGGCGCCAGGTGGAAATGGCACGGCAAGCCGTTCCACAGGACTACATCCAGCATCTCTACGATCGTCTCCATGGGAGAATAGCAGCCTGCATTGCTGCGAAAGGTGGATATACACTGTACTAGTGCCGACATTGTGCATGCTCTGTTGCCTGTGTCTATGTGCCTGTGGTTCTGTCAGTGTGATCATGTGATGTATCTGACCCCAGGAATGTGTCAATAAAGTTTCCCCTTCCTGGGACAATGAATTCACGGTGTTCTTATTTCAATTTCCAGGAGTGTATAAAGCATAGATACAATTCCCTGTTCCACTCAGAACACTTCTCCATTATTTGCCGTAAGCTAAATATCTGGTCCTGACAACCTCTAAGAGGCCTAAACCCACACTGATTTTCATCCAATTGGTCCTCAACTAATACTCGCACTTTCCTTTCAACAATACCTGAGAAGATTTTACCCACAACGCTGATTAAAGAGATAACTCTGTAGTTACAATCTTTTCTGTTTCCATGTTTAAAGATTGGTGTGATTACTGCTTTTGTCCAGTCTGATGGAACCTGTCCCGACTACCAGGCCAATTCAATTATCCTGTGTAGCCATTTAAGACCTGACATTCCACTGTATTTGATGAGTTCCGACTTAATTTCGTCCACCAAAGCTGCTTTATTGCACTGCAATCTATTGATCATTTTCTCCACTTCCTCAAATGTGATCCTATTTCCATCATCATTCCTATCCCATTCTACCTCGAAATCTGAAACATTACTGATCGTATTTTCACCTACATTGAGCAACTCTTCAAAATATTCCCTCCATCTGCCCAAGGCATCCACAGGATTCACCAGCAGTTTTCCTGACCTGTCCTAAATACTTGTCATTTCCTTCTTACATCCCTTTCGTAGACTGCTAATTACACTCCAGAATGGTTTTCCAGCAGCCTGACCCATAGTCTCCAACCTGTTTCCAAAGTCTTCCCAAGATTCCTTCTTGGATGCTGCAATTATCTGTTTGGCTTTGTTTCTTTCTTCAACATAACTTTCTCTGTCTACCTGAGTTCTAGTATATAGCCATTTTTGATATGCCTTCTTTTTCCTTTTACAGGCTGCCTTGACTGTGTCATTCCACCAAGCTGTTTGCTTCATCCTACTTTTATGCACTACTGTTCCAAGAAATTCTTTAGCCACTTCTAGTACTGCGTCCCTGTACCTTGTCCATTGCTTTTCCAATGACTGTAATTGACTACATGCAACTAACTGGTACCTTTCTGAGATCGCTGTTATGTACTTGTGCCTTATTTCCTTATCCTGAAGTTTATCCACTCTTATCCTCCTACATATGGACCTGACCTCCTGCACTTTCGGCCTCACAATCCCAATTTCACTGCAGATTAAATAATGATCAGTGTCATCAAAGAATCCCCTGAATACACGTGTGTCCCTCACAGCCTTCCTGAATTCCTGATCTATAATTATATAGTCATTGACAGATCTGGTTCCCCTGCCTTCCCAAGTATACCGGTGAATGTTCTTATGTTTAAAAAAGGAGTTTGTGATTACTAAGCCCATACTGGCACAGAAATCCAAGAGTTGTTTCCCGTTCCTGTTGGCCTCCATATCCTCTCCAAATTTACCCATAACCTTTTCATACCCTTTTGTTCGATTTCCAATCCTGGCGTTAAAATCACCCATGAGCAGAACACTGTCCTTGTCCTTTAACAACTACATCACTGAGTGCCTCATAAAAACTATCCATCTTATCTTGATCTGTCCCTTCACAATGCGAATATACTGACGCAATCCTAATTTTCTGGCTAGACACTGTCAAATCTATCCACATCAGTCGTTCGTTTACATACCTTATTGAAACTACGCTGGGTTCCATTTCTTTTTTCAGATGTAAAGCCCTACACCCCATTGTGCTATTCCTGCTTTGACTCCTGACAGGTAGAACTTGTATTCTCCCACTTACTCTTCTTTCTCACCCTTACCCAAATGTCACTAACAGCTAAAACGTCCAGCCCCATCTTACCTGCAGCCTCTGCCAGCTCTACCTTCTTCCCAGAGTAGCCCCCATTGATATGAATAGCTCCCCATTTGTTTGCCAAGTCGTATCTTAGGAGTCCCTGGTTTGTCAGTTAGAGGTGGGACTCCGTCACCTCTTAAGGTCCGAGGCATGTCACTTATTGTAATGAATTTTAGTTTACAATTGTTAAAGGATGTGTCATCTCTAATAACGTGTTTCCTGATCTTTCCATTATCGTTTGTTGAATTTGCATCTGTTTTACATAGTCGTACAGAGCAACGTTGTCTAGCAGTCCCTTGATTAGTCAAACGATTGTATCGGGAAGGCACTGAAGGATCTGTAAGAAACTTGTGTAATGTGGGTTGCATACGAATCAGACTGAAACGAATTCATGTCGTTCGTATACTTTTGATCATGTAACTGTGCTTTCAAATTTCGACGCAGGTGATAAATTTATTTTTATACTCTATAATATTCGCCAATGCGGTAATGGTCGTGATTGCTTGGGGTGGGAAGATCTCGAAAGGGGAGCACGCACTACCAAGGCCGGCCGCTGTGCCCGAGCGGTTCTAGACGCTTCAGTCCGGAACCGCACGACTGCTACGGTCGCAGGTTCGAATCCTGCCTCGGGCATGGATGTGTGTGTGATGTACTTAGGTTAGTTAGGTTTAAGTAGTTCTAAGTCTAGGGGACTGACGACCTCAAATGTTAAGTCCCATAGTGCTCAGAGCCATTTGAACCATTTTCTTTGAGCACTGCAAGGTATGACTATTAAACACAGTAAAAACAAACGTGAACAGTGCAGCTGCAGTACCGAAAAAAAGAAATGCGTACATTATAAATCATGGATTCCCCAAGTTCATTTTCGCCTCTGCGCAACAAATGGTCGACAGCTAGAACGTCTTAAAATGCGAACTAAAACTACAGAAAATTTCAATCCAACATTGCCATCAACGACAATATCGCGTAAGCAACCTTGGAGTCGGTAACGAGGCGGACACCGTGGGTTATTTATAAATTCTTTCCACAGTTGAAATGCAAGATGGAATTCGTAGAAATATGAAGCAATTTGTCTCAGACGTATTCACTCAAACACACACGCACGCGCGCACACACACACACACAAACACACACACACACACACACACACACACACACACACACACACACACACACACACAGGGCTGTATCGTGTCAATATGCCGCTTGAGTATCTACAAGGGAACCCGTACCACCACTACTTAATAAAGCCCTCCGCCAATTTCCTACAGCTTAGTAGCGGAAATGAATCGAGTTCTGCGTCAGTGGAGCGGCTTCTCCAATATCGTCTCACGGGCGACAGTCGAAGTTCCCGACCACTCCAACATGCCACAGAACGGAGCGACAAGCAGCAGAATGCACGTCCTTAATCGTAAATGGTAACAATTGCTTTTGTATTCGTGTCACTCCTTCATTCACAAGCGAACTCACCAGATTGTTGCACAATCCGTTGCTCATGATGGGTGGTAAAGACATGGAACTAACAAGATTGCAGATTATCTAACATAGTGTATGTAAAAGTATAGCTGCAGGTTTTTAATTCATAGGTGCATATGTATATGATAGTAAAGCAAGATTAGTTTAACAGTGGAAAGACACAAATATAAATAAGTAGTTTGTACTGCAGTAGATATCCAGAAAAAGTATTTTTAGCTTCCTTTCCACTTTAGCTTTGCTACATATCAGTCGTTTTATATATTGATTAGGCAGCTGAGAGATATTACAAATATATATACATGTAGTAAATGAATATATGCATGTGTAGTTTTCGTTAAGTTTGCAGCGGAATATGTGGCTAACTCACTAGCTAGCCCAAGTAACGTTTAACTGTTATAGTTGCCAAACTACGATGGAGACCTTTTTTTAAACTGAAATATATAATTCTTTCCTGTGAGCAGCGCTGTTCTCTTCTTACTGTTGCACACATGTTATCCTGCTGAAGTCTTCTTCGAATGCAGTTTCCGGTACTACACATTGAGTATGTACCTCCAGTTTCCCAAAAAACATTAGTATCATACTTTCGCAGCTATAAACGATAAACATTATTTACTTCAGAAAATTCAGCACATTGTCCGCAATAACCATGCAACTAAGGTCCAATATTTATGGCGTTCAGGATATACACTGGCGGAAAAAAATTTACAACATCAAGAAGGAGTTGTGCGACAAGGACGAAAAGTAGGCACGTTTCTACATCTGAAAAATAATGTCTATTCAGATTTCGCGTCATTCGCATAAAAGTGGCGTTAGTAGCGCCACTATGAGGATGGAAATTGGGTTTTCTTTAAATACACGTTGTAACGATCCTTAGCGTTACTTATGTTTGACACTGGACTCGCATTCGGAAGGACGACGGTTCAATCCCGCGTCCGGCCATCCTGATTTAGGTTTTCCGTGATTTCCCTAACTCGCTCCAGGCAAATGCCGGGATGGTTCCTTTCAAAGGGCACGGCCGACTTCATTCCCCGTCCTTCCCTAATCCGATGAGACCGATGACCTCGCTGTCTGGTCTCCTTCCCCAAAACAACCAACCAACCAACTTATGTTTGAGATTGGATGTCATGAGTTGACGTTAGTCAAGAAGGCTTTTAAAGCGAAAAAGACGCCATTTTCAACACCTCACTGAGTTTGAACGAGGTCGTCAATAGGGCTACGAGAAGCTGGATGTTTCTTCTCCGATACTGAGAAAAGACTTGGCAGGATTGTAGCCACTGTACGTGATTTCTGGTAGCGGATTTCACTAGAATGTACCAAGTTCCTTTACAAACAGATGTGAATCATATCCTGAGAGATTATACAGGGTGATTCAAAAAGAATACCACAACTTTAGGAATTTAAAACTCTGCAACGACAAAAGGCAGAGCTAAGCACTATCTGTCGGCGAATTAAGGGAGCTATAAAGTTTCATTTAGTTGTACATTTGTTCGCTTGAGGCGCTGTTGACTAGGCGTCAGCGTCAGTTGATGCTAAGATGGCGACCGCTCAACAGAAAGCTTTTTGTGTTATTGAGTACGGCAGAAGTGAATCGACGACAGTTGTTCAGCGTGTATTTCGAACGAAGTATGGTGTTAAACCTCCTGATAGGTGGTGTATTAAACGTTGGTATAAACAGTTTACAGAGAATGGGTGTTTGTGCAAAGGGAAAAGTTCTGGACGGCCGAGAACGAGTGACGAAAATGTAGCACGCATCCAGCAAGCATTTGTTCGCAGCCCAGGAAAATCGACTCGCAGAGCTAGCAGAGAGCTGCAAATTCCACAATCAACTGTATGGAGAGTCCTACGAAAAAGGTTAGTTATGAAACCTTATCGTCTGAAATTGGTTCAAGCACTGTCTGCAGCTGATAAGATTAAAAGAATCGATTTCTGTGATTTTATCCTTGCTCAAATGGAAACAGATGAATCTTTCGTTTCAAAGATTGTGTTTAGTGATGAAGCAACTTTCCACACTAACGGGAAAGTCAACCGTTACAATGTCTGTATATGGGGCACTGAGAATCCGCGGGAAACAACTCAGTATGAACGTGACTCGCCTAAGGTGAACGTTTTCTGTGCCATTTCAGCCAATAAAGTTTTTGGTCCCTTTTTCTTCGAAGGTGCTACTGTAACTGGACTACAGTATCTGGAGATGTTAGAGAATTGCCTGTTCCCTCAGCTCGAACAAGAAGCACAACAATTCATATTTCAGCAGGATGGAGCGCCACCACATTGGCACTTATCTGTCCGTAACTACCTGAACGTCAACTACCCGAGGCGATGGATCGGCCGCCAGGCAGCCAGTGACAGAGCACTTCATCACTGGCCTCCAAGAAGCCCTGATCTTACCCCCTGCGATTTTTTCTTATGGGGGTATGTTAAGGATATGGTGTTTCGGCCACCTCTCCCAGCCACCATTGATGATTTGAAACGAGAAATAACAGCAGCTATCCAAACTGTTACGCCTGATATGCTACAGAGAGTGTGGAACGAGTTGGAGTATCGGGTTGATATTGCTCGTGTGTCTGGAGGGGGCCATATTGAACATATCTGAACTTGTTTTTGAGTTAAAAAAAACCTTTTTAAATACTCTTTGTAATGATGTATAACAGAAGGTTATATTATGTTTCTTTCATTAAATACACATTTTTAAAGTTGTGGTATTCTTTTTGAATCACCCTGTATAAACAAATCTGTAGAAGACCGGGCTCCAGACGACCATGTGGCACAACAGAGAGGCAAGACCATCGAGTTTGGCCTATAGCTCTGGCACATTGTACTGCAGCTGCAGCAGCAATATGAGCAGCAGTTGGCACCACAGTGACAACGAACTGTTGTAAACTGTTTACTTCAGGAACAGCTCCCAGGAAGACACCCTGTAGCGTGCATGCCACTGACCCCAAACCAACGCAATTTGCGACTTCAGTGGTGTCAAGTGAGAGTTCATTGGAGGGAATAGTGGAGGGCTATAGTGTTTTGTGATAATACTGGTTCTGCCTCGGTGCCAGTAATGGGCGTGTGTTGGTTAGAAAGCGGCCAGTTAAGAGCCTGCAAGCAAACTGTCTGCGTACTGGACACACTGGGCCTAACACGTTGAATGCAATTTCGTATGACAACAGGAGCACTCTCGTGGTTATCACACGCACCCTGACTACAAATTGATACGTCAGCCGGGTGATTCGACCTATTGTTCATCGCATTCGGAAGGACGACGGTTCAATCCCGTCTCCGGCCATCCTGATTTAGGTTTTCCGTGATTTCCCTAAATCGTTTCAGGCAAATACCGGGATGGTTCCTTTGAAAGGGCACGGCCGATTTCCTTCCCAATCCTTCCCTAACCCGGGCTTGCGCTCCGTCTCTAATGACCTCGTTGTCGACGGGACGTTAAACACTAACCACCCCCACCACCTATTGTTCATTCATGAACATCATTCCATGGAGTTTTTTCCAACAGGATAACGCTTGCCCACGTGCCGCCGTGGTAACCCAACAAATGGTTCAAATGGCTCTGAGCACTATGGGACTTAACATCTGTGGTCATCAGTCCCCTAGAACTTAGAACTACTTAAACCTAACTAACCTAAGGACATCACATACATCCATGCCCGAGGCAGGATTCGAACCTGCGACCGTAGCAGTCGCGTGGTTCCGGACTGAGCGCCTAGAACCGCTAGACCACCGCGGCCGGCGGTAACCCAACATGCTCTACAGACTGTCGACATATTGCCTTGGCCTGCTCGATCACCAGATCTGTCTCGAGTGGAGCACATATGGGACATCATCGGAATACAGTTGCAGCAGCATCCACGAACAGCGGTAACCGTCCCTGTATTGATCGACCAAGTGCAGGGCCCTTATGCATCTCTCCAAATAAACGAAAATGTCATACAGAGCCATAAATCTCTGGATGTCGTGAATTCACATCGTTACACTAGTGCTTCACTCGAAGACTGAATTAACGACATCGTTTATTTGGATAGAATCATATTGAGCCTGAGCCGGCCGGTGTGGCCGTGCGGTTCTAGGCGCTTCAGTCTGGAACCGCGTGACCGCTACGGCCACAGGTTCGAATCCTGCCTCGGGCATGGATGTGTGTGATGTCCTTAGGTTAGTTAGGTGTAAGTAGTTCGAAGTTCTAGGGGACTGATGACCACAGATGTTAAGTCCCATAGTGCTCAGAGCCATTTTATTGAGCCTGAAGAGGGCGTAGTGAAATATCTGAAACTAGTAGCCTTCAGAATAAAATTAAATAACATCTTAAGATACACGGCTGTTGGTGAACTTCATTGACATTGACAGGATGTGAAACTTCCGCCGTATGTGTGTTCGTAGAGTGGTGGTGGTTAGTGTTTAACGTCCCGTCGACGACGAGGTCATTAGAGACGGAGCGCAAGCTCGGGTTAGGGAAGGATTGGGAAGGAAATCGGTCATGCCCTTTCAAAGGAACCATCCCGGCATTTGCCTGAAACGATTTAGGGAAATCACGGAAAACCTAAATCAGGATGGCTGGAGACGGGATTGAACCGTCGTCCTCCCGAATGCGAGTCCAGTGTGCTACCATGTTCGTAGAGTGTAGGTGAGTGTAATGGATGCGTGAATGGTTCAAATGGCTCTGAGCACTATTGGACTTAACTTCTAAGGTCATCAGTCCCCTAGAATTTAGAACTACTTAAACCTAACTAAGCTAAGAACGTCATACACACCCTGCCCGAGGCAGGATTCGAACCTGCGACCGTGGCGGTCGCGCGGTTCCAGACTGTAGCGCCTAGAACCGCTCGGCCACCCCGGCAGCGATGCGTGAATGTTCGAATTGTATGATGACTCTGGAAGATGGAAGAGAGGGAAACCTGGTTCCGGACATTTCACTACTTCCTTCGAATAGCATCAAGCCGACCACCAGACTTAACGTCCCAATCTGACCGACGAGTACCGCGGAAATGTTTCGAATTTTATCCAGCACACTGGTGCAAGGACTAGTTGCGACAAACTTCACACCACCATCTGTCCTTCACTTGTTGGCCAAATACCGGCAGTGAAAATCTCACCTATCACCGCGAATGGACCTTAGAGTCGAGTGGCACCACAAAGGCGTGCTCTAACGATCTCGGCCTCGGAGGCAGATACTACGTTGCGGTTTTTCCAGTACTCCTGAATCTGGATTCAGCATTCTCAGACTAAATTTATGTGGTAGTTCCATTTGGAATCGCTCTGGACAGATACCGCTTATTAACTAAAGACTGTGATCGATGCCGGTGTGTGATCGTCTTTTCTGCTGTCTTTGGGAGCCGCATTACAATTAATTGTGCTGAGAGCCGCTTCCAGAGTTAGCACATGGAGCTGACCATGTTTTCAACGATATCCCCTACCGCTCTCCTCCCCCCCCCCCCCAACCCTCTCTGCCCAACTGTACACAACAGCATCTTCTGCCAACAGTCACATCCATACGTCATCCGTCAGATCATTTGTGTGTTTCGTGAACTGTAACAGTCCCGGGTACATTACCTTGAAGTACACGAGAAGGTATCGAACTGTTCTGAAAATGCCTCTATTTTACCAAAGACATAGTGATATCTGTTTGCAAAGAAGTCATCAACTCAATCGAATATTCAGTACGCATTGTATTCCTGGTGCCGCTATGAAGCTCTACGTGAAGTTTTCTGGAAAAGAATTATCACGGCATCCACTTTGGTCCCGCTATATACAGCTTTATGAATATCATGAACGAACAGAGCGAGGGATGATAATGAAAACGTGCATATACTATTGAGGAATCGGTTTTTAAGCACAGAGAAACAGATCGTTAGCTAAGAGAAATGGTAGCTGTTGGCAGTAGCGTGTCACGAAGTGTTAACAGTGTAGCCTGTTAATACCAGCTATAGCAGGCGGATCTCATTACCGAGTCACGCGGCAACGTCACGTGACCCGGCTCCTGTGAGCCGTTGTCCAGTTCGGCCCGCTACCCGCGGAAACAGCCATCATCCTCACACGTTGCCATCATAGGACGAGCCACCCGCGGGTATGCATGAGATCTGCTAGGTATCGCTTACAAGGTTGCTGCCGTATTGATTAGAAGAAACAGCGAAACAGTTTAAAATAATCTTAAGTAGACAAGAACCTGTCAGTTTCGACGCAGTAATTACAACGTACGTCTTCAAATAAGGATCGATTGGCTAGAAAAGTTCAGGAAATGTTAGAGGTCAACAAATTATTATCAGATAAAATTTATTCACTTTGTTTTCATTTTTCCACATTGCCGCAGTCATTCTACAAACCCTGAGATTTATTTATGAGGGACAGTCAAGTGAAAACGATACAGATGGGAAGAAAGTACGTAAATTGTTCGTTACTTCAACAATAATCACCAGAACTCTCAACAAATTTATTTCACTGTGAGACAAAGTGGTCAATGACTTAATGGAGAAACGTTTTGAGTGCCTGCAGTTTCACAGTCGTATCCAGACGTGCACATCTTTGTCCGAAACTAATCGGCGGCCATGAATGTCTTCCTTTAGAGCTCCAAAAATATGGAAATCGCCTGGGAAGAGATGGGCACTGTATGGAGGATATGTACAGGATCTCCGGCAAAACGAACGCAGCGTACACCAAAGAACTTTAGCAACGTGTGACTCGCAGAAAATAAAGATTTGATTCGGACGAAGAGTTACCCGTCGGGGTACGATCATAGTTCCGTAGGCAACAGCTAACATTTTTCCGTTAGGGTGCTGACTACTTTGTCTCTTTATGGGGTTGATGTATTAACAGGTATGGCGATTACTCTTGAAACAACAAACTATTTACATACTTTTTTCCACCTGTCTCTTTTTCATTTGACTGCTCCTTATATAATGGCAAAAATACGAACGTTAGTCCATCTCTTACTTTCACCAGGAATGTTTCAATTTTTACCACTACACTCAAAGGTGAAAATACACTCCTGGAAATTGAAATAAGAACACCGTGAATTCATTGTCCCAGGAAGGGGAAACTTTATTGACACTTTCCTGGGGTCAGATACATCACATGATCCCACTGACAGAACCACAGGCACATAGACACAGGCAACAGAGCATGCACAATGTCGGCACTAGTACAGTATATATCCACCTTTCGCAGCAATGCAGGCTGCTATTCTCCCATGGAGACGATCGTAGAGATGCTGGATGTAGTCCTGTGGAACGGCTTGCCATGCCATTTCCACCTGGCGCCTCAGTTGGACCAGCGTTCGTGCTGGACGTGCAGACCGCGTGAGACGACGCTTCATCCAGTCCCAAACATGCTCAATGGGGGACAGATCCGGAGATCTTGCTGGCCAGGGTAGTTGACTTACACCTTCTAGAGCACGTTGGGTGGCACGGGATACATGCGGACGTGCATTGTCCTGTTGGAACAGCAAGTTCCCTTGCCGGTCTAGGAATGGTAGAACGATGGGTTCGATGACGGTTTGGATGTACCGTGCACTATTCAGTGTCCCTCGACGATCACCAGTGGTGTACGGCCAGTGTAGGAGATCGCTCCCCACACCATGATGCCGGGTGTTGGCCCTGTGTGCCTCGGTCGTATGCAGTCCTGATTGTGGCGCTCACCTGCACGGCGCCAAACACGCATACGACCATCATGGGCACCAAGGCAGAAGCGACTCTCATCGCTGAAGACGACACGTCTCCATTCGTCCCTCCATTCACGCCTGTCGCGACACCACTGGAGGCGGGCTGCACGATGTTGGGGCGTGAGCGGAAGACGGCCTAACGGTGTGCGGGACCGTAGCCCAGCTTCATGGAGACGGTTGCGAATGGTCCTCGCCGATACCCCAGGAGCAACAGTGTCCCTAATTTGCTGGGAAGTGGCGGTGCGCTCCCCTACGGCACTGCGTAGGATCCTACGGTCTTGGCGTGCATCCGTGCGTCGCTGCGGTCCGGTCCCAGGTCGACGGGCACGTGCACCTTCCGCCGACCACTGGCGACAACATCGATGTACTGTGGAGACCTCACGCCCCACGTGTTGAGCAATTCGGCGGTACGTCCACCCGGCCTCCCGCATGTCCACTATACGCCCTCGCTCAAAGTCCGTCAACTGCACATACGGTTCACGTCAACGCTGTCGCGGCATGCTACCAGTGTTAAAGACTGCGATGGAGCTCCGTATGCCACGGCAAACTGGCTGACACTGACGGCGGCGGTGCACAAATGCTGCGCAGCTAGCGCCATTCGACGGCCAACACCGCGGTTCCTGGTGTGTCCGCTGTGCCTTGCGTGTGATCATTGCTTGTACAGCCCTCTCGCAGTGTCCGGAGCAAGTATGGTGAGTCTGACACACCGGTGTCAATGTGTTCTTTTTTCCATTTCCAGGAGTGTATATTTAACTCTCATATGTGGTTTGGACTCTAACATGTAATATAACTAATAACACTAGTAGCAATAATGAAAACAGTGATAATAGTAACAGCTACAATATAAGATATGAACAGTACCATTCGTTTATGCCGACGAGGTAGATAGAGCTAATTACAGAAGTGGTTTTAATTAGACTGTTGGCTGTGACATCACCGCACATGAGGAAAGGAATGTGACGGAAAGAAAGGTACATTTATGTGAGTAGGTGTAGGACAGAAGTAATAAAACGAATACGGAGAGAAAAATGAGATTAGTAGCTGCATATGAGAAAGTAGATATCTATAAGAAGAAATTACCCTGCTTGTTTAAGTTTTGAGAACGATAAAGCTGAACGACAAAAGATGCTACATCCCTTCTTATCGTTGAAGTACTTCTTCAGTGATACTTATTTAACGATGAAAGTGACTTAGTGGAAATATATGAGTAAGAGAAAGGGAAAAAGAACAGTTGTTTCCCTTTTACTCTGTACACAGCGATCATAGGCAAAAGTGATATATGCATCTTCGTTCAAGTTTACTTCTGGGTAGCTGATCACAATATGTCACTATTTTTTGTCTAGAGCACCCCCCCCCCCCTCTGCACTATCAATTGCTGTAGTCCTGAGTACTTTTTTATTGCATACTACGCCAACCATGTACAATTTAGTACTAAATGTGCGAATTAATGATTTCCTGTACTAAAACACAAGTATGACTACCCTAATAGATTGTCGTTATATAAATGCTTTTTGCACATTCTTTCGACAATACAACCTGAGGCCGTTTTATAGCTTACCTGCGTTACACTGATACGCATCCGAGGCATACAATAAAAAATTGTTTCACAGATGACTCTCTACAGCAGTGGAAACCAAATTAAGTAAATTTTTAATTCATGAGATGACATCCAGCGATATGAAACGTTATTATTCAAACTCTTTGCAGCCATTGTCGAATTTGTTGCAACTGTCGTCCTTTGTGTTTTGTGAGCATTTTTTCAGATGTTTTAGTATTCACCTTGCACGCAGTTTCTGATAATTTATCTTCTTGGAAGCAAATACATTGTGCTGGACCGGGACTCGATATATGATTCTTACTTTTCATGTGAACTACGCTATCTACTTTCACGAACCGCTTCACGTACTGCATTTGCCAGCTCCTAATTCCTCAGGAGCTCCCCTGGGAGTACGGTTGAAACCGAGAAATGGCTTAGCCATAAGCATGGGATCTTTTCCATGATAAATGTTTCACTCTGAGGTTTCATAACAGCGTATACACTGCTGCAGAATGAAAGATTTAAGCCCTATCCTTCAACCGTGTTAGCCAACAAGGTGCAAAGGAAAGCTACTATGGAGTTTGGGATATACGAGTGAGGTATAAATACACGTAAACTCTAAGGAGGGCAGGGAGGGGTATGAGTCGTGTCCTGATTGAATATCTGGTCAGGAAATGACTCATGAGTATTTAATACATATGTCCACTATTAATCATCTTCCGCATCCAACACGAAGCATATACTCGTAATATTCCATTCTGCTGATACTGAATTCACCATAGAAGGAGAGCTGTCTCCTATGGAACGTGATGTGACACAGTGACATTCTGCTGCTGTTGTGAGTACAGAAAAAACCATAGGAATCCTAAATCAGCATGACTAGATGGTATGTAAAAGAAAAATCTTCACTATATTCGGCATTTTTTCGTTTATTGGGTCGTATGTACCAGTCACCAAATTATAGGATCTGAGTGCAATACAGATGTTGTGAAATACATGAGTAATTATAAAATACTTACAGAAAAATGGCGGAAATTAAAAAAAAAAACTCTCGGTATGATCAAGTATCTTTGCACGTCATCAAAAATTTCTTGACGTGTTCCATTTAAATAGCAGCTGCCCATTATCATGATAGAAAATTTGTTTATGTTATTTAACTGCTGTAGCAACAACTAATAGGGTAACTGTTCTCGTTATTCTTTACACTACCAACGGTTGCATACCTATTCAAAATAATTACATTTTGTTTTTTACTTTCACTGACACTAGTGTTTTATGATCACTGTCGTAACACTGATAATGTCATTCAGTTTCTGTTTGTATTTTTAACCTCAGCTGCCTCGTTTTTACTTCGCTGTGCGCGATACCGGACGACTCTCTCAGTTTATTCGGAACACCACCTGCAGAGAGTATGACTTCACGATGGAGCTAACGATAGAGGAGATTATACACATTTCAACAGAGGAGTGGTCGAATTGCCGCACATTTATGTCTCCGTGTATTGGCAGCTGTGTCACACATTTCAGCCGACGAATGAAACACGTTGACGATGCGCATGTGAATTGGCCCCAAATCCCGATTCATTGCCGGAGTCTTTCACGCTATTGCACTGCTGGGAACATGGAATCATAAAACTGCCGGCAAAAATAATTGCCTTCAAGGGATGTATTTCGTTTTTAATTTTGAGTAAAGCGATAACCTTAACTAGACCAACGGGACAGCGTGATGCAGAAGCAACGAAACCCAAGAGTGACCTAAGGACATCACACACATTCATGCCCGAGGCAGGATTCGAACCTGCGACCGTAGCGGTCGCGCGGTTCAAGACTGTAGCGCCTAGAACCGCTCGGCCACCCCGGCTGGCGAAATACCTTTAAAAAAATTTATGACGTTGTAGAATGCAGTGCACCAGTTTACGTGATTAGCATCCAGATACGGACTAGATATCAATCGACACTAGACACATTATAATGTTTGCTGAAAAACAAGGACCAGAATTCAACTCAGAGCTATCTGGATTCTAGTCGAGTGGTATTGGTTTAAATTTGTCATCTTCCAAAGTGAAGAAACGTGCGTGGTAGTAAAAAAATTTAAATCTGAATTCGTATGTACACTTTTCTTGTTTGGCGCCTCTGTTTACAGCCGCTATATTACTCTTGCAGCCTGCCGTATTTCACGTAGCCCACGCCGCCAGGGAAGCATATTATACCTATTGTGCACTGACCTACACCCCAAATGAGAAAAGCTGCTAGTAATTTTCGCTGGCCGTAATGAAAAGATTTTTGTGAAGGTGCCCTTTTTGCTTAGATAATGGTCCCAGCACAGTGCGAAAGATATTCATGGGCACGGTGAACGAGTGTATTCATCTAAGTGATTTTGTGCATAAAAAAGCAAGATTATGCCACGTTACGTAATCAAAAAACCCATAACTCAAATTTCAGCTACGCGAAGTGCGTGAAACATCAGCAGCGGATGCAGGAGGTCCTGAGGTGCAAATTTCTGTTTTAGTGCACACATTGTTAGAAGGTCTCCAATCCGAAGATAGGTTTGTGCAACTCTCCTCTCCTGTCCAAATAGTGCAAAGTATCTGTATCTTTGTGTAACTACTACAGCCGAAATTTGGTTGAAACTCCTTGCGGTAGTCAATGCTTCACCACGTTCTACAACTATCTCCGCCGATACTTACTTCCATTAGCAAACTGACGATCTCTTGATGCCTCAGAATGTCTTCTTTTAGTCAAACTGTGCTATAATTTATTTTCTTCCCCAGTTTGATTCAGCACACTTAGTTTACCGATCTCCCCATTGTAAGGGAACCCTAACCAACAATCTACACAGCAGTTCGCTTCCGGCAGCTGTGACATCGTATGTCTGGGAGAATGGTCATGGCTTTAACACTTAGTGGTGGGTCGGCCGAGGGGTGGATCCCAAGGAATCGGTGAATGCTGAGGCAGAAGGCAAAAATAGTTATAAGCGCAAGTAATATGTACGAAGGGCGTTCAATAAGTAATGCAACTCATTTTTTTCTGAAATCATGTAATGTTTATTCAGGCCTCCAGTACACCATATTATGCCCAACGCTCTCGGCTATAATACCCCATTTTTAAACATATGTTACGTTTAATGAGAGCCAACGTCTTCCTGCATCAGTAACCTCCTCATCATCCACATACTGCTTCCCACGGAGTGCAGCCTTCATTTGGCCAAATACATGGAAGTCGTAAAGTGCGGGATCCGGGCTGTAGGGCAGATGAGTAAGAACAGTTCATTGAAGTTCTGTGAACTCCTCTCTGGTGCACAGACTTGCATGAGGTCTTGCGTTGTCATGGTGAAAGAGAAGTTCGTTTGAATTCTTGCGGCGACGAACAAGCTGAAGTTGTATCTTCAGTTTCCTGGGATAGCCCAAACACTTCCGTGTTGTTCGTTGCACCATGTGGGACAACATCAAACGGAAAAACCCCTTCAGATTCGCAAAACAACGTCGCCATGACTTTATCGGCTGAGGGTGCACCTTTGAACTTTTTCTTCGGGGAAGTGGTTGTGCGGCGCCACTTCATGAATTGCCGTTTTGTTTCCGGTTCGAAGTGATGAACACATGTCTCATCGCCTGTGACGACGTTCGAGAAAAAATTGTTACGACCAGTCGCGTAACGCTCAAGTAATTCTGCACAGCCGGCCGCTGATGGCCGAGCGGTTCTGGCGCTACAGTCTGGAACCGCGCGACCGCTACGGTCGCAGGTTCGAATCCTGCCTCGGGCATGGATGTGTGTGTTGTCCTTAGGTTAGTTAGGTTTAAGTAGTTCTAAGTTCTAGGGGACTTATGACCTCAGCAGTTGAGTCCCATAGTGCTCAGAGCCAATTCTGCACAGATGGTCCTGCGTTGTTCTTTATGGTCTTCTGTTAGGCAGCGTGGTACCCAGCGGGCAAACAGCTTTCAGTACCTCAATTGGTGGACGAGTGTGCCAGCACTACCAACAGAGACGTCCAGTTGGACAATGAGGCGTTGATTGGGGTGTGTCGATCACCTAGAATGAGAGTGTCCGCCCTTTCCAACACTGGAGGAGTCACAGCTGTGTGCAGCCTGCCTGTATACAGAAAATCGGACAGATATGTACGACCTTGCTGTGATGATGACGGAAGCCTCGCCCAACGACTCACCGTGCTTTTGTTCACTGCCAGGTCTCCGCAGACATTCTGCAAGTGCCTATGACTATCTGCGATGCTCTCGTTTTCAATAATATCTCTCTGCTTGGAACTCACTGTCACCAAACTGTCACAGTTTGGTGACGGATATCGGCTAGCGGTTGCGACGTTATGTGACAACTCGACCGTCCGTTTTCTAGTCATTACTACTGCGAAATACCGGACAACCTTGTGTTTACTTCTGATCGTCTTATGTTTTCGGGGGGCAGAATAATCTTCCAACATGACCGTTCTCCTGGCCACACAGTGAACTGTGTAAAACACTGATTTCAAATGAACGAAGTCGTAGAGCTGTTGTACTGGCCTCCCAGGGATGCTGTCCGCAGTCCCATAAACCACGTTTGGGCAGAGACGTGGAAAATTGTTAGTCCTTGAAGACGAGCACCGACAACGAATCCAGGACTGCCCGGAGCAGTTCATGATGCATGGGAAGAGTAATCACAGAATATCATATTAATCTGGAAATTTGTTTCCTCTATTCCCCGGCGATTAAATGCAACTGTAGAGGAGGACGGAAACCGGATGCGTTACAAACATATCATCCGCGTACCGGAATCAAATATTCGGTTTCTTGTTCGCAGTTTCCAGTGCTGTTCTGTGGCAGCATGGCAGGGTTTTCATTTTCACAAACATCTCAACGGGATCCATCTGCAGATTCAGTTCACCCTGGAGGAGTAGACAGGTGGAAGACTGAATTGTCTTGATGTGCTAGTTTTCAAGAAAGAAGACGGTAGCATGGGCCACGCCGTTTCCCGAATACCCACGCACACAGACCGTTATCTGCACCGGGATTCGAACCACCACACACAGCAAAAGCGAGGCATTATAAAAACTTTGGCAGATAGGGCAAGGATAATCTGCGAACCAATACTGCTTGACGCAGAATTAAAACCAAGAAATTGCTCGAGAATGGTTATTCCTTCGTTGAGGTGAAAAGAGCGTTAAGACCACCAAGTAGAAATCATAGCAATGCTCAATCGAAAATTTCGAAATCGAAAATTTACCTCCCTCTCAGTAAGAACGTTACTGACGGTGTAGAGAAAATCTTGAAAAATCGAACACCGCGGTAATATGCAAACCTGCCCGGATGATACAAGATCATCTAAAATTGGCTACGGATACTCTCTACCCGCTGGAAAAGGTAGGAATTTATAGGATTCCGTGTAGCAGTGGGAAGGTGTACGCAGGTACTACAAAAAGAACGGTCAAAAAGCGACTGGAAGAGCACAAGGGCAGTCACAAAAGAGGGGAGACTGACAGATCAGCTGTTGCGGAACATGCTTTGCAGCCAGGTGACGACCACACTCATCTTCATAGGACTCAAGTACTGGCAGCCACAAGCATATACCATGAAATGTTATACAGAGAGGCCATATGGATTGTAAGACACCCCGCGAATTTCAATATTAAGCAGAAGGGAGTGAAACTGAATGACATGTGGAGTCCACGAGTCCGCTGCTGGAGAAGGTGTGTACCAGACTTCCACCATGGGGTGGTAGCAACAGTGTACGACGACACTGGACAACGGCAAATTGCACTCGCGCATACAAAACATGTGACGTCACGCCACTGCGCTGGAGCACGCAGAAGCGGAATTTTGCTGTAGTCAGTAGCGAGCCAGGGTGTGAATCGGACATTCAAAGTAGCTACGATCTCCCTTGAAAATGTCCTCCGTAGATGGGACCGAAACCTTGGGTTTTAAGGTGAAATCCATTCGATCATCGCATAATAGCCCATAATGACCTAGTAGATAGTGTCGGAAGTTCCATGCGGCTTTTCGCGGATGATGCTGTTGTATACAGAGAAGTTGCAGCATTAGAAAATTGCAGCGAAATGTAGGAAGATCTGCAGCGGATAGGCACTTGGTGCAGGGAGTGCAACTGACCCTTAAAATAGACAAATGTAATGTATTGCGAATACATAGAAAGAAGGATCCTTTATTGTATGATTATACGATAGCAGAACAAACATTGGTAGCAGTTACGTCTGTAAAATATCTGGAAGTATGCGCACGGAACGATTTTAAGTGGAATGATCATATAAAATTAATTGTTGGTAAGGCGGGTGCCAGGTTGAGATTCATTGAGAGAGTCCTTAGAAAATGTAGTCCATCAACAAAGGAGGTGGCTTACAAAACACTCGTTCGACCTATCCGTACCGGGTCGGGTTGACGGAGGAGATAGAGAAGATACAAAAGAAGAGCGGCGCGTTTCGTCACATGGTTATTTGGTAAGCGTGATAGCGTTACGGAGATGTTTAGCAAACTCAAGTGGCAGACTCTGCAGGAGATGCGCTCTGCATCGCGGTGTAGCTTGCTGTCTAGGTTTCGAGAGGGTGCGTTTATGGTTGAGGTATCGAATATATTGCTTCCCCCTACTTATACATCACGAGGAGATCACGAATTTAAAATTACAGAGATTCGAGCGCGCACGGAGGCTTTCCGGCAGTCGTTCTTCCCGCGAACCATACGCGACTGGAACATGAAAGGGAGGTAATCACAGTGGCATGTAAGGTGCCCTCCGCCACACACCGTTCGGTGACTGGCGGAGTATAAATGTAGATGTAGACGTAGAACATTTTATTAATTGTGATAAAAGAATTTTCCTGTTTTTCGAGGGGAAACAGAACGTTAATCTGTCATAATTAAAATTTTCTCCGGAACAACACAATAATATAGTAACGCGTCCAGTTTCCGCCATCTTCTACATTTGCGTTTAGTCGCCGGGGAATAAAGGCAACACATTTCCAGATTAATATGTTATTCTGTGAAAACTCTTCCCATGCATCATGATATGCTTCGGACAGCACTAGATAATTTTCCCCACCTCTGCCCAAACGTGTTCTACTGGACTGCGGACAGCATGTTAGGGAGGCCAGAACAACAGCTCTACGCCTTCGTTCATTTGAAATCAGTGTTTTACACAGTTCGCTGTGTGGCCAGGAGAAAGATCATGTTGGAAGATTATTCTGTCTCCCGAAAACCTCAGACGAGAAGAAGGAAACCCGAAATTGTCCAGTATTTCGCAGTAGTAATGACTAGAAACGGACTGTCGAGTTGCCACAGAGCGTCGCAACCACTAGCCGATATCCATCGCCAAACTGCGGCAGCAGTTCGGCCGCACTTTTGCATCTGATGGACATATTTTCTGTCGAATTTCGCCCAACGTGGTTGACATACAAAGGAATGAAGTGTTTAGTGCATTAGAAACACTTTCTCGTTCGTAAATATAGCTTGCTCCCAGTACGCCAATGCGAAGTTAAATCTGGCAGCCTTATGTTGCTCCTCCAACAAGTCGGAGGATAGTGTATTAGGTAGAGCGGTGGGGCTGTAATCCGCAACTTGTACAATTTTAACCCGTTGTGAACACAGAATTGTTAGTTAGTTACGTAGTTGAGTTAATTAGTTAGTTAATTGTTACTTAGTTAGTTAAAAGTACTCGTAGTTTTGTAAACATTTGTGTATATGGCTTCCAATGCACACTGAAGGAAAGTGCGGACAAACGGTCTCACATGGTTTCTCTATTATAAATATTCCTCAGTTTCAGGATGAACTCAGCCATCGGTTGTTAATCGTTTTGTATTCTTAGCAATACCACACTCGTAGATGTTAAACACTGTTTGAACTAATAATTTCCACAGCTACAGGAACACAACGTGTGCTGCGTCTTAGGCAAACTATAATGCAGTGCTGTCAGAAGAAAAGGTCGACCTGGCCCAGACTTAGCACACGTCGTTTTGAAACCCTTTCCTACCTGGAGAATAATATTTCCTTATTCGACAAATATGTGACCATTGCTGTTTATGGTGTTACATACTAAATTCCTTCAACTGCAATTACGTTAAAAGAAATCTTCTTAAAAGCCCTAATTAGCGGTTAGTGAAGCGATTGCTGGCCACATTTTGTCACATTTCTCTAGTTAGAAGAGGAGAAACTTACTGACCAGAAAACTTATCTCTCTCAGAAGGAAAGAAGAAACGAAGTTAAACCTCTCATTTTGGGAGGTCATGTGAATTTTATTTCAGTGATTACAAAATCAACTGAAACGAACAATGAGTTTGGCAGGAAGGTTGGTGTCAGTATGAGGTGACAGTTCCTGGAGCCTGAAATGAAGCAGAGCCAGTTACGATCAGGAATATACACAACTGGGAGCAAAGGCATTATTAAATTGAACGATTATTATTTCATTACTTGCAGACGAAATTACCGTTACAGTATAGTTCAAAAATGGTTCAAATGCCTCTGAGCACTATGGGACTTAACTTCTAAGGTCATCAGTCCCCTAGAACTACTTAAACCTAACTAACCTAAGGACATCACACACATCCATGCCCGAGGCAGGATTCGAACCTGCGACCGTAGCGGTCGCGCGGTTCCAGACTGTAGCACCTATAACCGCTCGGCCACCAAAGCCGGCACAGTATAGCTACGTAGCCCAATGACTGAATTGCGTATTTTGCGATGACAAAGGGTGATGGTAAAGAGTCTTCGCTAGATACGTTTACTGAAACTGGTTTTTCACAGAATCTCTGGTTGGCGACTAAGTGCAAAGCCTCTGCGTCGGATGTCAGTTTTGCAAGGTTAGAATATTTTTCTACGTGGATGAAGTGGATACTACAATCACAGTAATTCCGCGAAACTGTGAACTTGCACCACGTAAAATGACCTTATTGCAAACAGAAAACACTTGGTCTTCAGCAATATTTTCTTCCTTATACTACCTGACATAGATGACGTCAACTAAGTTACCTGAAGAGAATGAACGTAATATTTAACAAAAGACATTGACATCCTCTGGCTTTGAAAGTGGTGTTTACCGTAAGTTTTAGTAATTTATAAGCGTTTCTCCTAAGCGCAAGTAAATGAAGTATTACTGTTATGAAGTAACGTCTTCATCAGATAATTTAGCTTTAATGTAATCTAAGAATAATTGGAGATGTCCGATTTTAGCTTGAAAATCATTCCCTAGACATGGAAAGAACTAAATTCTTTTTGTAACACCCTGTATAGACTGAAGCGGTGCGTAAAATTTGTAACAAGGCCGGGAATCGAACCTGTATCTCCTGCTTACTAGGCCGGTGCGCTAGTCAGCAAGCCACCTTAGGCCAGCAGTTCGTACAACTGCACGGATTCCCCTAGCACACCTCATTCCCCGATCCAAATTATCGCTTCCGCTGCAGTCTACTTTAAATTCCCCGTTACACACGAACACCTGCTGAGGTGCTAGTCCAGAATAGGGAGAGCCTCGGCAATTTTGTTCTTGTGTAAGGAGTGTTTCAGAGTAGATTGAGGAGGAAGTGAGAATTTGGATCGATGACGGAGGTGTGCTAGGGTAATCTGAGCAGCTGTGCGAACGCTGTGGGAAGGTGGCTTAGTGGCTAGCGCACGTTCCTTGTAAGAAGGAGACCCGGGTTTGATACTCTTCCTTAATACAAATTTTCCTGTGCCGCTTCAGTCTATATACATAAAAAATTTCAGTGAACACTCTCACTGACTATATGACCTGCACAGCTGCCTTTGTAAACCCTCAGCTGAAGGTCGAAGTACTTTCATTTTAGACGTGGTCTTTTGATAATTTCAAACACAAATTTGCGGCAGGTATTTGAAACATAGGAAAAATATTTCTTGTTAGTTTCAAACATCTAGCTTTTTTAACCCTAATCAGTTTATTCACTTCCATGTCTGTTGTCAGTAGATGTCGATGTAAATTCATTGGTGATAAGAGGCAATAAGATTTTGCACAGTCTTCTGAGATTTCCATCTTTTTAAGCGACAAATACGACTTAGATCTAAGGAACTGCAGTTACATCTCACAAAAGATTTTTGTTAAGCGTTTGAACATACTTATAAGTCTATAGTTACAGAAATATTACCCCATCAATCCAACTTGCATGAGACAACGCCATTAGTACAGCCTTTAGCTGTGTGTGCCAGTAAGGCACATTTGTTTAACAGTTCTGACAACTCAGTAAAAGTTATGAGTGGCAAATAAGGCCTTGACCGATGTGATTTTGTGTTACCACACCCACACTGTTCTTTAGGCGTGGCAATCCATTGGAATATGTCAAGTACGAATATCTGGTGTAATGTTAGTGTCTCTGAAAACTTTGTGTGTTAAATACTATAGCAGAGCACTAAACTTGCCAGGGTAGTCGAGAACGCCAACGCACTGTTTCCTGGACTCGGGTAGGCGCGCCGGTCCCGGATCGAATCCGCCCGACGGAATAACGACGAGAGCCGATGTGCCGGCCAGCCTGGATGTTGTTTTTAGGCGGTTTTGCACATCCCGCTAGGTGAATACAGGGCTGGTCCCCATGCTCCGCCTCAGTTACACGGCTCGCAGACATCTGAACACTTTCGCACTATACCATGTATTACACTCGACGCAGACAGTTGGGGTCCACGAATTCCGTCCCGGGGGGTACGGGGTGGCGGCAGGAACGGAATCCAGCCACCACTTAACCGTTAACATGCCAAATCCGATTAACGATGGCTGACCCTGCGTAATTGCGGGACAATGCTCAAGCGATAGAATAGAATAGAACTAAACTTATTGACAGCAAAAGAACAGAATTAAGTGGAAGACTGGCGACAGAAAGAAGATTATTTGCAATCAATGTGACTGTTCAGCTTAAAATATGTTTAGATATTACAGCATCAAACATTCAGATAAGAGCTGCAGAAATAAGTAAACCACGATAGAACTGTTGTTTTAGAGGCTCTCTTAAATTATCTGGAAGCGGAAATGGATATTCTTTGGTCCAAAAACACAACAGCTGGACAGGTGTCAATAGACTACCTTTACAGCGGCTCGGTGTAGATAATTTTACGCTATTACTCACTGTAGAATCCGTCTCCATAGGTGAGCGATCAAGGCATCTGACAGCCATTTCGAGGACTCGGGTTCAGTTTCCTTTGCAGTCAGGAATTTTTTCATGGTGGAGGGACTGGAATGTGAACAATCAGCCACCTGAGGACAGCTGAGAAGCTTCTTGACAGAAAATTAGCGGCTAGTCTGGAAATTGAACAGCGGTTAGTAGAGCAATGTATTGACCCCTTTCACGTCCATATCGCATCCAAATGGTGCCCTTTGGCAGAGGATGACATGATGTCTGGTCGTCTGAGTAGCACATAACTCGCACTGTTGAGAAACGTGATGAAGGGTGGATCGGTAGTGGTCATTTCATAGTTCGTATTGGGTCCTTCAGTCACGCTGAAAGTTGTGGTATCTGCTAAGGTCTGTGATACAAAAGAAGGAAGGAAGGAAGGAAGGAAGGAAAGAAGAAAGAAAGGAAGATTGAGCTTAATATCCCGACGAAATCGAGGTCGTTAGAAACGGAGCACGAGCTCGGATTGTTTTAAGGATTGAGAAGGAAATCAGCCGAGTCGTATAAAGGAACCATCCCGGAATTTGCCTGGTGCAATTTAGGGAAACCACGGAAAACCTAAATCTGGATGGCCGGACGACGGTTAAAACCGTCGTCCTCCAGAATGCGAGTCCAGTGTGCTAACCACTGCGCCACCTCGCTCGTTTATGATACAAAGGTAGATCATGATGTTCTTTTAATAGCGCTTATATTGTCCCCAGCAAATAAAAATGACAAGATGTCTGGCCATAATCAAGACTGACTCGAGGAACACTTAAGTGTACCCTTCGATTCGTTTCATGTGAAGTGACTTAATTTCTCACTTGCGAGTCATGTTCGTTGCAGTATTATGGTGTCTGCTACACTAAGTTTTACCTCTGAGGAGAAGATGGAGCAAGTTAAGTGTTTTATTTCCTATGGCTGCTTGTTTAACTTCCTTTATGTTGTATTTGATGAGTGATTGTCATTGGATAATTGTGCCGTGTTTGAAAATTAACTAAACTAGGGCAAAGAGAAGGGAACGGGCCATGACAGGCACAGGGCGAGAGAGTACTATTGAACAGGGGAATCGTATTGTGCCGTAACGTATGATGCACTTGGGTTACAAATTTTAGACAGGAGAAAAAAATAATTTCTCTATTAACATGCTAATTACCAGCAGGCCTATGATACGGAAATTACGCTACTCTCATTTCAGCGTGATGTGAAGACCACTATCAGTACTAACTTCTTCACTCTGCTGCTGCTACACGCGTGCATGAAAGAATCATTTTATGCTTCTTGGTGATTTTCAGAAGCAGTTGCCCAAAAACAGGTAAATATTTAGTTCGCAGCAAACGATTGCGGCATTACATTAATCATGTAATGGAAACACACAGCAACAGAACGTACCAGCGTGACTTCAAACACTTTCTTACAGGAAATGTTCAAAATGTCCTCCGTTAGCGAGGATACATGCATCCACCCTCCGCCGCATGGAATCCCTGATGCGCTGATGCAGCCCTGGAGAATGGCGTATTGTATCACAGCCGTCCGCAATACGAGCACGAAGAGTCTCTACATTTGGTACCGGGGTTGCGTAGACAAGAACTTTCAAATGCCCCATAAATGAAAGTCAAGAGGGTTGAGGTCAGGAGAGCGTGGAGGCCATGGAATTGGTCCGCCTCTACCAATCCATCGGTCACCGAATCTGTTGTTGAGAAGCGTACGAACGCTTCGACTGAAATGTGCAGGAGCTCCAGCGTGCATGAACCACATGTTGTGTCGTACTTGTAAAGGCACATGTTCTAGCAGCACAGGTAGAGTATCCCGTATGCAATCATGATAACGTGCTCCATTGAGCGTAGGTGGAAGAACATGCTGATGATACTGAAATGAGCTCTAACATGGAAATTAATCGTTTCCGGACACATGTCCACATAACATCTTTTCTTTATTTACGTGTGAGGAATGTTTCCTGAAAGTGTGGCCGTACCTTTTTGTAACACCCTGTATAAATAAAATTATATTTGTATGAAACCAGTAAAGTCTCTGAAATTGTGTCATTCCATTTGACTAAGTATTTGCCCGTGGGTTTCAGGCTTGATCCCCTATTTACCTTCGATGCTGAGGTGCTATTCGAGGACATGGAAAGCCTCGGCAATTCTGTTCGTGTGTAAGGGAGAATTTAAAGTAGACTGGGGCGGCAGTGAGAATTTGGATCGAGGAGGAAATTGTGGAGAGTAATCCGTGCAGTTGTGAGAAGCGTTGTCACAAGGTAGCTTACTGACTAGCGCACTTGCTAGTGAGCAGGGTAGCCGGGTTCGATTCCCAGCCTTGGTACAAATTTTCACTCAGTGCTTCAGTCTGTATACATAAAATCATATTTGTATGAAACAAGTAAAGTCTCTGAAATGCTATCTTGAATATTTTTATTTTGAATTGATTATTTATTTCAATCTTCTCCTGTAATGTTCAAGTACAATTCTTTGTGGCCTAGGTACGAAATACGATCGTCACTACAGCAATGGTTGATTTTCCCTGTGGAACGTGCTAACAAGCCCACTATGCAGCGCTTTGGTTAACCAATGGAAAGCCTGAGAGAGAAATCACTGGAAAACTGCCGGCCGCCGCAATGAGCGCTGGACCTGCTCTCGGGCACCGGCTTCCCACTAGCACTGACCTGCTTTCTCTCCTACACCAGTTTCCTCGAAATTAGTTGCGACACCGAAATTAACATTTCTCTTAACCACCATGACTAGCTAATGGCCTCACAGGCCGTTTGGGCCCGTCCTTATTTATCTCGTTTGCTGAATACAGAGAGTTTATTAACATTTAATCACTTCTTTCATACACCCACGCCCCCGCTATTCCGCTAGGCCTCCTCAGCATCTACACCTAGCAAAGAGTTCCATCTACTACCAGAATATATCGCAATGAACTCATCCTCACTGATGAAACCCTGCAGTGAATCCAAGATGTGATTTCTAGGGGAAATGATCATGGGGAAGGGGTGGGGCCACGAGAAGGTGCACACAAACCAGAAATCGTCATACAGGTAATGACCAAATTAAGTTATCCTCCCTCTCTCTTGACGAAATTTTCTAATTATCAGATTTGCCTTAAAAGAAATCTTTATAAACCACATTTACTCCCGTGGGCCCTAAATATTAGATCTTGAAAGATTATGAGGAGTTTCGAGCCACAGGTTTCTATTCCTCCAGAGAAATAAAACTAATTCCGTTAGATCAGCACTGCAATTTGATTAAAAAAATAGATAGCGAAGACCCTCCTTGCAGCTAGTTGGAAAGCCATCTGCTTAGTGTCGTTACGATTCCTGCGAAACAAGAATCTTTACCGTATCATCGGAAAAACACACGCTATTTCTAAATCTACTGTCAGCACATGTTTCATTCCGAACTTATTTCTTCTTGCTGTTATTACTTTACCCCTTTCCTTAGTTTTCTCTTTGTAATCACATACATTATGTGATCAAAAGTATCCGGACACCTGGCGGAAAATGACTTACAGTTTCGTGGCGCCCTCCATAGGTAATGCTGGAATTCAATGTGGTGTTGACCCACCCCTAGCCTTGATGACAGCTTCCACTCTCGCTGGGTTATGTTCAGTCAGGTGCTGGAAAGTTTCTTAGGGAATGGCAGCCCATTTTTCACGGAGTGCTGCACTGAGGAGACGCATCCATGTCGGTCGGTGTGGCCTGGCACGAAGTCGGCGTTCTAAAACATCCCAAAGGTGTTCTACAGGATTCAGGTCAGGATTCTGTGCAGGCCCGTCCATTACAGCGATGTTATTATTGTATTATCACTCCGCCACAGGCCGTGCATTATGAACAGTTGCTCGATCGTGTTGAAAAATGCAATCGCCAACAATGGAAAGCAAGAATGTACTTAAAACATCAATGTAGGCCTGTGCTGTGATATTGCCACGCAAGGGGTGCAAGACTTCCCCATGAAAAACACGACCGCACCATAACACCACCGACTCCGAATTTTACTGTTGGCACTACACACTCTGGCAGATGACGTTCACCGGGCATTCGCCATACCCACACACTGCCATCGGATCGTCACATTGTGTACCGTGATTCGCCACTCCACACTAAGATTTTCCACTGTTCAATGGTCCAATGTTTACGCTCCTTACACCAAGCGAGTCGTCGTTTGGCATTTACCGGCGTGATGTGTGGCTTATGAGCAGCCGCTCGACCACAAAATCGAAGTTTTCTCATCTCACGTTTAACTGTCTTAGTACTTTCAGTGGATCCTTATGCAGTTTGGAATTCCTGTGTGATGATCTGGATGGATGTCTACCTATTTCACATTATGACCCTGTTCAACTCTCGGAGCTCTCTGTCAGTCAACAATCGAGGTCAGCCTGTACGCTTTTGTACTGTACTTGTCCCTTCACGTTTCCACTTCACTATCACATCGGAAACAGTGGACCTACGGATGTTTAGGAGTGTGAAAATCTCACGTACAGACGTATGACGAAAGTGACACCCAATCACCTGACCACATTCGAAGTCCGTGAGTGACGCGGAGCGCCCCCATTCTGCTTTCTCACGATGTCTAATGACTACGGAGGTCGCTGATATGGAGTACCTGTCAGTAGGTGGCAGCACAATGCACCTAATATGTAAAACTTGTGTTTTTGGGGGTTTCCGGATACTTTTGATCAAATAGTGTATATTTACCAGAATGAGATTTTCACTCTGCAGCGGAGTGTGCGGTGATATGAAACCTCCTGGCAGATTAAAACTGTGTTCCGGACCGAGACTCGAAATCGGGACCTTTGCCTTTCGCGGGCAAGTGCTCTATCAACTGAGCTACCCAAGCACAACTCACGCCCCGTCCTCACAGCTTTACTTCTGCCAGTATCTCGTCTCCTACCTTCCAAACTTTACAGAAGCTCTCCTGCGAACCTTGCAGAAATAGCACTCCTGAAAGAAAGGACATTGCGGAGACACGGCTTAGCCACAGCCTGGGGGATGTTTCCAGAATGAGATTTTCACTCTGCAGCGGAGTGTGCGCTGATATGAAACTTCCTGGCAGATTAAAACTGTGTGCCGGACCGAGACTCGAACTCAGAACCTTCTGTTAAGTTTGGAAGGTAGGAGACGAGGTACTGGCAGAAGTAAAGCTGTGAGGACGGGGCGTGAGTCGTGCTTCGGTAGCTCAGTTGGTAGAGCACTTGCCCGCGAAAGGCAAAGGTCCCGAGTTCCAGTCTCGGTCCGGCACACATTTTAATCTGCCAGGAAGTTTCAGTGTATATTTACTTTTGTGCTAAAAACTGTCTTTCTTTTCAACTTCCCAAAGTCATTATTTCGATGTCCGCGATACATGGGCCTGAAGAATTGATGTGAAACCAGTGTGCCATTGCTTAAAGGGCTAAAATGAGATAAAGCACTGAACAATGGAAAGGTAGCTATGGGCATGACTTACGATATGACTACTCCTAATATCGCCTATAGGCGTTATTGGTCATTTTTTTGGTGAACAATGTTAAGCACTCAGCTAAGTAATCACACTTTCAAAAGTGGCTAGGCTGTGTGTGTGTGTGTGTGTGTGTATTAGATCCCAAAGTTCTAAAATGAACAAATGCAATCGAAGATGGCGTAGATATTATCTTCAGGAAGGACATTCGAGATATTAGGCACAGGGCCATGTAATGAATCGTAGACGATGTCAATAAATGTGAAAATTAATTCTACAGTAGTATATTGGTGATAAATTTTAAACTCAGTGGTACTACACGCGTGTTTGGGATTGTGTATATTTACCAGAATGAGATTTACACTCTGCAGCGGAGTGTGCGGTGATATGAAACCTCCTGGCAGATTAAAACTGTGTTCCGGACCGAGACACACATATCCGGAAACGTATTCCGTACGTTCGTACACATGACAGTAGACGTCATAAAAATAGAGAGACTATAATCGGCGATAATCAGTATATGACACACGATAGAGTAAAAGAGATTTTCAAGGAACTCTTTGAGAACAGCTTGAAGCAGATAGGACGTTATTTTCTCGAAATCCTGTTTGATACTCGTAGTTTCAGAGAAACGATATTCTGCGGCAGACTGTGTACCGAGTCTACATTTACATTTACATACATACTCCGCAAGCCACCGTATGACGTCTGGTGGAGGGCAGCCTGTACCACTAGCAGTCATTTCCTTTCCTGTTCCACTCGCAGATAGAGCGAATGAAAAACGACTATCTATATGCCAAATTTCTCTCATCTTATCTTCGTGGTCTTTACACGAAATGGACGTTGCAGCAATAGAATCGTTCTTCAGTCAGCTTCGAATGCCGATTCTCTAAATGTTCTCAATAGAGTTCCTTTAGAGAGAGAGAAAGTCGCCTTAAGAGGTCCTGTGACATTTCCCCGCATCACACCTGTCGATAGCCCTGACTGTAATGAATACTCGCCGTCGAGGACAACGTACTGTGTTGTTTGAGCCACACACATATCCGGAAACGTATTCCGTACGTTCGTACCTCATTTAACAGTCAGCAATGGGATACAGTGTCAAATGATTTTAGGAAATTTAGTAACACTGAATCTGCCTGTTGCCCTTTCCATAGCTCAGGGAATATAATGTAAGGAAAGGACAAGCTAAGTTTCACACGAGCGACGCTTTCTAAAACCGTTCTGATTTGTGGACAGATGATTTTACGTATCAAGGAACATAATTATAGTCGATCTGAGAGCTAACCAATGTTAAGGATAAAGGTATACAATTTCGAGGGTCAGTTCTTTTACGCTTCGTGTACATAGGAGTCACCTGCGCCTTTTTCCAGTCGCTTCGGACTTTGCGTCAGGCAAAAGATTCGCAATAAATGCAAGCAAACTAAGGGGCAATGCCATACAGTACTCTTTGTGAAATCGAACTAGGATTCCATCCAGAACTCGCGACTTTCTTGTTTTCAAATCTTTTAGTTGCTTCTCTATGTCAGGGATGCCTATTACTATGCCCTCCGTACGGGAGTCTGTGAGATGATCAAAAACGACGGTGTGTTTGTACAATCCATCTGCGTGAACTATGTCATAAACGCGAAATTTAAAACTTCAGATTTTCTTTCACTATCTCCTGATGCAACACCAGATTGGTCAACGATTAACAAGGTAAAAGCCTTCGGCCAGTTTATCGATTTTACGTACCGCCAGAATCTTCTCCGGTTCTCGGCAAGATCTTTTGTTGAGGTATGACGGTGGTAGTTAACGTATGCCTCGCGCTTTGATCTTTTTAAAGACTCACGACTTTCTACTAACTTTTGCCTGGCGTCATTTGATTACTCTCTTTTGAACAGAGAGTGCAACAGACGTTGCTTCCTCAGTATTTTTCGATCTCTGTTATTAAACCGCGGTGGGTCTTGTCCGTCCTTAATCCAATTATTCGGCACATACTTCGTGTACTTACCTATCAGTTTAAACTCTGTCCATAATTTCCCTACGTTCATCATGCTGGAACCACACTACTGGCCATTAAAATTGCTACACCACGAAGATGACGTGCTACAGACGCGAAATTTAACCGACAGGAAGAAGATAGTAATATGAAAATGATTAGCGTTTCAGAGCATTCACACAAGGTTTGCGCCCGTGGCGACACCTACAACGCGCTGACATGAGGAAAGTTTCCATCCGATTTCTCATACACAAACAGCAGTTGACCGGCGTTGTTTGGTGAAACGTTGTTGTGATGCCTCGTGTAAGGAGGAGAAATGTGTACCATCACGTTTCCGACTTTGATAACGGTCACATTGTAGCCTATCGTGATTGCGGTTTATCGTATCGCGACATTGCTGCTCGCGTTGGTCGAGAGCCAATGACTGTTAGCAGAATATGGAATCGGTGGGTTCAGGAGGGTAATACGGAACGCCGTGCTGGATCCCAACGGCCTCGTATCACTAGCAGTCGAGATGACAGGCATCTCATCCGCATGGCTGTAACGGATCGTGCAGCCACGTCTCGATCCCTGAGTCAACAAATGGGGACGTTTGCAAGACAACAACCATCTGAACGAACAGTTGCAGCATCATGGACTATCAGCTCGGAGACCATGGATGCGGTTACCCTTGACGCTGCATCACATACAGGAGCGCCTGCGATGGTGTACTCAACGACGAACCTGGGTGCACGAATGGAAAAACGTCTTTTTTTTCGGATGAATCCAGGTTCTGTTTACAGCATCATGATGGTCGCATCCGTGTTTGGCGACATCGTGGTGAACGCACATTGGAAGCGTGTATTCGTCATCGCCATACCTGCATATCACGCGGCGTGATGGTATGGGGTGCCATTGGTTACACGTCTCGGTTACCTCTTGTTCGCATTGACGGCCACTTTGAATAGTGGACATTACATTTTAGATGTGTTACGCCAGTCACTACTCTTGATGAACTGTGGTATCGTGTTGAAGCTGCATGGGCAGCTGTACCTGTACATGCCATCCAAGCTCTGTTTGACTCACATACCAGGCGTATCAAGGCCGTTATTACGGCCAGAGCTCGTTGTTCTGGGTACTGATTTCTCAGGATCTCTGCACCCAAATTGCTTGAAAATGTAATCATATGTCAGTTCTAGTATAATATATTTGTCCTATGAATACCCGCCCCCCATGAACCATGGACCTTGCCGTTGGTGGGGAGGCTTGCGTGCCTCAGCGATACAGATGGCCGTACCGTAGGTGCAACCACAACGGAGGGGTATCTGTTGAGAGGCCAGACAAACATGTGGTTCCTGAAGAGGGGCAGCAGCCTTTTCAGTAGTTGCAGGGGCAACAGTCTGGATGATTGACTGATCTGGCCTTGTAACATTAACCAAAACGGCCTTGCTGTGCTGGTACTGCGAACGGCTGAAAGCAAGGGGAAACTACAGCCGTAATTTTTCCCGAGGACATGCAGCTCTACTGTATGATTAAATGATGATGGCGTCCTCTTGGGTAAAATATTCCGGAGGTAAAATAGTCCCCCATTCGGATCTCCGGGCGGGGACTACTCAAGAGGACGTCGTTATCAGGAGAAAGAAAACTGGCGTTCTACGGATCGGAGCGTGGAATGTCAGATCACTTAATCGGGCAGGTAGGTTAGAAAATTTGAAATGGGAAATGGATAGGTTAAAGTTAGATATAGTGGGAATTAGTGAAGTTCGGTGGCAGGAGGAACAAGACTTTTGGTCTGGTGATTACAGGGTTATAAATACAAAATCAAATAGGGGTAATGCAGGAGTAGGTTTAATAATGAATAAAAAAATAGGAGTGCGGGTTAGCTACTACAAACAGCATAGTGAACGCATTATCGTGGCCAAGATAGACACAAAGCCCATGCCTACTACAGTAGTACAAATTTATATGCCAACTAGCTCTGCAGATGATGAAGAAATTGATGAAATGTATGACGAGATAAAAGAAATTATTCAGGTAGTGAAGGGAGACGAAAATTTAATAGTCATGGGTGACTGGAATTCATCAGTAGGAAAAGGGAGAGAAGGAAACATAGTAGGTGAATATGGATTGGGGGGAAGGAATGAAAGAGGAAGCCGCCTTGTAGAATTTTGCACAGAGCATAGCTTAATCATAGCTAACACTTGGTTCAAGAATCATGAAAGGAGGCTGTATACATGGAAGAAGCCTGGAGATACTGACAGGTTTCAGATAGATTATATAATGGTAAGACAGAGATTTAGGAACCAGGTTTTAAATTGTAAGACATTTCCTGGGGCAGATGTGGATTCTGACCACAATCTATTGGTTATGAACTGCAGATTGAAACTGAAGAAACTGCAAAAAGGTGGGAATTTAAGGAGATGGGACCTGGATAAACTGAAAGAACCAGAGGTTGTAGAGAGTTTCAGGGAGAGCATAAGGGAACAATTGACAGGAATGGGGGAAAGAAATACAGTAGAAGAAGAATGGGTAGCTCTGAGGGATGAAGTGGTGAAGGCAGCAGATGATCAAGTAGGTAAAAAGACGAGGGCTAATAGAAATCCTTGGGTAACAGAAGAAATATTGAATTTAATTGATGAAAGGAGAAAATATAAAAATGCAGTAAATGAAGCAGGCAAAAAGGAATACAAACGTCTCAAAAATGAAATCGACAGGAAGTGTAAAATGGCTAAGCAGGGATGGCTAGAGGACAAATGTAAGGATGTAGAGGCTTGTCTCACTAGGGGTAAGATAGATACTGCCTACAGGAAAATTAAAGAGACCTTTGGAGAGAAGAGAACCACTTGTATGAATATCAAGAGCTCAGATGGCAACCCAGTTCTAAGCAAAGAAGGGAAGGCAGAAAGGTGGAAGGAGTATATAGAGGGTTTATACAAGGGCGATGTACTTGAGGACAATATTATGGAAATGGAAGAAGATGTAGATGAAGACGAAATGGGAGATAAGATACTGCGTGAAGAGTTTGACAGAGCACTGAAAGACCTGAGTCGAAACAAGGCCCCGGGAGTAGACAACATTCCATTAGAACTACTGATAGCCTCGGGAGAGCCAGTCATGACAAAACTCTACCATCTGGTGAGCACGATGCATGAGACAGGCGAAATACCCTCAGACTTCAAGAAGAATATAATAATTCCAATCCCAAAGAAAGCAGGTGTTGACAGATGTGAAAATTACCGAACTATCAGTTTAATAAGTCACTGCTGCAAAATACTAACGCGAATTCTTTACAGACGAATGGAAAAACTGGTAGAAGCGGACCTCGGGGAAGATCAGTTTGGATTCCGTAGAAATGTTGGAACACGTGAGGCAATACTGACCTTACGACTTATCTTGGAAGAAAGATTAAGAAAAGGCAAACCTACGTTTCTAGCATTTGTAGACTTAGAGAAAGCTTTTGACAATGTTGACTGGAATACTCTCTTTCAAATTCTGAAGGTGGCAGGGGTAAAATACAGGGAGCGAAAGGCTATTTACAATTTGTACAGAAACCAGATGGCAGTTATAAGAGTCGAGGGGCATGAAAGGGAAGCAGTGGTTGGGAAAGGAGTGAGACAGGGTTGTAGCCTCTCCCCGATGTTATTCAATCTGTATATTGAGCAAGCAGTAAAGGAAACAAAAGAAAAATTCGGAGTAGGTATTAAAATTCATGGAGAAGAAGTAAAAACTTTGAGGTTCGCCGATGACATTGTAATTCTGTCAGAGACAGCAAAGGACTTGGAAGAGCAGTTGAACGGAATGGACAGTGTCTTGAAAGGAGGATATAAGATGAACATCAACAAAAGCAAAACGAGGATAATGGAATGTAGTCGAATTAAGTCGGGTGATGCTGAGGGAATTAGATTAGGAAATGAGACACTTAAAGTAGTAAAGGAGTTTTGCTATTTAGGGAGTAAAATAACCGATGATGGTCGAAGTAGAGAGGATATAAAATGTAGACTGGCAATGGCAAGGAAAGCGTTTCTCAAGAAGAGAAATTTGTTAACATCGAGTATAGATTTAGGTGTCAGGAAGTCGTTTCTGAAAGCATTTGTATGGAGTGTAGCCATGTATGGAAGTGAGACATGGACGATAACTAGTTTGGACAAGAAGAGAATAGAAGCTTTCGAAATGTGGTGCTACAGAAGAATGCTGAAGATAAGATGGGTAGATCACGTAACTAATGAGGAGGTATTGAATAGGATTGGGGAGAAGAGAAGTGTGTGGCACAACTTGACTAGAAGAAGGGATCGGTTGGTAGGACATGTTTTGAGGCATCAAGGGATCACAAATTTAGCATTGGAGGGCAGCGTGGAGGGTAAAAATCGTAGAGGGAGACCAGGAGATGAATACACTAAGCAGATTCAGAAGGATGTAGGTTGCAGTAGGTACTGGGAGATGAAGAAGCTTGCACAGGATAGAGTAGCATGGAGAGCTGCATCAAACCAGTCTCAGGACTGAAGACCACAACAACAACAACATGAATACCCGTTTATCATCTGCATTTCCTCTTGGTGTAGCAATTTTAATGGCCAGTAGTGTATGTGATGTCCATTCATTGTGTAAGTGGGATGCTAACAACTGCTTATCTGCACTTTCTGGCAAAAGTACTTTCCTAACCTTCGTGAATGCCGTATTAACTTTAGCATCCATCGTCGCTACGATGATACCATAATCACCGTCAATAAAGTCAAGCCTGTTTGTGGTTACACAGTCAAAAATATTTCCATTGGGTGCAGGCTATCAAACTCAGATGCGCCTATGAAATACATTGTGTATATATCGTTTAAGGATCCTTAGAATAAAATGATACAGTCCCCAAAGACATACAGACAATATTGTCCCCCTCCACCCGCTGATGGATATGGAAGAAAAAGAGGCTTGTACTGGAACAAAATTCGCTGATCCAAGCACTGAATTGTGCCCTGCGGAGATGTACGTTGATGCAGATTTGCAGGACAATGGATGACATCTTGGTCTCGTATCCAGCTCGATCACCTTGCTTAGGACTATAGTGATCAAACCAGTTTTAGAGCTGAAGCATCAGCAATATGTAACAAAGTTTTGTGCGACAGATATTTGACAGTGCTTAATTGCAGCGTATGATTATCCATTCCAAATGTTTCCAAGTGGAGGAAATTTACGACCAGCTCATCCAAGCGTGGGAAACGTCCGGTTATATTAGGTCTCTGCTGAGCATAACAGCGTGCTCTTCCGGGTTACACACATGCCTTTGAAGTGCACCGACCGGCGGTAGTGCAGTCGATCGGGGGCAGTGAATTTCTTCCGTGATTTGAACCCACAGCCTCCAGCGCATAAATCGATTTCCCGTCGCCGTAGCTTGTCACTCAGCACGTGCGTATTTCCGAGTCCATACACTGCTGAGACGAGGAAATTGGCAAATTAATATTTTTCGTCAATATGTACTTAGTGGCAAAATTTTCTGGATATCAACTCGATAGTTAACTCTGGCCTTGCACTTCTTTTAATTTAGACGCATTCAGAGAATATGATTACAATCATAATCGGTTTCGATCATACATGCGCTATCTGCAGAATCAACAGATTATCTTTAGATAATAATATTCTGTGACTGTGTCTAAAACAAACAGATACGTATAATACATCACACGCTCTCTTTCATAGACAGAATGTCACAGATACCAAGTTCCAGCTACATCACGTAAGAGAAGTAAATGGCTCTGACAAATGCGTCTGTCTGACGATCATTGAAACAAAGTTTTTAGCAAACATTTTTTAATTGCTAATACCGACAGAAACTGGAATAATGTGAGTTTTGTAGGACAGACGAGCTCACAATCCAGCATGATCTATAATCAACTGTTATTACTGTTTTGTTTCACTTCAAGTTACGGTTGAGACAATTTTTACACGTTCAAAATGGCTCTAAGCACTATGGGACTTAACATCTGAGGTCATCAGTCCCCTAGAACTTACAACTACTTAAACCTAACTAGCCTAAGGACATCACACACATCCATGCCCGAGGCAGGATTCGAACCTGCGACCGTAGCAGCAGCGCGGTACCGGACTGAAGCGTCTAGAACCGCTCGGCCACAGCGACCAGCTTTACACGTTCAGAGGGCAAAGAATTTTCGTAGAAAAAAAACGACTTCGGAAACCTTGAAGACATCTGTGATTCCCCGTGTGGCATGGACTGGATGTTGTTTCACATCTAATTCAAACCACTGACGCCCCAGCAACGGACGCAAGTTGAAATAGTAGCTCTGGCGCTGTCCTTGGCTTTTGGCCATCTGTTTCTCATTTGTGAATGGTACCGTTACTTTCTTCTTGTCAATCGATAGGCTTGATACATCCGAAAATAGCAATTCCAAAAAACGTATTATGGTCTTGGTTAACGTGATCAGTCCTGCTTGTGCGGAATCTTTACTTAATAATACCGTTAGGAACTGATTAGAAATTCTCAGAACATGTTAGATATCAGTTCTGTTTGCACCACCCGATTCATGGAATATTCTTGAAAAGGTTCATGTCGTCTACGATGAACGTGACGAGAAGCGAAATTCGTATACAGAGAGAAACGTAAAAGGCTTAAGGTTCTCCAGGAGACACTTGCGATGTCTTGTCGACTACTGTAATCAGATAGCTTCATAGGCAAGAGAGAGCAAAACTTTCACGACTGTATTTCTCCTCCAACTGCCCATTCGCATCAAATGCCTCTACGATATTCATTCGTAAAAGGGGTTGTAAGCACCAGTATTGACGTCTGATTTTACTAATCCCTCGTAAAGAATCGATTCTAGACACGTCTTCCATTGTAGGTGAATTTGTAATACATCACGAGAGATTGGTCTGCGAAATCGGTCACTGCGATCACTGAACGACTTTTCAGCCCTTCAATACAACACTTCACAAATTGTCACGACGACGGTGCGACTTATTTTATGAACGCAGAAAAATGGGTAGTAACTACGCTGAAATACTTCGTGGACACACTTAACATGGGTATTTACGCACCATATAGTTATCTTTATTCGCCTTATATCACATCATCTGTGCGCTCCTACGTTATCTGATAAAAACTATTCTGACACCTAAATATGGACATTAACAGGGTATGTGTCAACTCTGCACCCCTATATGACGGCCTGAACTGTGCTTGGAACACTTTCAGTGAGGTCTCTGAATGGCTGTGGAGGAATGGCTGCCCATTATTAGTCAAGAGCCGACACAAGCGGAGGTGATGATGTTGGATGCTGAGGTCTGAAGCGTAGGTGACGTTCTCACTCATTCACAAGGTCCTATACTGGGTTTAGGTCTGGACTCTGGGCAAGCTAGGTCATTTCAGGAATGAACAGTTTTTCTTATCGGGCAGACGCAACTGTACAAGCCCATTTTGAAAACTGATGAAAGCGCAGGACAGTTGAAATCCAGAACCTACACTGAAGAGCCAAAGACACTGGTACACCTGCCTAATATCGTGTTCGGCCCCCCGTGAGCATGCACAAGTGCCGCGACACGACGTAGTGTGGACTCGAGTAATGTCTGAAGTAGTCCTGGAGGGAACTGAAACCATGAATCCTGCAGCGCTGTCTATAAGTCCGTTAAGAATACGTGGGGATCTCTTCTGAACAGCACGTTGCAAGGTATCAAAGATAAGCTCAATAATGTTCACGTCGGGAGAGTTTGGTGGCCAGCGGAAGTGCTTAAACTCAGAAGGGTGTTCCTGGAGCCACTCTGTAGCAATTCTGGACGTGTGGGGTGTCCCATTGTCCTGTTGGAATTGCCCAAGACCGTCGGAATGTACAATACACATGACCGGATGCAGGTGATAACACAGGATGCTCCCGTGTGTGTTTCCTACCAAAGTCGTAGCTGGACTTATCAGGGGTCCCATATCACTCCAACTGCACAAAACCGACACTACTACGGAGCCTCCACCAGCTTGAACAGTCTCCTGCTGACATGCAAGGTCTATGGATTCATGAGGTCCTTGCCATAACTCTACACGTTCATCCGCTCGGAACAATCTGAAACGAGCCTCGTCCGACAAAGCAACATGTTTCCAGTCATCAACAGTCCAACGTCTGTGGTGCGGGTAAAGGCGAGGCGTAAAGCTTTGTGTCGTTCAGTCATCAAGGGTACACGAGTGACATTCAGCTCCGAAAGCTCATATCGATGATGCTTCGTTGAATGGTTCAAACGCTGACACTTATTGATGGCCCAGCACTGAAATCTGCAGCAATTTGCGAAAGGCTTGTACTTCTGTCACGTTGAATGATTCTTTTCAGTCCTCGTTGGTTCCATTTTTGGAGGATCTTTTTCCGGCCGCAGCGATGTCAGAGATTTGATGTTTTACCTGATTCCTGATATTCAAGGTACACTCTTGAAATGGTCGTACGGGAAAATACCCACTTCATCGCTATCTCCGAGTTGCTGTGTCCTGCCGGCCGGAGTAGCCGTGCGGTTCTAGGCGCTAGAGTCTGGAACCGCGCGACCGCTACGGTCGCAGGTTCGAATCCTGCCTCGGGCATGGATGTGTGTGATGTCCTTAGGTTAGTTAGGTTTAATTAGTTCTAAGTTCTAGGCGACTGATGACCTCAGAAGTTAAGTCGCATAGTGCTCAGAGCCATTTGAACCATTTTTTGCTGTGTCCTATCGCTCGTGCGCCGAATATAACACCACGTTCAAACTCATTTAAATCTCGATAACCTGCCATTGTAGGAGCAATTACCGAGCTAACAACTGCGCCAGACTCTTGTGGTCTTATATAGGCGTTGCCAACCCAGCGCCGTATTCTGTCTGTTTACATCTCTCTGTACTTGAATACAGATGCCTATACAAGTTTCGTTGACGCTTCAGTGTATACGGCTCCACGAATTCTACGTACTTTCAAAAATGCTTTACGAGCAAATGCAATGGTACATTAAAACATGGCGCCTTTTGACTGCCAGGAGGTTTCGCACTTTTCTCACAGCAGTGTTCCAATATTTACATATTTCTAATGGTTGTTAAATTATAATATGGCTTACGCCACCCCTACCCTAAGATTTAATGACATATGGTTCACCTTGAATGCTTTCAGCAGAAAATGACAAAAGACTTGTAATCAAGCACGTGGACAAATCAGCATGGAACACTTAATTAATTGAAGTAGGAGGGTTTCGATTAAAATGGCGCGTAGATTCTGATTCCCTATCCTTTTTTTTTCACGGTTTGAATCGTTGTCTGAAATTTCTTTTTAATTAGCACTTTTTATACCTCATCTGACATTCAGTTTAAGTATTTACTCAGCTATGTTGTTTACTAATACCAGATTTACTACTTCTCACAGCTCTTAATTTCTAATTTACCAAACATAAAACACATCGACCAGCACTTATTACTTTCAAAGTATACTACGCAGTATCTTCTGACGTCTAGCCTTACGCGAAGGTCATCCAGTAATTGGGAATCTATTTTTTATAAATGTCCTGGATAGAAAAGCAGTGCAGCCTACGTACTACCGCAGTCTTATTGGGCGATCGTGATAGTGCACGCGATTTGACAGAGCCAATTAGGTGCCCCGATCGTGCACAACTTGTGATTGACTTCCTTCAGGATAGCAACATCACTCGACTAGAGTGTCCAGCATGTTCTCCAGACATGAACCCTATCGAACATTCCCTGGATAGATTGAAAAGAGTTGTTTATGGACGACGTGACCCAACCACTCTGAGCGATCTACGCCGAATCGCCGTTGAGGAGTGGGACTATCTGGACCAACAGTGCTTGATGAACTTGTGGATAGTATGCCAAGACGAATATAGGCGTGAATCAATGCAATAGGACGTGCTACTGGGTATTAGAGGTACCGGTGTGTACAGCAATATGAACCACCACCTCTGTAGGTCTCGCTTATGGTGGTACAACATGCAATGTGTGGTTTTCATGAGCAATAAAAAGGGCAGAAATGATGTTTATGTTGATCTCAATTCCAATTTTTTGTACAGGTTCCGGAACTCTCCGAACTGAGGTGATGCTAAACTTTTTTTTGATGTGTGTATTTTCATATGCTTCCGCATTTAGCAATTTTTGGAGCGTTTGTTGGTCGTCCACCTGATAGGTAAGACGTATTCGTCTATTAATTTTCTTCAATTTTAAGTTTCCCGACTATTTACTTGCAGCGTCAGTTGAGATTTGTGCAGTGGTTCAAAAAATGGCTCTGAGCACTATGGGACTCAACTGCTGAGGTCATTAGTCCCCTAGAACTTAGAACTAGTTAAACCTAACTAACCTAAGGACATCACAAACATCCATGCCCGAGGCAGGATTCGAACCTGCGACCGTAGCGGTCTCGCGGTTCCAGACTGCAGCGCCTTTAACCGCACGACCACTTCGGCCGGCATTTGTGCAGTGCCTGCAGTCCTTGGTAGAGGACTCAAGAGTTTCCTACGAGGACATTATTCCTGGATTTGGTATGATGGATTCCGTTTGGAACTCATTTCATAATATGCAAAGTTGTTGAGTAACGAGTACGTTATCTTTGCTAAAATTAAGGCCTGTGTTCTGGTTTTCCGTTGATCTCCTGAGATTCCAATGCATTCACTGGATCAGGATTACTTTCTAGACAGTAAGCTCCTTTTCCCAAGTTATTGTATTTCGAATAATCTGTGAGCTACTCCAATTTGTGTGCAATCTTTTTACTCACTCTGTGTCTAAGTGTAGCCGATGATTTACGTCAGACTTCAGCAACAGTTTCTGTGTTTTTAGTGACTTTCGATACCAATAACATTTCTCTTTTTCATGCAAAAGTATGACTCTTTTGTTGCATGATAGCGCAAAAGTTCATTTCTGCCATTTCCCACCTTTCATACTATACTGTCATTTTAACTTTTAGTTATTTCGAAGCGCCAGTCTTGCAAAAATTTTTCTTTCTGCCCTTAACATTAATCTGTAACGTGCAGTTTGAACTGTTTCCTTTAGACGGCTCGAAGCACACGAATTATATATTTTATTACATACTATTATAAACTTTATTTTTAATTACTACGAGCGCTAATACAATTACTGTTATCAGTAAATGATTTGTAACACAAACGATTACTATAGTTGAAATCTGATTGATAAGGACTAATTAACCACGAGAAGCTTTAATGTCGTCATGATCTGTTCATTTTGTGAGGACGAATTTTCAGTAGTAATTACCTTAGGTTCCTTCCTCTCTAAAATTAGAAATCCTGCTAACGTCATGACTGTTGTAATATTAACCAGGAATAAAATGACTTAAAACATTAAGCATTCTCTCAAATAAAATCATTCACAATCTCTAATTGTCGTAAATAAATCGATTCGCTATACGTTTAGCACAGTCAGGTGATATAATCCAATTAATTCTTTCTTTGCATTTATAACATTCGCAGAAAGACGATAAACCCAAAAAATTACTTCCGTCTGAATTTTCAGAGACATTCTACTCGAACGTCCTTTGTAAACAGAGCCCATCTCTCTGACCTACGTTATAACAAACTATGATCTTCAAAGTGTCGTAGTTATTAAGACATGAAAAATGAATAAGGATTGCAAAGTGAATATTAAATTCTGATGTCACACTTTACTTACTAATGTGTTTCGAATCTAACAGTTATAATAATTCACCAGCGAAATCTTTGGAAAATTAAAACTCTAATGTACCTTACATCCACTTAGATTACAAGTGAGATGGAAAATAAACGTCAGCGTTGATTACAGCAAAGCGTTATCTTTACTGGGAGAAGCGAGTTTCACAACAGATATAAACTGCAGCCATAAACAGAGCGTATGCGCTAGAACATTTACGACCGGCATTCAAATATTCTGTGCTTCCGGTTAGGTTGTTTAACACGTTCAGTTTATGCCCGTCGTTTTGACCTTAATTTACAGCTTTGGTTTCTCTAGTACTATCATGAATAATATTATCGCCAAGGCGGTGGTGAAATCACTAGGACAGTTTGAGAACGATGTATTTCTTACTTGATGTGCTACTTCTTGTCTGAATATGAAAATAAGTTTTCTTTATGTAGGGAAATAAAAACTTCCACCGAAACACGTTTTTTCTGGGAAAATAGGGCAATTTAGTTTAAGGGAAGAAATGTTTATATGAACGTTTTGAAAGTGTTTCATGAATAATTGTTTATCTAGTGTGCTTCCTGCAGCACTAGAATCTACGTTTCTTCTTTAGGTCTTCGTACCACAAGCAAAGAAACAGACTGAAACTCTCAATTTTCTCTCTTATTCCCGCATTTAATACAATTTATTTGTAGTAGCTAGTAAAGAAACCTTAAAAAATTTATGGCTTATTACATAATCGCTTAGCAGAAATAACACTTGTCAAGTTTTTGTTGTTAGAAGTCCATGAAACTTACATGCACTTTCCTTTTGTAGTTTAATCAATTGGACGATCGATGTGGCCGAGCGGTTCTAGGCGCTTCAGTCCGGAACTGCGCTGCTGCTACGGTCGCAGGTTCGAATCCTGCCTCGGGCATGGATGTGTGTGATATCCTTAGGTTAGTTAGGTTTAGGTAGTTTTAAGTCTTGGGGACTGATTACCTCAGATGTTAAGTCCCATAGTGCTTAGAGCCATCTGAACCGTTTTTTTAAACCAGTCCCTCTTTGTTAGTAGCACTCTTAGGTCTTCGTTGCAACGAAGATGTCCTCTAAGAAAGCATTTGTAATTTATAACACCGTTCTTGTACTCTAGGCAAATTTCTTGAATATAGCGCCACAAAAAATATCTTTGAAACCACTCAAACGCAGAACGTTTATTAATCTTTAGTGATTGTTCATAATCTGATGATAGTTGTACAGTAATGTCATTAGAACAGTTTCAATGGTGACAATCGTATCGAATAAATCGTGCTTTTTAACGAAACTAGGTACATGTAATCGACTCGTTAATTACATTTATGGTTGGCACGAGTCATAGTGAGCACACCAGAAAAAGCCTTCACAACAATATTCCTGGACTTAATGGCTATTAATTTCACACTTAATGTTTTAAAACGGTGTAATAATTATATATGAAAGATATGTCTCTCAGCACGTAAGTATTACACGGACACAGTATTAGTAGTACGAATGAACCCCTGTATAATGCTGACGTCATATTGTTATTTAACAGGCAGAGTATCGTTGTTGCCGGCTCAGTGGTACGTTGCGTAAGCGTAATGTAGAACTGAACATAACGACTCGCTACTTTCTCGACTGAACAGCCAATTAACGTCCGCGCCACGAGCATATGATCAAAGGCTTTTCTTGGTGGATTGAGGCCATCCGTGTGGAAGCATCTAAATCGTGTGGGGACAGAAGCAGAGTAAATGTTTAGTGATGAGTGCTTGTAATTTTACGAAACGCACCACAGACTAAATACGACACGAGAAATTTTCCAGAAAATATAATAACTCAAAGAATGTTAGTCTTAAATCATGAAACCTTGACTATGATATCTCTTGAAACTGTAATAAATCTTCATTTCGACCAATTATATTTCGATTTATTTCAGGATATGTTAACAAACTTTCTTAAGACGGCACCCTCTCGCAAATTATTGTTGACATTCTTACCGAGTTGAAGTAGAATAAAATCTGGAGATTTCTATGGTAATCTCTGTCGATTGCATGCGGAACAACTGACTGTTGTCAGACTGCCAGAGATCCTTGTCGATGTCTGCGATGCTAGTGGCGTGCTTCAGAAGGCAAACAACTCGGCGAATTTCTCCGAAGTCTCTCCACGTCTTGGGCCCTCTTCCATGCATAACAAAGATGGGCATTTTTGGAAGAAAGACGACGCAATTCTCGCTAAAGCCTGATGGGCTGGAGATTTACTACTCAATTTGGTCCTACGGAACTAGACGTGTAAATAAATAAATAAATAAATAGAAAAACTGTTTTGAAAGAGGATTGTGTGACTATTATCAAAAATGGCTCTGAGCACTATGGGACTTAACATCTATGGTCATCAGTCCCCTAGAACTTAGAACTACTTAAACCTAACTAACCTAAGGACAGCACACAACACCCAGTCATCACGAGGCAGAGAAAATCCCTGACCCCGCCGGGAATCGAACCCGGGAATGTGACTATTATCCTGCCAATGTATATCTTGAGTAGGGATGACTGAAGAAATACAGGGAGACTTGGGAGCATTTAGACATTCCGTTCCGCTCTTTAGATAAGCGAATGAAACAAGAAAGAAAACTGATAATATTTCTACGGTGTATCCCCCGTCATACGCTGTAAAGTGGCTTGCTGAGCATTTATGTAGATATAAATGTGGAAGGATGATAGACGCTGTCACATTCAGTCGCCCCTTTTGCATGTAAAATGGTTGCAATTTCTCAGCATTCTGTCACACCACCAACAACAGACTATTCCGTGTACTTATTGCTTATAAAAAATATAGATAGTTTATAAAAATATCAGGAGCTGAAATTTTATGAACTGGAGATATAGACAAATACTTCCAGTGAATTTTATTGTCTTGCTAATTAAACTGATGTCATCGTGTGATGTCCACATATTAGTAATGAGAAGTGAGTAAATGGAACGAGTATTACATCACTGTGACAGGTAACTGAATGCATGCCCCTGCAGAATGGGGGTACTTCGAAATGCTCCCTCCGTCTCGACTTCGGAACTTCCGCGGCCTTGCACAACATCTCAAACACGGCCGCTCCCAGACTTCAAATGCCCTTACAAGGAGACGCATCTGTTCGTAAACAACGATTCTGTCCAAAATTGTAGTATATGCGCCGGTTGACTACAAATGAAAGTGATAGAAGTGGGAGCTAGATATAGCCGGCCGTTTAAAAAGTAGAACATTTGTGGCGCTGGGCGTGCGAGTCATGAGCCGTTTATGTTAACATGGCGTCCAGCCAGCGGTTGGAGCAGGGAAAAGACTATAGAATTGTAATCTTAGGGTCGCGGAGTCGAATCTCTATGCCGAAACATTTTTTAATTATCAATTTTCCGATTACTAACACTGAAAACAAGTCGAAATCATGTCTACTATATTGTTTTTATTAATATTTTCAGAAAAGGCATGAAAAGGGAAAGGCAAAGGAAAGTTTAGGACTGCAAGTATATTTCCTGGAAGCTGTTGTAGAGCGAACACGAGTAATTCGCATATAAATTTAGTTTTATCGTTTTATAGTTGATGATTTACACACGCTGGGGTGACGATCATCGCAAAAACAGGAGAAGCAGTAATTTTCTCGGCGTCTTCTATATGTTATAGAAGCCGAATTCTTACAATTACGTGTCTGTTTTAACGTTTCTTTGAAAAATGTGGTTTATACTCGTAACAGTTCCTCTCTCATTAGACAAACTGGCAGCAAACCTCACAAAACGACGTCCGTTACGCTTGATTACAGTTGCTTCTTCGAAAGTTAATTGCAATCATAAATTTTTCTTTGCCTTTCCTTTCCACACCTTTTATGAAGATGTTAATGAAAGCAACATTTTGAGCATTATTGAGGCTTATGTGCAGCGCAAATAACGTAAAAAATAATTAAAAATAGAAAAAAAATTGCACCCCACTACACTCGGATTACCGCTCTGTACTCTTCTCACTGCATCGGCCGCTACCTGGAAACATAAATAGCTCATGTCTCATCACATATGCGCTGCGAATTTTATTTTCTCTAAACGTTTGGCCATCTGCTGCTCCCATTTCTGTCATTTCCATTTCTGGTAAAGCCCTGTATATACCATAAATTTTGTCAAAATCACTGATGACGGGTATGTCTGGTCATCTTGTTAATAGCGGGCGATGCGAGAGACAAATTACAGGACATATTGCTCGGTAGATTTACCCAGAAGATTTATTGATGGACCCGGATCATTTCTCGGCATTGCTTTAGTATTAAAACACTCTAAGGATGGATCACCAGCCTCGCTCTCATGCGCGAGACAGAGTTAGAATCGTCATTACAGCTTTATCAGTGAAAAATGTCCTGCGCCAGTCCAGCTACTTTCTAAATACTCTCAGATTCCGCCACTAGATTGGAAAACGAGCACCATCGACATTCTTTACTCGGTGTCCAAATGGATTCTAGCAGCTCCCGGCGATAACGTCCTTCATAGGCAGAACAGGATAACGGTCTAAAGTAAAAAATGAGTACAAAATAGATTCACAGAAATACCACACACTAACAAGGGAACCTCCCCATCGCATCCCCCTCAGATTTAGTTATAAGTTGGCACAGTGGATAGGCCTTGAAAAACTGAACACAGATCAATCGAGAAAACAGGAAGAAGTTGTGTGGAAGTATGAAAAAAATAAGCAAAATACACAAACTGAGTAGTCTATGCATATGATATGCAGCATCTCTGAGAATATGAGCTCATGAGCGCCGTGATCCCGTGGTTAGTGTGAGCAACTGGAATACGAGAGGTCCTTGGATCAAGTCTTCCCTCGAGTGAATATTTTAATTTTTTATTTTCAGACAATTATTATCTGTCCGTTCGTTCATTGACGTCTCTGTTCACTGTAATAAGTTTTGCGACCGCACCGCTAAACCGTGCGATTAGTAGACGAAAGGACGTGCCTATCCAATGGGAACCGAAAAAGTTTGATCGCAAGGTCATAGGTCAACCGATTCCTCCACAGGAAAACACGTCTGATACATTCTATACGACACTGGTGACGGCATATGTTGTCGACCCGCCTAACTTGTACACTTGGCGAATGGGTAAGAAGATTCTTCTACCTTGCCCGATTTAGGTTTTCTTGTGGATGTGATAATCACTCCCAAAAAAGTGATCGCATCGGACGGACAGATAATAATTGTCTGACAATAAAAAATTAAAATTTTCACTCGAGGGACGACTTGAATCAAGGACCTCTCGTACTGCAGCTGCTCACGCTAACCACGGGACCACGGCGCTCGTGAGCTCACTTTGTCCTTGATGGCAAATGATATGGATAGACTACTCAGTTTGTATATTTTGCTTATTTTTTTTCATACTTCCACACAGCTTCTTCCTGTTTTCTCGATTGATCTGTGTTCAGTTTTTCAGGGCCTATCCACTGTGCCAACTTATAACTATATCTGAGGGGGGTGCGATGGGGAGGTTCCCTTGTAAGTATAAAAAAGAAAGAACGGAATTTATTGTATAATTAAACTCTGACAGCTTCTCCTCGTTCATTCAATAGCACCTCCAACTAGGTAATGGCCGCACATTCTGCTATTCGGTGTGGTCCTACGCACACTAAAATGCACCATTAGCCATCAAAAGAAGAATGGAAAATGTACAGGTCCAGTAGCTGCATCCGCACATAGGTACGCACTTGGGAAATCCTTCTAAGCTATCCACGCATGCTTAACAACCGATGTAACCGATGACTACTTACTTCAGATAGATACAGTCAACAATCACGAAAGATGATCTACCACAGACACCAAACTTCTCTTTTTATACCACCGACGGCAACCCACTGACTTCAGAACTACAGTTCGAAACACTGCCTCCATCCAGAGGGCACAAAAGGTGACGGTTCCACCCTTAAGCGGCTGCTGGTCGACACGCGAACTTGTGGGCTTCAGAACCGCTCCATGTAATTGTTTCGACATCCAAGTCTTTCAAGAAATCATCTGCAGGAGCCGAACTCTTTTGAAGAAACAAAAAAATTATGAAAAAATCTCAGTATCTAACTTTTATGAATGATTTTCAGTATATTGAAACTACTGCAGTTTGGCTTCAAACTTAATTGGGGGAGAATATTGTCATCTGTACAATGTATGAAACCTTCAACTATTTTGAAAAAAAAACAGAAATAGACAAAAATCATACAAGAAGTACTTTTAGCTCTTTAGACTGAACTGAATTTTTTCCTACAGTATACGTCTCATTTAATCGAATATAGTATGGAACGACCAGAAGTGACATTAGCCGTCGATGGTGGAGGTTGAGTTCGGAGTGGTCGTAAGTAGGTAAATCAGCAGCGGAGCAGACTGTTTGAAACGAGAGCGTGCAATAGAAGGTTAAGATACTAATTTGCATTTGCACCTTGTTTTATCTAGAAGCCGGTGTTGGGGCAGAGGCTATCTGCCGGGTAATGCTTTCGACTAAACAGCAAGCATTCCTGGTCACCAACAGCATCTGCACGTTTCGGCTGCCATCTCAGCGCTCATAACTGTTGTCTCCACTGGCGAGCCATCGTCACTGAAAGGATGTTACACGGACCTGTGTGATCGTTGCTGTTAAACACTCTATAGTTGGCGGGAAGAAAAGGCATGCCTGACGATTGACCCGGTACAAATTTTGTATCGCAGTTTACGACACGATGCGACAATGGAAAAGAATCCCATCACACGAAAAAAACCAGTTGTAAATCCAAGAAGAGAGAGAGGGCATATCATACGTTGGTTCTGAAAACAAAAAGCCGAATAGTGCATATGAAAGAAATACACTGTGTGATCAAAAGTATCCGGACACCCAAGAAACATACGTTTTTCGTAATAGGTGCATTGTGCTGCCACCTACTGCCAGGTACTCCATATCAGCGAACTCTGTAGTCATTAGACATCGCGAGAGAGGCGAGTGGGGCCTTCCACGGAACACACGGACTTCGAACGTAGTCAGGTGACTGGGAGTCACTTGTGCCATACGTCTGTACGCGAGATGTCCACACTCCTAAACATCGCTAGGTCCACTGTTTCCGATGTGATAGTGAAGTGGAAACATAAGGGACACGTACAGCACAAAAGCGTCGTATATGCCGACAGTTGAAGAGGGTCGTGATGCGTAATAACCAGACATCTATCCAGATCATCACACAAGAACTCCAAACTGCATCAGGATCCCCTGAAAGTGCTATGACAGTTAGGCGGTACGTGAGACAACTTGGATTTCATGGTCGAGCGCCGGTCGGGGTGGCCGAGCGGTTCTAGGCGCTACAGTCTGGAACCGCGCGACCGCTACGGTCGCAGGTTCGAATCCTACCTCGCGCGTGGATGTGTGTGATGTCCTTAGGTTAGTTAGGTTTAAGTAGCTCTAAGTTATAGGGGACTGATGACCTCAAAAGTTAAGTCCCATAGTGCTCAGAGCCATTTGAACCATTTTTTTTTTAAAGATGAGAGATGCCAATTAAGCAATGGCTAGAAAGGTGCCAAGTGCTCTACTAGGTATGATCTCTTGCATAGAAATTATCAACATCTGTAAATTCGGCATTCAGATTTTATTGTTTCCGTATCTTCCTAGATATTGCATTTCGTCTCCGTTGCTGAAAATCGTCATGTACAGAAGTCTCTCTGATAAAGCTAGGCATTTTCAGAATTACGGCATATGCTGTATGTACACTGTACAGTAGCATTTATGTGACAACTGCCTATGTTCTACGTCAACGTGCAACTCACAGAAGCAGGTGGCAGCACTTCGAGCGGAGAGTATAGAAAACGTGTAGGAGGGAAGCGGCAAACAGTTCAGTCGTTGTTGTAATGAGGACACGAAAAACTATCTGACGTCCAAAAGGGCGTGATCATTGGCTTTCGAGCCTAGGGTAGAAGCATTTCCGAAATGGCTACGTTTGTAAACTGTTCGCTTGATACCCTTATTGTTGTTGTTGTTGTTGTCTTCAGTCCTGAGACTGGTTTGATGCAGCTCTCCATGCTACTCTATCCTGTGCAAGCTTCTTCATCTCCCAGTACTTACTGCAACCTACATCCTTCTGAATCTTCTTAGTGTATTCATCTCTTGGTCTCCCTCTACGATTTTTACCCTCCACGCTGCCCTCCAATGCTAAATTTGTGATCCCTTGATGCCTCAGAACATGTCCTACCAACCGGTCCCTTCTTCTTGTCAAGTTGTGCCACAAACTCCTCTTCTCCCCAATTCTATTCAATACCTCCCCATTAGTTATGTGATCTACCCATCCAACCTTCAGCATTCTTCTGTAGCACCACATTTCGAAAGCTTCTATTCTCTTCTTGTCCAAACTATTTATCCCTAGTTAAAGTATATAGTGCATGGCAAAATGAAGTTTTCCTAAACTGATCCCCGGGGCAATTGTGGTGCACCGTGAGCCATAGACGACAGGGGTGAATAACGGCTGCGGAGATACGTATGGGCGAATAGACGTTCCAGAAACTGATCGCCCAAATGAACCAAGGGGCAATCAACTGTGTCTCGACAACGACCGTTCATCGAACGTTGTTGCTTATGGGCCCCTGCAGCAGGCACCTGGTTCACACACCCATGCTGATTGCTGTTCATGGGAGATGAAGGTTGGAACAGGCACACTAACACTGCAGCTGGACGTCCACTAAGTGGCGACAGGTGGTCTTTTCAGATGAATCATGTTTTGTGCTCCATCGGACAGAAGGTCGACGGCGTATACGGCGTGAGACGTCTGAAAACAAACACCCTGCAACCAGGAGGGAGCGTTATGGTCTGGGGAATGTTTTCGTGGCTTTCCCTGTGTGAGTTTCTCATTCCGGAAGGCATAATGAATCAAAACAATTATGCATCTATTCTTGAGAACAATGTCCGCCCCTACGTGCAGTTAGTGTGGCCTTGGCACAATAGCATCTATCAGCAGGACAAGAAACGTGCCTAACAATCGCAGTGTACGTGAGTGGTTCGGAGAACCCAGGATGAGTTTCCCGTACTCCTTTTGCCACCAAACCCTGTGGATTGAAACCCAATCGAGAATCTGTGGGACCACCTCTATCTGGCTGTTCGCGCCATGGATCCTCAACCAAGAGACCTGTTGTTGTTGTGGTCTTCAGTCCTGAGACTGGTTTGATGCAGCTCTCCATGCCACTCTATCCTGTGCAAGCTTCTTCATCTCCCAGTACCTACTGCAACCTACATCCTTCTGAATCTGTTTAGTGGATTCATCTCTTAGTCTCCCCCTACGATTTTTACCCTCCACTCTGCCCTCCAATACTAAATTGGTGATCCCTTGATGCCTCAGAACATGTCCTACCAACCGATCCCTTCTCCTAGTCAATGTGTGCCACAAACTCCTCTTCTCCCCAATTCTATTCAGTACCTCCTCATTAGTTATGTGATCTATCCATCTAATCTTCAGCATTCTTCTGTAGCACCATATTCCGAAAGCTTCTATTCTCTTCTTGTCTAAACTACACTCCTGGAAATTGAAATAAGAACACCGTGAATTCATTGTCCCAGGAAGGGGAAACTTTATTGACACATTCCTGGGGTCAGATACATCACATGATCACACTGACAGAACCGCAGGCACATAGACACAGGCAACAGAGCATGCACAATGTCGGCACTAGTACAGTGTATATCCACCTTTCGCAGCAATGCAGGCTGCTATTCTCCCATGGAGACGATCGTAGAGATGCTGGATGTAGTCCTGTGGAACGGCTTGCCATGCCATTTCCACCTGGCGCCTTAGTTGGACCAGCGTTCGTGCTGGACGTGCAGACCGCGTGAGACGACGCTTCATCCAGTCCCAAACATGCTCAATGGGGGACAGATCCGGAGATCTTGCTGGCCAGGGTAGTTGACTTACACCTTCTAGAGCACGTTGGGTGGCACGGGATACATGCGGACGTGCATTGTCCTGTTGGAACAGCAAGTTCCCTTGCCGGTCTAGGAATGGTAGAACGATGGGTTCGATGACGGTTTGGATGTACCGTGCACTATTCAGTGTCCCCTCGACGATCACCAGTGGTGTACGGCCAGTGTAGGAGATCGCTCCCCACACCATGATGCTGGGTGTTGGCCTTGTGTGCCTCGGTCGTATGCAGTCCTGATTGTGGCGCTCACCTGCACGGCGCCAAACACGCATACGACCATCATTGGCACCAAGGCAGAAGCGACTCTCATCGCTGAAGACGACACGTCTCCATTCGTCCCACCATTCACGCCTGTCGCGACACCACTGGAGGCGGGCTGCACGATGTTGGGGCGTGAGCGGAAGACGGCCTAACGGTGTGCGGGACCGTAGCCCAGCTTCATGGAGACGGTTGCGAATGGTCCTCGCCGATACCCCAGGAGCAACAGTGTCCCTAATTTGCTGGGAAGTGGCGGTGCGGTCCCCTACGGCACTGCGTAGGATCCTACGGTCTTGGCGTGCATCCGTGCGTCGCTGCGGTCCGGTCCCAGGTCGACGGGCACGTGCACCTTCCGCCGACCACTGGCGACAACATCGATGTACTGTGGAGACCTCACGCCCCACGTGTTGAGCAATTCGGCGGTACGTCCACCCGGCCTCCCGCATGCCCACTATACGCCCTCGCTCAAAGTCCGTCAACTGCACATACGGTTCACGTCCATGCTACCAGTGTTAAAGACTGCGATGGAGCTCCGTATGCCACGGCAAACTGGCTGACACTGACGGCGGCGGTGCACAAATGCTGCGCAGCTAGCGCCATTCGACGGCCAACACCGCGGTCCCTGGTGTGTCCGCTGTGCCGTGCGTGTGATCATTGCTTGTACAGCCCTCTCGCAGTGTCCGGAGCAAGTATGGTGGGTCTGACACACCGGTGTCAATGTGTTCTTTTTTCCATTTCCAGGAGTGTATTTGTCGTCCATGTTTCACTTCCATACATGGCTACACTCCATACAAATACTTTCAGAAACGACTTCCTGACACTTAAATCTATACTTGATGTTAACAAATTTTGCTTTTTCAGAAACGCTTTCCTTGCCATTGCCAGTCTACATTTTATATCCTCTCTACTTCGACCATCATCAGTTGTTTTGCTCCCCAAATAGCAACACTCCTTTAGTACTTTAAGTGTATCATTTCCTAATCTAATTCCCTCAGCATCACCCGACTTTATTCGACTACATTCCATTATCCTCGGTTTGCTTTTATTGATGCTCATCCTATATCCTCCTTTCATGACACTGTCCATTCCGTTCAACTGCTCTTCCAAGTCCTTTGCTGTCTCCGACAGCATTACAATGTCATCGGCGAACCTCAAAGTTGCTATTTCTTCTCCATGGATTTTAATACCTACTCCGAATTTTTCTTTTGTTTCCTTCACTGCTTGCTGTATACAGATTGAATAACATCGGGGATAGGCTACAACCCTGTCTCACTCCCTTCCCAACCACTGCTTCCCTTTCATGCCACACGACTCTTATAACTGCCTCCTGATTTCTGTACAAATTGTAAATAGCCTTTCGCTCCCTGTATTTTACGCCTGCCACCTTCAGAATTTGAAAGAGAGTATTCCAGTCAACATTGTCAAAAGCCTTCTCTAAGTCCACAAATGAAAGAAATGTAGGTTTGCCTTTCCTTAATCTAGCTCCTAAGACAAGTCGTAGGGTCAGTATTGCCTCGCGTGTTCCAATATTTCTACGTAATCCAAACTGATCTTCCCCGAGGTCGGCTTCTACCAGTTTATCCATTCGTCTGTAAAGAATTCGTGTTAGTATTTTGCATCCGTGACTTATTGAACTGATTGTTCGGTAATTTTCACATCTGTCAGCACCTGCTTTCTTTGGGATTGGAATTATTATATTCTTCTTGAAGTCTGAGGGTATTTCGCCTGTCTCATACATCTTGCTCACCAGATGGTAGAGTTTTGTCAGGACTGGTTCTTCCAAGGCTGTCAGTAGTTCTAATGGAATGTTGTCTACTCCCGGGGCCTTGTTTTGACTAAGTTCTTTCAGTGCTCTGTCAAACTCTTCACGCAGTATCCTATCTCCTATTTCATCTTCATCATATTGATACGAGTGGTTCTCTTTTCTCCAAAGGTCTCTCTAATTTTCCTGTAGGCAGTATCTATCTTACCCCTAGTGAGATAAGCCACTACATCCTTACATTTGTCCTCTAGCCATCCCTACTTAGCCATTTTGCACTTCCTGTCGATCTCTTTTTTGAGAGACCTATCGCAGCTGATATGGCATGGCTCCACATCCCTGTCGGTACATTCCAGAAACTCACTGAGACTCTTCTTTCACGTCTCGAGATTCAAAAGGTGGCAATAGGGGCATTTGACAGATGCTCACATTAATGTAACTAAACAGAGTGTATTCCGCTGGCAGCTAAGATGACTAGTGAATATTCGTCTTCAGCTGGCCATGCCCTTTGGCAAATGGCTCTGAGCACTATGGGACTTAACATCTATGGTCATCAGTCCCCTAGAACTTAGAACTACTTAAACCTAACTAACCTAAGGACATCACACACATCCATGCCCGAGGCAGGATTCGAACCTGCGACCGTAGCAGTCGCGCGGCTCCGGACTGAGCGCCTAGAACCGCTAGACCACCGCGGCCGGCATGCCCTTTGTATATGGTACCTATGTGCCTGCAACTGTCCAATGGCGCCCAGTGCTAAACAATATCACTCCACTTCAAGTAAGGAGAAACCAATTCCTCGCTCGATTATTTACAAGTATACAGAAGAACCAGCCTCTTTCCATACACTATTTCGTTCAGTAAGTTTCCACAAAGCGACTGATATCTCGTCGACCAGCTTGTATAACTGCTGTCACGCTTTCAATTCTGTAGCTGCCTGGAAACTGGGGTCGTCAGCTTCAAACTACAAAGGCTATCTGTGAGTAGAAAAGCCAAATAACAAGCTCTCGGGCTTCAGTCTTCATTGAGACACCTGGCGTAAACTGAATCGAGTCAGATGTGAGACTGGGAGGAACAGCTACAACTCTCTACAGCTGGGGATGGCGGAATTCTCCAATCCTTGACAGAGGCGAGGTGCACAGTATCACATATCTATCAGCATTGCCCCTTACATGCTTTCTTCAGATCCGTGCGAAATTGCATCAAGCTGGCTCTAAAGCAACTGACGGGTTGGAAAACCTGTACGTTAACCTTAGATATTTCCTTTCGCTTGTTTGTAAAATCTGACACTGTCAGGAGATGGAAACAAAGCGATCCGTATTATTTACAACAAATTTTAAAAGTCGTTTCTGCAATGCAACGAAAAATTAGCTTGATGATCATCGGTTACCGGTTAACCAACAACGACTTTCAGACCATATACTATCTCACACACCAGATAGTGTTTGCGTATAAAACCAGACAGTCATGCACTTGTCACATTATTTACTTATTGTTCAGCGAATGCATCCTTTACAAGATGTAGCCTCTTTAAACTCAAGCTAATAAATATAATTTCTTTTGATATTTCTTTTTCTGTCTTTCACTATCCTCTGACCGTTGAAGCTTGCGGTTTTGTACACTTCTTTATCCCAGTGGCCGGGTGGTCTGCCGTGTAGTCTTCGTCTTTCTGTGGGACTCCACTCTTGTACTGACGTTGTACTTCTTCCGACATTTATTCATGCTAAATATCCTGCCCATATCTATTTAAGGCTTAACTTTTTCGACAACATTTTAAACTCATGTTATTGATCTTATTTCCACACTTATTTTCCGATATTTCTTAGTGAAATCAGAAGTGACCTTTCCACAGCATCGTTAGCTACGGACTAAACTACTAAAATTTGTAATTTTGCTTATTTATGAGGTTTCTTGTTTATAGTTTCTTTGCTTGTAACTATTAATGCAATTGTAATTATTTCCTAGTACCAGTAACTAAAAAATAAAATAAGTACTTTATTACAGGTGAGGGCCTCCACAGACCAATGGCTAGCGCCCTTGCCTTTCATGCGAAAGGACTGTGGTTGGATTCCAGGTACCTTCTCACATTACTGTAGGAAACAAAAACGGCGACAATTATTCGGCTTGACACTGATTGACAGAGTTGTTAGATGTCTTCCTGAGGGATACGGTGACAAAATCTGTCCAGTTCGCGCGTCAGATCGTGAAAATCCCGAGCTGCCCGTGATACTCCAAACGTTTTCAGTTGGGGAATGACCCGATGACGTTGCTGATCAAGGTAGGGTTTGATGAGCACGAAGACAAGCAGTAGGATGTCTCGGCGTGTGCGGGTGGACATTATCTTGCTGAAATGTAAGCCTCGGTTGGCTTGGCACGAAAGGAAACAAAGTGGGATGTAGAGTATCATCGACATACCGCTTTGCTATAAGGATGCCAACCAAAGGGGTCCTACTAAGAAACCAAATGACACGCAACAGATTCATAGCTGTCGGGCCGTATGGCGGACGACAGTCGGGTTGGTATCCCACCGCTATCCGGGGCGTCTCCAGTCTCGTCTTCGGCCTGGCTCACTGACTGGAGTAGAATTGTCTTCAGTGATAAGTCCCGCTTCGAATTTAACCCCTGCGACCAGCGTAGACGTGTGTGGACGCGCCATACACAGAAGTGAGGTACCAAACTGACCGTCGCCAGCCATACTCTGCAATCTGGAGTGTTGGTCTGGGGTACCGTTCTTTTTTTTTTCCACAGCATTCGCGGCATCCTTACAGCAGAGCGGTGCGTCGACGATATTCTGAGTCCCGTTTTGAATGGCAAACCTTTCTGTACTTACATTACAGTAAGATAATACCCGCCTGCATACGGTGATAGTTTCTACTGTTTTTCTTCGTGCTTGTCAAACCCTGTCTTGGCCAACCAGGTACTGGATCGGTCCACAACTGAGAAATTTTGTGACATCGCGTGCAGGACTCTCCAACCAGATCGGAATTTGGACAATATAACTCAACAGTCAGAATTTAGCACGATATCCCTCAGAAGAGCATCCAATAATTCTACCAAGCAATACCAAGCCGAATAAATGCTTTCATAAGGGCCAGAGGTCGACCAACCCGATACCGTCTTGCTCGGTTTCTGAAGCTCTTTCTCTCAAATAAATGATCCGGTATTTCTGAAATTATAATCATGTGCTTGTCTGTATATGTACATGACATCTGCGGATTTCCGTCTCATATACGTAATTATTTCGTAGTGGGCTTTTTTTGTCTTAGAGTCTATTTTGTGAGGCAGGGACGTCTGAAACAGCTCCAGTCAGCCTCATCTACTGGCAATAATGGGTTGATCGTGTGACAACGCTCTGGTAACGTGTTCCACGGTCACATATGGCTTGTCGTACTGCCCTGTAGACAGCAATCGATGAGTCGGAACAGCGCTATGACGAATCCTTGGGCAGTGTATAGTTTACATTACGTTTTACAGCAGATATCATTTGACGTCGTATCTTATTGACGAGTGTGATCTGCTGTGGTGCAACATGTACAGATGTGTGTCCGGGATCAAGCGCTGAATATTTTTCTTTTAAAATAACATATCGTTTCGCTGGTAGCTGCCATTACCTGTGGGCTGGCTGAAATATGTAGTTTTTTGGAAGTTAGAACTTAGGTTTATTGGACTTTCCACTTTACATACACATATTTTGGTATTGCTACTGTTAAATCTCGATACACAGATGAACTTCAGTTTAATGGTAATTATCGCAGAGAAAATTGGAAAGGAGCTCTAATATTCAAAGACAGTAAGAAAACAAGTGAAATGTTTTTAAAATTTCTTTCACAGCCGAGTCTTATCCAAAGAAATGAAATGCAAAATCAAAGCAAGGTTTAGCCATTACAGTGGAATGCAGTGTGATACAAATTGAAACCTAGAGAGACACATAGTCATATGCTCGGATTCATCTCCTTCACAAGAACACAATCTGAGAAAGTAAGATGATAAACGTCTGTAGCAACTCATGTTCAAAAAAGCATAGAATTAGCCACCGGGCGGCATCCAACGTAGCGGCAGGCAGTGGTCATAATGTTTTGGCTGATCAGTGTATTTTCTAAGCCAAGTTATCATAAAAGTACCCAACATGCGTGAAACAGAACAGGAACGTCAGCTAGTGTCAACGAACAAGATACATAACAAATGTTTCCAAAACCATGTTAGAACAAATAAGCCCTGGGTCACAAATATTAAGTCAAAATTGACCAGGTTTCGACGCTACTATGAGCTTCGTCTTCAGAATTAGACTAACCGTTCTAAAACATATTAGAACATATAATAACATATTAGAACATATAATAAATTAATAAAATTAAATTTTGTACTGACTGGAAAAGATGCAGTCTTATTGCAACCCTTGTTCACAGTACGAGCAGCCCTTAGCGGCTCGCCATCTCACAACTATTCATGACGTCGCCTTTCCAGCTTACATCTTTTTTAATATGTGACTTGGAAGTACTGCATCTTTTCCAGTCAGTACAAACTTTAATTTTATTAATGTATTATATACCTAATGTTTTAGAACAGTTAGTCTAATTCTGAAGACGACGCTCATAGTAGCGTCGAAACCTGGTCAATTTTGACTAAATATTTGTGACCGAGGGCTTATTTGTTCTAATACAGTAGAGCGTCGATTATCCGAAGTAATTGGGGGACATGGGTGTTCGGAAAATTGGTTTGTTCGGATAATCGAACTGTACATGTTTATTTGCTAAAAAGAAGTACTGTACAGTAAATTTATTCATAAAAACAGGCATCTCTTTTAGTATTACAAAGTAACATACAAAGGCAACTTCAGTAGGAATATATACTATGTGTCACAGTTTATTAAACAAAAATATATACATATTACATACGCATTTTGCATGAACAGAATGGGACCTGAGATAGGTTCTCATTCCGATCTCTTTTGTGTAAACCACTTGTAAACAGCATCATCTAGACCTGTGTTAGTGGCGAGCTTCATAGTTTTACGGCCTGTTGATCCATCAGTGGAATCAAGCTTAGCTATAAAATTTGCTATGCTCGTCTTTTGTTTTTTTATATCCGTAATTGTCGACTTCCCCACCTCGTACTCATTGGATAAAGTGGTTGCAGATTCACATTCTTCTAACCTTTTAATAATCTCGTACTTGTCCCTCATAGAAAGGACAACACGTTTACGTTTAAGCATTCTTCACGCAGCAGCACACAAGTGGTCTAACAGAGAACAGAAGGTGACTGTTTGCACCGTGAAAAGCTCTTCTTGGGGGCGCGCAATTCTTCAAACTGCGCGGAGCAGCACGCCTCGACTCTAAGCTGGCGCAGCTGTTGCTGTGAACAGCTTTGATACTGCCGCTACTTCTACTGCCAGTGCCGACAGAAGTGTGCTGATTGTTGAAACACAGCGACTGGCAGCTTGGCAGGTCAGCAGCGCCTTGTGAAGGCCCCATTAGAAGCAATGTTCCGCCAGCGGTGGCCCAGTGCGGCGACTACTGTGGGAAACTTGGTTTGGGAGTGAGGGGGATGATGGACGGTAGGGTGGGAGAGTATAAGGTGCGAGCGAGTACACAGTTCGGTTAAGCGGTCGTTCGGTTCACCGACGTTCGGATAATCGGCGCTCTACTGTATACTGCCTACAGGAAAATTAAAGAGACCTTTGGAGAAAACAGGTCCACTTGCATGAATATCAAGAGCTCAGATGGAAACCCAGTTCTAAGCAAAGAAGGGAAAGCAGAAAGGTGGAAGAAGTAAATAGAGGGTCTATACAAGGGCGATGAACTCGAGGACAATATATGGAAATGGAAGAGGATGTAGATGAAGATGAAATGGGAGATATAATACTGCGGGAAGAGTTTGACAGAGCACTGAAAGACCTGAGTCGAAACAAGGCCCCGGGAGTAGACAACATTCCATTAGAACTACTGACAGCCTTGGGAGAGCCAGTCCTGACAAAACTCTACCATCTCGTGAGCAAGATGTATGAGACAGGCGAAATACCGTCCGACTTCAAGAAAAATATAATAATTCCAATCCCAAAGAAAGCAGGTGTTGACAGATGTGAAAATTACCGAACTATCAGTTTAATAAGTCACAGCTGCAAAATACTAACGCGAATTCTTTACAGACGAATGGAAAAACTGATAGAAGCCGACCTCGGGGAAGATCAGTTTGGATTCCGTAGAAATGTTGGAACACGTGAGGCAATACTGACCCCACGACTTATTTTAGAAGAAAGATTAAGAAAAGGCAAACCTACGTTTCTAGCATTTGTAGACTTAGAGAAAGCTTTTGACGATATTGACTGGAATTCTCTCTTTCAAATTCTGAAGGTGGCAGGGGTAAAATACAGGGAGCGAAAGGCTATTTACAATTTGTACAGAAAGCAGATGGCAGTTATAAGAGTCGAGGGGTATGAAAGGGAAGCAGTGGTTGGGAAGGGAGTGAGACAGGGTTGTAGCTTATCCCCGATGTTATTCAATCTGTATATTGAGCAATCAATGAAGGAAACAAAAGAAAAGTTCGGAGTAGGTATTAAAATCCATGGAGAGGAAATTAAAACTTTGAGGTTCGCCGATGACATTGTCATTCTGTCAGAGACAGCAAAGGACTTGGAAGAGCAGTTGAACGGAATGGACAGTGTCTTGAAACGAGGGTATAAGATAAAGATCAACAAAAGCAAAACGAGGATAATGGAATGTAGTCGAATTAAGTCGGGTGATGCTGAGGGAATTAGTTTAGGAAATGAGACACTTAAAGTAGTAAAGGAGTTTTGCTATTTGGGGAGCAAAATAACTGATGATGTTCGAAGTAGAGAGGATATTAATGTAGACTGGCAATGGCAAGGAAAGCGTTTCTGAAGAAGATAAATTTGTTAACATCGAGTATAGATTTAAATGTCAGGAAGTCGTTTCTGAAAGTATTTGTATGGAGTGTAGCCATGTATGGAAGCGAAACATGGACGATAAATAGTTTAGACAAGAAGAGAATAGAAGCTTTCGAAATGTGGTGCTACAGAAGAATGCTGAAAATTAAATGGGTAGAGCACATAACTAATGAGGAGGTATTGAATAGAATTGGGGAGAAGAGGAGCTTGTGCCACAACTCGACTAGAAGAAGGGATCGGTTGGTAGGATATGTTCTGAGACATCGAGGGATCACCAATTTAGTATTGGAGGGCACCGTGGAGGGTAAAAATCGTAGAGGGAGACCAAGAGATGAATCCACTAAACAGATTCAGAAGGATGTAGGCTGCAGTAGGTACTGGGAGATGAAGAAGCTTGCACAGGATAGAGTAGCATGGAGAGCTGCATAAAACCATTCTCAGGACTGAAGACCACAACAACAACAACTGTATAATTCTGACACGGTCACTGAACCTTAGCAGCTATGTTTAAAGTTTTACGTTTCCAAAACCTTTTTAACGCTACAACTATCCAGTGGTCAATGCAGGAACTACGAAGACTATAGACCTGACAGACGTTTTCGGGAGCCTTAAATACATGTTCGACAAATCAGTACCGAGCGAGGTGGCGCAGTGGTTAGCACACTGGACTCGCATTCGGGAGGACGACGGTTCAATCCCGTCTCCGGCCATCCTGATTTAGGTTTTCCGTGATTTCCCTAAATCGTTTCAGGCAAATGCCGGGATGGCTCCTTTGAAAGGGCACGGCCGATTTCCTTCCCAATCCTTCCCTAACCCGAGCTTGCGCTCCGTCTCTAATGACCTCGTTGTCGACGGGACGTTAAACACTAACCACCACCACCACAAATCAGCTTAAATTGCGTGACGTAAAATTACGTCCACAACACATTCTCATTTCCCGTAAGCGTCGTAACATTACGTCGACTGCGCACGCTAAGTGCTAATACGGCGACATGTACGAGTGGAAGGTTGTCGTAGCGCGATACGCACTTACCGTGTCCAGGGCAGGACGCGGCCGGAACTCTCGAAGCTGGAGCTCCGGATCTCGTACTTGGACTTGTGGCGCTGGGCCAGGGGAGGCCGCAGCCCGAGGGCGCCTCTGGGGATGGCGCCGCGGCCGCAGGCGTCGCACGGCGCGGGGGACGACGAGGCCGAAGCCGACGTCCCCGGCGTGGCGCTGGCGGCGCGCGCGGGCTGCGACCCGGAGCCGTGGGCCGGCCCCGAGCCGCCGGCCGCGCCGGCCCCGCCGCCCGAGCGAGACAGCGCGCCCACCCGCAGCCGCCCCACGTCGCCGCAGCACCCCGCCAGTCACTCGGCCGACGCGACACCGACGCTTAGCCCGCTCCCCTCGCACCGCTTGCCACACCAGCTACGGCGCTCCGGCAACCGGCCGCGGACCACGCGCGACCTCTCGCTTGCCGCTAAGCACGACCAACTGGACACAGACGCCACTCGTGTTCTAGGGAATCACAACTTTCGAAGATCGACAGCAGACAGAGTATGGTCAGAAGGACTACGAAGAAATCGCCGTTCGAGTGGATAGCTGACTGGCCATTAAAATTGCTACACCAAGAAGAAATGCAGATGATAAACGGGTATTCATTGGGCAAGTATATTACACTAGAAATGACAAGTGATTACATTTTCACGCAATTTGGGTGCATAGGTCCTCAGAAACCAGTACCCCTCTGGCCGTAATAACGGTGTTGATACGCCTGGGCATTGAGTCAAACAGGGCTTCGATGGCGTGTAAAGGTACAGCTGCCCGTGCAGCTTCAACACGATACCACAGTTCATCAAGAGTAGTGACTGGTATATTGTGACGAGGCAGTTGCTCGGCCACCACTGACGAGACGATTTCAGTTGGTGAGAGATCTGGAGAATGTGCTAGCTGGGGCAGGAGTCGAACATTTTCTGTATCCAGAAAGGCCCGTACAGGACTTGCAACATGCGGTCGTACATTATCCTGCTGAAATGTAGGGTTTCGCAGGGATCGAATGAAGGGTAGAGGCACGGGTCATAACACATCTGAAATGTAACGTCCACTATTCAAAGTGCCGTCAATGAGAAGAAGAGGTGACCGAGGCATGTAACCAACGGCACCCCATACCATCATGCCGGGTAATACGCCAGTATAGCGATGACGAATACACGCTTCCAATGTGCGTTCACCGCGATGTCGCCAAACACGGATGCGACCATCATGATGCTGTAAACAGAACCTGGATTCATCCGAAAAAATGACGTTTTTCCATTCGTGCACTCAGGCTCATCGTTGAGTACACCATCGCAGGCGCTCCTGTCTGTGACGCAGCGTCAAGGGTAACCGCAGCGATGGTCTCCTAGCTGATAGTCCATGCTGCTGCAAACGTCGTCGAACTGTTAGTGCAGATGGTTGTTGTCTTGCAAACGTCCCCATCTGTTGACTCAGGGACCGAGACGTGGCTGTACGATCCGTTACAGCCATGCGGATAAGATGCCTGTCATCTCGACTGCTAGTGATACGAGACCGTTGGGATCCAGCACGGGGTTCCGTATTACCCTCCTGAACCCACCGATTCCAAATTATGCTAACAGTCATTGGATCTCGACCAACGCGAGCAGCAATGTCGCGATACGATAAACCGCAATCGCGATAGGCTACAATCCGACTTTTATCAGAGTCGGAAACGTGATGGTACACATTTCTCCTCCTTTCACGAGGCATCACAACAACGTTTCACCAGGCAGCGCCGGTCAACTGCTGTTTGTGTACGAGAAATCGGTTGGAAGCTTTCCTCATGTCAGCACGTTGTAGGTGTCGCCACCGGCGCCAAACTTGTGCGAATTCTCTGAAACGCTAATCATTTGCATATCACAACATCTTCTTCCTGTCGGTGAAATTTCGCGTCTGTAGCACATCATCTTCGTGGTGTATTAATTTTAATGGCCAGTAGTGTAATAATCGACACGTTCAGGGTCGTCTATTTACCTTGACCACCCTAAAGACCTATTTGTCCAGAGGTAAAATAAAAAAAAATATATCGACTAAATACAAATAAAACAGGTTGCTGCGTCAGTCACTCGTTTATTTCGCCACTAAGCGTTTCGATGGTTCACATTACTATCTTCACGTGGAGAACTGTTTACTTCCATAGCTGGTGTCGGTGTAGAGTACAGACGTCTTTTCACGGTAGCAGACCAAGGGCAGTGTAGGCTACGTCGCGTCTTTTGAGAGACGGTAGAGTCGTAAAAAGTGTGCGTATTGCTACCTGATGGATATCCTTTACACTGTACATAATGTTTACGCTTTCATACAGATGTGAAAAGATCAACCAGTGGCAAAACAAAACTGACGCAGAAACTGTTTTTATTTGTATTTATCAGTAGTCGAAGCCTTCACAACGCCGTACTTTATGGACGAAATATTCGTATCGACCAAATGTGTAGCTTGCAAGTGGACACTAACCAACATGACTGCCTTTCTTGTAACTTTCTTTGTTACGAAGATACGAAGAGCAATAAGTCGTTTTTGTAAATCACCTTATATTTTCTATTCTGTAGTCATCTTCCTCATCTCAAGACCTTTTCCAAAACGTACCATTCACGAAAAGTGACGTTACTACAAACGCTACATAAAACTGATTATGACTATCCTGAGCTAGGAAACAGTGCACCTACTGAGGGTAGCGTACACTGTGTCATCAATCGTACCCGGACACCTGGCTGAAAATGACTTACAAGTTCGTGACGCCTTCCATCGGTAATACTGGAGTTGAATATGGTGCTGATCTACCCTTAGCCTTGACGACAGCTTCCACTCTCGCACGCATACGTTCAATCAGGTGCTGGAAAGTATCTTGGAGAACGGCAGACCATTCTTCTCGGAGTGCTGCAATGGGGAGAGGTATCGATGTCGGTCGGTAAGGCCTGGCACGAAGTCGGCGTTCCAAAACATCCCAAAGGTGTTCTGTTGGATTCAGGTCAGGATTCAGGTCACGACTCTGTGCAGGCCAGTCCATTACAGGGCTGTTATTGTCGTGTAACCACTCCGCCACAGGTCGTGCTTATGAACAGTTGCTCGATCGTGTTGAAAGATGCCATCTCCATGCCAGAATTGCTTTTGAACAGTGGGAAGCAAGAAGGTGCTTAAAACATCAATGTAGGCCTGTGCTGTAATAGTGCCACGCAGAACAACAAGGGGTTAAGCCCCATTCATGAAAAACATGACCACACCATAACACCACCGCCTACGAATTTTACCGTTGGCCCTACACACTCTGGCACATGACGTTCACCGGCCATTCGCCACATCCACACTCTGCCATGCGATCGCCACATTGTGTACCGCGATTCGTCACTCCACACAACGCTTTTCCACTGTTAAGTCGTCCAATGTTTACGCTCCTTATACCAAGCGAGGCATCGTTTTGCGTTTACCGGTGTGATGTGTGGCTTATGAGCAGCCGCTCGACCGTGATATCAAGGTTTTCTCACCTCCCGCCTATCTGTCACAGTGCCTGCAGTGGATCGTGATGCAGTTTGGAACTCCTGCGTGATGATGTGGATAGATGTCTGCCTATTGCACATTACGACCCTCTTCGACTGTCGGCGGTCTCTGTCAGTCAACAGAGGAGGTCGGCCTGTACGCTTTTGTGCTGTAGGTGTCCCTTCACGTTTGCACTTCACTATCACATCGGAAACAGTGGACTTACGGATGTTTAGGGGTGTGCACATCTCTAGTACAGACGTATGACACAAGTGACACCCAGTCACCTGACCATGTTCAAAGTCCGTGAGTTCCGCGGACCACGCCATTCTCTTCTCTCACCATGTCTAGTGAATACGTCGCTGATACAGAGCACCTGCCAGTAGGTGGCAGCCCAATGCACCTAATACGAAAGACGTATTTTTTGGGGGTGTCCGGATACTTTTGATCACATAGTGTAGCTCGTCCACATGCTGGAGTTGACAGCAAACAATCTGTAACCCAATGGAAACGCATACTGTTCAGTCAGTAAATCGTCTTTACATGAAGGTTTGTGTGAGTACATTATACACAACGAAGAGAAACTGAACATCCTAGTCTTTTGTGGTGGTCAAGATAAAGTAGAATGAATGACTAGAGTGCTTTTTATTGTGTTTCCATTTGCTTACTGCCAACTCCAACAACTTTTGAGAGTTAAGTTAATCCCGGTACCTGTGGAGTCAAAGTCAGTTTTTTGTTACGATTTTGATAACCTTATGTTACGTGAATGGAACACTGTGATAAGTTCTGAACCGGTCTTAATTAGAGGAAGTGGATTGTCGAACAATAAATATTGAATGCTATTTGAAAAAGACGTACTGCTTTTTATCTCTTCGTAACAAACAAAAATATAAGGAAGGCAGTCGTGCTGGTTAATGTCCCCATGGTATATAAACAGTACTTTCTTGGTACATTTTTCATTTTGCTCCTGGACAAAAATTTATCTCTGGTGCCCAATTTAAATTGGACATTGTTTGGCACTCTATAGTATGAGGAAAGACATGGGACCGTAGCAAAGGTGACTGAAGTTTTGACAGTGTGTACTTATTCATTATACGTATGCTGATGGGTAGAGATGACTACCAGGACCTGTCTAGTTGTCCATTCACTATTCTGAAGATCTGGATGCGCGGTAACATGCCCGAGACGTCGAGGCAACAGTTGAACCAAAGTCCAGGGCCAACATAACAACCAGAGTCCAGTAAAAACAGTCGACAGATGCAAAAACCAGATAGATAGATGCATTTGTAACGTCCTTCATTGTGAACCTCTGTAACACATGTCTTACGTACTCCGGGCAAATATAAGAGAAGTCTTTTGAAGAAAAACACATACTCCTCGTACATTTCTCAACTACTGTTGGAACTCATTCTACGTACAGCGCAACTACGTTTCAACTTAAATGAAAGGAAAGCGGTATTAGAGGTAGTTGGACAAAGGTGGAAGAAGGAAAGAACGAAACATGCTTTCGCCTCGATTAATTCCATGAAACCACGTGAAATCTAAATCAAAATATCTGAACAGACATTTAAACCCCATTCCTGACGCACATGATTCCAGTATCTTAACCAATGCTCGTCGCTCTTGGTCCTGCCTCACAATATGATCTCAACGTTTCTTCTTTCACAGAAAAAAAAGTGGGCAGTTTGTAAGCCATATGACTTCTAACTGAAACGAGAGTAGTATCAATATTAACTACAAGCTCATATTGGAAGAGTATGAGGTAATTTCAAGGGAAATTTTGAAATGAAAAGTCTAAAGCAGCCGATACTTATGGAAACCAATGTAAAACCTAAATCTGGTTGGCTATAATAGGCTTTGAATCACATTCCTAAGGGATCCGTGTTCTACTGCTCCTCATCGATCGATCTGTCGATATATGATTCGTTTCCCTGATCCACACGAGAGCGCTAATACAAAACATAGTGGCACCACGGGGTCATTAGAATACAAATGTCATGCACCAAGAGAAAATATTTATATTACCGCAGAGATTTCTAAGAACGTATTTTCCGCAAACTCTTACAAAAATTTCGGTCAAGGATCAAAGTGGTATAATCGAGGGAGATGAGAAGACAGCTATAGAGTTCTGCTGTTGGTCACAGCGGAACTTTCATTCGAATGGGGAAAAGTAATTATGGCTTTTAATACCTTCAACTTAACCCGCGATACTTTTACATGTGCAATTCAGATGTAAGAATCTGGACTCCTCCGCAAATGTGCTCGCTTATTTCTTCCCTACCACAAACAAAATTGTTCTTACTCGTAAATTTACAACTGTTAATAAAGTGTCGTTGCCTGGAGATAGCCTGAAGATGGCCATAGAGCTGAAATAGGCCTGGTTCTACTGTATAATTTACAGCAATAAAACATCATCAGTTACAGTAGCATTTTCGTTCAATACTGTTATCGCAATGTCATTACAAGACAGGGGCCGAGACAAAATAAAAAGTTCGTATGAAAAATCTCTTCTCATTTAAGATTGATTCTAGGTCGGTACATAGGGATAAGGAGTTTATTTATACTCTGAATATACTTGCCACCACAACTCGCGTATCGTATCCGTGACATTGTATACCCTACTTCTCAATAATACGGAACTACCTGCTCTTCTTTGAGCCTTTTCGATGTCCTCGATCAATACTATCTGATACGGATCCAATACTGTGCAACAGCAACCCATGAGAGGACGACAATCGTAGTGTGGGCAATCTCTTTAGTAGACCTGCTACACTTTCAAAGTGTTCCACAAATAAAATGCTATCATTGGTTTCATTTCCTCACAATTTTTTCTATGGGATCACTTGTAAGCAAAGATGTCAAAAGCCTCCTGGAAATCTACAAATATAGAAGCAGTTTGAGATCCCCGTCCATAGCACTCGTTACTTCGTGTGAGCAGAGTGCTAGGTGTGTTTCACAAGAACGATATTTTCTGAATCCGTGTTGCCTATTTGATAACAGATCGTTTTCTTCGAGGTAATCCATAACGGTCGAACACAGGATATGTCCCAGAATCCTACTGAAAGTCGCCGTCTGTGATACAGGCCTGTAATTGATCGAATTACTTCTACTTCCTTTCATGAGTGTTGGCGTGACCTGTGCAACTTTCCAGTCTTTAGGTACACATCTTTGGTCTTGCAAGCTGTTGTACATGCTTGTCAAATACGTAGCTATTATTTCAGGATACCCTGAAATCAACCTAATTAGTATACAATCTGGATCGGGGATCTTCTTTTTATTAAGTGTTTTAGGCCGCTTTGCTACTCCGAGAAATATCTACTTCTAATTAGTCATGATGGCAGCTGTCCTTAACTCGAATTCTGGAGTACTTACTTCGTTGCCTTTGGTGAAGGAATTTCGGGAAAAAATGTATTTAGTAACTCCGCTTTAGTGACACGGTCATCCGTAAAGTTACCATTGCTACCGCACAGTCAAGGTATTGATAGATTCATCGCACTGCTGCCTGACTTACATAAGATCAGAATCTCTCTGAATTTTTTGCTAGATTGTTAGACAGAGTTTTTTGTGGAAACTAATAAAAGCATCTCGTACTGAAGTTTGTGCTAAATTCCGATCTCCAGTCAAACATCACCAGTGTTACAGATTTCGCGGCCATTTAAATCTGACATGCTATTTTCACCTATTCTACAACAGTGTTCTGACCTATTCTGTGTAACGTGGGCGATCAGTAAAATCTCTTACTAATTTATTCGGTATATCTCTCTCAGCTGCCGTCGATTCTATTTTGTGAATTTAAGCCCCATCCTGTATGCACTGACATGTTAAAGAACGGTTACTACACCTTAGGAAGGTGTCAAGCGAAACGATATCTGCTGTCTTAAATAGATACGTTTTGCGTTCATTTTCAATGGATCTAGATGTTAAAGTGTTCACTCTCACTACAACTACCTTGTGGTCACTAATCCCTGTATCTGTCATGATGCTCCCTATTTGCTCAGGATTATACTGAGGTGACAACAGTCATGGGATGCCTTCTCACATCGTATCGGACCTCCTTTTTCCCGGCTTAGCGCAGCAACTTGACGAATCATGGACTCAACAAAATGGTTCAAATGGCTCTGAGCACTATGGGACTTAACATCTGAGGTCATCAGTCCTCGAGAACTTAGAACTACTTAAACCTAACTAACCTAAGGACATCACCCACATCCATGCCCGAGGCAGGATTCGAACCTGCGACCGTAGCAGTCGCGCGGTTCCGGACTGCGCGCCTAGAAACGCTAGACCACCGCGGCCGGCATGGACTCAACAAATCGCTGGAAGTTCCCTGAACAAATACTGAGCCATGCTGCCTGTATGTCCGTCCATATTTGCGAAAGTGTTGCCGGCGAAGGATTTTGTCCACGAACTGCCCTCTTGATTACGACACATACATGTTCGATGGGATTCATGCAGGGAGATATGGGTCGCCATATCGTTCGCTCGAATAATTTAAACTGTTCTTCAAACCCACCGCGAACAGTTGTGCACGGTGACATGACGCACTGTCATCCATAAAAATTCTATCGTTGTTTGGGAACTTGACGTCCATGAATGCCCGAAAATGATGTTGAAATAGCTGAAAACACAAAGGAAAGGGTCCATTCCATGTCAACAAAGCCCAGACCATTATGGATCCATTACCAACTAGCATAGAGCCTTGTTGACAATTTGGATTCATGGCTTTGTGGGGTCTGTGCTACACTCGAACCCTATCATCAGCTCTTATCAACTAAACTCGGGACTCAAAGTACCACGCCGAGGTTTTCCAGTTGTCTAAGATCCAACCTATGTGGTCAAGAGCTCACTGCGTTGTACGTGGTAAAAGGTAATACCTGAAATGAGGCATTCTCGTCACACTTCTGCCCCTGTGAATGGTGGAACATTGAAATCTCTAACGATTTCCGAAATGGAATGTTCCATATGTCTAGCTCCAACTACCATTCTGTGTTCAAAGTCTGTTAATTACCGTTGTGCGCTCATAATCCCATCGGAAACCTTTTCATATGAATAACTTGAGTACATATGACAGGTGTGCCCTTTTACACCTTGTGTACGACATACTACCGCCACTTGTATTTGTACAAATTGCAATACCATAGCTTTTGCCACCTCAGTGTATCTGTTGCTAAGAGGTCAAGTTATGTTTTTGCAACTATTTAAACCACGAGTGGGCTTCTGAACTAAACGTTCAAAATAATTTTCGGAGAAAGCATTCAGTACGATTTCGGAAGTCGTTTTATCCCACCAATAATTTTAAACACGTATTTTCGTGATCATGTCGAGGTTAGGCTTAAATCATCATCAACTGTAATTGCATGAATTGGTAACTACACACGCCGGCCGGAGTGGTCGAGCGGTTCTAGACACTACAGTCTGGAACCGCGCGACCGCTACGGTCGCTGGTTCGAATCCTGCCTCGGGCATGGATGTGTGTGATGTACTTAGGTTAGTTAGGTTTAAGTAGTTCTAAGTTCTAGGGGACTGATGACCTCAGCAGTTAAGTCCCATAGTTCTCAGAGCCATTTGAACCATTTGTAACTACACACATCAAAAAAAGTTTTGCATCGCCCCAGTTCCCAGAACTCCATGTTCAAAAAAATATGTGTGAAATGTTATGGGACTTAACTGCTAAGGTCATCAGTCCCTAAGCTTACACACTGCTTAACCTAAATCATCCTACGGACAAACACAGACACCCATGCCCGAGGGTGGACTCGATCCTCCGCCGGGACCACACGCACAGTCCATGACTGCAGCCCCTCAGACCGCTTGGCTAATCCCGCGCGGCCCAAACTCCTTAAGATAGAGTTGACTGTGGATATTGTATCACAGACACAATCCCCTTGACTGTTCAGAGATGTCACTAAACCCGCCCAAAGATGTAAGAAACCATGCATAAGTAGCGCCTATTAGACGGAGGGAATCAGAAAGCCGATCAGTTACACTCATTCAGCCTGGAAGGAGGTACACGTCTCGTGTTGTCTGTAGTTCAACCATGCCTAGACGGTCAATACCACGGTTCGGACGCAGCCACATTGTTACTTTGTGCCAGGAAGGGCTCTTAACAAGGGAAGTGTCAAGGCGTCGCGGAGTGAACCAAAGCGATGTTGTTCGGACGTGGAGGAGATACAGAGAGACAGGAACTGTCGATGACATGCCTCGCTCAGGCCGCCCAAGGACTACTACTGCAGTGGATGACCGCTACCTACGGATTATGGCTCGGAGGAACCTTGACAGCAATGCCACCATGTTGAATAATGCTTTTCGTGCAGCCACAGGACGTCGTGTTACGACTCAAACTGTGCGCAGTAGGCTGCGTGATGTGCAACTTCACTCCCGACGTCCATGGAGAGGTCCATCTTTGCAAATACGACACCATGCATCACGGCCCAGCAACATGACGAATGGACCGCTCAGGACTGGCATCACGTTCTCTTCACCGATGAGTGTCACATATGCCTTCAACCAGACTATCGTCGGAGACGTGTTTGGAGGTAACCCGGTCAGGCTGAAAGCATTAGACACATTGCCCATCGAGTGCAGCAAGGCGGAGGTACCCTGCTGTTTTCGGTTGGCATTATGTGGGACCGAGGTATGCCGCTGGTGGTCATGGAAGGCGCCGTAACGGCTGTACGATACGTGAATGCCATCCTCCGACCGATATTGCACCCATATCAGCAGCATATTGGCGAGGCATTCGTCTTCATGACGACAATCCGCGCACTCATCGTGTACATCTTGTGAATGACTTCCTTCAGGATAACAACATCGCTCGACTAGAGTGGCCAGCATGTTCTCCAGACGTTAACCCTATCGAACATGCCTGGGATAGATTGAAAAGCGCTGGTTATGGACGATGTGACCCATCAACCACTCTGAGGGATCTACACCGAGTGGGACAATCTGGACCAACAGTGCCTTGATGAACTTGTGGATAGTATGTCACGACGAATACAGGCATGCATCAATGCAAGAGGAGAAGCTGCTGGGTATTAGAGGTACCAGTATGTACAGCAGTCTGTACCACCACCTTGAAGGTATGGCTGTATGGCGGTACAACTTGCAATGTGTCGTTTTCATGAGCAATGAAAGGGCGGAAATTTCTGTACAGGTTTCGGAACTCTCCGGACCGAGGTGATGCAAAACTTTTTTTGATGTATTTCAGATGATACTAAGGTTTTCTTTGAACTGTACAACAACTCTATCATCTGATTTGGAGAGTCGGTAAAAGGAACCAGTTATTAATTTGTTCCGGCTGGCAGCTAGAACTTCTAGCCACAATATCTCACAAAAATCATCCACTTCAATTTCACTACACGGTAATCCAGTTCTAACAGCAATAAACAATGCAATACCAGCTGTATTTAATCTGTCCTTTCTGAATACTGCTAGGACCTTCGTAAAAGTTTTAGATAAATTTATCTTCCTCCGGCTTTACCCAGATTTTGGTAACTGTAACGATCTGAGTTTCAGTTCTTTTCGTTTGCGCTTGGAGCTCTCGTATTTCTGCTATTCTCTATGAACAGTTTACTGTCATGGTTAAGGAGGGTCTGTGGATATATGAGTAGACGTTGAGCAGGCGTAAGGTCCTAATATTGCCAGGTAATGCAACTACGAAAAATATTAACACACAAATAAACTGACTGACTAGTGCTATGCAAAAAACCGCTATTCGTTTAGTACTCTATTAAGGGTAGGTGCGCTGGGGTCTCGATTTTATCGGTAAGAAAGAAGAAAGTTAAAGGACAATAACCCATACTAAGAATATCTTCATCATTTACATGCCTACTTTACAGTTTGGAATTAAGTGCCAAGGACAGGTTTCATAGTAGCGTCTTCAGACTATTTCTCTACTGTTACACTCTCAAACAGCGTGCGGGAGGAATAAACATTAAATCTTTCTGTGTGAGCTTTGATTTCTATTGTTCTATTATGATGATGAATCGCCGCTACGTAGGTGGGCGTCAAAAATATTTTTGCTTTAGGAGGAGAACTTTGATGATCAAAATTTCGTGAAAAGTATCACCCGAACTAAATACACCTTTGTGCTCCTAGCGCGTGCTCGGTCCTAGACAAAAACCGTGTTTCTTACGTGTATGTGTATTTTGCAGTTTTGAACTACTCACATACCAATAACAATATTTGACTGAATTCATGAAACATGTTCACTACAATATGTAGTATCACGGAGTAAATGCACTGTACACATAAGGATAACCAGAGATTGAAAAAGTAGAGCGTAGAATCTTTGGAAACGGGCAAAAACTCAAAGACGTTACAGTAGGTATGCTTTTTCGTTCCCTTTTGAATTGGTTTAAATATAAAGTTATTTTGTTTAGTGTTACGTGCTATAGTTTTCTTGCAGCACAGCATTGAAACAAAAGGTAATATAACCCGGTGTGTATTAATCAACTTACTGGAGGTAGCTCCTGTTGCATCCTCTTGGAATTATCGAGGCACTGCTGCAACTTATTTCATCAGGTCATTAAGTCAGATAATTGGTACTGCAGGCGAAGTATTTAAAGCTATTTGCTACGAGGGTCATCCAGAAAGTAGAGAAAGATTGTTTACCACACACAGCGCCAATCTCCCATCTCTGTTATTGCAAGCGTGCCAGTTACCTCCTTTCCCTATCTCAGTGTGAGCCGATTTTTTTTTCCGAGCAATCACGCCTCTCTGTTCTGCAACCTTTCGAAATAGCTGCGTCCACTGAAAAATCCAACTAATTTGCGAAGGGAGTAGTGTCATTTGCTGTCTGACTACACAAATTGTTCGGTCTATCGAAATCTATAGGCAAATAAAGAATTTTTATGTTGATAGTGCAATTAAGAATCTCCACTGATGTGGAATGTTGTCGGCAAAGATGTTTTTCATTCATAACAATGCGTGGCCTCATGCATCGGCTCCAACACAACAAGAACTTCAGCTTATTGAGTGGTAATTTTTCGGACATCCTCCTTACAGCCCTGAGTTGGCACCACTGATTTTCACTTCTTCCCGAAACTAAAGAAATTTTTCTGTGGAAAACAGGTCGCAAACTATGAAGACGTCAAATAAGCAGCGAAATCTTGGCTCACATCTTTGGGGGTAGAGGAGTAGCACATGGGACTTGAAAAATAGATGCCTACTGAAAACTTGGTGCCATGTTCAATAAGTGCCTTGACAGCTATGCCGACAACACTGAAAAATAGAGTACGGTGATACAACTTTGTAAATAAAGTTTTCTGTTGATATCTTTCGTTTTTATTTAGTTAAGCCAAAACGCTCTACACTTTGTGGTCGACCGTAATATTTTGAGGCAAAAATTCAATATAAGTCGCCGGCGGTGTGCTTATTCCGGCGGCGGAATGGAGCTCGCAGGGGCTCTCACAGCTCAATACGATTGATTTGTTCCTCCAGGGACACGCGGAAGCCGTTTTCAGTGGGCAACTGCCACTTCCCGCGGGCCTTTGTCTCGCGGACCCAATAACACCAATACCCAAGCAGCGCAGAAATAAAACCTGTCCACGTGCCCCGTAAGTCTCACTTTGGGAGATATCTAACAGACGTGACGTTTATGTTATGGGTCGGATAACATGATTGCGCCCCAGGTCGCTTAGTTTACTCATCTTGTCGGGATGAGATCCACGAATAGAAAAGTAGCAACGTGGTACTGACTTCTACCTACGAGAAATCATCATAACGATTTGCTAGCGATAGCGAAGGTGAACAGCTGAATAATTCAGAGTTGTTTGCCAGTAGCAGGAAACGAAAGATGAAAATCTAAATCAAGACGCTCGCAGAAGGCTAAAAAACCACCGCTTTCCATTAGGAATCCAGCGTCATAGCTTTAATGCCAAATGTTGGCTGCCAAAAGAACGTTGAGGCACTGTGTTGTGCTGCATCCCACAGGCTTGCAAGATAAGTGAGCAATATGCACGATAAACTCCAAATTTTTTAAATCCTCCTTTTGTTATATACAGGGTGTTAAATATAGTACTTCATATTCTGCGGGGTGGTACGAGGGCAGTTTAATAAGTAATGCAACACATTTTTTTTCTCGGCCAATTTTGGTTGAAAAAACCGGAAATTTCTTGTGGAATATTTTCAAACATTCCCGCTTCGTCTCGTATAGTTTCATTGACTTCCGACAGGTGGCAGCGCTGTACGGAGCTGTTAAAATGGCGTCTGTAACGGATGTGCGTTGCAAACAACGGGCAGTGATCGAGTTTCTTTTGGCGGAAAACCAGGGCATCTGAGATATTCATAGGCGCTTGCAGAATGTCTACGGTGATCTGGCAGTGGACAAAAGCACGGTGAGTCGTTGGGCAAAGCGTGTGTCATCATCGCCGCAAGGTCAAGCAAGACTGTCTGATCTCCCGCGTGCGGGCCGGCCGTGCACAGCTGTGACTCCTGCAATGGCGGAGCGTGCGAACACACTCGTTCGAGATGATCGACGGATCACCATCAAACAACTCAGTGCTCAACTTGACATCTCTGTTGGTAGTGCTGTCACAATTGTTCACCAGTTGGGATATTCAAAGGTTTGTTCCCGCTGGGTCCCTCGTTGTCTAACCGAACACCATAAAGAGCAAAGGAGAACCATCTGTGCGGAATTGCTTGCTCGTCATGTGGCTGAGGGTGACAATTCCTTGTCAAAGATTGTTACAGGCGATGAAACATGGGTTCATCACTTCGAACCTGAGACAAAACGGCAATCAATGGAGTGGCGCCACACCCACTCCCCTACCAAGAAAAAGTTTAAAGCCATACCCTCAGCCGGTAAAGTCATGGTTACAGTCTTCTGGGACGCTGAAGGGGTTATTCTGTTCGATGTCCTTCCCCATGGTCAAACGATCAACTCTGAAGTGTATTGTGCTACTCTTCAGAAATTGAAGAAACGACTTCAGCGTGTTCGTAGGCACAAAAATCAGAACGAACTTCTCCTTCTTCATGACAATGCAAGACCTCACACAAGTCTTCGCACCCGAGAGGAGCTCACAAAACTTCAGTGGACTGTTCTTCCTCATGCACCCTACAGCCCCGATCTCGCACCGTCGGATTTCCATATGTTTGGCCCAATGAAGGACGCAATCCGTGGGACGCACTACGCGGATGATGAAGAAGTTATTGATGCAGTACGACGTTGGCTCCGACATCGACCAGTGGAATGGTACCGTGCAGGCATACAGGCCCTCATTTCAATGTGGCGTAAGGCCGTAGCATTGAATGGAGATTACGTTGAAAAATAGTGTTGTGTAGCTAAAAGATTGGGGAATAACCTGGTGTATTTCAATGCTGAATAAAACAACCCCTGTTGCAGAAAAAAATGTGTTGCATTACCTATTGAACTGCCCTCGTAGTATGGACGAAAACAAGAAAAAATGCCCAGTAAATAAGGGTTCTAAAACGCATACCTTGAGTACCAGTTAATCTTCCCTGCAGCGAGACACACAGCTTCTACTGCAAGATGTTAACTATGACGAACGATCTACAGACTGCAGTAAGCAGATGAAACAAATTGTTCTGCCAAAGTGAAAAAAAGGTTTTCTAATGAATTCTGATTGCTATTACATACGATCCGCAGTTGTGAGCTATCGCTAATCGAATTGCTTAATACGGCGTCCATTCGTAGTAAGGTATGCTTCTGTGGGACGTCTTAGGGAATCACGCACTGCCTGAAAAACTTCATGCTGGTCACCGATGCACTGGCAAGCACTGATGACACGTTGTTGTAGTGTTTGTAAATACAACATTAATGTGGCTTACAAGCACCAAGCACTTCAAGTGTTCCCACAACAGAAGGTCCAAAGATATACGATCGGGGGAACGAGATGGCAAGCATACTGGACGTCCTCGACCAATCCATTGCGCATTAAAAGTCTGTGTAAAGTATTCTAGTGCATTTCGGAAAAAAATGGGATGGTGCTCCGTCAAGCATGAACCGCATCTAAAGCAGTTGTTGGAAAAGGACCCCTTTTAGCAGGACAGGAAAGTCGTTTGATACGAACTAGCAACACTTTGCAACAGTCAACATGTTTGGTAGTATGTAAGATCCTATTGGACTAATACCAATAATTCTTGCCAACTGAAAATAGTCGCTGATGCTTCGTGAACTGCACGTGGATATGCATCTATCCACAAATGTTGGTTATGAAAATTTACAATCCCATCTCGCATGAAAACAGCCCCCTCTCTGAACCGTATGTTTGTTATGAAGAGTGAGTTTTCACCATATCTTTGCACAACAATTTGAAGAACTGCATTCTGGCAGGCTGATATTGTGACCGAAGGACTTGGACTCGACGTATATCATATGTGGGTAGCAATTGGTCATGCAGGATAGCCGAGGCTAGAGGATGAGTAACACCGATAGTTACTGAAATTCTTCGTACACCACATTTCTATATATGGAGTACTTTTTAGCACTATTTGCAGAATTGCCTCGCTAGGGTTTAGGGGCGCCCTTTATTATTTACACAGTATAACATTTCTGTTTCATGTTTTCTTTATACAGTTTTGTAACCTAGTTGCTCATGTAAATGAATTTCTGACAAAATATAACATGGTTAAAATACATTGTTCACAGTCAGATTTAGATGATATCCCTTCCTGAACAAACCGTTAACTGCAATCCGACCTCGTCCTCGAAACACATAAAAATGTCTCACAAAAAATACGAGTATTAATTTAAGTAGGATAACTTTTGAATGCATAACAATTCAGGTAATATTTTGATAATCCATAAATCAAAATTATGTCAAACATGACACCCGTGTCATAACAAAACTGTGGTAATATGAAGATTAAGACTAAAAAGCAGTTTTCACGGATAAATCAATGAGATTTCGCTCCTGAAATAATTAATAGGAATATGAACTTCCTTCTTGATATTTTATATTTTCGTTTGGCGAAGTAGTTAGACGCATATTTTAATTTGATTTTGCTGAGTGGATGGCACAATGAAAGATGCGAATGTAACTGGATACAATCCGCACCGATGAAGCTTAAACTACCAAGAAGATATTTCCGGATTTCTCTGGACAATCTTCCATACTGCAAGAGATTTCAGCAACGTTAGCGCACAGCCGGAAGAATCGTGTAGATGGAAGGGAGAGCAGTCGCTGAGTGTTCTTCACGACCGAGAGAACAAGGGCAAAAGTCGTCAGTCAAGCAGGATGGGAACGCAGTCGGCACGATAAAAGCAAGCTTTCTACTGGAGCCCCAACCCTGACCAGCAGACGAACGGAGGGACGCCCACGAGCTCTAAGCGCCGTTTTTTCGTGATCGCGGAAGCATGGCTTCAATCGATTGCAGGTCACTGGAGGCCGGCATATCGACCAAAATGTGGCTGACAGTTAAATCGCCTCCGATATCTGCGTAGAAACTTTGCAGACTGTCTCTGAAATCATACAAATTCACGATAATGCTATTTAAGCAACCAGAGCAGTAGTTATATTTGACTGTGCTTATGAGCATTATTGAGAAATACACCAAACTTTCTTCTCCCCAATGATAAGCGGGTAATTTTTTTTTAAATTCAGTTCCAATTTACGGCATTACAAAAAATTTTAAAAACAAACAAGAACGAAACAAAAACGTTGGTGTTCATGGAGAGCGTATTGGAGCTGATTGTTAACGTGGAAAGGGTCCTTGGACTAGGTTTGTATTGCGGTTTTCATGATAGAGATGACGCTCATATCAGGGTTCGCTAATGACCCACCGGAGCTTTTACACATCCTTGTGACTGAAGAAATACATATCACCAGTAATTGGACAGGAAGCAGAAGACGTATTGTCATTCCTTAATCCCGTGTAATTAGTAAAATTCTGGATTCAAACCTTTCCTCTGCCATACAACGAGACACGTTTTGCTTTTTGTCGGAAATAGTCGAGACTAGTTGATCATCTAAATGCAGATGGTTTCTATCTCCGCCAATTCCGTTTCATTGTCGTCAACAACGGAAACTTAATATTGTATTCGAATCGTGCGTGTTTGTCACCTACGTGGAACAGCTATACACAAAGGCAATACAGTTAACGAAAGTAAGGTATCTAATTCAGCTGCAACAGTGGCATGTGACTGGAGCTATTATCGATAAAGTTTATTCCGTGGATTGCTGTCAGGCGGTACAGGCTACGCTCACAGGCTACGTAATTTTTCTCGACGAATATATTTGACGGATTTTTATGCTGTATGAGAAAGTTATTTCAGAAATAGAGAGTGTAACATATTTAATTTGAAAGAGAAACAGTTACAAATTCGGTAATAGCACCACAACAACACGAGCAAAAATTTAGGTTTGGTTACGAATTCGAAAGGGTGAGTTTCCACTACGATTAAAAATTGTATCTTGACTGTAAAATTGATATGGACCTTGGAAAAAGTCAATTTGGCAAATGAAAAAAATATGTCGTTTATATTAAAATCCCACTGCAAAACGAGATTCATTTTTTTTTTTTACGTACATACAGGTTTACACGAGATGGCAACATCTAGGCTATTTATATTCTGAAAGAAAGTACTCCGAAGTCCAGTTTCAAAAGATCTGTTTCGCGTATTATATCCTTTCGCTTGCTGAAGCAAAAATAACGAGCTGCAGTAAAGCTGCTATTTCTTTGTACCGAAAAAATAGTCTGCCTATTGCACAATCATATTCTTAACTGAATTCGTTTACTCTAACGTATAATGGCCATATAGAAGTTAGTTTTCGTGTTTATGGATGTGATGTGAGCAATTGATTACATGACTTCATTTACCTTTACTGAACACCTTGACGCGTCATTTCTACGATCCCAAATAATACACCGAACTGGATTAGGCGGTTCAAATGTTGAAATGTGCGTGAAATCTTATGGGACTTAACTGCTAAGGTCATCAGTCCCTAAGCTCACACACCCATGCCCGAGGGAGGACTCGAACCTGCGCCGGGGTCAAAATGGGTCAAATGGCTCTGAGCACTATGGGACTTAACATCTTAGGTCATCAGTCCCCTAGAACTTAGAACTACTTAAACCTAACTAACCTAAGGACATCACACACATCCATGCCCGAGGCAGGATTCGAACCTGTGACCGTAGCAGTCCCGCGGTTCCGAACTGCAGCGCATAGAACCGCACGGCCGCCGCGGCCGGCACCTGCGCCGGGACCAGCCGCACAGTCCACGAATGCAGCGCCCCAGACCGCTCGGCTAATCCCGCGCGGCGATTAGGCGGTTCATTAAAAGGTGGAAGTTGATTAAGGTTCAACTTTCCGTCGACGACGATGCAGCTGTGATCTCCATTTCGATCGTAATGTACGAGCGGTGTTCAATAAGTAATGCAACATATTTTTTTCTCTGCCGTTTTCGGTTTAAAAAGTGCGGAATTTGTTGTGAGGTATCGAAGGATATTCCCACTTCATCACTTGTACTTTCACGAAGTTCCGATAGGGGGTGGCACTATACGCAGATTTCAAAATGGCGTCTGCAGCGGAGGTGCGTTCTAAGCACAGGGCTGTTACTGAATCTCTTTTGACGGAAAACCAGAGCATCGTAGATATTCATAGGGGCTTGTAGAACGTCTACGGAGACCTGATAGCGAACAAAAGCATGGTGAGTCGTCGGGCGAGGTGTCTGTCACCATCTCACGAAGGTGGCGCAAACCTGTCCCATCTCCCGCGTGCCGGCCCGCCGTACTAAGCTGTGATTCCTACATTGTTGGAACATGTGGACACTTTCATTCAAGGTTATCGACGGGTCACAATCAAACACTAAGCGGCTGAGTACTACCGGAAACGTTGTATATTTGTGCGAAAGCTCCCAGTGCTGAATATATAGATTGATCAATGACTGTGGTAGCAAGCATGAGAAGGTTGTTTGTAGACGTTTGTTGATTGCTTACAAAATACCAATGGAGTATTAGGAAGAAATTTTATGCTTACGTGTTAAACACCTAATAGCTTTCGGACCGTAAGAAGCATATTTTTATATAAATACTCGAAATTACCTAATTAACTGTTTATAAAATTCTAGCGACTTTAATAAATACAAGGTTGCGCAAAATTCACTGGACAGCTGGTTAGAAGAAAACAAAACTAACAGCGAGACGTAGTACAGGAGGAAGTTTTAACCCATTAAGTTGTTACTACCAAGTGATGATAATTACGCCTTATCGAGATGGTATAAAATGAAATGACAAACAAAACTAACGCAATAAACAAACTAGCTAATTGTTGAAAGCGTGATCTGTGACACGTGTTTACAGCTGCAGTTTTCCAAATTGTCACGATGTTAAAAAAAATAAGAAAGGATTTTCGCGTTAAAAACATTTTATAAAAGTGTGCTACTGTGGTTGTTACTGAATGGGGAAGTCACTTTAGATCAAAACCTCCGTCTAGAAAGACAGCATACCACATACGAAATAGATTTGAAGAACGTGAAGAACGGCTGCACCAAGATGTGGCCGCTTAACAAAAGGCACAGCTGAGGAAAACGAATTGTGGGTATGTTTAGCTGTGCCTCAAAGTCCGTGAAAATCAACCAGACGATTAGCAACTGAGCTGGATTTATCACGAAGATCAGTGGAAATAATGTTACACAAACCGAAGTTAAGAGTTTACATTCCACGTTTACGACATGTGTTACTTCATGACGATCCAGATCGACTTCTTCAGTTGTGTGGAATGGTGCTTAACCAACAGAAATATGATCATAACCTATTCAATAATATTATGTGGCCTGACGAGTCCAGTTTTAAGTTAAGTGGAAACGTTGACAGATATAACTGCACTTACTGGTATATTGACAACAATGTCTTTTGTTAGAACAACCACTAAATAAACGTGGTGTGAGTGTCTCTATGGGGGGAATATCATGATTTGGCGTACATCAACCGTATTTTTTTGAAGGAACAGTGACAGGAGATAACTATTTCGACCTGCTTCAGAATTACGTGGTACCAGGACTTATGACGTGTGCTGAAACTTTCGAGAAATTTACTTTCAACACAATAGTGCTCCACCACATTATGCCAATGTAGTCGGCGATTATTGAAACGAAACTTTCCAAAGAAGAGTGACTGGTCGAAGGGCTGATATTGACATGCCTCTACGCTCACCAGACATCACGATCATGGATTTTTTTCCTATGGGGTATTGTCAAGGACTCTGTTATTGTCAAAATTCTGAGACCACCGCTGAACTGAAAGAGTACATACACGACGCAGTTCATGATTTGAACAGTGATACCACACTATGCCATACAGTACGTACCAATGTTCCAAAAAGAAAAAAAATGGTTCAAAAAGCTCTAAGCACTATGGAACTTAACATCTGAGGTCATCAATCCCCTAACTAACCTAAGGACATCACACACATCCATGCTCGAGACAGGATTCGAATCTGCGACCGTAGCAGCCGTGTGGTTCCTGACTGAAGATCCTGGAGCCGCTCGGTCACAGCGGCCGACTTCAAAAAGACTTCAGAGGTGTATTAATAAAGACAGCAAACAGATTGAACATAAAAAATAATCATAAGTGTTGTTTGTATTTGTAATAAAACATAAATCCAATCTTCTGTTTAACTATGTGCCCAGTGTCCAGTGACTTTTGCGCCACCCTATATGCGAAAGGAGGTAAGCAATACTTACTATAACCTTGTGGCAAAATGTGTACCGTTTGCAGTTTCTCTATTATACAGGGTTATTACAAATGATTGAAGCGATTTCACAGCTCTACAATAACTTTATTATTTGAGATATTTTCACAATGCTTTGCACACACATACAAAAACTCAAAAAGTTTTTTTAGGCATTCACAAATGTTCGATATGTGCCCCTTTAGTGATTCGGCAGACATCAAGCCGATAATCAAGTTCCTCTCACACTCGGCGCAGCATGTCCCCATCAATGAGTTCGAAAGCATCGTTGATGCGAGCTCGCCGTTCTGGCACGTTTCTTGGTAGAGGAGGTTTAAACACCGAATCTTTCACATAACCCCACAGAAAGAAATCGCATGGGGTTAAGTCGGGAGAGCGTGGAGGCCATGACATGAATTGCTGATCATGATCTCCACCACGACCGATCCATCGGTTTTCCAATCTCCTGTTTAAGAAATGCCGAACATCATGATGGAAGTGCGGTGGAGCACCATCCTCTTGAAAGATGAAGTCGGCGCTGTCGGTCTCCAGTTGTGGCATGAGCCAATTTTCCAGCATGTCTAGATACACGTCTCCTGTAACGTTTTTTTTCGCAGAAGAAAAAGGGGCCGTAAACTTTAAACCGTGAGATTGCACAAAACACGTTAACTTTTGGTGAATTTCGAATTTGCTGCACGAATGCGTGAGGATTCTCTACCGCCCAGATTCGCACATTGTGTCTGTTCACTTCACCAATAAGAAAAAATGTTGCTTCATCACTGAAAACAAGTTTCGCACTGAACGCATCCTCTTCCATGAGCTGTTGCAACCGCGCCGAAAATTCAAAGCGTTTGACTTTGTCATCGGGTGTCAGGGCTTGCAGCAATTGTAAACGGTAAGGCTTCTGCTTTAGCCTTTTCCGTAAGATTTTCCAAACCGTCGGCTGTGGTACGTTTAGCTCCCTGCTTGCTTTATTCGTCGACTTCCGCGGGCTACGCGTGAAACTTGCCCGCACGCGTTCAACCGTTTCTTCGCTCACTGCAGGCCGACCCGTTGATTTCCCCTTACAGAGGCATCCAGAAGCTTTACACTGCGCATACAATCGCCGAATGGAGTTAGCAGTTGGTGGATCTTTGTTGAACTTCGTCCTGAAGTGTCGTTGCACTGTTATAACTGTCTGATGTGAGTGCATTTCAAGCACGACATACGCTTTCTCGGCTTCTGTCGCCTTTTTGTCTCACTGCGCTCTCGAGCGCTCTGGCGGCAGAAACCTGAAGTGCGGCTTCAGCCGAACAAAACTTAATGAGTTTCTCTACGTATGTGTAGTGTGTCGTGACCATATGTCAATGAATGGAGCTACAGTGAATTTATGAAATCGCTTTAATCATTTGTAATAGCTCTGTATGGTTATACTGAAATCCATTGCAGTGGAATGTAGTTGAATTATTACTGTTATGACCTAATTAACTTCCTGTTGTATTTCATTTAAAAGCCATGACATTATTCGAATGGGTAACCGTTCGCCTTCACAATATTGTCAACGTTTGGCTTTAACATTGAAAGCTGTGGCGGAATTACACCCTGTTTCCCCTCGTGTCTCCATAAAACACATCTCACGAAGTAACAAGTGTGATCGAGAGGGGGTCTCAAATTGATTCCATATGTCTAGATTTCCGAAAGGCTTTTTATAACGGTCCTCTTAAACGGCTAATAATTGTGATCAAATTGCGAGCCTATGGAGTATCGTCTCAGTTGCGCAACTAGATTCGTGGTTACCTGTTGGAAACATCACATTTCGTAGTAACTAACGGAAATTCATCGAGTGACACAGAAGTGATATCTGGCGTTCCCCAAAGAAGTGCTACAGGCCTCTGCTGTTCCTACTCTATATCAACGGTTTAGGAGACAATATGAGCAGCTCCCTTAGGTGGTTCGTTGATGTCCAGTAAAATCACCTGGAGATCAAGCCCAATTACAAAATGAGTTGGACAGGAAATATGTATGGCACGAAAAGTGGCATTTGATCCTAAATAATGAAAAGTGTTAGGTCATCCACATGAGTACCAAAAGGAATCCGTTAACTTTTGGTTAACTTTGGATAAATCACAAAAATCTAAGTGCTGTAAATTCAACTAAATACCTGTCCGCCCCCGGTAGTTGAGTGGTGCCGGCACGGTAGCTTAACGTGTTCGGTCAGAGGGCTGATTGTCCTCTGTAATAAAAAAACTGAGTGAAGTAATCAACGATCAACTTGAACAGATGTCATGTAATGTCCACCCAGGCCAAACGAAACGAAAAATTCCAATCAAAATGATAAAAAAGTGGTCAGCGCGACAGAATGCCAAATCTAAGGGCCTGGGTTCGATTTCCGGCTGGGTCGGAGATTTTCTCCGCTCAGGGACTGGGTGTTGCGTTGTCCTAATCATCATCATTTCATCCCCATCGACGTGCAAGTCGCCGAAGTGGCGTCAAATCGAAAGACTTGCACCCGGTGAACGGTCTACCCGACGGGAGGCCCTAGTTACAAGACATTTTTTAACTAGGAATTATAAATACGAACAAATGAAGCTTGAACGAACACATAGATAATGTTACGGGGAAGGCAAACCAAAGACTGTATTTTATGGCAGATCATTTAGAAGACGCAACCGGTCTACTGGAGCAGGCCTACTGCTGTGCAGACTGCATCGACGCAAGACATCGAAATAGTTCAAAGAAGGGCGGCTCGTTTTTTACTAACGTGAAGTAGAGGAGAGGTTGTCACGGCTATGATACGCGGGTTGGGATGTCAATGTTTCAAAAAAGTGCGTTTTTCTTTTTTTTACGAAATTTTAGCCTCCAGCGTTCTTCTCCAAATGCGAAAATATTTAGTTGATACCCACCTACAAAGGGGGAAGTGATCATCACAATTAAATAAGAGAAATCAGAGCTCGCAAGGAAAGATTTAAGTGTTCATTTCAAGAGTGGAACGGAAGAGAAATAGTGTGAAAATGCTTCAATAAACGCTCTGCCAGGCACTTCACTGTAAATTTCGGAGTAGTAAGAGAGAGAGAGAGAGAGAGAGAGAGAGAGAGAGAGAGAGAGAGAGAGAGAGAGGGGGGGGGGGGAGGGGAAAGGGGGGAGGGGGGAGGGGGGAGGGAATTCGAGGTGCAGTGGTGTAGTGGGAGTCATTTTTATGGACATGTCTTAGCAGGTAATAAATGATTGGGTTGTTACACTACTAAAAAATACTCGCTCTTACCCAAGGGATGTGCAGTACTCTGAACACACATTGTTCTACATTTCCCTTACAGGAGTTTTGAGCAATCATAGCAGTTGGCTATCTTAACCCATAAAACATAGACGTATGTTTAAAAACGTTATCACACAAGCTACAGCAATGAAAATGCATCAGGTGTTAATGCCAAGAGCCGATAATGTGTAGACTATGATGTTCCTTATGTGTCCGCTTGTCGTTGTTTACTGTTAGAGGAGGATAAGCGACTAAAGTTTCAAAGATCCTACAGAACCTATATTTGGCATTATTGTCGGCCACTAGTTCAAATCGCGGCGTTAGTTTCTTTCGTACCGAGCGGTGTAGCGCAGTTGATAGCACACTGGACTCGCATTCGGGAGGACGACGGTTCAAACCAGCCTTCGGCAATCCTGATTTAGGTTTTCCGTGATTTCACTAAATTGCTTAAGTGAAATGCCGGGATGGTTCCTTCGAAAGGGCACACTCTCTTTCCTTCACCATCCTTCCCTACTCCGAGCTTGTGCTCCGTCTCTAATGACGTCGTTGTCGATGGGACGTTAAACTCTAATCTCCTCCTCATCATCCTTGTTGCTTTCGTGAACTACCCGATCAGGTAGTTCTGCATAGATTACAAAGTAATCTTTAGACCGAAAATATTTTTTTGCTTTTCCTTCGGATGTAGGATTGTGAAACGTTGCTTTTAGGAATAACTGTAACAATTTTCTACCTAGTTTCTACGAGAGGATTTGTACTAAATGTCAAAGATAACCACACCTGAAGCAGAGATTTCCAGACCAATGCACTAAGAAATCTTTTACTCTTCTTTGTCTTCTGTTCCTTTATTTTCAGATCAGGATAAGTTAGATTACTAGTAAATCCTAAATTAAACTGAAAAATTTATGGCTATATAAACCCATCAATATATTCAGTCACATCAACATATTACATACGCGAATAATGTCTTAGCACTTCTGCATTAATGGGTAAGATAGTGCAACTTGAGATACTGGTCCCGCTTTAATAACAGCACTGAAGTTTGGACAGTAAGTATAAATATAACAGACTACAGGAGGTTGTCAGGGAAGCAATGGGCGCAGCTCCCTGTCTAATTCTTTAGTCTTCTCTGGCCAGCTTCAATCCTATTAATTCCTTGTTATCTTTGACATACCATTAAAATCCTTCAAAAATCCCATGCAAATACTGGACCTTTCCTTTAGAAAAATCTTCACCCTCGACTTCTCCTAAATAAGTTATCAGCGTCATTAGCTGTCGATTTTGAAGTAACAAACTCTGGCGTATATTGACTCGACAGTCATACATAGGAATGAATTCAGAACAGCATGGAGAAACTCTTTCCAGAATTGCTGGAGGCGTTAGGTGCATATTCCCGTCACCGCGTATCGATCGTTGTTCTACAGGTCAGCTTCGAGACGATATATTTACGCCACTCGATATGTGTGTTTCATCGTTGCCTTCATTCCTACACATTACTGTGGCTGTATTAAAAAGTAGGATAATCTATTGAGCGTTTTAACTATTTTCCGCGTTTGATAGAGAAGAACAAAAAATTAAATACTTCCTGGACCTTTATTCCATAATCACATTAGACTTTTAAGCACTGAAAATCAGGCAAACGATTGAATCTAGCCTTAAAAATTTTCTCGAAGGCTAAGCAAATTTTTTACCGTACACCCTGGAACTGCCTTACTTGGAAATCAATTTACTCTTTCCCATTCTATCATTATTTCTAAGAAAAGCCATGAATGTGTAGAGGGCTACTACTGAAGAGAGAGATTTTAATTCCCCTAAGTGCGTTCCGCAATTCTGCATCGACAGCCGCTAAAACTGAAAACCGCAGACAAGGAACAGAATGTTAAGGACCTGGAATCAGCAGATGGACGTGCCAGTACCGGTAGATGAGAATTTTGTTAGTTGTTGTTACACTTTGACAGTGCACTGCCGCACGTACTTTGTGGTACAATGAAAGACCGCGATAAGCTTTAGTAATTTCTACTCTAGGGAATTTTACAAAATCACTTGAATGTAATCCTTCATTATAAATACTATTTTAATGTAGAAAAGCGCTGTCACTGTTAAGGAAACTGGTCTTTGATAAGAAATTGAAAATATATTTTTATTTCGGAACCACGTAAAAGGAGGTTCCAAATGCGAAGTTCAACCACCAAGAAGCGTTTTAGGTAAGGTGTACTTCACAGACAAAAGCGCATTCTAAGTACGATTACTTCTCGTAACCAGTCAACACTAGTTTATTACTTCCCACGATGTGGTTGATTGTTTCACTTCCTCTCACTCATGACTTTTACAGCAATTTTTTGCTTTCCAAGGTATTCCTGGGTTTACGAGACATCAGCAATAAATATGTCGTTCAAATCACCGTCCAGCCATACTGACTTGGGTTTCTCATGGTTTCTCTACATCGATGGAGTAACTATCGAGATGGTTCTCTAAACAAAGTCATCGCGGCTCCCTGCCTCTAATGACCATTTTGCCGGGGCTGGTAAGATTCTAACCTTACTTCTTGAAAAATGTGAAAGATGATTAATTTTCCTAAGAGCAAGAAGTACACTACGAAGTATATATGAATTTATACATCTGAACGACTGTTTTTACTGTAGTTTCTGACAAATATGTTTAACGAACCATCAGAATCACTTGTACTGAAAGCTATGCTCTATACAGTGAAAAAAATTCCTCTTACACGAAATCAAATCAAATTTTTAGAATCAATACATTGTGTGTTAATTGTCCAAAAGGCATGTAAGTGTCTCATAGAAAAACACACAAAAGGAAAAAAAAATCATGAGAAGTACTGAGTTACAGTGATCTAAAGCTAAATGGTATACAATAATGAACAAATGATTGATTAAAAGCATATTTTCAACAAAATTACATGAAACAGAGAAGAACTTTATGTAAGCTCCTAGAATTCCAGTGCGTCTGTATTTGATTTGGAGATATACCCTTAAGGAAACAATAACAAGAAAATATTCCGGGAAAACATGCCAAAGGCTGTCTTAATAAAAACGATCAATAGCAAGTTTCAAGACATGCAACCTGTGTGCCCCACACTCTGTTTGCAAGATGAGCGGTACAGTATGATTCAAAAATATGGGTAAAATATCAAACATATTAGCAGCTCTACCTGACAAAACAGTCAAGACTAAGAACAGCACGCTACGGTCGCAGGTTCGAATCCTGCCTCGGGCATGGATGTTTGTGATGTCCTTAGGTTAGTTAGGTTTAACTAGTTCTAAGTTCTAGGGGACTAATGACCTCAGCAGTTGAGTCCCATAGTGCTCAGAGCCATAAGAACAGCAAACCAGTAATCCTATAAATTCATAAACACTGAGAGGACAGAAGATAGTCGAGTAAAATTAGCGTTGTCATAGCGTATTTCCAGATAGAAAAGAGAGGGAGCAATTAAAAAACTGGTGGCAAGAATAAATATGCAGTAAAATTTTCAAGAAAGCCAATGCCATTACAAACAATTCAAGAAAATGATCATTGTTGCTATGCTTTGGACTATAAAAAGAAATAAGTTGATGGAAACAGAAGCGATTGAAGCGTTCTCACAGATTTTGGCATGTTTTTGATCCCCAATCATCAGGAAAAGACGGAATGTGACAGCTCGCCAGACTACATTGAAACAAATTAAGTGCAAAGAAAATGCAAAGGTGTAAAATTCGTATAAGTCAGACTTCTCATAAATATGTGCTACCTCTGCAAAACGGACATCCCAGTCTCGAACTGAAAGGCATCGTACTACGTTGGGTCTACTTTGGAAATTGTAGTAAAAATTTTAAAAAATAAAAACTTATCTTGTATGAACTAGCAAGGAAGGGGGTCATTCGAAAAGGTACACTCCTTTGCAGAGTGGTAGCTTATCAGGTATATAGAAGAACAAGCAAAATTTGTCACGAACCTCATCAGCGGCCAAAAAATTTGACACAAGCTGAAGCAAAACTGAAATCTGATGCATTCATTCGAGGCAGCTATTTTGAGAAAAAGTGAAAGGAGAAATAGCGATTACTGTTCGATGCTAGTTGCGCTCGTTAGAGGAAGAGTGTGCCTGCCTTGTAAGGAGCACGTGGGCAGGTGAGCGGCGGCGGCGTGGCGTGCGGAGGTCCGGAGCAGAGAGCAGAGGCGAGCAGAGCCAGTCGGAGTGCGGTAGACACTGTGGAGAGGGGGCCCTGCAAGCGGCGCCGCTGCCGCTGCCGCTGCCGCCTCGGCGCACCGCGTCTGCGCCGCTCAGGCGTCGCTGCGCGCGTCGCCCGAGGCCGGCGTCAGCAGGCAGGTCGCTGCCCGCCGCGTGCTCCTCTCCGGCCCGGGCAACCAGTAAGTGGCCACCACACACTCTCACGTGCGGACCCTCCACCAAATTTGAGTTTCGAATCGGCCTAGCACTAAAGACCTGGCGGCAAAAGCTGTAAGGCCACTAAGCTCAGCTCCTGACCAGGAGAGACAGCAAATAAATAAATTCTACTTATTCTCTGGCGTAGCAGGAAGCTCACAAGGGAACCTCCCCATCGCACCCCCCTCAGATTCAGTTATAAGTTGTGTTACAGGATGTTAGAAAAAGGTACGGCCAAACTTTCAGGAAACATTCCTCACACACAAATAAAGAAAAGATGTTATGTGGACGTGTGTCCGTAAACGCTTAATTTCCATGTTAGAGCTCATTTTAGTTTCGTCAGTATGTACTGTACTTCCTCGATTCACCGCCAGTTGGCCCAACTGAAGGAAGGTAATGTTGACTTCGGTGCTTGTGTTGACATGCGACTCATTGCTCTACAGTACTAGCTAGCATCAAGCACATCAGTACGTAGCATCAACAGGTTAGTGTTCATCACGAACGTGGTTTTGCAGGCAGTGCCATGTTTACAAATGCGGAGTTGGCAGATGCCCGTTTGATGTATGGATTAACACGGGGCAATAGCCGTGGCGCGGTACGTTTGTATCGAGACAGATTTCCAGAACGGAGGTGTCCCGACAGGAAGACGTTCGAAGCAATTGATCGGCGTCTTAGGGAGCACGGAACATTCCAGCCTATGACTCGCGACTGGGGAAGACCTAGAACGACGAGGACATCTGCAATGGACGAGGCAATTCTTCGTGCAGTTGACGATAACCCTAATGTCAGCGTCAGAGGAGTTGCTGCTGTACAAGGTAACGTTGACCACGTCACTGTATGGAGAGTGCTACGGGAGAACCAGTTGTTTCCGTACCATGTACAGCGTGTGCAGGCACTATCAGCAGCTGATTGGGCTCCACGGGTACACTTCTGCGAATGGTTCATCCAACAATGTGTCAATCCTCATTTCAGTGCAAATGTTCTCTTTACGGATGAGGCTTCATTCCAACGTGATCAAATTGTAAATATTCACAATCAACATGTGTGGGCTGACGAGAATCCGCACGCAATTGTGCATCAACACAGATTTTCTGTGAACGTTTGATCAGGCATTGTTGGTGATGTCTTGATTGGGCCCCATGTTCTTCCGCCTACGCTCAGTGGAGCACGTTATCATGATTTCATGCGGAATACTCTACCTGTGCTGCTAGAAAATGTGCTTTTACAAGTACGACACAACATGTGGTTCATGCACGCTGGAGCTCCTGCACATTTCAGTCGAAGCGTTCGTACGCTTCTCAACAACAGATTCGGTGACCGATGGATTGGTAGAGGCGGACCAATTCCATGGCCTCCACGCTCTCCTGACCTCAACCCTCTTGACTTTCATTTATGGGGGCATTTGAAAGCTCTTGTCTACGCAACTCCGGTACCAAATGTAGAGACTCTTCGTGCTCATACTGTGGACGGCTGTGATACAATACGCCATTCTCCAGGGCTGCATTAGCGCATCAGGGATTCCATGCGACGGAGGGTGGATGCATGTATCCTCGCTAACGGAGGACATTTTGAACATTTCCTGTAACAAAGTGTTTAACGTCACACTGGTACGTTCTGTTGCTGTGTGTTTCCATTCCATGATTAATGTGATTTGAAGAGAAGTAATAAAATGAGCTCCAACATGGAAAGTAAGCGTTTCCGGACACATGTCCACATAACATATTTTCTTTCTTTGTGTATGAGGAATGTTTCCTGAAAGTTTGGTCGTACCTTTTTGTAACACCTTGTATACAAACTGAGTAGTCCATGCGCAAGATAGGCAAGATCAAGGATAGTGTGAGATCAGGAGCGCGGTGGTCCCGTCGTTAGCGTGAGCTGCTGCGGAACGCGAGGTCCTTGGTTCAAAGTCTTCTCTGGAGCGAAAAGTTTGCTTTCTTTATTTTCGCAAAGTTGTGATCTGTCCGTTCGTTCATTGACGTCTCTGTTCACTCTAATAAGTTTAGTGTCTGTGTTTTGCCACCGCACCGCAAAACCGTGCGATTATTAGACGAAAGGCCGGCCGAAGTGGCCGTGCGGTTAAAGGCGCTGCAGTCTGGAACCGCAAGACCGCTACGGTCGCAGGTTCGAATCCTGCCTCGGGCATGGATGTTTGTGATGTCCTTAGGTTAGTTAGGTTTAACTAGTTCTAAGTTCTAGGGGACTAATGACCTCAGCAGTTGAGTCCCATAGTGCTCAGAGCCATTTGAACCATTTTTAGACGAAAGGACGTGCCTCTCCAATGGGAACCGAAAACATTTGATCGCAAGGTCATAGGTCAACCGATTCCTCCACAGGAAAACACGTCTGATACATTCTATACGACACTGGTGGCGGCATGTGCGTCACATGACAGGAATATGTTGTCGACCCACCTAACTTGTACACTTGGCGAATGAGTAAAAAGATTCTTCTACCTTGCCGGATTTATAATAGGTTTCCTTGTGGATGTGATAATCACTCCCAAAAAAGTGATGAAAACATAAGAGTTTGTCACATAAACTGAAACAAATGAATGCAACAGTTTCACAGTCGCACAGTTTTCCCTGTGCTCTGTCATAACATATGTTTTTAACGTTTTCAAAATTTTCCGTGTGTAGACCGTCAAATCCTGCATATGTCCAAGCAAATCTGAACATGTCCTGGAATTTTGGAGAGCGATGTTGATTATGTGTGAGTGTCTGAACTTTGATAATTGTATGAAAATAAAAAATTAAACTTTTCACTCGAGGGAAGACTTGAATCAAGGACCCCTCGTTCCACAGCTGCTCACGCTAACCACGGGACCACTGCGCTCCTGAGCTCAAAATATCCTTGATGTTGCCTATCTTTCGCATGGACTACTCAGTTTATATATTTTGCATATATTTTCATAGTTCCACACAACTTCTTCCTGTTTTCTCGATTGATCTGTGTTCAGTTTTTCAAGGTCTATCCACTGTGCCAACTTATAACTAAATCTGAGGGGGTGCCATGGGGACGTTCCCTTGTTAGTAATTTGGTGGTATGCAGAATCTGAAATTTACTTCTCAGACTTACCGCCTCTGACAGCAACAGTGACTCTAATCCGGCTCAGTATGGAGTCCTGTCGACCTCGAATGACGAATACTGGTACACCATGTGATCAAAAGTATCCGGATACCCCCAATATCATACGTTTCTCATCTAAGGTGCATTGTGCTGCCACCTACTGCCAGGTACTCCATATCAGTGACCTCAGTGGTCATTAGACATCGTGTAAGAGCAGAATGGGAACCTCCGTGAAACTCACGGACTTCGAACCTGGGAAGCTGTTTGGGTGTCACTTGCGTCATACGTCTGTACGCGAGATTTCCACACTCCTAAACTGCCCTAGGTCCACTGTTTCCAATGTGCTAGTGAAATGGAAACGTGAAGGGATACATACAGCACAAAAGCGTACAGGCCGATCTCGTCTGTTGACTGACAGAGATCACCTACAGTTGAAGAGGGTTGTAATGTGCAATAGGCAGACATCCACCCAGATTATCACACAGGAATTCCAGACTGCATCAGGATCCACTGCAAGTACTATGACAGTTAGGCTGGAGGTGAGAAAACTTGGATTTCATGGTCGAGCTGCTGCTGATAAGCCACACATCACGCAGGTAAATGCCAAACGACACCTCGCTTGGTGTAAGGAGCAAAATAATTGGACGATTGCACGGTGTAAAAACGTTGTGTGGAGTGATGAATCACAGTACACAATGTGGTGTTCCGATGGTAGGGTGTGGGTATGGCGAATGGCTGGTGAACGTCATCTGCCAGCGTGTGTAGTGCCAAAAGTAAAATTCGGAGGCGGTGGTGTTATGATGTGGTCGTGTTTTTCCAGCACTGCGTATCGTAACGTGAAGCAGGAGCTTTGAAAGTACTCCGATCTTCAAACTTATTTTATATCCAAACGGTACACTTGTAGACAGGGGTTCTTCATCAAAGTTTCATCCACCAAGTCCCCTCTACAACTACTAAATGCTTGTAATATAAATGATTTGACCAGTAACATCGGATGCTCCGTGAAACTGCTGCTGCTGTAAATTGGAAAGCTGCAATGCCAGAAAACTGCCGAGATGCAGGAAGGACAGTAGAGGATAGACGCTTGCTGCAGGGACTGGTGGCCGCTAATACACATAGACGTAACGCAATGTGCTCAAATAGGTGGCTAGATCAGCTATTGTTCCATTAAATTATCAGCGATAAATCAGTGGAAAACGTAACAGTTTCAATATATTCAAGAGTATCTGACCGGTGCGACAAAGTGGGGAAAGATCATATCAAACTGATATTAAGAAAACAATATGTTAGGCTCAGACAGATTTAGAAGAAACCAAAGAAAATGTGAATTAATCGACGAAAGCATATGGCTTTCAAAACATTCATTCAATCGATTCTTGAGTATTTCTCGCCGTTTTGGTATCTTTACTACGTAGAATTATTACTGGAGGTAATGAAGCCCAAAAATGAGCTGTGGGTTTTAAAATTGGTTCGTTTAGTAAATGCGAGAGAGTTAGAAATTTGTTCATTAAATTCCAGCGGCAGCCCAAAAAAGAAAGAATATGCCCACAACAAAAAGGTTTGCTGTTAGAATTCTTACGTTGAAAGAAGATTAAAGCAACGTGGTTCGTCGTTTCACACAAACCTTACGAAATAATCACAAACAGAAAAATCAGAGCTCATACGTTGTCAGAAGAGGTGCTCGCCCAGCTGAAGTCCAAGGACGGATAACTAAGCATGCAAAAATTTGCAAGGTATTCAAATAAAATTTAGAGTAGAGATACTCCTCAACATAATCTCCATTGAGCTAGATGCACACTATGTGATAAAAAGTATCCGGACACCTGACTGAAAATGTCTTACAAGTTCGTGGCACCCTCCATCGGTAAAGCTGGGATTCAATTTGGTGTTGGCCCACCATTAGCCTTCATGACAGTTTCCATTCTCGCAGGCATACGTTCAATCAGGTGCTGGAACATTTCTCGGGCAATGGCAGGCCATTCTTCACGGACTACTGCACTGAAGAGAGGTATCGGTGTCGGTCGGTGAGGTCTGGCACGAAGTCGGCGTTCCAAAACATCCCAAAGGTGTTCCATAGGATTCAGGTAAGGGCTCTGTGCAGGCCAGTGTATTGCAGGGATGATATTGTCGTGTAACCACTCCGCCACATGCCGTGCTTTATGAACAGGTGCTCGGACGTGTTGAAAGATTCTGTTGTGTTGGCAGAAGAGCCAACACCGTGTTACTAGTGGAGGCCGAAATGCACGCGTTTTAGCTCACGCAGGCTGGCGTGAGGAGGGAAGGACTATACTGACGTAAGGTCTGGAACATGACAAGGAATTAGAATTCAGAAAGCGGACATAGCTAGTTTGATACTTAACTTTAATCCATTATGATGAACGTCGCTCTTGACGGTACATGATTCACAATTTTATCTGTTCAGAATACATTCTTAGAGTAACTGAATATGGCCCCTTGCTAGGTCGTAGCAAATGACGTAGCTGAAGGCTATGCTAAACTGTCGTCTCTGCAAATGAGAGCGTATGTAGTCAGTGAACCATCGCTAGCAAATTCGGCTGTACAACTGGGCGAGTGCTAGGGAGTCTCTCTAGACTAGACCTGCCGTGTGGCGGCGCTCGGTCTGCAATCACTGATAAAGGCTACCACCTAGCAAGTGTGGTGTCTAGCGGTGACACTACAAATTCAATCGCCATCCCCGTATTGATCTTCAACTGTGGGAAGCAGAAGGTGTTTAAAACGTCAATGTAGCCGTGTACTGTGATAGTGCCACGCAAAACAACAAGTGGTACAGCCCCCTCCATGAAAAACACGACCACACCATAACACGACCGCCTCCGAATTTTACTGTTGGCACTACACACACTAGCAGATGACGTTTACCGGGCATTCGCCATACCCACCCCTGCCATCGGATCGCCACATTGTTTACCATGATTCGTCACTCCACACAACGTTTTTCCACTATTCAATCGTCCAACGTTTACGCTCCTTACACCAAGGGAGGCGTCGTTTGGCATTTAACGGCGTGATGTGTGGCTTATCAGCAACCGCTCGACCATGAAATTCAAGTTTTCTCACCTCCCGCCTAACTGTCATAGGCCTTGCAGTGGATCCTGATGCAGTTCGGAATTCCTGTATGATGGTCTGGATAGATGTCTGCCTATTACACATTACAACTCTCTTCAACTGTCGGCGACGCGAGAGGTAGCCACGTGGTCTCAGGCGCCTCGTCACGGTCACCGGGGTTCCCCCATGTCGGAGGTTCGAGTCCTCCCTCGGGCAGGGTTGTGTATGTTGTTCTTAGCGTAAGTTAGTTTAAGTTAGATTAAGTAGTGTGTAAGCTTAGGGACCAATGATCTCAGCAGTTTGGTCCCATAAGATCTTACCACAAATTTCCACTTTCTAACTGTCGGCTGTCTCTGTCAGTCAACAGCCGAGGTCGGCCTGTACGCTTTTGTGCTTTGCGTCTCCATTCACGTTTGCACTTCTCTATTACAACGGCAACAGTGCACCTAGGGGTGTTTAGGAGTGTGGAAATCTCGTATACAGACGTATGACCCAAGTGACACCCAATCACTTGGCCACGTTCGAAGTCCGTGATTTCCGTGGAGCGCCCCATTCTGCTCTCTCACGATGTCTAATGACTACTGAGGTCGGTCGGCCGTAGTGGCGGATCGGTTCTAGGCGCTTCAGTCTGGTACCGCGCGACCGCTACGGTCGCAGGTTCGAATCCTGCCTCGGACATGGATGTGTGTGATGTCCTTAGGTTAGTTAGGTTTAAGTAGTTCTAAGTTCTAGGGGACTGATGACCTCAGCTGTTATGTCCCATAGTGCTCAGAGCCATTTGACTACTGAGGTCGCTGATATGGAGTACCTGGCAGCCCACGCACCTAATATGAAAAACGGATGTTTTTAGGGTGTCCAGATACTTTTGATCACACAGTGTATCTGTGTCTGTGGCGTTCCGATTTTTTTATTCCCACGAAACAGAAAATTCTACTCCCATTGCTAGCCTGTCATTCAATCAGAATATCACCCTATCAGATCATTTTCGGGTTTATGACAGAGAAGGAAACGAGGAATGAGGCGTATTGCTGCATAACATTGCGGGGAATGCAGACGTGAGGACTCCTCTTGTCATGAAATCCCAAGAGCGAGATTAAATGCTTAGTTACTTAATATGTACAGATCCTGTATTACTTACTATGTGCAATAGAGTTACATGTCTCCTGTGGACATTTGGAACTGTATACTATCTAGCCGGAATTGCGCCCGGGGCTTTAAATCTGTTTACAAGTTATTCAGGAGTAGGCCTGTTTTTCGAACCAACAAGTTCGTTGTATTCTTATTGACCTTCTGGCATGTGGAAACTTCCAACACACTGTACATTTTAGAACTGTAGGCCTAACGCGATATTATCAGCAGGGAGAACAACCGTGTCCCATCCTCACAAAGTTTTGGTAGTGCCGTCCTCTCTACACCAGAAACTTTATTACTTCGTTGTGGGCTGAACTTGACAATCGACCGCAAAGATCATGCCTTTCTTCATTCACTGAAACACTGGAAAGGGGCCGTACAGCTTCTGATGAGAGCTGTCATGGACACAGTTCTTCGCATGGGCGCGAAGTTTAGATGTATGGTCGCCAAAATCTTTATCCGTAAAACTAACGACTGAACGTCGCGTGATCGTTCCTTGGTAATAGGTAATCACAAGGTGGTCAAACTTTGTAGTCTGTCTAGTTTTGGCACCCCACGTATCCTGTCAGTTTCCGTCCTTCAGACCATTTACACAAGTAAATGGAAAAATCCATTTACATGTAAGTTAAACAGTTCAAAAGGAACAGCGTAAGTTTTCATAAAATGAACAAGATCCTATCCACCAGCAGCAGCTGTTCTGGAAATTCTTCCCACACTTCATAACATAGCTAAATGTATTTCAGTGGCTTTCATGAGGCACGAATACCAGAAGGATGAACGATATTCGAACCTAGACGTTCTCATAGTTCACAGTGTGTCCTGCCTGAATACAGTGCTCAGCCACAGTAGATTTATCAGGTTGTAGCGGGCGGGTATAGTATCGATGTTTCAAGCAACGTTACTGAGCTGAACGTAATGTAGCCCGACGTATGATAATTCGCACTGACTGAGAATCTTCGTCTCGCATGCATTTCCTAGAATCAAGTCTTCCTACACATTTCTAACTGGCCTGGCTATCTTTGGCATTACCAGAAAAATAACCTTACTGTATGTTTAAAAAGGAGACAATCCGTTTTGGAAGACAAAACGCTACGAACGATGGGAAGATTACGGGCCTTTATTTTGCTTCTTCAGCGGTAAATTATTTGAAAACCCTTCCAACGATATTTTGCCAGAAACTTAGAACGATACGTAATATGTCGATTATCCTGGTGTGAGAATGCTTCCTCGGGCTATAATCTTGGTCGGTATGCTTCAGATCACAATGCAAGGGCTTTAATTCTGTCACGTAATAAGGGACACTCACAGTTTTACCGTATTCCAAATTCATGATGATGATTTGTTCCTGCTAATCTTTAAGATGGTGTCATTACTATCCCGTGGACCGAATTACACTCCTGGAAATGGAAAAAAGAACACATTGACACCGGTGTGTCAGACCCACCATACTTGCTCCGGACACTGCGAGAGGGCTGTACAAGCAATGATCACACGCACGGCACAGCGGACACACCAGGAACCGCGGTGTTGGCCGTCGAATGGCGCTAGCTGCGCAGCATTTGTGCACCGCCGCCGTCAGTGTCAGCCAGTTTGCCGTGGCATACGGAGCTCCATCGCAGTCTTTAACACTGGTAGCATGCCGCGACAGCGTGGACGTGAACCGTATGTGCAGTTGACGGACTTTGAGCGAGGGCGTATAGTGGGCATGCGGGAGGCCGGGTGGACGTACCGCCGAATTGCTCAACACGTGGGGCGTGAGGTCTCCACAGTACATCGATGTTGTCGCCAGTGGTCGGCGGAAGGTGCACGTGCCCGTCGACCTGGGACCGGACCGCAGCGACGCACGGATGCACGCCAAGACCGTAGGATCCTACGCAGTGCCGTAGGGGACCGCACCGCCACTTCCCAGCAAATTAGGGACACTGTTGCTCCTGGGGTATCGGCGAGGACCATTCGCAACCGTCTCCATGAAGCTGGGCTACGGTCCCGCACACCGTTAGGCCGTCTTCCGCTCACGCCCCAACATCGTGCAGCCCGCCTCCAGTGGTGTCGCGACAGGCGTGAATGGAGGGACGAATGGAGACGTGTCGTCTTCAGCGATGAGAGTCGCTTCTGCCTTGGTGCCAATGATGGTCGTATGCGTGTTTGGCGCCGTGCAGGTGAGCGCCACAATCAGGACTGCATACGACCCAGGCACACAGGGCCAACACCCGGCATAATGGTGTGGGGAGCGATCTCCTACACTGGCCGTACACCACTGGTAATCGTCGAGGGGACACTGAATAGTGCACGGTACATCCAAACCGTCATCGAACCCATCGTTCTACCATTCCTAGACCGGCAAGGGAACTTGCTGTTCCAACAGGACAATGCACGTCCGCATGTATCCCGTGCCACCCAACGTGCTCTAGAAGGTGTAAGTCAACTACCCTGGCCAGCAAGATCTCCGGATCTGTCCCCAATTGAGCATGTTTGGGACCGGATGAAGCGTCGTCTCACGCGGTCTGCACGTCCAGCACGAACGCTGGTCCAACTGAGGCGCCAGGTGGAAATGGCATGGCAAGCCGTTCCACAGGACTACATCCAGCATCTCTACGATCGTCTCCATGGGAGAATAGCAGCCTGCATTGCTGCGAAAGGTGGATATACACTGTACTAGTGCCGACATTGTGCATGCTCTGTTGCGTGTGTCTATGTGCCTGTGGTTCTGTCAGTGTGATCATGTGATGTATCTGACCCCAGGAATGTGTCAATAAAGTTTCCCCTTCCTGGGACAATGAATTCACGGTGTTCTTATTTCAATTTCCAGGAGTGTATTTCAACTTTTCTTCTGTGCTCTTCAGCATTCTGCAAACACCAGCTTTGAGCGTAGTTCAATTAGCAGGACGAAAAGACAACTTAAATTCTTCGAAGTACGTTTCAGCTTCTCCAGACACAATTTGCAATATTTGCCATGAAACCCATGCAAAAATGTTCTTAAAGTGTTTGTGACATGGTGTTTCGAGTATCTGAAATGATGCAGCATCTTAGCACTGCAGCACTCCGTCTTCAGGCCACAAGTGGCCTACCGGGTCCATCCGACCGCCGTGTCATCCTCGGTGGGTGATGCGGATAGGAGGGGCGTGGGGTCAGCACACCGCTCTCCCGGTCGTAAGATGGTATTCTTGACCGAAGCCGCTACTATTCGGTCGAGTAACTCCTCAATTGGCATCAAGAGGCTGAGTGCACCCCGAAAAATGGCAACAGCGCACGGCGGCCTGGTTGGTCACCCATCCAAGTGCTGACCACGCCCGACAGCGCTTAACTTCAGTGATCTCACGGGAACTGGTGCAGCCCCTGCGGCAAGGCCGTTGCCTAGCACTGCAGGACTAGATAATTTTTTATCCCTTCAGGTTATTGCTTTGTATTACTTAATTGCCGCTAGTGGTTCCATTCGTTTGTTTGTTTGTAGTCACACAGAAAGAACATGGTAGTGAATAATGTAAAGAAGTTTTAGTGAGTCTAGGAGCTTGAAATTTCTGTGTGGGTACATCATCATTTTCGTTGGCGTTTATCCCACTTCACCGCGGGTTCGGCCTTGTTAGTATTGATTTAGCGATGTTAGTGTCGAAGGGTGGCCGGATTCCCTTCCTGTCGCCACCCCGTACCCCGGGGACGGAATAGTGTACCGCAGCGGTCTGCGTCTAGTGTAAGCCATGAAACAGCGCGAACGTTTTCAAATATCTGCGAGTCGTGTAACAGAGGACATGTGGACCAGCCTCCACCTAGTGGGATGTGGAAAACCGCCTAAAAACCACATCCAGGCTGGCCGACACAGCGGTCCCCGTCGTTAATCCGCTGGGCGGATTCGATCCGGGGCCGGCGCGCTTACCCGACTCGAGGAAGCAGCGCATCAGCTCCCTCGGCTAACCTGGTTGGTCATTACCGAAATCAAGTTAATCAAATTTCTAGCTTACGGCATCACAAGCCCTTAGAAATAATTATCCTGTCTGCTACAGTAACACAGTTTGCTTCCGCACGGTTAGCAGAGCCTTCACCTATGAGAAGGCTCCACCTCCTTTCGGGAGATACCAACATTAATTTCTTTAGTACCTAACCGTTTGTGTAAACTCTGCTGGAACAGAACCCGTCAGCAAAAGACGACATGCTCCTCTATACTTCATCAACAGAATCAATGGTTTCTCAGTAAGCTGTCGTTACTTACGGATCTGCACAATTTATGTGGAAATCGTAGTGAGAAAATTGTTTTAATATTTTTAGTGGAATATGAAAGAAAAATATTGCTTCATCTTGTACTCAGACATCTCATCTCACTATACTGGTAAACTTCACATGAAACAGTTTTATTTGATATATAATTCTTCATAGAGTATCATAAACTAATGCATCTTCTGTGACTTGTCATGGTGAAACTGATAAAGAAATGCGCACGTTATACAAGTGTTACTCGTTCCAGCTCATGTTCGTATTTTCCCCAGTTATCATGTTTTTTAGCACAAAAATTAAGAACCTACAGTATAAGTGCAGTACTAGCGCTTATTCCAACACTTCGCTTCTATTAAAAGAAGAATACAAAAATAACTTATAGTTCTCTGCAACATTCGCTAGCAGATTCTGGCAACATTAATTAGATGGTACTAGCAACAATTCCATTTCTAAGTACGTGTTTTCAATAGCAAATACTTCTTCATTAATGCAATAACATTTACGATATTTCAGTACCAGTGTTATACCGAATTATGATGCAATGTTACTCTGGACATGCATGCATGTCCAAAGAGACACTGCATCGTAATTCGGCGTAACACAGGCACTGCATTATCGTATTTATCCGCCAACGGCGGGCAAGCGATTTTCAAGTAAAATGTCTCCTCTGTACGGGAATATATATAATGGATGTACGAGTACAGACTGAAGACACATGTGTGACCACGTATGGAAGTTTAGGTCTGTAGTAGTGCTCAGGTAGCCAAATGGTAAGGCAACCGTCCGCGGTAAGTGGGAGATACGGGTTCATGATGCGGTCCGGCACAAATTTTCGTTGTCGTCATTCCGTTATACAGTTGATCGTTGTCCGTAGCTTAAAATGTCTAAAATGTTTCCTTGTCCAGCCAGTTCCAGGGACACTGATTACTATTTCATGATATAGGACATACTATTACGAGTTATTAAAATAGTAGAAATCACTTTGTTTTTTGTATATTTTTCTCAGTCTCTGCTAGGAATCATGTTCATAAAATCAAGCAATTTCGAATCTATCTCAATTAAACACTGTCCCTCGATCAATTGCTGCGCGTGCTTTAAATAATTTACTTAAAATCATGCCTGCAATTACCTGGACTTAACTAAGGAAAATGAGAATAAAATGGTTCAAATGGCTCTGAGCACTATGGGACTCAACTGCTGAGGTTATTAGTCCCCTAGAACTTAGAACTAGTTAAACCTAACTAACCTAAGGACATCACAAACATCCATGCCCGAGGCAGGATTCGAACCTGCGACCGTAGCGGTCTTGCGGTTCCAGACTGCAGCGCCTTTAACCGCACGGCCACTTCGGCCGGCTGAAAATGAGAATACCTAAATGTAAACTGGTATGTTGTTCCGAACTAAACCGGCAAGTTACTGTTATGAAGGTGTTGAACGGTGCAAGAATTGTCTTGAAGGGAGGAGAAAAGTAATGACTGTAATTTGTGACAAAAACGTGAACCAAGGAGCTAGCACAGGACAGGCTGAAATCTGATCGCACCATACAGTTAGAAAAGTACTTATGTAAGTTATACCGTTTATAAATAAGCCCTAATTGCTTGTGAGAATTGCTTGAATATATTTAGTGTTTACCAGATTTCTTATTCTATTTTTTCCTTTATAATTTTTACCTCCAGGTCATATTATTTTTGTAATTATCAAACAGCCTCTACTGCAGCAGAGAATACTGCGGCATCCTGGTCGTAGACAGAAGGCCGCTCCTTGTCTTCTATACAACTCATAGCTACGCCATTTATTAATGATTTCATTTGCAAATGCAATTTTTTTTCTTCATTGTTAAAGGTCCCTTAGGTGATTATAAATTTCATACTGATTACGTAAAGAAATCCGGGTCGTTCTTTTCCAAATAATAGAAGTCTTTGCGTAATCAAAAACTAGCCTCCTTCTGACAACGATCAGGAGCCAACCAGAAGACGGACGTCTTCGATCGCTTTCGTGTTTCCTGTGGCAAAGCTGTGCCAAACTGGGAACGCGACATATATATTTATCAGATTAAAATTGAAAAAAAATTCAAATATATTTAACTTATTTGTTTTTTCTTTTATCATACTAGACATCCTAACACCTGACCTGACAAAACCATAATGTTCTACACTCCTGGAAATTGAAAAAAGAACACATTGACACCGGTGTGTCAGACCCACCATACTTGCTCCGGACACTGCGAGAGGGCTGTACAAGCAATGATCACACGCACGGCACAGCGGACACACCAGGAACCGCGGTGTTGGCCGTCGAATGGCGCTAGCTGCGCAGCATTTGTGCACCGCCGCCGTCAGTGTCAGCCAGTTTGCCGTGGCATACGGAGCTCCATCGCAGTCTTTAACACTGGTAGCATGCCGCGACAGCGTGGACGTGAACCGTATGTGCAGTTGACGGACTTTGAGCGAGGGCGTATAGTGGGCATGCGGGAGGCCGGGTGGACGTACCGCCGAATTGCTCAACACGTGGGGCGTGAGGTCTCCACAGTACAGCGATGTTGTCGCCAGTGGTCGGCGGAAGGTGCACGTGCCCGTCGACCTGGGACCGGACCGCAGCGACGCACGGATGCACGCCAAGACCGTAGGTAGGATCCTACGCAGTGCCGTAGGGGACCGCACCGCCACTTCCCAGCAAATTAGGGACACTGTTGCTCCTGGGGTATCGGCGAGGACCATTCGCAACCGTCTCCATGAAGCTGGGCTACGGTCCCGCACACCGTTAGGCCGTCTTCCGCTCACGCCCCAACATCGTGCAGCCCGCCTCCAGTGGTGTCGCGACAGGCGTGAATGGAGGGACGAATGGAGACGTGTCGTCTTCAGCGATGAGAGTCGCTTCTGCCTTGGTGCCAATGATGGTCGTATGCGTGTTTGGCGCCGTGCAGGTGAGCGCCACAATCAGGACTGCATACGACCGAGGCACACAGGGCCAACACCCGGCATCATGGTGTGGGGAGCGATCTCCTACACTGGCCGTACACCACTGGTGATCGTCGAGGGAACACTGAATAGTGCACGGTACATCCAAACCGTCATCGAACCCATCGTTCTACCATTCCTAGACCGGCAAGGGAACTTGCTGTTCCAACAGGACAATGCACGTCCGCATGTATCCCGTGCCACCCAACGTGCTCTAGAAGGTGTAAGTCAACTACCCTGGCCAGCAAGATCTCCGGATCTGTCCCCCATTGAGCATGTTTGTGACTGGATGAAGCGTCGTCTCACACGGTCTGCACGTCCAGCACGAACGCTGGTCCAACTGAGGCGCCAGGTGGAAATGGCATGGCAAGCCGTTCCACAGGACTACATCCAGCATCTCTACGATCGTCTCCATGGGAGAATAGCAGCCTGCATTGCTGCGAAAGGTGGATATACACTGTACTAGTGCCGACATTGTGCATGCTCTGTTGCCTGTGTCTATGTGCCTGTGGTTCTGTCAGTGTGATCATGTGATGTATCTGACCCCAGGAATGTGTCAATAAAGTTTCCCCTTCCTGGGACAATGAATTCACGGTGTTCTTATTTCAATTTCCAGGAGTGTACAATGCTGGACATATCCCCATATGGCGAGAGGTGGAAACACATAATGCATCCAAGAACCTTGTCGAACATGATAGTTTTTGTGGCCCAGGAGCTGTAGTGTGGGAAGGTAGAATGTTGCAAGGGTGTACTGACCTCCAAGTGCTTGAACACAGGACATCTACCGGTCAAGACTATTATTACACTGTACTCCTTTCCCACGTGCGCCTGTCCAGAGATGCATTTAGCCCTAACTTTATTTTTATGGATGACAACACGCGACCGCGTCGAACAGCGTAGGTGGTATACAGGGTGAGTCACCTGACGTTACCGCTGGATATATTTCGTAAACCACATCAAATACCGACGAACCGATTCCAAAGACCGAACGTGAGGAGAGGGGCTAGTGTAATTGTTTAATACAAACCATACAAAAATGCACGGATGTATGTTTTTTAACACAAACCTACGTTTTTTTAAATGGAACCACGTTAGTTTTGTTAGCGCATCTGAACATATAAACAAATACGTAATTAGTGCCGTTTGTTGCATTGTAAAATATTAATTACATCCGGAGATATTGTAACCTAAAGTTGACGCTTGAAACCTCCGACGTTCAGTTGCGTGTTGTAACAAACAGCTGCAACATACATCGCGTTTCTACAGAATGATCTGCCAACGTTGCTCGAAAGTGTCCCACTGGAAACGCGTCGACGTATGTGGTATCAGCATGATGGTGCACCTGCACATTCCGCAATTAACACTAGGCTGACCCTTGACAGGATGTTCGACGGGTGTTTCATAGCACGTGGAGGACGCATAAATTGGCCAGCCCGTTCTCCTGATCTTACACCTCTGGACTTCTTTCTGTGGGGTACGTTAAAGGAGAATGTGTACAGTGATGTGCCTACAACCCCAGAGGATATGAAACAACGTATTGTGGCAGCCTGCGGCGACATTACACCAGATGTACTGCGGCGTGTACGACATTCATTATGCCAGAGATTGCAATTGTGTGCAGCAAATGATGGCCACCACATTGAACATCATTGGCCTCACATGTCGGGACACACTCTATTCCACTCCGTAATTGAAAAATGAAACCACGTGTGTACGTGTACCTCACCCCTCATGGTAATGTACAGTCGTGGACAAAACGAGCGAGACCCCTCGCCTTTTCGTTATGCTGATCCGCACGGCTTTAAAGTCTGCTACACAGCATAACAGGCAAGGCGACGAAGTGCTACCAACCTACTATGCGCAGGCGTGAAATTGACAAACTATCTGAACTTTTTTAGACTGTATTCCATAATTTGTAAGACTATATTAATGCTGATTAGTGTGTTAAATACAACACGTAAATATAAGACAGAACTGAAAGAACAAACGCTAATTGGTATGAACTGGACAAATAAAAATGAATTTCAACTTATCGAGATGACTTAACTGTTTCAGTAAGACAAAGAACCCCAGATCGTTACGAAGTAGCAAAATATTATCCGCATTCGGCCGCGAAACGGTCTGTGTCAACGTTCAGACCAGTCATACTGGATTACCGTTGCTGACCTACCATGAAAGTGTGCAAATTTAGCAATGCGTGAAGATTCATAACGAAATTCAGTTAAAAATCATTCAGTGCCACGCTTAAGTCAATTCCATTATTGACAGAAGCAGAAAAAGTAGGCAGTAACATGTATGAAATTCTACAAGAGTGTCATATTGACATGCACAGGGCGCCAGTACAGAATAAAGGTAGCGATAAAACGTATTGGGTGCGCGAGAATTTCTTAAAATTGCTTTACTGATATTCTACCTGCCTCCATAGAGATTAGAACCGAAAACAAACCAGACCTTCCTTTCACTATGCTAGCAGACAACCTAGGCAAACAGCCCTCTATTATTACCCCAGACATGAACAAGCAGGCAATTTCGAAATGAAAATCTGCAGTTTCTGTTGCATAGAGCTTTCTGGACTCAAAAACATCAATTTTCTTCCTTTATGTCACCGCTTATGTGACAATCATTCGGGATGTTTATCGAAATAACAAATTACTGTTATTAGAGAGTAAATTTTGTAGGATAATTCTGCACCACCCCAGGAAATAAACGGCTACATAGCTGCCAAACGTATTCTGCATTGTTTCGAATTCTCCACTAGACTCGCCACAGCCAGAAAACGTTCATTAGCAGAAGTGTTTCTTAAGCTAGCTAGCAATGAGAATGTTCGTACTTCTAAAACGCGGTGGCATTAATACTGGGATGTGAATTACCACGTGTATAGGCAAATACATTCTATTTGCATTCCTGTAAACGTGATTTGGATCGAAAACGTAGCTACGACTAATATGCTTATGTATCGACAGCAACTAGAACATTTCGAATAAAGAGTAGCGGGTGTTATTTATGCGGCCCTCATCTTCATTGTTTTCGTTGTTAGGATTTCGTCACCTAAACCGGTAAAAACGGAACCCTACTAGTCTCACTGTCTTGACCGTCTATCGGTCTACCCAACCCTTAAAACCCGTTTACCTCCAGAACGGGTGGACATAATAAGCGGAAATGTATCGCACTTCTTGCTGTAACCGGTCCCATGCTGGTGTAAAAAAGTGAGCTTCTATGTCAACGCAATCAAAAGATACGACGGTTTATGTAAAGAAAATTTACGCGAAAGGTCAAAAAATGGCTTCAAGAACTATGCGACCTAACTGCTTAGGTCATCAGCCCCTAGACCTAGAACTACTTAAACCTAGCTAGCCTAAGGGCATCACAGACATCTATGCCCGAGGTAGAATTCCAACCTGCGACTGAAGCAGCCGTGCGGTTCGTCACTGAAGCGCCTGGAACCGCTCGGCCACCGCAACGCGGCGAAACCCTACTCACCTCATGTATAATGATAATATATACTGTCTAGTGAGGATAAACTGTATTCGCCAGCAACTCAGATCGTTTGCTCACGGAACTTTTACGAAGCTACATTCAAACTTTGTCGAAGTCGTCTGCAATATCCATTACAAACACCCTAGGAACTTCGTATGCGATATCCACTTCTGAAGACGCTGGCAGATACTGCAGTACTATAACAAGTAGGTGGGAATTTATTGTTATTGGTCCACGCATGACACTTTATTTCAATATCAATTTAACGCGCCTAGGTGTTTGTATATGCCTGAAACTATTGAACAAAAAGTAAATAAACAACAAACGAGCCGGCCGCGGTGGTCTCGCGGTTCTAGGCGCGCAGTCCGGAACCGTGCGACTGCTACGGTCGCTGGTTCGAATCCTGCCTGGGGCATGGATGTGTGTGATGTCCTTAGGTTAGTTAGGTTTAAGTAGTTCTAAGTTCTAGGGGACTTATGACCACAGCAGTTGAGTCCCATAGTGCTCAGAGGCATTTGAACCATTTTGAAACAGCAAACAACTTCGATGTTTAAATCAAATGAAAGTCACATGTCGTAATTAAAACATAATTTCGTCGTTACATCTACATGACTACATCAACAGGATTTCTTGGCAATCCGGACTTACGTGCCTGGCAGAAGGTTAGGGTTATTTCTCTACCGTCCCACTCATTAACAGTGTGCGGGAAAAAGGACCACTTAAATCTTTTCTTGCGAGCCTTGAATTACATTATTACTATGGTTTCTTCCTGTGTTCCCGAGGAAATACCCCGATCTTGCTGAAACTTCGCTCAGTGAAAGCGGGGACAAAATAAGCGAACACGTGTCTCGGCTTATCTGCTTACACTCTACCGCTTCTGAGTAAACGACGGTCAAAGTTTTCAATGCGCTGTTACTATAGTGTAGACACCTCTTAGCGGGTAAGCATTCAACTGGAGCGGTGGCTCTGCGGCTACCATAGCGATTTCTGAACTTTGCGCTGCGAGTTCGAAACCCGGTTTTTCCTTTTTTTTCCCCTCACTCTCTGAATTATCTACGAATGTTTATTCCAATTTATGTTGAAACACTGTTGTCGTTATTCGTCAGTTAATTTACTGTGTAAAGAAATAAGTTAAAAAGGGAACACACAGTGCGTAGTGGGGCGATCACTCTGTTGTAGAAATAATTCAGAAGCCAAGATCGCTTAAATATTGTTTACTGGATAACCGGTTTCAACACACTAAAGGTGCCATCATCGGATCTGAATGTAGATTAACATTTATAAAATATTTGGTTATAACGATACATGAGGCAGCCCAGATGATGTTAGATCAGCTTGTCTCATTCGTTTATTACTTTTTAATTCATTAATTACACATAAAGTTAATTGGCGAATAATGACAACATTATTTCAACATAACTTAGAAAAAAACATTCGTAGATAATTCTGATAGAGAGGCAGGAAAATAAAATAATTAAAAAACCCAATATGGTATCGAACACGGGAATCAGTGTTAAGAAGGAACGACGGTAGCCACCGCTTCAATTGCGTTCTCGGCTGCAGAAGGTATCTACACTAGAGCAACAGCGCGTTGATAACTTTGACCGTCGTTTTCTCGGAAACGGTCGAGTGTCTGCAGATAAGCCGAAACACATGTTCGCTTATTTTGTCCTCTCCTTCACTGAGCAAAGTTTCGGGACAATCAGCCTATGACACTTGGCGAGTTCCCCTCGCTCGTCGAGTCGCTTCTTACGCCCGGCGAGAATTATGTATGCCTCCGAGTAAACTGCGCCACCTGGAAACACGGCGAGCGGGGATAAACACGTTTTCCTTCTTATAAGGCAACCCTCTACAGATAAAATTCATGAAGTGTTCTTCAGGTTGCCTCAGATATTTCAGAAATGTTTCTTGCGTCAGGCCTGCCGCATATGCAAAACGTAAACATTTCATTTCATGTAATATTTATCAGGATAAGACATGACAAGAGTGGACCAGTCCCTTCTGAGAAAAATTAGAGATTTTAAGTTGCTCCACTATGTAATGACACGGGTATGGGCTTGCGATCTCTCTTTTATGCCATCGATTTCCGTGTTACACATACTTGGCCACTGCGTTGTGGCTGCCATCGTGGAGGAGGCAGTCTGTTTCCTGCCAGCGCTGTTTCCGCAGCCAATATTAACCGCGACGAATCATTCAGTCAACGCTAAATGGCCCATCTGGCTGAGGCAGAGAAGGGCGCTATAATACTCCATGCAGAGGGATCTTCAAATGCCGACATAGCGAGAACTATGGGTCTTCACAAGTCGACGGTAGCCAGGTGGATCAGACGAAAGGAAGAGAGTGGTAACTTGAATGGGAGGCCTCATGGCCGTCGCCGCAAAACAACGCAAGCTCAGGATCAGCAGATACGCCGTTTCAGTGAGAACCACCCATTTGTCAACGCACGACAAATCAGCAAATTCATGAAGCTTGGAATGAGTTACTTGAATCTCCTAGTTCTGTGGCTCGAGTTGTGGGCTCAATGCCCAACAGACTTCCAGCTGTTGTGGAAGCCAAAGGAGGCTATACGCGATTTTTTTTTACAGACTTATGTTTTATATAATTTCAAGGAAACGCAATAAGTGGAATGGGGACAAACAAATTAATTCACAGCAAGATATGTAATATTTAATTTGATAAGAGAAGAAATACTCACCTTATATATTCATTCAGTCTCTATAAAATACGTGACACACGTGTGTATGCAAGAAGGGTACAAAACAGTTCAGCACAAAATAAAAATTTTGAGGAGAAGCTCCCCGATGAAGACGTAATTGCAGAACAAAGGTTGGGCTAGAAGGAGAGGTAAGGAGGCCCGAAAAAGCAGAACAAAATCAAATACCCAATAGACTTTGAGTAGTTGTCGCAGCTAAGGGCGGTTGGTATATGCGATTCGGAGCAACTGTACAAGAATAGTTTTATTTACTGATTTTTGAGGCTTTATTTTGTGACGGCTAAACAGTGCTGCATCATGAGACCCGCTATTTTTCCACATGTGGCTAAACATCAGAGCTGAAAAAATTTTGAGAGGTACCGAAGTTCTCTGGAAGAGTAAAGTGTTTTAGACAAGAAGATGATTTTTAGTTCATTTCATTTTAACCATTCACACTATGCTTCGACATTCTAATCTTTGATTTCATTTTATTATTACGTATCTTTCCTTCAGTGAAAGTCAACGGTAGTAAGTTTCAAGATATGAAGAATAACTGGAAGTTTTTAATTTGTGGAATAGCGTATTTAACAGTTCATATTTTCAACAAATCTGTAGTTATAGGACATATTAAGAAGCAAGTAAAAATGGCACTGTGGAAAGATCAGGTTGGCCTCTAAAGGGTAACGACGGTAAAATAGCAAATACTAAACAATGGGTAACAACTATTGTTGATGGTGAGTAGCCGTAATCGATATGTCACTTTTCCGTAATTGTATTTCTGAAGTTTATCGTCAATCCTAGGACTGACATCGATACTCTGTTTTACGTAAAGAATACAACCTTCAAAATTTATTTAGCAGCGCAGAATATTAAATCACAGTTTATAGATCAGGAACCTAATCCAACTGCCTTTAATTTTATTCTTACGGATGACTTTGGGACAGTAAATAACAAGAGAAATAACAAAACTCTCAGAATCAATATATAGAATTCAAGTGTCCAGTGGATTCAAAAGTTTGCTATAATAGCGATTAATTGCTTTTACAGACTCCTTCATGCCTACATTTTCTATCAGACAATGTTTGAAACTAGGACTAAGAAGGTAAACAATTTTTCCACAAATTGTCAAATTGGAAGTCGGAGAGACAGTTACACAAATTACGATGACAACAAACGTTTTTCAAGTAAACTGATCACAGGAGGCATCCAACGCATTTATTGTGAGTTACATGCACAGTATGTAAACTGGCAACGCCACCAACACACAATACCACTAACAAGGGAACATCCCCATCGCACCGCCCTCAGATTTAGTTATAAGTTGATACAGGGGATAGGCCTTGAAAAACTGAACACAGATCAATCGAGAAAACAGGAAGAAGTTGTGTGGAAGTATGAAAAAAATAAGCAAAATATACAAACTGAGTAGTCCATGCGCAAGATAGGCAACATCAAGGATAGGGTGAGCTCAGGAGCGCCGTGATCCCGTGGTTAGCGCACGCAGCTGCGGAACGAGAGGTCCTTCCGTCAAATTTTCCCAGGAGTGAAAAGTTTAATTTTTATTTTCAGACAATTATTATCTGTCCGTCCGTCCGTCCGATGCGAGGTAACCGCGCCGTAGTATGATGACGCTACACCTAAAAAACATCGAAAGACATGACGTCAGTCGACTATAGCGCACGGAAGAGAGAGTATTCCTGCTAATGAGGCTCCCTGGCTGGCAGTTAACTGTTCGCTACTTTGGACGAGAGTGCATTAAATACGTGCGATGCATTGCGTGGGCAATATGAATCCAGCAAATATAGCTCGTGACTCCAATAACAATGTCAATGAATATTTTCCGAACTGTAAGGCATCGGAAAGTTCCTTAAGGGATCGAACGATTGTCGAACATTTGTATGATTATTTCCTACATTTGTTGAATAACAGTACGTGTGGTGATGATTGTCTGAAAATAAAAAAAATCAAACAACTAACCCGAGGGAAGCCTTAAACCAACGACCTCTCGTTCTGCAGCTCCTCACGCTAACCACGCGACCACTGCGCTCCCGTGCTCAAGCTATCCTTGATGTTGCTTATCATGCACACGGACTACTCAGTTTGTTTGGTTTGAATATTTTTTTCATAGGTCCACACAACTTCTTCCTGTTTTTCGAATGATCTGTGTTCAGTTTTCAAGGCCTATCCACTGTGTCAACTTATAACTAAATCTGAGGAGGGTGCGATGGGAAGGTTCCCTTGTTAGCTATGAAACAACTGTAACAAAACGGAGCATCCTCGTTATCCATGTGATGGATAAGACGACTAATTCGCAACATAAATGTCAATGTAAGCATCAGTTTCTGTTGGAACGTGCTTCCCGGACCAAATAACATACATTTCCTACGTCTTCAATGCGAATCATGTAGCAAATGTAATTTAAAGGACATAAAAATATCGAGTGAATTTACTAAAATAATTATGAACCACTTGAATTTGCATTCAACAGGCAATGTTCAGAAGTCTGGTGTAGGAGTACTGCATGCTCTAATTCGAAACAACAAAAATCAACAGAGTAACTATTATTGAACGTCATCAGGTCACTCATCGAACATTCCTATGCAGTACTGTTACTGGTGACGTGTTATGATGCCTTTATCGTTAACTTCCTAAGAAGAAATGAAAGGCTGAGCCCCACCAAAAGACGTAAACTCGAGGAAAGAGTTGCGTGAACATATTATTTTACATCTGATAAATCCAAAAGTGTGTTTTGGGCTACGAATTCTGCCCCCAGGGTGTGTGCAACACAGCTGGAATTTGTTGCCAACAACTGAGACACCTTTCGGTCACAGTGTAAGAAAATCGAGCAACAAAACTACATCACCTGTGCTACTGCATGATAACGCACTATGTTGATTTGAGAAACAAAACTATCCAGGAGATTGATAGGAAAGTCGTCTCTCAGGCACATTTGTATTGATAGGGAAGTCCTCTCTCAAGCACTTGTCCCTCTCGTCATATATTTGTAAAATTTTACCTTTCCCACTCTAGATCGATCAACCGTCAAGGCAATTCATTTCTAGACGAAAATACTTTTAAAACTACTCTGGTTTATTGACATCGTTAGAACAAGTAGGTTTCTACAGGCGTAGAATTTGTAAACAACTTTACCATTGTCATATCGTTTTAGATATCGTGAAAGAAAATTCTGCTGCTAATTAATTTCTCTTTGATAATTACTGTTGCGTTTAGTAAACTAATGGAAAATGCAATTAAAATATTCACTGTACTAATACAAACTAAAGTCAGCTTAATACAGAAACATCACGACGGCAGTCTATCTTAATAAAGCATTAAGTTTCTGTGAGACAATTGGGCTTATTTTAACACGAATTAGTAGGATATTACAGACTTTACACTTAGAAAAGATCTGTATTTATTTCATTTCCTGTACCATTCGTAAGTGTTATGAAAATGGGGCTTTTCATAGATAAAATTATGTATTCACAACAACAACAAAATGTCGGCAGAAAACAAAAGTGGCATTATGAATCTGGCAGTACCGTAAGGTTTTCACTCTGACACTAAGAGTTACTGAAAGTAGCAAGAAGAATTTTGCTCGAGCGTTGTCTTACGATTCCCTTATTAAGTTTTTATCTGCCTGCTTGTAGCTGTGCTACAAAAGAATTAAAAATCTGGCTTTCAGCAAGTCTCGAAAGGCGAACAAAAGCAGCTTGCACCTGGTTACTAAGCATGTTACCTGGGGACTGGTTTTTTCTTAAAGCGGGAAGACATCCTTTTGTGGTTCAATTGGCAAATGTCAGTCAGACGTGTGACGTTAGTCTAAGCGTTTCGGTGTGTTGAATTTGTACCAATGATTTTTCTACACGTTTTTTCTGTCCCAAATAGAGTTGAAGTCTCCCATTAGTATTTTCACGTCATCTTGGTGAATTTTGCTCATGGTATTTTCGAGTGTGTTCCAGAATTTTTCAACATTGTCGGTGTTTTTCTTATTTTCGATGTTGGTGGGTTCAAATGGTTCAAATGGCTCTGAGCACTATGGGACTTAACTGCTGTGGTCATCAGTCCCCTAGAACTTAGAACTAGTTAAACCTAACTAACCTAAGGACATCGCACACATCCATGCCCGAGGCAGGATGCGAACCTGCGACCGTAGCGGTCGCGCGGTTCCAGACTGTAGCGCCTAGAACCTCTCGAACACTCCGGCCGTCGATGTTGGTGGGGACACGTGCATTGATGAGTGTATATGTTTTACTGGGGCTCTGAATGACCATAGTCATAAGTCGCTTGTTGACGGGCCAGCCGCGGTGGCCGAGCGGTTCTTGGCTCTTCAGTCTGGAACCGCGCGACTGCTACGGTCGCAGGTTCGAATCCAGCCTTGGGCATGAATTTGTGTGATGTCCTTAGATTAGCTAGGTATAAGTAGTTCTAAGTTCTAGGAGACTGATGACCTCCACTGTTAAGTTCCATAGTGCTCAGAGCCATTGGAACCTTTTGATTGTCGATCGGTGTGAATTCTTTGGCAGAGTTGATAGATCGGTGTTCGAGAAATGCAATGCCGAAGATTGGTACGCCTTTCGTTACCTTTTGTTGTATTCTGCTCTTGAAGATGCAATGGTTTCCCTAATACACGGTTTCATTGTCAGTTAGTCGTGGTTCTTGAAGTGCAAGGATGAGAATTTTTTGTCGGTCCATTTCTTTTGTGAAATTATTTAGTTTTCGTGTTTGGATCAAGGTATCGATGTTTACTTTTAAATGCATGTTTTTTGCTTGTAGGGAAATTTACCAGAGATCTTCGATATTCTCTGTCGTGCTAACCTGGACTCCCCAGAATCCGAAAATCCAACTGCCGCCTGTCGACAGCCGGGTTGTGTACCACCTGGGATAAAGTTGACTTTGCTTGCATAGTTTACGTTTGCTTGTGTTTCATTGGTTGTGCTTGGGTGATACCAGGACCGGACAGGACCAGAGGGTGTTGAAGCCTTTGAAAGCAAATATTTTCAGCCAAGCTCATTGAGCTAACACGGTGACCAGAGTAACGGTGATTTTCACTCAGACGTGTCTGGATTTTGCGTTCAACGGATTGAGTAGCCGTTCAGGATTGTGTTAGTATTTGGTTCACCCCTAGTATTTGATTTCCTCGGTACCACCCATATGGGGGAGGGTTTCCACTATCCGCCACACGCGATTATTATTATTATTATTATTGTCATTATGTCTCAGCAAATCCCATATGGTGTATCTTCCCACCACTGAAATAGATGTGTATTGTTCGATTCAGTATTTCCATCACATAAATGTGGTTTATAATTACGTTACATTGCTACTAGTAGACATATTTCTCACTTTTTCTTAGACAGTTGCTACCTGTTACTCCATCATAGGAATTTATGTGCGAAGCATTGTTGAAATACAGACGTTCAAATTATCCGATTTCTGTAATTTCATTTCGATACCAGATCGTTCTAATCGGATTCAGCCAGGTAGTCTTAATGTGGATATCCGACCACGACTGTCATCATATGATAGACTGTGTAAACCACATTCTTTATCGGACTGTTGAATATAGATCACTTATCTATGACAGGACCTGAATTCTTAAACACTGTGGAAAATAATAATCCGATGTGCTTATTACAAATACGTTATTCCAATATAAATATGTGAACTAACGAGATAACAGTTTATTTACAGGAGCAGAACTAATGTTCAAATGTGTGTGAAATCGTATGGGACTTAACTGCTAAGGTCATCAGTACCTAAGCTTACACACTACTTAACCTAAATCATCCTAAGGACAAACACACACACCCATGCCCGAGGGAGGACTCGAACCTCCGCCGGGATCAGCCACGCAGCTCATGACTGCAGCGCCCCTGACCGCTCGGCTAATCCCGCGCGGCTACTAAAAGTATACTCGTCCACAAAACCCATGTGGACAATTATCTGATAATCGGTCAAGCTTTGCTTTGTCGCAGCTCTTTAGGATACAAGTCCATTTACTTTCAGGCTGCTCCTTACATTTCTTGCAATGCAAGGTAATTGAAAAAACTCATCCACTCGACGCCAACTGAGGAACTGACTGGTGCATGTGTTGTTCAACACACAGTAGTTGTCACCCTCACTGGAATCAATGAGTGTGTGCGTGTGTGTGTGTGTGTGTGTGTGTGTGTGTGTGTGTGTGTATGTGAGTGAGTTTTCGTGTTAATGCACAATCTGAATCAATACTATTAACATCAGACAGACAGCCGGGCATCAAATATGACTGTAAAGTATGTTAATGCGATGGGAAGTTACAAACTGAATTTTCACCTAACCCACGTCCTGCATATTACGTTAAGTAAGATGTATTAACTCCGTAGTATCGTTAGCAGAGAGTGCGCTCTTGTTGTCGAGGCCTGCGACAAGCGCAGCGATCAGCACTGCCCAATGCCGCCGCGATTTGTTTATGTTGGCTGAGCGTGGACACTGCAGCAGACGCTTCGCCATAAACAGAAAGAAATCACCTTGGCTCTGACTGCAGTGAGCGGATATCACTGCCTGCGTGTTCTTATAGTAACCAACGTGAGACTCTACTCACAGGTGCCATGGAGCAATTGCAACGGGTATCATGTCATTAGTCATGAGAATATTAACCAGTGATGAAATGTCCACTCTATTTGAATCCTAAGAAAATAGGAACCTTCTCACAAAGGAATGTGAGGTGATATCAAAATTTATCCAACATACAAAAATTAACTGCAGGGCTTTCATGTATGCAGTAGTAGCACACAAGGAAATAATATGTCTTGGAAGCGTATATTTCATTTCCTCTTCTCATATTAACGTCCTTGTTTTAGAATGAAGTGAGAAAAGTAACGCGAAAAACTTAAGTTCCTGAGAAGCATATAAGTCATTTCCTCGTCTCATATCATAGCTTTTGTTTTAGTATGAGGTGAAAAAATAAACAGTTTACGGCTCTGAAACATAATATGACACCAGATTCTTATCGTAGGCGCTATCGGAAACTCAAAAAGCAGGGAGCTGTCCATTCTTTTGTCCTAAAGAGCTGCGACAAAGCAAAGCTTGACCGATTATCAGATAATTGTCCACATGGGTTTTGTGGACGAGTATACTTTTAGTAGCCGCGCGGGATTAGCCGAGCGGTCAGGGGCGCTGCAGTCATGAGCTGCGTGGCTGATCCCGGCGGAGGTTCGAGTCCTCCCTCGGGCATGGGTGTGTGTGTTTGTCCTTAGGATGATTTAGGTTAAGTAGTGTGTAAGCTTAGGTACTGATGACCTTAGCAGTTAAGTCCCATACGATTTCACACACATTTGAACATTTGAACATTAGTTCTGCTCCTGTAAATAAACTGTTATCTCGTTAGTTCACATATTTATATTGGAATAACGTATTTGTAATAAGCACATCGGATTATTATTTTCCACAGTGTTTAAGAATTCAGGTCCTGTCATAGATAAGTGATCTATATTCAACAGTCCGATAAAGAATGTGGTTTACACAGTCTATCATATGATGACAGTCGTGGTCGGATATCCACATTAAGACTACCTGGCTGAATCCGATTAGAACGATCTGGTATCGAAATGAAATTACAGAAATCGGATAATTTGAACGTCTGTATTTCAACAATGCTTCGCACATAAATTCCTATGATGGAGTAACAGGTAGCAACTGTCTAAGAAAAAGTGAGAAATATGTCTACTAGTAGCAATGTAACGTAATTATAAACCACATTTATGTGATGGAAATACTGAATCGAACAATACACATCTATTTCAGTGGTGGGAAGATACACCATATGGGATTTGCTGAGACATAATGACAATAATAATAATAATAATAATAATCGCGTGTGGCGGATAGTGGAAACCCTCCCCCATATGGGTGGTACCGAGGAAATCAAATACTAGGGGTGAACCAAATACTAACACAATCCTGAACGGCTACTCAATCCGTTGAACGCAAAATCCAGACACGTCTGAGTGAAAATCACCGTTACTCTGGTCACCGTGTTAGCTCAATGAGCTTGGCTGAAAATATTTGCTTTCAAAGGCTTCAACACCCTCTGGTCCTGTCCGGTCCTGGTATCACCCAAGCACAACCAATGAAACACAAGCAAACGTAAACTATGCAAGCAAAGTCAACTTTATCCCAGGTGGTACACAACCCGGCTGTCGACAGGCGGCAGTTGGATTTTCGGATTCTGGGGAGTCCAGGTTAGCACGACAGAGAATATCGAAGATCTCTGGTAAATTTCCCTACAAGCAAAAAACATGCATTTAAAAGTAAACATCGATACCTTGATCCAAACACGAAAACTAAATAATCTCACAAAAGAAATGGACCGACAAAAAATTCTCATCCTTGCACTTCAAGAACCACGACTAACTGACAATGAAACCGTGTATTAGGGAAACCATTGCATCTTCAAGAGCAGAATACAACAAAAGGTAACGAAAGGCGTACCAATCTTCGGCATTGCATTTCTCGAACACCGATCTATCAACTCTGTCAAAGAAATCACACCGATCGACAATCAAAAGGTTCCAATGGCTCTGAGCACTATGGAACTTAACAGTGGAGGTCATCAGTCTCCTAGAACTTAGAACTACTTATACCTAGCTAATCTAAGGACATCACACAAATTCATGCCCAAGGCTGGATTCGAACCTGCGACCGTAGCAGTCGCGCGGTTCCGGACTGAAGAGCCAAGAACCGCTCGGCCACCGCGGCTGCCCGTCAACAAGCGACTTATGACTATGGTCATTCAGAGCCCCAGTAAAACATATACACTCATCAATGCACGTGTCCCCACCAACATCGACGGCCGGAGTGTTCGAGAGGTTCTAGGCGCTACAGTCTGGAACCGCGCGACCGCTACGGTCGCAGGTTCGCATCCTGCCTCGGGCATGGATGTGTGCGATGTCCTTAGGTTAGTTAGGTTTAACTAGTTCTAAGTTCTAGGGGACTGATGACCACAGCAGTTAAGTCCCATAGTGCTCAGAGCCATTTGAACCATTTGAACCCACCAACATCGAAAATAAGAAAAACACCGACAATGTTGAAAAATTCTGGAACACACTCGAAAATACCATGAGCAAAATTCACCAAGATGACGTGAAAATACTAATGGGAGACTTCAACTCTATTTGGGACAGAAAAAACGTGTAGAAAAATCATTGGTACAAATTCAACACACCGAAACGCTTAGACTAACGTCACACGTCTGACTGACATTTGCCAATTGAACCACAAAAGGATGTCTTCCCGCTTTAAGAAAAAACCAGTCCCCAGGTAACATGCTTAGTAACCAGGTGCAAGCTGCTTTTGTTCGCCTTTCGAGACTTGCTGAAAGCCAGATTTTTAATTCTTTTGTAGCACAGCTACAAGCAGGCAGATAAAAACTTAATAAGGGAATCGTAAGACAACGCTCGAGCAAAATTCTTCTTGCTACTTTCAGTAACTCTTAGTGTCAGAGTGAAAACCTTACGGTACTGCCAGATTCATAATGCCACTTTTGTTTTCTGCCGACATTTTGTTGTTGTTGTGAATACATAATTTTATCTATGAAAAGCCCCATTTTCATAACACTTACGAATGGTACAGGAAATGAAATAAATACAGATCTTTTCTAAGTGTAAAGTCTGTAATATCCTACTAATTCGTGTTAAAATAAGCCCAATTGTCTCACAGAAACTTAATGCTTTATTAAGATAGACTGCCGTCGTGATGTTTCTGTATTAAGCTGACTTTAGTTTGTATTAGTACAGTGAATATTTTAATTGCATTTTCCATTAGTTTACTAAACGCAACAGTAATTATCAAAGAGAAATTAATTAGCAGCAGAATTTTCTTTCACGATATCTAAAACGATATGACAATGGTAAAGTTGTTTACAAATTCTACGCCTGTAGAAACCTACTTGTTCTAACGATGTCAATAAACCAGAGTAGTTTTAAAAGTATTTTCGTCTAGAAATGAATTGCCTTGACGGTTGATCGATCTAGAGTGGGAAAGGTAAAATTTTACAAATATATGACGAGAGGGACAAGTGCTTGAGAGAGGACTTCCCTATCAATACAAATGTGCCTGAGAGACGACTTTCCTATCAATCTCCTGGATAGTTTTGTTTCTCAAATCAACATAGTGCGTTATCATGCAGTAGCACAGGTGATGTAGTTTTGTTGCTCGATTTTCTTACACTGTGACCGAAAGGTGTCTCAGTTGTTGGCAACAAATTCCAGCTGTGTTGCACACACCCTGGGGGCAGAATTCGTAGCCCAAAACACACTTTTGGATTTATCAGATGTAAAATAATATGTTCACGCAACTCTTTCCTCGAGTTTACGTCTTTTGGTGGGGCTCAGCCTTTCATTTCTTCTTAGGAAGTTAACGATAAAGGCATCATAACACGTCACCAGTAACAGTACTGCATAGGAATGTTCGATGAGTGACCTGATGACGTTCAATAATAGTTACTCTGTTGATTTTTGTTGTTTCGAATTAGAGCATGCAGTACTCCTACACCAGACTTCTGAACATTGCCTGTTGAATGCAAATTCAAGTGGTTCATAATTATTTTAGTAAATTCACTCGATATTTTTATGTCCTTTAAATTACATTTGCTACATGATTCGCATTGAAGACGTAGGAAATGTATGTTATTTGGTCCGGGAAGCACGTTCCAACAGAAACTGATGCTTACATTGACATTTATGTTGCGAATTAGTCGTCTTATCCATCACATGGATAACGAGGATGCTCCGTTTTGCTACAGTTGTTTCATAGCTAACAAGGGAACCTCCCCATCGCACCCTCCTCAGATTTAGTTATAAGTTGACACAGTGGATAGGCCTTGAAAACTGAACACAGATCATTCGAAAAACAGGAAGAAGTTGTGTGGACCTATGAAAAAAATATTCAAACCAAACAAACTGAGTAGTCCGTGTGCATGATAAGCAACATCAAGGATAGCTTGAGCACGGGAGCGCAGTGGTCGCGTGGTTAGCGTGAGGAGCTGCAGAACGAGAGGTCGTTGGTTTAAGGCTTCCCTCGGGTTAGTTGTTTGATTTTTTTTATTTTCAGACAATCATCACCACACGTACTGTTATTCAACAAATGTAGGAAATAATCATACAAATGTTCGACAATCGTTCGATCCCTTAAGGAACTTTCCGATGCCTTACAGTTCGGAAAATATTCATTGACATTGTTATTGGAGTCACGAGCTATATTTGCTGGATTCATATTGCCCACGCAATGCATCGCACGTATTTAATGCACTCTCGTCCAAAGTAGCGAACAGTTAACTGCCAGCCAGGGAGCCTCATTAGCAGGAATACTCTCTCTTCCGTGCGCTATAGTCGACTGACGTCATGTCTTTCGAAGTTTTTTAGGTGTAGCGTCATCATACTACGGCGCGGTTACCTCGCATCGGACAGACGGACGGACAGATAATAATTGTCTGAAAATAAAAATTAAACTTTTCACTCCTGGGAAAATTTGACGGAAGGACCTCTCGTTCCGCAGCTGCGTGCGCTAACCACGGGATCACGGCGCTCCTGAGCTCACCCTATCCTTGATGTTGCCTATCTTGCGCATGGACTACTCAGTTTGTATATTTTGCTTATTTTTTTCATACTTCCACACAACTTCTTCCTGTTTTCTCGATTGATCTGTGTTCAGTTTTTCAAGGCCTATCCCCTGTATCAACTTATAACTAAATCTGAGGGCGGTGCGATGGGGATGTTCCCTTGTTAGTGGTATTGTGTGTTGGTGGCGTTGCCAGTTTACATACTGTGCATGTAACTCACAATAAATGCGTTGGATGCCTCCTGTGATCAGTTTACTTGAAAAACGTTTGTTGTCATCGTAATTTATGTAACTGGCACTCCGACTTCCAATTTGACAATTTGTGGAAAAATTGTTTACCTCGTTAGTCCTAGTTTCAAACATTGTCTGTCTGACGGAAAACGTAGCCATGAAGGGGTCTGTAAAAGCAATTAATCGCTATTATAGCAAACTTTTGAATTCACATGATACTTGAATTCTCTATATTGATTCTGAGAGTTTTCTTATTTCTCTTGTTATTTACTGTCTCAATGTCATCCGTGAAAATAAAATCAAAGGCAGTTGGATTAGGTTCCTGATCTATAAACTGTGATTTAATATTCTGCGCTGCTAAATAAATTTTGAAGGTTGTATTCTTTACGTAAAACAGAGTATCGGTGTCAGTCCTAGGATTGACGATAAACTTCAGAAATACAATTACGGAAAAGTGACATATCGATTATGGCTCCTCACCATCAACAATAGTTGTTACCCATAGTTTCATATTTGCTATTTTATCGTCGTTACCCTTTAGAGACCAACCTGATCATTCCACAATGCCATTTTTGACTCGCTTCTTAATATGTCCTATAACTACAGATTTGTCGAAAATATTAACTGTTAAATACGCTTTCCACAAATTAGAAACTTCCAGTTATTCTTCATATCTTGAAACTTACTACCATTGACTTTCACTGGAGAAAAGATACATAATAATAAAATGAAATCAAAGATTAGAATGTCAAATCATAGTGTGAATGGTTAAAATGAAATGAACTAAAAATCATCTCCTTGTCTAAAAGACGTTATTCTTCCAGAGAACTTCGGCACCTCAAAATTTTTTACACCTCTGATGTTCAGCCACATGTGGACAAATAGCGGGTCCCATGATGCAGCACTGTTTAGCCGTCACAAAATGAAGCCTCAAAAATCAGTCCACATTCCATTTACTGCGTTTCCTTGAAATTATATAAAATATACGTCTGTAAGTAAAAAAAAAAAAGACGAAGAAGAAAGAAACAAAGCTTGAAACAGCTGATTGGTGAAGCCTCCTTTGGCTTCCACAACAGCTCGAAGTCTGTTGGGCATTGAGCCCACAACTCGAGCCACATAACTAGGAAAATGGCTCTGAGCACTATGGGACTTAACATCTATGGTCATCAGTCCCCTAGAACTTAGAACTACTTAAACCTAACTAACCTAAGGACAGCACACAACACCCAGCCATCACGAGGCAGAGAAAATCCCTGACCCCGCCGGGAATCGAACCCGGGAACCCGGGCGTGGGAAGCGAGAACGCTACCGCACGACCACGAGATGCGGGCCATAACTAGGAGATTCAAGTAACTCATTCCAAGCGTCATGAATCACATCAGAAAGCTGTCGGCGAGTCGACGGTGACTGCCCTTTTCTCGTATTACTCTGACCATTTCTGCCCAGATATTCTCAATGGGATTCGTGTCAGCTCCTTTAGGTGGCCATTCCGTTACAGTAATATTACTATGGTCGTCGACCCGCCTCTTAACCACACGTGCCATATGAATAGACGAGCGATCTTGTTGGAACATGATCTGATCATCGCCAAATCTTGCTGCCACAGCAGGAAACATCATGTTCTCCAGAATTGATATGTAATTGCGCGCATCGAATCTTCCTTCCACTTCCCACAGGAGCCCACACCCTTCGGCCGATATCCACGCCCATACCGTTACCGACTACAAATGGCTCTGAGCACTGTGGGACTTAACATCTGTGGTCATCAGTCCCCTAGAACGTAGAACTACTTAAACCTAACTAACCTAAGGACATCACACACATCCATGCGCGAGGCAGGATTCGAACCTGCGACCGTAGCGGTCACGCGGTTCCAGACTGAAGCGCCTCGAACCGCACGGCCACGCCGGCCGACACCGACAACCTGCCACTCCTTCGGCAACTGTAAATATATTTTCGATTATACCTAGCACATTTAGGCCGGTAAACTAGTACTTTTCCGGATGATGCCGTAGAGAAAACTTTTTGGTGCGTGAAAATCACTCGCCTCCAAAACTGGAGAGGTTTGTCGCCATTTTCAGTAGCAAAAGCAAGGCAAGCTTCTCTTTGGGAAACAGTCAATGTCTCTTTCACAGCAGCGCTTCTTGCTCTCAGTCCACCTTCCCTTACACGAGGAGTGACGGTCTTACTGCTAACATTGAGACCCAAAGTTTGCTGAATTTGTCGTGCGTTGACAAATGGGTGGTTCTCACTGAAACGGCGTATCTGCTGATCCTGAGCTGCTGTTGTTTTGCGGCGACGGCCATGAGGCCTCCCATTCAAGTTACCACTCTCTTCCTTTCGTCTGATCCACCTGGCTACCGTCGACTTGTGAAGACCCATAGTTCTTGCTATGTCGGCATTTGAAGATCCCTCTGCATGGAGTTCTATTATAGCGCCCTTGTCTGCCTCAGCCAGATGGGCCATTTAGCGTTGACTGAATGATTCGTCGCGGTTAATATTGGCTGCGGAAACTGCGCTGGCAGGAAACAGACTGCCTCCTCCACGATGGCAGCCACAACGCAGTGGCCAAGTATGTGTAACACGGAAATCGATGGCATAAAAGAGAGATCGCAAGCCCATACCCGTGTCATTACATAGTGGAGCAACTTAAAATCTCTAATTTTTCTCAGAAGGGACTGGTCCACTCTTGTCATGTCTTATCCTGATAAATATTACATGAAATGAAATGTTTACGTTTTGCATATGCGGCAGGCCTGACGCAAGAAACATTTCTGAAATATCTGAGGCAACCTGAAGAACACTTCATGAATTTTATCTGTAGAGGGTTGCCTTATAAGAAGGAAAACGTGTTTATCCCCGCTCGCCGTGTTTCCAGGTGGCGCAGTTTACTCGGAGGCATACATAATTCTCGCCGGGCGTAAGAAGCGACTCGACGAGCGAGGGGAACTCGCCAAGTGTCATAGGCTGATTGTCCCGAAACTTTGCTCACAAGGGGAGGCCGCCAAATGTGAAATTCAGATTCGATTCATACTGCGCATAATAAAAGCTCATGGCCAGAGGTGTAATGTGGCAAAGCACCAAGATGCACTTCTCAGCTGTTGTCGAGAAAATCGACAGTTAGAAGAAACCGTTGCGGTGAAATACTCTCTACGATTAATAATTTTCTACAGCGTCGTGGCGCAGCGGTAAGCGCTCGAGTTCGTAATCCGAAGGTCGCCGGATCGAATCTCACGCCATGCAACATTTTTTTATTATTATTATTTTTTTGTAATTCAAATATATAAAAACTATTAATGAATTGCTTATGCATGTTGGTGAAGGCGGATCGCTCTCCAATTGTACCGCCTCCATTTTACCGTTTGTTTAACAGGGTGTACCAAAGCTCTCACGTCCGCACTGATTTTCGACGGTGTTATAAGTTGTGCTAGGGACCGCATCTACCTTCTTTCGAAGTTAGCAGGCAACTACGCTGTTATGCGGCGGCTCGTTTCGGCCCATTCAACATCTGTCCTTCAAGTGTAACGAGCGATTAACGGAGTTTATATTTCATACCTGCCACAGCAAATTTGTGTTCGTGGGGTTTCTATTCTAATTCGAACGTTTGACTTACGCTATACGTATTCGTTTCGGAATATCGTTTCTACGTCTTCCGCTAACTATACGTGGTTAACATTATGAAGACAATTAGTAACATTTGTGAAATACAAATTTGTTTGCGGAAAACATAATGATGTTCGAAGTCGCCAGTTTTTCCACGACAAACGACTTTCAACAACTTATTATATGCATAATTGTTGCAATTGTTGCAACCTGTTGCCGGGAATTATATATATATATGTGTGTGTGTGTGTGTGTGTGTGTGTGTGTGTTTATACACACATTTGAATTACAAAAAACAAATACTAAAAAAAAAAAAGTTGCATGGAGCGAGATTCGATCCGCCGACATTCGGATTACGAACTCGAGCGCTTACCGCTGCGCCACGACGCTGTAGAAAATTATGAATCGTAGAGAGTATTTCACCGCAGCGGTTTCTTCTAACTGTCGATTTTCTCGACAACGGCTGAGAAGTGCATCTTGGTTCTTTGCCACATTACACCTCTGGCCATGAGCTTTTATTATGCGCAGTATGAATCGAATCTGAATTTCACAATTGGCGGCCTCCCCTTGTCAGTGAAGGAGAGGACAAAATAAGCGAACTTGTGTTTCGGCTTATCTGCAGACACTCGACCGTTTCCGAGAAAACGACGGCCAAAGTTATCAACGCGCTGTTGCTCTAGTGTAGATACATTCTGCAGCCGAGAACGCAATTGAAGCGGTGGCTCAGTGGCTACCGTCGTTCCTTCTTAGCATTGATTCCCGTGTTCGAGACCATATTGGGTTTTTTAATTATTTTATTTTCCTGCCTCTCTATCAGAATTATCTTCGAATGTTTTTTTTTTCTAATTTATGTTGAAATAATGTTGTCATTACTCGACAATTAACTTTATGTGTAATTAATGAATTAAAAAAATAATAAACGAATGAGACAAGCTGATATAAAATCATCTCGTCTGCCTCATGTATCGTTATATCCAAATGGTTTATCAATGTTAATCTACATTTAGATCCGATAATGGCACCTTTAGTGTGTTGAAACCGGTTATCCAGTAGACAGTATTTAAGCGATCTTGGCTTCTGAATTATTTCTACAACAGAGTGATCGCCCCACTACGCACTGTGTGTTCCCTTTTTAACTTATTTCTTTACACAGTAAATTAACTGACGAATAACGACAACAGTGTTTCATCATAAATTGGAATAAACATTCGTAGATAATTCAGAGAGTGAGGGGGGAAAAAAGGAAAAACCGGGTTTCGAACTCGCAGCGCAAAGTTCCGAAGTCGCTATGGTAGCCGCAGAGCCACCGCTTCAGTTGAATCCTTAACCGCTAAGCGGTATCTACACTATAGCAACAACGCATTGAACACTTTGACCGTCGTTTTCTCAGAAGCGGTAGAGTTTAAGCTTATTTTGTCCCCTCTTTCAATGAGCGTAGTTAAAAGCAAGATCGGGGTCTGACACTTGGCGTGCCCCCTCGTAAATTGCGTGCGTTGGGATTCAGTAGACAGAATGCGTCCACTTTCCTCGACTACTCATTGAAATGTTTGGAAACTTTCTTTGTTGTAGTTGCACTTTGCATTATGAGGGCTGGTTTTCCTGATGAGGATCTACTTATGGACTTTGCTCCTAATTTACGTTACTGTGTAGTAGACCTACTGCAACTACTTAAACCGGAAACGTTTGTTTGTTTGGACACTCCGCTTCTTAGTTGCTACATTTCGCTAAAATATTTTCCTTTTTTTCAAAACGGCAAGTTAAGATGACCACTGCAACATGGTAAGATCAGTAACAATTTAATACTTTGAAACAGTTATGTGTGGTGTACGAGGAGTCTACTGTTGTTGACTGAGGAATACATTAAACACGAAAGCTGCGTCCAATAACAATAATTAACTTTCGGTTACATGACAAAACACAAGTCGAAGCTCTGTCAGTTCATCTCAGTACCCAGTAAAACTTAAACTGGAAAGATCGAAAACATACTTTTGTGGGGAAGGCAAACGAATGACTGCGTTTTATTGGCCGCACACTAAGAATACGCAACAGGCCAACTGAAAACACTGCCTACACTACGTTTGTCCGTCCACTGCTATAATATCCTTGACAGACGTGATTGACTGTGCACGCAAAAACGTCCAAGGAACGGTAGGACGCTTTGTAATGTCACGAAATAGGGGAGAGAGGATCCCAGATTTGATAATCGAGTTGGGGTAACATTCATGAAAACATATGCGTTTTTCGTTGCCACGAGATCTTTTCACGAAATTTCAATCACCACCATATGTTCTGAATGCCAAAACATTATTTCCTAGGGTACTTACACAAGAAGAAACCATAGTAATAATGTAATTCAAGGCTCGCAAGAAAAGATTTAAGTAGTCCCTTTTCCCGCACACTGTTAATGAGTGGGACGGTAGAGAAATAATCCGAACCTTCTGCCAGGCACGTAAGTCCGGATTGCAAAGAAATCCTGTTGATGTAGTCATGTAGATGTAACAACGAAATTATGTTGTAATTACGACATGTGACTTTCACTTGATCTGAACATCGAAGTTGTTTACTGTTTATTTACTTTTTGTTCATTAATTTCAGCCATATACGAACACCTAGGCGCGTTAAAGTGATATTGAAATAAAGTGTCATGCATGGACCAATAACAATAAGTTCCCACCTACTTGTTATAGTACTGCATTATCTGCCAGCGTATTCAGAAGTGGATATCGCATACGAAGTTCCTAGGGTGTTTGTAATGGATATTGCAGACGACTTCGACAAAGTTTGAATGTAGCTTCGTAAAAGTTCCGTGATCAAACGATCTGAGTTGCTGGAGAATACAGTTTATCCTCACTAGACAGTATATATTATCATTATACATGAGGTGAGTAGGGTTTCGCCGCGTTGCGGTGGCCGAGCGGTTCCAGGCGCTTCAGTGACGAACCGCACGGCTGCTTCAGTCGCAGGTTGGAATTCTACCTCGGGCATAGATGTCTGTGATGCCCTTAGGCTAGCTAGGTTTAAGTAGTTCTAGGTCTAGGGGCTGATGACCTAAGCAGTTAGGTCGCATAGTTCTTGAAGCCATTTTTTGACCTTTCGCGTAAATTTTCTTTACATAAACCGTCGTATCTTTTGATTGCGTTGACATAGAAGCTCACTTTTTTACACCAGCATGGGACCGGTTACAGCAAGAAGTGCGATACATTTCCGCTTATTATGTCCACCCGTTCTGGAGGTAAACGGGTTTTAAGGGTTGGGTAGACCGATAGACGGTCAAGACAGTGAGACTAGTAGGGTTCCGTTTTTACCGGTTTAGGTGACGAAATCCTAACAACGAAAACAATGAAGATGAGGGCCGCATAAATAACACCCGCTACTCTTTATTCGAAATGTTCTAGTTGCTGTCGATACATAAGCATATTAGTCGTAGCTACGTTTTCGATCCAAATCACGTTTACAGGAATGCAAATAGAATGTATTTGCCTATACACGTGGTAATTCACATCCCAGTATTAATGCCACCGCGTTTTAGAAGTACGAACATTCTCATTGCTAGCTAGCTTAAGAAACACTTCTGCTAATGAACGTTTTCTGGCTGTGGCGAGTCTAGTGGAGAATTCGAAACAATGCAGAATACGTTTGGCAGCTATGTAGCCGTTTATTTCCTGGGGTGGTGCAGAATTATCCTACAAAATTTACTCTCTAATAACAGTAATTTGTTATTTCGATAATCATCCCGAATGATTGTCGCATAAGTGGTGACATAAAGGAAGAAAATTGATGTTTTTGAGTCCAGAAAGCTCTATGCAACAGAAACTGCAGATTTTTATTGCGAAATTGCCGGCTTGATCATGTCTGGGGTAATAATAGAGGGCTGTTTGCCTAGGTTGTCTGCTAGCATAGTGAAAGGAAGGTCTGGTTTGTTTTCGGTTCTAATCTCTATGGAGGCAGGTAGAATATCAGTAAAGCAATTTTAAGAAATTCTCGCGCACCCAATACGATTTATCGCTACCTTTATTCTGTACTGGCGCTCTGTGGATGTCAATATGACACTCTTGTAGAATTTCATACATGATACTGCCTCCATTTTCCGCTTCTGTCAATAATGGAATTGACTTAAGTGTGGCACTGAATGATGTTTAAGTGAATTTCGTTATGAATCTTCACGCATTGCTAAATTTGCACACTTTCATGGTAGGTCAGCAACGGTAATCCAGTATGACTGGTCTGAACGTTGACACAGACCGTTTCGCGGCCGAATGCGGATAATATTTTGCTAGTTCGTAACGGTCTGGGGTTCTTTGTCTGTTATCTGGATAAGCTGAAATTCATTTTTATTCGTCCGTTTCATACAAATTAGCGTTTCTTCTTTCAGTTCTGTCTTATGTTTACGTGTTGTATTTAACACACTAATCAGCATTAATATAGTCTTAGAAATTATGGAATACAGTCTAAAAAAGTTCAGATAGTTTGTCAATTTCACGCCTGCGCATAGTATGTTGGTAGCACTTCGTCGCCTTGCCTGTTATGCTGTGTAGCAGACTTTAAAGCCGTGCGGATCAGCATAACGAAAAGGCGAGGGGTCTCGCTCGTTTTGTCCACGACTGTACATGTGCGTCAGTGAAAAAGACCAATAAAAAGGTGTTAGCATGTGGACTTAATGTGCTGCTCCAGTCTCTTCTGTACCTAAGGTCCATCACCGTTTCCTTTCGATCGCTACGTAATTCGGTGCTCTCCGATACACACGATCGAACAGCGGAGGAGTGGTACTCAAGCGTCAACTTTAGGTTACAATATCTCCGGATGTAATTAACATTTTACAATGCAACAAACGGCACTGATTACGTATTTGTTTAGATGTTCAGATGTGCTAACGAAACTAACGGGGTTCCATTTAAAAAACGTAGGTTTGTGTTAAAAAACATACTTCCGTGCATTTTTGTATGGTTTGTATTAACCAATTACACTAGCCCCTCTCCTCACGTTCGGTCTGTGGAATCGATTCGCCAGTATTTGGAGTGGTTTACGAAATATATCCAGCGGTAATGTTAGGTGACTCACCCTGTAGTTTTTGGAACGACAGAATTTTCAGCGAATGGACTGCCATGGTCGTTCTCCCGACTTAAATCCCATAGAGTAGGTATGGGATGCTTTGAGAAGATGTACTGAGGCACGTCGACATCCACCAGTTAGCATCCTGAGGGTGCCAACCGCTCTGGTGGAGGAATGGGACGCCCTACCACAAGACCTCCTTAACAATCTTATGGCCGTCATGGGAGCACGTTGCAGATCGTGTACTGCCGAACGTGGTGATGTCACACGCTATCAAGGCCCATATCCCGTCGTTTTTAATGTCCTAGGGACAACCATGAATAGCAGTGAGTTCAGTTTAATTACTGTCTTTGAATAACACTGTCATTTCTGTTCGCCTCATTGCCCATTGTTTTCAGTTATCTTCTGCAATATACTGTAGCTGCTCTTTCTATGTATGGTCAAAGTTTCAATGATCTATTTTACTTGGCAGCGACAATCATTCGGAATTTACTTTAGTTCTTTTGTTTCGCACACTAGTGTACAATGTACTGTATAATAGGGATGTAGTTCACAGAAATTAATGGAACTGTGGACAATACTGGTTAAAATTAGTTCATTAAGGTCTCTGAAATCAGTATATACCAGTGCGAATATGGAACTCGAAGATGATACAGCCTTGCTCACCTGATCCAACAACAATAATTTGCAAACTTTTGTACTTGACTGCACTTTCAGAGACCGTGAATAGTTACAATTGAAAGAAAACAGCCCTCTGTCACTATTTTTAACGAATTAACCGGGTTTCAACACTGCTAGGAGTGTCTTCCTTAGAATTTATATCGAAGAATGGTCTATAACATGGTCACAGAATTATGACTAAAAACGTATGATACAGAATATAAGTACGGAATCATCGTGAAAGACTGGCAGTACTTATATGTCATTTATATAATAATAAATAGTCCGTTTTGCAACCTGCACCACGCAAGTAACGAGCAGCCCTTAGTGGCTCGCCATCACAGTTTCCTTTATTTTAAATATCTTTATGACTAATACCCTTTTGGCATGTTTATTAATTTATAAATGACATACAAGTACTGCCAGTCTTTCACGATGATTCCGTACTTATATTCTGTATCATACGTTTTTAGTCATAATTCGGTGACCATGTTATAGACCATTCTTCGATTTAAATTCTGAGGAAGACACTCCTAGCAGTGTTGAAACCCGGTTAATTCGTTAAAAATAGTGACCGAGGGCTGTTTTCTTTAAATGGTAATAATAATTTGGTTTTCCATTACTCTCGAAAATCATTCCAAGAGAATTATTGCATGTTTTATTGTAGTAAACTATGGTCAACCTATTTCTCTCTCGTAGCTTATTTATAAAGATTGCGGAATAAAGTTAATTATTTCAAAAATGTTTATTAGTATTTTCAATTTTATGTTTATTCTGGGACTTCATAATTACTTATCTTTTTATTATTTTTAATGTTATTATTGGTTCGAACGCCAGCACACCACTAAATTTGACTCACCTTCATCTAGCGACGTAGCGCAGTGGTTAACACATTGGACTCGAGTTCTGGCCGATTGAGGATCAAATACCCATTCAGCCTCTAAGTTGTACATTTTCCATGGTTTCCATAAATCACCATAGGCAAATAACGGGATAATTCTTTCAGCTGGACACGACCGATTTCCTTCCCCATTTATAGCCACCCCAACTAGTACTCAATCTTCGATGACGCCGTCTCCAATAGTTCGACAAATAATCTTCCATTCTTATTTCCTTTTTTCAGATTTTTCTTACACACGTACTCAACACCTTCGTGTCACCTAAAGCGATACTTATCATACAAACCACCGAATTTGCGTCGAAGTCATATGGTTTGTCTACGCTTTGAATCACACGAAAAATTAATACGAGTGAAAGATTACACACTTATGCTCACCGCAAATACGCTATTAGTGGCAGTGTGTACGAAATTCAGTTCAAGGCGTTTAATGTAAGCCGCGCGCGGTATCCAAGCGGTGTAGGTTGCCTTGTCACGGTCCGCGCGGCTGCCCCCGTCAGAGGTTCGAGTACTCCATAAGGCATGAGGGTGTGTGTGTGTGTGTGTGTGTTGTCCATAGTGTAAGTTAGTTTAAGTTAGATTAAGTAGTGTGTAAGCTTAGGGACCGATGAGTGGTTAAACTGTCCTTTACAAAATGAGTAGCGAAAGTAATGTAAGTATTACTTGGAGCGTCTGTGAAAACCGAAAATTCATTTCGATAAGTAGTTTATAGTTGTATTCTTTTCTCCGCATTTCGTATGGCATGATTCATTTGAGATAGATTTTAAATAATTCAAAATATGTCTGGAGAGGCTTGATGTTTGTTATTGACGAAAAAGCACCAAGTAATACATTTCCTCTATCAAGTTGAAAATGGACACCCGCTCCTGACAAACGTTGGACGATTTTTCTTATATTGTCAGTGAAAGAATCCGCTAATGCACGATTAGATAGGCAGTTTAGCCGTCTATACCTCGATATCCTTTTTCAGCCTTTTTTTTTTTTGTTATGAGATTTCTCCTGAACATATCTCACAACGAAATATGTGGTACAGGTACATTTCAGACCAGTGAACTCACGTCCTTGCTGCGAATGAAGAAAGAGAGAGAAAGAAAGAGAAAGGGGAGGAAAGAGAGAAAGATGTAACTACTCAGACAAACATAAAAGAATTGAATCTCAATCAACTGATCTACTATTTACGGAAATACCGCAGCGTTAGCACGTTGAGCTTGCACTTGGGAGGGCTTGGGTTCAAACCCCTATCCAGCAATCTTAATTTAGGTTTTCCATAATTTTCCTAAATATCTTACGACAAATATCGCAATAATTTGTTTGAAAAGGAGAGAGTCAATTTTTTTTCCCCATTCTTCCGCAGTCAAAGTCTTTGCTCCATCCCTATTGTCGTCGTCGTCTGCGATAGGATAAACCGTAATCTTCCATCCTTCGTCATTTAGAGAAATATGAATGGTAAGCTTAAATGAGACGAGAAGATTAACTAACTTTTGTCGAAGAGCCAACGCTAAACGAGGTACATATGATTAAGAAGAATTTAGGATTACACAACAGTACATGAACTCTTACTGAGTAATCAGTGCTGTTTCCAGCACACCGTCTTGCTATCAAGAGCGCTAGACGGGTGCCATAGAGTAAGAGAGAGCTAATTTATGTTTCTGGGGGATCTTCCTACATGCGATTTGTATGCTAGTCCACAAAGTATATACAGTAGTTGTAGGGCAACTGTGACGAACTATCTACCGACCAAACATATTCCTCACATGTTGGTTAGGCGAGATTTTACAAAAACGTACAGCCCAGAAAAGTACTGTTATCCGTGGTTCTTCGATGAATGTGTGCGAATCCCTCAACACGCATTTTCAGATACTCTGCTGCTAAAATGTGGTCTCCTGATGGAAAGACCCTACCTCAGACTCTAAACTTGAAAATGTAGCGATAGTTGTTCGAGTTAGCGTTAGAAGTGGAGACATCGTATACTATAACGCTCCAAACCAACACACAACTCATTTATGCGTCAAGGAGCACCCTAATGCAAGATTCCAGATTGCTGTCGTTACGGTAACAACGGGAAGGTACACAACGTATACGAAATTGAAGTGCTTGTGTTTTTCCAAACCACGATGCAATGTTCCTTCGGATATGCATGCACGTCCGAAGGAACAGGCACTGCAGCAACTACAGCCGTTGTGAAATAAATGAAATGTATTCGCAGTTACGAATAGGGACAAGCATCAGCTGTATAATGGAATGACGACAACGGAAATTTGTGCCGGACCGGGACTCGAACCCAGATTTCCCGCTTATCGCGAGCGGTCGCCTTACCATTTGGCTATCCCAGCACGACTCACGGCCACACCAAAACTCCCATATGTCGTCAACCGTGTGTCTACAGCCTTTACTCGTAAATCGACCATGTATATTCACAAACAGGGGAAACATTTTACTTGAATGTCGCTTGCCCGGTATCGGGAGATAAATACTATACTACAGTGTCTGTGTTATACCGATGTACGAGTATAGGTTGTAGACAAATGGTTGCCGACATATGGAAATTTGAGTCAAGAAGTGAGTCATTCTGGGATAGCCAAATGGTAAGGCGACCGCTCGCGGTAAGAGGCTTATCCGGGTTCGAGTGCCGGTCCAGCACAAATCTTCATTTTCGTCATCCCATTATACAGCTGATGGTCGTCCATATTCGTAATTGGGAATACATTTAAAGCAAAACGATATGTTGAAGCGGGATCTGTACATCAACTCCACCCTTTACCACTTACACTCCTGGAAATTGAAATAAGAACACCGTGAATTCATTGTCCCAGGAAGGGGAAACTTTATTGACACATTCCTGGGGTCAGATACATCACATGATCACACTGACAGAACCACAGGCACATAGACACAGGCAACAGAGCATGCACAATGTCGGCACTAGTACAGTGTATATCCACCTTTGGCAGCAATGCAGGCTGCTATTCTCCCATGGAGACGATCGTAGAGATGCTGGATGTAGTCCTGTGGAACGGCTTGCCATGCCATTTCCACCTGGCGCCTCAGTTGGACCAGCGTTCGTGCTGGACGTGCAGACCGCGTGAGACGACGCTTCATCCAGTCCCAAACATGCTCAATGGGGGACAGATCCGGTGATCTTGCTGGCCAGGGTAGTTGACTTACACCTTCTAGAGCACGTTGGGTGGCACGGGATACATGCGGACGTGCATTGTCCTGTTGGAACAGCAAGTTCCCTTGCCGGTCTAGGAATGGAAGAACGATGGGTTCGATGACGGTTTGGATGTACCGCGCACTATTCAGTGTCTCCTCGACGATCACCAGTGGTGTACGGCCAGTGTAGGAGATCGCTCCCCACACCATGATGCCGGGTGTTGGCCCTGTGTGCCTCGGTCGTATGCAGTCCTGATTGTGGCGCTCACCTGCACGGCGCCAAACACGCATACGACCATCATTGGCACCAAGGCAGAAGCGACTCTCATCGCTGAAGACGACACGTCTCCATTCGTCCCTCCATTCACGCCTGTCGCGACGCCACTGGAGGCGGGCTGCACGATGTTGGGGCGTGAGCGGAAGACGGTCCGGTCCCAGGTCGACGGGCACGTGCACCTTCCGCCGACCACTGGCGACAACATCGATGTACTGTGGAGACCTCACGCCCCACGTGTTGAGCAATTCGGCGGTACGTCCACCCGGCCTCCCGCATGCCCACTATACGCCCTCGCTCAAAGTCCGTCAACTGCACATACGGTTCACGTCCACGCTGTCGCGGCATGCTACCAGTGTTAAAGACTGCGATGGAGCTCCGTATGCCACGGCAAACTGGCTGACACTGACGGCGGCGGTGCACAAATGCTGCGCAGCTAGCGCCATTCGACGGCCAACACCGCGGTTCCTGGTGTGTCCGCTGTGCCGTGCGTGTGATCATTGCTTGTACAGCCCTCTCGCAGTGTCCGGAGCAAGTATGGTGGGTCTGACACACCGGTGTCTATGTGTTCTTTTTTCCATTTCCAGGAGTGTATCTCTCCAACTGTAGCTTGCTTGCATACCTATTACACTCTGATGGCCCCTTACGTCAGATGGTACTCATCTCATGCTATTGTTACATTCAGTGGTCCACTACCAACCCATCACCGCGTACGACACTCTTCCATCCACTGGCTCAATACACACATCAATGATGCAGCAGAATTCTCTGTATGTGCCGCAACGTCATGTTAAGACAAACCTATTCCCCGAAGACCAATTTCTCCGTTTTTTCGAACTCTCTCACACGCTAATGCATCACCCTTTGATGTCCATAAGGTACACTAGTATTTGCCATCAATTTTCCATCTGGTTTGTCGACCTTATCACCTCTTCATAATTTTCACTCCTTATTACAAGTACTCTGTTTTACAAGTCCTCCGTTCCAATTATCACGAACGTTACTGTGGGTACTAAAGAAATCGTGTGTTTTGTGTATGCACATAATTATGTACTGAAACATCAGCTGCTGCTGTCAGAACTGACAACCCGAGCACCGTCGGAACACCGGCTTCAAATCGAATAACTGCAACCCAACCTAATTAGCCCTGTCAATTCGCGTGCACTATCACGATCGTCCAATAAGACTGCGGTAGTACGTAGGCTGCACTGCTTTTCTATCCAAGACTTTTATAAAAAATAGATTCCCAATTACTGGATGACCTTCGCGTAAGGCTAGACGTCAGAAGATACTGCGTAGTATACTTTGAAAGTAATAAGTGCTCGTCGATGTGTTTTATATTTGGTAAATTTGAAATTATGAGCAGTAAGAAGTAGCAAATCTGGTATTAATGAACAATATAGCTGAGTAAATACTTAAGCTGAATGTCAGATTAAATATAAAAAATGCTAATTAAAAGGAAATTTCAGATAATGATTCAAACCGTGAAAAAAGGATAGAGAATCAGAATCTACGCACCATTCTAATCGAAATGTTCCTAATTTAGCGTTCCATACTGATATGTCCACGCGCTTGACTATAAGCCTTTTGTCATTGCCTGCTGAAAGGTGGACCAAATGTCATTAAATCTCAGGGTGGCGTAAGCGATATTATAATTTAGCATCCACCAGAAATATTTAAATATTGGAACACTACTGTGCGAAAAGTGCGAAACCTCCTGGCAATTCAAAGGCGCCATGTTTTAATGTTACCATTGCATTTCCTCGTAATGCATGTTTGAACGTACCTAGAATTCGTGCAGCCGTATACACTGAAGTGCCAAAGAAACTTGTATAGGCATGTGTATTCAAAAACAGAGATACGTAAACATGCAGAATACGGCGCTGCGGTCGGCAACGCCTATCTAAGACCACAAGAGTCTGGCGTAGTTGTTAGGTCGGTTATTGCTGCTACAATGGCAGGTTATCAAGATTTAAATGAGTTTGAACGTGGTGTTATATTTGAGCGATACAACACAGCAACTCCGAGGTAGCATTGAAGTGGGTATTTTCCTGTACGACCATTTCACGAGTGTACCTTGAATATCAGGAATCCGGTAAAACATCAAATCTCCGACATCGCTGCAGCCGGATAAAGATCCTGCAAGAACGGGACCAACGACGACTGAAGAGAATCGTTCAACGTGACAAAAGTGCAAACCACCTACATCTACATCTAAATTTATACTCCGGAAGCCACCCAACGGTGTGTGGCGGAGGGCACTTTACGTGCCACTGTCATTACCTCTCTTTCCTGTTCCGGTAGCGTATGGTTTACGGGAAGAACGACTGCCGGAAGGCCTCCGTGCGCGCTCGAATCTCTCTAATTTTACATTCGTGATGTCCTCGGGAGGTATAAGTAGGGGGAAGCAATATATTCGATACCTCATCCAGAAACGCACCCTCTCAAAACCTGGACAGCAAGCTACACCGCGATGCAGAGCGCCTCTCTTGCAGAGTCTGCCACTTGAGTTTGCTAAACATCTCCGTAACGCTATCACGCTTACCAAATAACCCTGTGACGAAACGCGCCGCTCTTCTTTGGATCTTCTCTATCTCCTCTGTCAACCCGACATAGTGCGGATCCCACACTGATGAGCAATAATCAAGTATATGTCGAACGAGTGATTTGTAAGCCATCTCCTTTGTTGATGGACTACATTTTCTAAGGACTCTCCCAATGAATCTCAACCTGGCACCCGCCTTACCAACAATTAATTTTATAAGATCATTCCACTTCAAATCGTTCCGTACGCATACTCCCAGATATTTTACAGAAGTAACTGCTTCCAGTGTTTGTTCCGCTATCATATAATCATACAATAAAGGATCCTTCTTTCTATGTATTCGCAATACATTACATTTGTCTATGTTAAGGGTCAGTGCCAGTCCCTGCACCAAGTGCCTTTCCGTTGCAGATCTTCCTGCATTTTGCTGCAATTTTCTAATGCTGCAACTTCTCTGTATACAACAGCTTCATCCGCGAAAAGCCGCATGGAACTTCCGACACTATCTACTTCTGCGAATTGCTCCAGATTTCAATGCTGGGCCATCAACAAGTGTCATTGTGCGAACCATTCAACGAATCATCATCGACATGGGATTTCGGAGCCAAAGGCACAATCGTGTACCCTCGATGACTCACGACACGAGGCTTTACGCTTCTCTTGGGCCCGTCAACACCGACATTGGACTGTTGAAGACTGTAATCATGTTCCTTGGTCGGACGAGTCTCGTTTCAGATTGTATGAAGCGGTTAGACGTGTACGGATATGGAGACAACTTCATGAATCCATGGACGCTGCGTGTCAGCAAGGGACTGTTCAAGCTCGTGGAGGCTCTGTAATGGTGTGGGGCGTGTGCAGCCGGAGTGGCATGGGACCACTGTTACGTCTAAATACGACTCTGACAGGTGACACGTATGGTAGGCATCCTGTCTGATTACTTGCATCCATTCACGTCCATTGTGCATTCCGAAGGAGTGGGAAATTCCAGGAGGACAATGCTACAATCCACACGACCAGAATCGCTACACAGTGGCTCCAGGAACACTCTTCTGAAATTAAACACAAAACTCCCCAGACATGCACATTATTGGACATATCTGGGGTGCCTTGCAACGCAATATACAGAAAATATGTCCACCCCCTCGTAATCTTACGGATTTATGGGCAGCACTGCAGTATTCATGGTGTCAGTTCCCTCCAGCACTTCTTCAGGCATCAGTCGAGTCCATGCCATGTCGTGTTGCAGCACTTCTGCACGATCGCGGGGGCCCTACACGAATTAGGCAGGTGTACCGTTTCTTTGGCTCTTCAATGCAATATAGTTACCTATCTCGATTTCCACTAGCTAAGCTAAGATATGCATAGTGGAAGTTGATGAATGATATCAACTCAACGATATCAATAAAACAATATTGCGGCAACCTGATAGTGAACGGTAAGAATTAACGCCAGATTTTGGGCCTTGAGAAATGACTGGCTACCCGTTACAATGTACTTGTCAATTTGTCATAATGAGAGCGCAGTATAGAAGTACACAGGGAATTTTTTTTCTAGGGGAGCACTGTGCGAGAAACACTGATTGCGGGGGAGGCCCTGGGTCGTCATCCGTGTGTCCTAATTCAGAGTTAACGTACTCTGCAGCACTTAGCCACCTGTATCCGACGCACAAAGCAGTTCACTTTGTAGTTTCAGAATGCATTGAAAAAGTTTCCGATAAGTCTAATGCACTACAAAAGTAATGGTTCTGAATGAAGCGTTAGGCGCTTTAGTAAAATGGATACGCTCGACAAAGATTAGCTTAGGAAACCGCTGACAGCTATTACTTAGCTATTCCCATCATTACACCAAAACCGCTTTCATTTTCGATATGCGCCCGCATCTCGTGGTCGTGTGGTAGCGTTCTCGCTTCCCACGCCCGGGTTCCCGGGTTCGATTCCCGGCGGGGTCAGGGATTTTCTCTGCCTCGTGATGGCTGGGTGTTGTGTGCTGTCCTTAGGTTAGTTAGGTTTAAGTAGTTCTAAGTTCTAGGGGACTTATGACCACAGCAGTTGAGTCCCATAGAGCTCAGAGCCATTTGAACCATTTTCGATATGCAGTTTTTAAGATCGAGTCGCACGTGATGCTATATGTATAGAGACTATACGAAACCATAATTTATGGGTGAATGAAACATGAATTTCGAAATTGGAGATTAGTGTTTGTGTCTACCGTACTGAAAGGTTGGTTGGTTGTTTTGGGGAAGGAGACCAGACAGCGAGGTCATCGGTCTCATCGGATTAGGGAAGGACGGGGAAGTAAGTCGGCCGTGCCCTTTGAAAGGAACCATCCCGGCATTTGCCTGGAGCGATTTAGGGAAATCACGGAAAACCTAAATCAGGATGGCCGGACGCGGGATTGAACCGTACTGAAAGGCTGTGAAGAGTGCGACACCTGTAGTCTGAAGAGGAGAAAGTGACTAGCAGTGAATTCAGATGGGTCTCATCGCCATGGAATGACTGTCACCTCATTCTAATGCCTATGGAGCGCCGTGGGGATTTTCGAGTAGTAAGTAACACGGAGTTGGGTTGGGCATGGCGAATGTAAGAAAATTGTTGTAGAAACCACTATCCGCCTCGCATATTTTCATTTTGCCTCAGTCGAGTCAGTTATATTTCTTCCACATTCGTTCTGTCCTTATTAACACAGGGAAACGTACAAAGTACAAAAAATACTCTTCCTACCGCAGTTCAGATGATATTTTCCAACAATACAACGTTAAAAAAATGGCTCTAAGCATTATGGGACTTAACATCCGAGGTCATCAGTCTCCTAGACGTAGAACTACTTAAACCTAACTAACCTAAAGACATCACACACATCCATGCCCGAGGCCGGATTCGAACCTGCGACCGTAGCAGGAGCGCGGTTCCGGACTGAAGCACCTAGAGCCACTCGGCCACAACGGGCGGCCAACGTTAAAACACACATTGCCCATAATACCTAAGCTTTCCTCTCGACAGCACAGTTACCACATTTTTTCTGACGTCTCTGTTCGTTAGAGATGCTGCTGATTTACCTCATGTGGGGTATAGGGAGTTTCTACGCAGGAACGCAATGAATGAAGTTGAACTGCTGGCCGGAGCGGCCGAGCGGTCCTAGACGCGACAGTCTGGAACCGCGCGACCGCTACGGTCGCAGGTTCGAATCCTGCCTCGGGCATGGATGTGCGTGATGTCCTTAGGTTAGTTAGTTTTAAGTAGTTCTAAGTTCTAGAGGACTGATGACCTCAGAAGTTAAGTCCCATAGTGCTCAGAGCCATTTGAACCATTTTTTGAAGTTGAAATGATGCGCATCTCATCAGTGTGTGAAACACAAAGATGTGCACGCCGGATGAACTACCGTTTTCCTGGAACATAGACCAGCCTGATGCGGTCTAGGCAGATGACAAGCTAGTTCCTCATTTAAGCCTTTGAAACGTAATATGCAAACAGAAACGCGAAAATACTGCATCGCCTGAATATATACGACCTTGTGTAGGCTTAGAGTCGACGAAGCAGCGAAAGAATAATAAACCTTATGGAACCAAAAAGATAACTTTAATGTTAAATAAAAATAAGACATCAACCAAAGTGAAAGCAATCTCTTCGAAAACTCACATATTGGCCAATCTCTGAAATCTAAATCTGCTGTTAGGTTAGACAATTGTGTTGTTGCATCCCGTACATTGTACGACTACCATGATCGGACATTTCTGGGCAGTCATTGATTCAGGCTTCATTGCAGATATTCCCCTGCCTTCCTCCTTTACGCAGCAATGTGTTCGGAGGTTCCTATTGCTTTATTACTTAGCGTATGGCTTTCAGAATAATAATTTACAAGTACATACTGCAACACCACTACCGGCTTATGAGTAAAATTTGTGATAAGGTGCGATGGTACACTGTATTAAACGCCGGTGGCTGGTGACCGCGGCGTGTTGGGATTTGGGTTGAGGAAACAAGCGTGTGAAATTCTTGCCAGACGGACTAGCCCCGCAAGGCGTAACTCGCCATCGCGGAAGTTATGCAAGGCGCAGGCAAGGCGATGTTTCCACCATTGGAGTTTCGGTGGTGTTGCCGAATACCTGGCGAGAAGCGCAGCACTGGCACAAGTGTGCTGCTGTCTGGTATTAATAATCGTTGATCTTGTAGCAGATTCATTCGCGGTCAGTAGTATCACCAGGACGCAGGTGTGACTTCAGGCGGGGAGACGACGTGGAGCTACTAGCCCCAACCGCGGTTTCGAGTCCCCACCAGTGCATGTGATTCCTATATGAAGTCCATCCACTGGACATCACTTCACTATACAGGTGGCCTGTCGCTTCACTCCAGCAGGAGCCGAAGTCCTGCCAGGAACCAGCGAGTCACACCTCAGACACAGCGGCCACCGCCTGCCAATGCGGTGGGTGCATCTCTTACCACTCGTCTTGGCTGCTTGGGTACAGTCATCCATCGAAGATAGGCTAAATATGCAAGACTCCAATACACACCATTGACATCGCTGCTATGGAGCACGCAACAGAACTGCAGTCCCGACGCCGAGTGCAGACAACAGCAAACCAGGGCACCAGCATGTGTCATTTGAGCTCGACATATGCTAACTGCTGAGTGACTGACTACTGGTCCACCCCTGCGGGGCAGGGGCGTGATAGGCTTGCCACCACACCACAGTACCAATGTATAAGTTGGAAAGAAAGTGTTAATTTTGACAGCTACTTCTCCCTGGGACTCATCGGCCAACCAACCGGTCTCACCCCTCGGCCACTCAGACTCCTGACAATGTAGCTATCTCACACCACCCACGAGTTTGGGTGTAAAATGATGTCACAACTAATGACATCGGCTTTAGTGGACAATAGATGGTGTGTTGTCCTCAGGTTGCGACATCTCGACCACGATCAACATAATGGGATGAGTGGGGAAACTGTTTTTAGCTTTCTATGTGTGTGAAAGGCGTGGGGTCTAAGTGTCTTCGTAACTTGAGTGTTACATTGTTTAGACCAGAAGAACTGGCTGATGTGTCTGAATTTCGTGCCAAGAATAGTGAGCAGTATTTACAGACTGTGAGGTGTTCGCGGTGTAATCTACTTTGGCATTCCACACCATATGTTGAATCTGTAGCCGGTCAGTGTGGCCGAGCGGTTCTAGGCGCTTCAGTCTGGAACCGCGAGACCGCTACGGTCGCAGGTTCGAATCCTGCCTCGGACATGGATGTGTGTGATGTCCTCAGGTTAGTTAGGTTTAAGTAGTTCTAAGCTCTATGGGACTGACGACCTCAGAAGTTAAGTCCCATAGTGCTCAGAGCTATTTGAACCTATTTGAATCTGTATCTGTAATTCATTTTATATGTCATCGTTTTGGTTATGTTACAAAGCAGTGTAGACAGTGTAGATAGATGAGGTGTAACTGTTCTTTTTGTCAGTTAGTAATTATTACGTATTTGTACTGTGTACGAATGAAAGAGAAAGGCGTTGCAATAGCAGAGTCAGAGACACAGTGTGTCAATGGACTGGAGGCAGTTCAGGTATTACTTTATGAGTTAGTACAATGGAGAGCAGAAAATTCAGCCTTTGTTGGCGACGGAACCCACAATGCTATAGGTTGCGTAGTCTGGGGAATAACGATATAAGGCCATTGGGGTCGGAGGAAGTCGGACGTAAGCACTGAATGGAAGTAGCCCCTCATGTAAGTGAATGCTGCAGCAAGTTACAGGGGTCAGACTTTTTGCATCACCGTCATGCCATAAATGAACGTAGGTGACGTGCGTTGGAACTTAATAGGAAGACATACCTTGTAGGGAAAGCTGCCGCCAAAGTAGATCAGTCACGAGGTGGGTCCATCATAGTGAGAAATCTGACTAAACTTTGTACAAGTAAATTAAGGCTTGATTTTTATAACTGTGTGTCAAGTGACAGCAGGAAGTCGCTTTGGGTGAGTGAGGAGCCAGACTTATCAGGTGATATGTTATGCGTAACAGAATTGCTGGAAGAGGACGATGGATTCGATTCGGTCAGTAGGTTGTTTGACTAAAAGGAGTATCATACATATATGGGACGAGAATGGTGGAGCGGTATCCACCAACATTGACAATTTTGGCGACGAAGAATTAAAGTTGGCGCCGAAGAAGTAAAGTTAACAAAAGGAATTCTGATATGGAGATTGGATATTCTGGAGGAGGAGGATTGTGCGCAGATGGTGTAATCTATAAAAAGCCACAAGATGTCGCTAAGACTCCATTCTGTAAGAAGGCTGAGCATCTAAAGGCAGTGGAGAGAACATGAATGGTAGAACTATTGATGTAATTTGAGGATTGGTTTTTTTCTTCAGGGCCCATTGCCTGAGAGAGAAGGAAGCACCGGTGTAACACAAACCACGCACAATGCGTCGGTATCTACAACTGATTCTGGATGAGTTTATTAACCAGCAGTTGCCTAATGGGATAACAGAAGACCGTAATATTCCATGGGGAGCAGAAATTGCGATTGTACCAAAAAAGCCCATGGACGGTTCCAAGATGTACAGACTTTCCTGTGACTACCGCCATCTTAATAGTAAGACTTAAACGGACACATACCCCTTTCCAACATCACAGATACTGTTGATAACTTGGGGCAGAGACGGTATTTCTCGGCCACCAATTTAGAAGTGGACTCCATCAGTTCGATGTGGTTCATGAAGACCAACTGAAGACAAATTTTTCGTTACCCTGTCGCCGTCACCAGTTTCGGGGGATGCCGTTCGGGATGAGGAACGCATCCTGCGACGTTTCAGCGTTTTTTGGACGGAGTTTGAAGGGGCTGAAGCCTCATTAGGGCTTTATTGACCTGAATGATATAACTGTGTTCACAAGGGACATGGGAGAACATAGACAAAATATGAGAGAAATGTTTAAGATGTTGAGGACTGCACATCTGACGCTGAATACAGAGAAGTCTCATTCGGAATTTGAGGAAATAAGTTACGTAGGGCAAGTGATTATCAGAGATGAGTTGAGAACAAGTCGAATGCTAGTACAGGGTGTGTGAGATTTTCCAGTGCCAGAGACGAGTGGAACACTACAGTCGTTTTTGGGACACTTGAGTTGTTATAGGAAGATTCTAAGGGGCTTCGCTAACAAAGCGAGACCACTCAGGCAACTGCTGAAAAAAGGTGTGCAATCTGTGTGGACTCAGGAATGGCAGGAGGCGTTGGAAGAGCTGAAGAGAGTATTGATACCATGTTCAGCACTGATGTTCCAGAACTGCTGGAGACCTTTTATATTGTTTCGCAATGCATGAAATCATGCTCACAAGTACCTTGTGAGTCAGAAGATCGATGGTGCGGAACATCCAAATGCTTTTGCATCGAAGCAGATACATAGGGGCGAGAGAAATTATTCGACTCCGGAAAGAGAAACGCTTAGTCATATATATGGAGTTATGTATTTTCGATGTTCTCTTTACGGGAGGAAGTTTAGGGTTGTGACCGAACATGCTGCTCTGAAATAGTTACTAGGGCTGAAGGATCCAGTCAACAGACTGATTAGATGGGCGTTCAGACTGAGTGAATTTGATTGTGAAGAACTTCAATGATGATGATGATGATGATGATGTTTGGTTTGTGGGGCGCTCAAATGCGCGATTATCAGCGCCCGTACAAACTCCCAACCTTTGCTCAGCCCAATCTCGCCACTTTCAGGAATGCTGATGAAATGATGAGGATAACACAAACACCTACTCATCCTGAGACAGGTGAAAATCATTGATCCCGCCGGGAATCGAACCCGGGACCCCGTGTTCGGGAAGCGAGAACGCGACCGTGAGACCACGAGCTGCGGAAGTGAAGTAGTTGACAAGCCAGGAATAGAATATGGAAATTCAGACACATTAAGCAAGAAGGTAGCAGTAGGACAAGTACTGGGTCAGGGCCTTGCTGAATGGCAAGTGGCAAAGAACGCAGACAGTTATTGCAAACAATAAAGGATGCAACTGCAATTCAGCATATTCGACTGTCTGTCGTGCAAGGCAGTAAGGTTAGGTCCATGAGCGGTGATACCGGCTAAGTTGAAGGAAGAATTTCCAAAGGAAGCACATGATCATGTTTTGTCTCGTCATGGAGGCCGCAGAGCAACACGCTGAATGTTAGAAGAGAAACTATGACGGATAGAAAGAAAAGGGGATGTGGATCAGTATGTGAAGAATTATGTACAGTGTGTGCAGCGTGCGCACTTGAGTCATAAGCGAGTATCATTACAGAGACTGCCAGAAGCTTCAAATTTGTTTGAGATGATTACTGAATGTGTCTGGACCACTTAACCAGACTCCCTGAGGCAGACAGTTATTGTTCATTTCTGTCAGTATGTCAAAATGATACCTATGTCGATCCAGCAAATGGTTGCATTCACTCAGACGATGATAAATAAGTGGATAATGAAGTTTGGAGTACCGGAAACGATGATTAGAGATCAGGAGACAAATGTCGTGTCGTACTTGATAAAATAATTACTTCACCTGGTAATTTGAAGAAATTAAGAACTAGCAACTTCACCTGCAGTGAAATGGAAGGTCATTATGGGTGAATCGGACAATCTGGAGGATGCTTAGTTACTATGTGGAGTCACACACATACCTTTCGTTTGCTGTGTGTGTACAGTTCAAAAGCCCACAAGAGGACAGGGTCTTTTGGGTATGAGGTAGTGTATTGGAGAAAAATGCCATCACCATTTTACATGATTAAGGCAAAAAGAGGCAAGGAAGGTGAGTTGTCCACGAGTTCACAATAACAGTGAGAGAAGTGTGGAAGCAAGTACGGAGGATGAATACCAAGGCAATTGGAGAGGCAGGAGAAAACTGTCAAACACACGGGAAGCTACAGCAGTATAGAATGGGGCCGTGGGTGATGTCTGATACGTATACACTTAAAAGCAAGATGATGAAATTTGTAAGGAGTACCAACATTTTAATCAGGTAACTGAAATCACATCCCCTGTCAATGGTAGGCTACAGTTTCCAATGTGGTCGACAACAGTGCGTGTTCAGAGGAACTTCAGAGTCGATCCCAGGGATAGTAAGAGTGGAAGCAGAGGTAAAAGCAAAAAGGAGGAAGTGGAGTAGTATACGAGAAAGTGTAAAGGAATCTGAGCAGGAAGTGGTACATGCATGGAGAGCAAGAAGTAATAGGTACATTTGTATTACCAAGAGTAATTTATCATGGATGAATGTATGATTTTGCGGTAGAATGAGGGTTCTCTAGTGTTACTTTTATGGAAGATGCTAACCAGTGGCAGGAGACTTCTTGGGTGGGAGGGAGTATGATGTTAGTCCCTGTCCTGAGGTTGCTGTACTCCAAGAACGAGAATGGGAAAGGTGTTAGTCGTGGCAATGCTGTACCTCTTCACCTGGAGCAGAGTGGAAATGCTGCAGAACCAACATCTGGAGGGACGAGTTCTGTTTGCCAGACAAGAGGATGGAGCGAGTATCAACTATTGATGGACACTGAGTTTAGTGTTTAATGGATGGGAATTCCATAATAAAATAAAGAGACTGGAGGAGATGTTTCCAGGTTTGCAATGAGAAGCCAAGAAAGAACAAGGACGTACGAACGGAAGTTTTGAGGGACTACAAAAAAATTGCGTAAAGAATATGAGCAGTTGCCAGGACAGATGCACAAAGTAGTGGAGGTGGTGCTTCATTCGCTACAGAAGAGAGGTTCGATAGATACTGGAGGAAGGATTCTGAAGACTGGGTTTTGGACAGTGGATGCTGTTCACAGGAGGAAAATGAATAGGATAATCGTGACAGTGAAGGAACTGGCTGAGTATAATAAGTGACATACCATACCTTGTAGAGCACAGTATTAAACAACATGTATATGCTCGGGAAGTTGACAAGCAAGATAGTGAACTGAAACTTCCTGGCAGATTAAAACTGTGTGCCGGACCGAGACTCGAACTCGGGACATTTGCCTTTCGGGGGCAAGTGCTCTACCGACTGAGCTACCCAAGCACAACTCACGGCCCGTCCTCATAACTTTAATTCTGCCAGTACCTCGTCTCCTACCTTCCACTTGCCTGCGAAAGGCAAAGGTCCCGAGTTCGAGTCTCGGTCCGGCACACAGTTTTAATCTGCCAGGAAATTTCATATCAGCGCACACTCCGCTGCAGAGTGAAAATCTCATTCAAGACAGTGAACTATTAGAAGATATCAGAGAACACTGACAACTGTGACGTGAGGGTTAAGCAAACACGAGTATAAATGCTGGAAGCAAGAGTCACCATGACATGATTGCTAGTAGACAGGGGAGATGACGAGCTTGCAAGAGGCTATTCATTACACGTTACGTGGGCAGTTGAGTCCTGTCTTGTCGTCACCAGAAAAATACCTGTCGGTGTTGAAAAAATTCCAAGAGACCTTCTTTCAGAGCTAGGATTTATAACACAGCATATGAGCAGAACCTGCATTTCTGTTATGTATGGGATCAGTGGAAGTCAGGATGGACCAGGCACTATTTTGCTTGATTTCACGTGATCCCAGTATCTCGTAGAGACGAACAATTTAAATGAATAGTTGGTTGTTGATTAATGGGACAGTATGTAACTTAACGGGGCCAACTTCCCATCAACCACCCACAATGACTGAAGTTCTCACTTCGCACAGCCGCAGCTGCATTGGTTGGACAAGCTACTGGAGGTATTCCCTAAGCAGACCCAACCATTCCAAAGTATACATGGAAACCACACCTGATACAGTCCCTAAGGCAATTAATAGCAGCACAAGAGGGGCTGGTCTCTGTGAAGCAGTTAATGCAAGATGTTGAACAGTATCAGGAAGGGCAACGACGAGTAACCGTGACCTAAAGTGTCGTGATACCTAACGCCATAGCGACTAATTCTGTTTTGCATAGCTTTCATGCACTTGAGGTGGAGGGCCACCTAGCAGACTGTTCCACCAGTAATAAAAATCCGGATTCCTAGAGCATGAAAGTGAATATATATGTGTAACAAAAACTGTATCTGATACGATTTAAAAGGATGTAAGGCCATTTAGTAAGTAGTGAATGTTTGCAAATTTTTAAAGGCATGTTTTGACAAAAGGTGAGTAATGTAGGTGCACAAAGTGATGAAAGTTCTAGACGAACTAATTCACTTTTTAGTGCGGTGGATGTAAGCAACTTAACAACAAAAGGAAGCATTTAGCATGTAAGTTTGGAGTCAAATGTGGACTCTGAGGATTGTACTGACATATTTTTTGTAAGGGAAACTTACGTTGTATATGAGGGACGCGGTGAGGAACCGGTCCAAACGAAGACCCGATGGACCAGGACTTCTGCATGGAGGGGGTTAATGTTGTGCCGCTACCAGGACAAGAGTAAAATTTGTGAGAAGGTGCGATGTAACACAGCATTAGACACTGGTGGCTGGTGAGTGGCACATGTCAGCATCCGGGTTAAGATAACAAGCATGTGAAACAGTTCTGAGACGAGCTAGCCTCACAAGGGGCAACTTGACAGCACAGCAGCTATGCATGTCCTAGCCTAGGCGATGTCTCCATCGTTGAGGTTTCTGTGGTGTAATATAGTACGTGACCAGGAGTGACCATTGGCACAAGTGTGCTGCTATATGTTATTAATAACCGTTCATTCTTAGCAGATTCATTCACAATCCAGCTGTACCACCACGATACAGGAGCTACACCAGCAAAGGAGATGACATGGAGCTGCCAGCTGCAGCCACGAGTTCGAGCTCCTACCGGGGTATCTGCTACCTGGACTAATTTCACCCACTGGACTTGGTGCCACATTGCAGCGGGCCTGCCGGATCACTCCAGCAGCCGCCTGATTCCTTCCAGGAGGCAGCGGGTCGCATCTCGAGTAGAGCAGCCATCTATGAACAATGAGATGGGCACATGTTTTGCCATTCGCATTGGATGCCTGGGAGCAGCCACTGATCGATGATGGGCTACCTGTACAGTATTTTGCCGCGCGTAATTAGCCGAGCGGTCTTAGGCGCTGCAGTCATGGACAGTGCGGCTGGTCCCGGCGGAGGTTCGAGTCCTCCCTCGGGCATGGGTGTGTGTGTGTTTGTCCTTAGGATAATTTAGGTTAAGTAGTGTGTAAGCTTAGGACTGATAACCTTAGCTGTTAAGTCCCATAGGATTTCACACAGATATATTTTTGTTCAGTATTTCAATACACACCGTTGACTTCAGTGCTATGACGCACACAACATACATCTACACAGACACGCCGCAAACCACCGTACGGTGCGTGGCGGAGGGTGCTCTGTAACACTACTAGCTGCGGCCATGTCGCCTAGTGCAGACATCTACTGGGGCACCAGCATGTGTTGCAGCCAGCTGGACACAATCTAGCCGCTGGCTGACTACCGCCCCCTCCCCCTCTCCCCCCCCCCTCCCCCCTCCACAGTGGAGTAGGGGCGTGAATGCCTACCCACCACGCCACAGAATCAGTATATTACTTGGCAAAAGAGTGTTCATTTTGACAGCCGGTTCTTCTTGGTGCTAATCCGCCGAGCATCAGTCTCACCCTTTGGCTACTCAGCCTCCGTACAACATAGCAGTCCCATACCATCCCCTGAGTCAGTAATAATACATTAAATTGATACAGGGTGAGATAATATGGGGGAGTAGCAATGTGTGTGTGTGTGTGTGTGTGTGTGTGTGTGTGTGTGTGTGTGTGTCCCTTGGCTACTCAGTCTCCTGACAACATAGCAGTCCCATACCATCCCGTGAGTCAGTAACAATACATTAAATTCATACAGGATCAGATAATATGGAGGAGTAGCAATATATATATAAAATTGTGTGTGTGTGTGTGTGTGTGTGTGTGTGTGTGTGTTTGTATGTATGGGTAATAATGAAACCTGGAGAACTGACAGTCGCTAAGCGAAGTTGGGCTAGCCATTTTCCATCACAGTTGAATATGCAAAGTCTCAGACCAGTTGATTGCTGCAGGTGATGCGTCTGCCTAGTCTCCACAGGTACCACAAATTTTCTTTCTTGGCAGTCGTACAAAATGTTCCACGGTCACATTGGTCAGTTTGTATCGCTGTTCGTAATGAACGCGTAGAGGCCAATTTAATCGTGAGGAGACCATTGCTGTCCGGATGTACACAGCCATACCAGTTGTCGGCAAAAAGACAGAACGCAGTTCTGTTGCATTCTTCTCGGGTTACCTTCGAAACATAATTTGTAGGTAGGTGCCAACAAATAGTGTGTTCACTGAGACGCAGTTGGTAAAAGTTTTGCGTCTCACAAAAGTAGCTGAATGATCTAATGTCATCGCTTTGGTGTATGCTAATTTGGCGTGGAACTCTCCACGCTGACATTCCTTCTTGGCGTAATGTTGTATAGTGTCCACAGCATAAACTTGAGACGAACGTTGGAGACATGTTGAATGACATTACAGTGTACACAACTAAAGATATAAGGCCCTCTACTGAAATAACCAGAGAATACCGGTTTATTTTTAGCTCCATAACAATGTGACTGTACACAATTAATTCCTTTGCTCAAAAGAATAGTAAGAAATACATTTCAATCACGGTGGAACAATATTTGTTTTGATCTGATTGGTCCCAATATGAATATAAACTTACAAGATTCATCTTTCCTAAGAGTAGCTGACGATAGAGGCGGCAGGAAAGCCATCCTGCTGCAGATACAAAATAAAATTACATCTGAAATCATGTGTAAGTGATTGTTCATGTCTAGCGAGTAGCGTCAAAGCGGAGGAAGGGAAAAACGTGGAAACTCAAAGAATACGAAAAAGTAGAAAAATATAATCAATGATGTTATCATTTACGTAAACACCTTTCACGGATTAGGCGTTAGGCGTGTGACAGCTGGCCGACTGTAGTCTAAAAGGCAGTTCGAGAAACGATATATAATCGTGGGACGTGATATCAGCATCTCGCCAATCCTTTGAGCTATTATTGCCAGTACACCTGCATCTACGAGATTACTCTGCTATTCACAATAAAGTGCCTGGCAGAGGGTTCAATGAACCACCTTCAAGCTGCCTCTCCACCTTTCCACTCTCGAATGGCGCTCGGGAAATACGAGCACTTAATTTCTTCTGTGCGAGCCCTGATTTCTCTTATTTTATTGAGATGATCATTTCTGGCTGTGTAGGTGGGTGCCAACAGAATGTATTAGCAATCGGAGGTGAAAACTGGCGATTGAAATTCCATGAGAAGATCCCGTCACAACGTAAACGCGTTTGTTTTAATGATTGCCACTCCAATTCACGTATCATGTCTCTGGCACTATCTCCACCTATTTCGCGATAATACAAAACGAGCTGCCCTTTTTTGTACTTTGTCGATGTCATCCGTCAGTCCCACCTGATGCGAATCCAACACCGTACAGCAATACTCCAGAATAGGGCGGACAAGCGTGGTGTAAGCAGTCTCTTTAGTAGACCAGTTACACCTTCTAAGTGTTCTGTCAATGAATCGCAGTCTTTGGTTAGCTATACCCACAACATTATCTGTACGATCGTTCGAATTTAGGATATTTGTAATTGTAATCCCTAAGTATTTAGTTGAATTTACATCCTTCAGATTTGTGTGACTTACCGCGTAATCGAAACTTAGCGGATTTCCTTTAATACCCATGTGAATAACTTCACACTTTTCTCTATTCAGCGTCAATTGCCGGTCATGGGATATCATTACAAGACGGCAAATGACAGCATCGTCTGCAAACAATCTAAGAGGGCTACTGAGATTGTCTCCTATGTCGTTAACATAGATCAGGAGCAATAGAGGGCCTATAACACTTCCTTGGGGAATGCCGTATATTACTTCTGTTGTACTCAATGACTTTCCGTCTATTACTACGAACTGCGACATTTCCGACAGGAAATTACGAATCCAGTCGCACAACTGAGGCGATATTCCATAGGCAAGCAGTTTGGTTATAAGACGCGTGTGAGGAACGGTGTCGAAAGCCTTCTTGAATTCTAAAGATATGGAATCAATTTGACACCCCCGGTCGATAGCATTCATTGCTTCATGAGTATAAAGAGCTAGTTGTGTTTCAAAAGAACGATATTTTCTGAATCCGTGCTGACTATGTGTCAATGAATCGTTTTCTTCGAGGTAATTCATGACGATCAAACACAGTATACGTTCCAAAACTCAACTGCAGATCGACGTTAGTGACATGGGCCTGTAATTCAGCGGATTATTCCTATTTTCCTTCTTGTGTATTGATGTGACTTGAGCAACTTTCCAGTCTTAAGGTACGGATAAATTGTGAGCGAGCGGTTGAATATAATTGCTACATATGGAGCTATTGTGTCAGCATACTCTGAAAGGAACCTGACTGGTATACAATCTGGCCAGAGGGCTTGTCTTTATTAAGTGATATAAGCTGCTTTGCTACACCGAGGATATCTACTTCTATGTTTCTCATACTGGCAGTTGTTCTTGATTGGAATTCAGGAATATTTACTTCGTCTTCTTTGGTGAAGAGGTTTCGGAAAACCGTGTTTAATAACTCTGCTTTAGTGGCACTGTCATCAGTGACTTCGCCGGTTTTATCGCGCAGTGAAGGTATTGATTGCGTCTTGTCAATAGTGTTTTCTGCCACCTTCCGAGACAGAGTTTCGTTGAGGAAATTATTAAAAGCATCTCTCGCTGAAGAAAGCGTTATATTTCGAACTTCTGTAAAACTTTGGCAATCTTGGGGATTTTGCATTCTTTTAAATTTGACATGCTTTCTTCGTTGCTTCTGCAACTGTGCTCTGAGCCGTTTTGTGTACCATGGAGGATCAGTTCCATCACTGATTAATTTATGTTGTATATATCTCTAAATTGCTGTCTGTGTCATCGTTTTCAAATCATTCCACATCTTTTCTACGCTTACATGATCAGATCGAAAGGAGTGGAGATTGTCTTTTAAAAGGCGTTAATAGCATTTTTATCAGCTTTTTTAGATGTATGTACTTTGCATTTCTTTTTGATTGTTTTGGGTGTTAGAGTATTCAGCCTAGAAGCAACTGCCTTGTGGTCGCTAATCCCTGTATCAGTCATGATACTCCCTATTTGTCCACTATTATTTGTTGCTGACAGGTAAAGTATGCTTTCGCAACCATTTACGCTTTGAGTGGACTCATGAACTAGATGTTCAAAATAATTTTCTGAGAAAGCATTCCGTACAATTTCGTGTGATGGTTTATGCCTGCCGCCAGCTTTAAACGTATAATTTCTCCAGAATATCGTTGGTAGGTTCAAGTCACCACCAACTATTATAGTATGAGTGGGTACCCATTTGAAATGAGACTCAAGTTTTCTTTGAACTGTTCAGCTACAAAATCTTCTCAGTCGGGGGGTCGGTAAAACGATCCAATTAATAGTTTAGTCCTATTGCCAAGTATAGCCTCTACACATTGCCAGGAACTATCTACTTCAATACTCCACCACCAAATGTCTTTAATCTATGCTTTCTGAACACTGTTAGGACGTTTGAAAAAATTTCGGCTGAACTTATTTCCGGCTTTACTCAGCTTTCTGTACCTCTAACTAGTTGAGCTTCTGTGCTTTCTATTAGAGCTTGGAGCTCTGGTTCCCAACACAGTTACGACAATTTACAACTAAAACACCGATTATTGTTACAACTACCATAATGTGTTCTACCTGTCCCATTTTACATGGACGCCCTTTCTGTGGTTTCCTGAGACCCTTTAACCTAAAAAACAGCCCAGTCCCTTTCACACAGCCCCCTTTACCCGTGTAGGCGCTTCCTGTGTGTAGTGGACTCCTGACCTATTAAGGGGAGGGTTAATATCTTTAGCTTAAATTGCATTTTTGGATCCGTAAAAGTGTTTAGAATACACCCTTGAAACGGTTTTTCCGAATACGGAACGGAAATGTTTGTTATTGGCGGTTGAACAAAAAAATGCACCTGCCTGAAATCGACCTTTCTGAAACACCATTACTTTCTTTTTTTTTCGGAGGACGAGTTATTGTACCGGTGCTTAGGAGGAAACACACAAAATTTAAATGAAAGTTTGAACACGTGTGTTTGGAAGCTAGCCCCCAAGCATTCGCATTCTGCCGCGAAGACTGCGGAGATTGCGACTTTCCTGGCAGTGAGCAGCTTCAACGAAGGGTATTCAGCAATTCTGAAGACCATTACAACTATGGACGTCGCCCTGGGATTATATTCGACGCAATTCGCCAAGCATTCGGACGACCACCGGATTAAAGCGGCAGAAAACCGCTTGTCACAGGCCATACGAGCGGCTCTCGAGCAGCGCAGGATGGCCCAGATCGAGCAGAACGCCCTCTGTAAGGAAGGACTAGGTTATGGACCCGGAATAGCAGATTGAACGTTAGTTGCATAATATTGTATTTATATTTAGTCAAAACTTCAAACGCGTTTTTCTCGAAATGATGGTTTTTTTATGGCGCGTTATGGTAACTTCAAATCTACTGAACCGATTGGCATGATCCTTTGTTTCCGACGAAGCTAACTAAATAATCTAGGAGTTGTACATTTATTCCGATCCCTCAACTATAAATATTTTTACTTGGCCGACGAAGTTGAAAAATCGATGAAAAAACCCCTTTTTTTCAAATGGTCGCCATTTTGTTTCCTATGGTCCAAATAACTTAAGCAAGGTACAGCTCATAAAGAATCTTATATACTTCGATAACGTCAACTCAATTTTGATTTCAGACTAGCCGGCTGACCTGTGACATACCGCGCGTGGAGGTCTACATCGAAATTTTGTTTCGTTCCGACGGCACTTCCGTCTTTGCTCTTCGACATTTCCGGTCGAAAAAATTCCAGTTTGTAGAGGACATATCAGTGAACATTTTGAGCATATTCGACATTGAAATCTATAACACATCCCGAGAAAAAACTCTCAAAGAACATGCTTTTTTCGGGCCAAAGATACTAACCCTCCTCTTAAGCGGAACCTGGGAACCCACAACCCGATGGCGCAAGTCAAGGAATCTGCAGCCTACAAGGTCACAGAACTTCCTCAGCCTCTTATTGAGGCTCTCCACTGGGCTCTGCACCAAAGGACCCCAATCGATTCTATCGACGCTATTGCAGATGGTGAGCTCCGCCTTAATCTCGCAAGCAAGACTGGCAGTCTTTACCATTTCCGCTAGCCGCCCGAAACCAGAGAGAATGTCCTCCGATTCAAAGAGACACACGTCATTGGTACCTACATGTGCCACACCACACGCAGTTGGCTGCACCGTCTACTCTTCATGGCATCCTGAAGCACCATTTCCACATCCGGAATGACTCCTCCCGGTATGCACACGAAGTACACACTGACTTCCTTCCCCTTCTTGTCATCCGTGTTCCTAAGGAGCCCCATTACACGCCTAACTTTGGAGCTCCCAACCAACTACAGTAGATCGATCCTGATGGTGACACTGCTTCTTTATTCCAGCAGCTCCTCACCGAATCTCACAAGGGCTGAGTGGACACCATACCAGACCTCCTTACATCACAAAACAGCTGAGGAGGTAACAGAAATCGAACCCACGTCCTCTCGCACCGAAGGCAGCGACGGTAACCATTTTTTAAGCATTAAAAGCATTTCTTTACGTTTTAGAATATATGTATTGCTATTATTGCATCAGATGTTTACAGATATAAGAAAACCATACAGCCACAGGTCAAGTGCTTACGGTTATGCCTGTTGTGGAATCAGGACCACAAAAAATGCATCATAATGCCTATGAGCAAACATATGAGCCCCAGACAACGTAACTATTTGGCTAATAAGTAAATTAATATCTTATAAGGAAAGTTACTGGTGGCATGTTTTATTTTTTAAATATTCCTGCCATTATCTGTATGTACATTAAAACAATGTGGGGTCCTTAGGTTATACATTCACACGTAACAAAATAAGGACAGGAGAACACTCAGTTCCTTTGTGGAATGAACAGAAACATTTAAGCCACTGAAAATGTTAAGTCCTGTTCTAGGATAATACAGACTCTTAGGAATGAAAATATAATCAGTTTCAGCAGCTAAACCCAACAGAACAAATTGTACTTCCATTCAGTCACAAAAGGGGTCTTTGAATTCAGTGTGATACTTCTGAAACAGTTCATTAACCAAACTTCCATTCATCACTGAAGTAGTCTTACTAAACAGTAATGATTTTGAGTTCCACTGCTCTCGGTGCAAGGAATCTTAGTAACCATTCTGCATCAGAGTATCATTACTTCCTATCACACAGTCGAAATTAGGGTTCATTCAGTGGGTCCGGCAGTTCGACTACCCAGGACACAATATTTTGTTCGCTGAGCTTTTCTTGCAGCTCATGAAATTCTTTAGTATGCAACGCAGACATTGGAGCTATTTCGTGTCGTTCTTCAACCCTTCTATGTTTATTAATACACTGCTGGCCATTAAAATTGATACACCAAGAAGAAATGCAGATGATAAACGGGAATTCATTGAACAAATATACTATACTAGATCTGACATGTGATTACAAAATGGTTCAAATGTCTCTGAGCACTATGGGACTTAACTTCTAAGGTCATCAGTCCCCTAGAACTTAGAACTACTTAAATCTAACTAACCTAAGGACATCACACACATCCATGCCCCAGGCAGGATTCGAACCTCCGACCGTAGCGGTCGCGCGGTTCCAGACAGTAGAGCCTAGAATCGCTCGGCCACCGCGGCCGGCATGTGATTACATTTTCACTCAATTTGGGTGCATAGATCCTGAGAAATCAGTACCCAGAACAACCACCTATGGCCGTAATAACGGCCTTGATAAGCCTGGGCATTGAGTCAAACAGAGCTTGGATGGCGTGTAGATGTACAGCTGCCCATGCAGCTTCAACACGATACCACAGTTCATCAAGAGTAGTGACTGGCGTACGGTGACGAGCTAGTTGCTCGGCCACCATTCACCAGACGTTTTAATTGGTGAGAGATCTGGAGAATGTGCTGGCCAGGGAAGCAGTCGAACATTTTCTGTATCCAGAAAGGCCCGAACAGGATCCACAACATGCGGTCGTGCATTAACCTGCTGAAATGTAGGGTTTCGCAGGGATAGAATGAAGGGTAAAGCCACGCGTCGTAACACATCTGAAATGTAACGTCCACTGTTCAAAGTGCCGTCAATGCGAACAAGAGGTGACCGAGACGTGTAACCAATGACACCCTATACCATCACGCCTGGTGATACGCCAGTATGGCGATGACGAATACACGCTTCCAATGTGCGTGCACCTTGATGTCGCCAAACACGGATGCGACCATCGTGATGATGTAAACAGAACCTGGATTCATCCGAGAAAAGGACGTTTTGCCATTCGTGCACCCAGGTTCGTCGTTGAGTACACCATCGCAGGCGCTCCTGTCTGTGATGCAGCGTCAAGGGTAACCGCAGCCATGGTCTCCGAGCTGATAGTCCATGCTGTAGCAAACGTCGTCGAACTGTTCGTGCAGATGGTTGTTGTCTTGCAAACGTCCCTATCTGTTGACTCAGGGATCGAGACGTGGCTGCACGATCCGTTACAGCCATGAGGATAAGATGCCTGTCATTTCGACTGCTAGAGATACGAGGCCGTTGGGATCCAGCACGGCGTTCCGTATTACCCTCCTGAACCCACCGATTCTATATTCTGCTAACAGTCACTGGATCTCGACCAACGCGAGCAGCAGTGTCGCGATACGGTAAACCGCAATCGCGATAGGCGACAATCCGACCGTTATCAAAGTCGGAAACGTTATGGTACGCATTTCTCCTTCTTGCACGAGGCATCACAACAACGTTTCACCAGGCAACGCCGGTCAACTGCTGTTTGTGTATGAGAAATGGGCTGGAAACTTTACTCATGACAGCACGTTTTAGGTGTCGCCACCGGCGCCAACCTTGTGTGAATGCTCTGAAAAGCTAATAATTTGCATATCACAGCATCTTCTTCCTGTCGGTTAAATTTCGCGTGTCTAGCACATCATCCTCGTGGTGTAGCAGTTTTAATGGCCAGTACTGTATTGTAGACTGGAATTGCAACTGTGATTTTTCCTCATCTGCTCCGCTGCTTGTCGTATCTGTTTGGAACAAGGTACTATTGTCGATTCGCACGTGTGTAATGAACATTTTGTGGACTATCGTTGTGTAGAAGAGGTTTTTTTTATGGCGTTCGTTGTCCACGGACTTTTCCAACATGGGACTTCCATCGATCATAAAGTCGTAGTCACATTTGCTTTTTGCGTATTCATAATACCTACTTTCACTGACTTTGTATTGTTCTGTGCGGTCAGAAACGCTTGCTTGCTTCTCCACATTGTCTATTATTTACAGAGGTGCAGTCTGATGTTCCTGATCGTTTACGTTGGTTACTTGGACTTTCTCCTATGCCCCTCTCCATTCCGTTGTCTTGCGGCAGTAGTTTCACGAATGCTTGCTGCCATCTCCACATCCTCCACGACTTCCATAGGCGCATCGTGGTCTTCCTCACCACGTGTGTCATCCAAGCCCTTGACAGCGTCCTTGTCGGTTGCTTTACTTGTATTATCAGCTTTATTACTCTGCATTCGGTTCTCTTACTGGTCGAAGATGGATTCTGTAGCTTTCTGATTCATATCTCTTCCACTGCCAGGCCCTGATGTCCATGTAGTGGGGCCATTCCGCCGTGACAGAACAATTCCGTATGTCATGACTCCAGGTTAACTTTTCTCAATAGGGAATTTCACAGGGCGTTTACGGTCACAATTTTCCATCAATTGTTCAGTGGAATTGCATATGGAGTATGTGCAGGGTTGGTTTTTGTACACAGTATATGACCTACGACCGCATACTGTCACATAGGAGAGTTAAGTGGTTCTGTAATTCCATTTTAGCTATTAGACTGCCATTGCGCTTACATGTGAAACGTTTTCTGACCAGACCTCTTCTGTGATACCGTAAACTGTCCCTTATAAACTAAGCACTTCTCTGACCTTTTCGAGCGGCCCTTCGAACGGTAAATTACAGACTTCTATAGATCTCAAGCAAAAGACTTGTGTATGTTATTGACACTGTGCTGAGAGTACGATCATTATGCTTAAATGTGACTACTCGCTCAGGAACTTCGTTAGTTATATACTTTGCGTATACATTATTAATACCATTTTCAATCTGAACGCCTATCTCTTCCTCAGCAAGCAAATCGACATCACTGACCACCCATTTGCGAATAATGAGTGAGACAGGCATTTCGGTGTGACACTAAAAACAAATTTTCAGTGTTTCTTTCGTCGAGGAAGACATGTTACTTATAGGTCAGTAACACTTCCCTGCAGCACAAACGAAACTCCATAGTAAACTAGCGCTTCGCTACACACACCCGCAGTGTACTTCCGTATGCCACGGTGTCCAAACAAGGATTACCAGTCATGTAGTCGGTAAGTGTGCGGCCAGCAGGGTAGATTGCTAACCTAAAGGGGCCTGCGATCAATTACCGGCTGGTTCGGAAATTTTCTCCACTCGGTGACTGGGTGTTGCATTATCCTCACGTTTGTGTAATCGTAATTGACATTCCACTATTAAGATGGTTGTATGGTCCAACAAATAAAGAAAAAAAAAGTCATTCCGCTACAGGAGGAGGTCGATAACAGCAATTGGTCGAAAACTTGCTTTACAAAGCATCAGTGAATGAACTGAAGGCTAACAGAAATTTTTCAAGAGGGGACTGGAGTAATTACAGAGACGTTTAAACACATGCTTGAACTTACAGGAAATCGGACGTTACACGTCAGTTCTGTTGGGGCAACCCCCTTCTGAGCAGACTGCCGGCCGGTGTGGCCGTGCGGTTCTAGGCGCTTCAGTCTGGAACCGCGTGACCGCTACGGTCGCAGGTTCGAATCCTGCCTCGGGCATGGATGTGTGTGATGTCCTTAGGTTAGTTAGGTTTAAGTAGTTCTACGTTCTAGGTGACTGATGACCACAGATGTTAAGTCCCATAGTGCTCAGAGCCATTTTGAGCAGACTTCTCAACATGTAAACTAGGCAGACCACCTTCCTGCCTGTGATACCCTGATGCCAGGTCTGGAATATTCTTGAACCAGCATTGTACAAGACAGCAGTCTGCCACATTGGCGAGCTGAATAACCTTATGTCGTGCCCTGAAGCTGCGCTGCCTCGGTCGCCTGCGTGAATGAAGGCGGGTCTGGTCATAACAAAGGTGAAAAAACATACACGGCGCTCACCCCTACACCATGTGATCAAAAGTATCCGGACACCTGGCTGAAAATGACTTACAAGTTCGTAGCGTCCTCCATCAAATGGTTCAAATGGCTCTGAGCACTATGGGACTCAACTGCTGAGGTCATTAGTCCCCTAGAACTTAGAACTAGTTAAACCTAACTAACCTAAGGACGTCACAAACATCCATGCCCGAGGCAGGATTCGAACCTGCGACCGTAGCGGTCGTGCGGTTCCAGACTGCAGCGCCTTTAACCACACGGCCACTTCGGCCGCCGTCCTCCATCGGTGACGCTGGAATTCAATATGGTGTTGGCTCATCCTTAGCCTTGATGAAAGTTTCCACCCTCACAGGCACACGTTCAATCAGGTGCTGGAAGGTTTCTTGGGGATTAGCAGCCTATTTTCCGAATTCCTCTTCAACAGTGGGAAGCAAGAAGGTGCTTAAATCATCACTGTAGGCCTGTGCTGTGATAGCAAGGGTGCTGTTTTAGCAAGGGTTGCAGGCCCCCGCCATGATAAACACGACCACACCATAACACCACCGCCTCCGAATTTTACTCTGGCGCTATACACGCTGGCAGATGACGTTCACTCGGCATTCGCCATACCTACCCCTGCAACGGATCGCCACATTGTGTACCGTGATTCGTCACTCCACACGACGTTTTTGCATTGTCCAATCGCTCAGTTCCTACGCTCCTAACACCAAGCGAGGCGTCGTTTGGCATTTGCAGGTGTGATGTGTAGCTTATGAGCAGCCGCTCGACCATGAAATCAAAGTTTTCTCACCTCCCGCCTAACTGTCATAGTACCTGCAGTGGATCCTGATACAGTTTGGAATTCCTTTATGATGGTCTGGCTATTACACATTACGACAATCTTCAGCGTTCAGCGGTCTATGTCAGTCAACAGACGAGGTCGACCTGTACGCTTTTGCGCTGTACGTGTCCCTTCTCGTTTCCACTTCACTAACACATCGGAATCAGTGTACCTAGGGATGTTTAGGACTGTGGAAATCTCGCGTACAGACGTATGACGCAAGAGACACCCAACCCCCTGACCACGTTGGAAGTCCGTGAGTCCGCGGAGCACCCCGTTCTGCTCTCTCACGACGTCTTATGTCTACTGAGGTCGCTAATATGGACAGGAGTACATATCGCCACCACATTACAGTCGAAATGTCTAAATCAGGGCTTCCCAACCTTTTCAACTGGCGGACCCCTTCTTCAGTCGAAAATCCATGGCGGACCCCTAGCCCGCATCTCGTGGTCGTGCGGTAGCGTTCTCGCTTCCCACGCCCGGGTTCCCGGGTTCGATTCCCGGCGGGGTCAGGGATTTTCTCTGCCTCGTGATGGTTGGGTGTTGTGTGCTGTCCTTAGGTTAGTTAGGTTTAAGTAGTTCTAAGTTCTAGGGGACTTATGACCACAGCCGTTGAGTCCCATAGTGCTCAGAGCCATTTTGAGCGGACCCCTAGTCAGTCAAGAGCACATCCAGACACTTACTAGTGGATTTACTCCCTTTGATCAACACACTATAGCCTAATTAAAATTACTTGGTAATTGAAATTTCACACGATGGAATTGTCTTCCTCCAAGAAGAATCAATGTCACGCCCAAACTGTTCGTTGTTGACAAGCTGCCGCTTATGATCTGTTCACTTCCACTATTTGACTGCTGTTGTGTAAGGAGCATGCATATTTCGTAACAGTCGTGTGTGTGTGTGTGTGTGTGTGTGTGTGTGTGTGTGATATTTCGTGAAATCCGAAGAAAAATATTCAAATGTATGTAAAGTCTTCCTTTGCTCGTTCCCCCTCCTCGTTCGTTTCAACTGGAAACATTCCTTGTTGTCAAGACGATGGAGAAACTGCACCCTTCTTCAATGATCATGTCTTCAGCCACCGATCCATGTTAGAAGTAATAAACTGGTCAAAAATTGACTTATGAAATAGGTAGTGCACTGACAAAGCAAGTTTAACATTTAATGATGCCTGGGGCCGCATACGTGCCAGCGAGCGCTGTGATTGGTCGACAAAGCTCGCTCCGCGCATGCGTAAAAGGTTTCAGCGCATCTAGCGCTGTAAGCCGGCGCACAAACGACCCCCGTATTGTTGCGAAACAGTCCATCAGAGAAGCCGCATACTCCGGCACTAAGCTGTGTATGCGTTCTCAATTAGGAACCGCAAAGGTTGCTTGGGGATACGACCTGAAGTAAAAGTACACATGTTTTTCACACGAAAAAAATAGTGATGAATTTGATTTTCACATTTTTATTCAATAATTTTACTCATTATTTTACACGATTTGGTGAAAGGTGGCCGCAGACCCCCTAGAAAGAGCCGGCGGACCCCTAAGGGGTCCGCGGACCACAGGTTGGGAAGCCCTTATCTAAGTAAATAACTCTCTAGTTGAAATGTAAACACCGAAGTACAGCACCAATGGTCCTTCTAAGAAAGTATTTCTCAAAAATTTAACTGGATATTTTGGAAACACAGAAATGAAATTTAAAAAAATGAAAGACGTGTGAAAATATACACAAAGCCTTAAATATGGATATAGTGTAAAGGGTTTCCGAAGGAACAAATTTTGGAGAGGAACCTATGTATAGGTTTTTATGCAACCCTGTTATACTGAGTATAAGGGGTATTAGTTTAGATATTTCTGTTGGTGACTGAGGGCAAGTACATTACATTGGTACTTACTTCATTTGCAAACCAATAATTACAGGTATTAGGAGTAGTATCTTTGTAGCTTTGTTAGTCCCTTCAAGTACTTGTGGGAAGAGCAAGCCATTAATACTTATTTTTCCCATGGGAAACAGTTAAGATATTGAAATGTAGGCACGAAGACGATAAACGGTTAGTCTGTACTGACAGGAGTAGTCCAATTAGTGGTGGAGTTACGACTGCGCAGAAAACATAAGGTAGTAAAGTTTGTGACGTGTTTATGGGAAGATTGTTCGATACACAGAAAGAACAACCAGCACTCTGGTGTATGTACGTATTGAGGTACTACGTATAAAAATAACTTCAGTTATACCCGTTACACCCTGTATATCTCCGTTGGAGTTTCCGTAAACTTTGCTGCCTCCATCACTTACTCTAAATGTACCAGATGTGTTTCTCTGTGGGCACTTGGAAAGTGTCTTATGAAACTCTAGAGAAATGGTACTAGAAACTATTGGTAGTACACGAGAAGTTCATGAAGACCTTCAGTTTAAGGCAGGTAGATGTATAAAGTCTGTCAGTCGATATTCTGCACTGTAAAGACGTGCTGAAATGCCTACGGCAGATACGTCAGTACGTTAATAACTTCACCACGACGCACAAATACAAACGTTTGAACTCCCAGTGTGCACAACCTAGTCCTCTCGAACTGAGGCGGAAGGCCACGATCTGAATACAGTTTTACAGATACCAAACCTGTTTGGTAGTGAAAGAACTGGTAACATGTTTCAATATATCTGAGCAACAGGAAGTAGATAATCACATGTGGCAATTCCAGTAACGTAGTAACTAGTACATTTCGGAAAGAAAAGGCCCCTTCTGGAGAAACCCGTACTCAGAGCTCTGAAAAACGAGGAGTCACGCCACCATACATCAACGTACTAAAGAACGACAGAGGCACTGTAGAGCACCGATCACATTATATCAAAAAGCGAAAAAACAAATGGAAAAGCTATAGGCACATGATTTATAGATGGTAATGAGTTTTTTTGTTTGTCTGCAGTAGATCTTTCACGAGGAATGAAAAAATTTAATAGCGCAAGCCACGTTTTCACTTATCCCAAACTGATTTATAATTATTATACTAAAATCTGAACTATTCGGAAAGACAAGTACAAGTACGCTGAAATAAATAATTGGGAATTAAAAAGTTCATGGAGATATGTTCCGCCTATGCAACTAAATGAAAGGCAGTTTGTTTTTTGCCATACGCGTTTCGCTTGTTTCATTTATGAAACATCTTCAGTGGCTTGTGTTACATGTTTCTTTATATACATAAAATAAATGTAGCATTTACAATACGTTACTATGTTACATTTTGTTATGTTTATCTCTTGCTTTACAGATTAGAAACAACATTTGTAGCACAAATTTCGTGATATTAAATTATTGTTTGGTGTTGCTTATGATTTCCATTGTTGTCAGTCTATATGTGCTCATTCGGTATCCATTTTCCAGCTGGACGATTTCCGACGATTTTACACCTACATTTATAACAACACATTACTTGCTCGTTTGATTTTGCGATCAGCATGTGTGTGTGTTTTACAGCGCATTGTTGCCAGCTGACGCTGTGTACTTATCTTTAGTCTTTTGTTCGTGCTGTGTGTACAGTTTGATATTTTTCACTTTTGTGTGTGTGTGTGTGTGTGTGTGTGTGTGTGTGTGACTGTTCTGTTATGTGTGAATGTATCGTTCCTTGTGAGAGTGTTTGTTTTTCATTGTAACGTCTGGAGTTTTTTGTTGTGATTGTTCACTTTAGTAATTTTCATGTCTTGTTCAATGTTGGATACTTTATGTTTATATTTTGTGAGTTGTTCGGCAAAGGTAGAATGGCTATTTCCATACTTCCATCTTCTTATATATTGTTTATACCTAGTTTTGAAATTCCTGCCTGTCATACCCAGATATACTGATTCACTTTCTTGGTATTCTAATTGGTATATGCATGCTCCTTGGTATTTATCAGGTTTATTGTTGTTTGTAAATGTGTCAGGAGTGTGTTTCTTGTTCTGTAAAAAAGTAGATTAGGGCTCATTTGTAAAACTGAATGTCATATTCTAGAGCAAAATTGCCACTCAGGCGAAACTAATATCTTTAACATGCACATACTAACAGTTTAAACCTACAGGACTGAAACTTGGGTTGTAATTGAGAAACTATCCTAACACTGGAATGTTCCCTGCAGGCAACGAAAAGAAGTTTGCAGCGAATGACAATGAGGGGGAGAAGTTTAAAGAAACGTAAAGAGAAAAGACAGTAATTGTTCATATCATGGTGAGGAATGTGCAGGGTCTTTAGCTAAACGATCTGAAGAAAGATGGACTAAGAAAATACTATGCTACAAGTATCTCGTGACTTGTTTCAGTGGATGATGGGTAGACTATACTCAGAAACATTGAAAAAATGTAATACATACAGTTGGAAATTGTATACTGGTGACAATAGGCTGCAAACAGTTGACGATGGAGATATAAATAGTGGAAAGTAGTAAATATTTATTTGATCGTGATTATAGCGTTTTAAAGACGTAATTATATTGAACAAACACTAATGGGAAATGTTTTGCCTAGAGATGCTGCACAGTTGTCATGTTTCATAAAATACATATTTGTATACGCTGAGTATTGTCTCAAACAGGCAAACATCAGCATTTACTTGTGTCTAACACAATTTTCGTAACTAGTGACGATTTTTTTGTCCAGTGTTCAGTGCCAGGAAAGAAGGAAAGGTGGTCCGCATAAACTGTCGATACTAGTATCACATTTCAGTCAACTTTATATAAATATGTCTTTCATAAAACCAAGAGAACGGTTGGCAGAAAAATGACTTCAGGAAGATAAACCTGTAGTTCTTGACTAAAACTGAGGTAGAAATCAAAGACAATATATAGAATGACTTTTGACAGACTGCACTCCTTCATAAGTACAAGTAAATAATTGACTTAACTAGCTTTCCAATTTTCATTTTGTGTACAGAAACAAATGACATCCATTTCGATCAAGAATTCCTTGATACAACTTATTTATCAGTTTTCGTCTAACAGTATCCTATTGATGTCCTTGTTGACAATGTCCGAAAGTTGAGCGAAATGGATATTTTGGATTAGATACTTTTAAAAATTATATTCTGTACTTACATACAAAATGTACATTACAGAAAACGTCCAATAAGTTTTATAGAATGTTTACTTCCTTATAGAATTCTTCGTTAATACTGATTTCAAAATCTGATCGTCGTCTATAAATATAATATTACGATAGTGTAAGAACTCGACTATTCGTTACAGAAACTCACCCTATACCAGTCAGTAGCAAAATCTGCAACTACAGAAATTTTCAATCATCTCTTCAGTGAATTTGAGATCCAGTCAAATAATATTAAATAATTTTTGCACGACGGTTCCTACTACGATAAGTTGAAATTATTTAACAGATAGAGCACAAAGCTGAAAATACACACATATTTTAGACAGTGGTGTAAATCACTAACATGTAGCCACACATGATTGCCAAAAAGTGTTGTTTGAATAATTTGTCATGTTAGCATCATAGCCAGTTGTGCGTATTATGTGTGACACACGCTACCAATTAGGTAACTATGTGGCCACTCGCCAAGTGGGCCATCAGCGTGCTTCAGCGGACAGTACTAATTAACTGTGGGCTTACCTGAGCCAGACAGGCTCTCACCTAGCAATACACATTGCACCCCTCCTGTTGCTGTCATGACGTAAATACGACTCTACTGGAGTTTATTTTGACTCAGCAGTGCCTTAGTACTGATTTTAAACTGAAACGGCTGATCAATATCACTATTACTCATTTGTAACACACATATTATACCCGGATTAAATGTTCTCAGTTTTCAAGTCGCGTACTTCGGCATGCCACAGCGTGTGCTGTGCTGCATTTATCATCTATAGGACAGAGTGGTAGCGAGACCGTTTCCTAATATGTACTAATATTTTGTTGCACTTTCTCTTTAGGTAAGTGTTAAAACGAATCACATGCTACAGAAAAGATATTATACAAGCAATCACTGACGTAAATATGTTTATTGGCCTATAACACCTCGTGGGAACCGACCTGTTTCCATATGTTTACAAGACTGCCTTTACAAGGCAGGGAGATGAGACAAGCTTGTAATGAAGCTGCAGCCAGGTTGATCATGTACACCGGCCAGGACGAGAGTGGTTTTCAGGGTGTTTTCCAGCGCTCGTTTGTGGAAATTCTGGACTAGCTGCAAGCCTCCAGCACAGAGAGCACGAGACAGAATTTTAAACTAGCGTAACATTCACAAAAAATTTACACAATTAGACACAATTTGTGCAGACTTCCTTCCGTTGGGTTAATTAGTGACAGTGATCGCCGGAACGTCGTCCGACCTCACATTTAAAACTGTGAATGTTTCATAGCATCAGCTATGCTGTATATACACTTCCATAACATTTTGTGTCAAAATCAACACTGTCGAACCAAATCGTTTGCCATTTACTAATTAGATCAACACCTTGAGATGATATAAGAGTAAAGAAACTATTTCAAGATTTTCATTATATTTCCTAAAATAGTACATCAGTGTCCAGCATTGTAATCATCTTTGTAACATACGTGCATAGTTTAAGAACTTCATCGCATGAAATTTAATTGTTACGCATGCCAAATATACTCACCCACAAATTTATACATTAATCTAAGGCCTTATTGGTGCTTGGCAAATCACGATGATAAAGCAGGCACGAAAGATCTCGGCGTCGAGCGCATGGAGGAGTCTATAATAATAATAATAATAATAATAATAATAATAATAATAATAAATGCCCAACTCTAAATATTTCGCGTGGTCCTAATGGGATTATTCGCAAATACTACTACTACTACTAATAATAATAACAATAATAACAATAAACACAGGTGTACAGCAAAGGGATAGCCTATGCCTCGTTCTTTGTAATTGTGTTCTAGAAGAAGCAATGGGAATTTTGAAGGACAAACTGAATGAATATGATTCCACCAAAATAAACTGTCTCACACTGGAAGATGACTTTACTGCAGTTCTTGAAAATGTGGCATTTGCTGTAAAAAAACAGCTGGAACAAACCTAAGAAATTCTGCAGAAAAAAAAACTTAACTGTAATCAAACATTAAAAATGCATCGATATTTATAAAAACAGGTATTGACCAAACAGAGAATGTTAAAAAAATGTATATATCTTCGTTAGATAATTCAAGGAAATTATTTGGAAATAGTGCTATAGAAGAAAGGGTCCCTGTAATGGGAGTGGCATATGATATAACTAAAGATCTTTACAATAAATTTGTCTGTCTATTATTGCAAAAAATAAGGCTTTTCAGTACAGTAGTCAAGCCAGAATGTCGATATGTAGCGAATGTCTAGCATAAAACAATAAATTAGAAATTCGAGAAAAACAAATCATTACGGAAGTATTAGCCCCACGAAAAACCATCGAAAGTTGGAAATTACTAAGTAACGAAGAAATTTATCGATACATAGGCTCAGGCTTAATGAGAAAAATAAGACTGCTGGTTTTTGGACATTTATGTCGAATGCAAAACAGAATATTAACCAAAAAAGTCTTCGAATATTTCTGGGATAAGAAATCAACAACAAAAGCTTGATCCACGCAGTAAAAACAGAATTTACAAACAACTAACAGAGAAATGTTTAGGAAAAAACTATTGAATATGGAAGGATTCCAATGTAATATCGCGATCAGGCCCAGAGAGCTGCGCATTCCCGACCGGTTGCTGCGTCATCCTCGCCGTATGGCGTCGTTCGGATGGGGAATGGACGGGCATGCAGTTAGCACACCTCTCTCCCGGACATTGTCGGATTTCCAGACCTTGGAGCCACTACTACTGATTCGTGTAGCTCCTCAAATGGCAGCACGAGGCTGAGTGTACACTGCACACCGTTCCAGTCCTCCCACCAAGGAAAAGTCCCCGGCAAGACTGGGAACTGAACGCGCGTCCCCCACGTGGCTGCCGCCTGCGCTCACCACTCAGATAAAGACACGAACAAAATATACGACTATACCCTCATATAAATTAACCCCACATTGTTGTTGTTGTTGTTGTTGTTATGGTCTTCAGTCCTGAGACTGACGGGGGCGTGGGCGTATGAAAGAAGTGGTTAAATGTTAATAAACTCTCTGTATTCAGCAAACGAGATAAATAGGGACGGGCCCAAGTCGGCCTGTGAGGCCATTAGCTAGTCATGGTGGTTAAGAGAAATGTTAATTTCGGTGTCGCAACTAATTTCGAGGAAACTGGTGTAGGAGAGAAAGCAGGTCAGTGCTAGTGGGAAGCCGGTGTCCGAGAGCAGGGGCAGCGCTCAATGCGGCGGCCGGCAGTTTTCCAGTGCTTTCTCTCTCAGGCTTTACATTGGTTAACCAAAGCGCTGCATAGTGGGGTTGTTAGCACGTTCCACAGGGAAAATCAACCATTGCTGTAGTGACGATCGTATTTCGTACCTAGGCCACAAAGAATTGTACTTGAACATTACAGGAGAATATTGAAATAAATAATCAATTCAAAATAAAAATATTCAAGATAGCATTTCAGAGACTTTACTTGTTTCATTTTGTTGTTGTTGTGGTCTTCAGTCCTGAGACTGGTTTGATGCAGCTCTCCATGCTACTCTATCCTGTGCAAGCTTCTTCATCTCCTAGTACTTACTGCAACCTACATCCTTCTGAATCTTCCTAGTGTATTCATCTCTTTGTCTCCCTCTACGATTTTTACCCTCCACGCTGCCCTCCAATGCTAAATTTATGATCCCTTGATGCCTCAGAACGTGTCTTACGAACCGGTCCCTTCTTCTAGTCAAGTTGTGCGACAAACTCCTCATCTCCCCAATTCTGTTCAATACCTCCTCATTAGTTATGTGATCTACACATCTAATCTTTAGCATTCTTCTGCAGCACCACATTTCGAAAGCTTCTATTCTCTTCTTGTCCAAACTATTTATCGTCCATGTTGCACTTCCATACATGGCTACACTCCATACAAATACTTTCAGAAACGACTTCCTGACACTTAAATCTATACTCGATGTTAACAAATTTCTCTTCTTCAGAAACGCTTTCCTTGCCATTGCCAGTCTACATTTTATATCCTCTCTACTTCGACCATCATCAGTGATTTTGCTCCCCAAATAGCAAAACTCCTTTACTACTTTAAGTGTCTCATTCCCTAATCTAATTCCCTCAGCATCACCCCAGTTAACTCGACTACATTCCATTATCCTCGTTTTGCTTTTGTTGGTGTTCATCGTATATACTCCTTTCAAGACACTGTCCATTCCGTTCAACTGCTCTTCCAAGTCCTTTGCTGTCTCTGACAGAATTACAATGTCATCGGCGAACCTCAAAGTTTTTATTTCTTCTCAATGGATTTTAATACCAACTCCGAATTTTTCTTTTGTTTCCTTTACTGCTTGCTCAATGTACAGATTGAATAGCATCGGGGATAAGCTACAACCCTGTCTCACTCCCTTCCCAACACTGCTTCTCTTTCATGCCCCACGACTCTTATAACTGCCATCTGGTTTCTGTACAAATTGTACATAGCCTTTCGCTCCCTGTATTTTACCCCTGCCACCTTTAGAATTTGAAAGAGAGTATTCCAGTCAACATTGTCAAAAGCTTTCTCTAAGTCTACAAATGCTAGAAACGTAGGTTTGCCTTTCCTTAATCTTTCTTCTAAGATACGTCGTAGAGTCAGTATTGCCTCACGTGTTCCAATATATCTACGGAATGCAAACTGATCTTCCCAGAGGTCGGCTTCTATCAGTTTTTCCATTTGTCTGTAAAGAATTCGCGTTAGTATTTTGCAGCTGTGACTTATTAAACTAATAGTTCGGTAATTTTCACATTTGTCAACACCTGCTTTCTTTGGGATTGGAATTATTATATTCTTCTTGAAGTCTGAGGTTATTTCGCTTGTCTCATACATCTTGCTCACCAGATGGTAGAGTTCTGTTAGGACTGGCTCTCCTAAGGCCGTCAGTAGTTCTAATGGAATGTTGTCTACTCCCGGGGCCTTGTTTCGACTCAGGTCCTTCAGTGCTCTGTCAAACTCTTCACGCAGTATCGTATCTACGATTTCATCTTCATCTATATCCTCTTCCACATTACTAACTTCTTATTACACTGTTTCTTGATGTTTTTAACATATAAAGCGTTGCTAGTACTGTGAGAATTATGATTATACCGTTGTGATACAGTCCCATATAAATATTCCTTCTTGGAGTATTTCGACCTGTATCTGCAGAGAAAACAATTATTCCCCACTGCTGTTATTAATAAGAATGGGCGAAACAGTGTAAGACGAAAACAGCAGTTTTATATCAAAATCAAGTGTCAATACCTGTTTTGTGCTTGTGATATATGTACTACACTACGCTCACTTCAAAGATATTCCTATTCCATTGCCACAACCATATATGAAATAACTGTACCCCACACAGAGATGCAACACTGAAGTTTCTGGCATCTGCAGATAGGAAGTTATATTTACACATCTGCAACATCTTAGAAATCAAAGCCAATCGCAAACTTCTTTCTAGATTTCACGTATACCCATAAATGAATTTATTGGGAGTACTTAATTTAAAAGTGGAGAGAGAAAAAACACAGGAATGCGGGCTTCAATCTGAGGAAGGCGTGGTAGCGAATACTATGCTCCATCAAAGCAACACGCGACATCCTGATGCGAGATGTGACCGGGACGGCGGGCGGATGGCAACTGACACTCTTCCCCAATCTCCCCATCCCCCCCCCCCCATATCCACCCATTCACACACACACACACACACACACACACACACACACACACACACACACACACACACACACACACACATCGAGAACGGTACGGGGCCAGTGAGGTCCGAACTCTGGACCGGCGGGCGTAAATACTGACTACAAGCAGCAGAAACATCATTCCACCAGCACCGCTTAATGATGGCGGAACGGTTATTAGCCGAAATATCGTTGACCTTTAGCGACTGCATCCCTCAGTACCTCAGAGAACCTTGGAAACAGCACATAAGACTGGAAAACCCTCAGATCACACAACACTAATCCTAGACTCTGTGTCATTAAATGGTTGACTGCAGCAATGCTATCTCTTTGTTGTAGTGAGACCAATAAACTGTTCATCATCATTTTCTTTTTTAGTAATAATATGCACTGTGGAAGTTGAATCCGTTTTACGTGATCTCCAACTTGTCCCATGTTAAATAAGTCTCAAAGATCTGTTAGATTTACCTATTTAGTATTACAAACATTGGCTCCAGGTGAACCTGTAACCACCAGACCATTCTATCGTGTTGATACACCGCAGGAAAAAAATTAGTACATCCCTTTAGAGGCTTTCAGTTCACTCATGATTTATTATTGCTACAGACCATATGCAGTATATGAAATGATTGCATTTACAGATCAGTACCACAAGCGGTTCTCAGGTACGTGGTATCGAGCCATGCTGAAACATTCGTAAGTTCGTCATGTAGTCTCCACGGGCGGCAATGCAGGCACTCGATCCTACAGATGGCGAATACTGCTTTGGGATACGTTATGCCACACTTGCTCGACCTGATCACGTAGTTCTGTAAGTTATCGCTTGACGAGTCGCAAGAGTCCCTTCACAGCCCACACGCGCTCGAAGTTCGTGATGGCCAGGGAAGTTGCTCTACGTCTTTCAGAGCACTTTATGTATTACACGTACTGTTGGAAAAACACAACACCTTTCTGTTGCAAGAACAGAAAATGAACTGTTCTAACAACATTCTGCACGTACCAAGAGTTGGTTAGCATCCAATTCAGAAACATCAAAGATCAACGAGACTTGCAGCTTATCGCACCCCCGCCGGACGGGGCGGCCGAGAGGTTCTAGTCGCTCCAGTCTGGAACCGCGCGACCGCTACGGTCGCAGGTTCGTAGCCTGCCTCGGGCATATTTGAACCATTTTTATCGCACCCCCGCCCATGAGGCCTAGGGTGATGGCAGCGTGTCTTTGACGAATGCACTCTACGAGACAGCGCTCTCCAGGTCGACGCTGTGCGAGCAAAGGACCATCAAATGGCTGAAGGCAGAATCTGCTTTCATTGCTGAAGACCACGTCACGCCATTCTGTCTTCCAAGTGAACCTCTGACGCCTCCAACTGAGCGGAGCGCATCAATGCTGTGGCGTAAGTGGAAGACTATTTAGAGGCAGTGTGCGATTTGCAGGGGGGGATGGGGGGGATTCCCCCCCCCCCTATGCATCAGACCATCCCCTCCTCTGGTTTTAGTTTATGCATCCCAACCTGGGATGTTTATTTCCCAAGCACTGCAGCAAAACTTTACATATAATTTAAATTTGTGGAGCCGAACACTGAAAGTTTTTAATACAGTGTTACCATTAATACTATTAATATGTTTGCTTATTAATTTTGAAAAAGTGTTATGTAGTAGGTAAGCATTTCGAAGCATTTAGAACTAAATGACAAGACGACGCACGCCACATTTCCGTAGCATGCCACAATGTTGCAAGACGTCGCCACAGCGTAAGCGAGGCTTTAGAGCCAGGTCTGTATTGTATGGTGGATGTGATGTGTTGCGTACGAAACTAAAACCTACAATCAGATCCAAACGTCGTGGAAAACTGTGAAGAGGTGTCATCCTGCAGCACGATAACGCTCGCCCACATTCTGTCAAACGGACAGCCGACGCAAGAATGGAGTTGAGATTCGAGGTGCTGGAACATCCACCATACAGTCCAGACCTGGCTCCAAGCGATTTTCACATGTTTGGACCCTTAACGGAAGCACTACAGGGAAGAAGATTTGAAAGTGATGAAGATGCCATTGCTGCGGTGCAAAATTGGTTACAGATGGAACCGATAAACGTATTTTTTTCTGATGAAATAAAAAAAAACTCGTAAAACGTCGGGAAAACTGCACTGAAGTCGAGGGATGGTACGTAGAAAAATAACGCATGTTTCAGTTTTCTATCATCAGAATAAGTACAGCTTTTCACAAATGTACCTTTACTTTTTGAATTCCCCTCGTATACCTGTATGTAGATGATTTTGTAAATAAGCTTTACCTATAATGTACTTTTAAAGATGTAACAAGGAATGGCTTTTCTAGTAGTGCATACGCATGAATAGTGAGTTTCGGCATTAACATCTATTTATAAATAACTGTTTAACCATGGGTAACGCCACGGTCCAAGCTAGTAACATATATAATTATACTAACCCACTAGGACATCACCCCCACTGGTAAAACCACAAATCGCACACTGTTTAGAGGTGTGTGTGCCCGTAGTCCTAATGCTAATAACCGGTTCGCAACAGTTCGTACTGACACGTCTGGGCTAACAAGCCCTCTTATCTGTGCTGTGGCAGCTGTACGATCTGCCACTGCTGCACTTACAATACGACGGTCCTGGCACGGTCTGTGATGCGTGGAGCCGGCCGCTGGTGGCCGAGCGGTTCTGGCGCTACAGTCTGGAACCGCGCGACCGCTACGGTCGCAGGTTCGAATCCTGCCTCGGGCATGGATGTGTGTGTTGTCCTTAGGTTTAAGTAGTTCTAAGTTCTAGGGGACTTATGACTTCAGCAGTTGAGTCCCATAGTGCTCAGAGCCATTTGAACCATTTTTTGTGATGCGTGGACATCCAGAACGTCGTCTACGGGTTTGAGAATGTTCACGTGACTACTGGTACCAGAGTCGTTGCACACCTGACGCAGCACGTCCAGCCTGTGTGCTAATTCTCCGAAAGACCATCCCGCCACTCGGAAGGTCACACGTTGACCCCTTTCAAACTCATTCAGTCGGCTGTAGGAAGCACGAGTGCGTCTCCGTAGCATGGTTACCTGCTTCCTTCACACGTTTGCATATCACTGAGACTTCTGGCTTTGGACATTTCCAATTAAAGAGTAGACACAGATGGCGCTCTGGTAGCTATGCCACTACGCTATGTTGAAACCAACATCAGTACATCTACTATCACCCAGGTGGCAAATGCCGTCATCGGATCAAAATCGGCTTCGTCTTGTTAGGTGTATTAATTTTTTCCCGGCAATGTATTTTCCTAACAATTATCGAATAATACTCTGGTTGTATTACTACTGCTATAAAAAGAGAGTGTGTATTTATAGTAGCTCTAAAATTTTGTATACCTATAGGATACTCAACTACTTAGGCGTTGACAGCTGATTCATCTACGGCAGCGAAGAGAAGGGTGACAATTTTTCCAGTTTTGTATGGGATGTAATAGACTGGGTCATAACTGTAGTCATTGTTATGTTCAAAATGACTAATTCACTTATACTTTCTCCGACAATAAAATTACGTTCCCGAGGTAAATTTATTTATGTTTACATGAGGAAACGGACGGTTACAGCAACTTTAATTTTTTAATGTGGTAACCGCATGTTTCTTTAAATTCAGTAATACTCGTATAATCTGATCCCTTTGTCTCATTATGATGGTTTTATTTTCAGTGGTGACTACCCAGTGATGGCTTACGAAGAAGAAAACTAGTTCGCGAACAAGATAAATCTTTTGGTTACATCAGTGAAGAAAAGAGATGGAAGACCGCGTTGACGACGAGTTCATTAGAAACGGTGCTCAAGTTCGCCCTACGGGAGAATTGGGAAGGAAACCTTACGTATTCTTTTCGTAAGAATTATTCTAGGGTTCTCCTTAAGCGAATTAGAGAAATTGCACAATAGTCAAAATGGTGACACTTTGATTTGAACGCTACAACTCCAAAATGGTGATAAATTATAATAAATTACTCGTTTGACGAATGCAAACCACGTCTCCTATACAGCTGTCTGAAACGTAGTCGAATAGTAGGCGCTTGCCGTACGCTACTGTAAACACCCTACACCAGTCCGCAAACAATGGAGGTCATAACCCAACATCTGTATGCACCTGTGGTATGGGACTATATCGCTACACTTCCACAACGGTGGCAGAACCGAAACGTAAAAACAATGGCTACCACCTATCGCGTGAACTCATGTCTTATGGTGGGCGTTCGGTTTTCATTTGTGTGTCCCTTACACTTATGCCTCTAATGTTTTAACCGTGCATTTTGGTATTCCTCTGAATAACTGTTCTAACTTAATTCCGTAAAATCATGATGTGTAACATACCCATTGCTTACGTTGTGTCAACAATGAAACAAACACTTATTTTTTGAAGATAAATTTGTCATCGTAGTAATTTTCTATAAAACCCTTGTGACCAGATATGTCCCTCTCTACAGGGTGTTACAAAAAGGTATGGCCAAACTTTCAGGAAACATTCCTCACACACAAATAAAGAAAAGTTGTTACGTGGACATGTGTCCGGAAACGCTTACTTTCCATGTTAGAGTTCATTTTAGTTTCGTCAGTATGTACTGTACTTCCTCGATTCACCGCCAGTTCGCCAAATTGAAGGAAGGTAATGTTGAATTCGCCGGTTGGAATGGCCGAGCGGTTCTAGGCGCTTCAGTCTGGAACCGCGCGACCGCTACGGTCGCAGGTTCGAATCCTGCCTCGGGCATGGATATTTGTGTCGTCCTTAGTTTAGTTAGGTTTAAGTAGTTCTGAGTTCTAGGGGACTGATGACCTCAGATGTTAAGTCCCATAGTGCTCACAGCCATTTGAACCAATATTGACTTTGGTGCTTCTGTTGACATGCGAATCATTGCTCTACAGTACTAGCATCAAGCACATCAGTACGTAGCATCAACAGGTTAGTGTTCATCACGAACGTGGTTTTGCAGTCAGTGCAATGTTTATAAATGCGGAGTTGGCAAGATGCCCATTTGATGTATGGATTAGCAAGGGGCAATAGCCATGGCGCGGTACGTTTGTATCGAGACAGATTTCCAGAACGAAGGTGTCCCGACAGGAAGACGTTCGAAGCAGTTGATCGGCGTCTTAGGGAGCACGGAACATTCCAGCCTATGACTCGCGACTGGGGAATACCTAGAACGACGAGGACACCTGCAATGGACGAGGCAATTCTTCGTGCAGTTGACGATAACCCTAATGTCAGCGTCAGAGAAGTTGCTGCTGTACAAGGTCACGTTGACCACGTCACTGTATGGAGAGTGCTACGGGCGAACCAGTTGTTTCCGTACCATGTACAGCGTGTGCAGGCACTATCAGCAGCTGCTTGGCCTCCACGGGTACACTTCTGCGAATGGTTCATCCAACAATGTGTCAATCCTCATTTCAGTGCAAATGTTCTCTTTACGGATGAGGCTTCATTCCAACGTGATCAAATTGCAAATTTTCACAATCAACAGTTGTGGGCTGACGAGAATCAGCACACAATTGTGCAATCACGTCATCAACGCAGATTTTCTGTGAACGTTTGGGCAGGCATTGTTGGTGATGTCTTGATTGGGCCCCATGTTCTTCCACCTACGCTCAATGGAGCACGTTATCATGATTTCATACGGGATACTCTACCTGTGTTGCTAGAACATGTTCCTTTACAAGTACGACACAACATGTGGTTCATGCACGATGGAGCTCCTGCACATTTCAGTCGAAGTGTTCGTACGCTTCTCAGCGACAGATTCGGTGACCGATGGATTGGTAGAGGCGGACCAATTCCATGGTCTCCACGCTCTCCTCACCTCAACCCTCTTGACTCTCATTTATGGGGCCATTTGAAAGCTCTTGTCTACGCAACCGCGGTACCAAATGTAGAGACTCTTCGTGCTCGTATTGTGGACGGCTGTGATACAATACGCCATTCTCCAGGGCTGCATTAGCGCATCAAGGATTCCATGCGACGGAGGGTGGATGCATGTATCCTCGCTAACGGAGGACATTTTGAACATTTCCTGTAACAAAGTGTTTGAAGTCACGCTGGTACGTTCTGTTGCTGTGTGTTTCCATTCCATGATTAATGTGATTTGGAGAGAAGTAATAAAATGAGCTCTAACATGGAAGGTAAGCGTTTCCGGACACATGTCCACATAACATATTTTCTTTCTTTGTGTGTGAGGAAAGTTTCCTGAAAGTTTGGCCGTACCTTTTTGTAACACCCTGTATAACACGTCTTCTTTCTCCTGGTGCTGGGAGCAGTAATGACGCTCCGCCGGTCTTTAGGGAGATTATTAGGATCATTACGGGCAAAACAGAACTACTTATGGTGTAGAACATTGGATGTGTGTGTATTAGCGCAGGCCTCAGACGCCGCGGAGGGAGCGTGTTTGGAGGTGAGGGGACTCATGAGGCTCTCTAGAGCTGAAGTTCCGCCTCGTCGATAAACCAACGCGTCTGTGGCTACCTCCATTACGTAACGCGCCTTGTGTGTGCCTGCGGAAGACCCACCACCTTCCACAACGTGGACGTCCTATTTGCAATTTTCTACGCTCTCTAGATTTTCAAGTTCCGTATTTTAAGGAGTTATCCATTGTCCTTTTTTATATTACAACGTGTGCGTACGTGTGTTTGTCAGAACTCTTTGAAGCATTATCGAATTATGGACTATAAAGTTCAGATCACTTCAGCACATACACGACTTCTGCATAAGGCAAGTAGGACGAGTACGTCTACATCTACATCTATATACACATTACGTTGCGTGGTTGAGTGTACTTTGTGTACTACTGTTTCATCCCTCTTTTCGTGTTCCAGTTTCGAATGGTCCCCCGAATCTCCCTAATTTCCCTTTCATGGTCTTTTCGTGAGATATTCGTTGGATGAAGGCAATATATTGGTTGGCTCTTCTAGGAATGTCCACCCTCGGAATTTCAAAAGTAAAGCCCACCGCTATCCAAAACATCTCTCTTGCAGCATCTGCCACTGGTATTTCTTGATCAAATGCGTGACGGTTTAGCGTCTACTAAATGAACCTGTAACGAAAGGAGCTAGCCTTTTTCGGATCTTCTCTATCTATTTCCTCTATCAATTCTATCTGTTACGGATTTCATGCTGACAAGAAATATTCAGGTTTTGGTCGAACGAGGGCTCTTTAAGCTATATCTCTTGCGTGTGGATTATACACACATCAAAAAAAGTATCGCATCACCCCAGTTCCCAGAACTCCTGAAGATAGACTTTGACTGTGGATATTGTATCACAGACATAGGCCCTTTCACTGTACAGAGATGTGACTAAATCCGCCCAAAGATGTAGACGGAGGAGGTCCGACTGCCGATCAATTCCAGTCATTCCACTTGGAAGGAGGTACACGCGTCGTGGTGTTTGTAGTTCAGCCATGCCTAGACGGTCAATACCGCGGTTCGATCGCGTCCGCATTGTTACTTTATGCCAGGAAGGGCTCTCAACAAGGGAAGTGTCCAGGCGTCTCGGAGTGAACCAAAGCAATGATGAGCGGACATGGAGGAGATACAGAGAGACAGGAACTGTCGATGACATGCCTCGCTCAGGCCACCCAAGGGCTAATGCTGCAGTGGATGACCGCCACCTACGGATTATGGCTCGGAGCCCTGACAGCAGCGCCACCATGTTCAATCATGCTTTTTGTGTAGCCACAGGAGTTCGTGTTACTACTCAAACTGTGCGCAATAGGCTGCATGATGCGCAACTTCACTCCCGACGTCCATGGCGAGGTCCATCTTTTCAACTACATCATGCAGTGCAGTTCACATGGGCCCAACAACACGCCGAATGGACCGCTCAAAATTGGCATCACGGTGTCTTCACCGACGAGTGTCGCATATGCCTTCAACCAGACAATCGTCGGGGACGTGTTAGGAAGTAACCCGGTTAGGCTGAACGCCTTTGACACACTGTCCAGCGAATGCAGCAAGGTGGAGGTTCCCTGCCATTTCGAGGTGGCATTCTGTGGGGCCGAAGTACGTCGCTGGTGGTCATGGAAGGCGCAGTAACGGCTGTACGATACGTAAAAGCCATCCTCTGACAGATAGTGGAACTATATCGGCAGCACATTTGCGACGCATTCGTCTTCAAGGACGACAATTCGCTCCCCCATCGTGCACATCTTGTGAATGACTTCTTCAGGATAACGAAATCACTCGACCAGTGTGGCCAGCATGTTCTCCAGATATGAACCCTATCGGACATGCCTGGGATAGATTCAAAAGGGCTGTTTATGGACGACGTGACCCACCAACCACTCTGAGGGATCTACGCCGAATAGTATTTGAGAATTGGGACACTGTGGACCAACAGTGCCTTGATGAACTTATCGATGGAATGCCACCACGAATACAGGCATGAATCAATGCAAGAGGACGTGCTACTGGGTATTAGAGGTACCGGTGTGTACAGAAATCTGGACCACCACCTGTGAAGGTCTCGCTGTATGGTGGTACAACATGCAATGTATGGTTTTCACGAGTCATAAAAATGGCGGAAATGATGTTTATGTTGATTTCTATTCCAATTTTCTGTATAGGTTCTGGAACTCTCGGAAACCAGGTGATGCAAAACTTTTTTTCATGCGTGTATTTCAGGAGGATTCTTCCAATGAAACCCTTTCTGTCTTCTACCTTACCTGTGATTACTTTTGTGTGATCGTTCCTCTTTAAATCGCTACGTGCGGACACTGCTAGATTTTTTACGGATTTGTCTGCCTCCAGTGATTGTTCTTCGGTCACATAATCGTATAATCAGACAAAAACGAGTCTTCCTGCCTGTTTAGGCGCAGTGCGTGACATCTGTTTATCCTCTGGGTCAATTTCCGATCCCTGCACTAAGCGTCGATCAGCTGCAGTTCTTCTTGCATTATGCTGCAGTTTTCTTTCGTTATGACTTCCCTGTGTACAATAGCATCATCCATGAGAAGCTTGACAGAACGACTCACGGTATCCACTATACCATTTTATACGTATTGTAAAAAGTAATGGTCCTATAACATTCCCTTGAGGTATGCCCGAAGTTATTTTTACGTCTGAAGATTCTTCTCCGTTGCCGATGACATGCTGTGGTCTGCTTGCTAGAAATTCTTCAGTTCACTCACACAGCTGGTGTGATCTTCCACGCACTCGTATTATGCTCGTTAGGCATTTAGCAGGAACCCAAGTCTATAGGTGTAATGCTTCGATACATAAAAGTTAATATAAACATCTATGCCGCAACATCTGTGACCAATAGCGATAGCAAATTACGGTTATTCATGTAATATTTACTTTGCAACCAACTATCGAATATACTAATAACTCACACAGCTTAAAGAGAAATGAAATGTACTCATTCTCGATTTTTATTGCCACTGAGAACATTCCATGCTGCCGTACATGGAAATGACATGTACGTATACAATGAACATGTATAAAAGAAGAAACAACGTTGTGATAACGACATAAATTCATCCAGTTCTAGCTCTATCCCTGTAACTCAAGTGACTGTCATCCGCGTGATTAGATAGGTACACATGTTTTTCTCATAAAAACAAAGAATAAAACAAATTAAATTAATTTACTAGAATTGCGAGGGTTCGCTTGATTCAAATCTGTTGGGTCAAATACCTCCTTGCTGATGTATAAGGAACACGTAAACCTCTATGTATTGAAGAATGTATAGTTGCTACCAGTGTGGGTACGTGTGTTGGTAGCTGGCAATTATTACAACATTTCGTAAGCAGGTTGATGTCAGCTCCCAACACTTGGGGAAATCATATATATATATATATATATATATATATATATATATATATATATAAAAATTTGTAACTTCCACTTCGATGCTGCGACAAAACATAGAGGGCAGTATGCTTATCCGATATAAGTGCCGTGGAAAGCAGCAGTGATTCAGTTGAACCCTGATCTGGTAACTACGCATTTTCGCGTAGACGAGAGTCTACTTGTGCGTCATGCTTCTCTCTAATTATCTGCGATTGTTCCATTCTTTGTCTCATTCAGTTCGAATCTTCTTTTTCGGTTTCAGTAGATCTTCCTTTGGAATATGTATGTAATCTGCTTTCCCCTGCTACAGTAGCAAAAGAAGTTGTGGTTTCATTTCCCAGTATGTTGTTGCGACCTTCAATCAGTACATGAACGTAAATGTAGCTCTTCGATTCGAGTTGACTCATGTATGCTATTATCTTGTGCATGTCACAGATAATTACACTTCAGCGGGGCGAGAGAACATTTTGAGAACGACAAGATGATAATGTTATCCAAGGCTACAATGCGACAATACTTGAGGGTTTCCAAGTTCGCCTTAAGTTCGGCTGTCATTTTAGTGATAACCTTTGGCTTCTTAAGTTTAAACTTCACTTGTGCCTAAGAATCCCAAAAACCACGTGCTGTTCCATCCTCGTAGTTTCAACCGTCTATATAGAGTGTCCTACCTCGTAGGAAATTGGTTCGAAGTCACCCAAAAAAACATCGTCTAGGTACCAGTAACGGGATTTCAAGTGTCACTTCGGGACCAAAGATTTGCGGAATTAAATTTGTTGAAATATGAGCAGTCATTGTGCAGAAATGGCTAATCAAATGCCCGACGATGACTCCATATATTTCCTTGCAATTGGAAGGTCACCCTTGTACAGCCAGGATTTATGATTTACTACTAACAAGTCATCCTTTGAAAAGCGAGTTCTCTTCCTAAGAAATTTGTTCTTCAGTATTTGCGCCCCAAGTATAGAGATGGTTCGTTGGTTTCACATAAAGTGTTTATTGGCCTTGACATCAAGGCGTCAATACATTATCATCGTCTAATCTGTTGTAATCTGCACTAAACTACGGTACATGTTATTTAGATGTTGCAGCCCACAACCGATGTTACATCTGATGTTGCTCTGACATGGGGATGCCTCAGCAACAGCCAACCATTTCGGCTCTTACTTTGCGAGTTTCTTGAGTACAACCTAAAATGAAAGATCCTAAGATATCTTTGTTCACCACCCCCTGTTTTTTGTAAAACCAACCCAAAAGCTCATGCCACTCAAATCGACTGAAAAATTATGAGATCGATAAATAATTGAAAATTAAGAATTTTTCATAATCACATATGGGGACGGCAAACTCATAGTTTCCTAGAAACCGAGGAAAGAGACTTTTATGACTGCCGCTTATCCACTCATAAGGTAAATGCTGTTCACCGAAAGCGTTTCTGACGTAGCGACCAAGGATCAGGCTGCGGTGCAGAGAATCTGTGTTCGATTTCCAAATGCATTCTGCATTTTATTTTATTTTATTTTATTTTATTTTATTTTTGTATGTTTCGGAATTAGCGTGAATAGAAGATATATAAAGAGGAAATAAATCAACAACGAATAACAAAAAGGTAGGCAAATAATTTTCTCAGACAACTTGAGTTAATAAGGAATTCAAAATTTAACCCTGGTCTCATTACAGTGGCACTTTCACGCGCTATGTTACACGTGCTCAATTTCCTACGAACAACTAGATGGAGTTGATGTGTCATATAAGGATTCGAAGCACATATACTCGCGGCACGAGGAACCTCTAATGAATGCAGTCACTGCACAACTGATCGTTCGTTCCGAATATTCGGCAGAAAACAAAAACGTTTATTTTACGTTTAAAAATATTTATTTTTCGGGAATTAATTTTGATGCATACCAGGCATACATTAATACTGCCTGAAAAATCTGATTTGAAAGTTGCGACTCCGCGTGGTTCTGAAATTCCCGCTGTATTTCCAGAAGCATATTTGCAATTTTGGAGCGTTGAAATAAAGTTTTTAATTCGCCGATAAAAATAAACATCACATGGCTGGCACATAGGGGTGCAGTTTCGCCGCATTACTTCACTGCGCAAGTCGGTTGACGTTCGACATCTATAAACATGCTGTCATACATGGCGATATTAATTGGTCCACCCTAGGAATTCAGTATTAGATAAAACTTGTTATCAGCAACGTACAGATCTGAAATGGTCTCAGGATACGTTTCGTAAACTGAATTCGTCAATTCCACTGTCTGAGGCAAGTGACGTACACTTTTATTCACGTGTCGGATAAACAATTGACTTCCTCTACTGCCCGAGGACCAATTTCATTATTATTTTCCAGACGCTGTGAAAGAATACGCCATATACGAATGCGTTATTTATATCTACTTACACAAGGATTCATTCTGCTTCCAACATGCGTCGAATGCTCGTTTTCGCTGTAGTCTAACTGAGAAACTTTTTCATACAATGAAGCTTAAAAAATTTTAATTCCTTATTATTCCCAGTCTTTTGAGAAATTTTTTTGCCCGTCTTCTTGATATTTAATAGTGATTAACTTATCTCATTAAACCTCCTATTCCTACCGATTTCGATGTAGAGAAAATAGAAATGGAGAAAGAAACTGTAGAATGCATCTCGAAACACATGTGGTCTGCACAGCAGCCTACTGGTTTGATCGCTATGCAAGCAATGCTTTCGTTGAACAGAGTGTACCTTACGGGTACAAAAGAGGCAGACTTAAAAGTTTCTTTCCTCGACTGATAGAAAAATATGCGTTTGCTGGCCCCATATGGGATGATGAAAAATGCTCAGTCTTCAATCATTTATTGATCCCGTCAATTTTGAGTTTACTGCGTGTCATGAAACTTAGGGGTGGTTTTGTCAGAACGATGGGATATTGTGCCAAAATATCTTAAGCATCGTTCATTTTAGGTTTCACACAAGCAACCTGCAAAATATGAGCCGAATCGATTAGCCGTGCCTGAGACCTCCCCCTTGTCAGAAGAAAAATATTTATGTCGCATGTATGTACATGTGGTGACCGTTGCCATTTGCAGTTGATATGTAGATCACGTTTCCCCTCAAGTGGCTCATCTCTCATTGGTAGCCTTCTTTCTGTTTCACTGTTATAACAGCGATTTCAGTGCAAGCAGAAACTTCTCACTTTGTCCAATGCGGATTAAGAAACAACTTTCGTACAAATACATAAGGAGAGACGTGTCTGTCAATGAATATATACGAGGATAGGAAGAAAATTTCTCGGCTTTGTACAAATATGGTGCCGATTTTAATGAAATTACGATTTTATTCAGTTGGTACATATTACACAAAAACCTGGCTCAAGAATAATCCTGTAGCGTTATTTTGTGTATATGGCTTTTTAAAATAGTCTTTTTTCTTTCTAAAGGCTAAACTTGCTTACCATGACACAAAAAAATAGTATTTGTTATTGTTAATTGAAATTACAACAAAGTCGGTGAAAGTTTCTTCACTTTAGATAATTAAGAAAGTAAGGGCTGAATTTAAACATAACCAAAGGTCTCGAGAAGAAGTACCATACCGTTTCGGACAACATTCTATTAAGTATATGTATGGAACGGTTTGGGCAGTAAGCACATCAGATTAAAGGATTCAGAATCTTACGCTTCTGTAGCTTACTATACAAAGCTTTGTGAAATATGGGTGTCACATTTGTTGAATACTAATCCAGATCAAATGCGAACTCGAATTTACCGGAATATTTATGACCTTAATGAAAACAATGCGACAATTCTTTTTGTATCATTTGATTGGGGTGGATGAAACGGGAATCAGCTACTTCACGTCAGAAACAAAAAGAAGCTGTCAAAGCTGAGGGTGGAAGCTGATGAGGGTAGAAGTAATTTACATCTGCTCGAAAGTTATTTCCATGTGACGAACCTGGAACTTGCAAATGTTAATAGAGTAAATGGTGAATCCTGTGCAGTCCTTCTCATCCAAATCGATGGAAAAGCACCAGTGAAAAAACGTGGCTTACATAGTTTAATAAATCATCATATTTTCTTAGGACAATGCAAAATAACTTTGACAATGGTAAAACTCATGATTTAGATATACGTATTGCTGTAATATGCACCGACTTCTCCATATGAGATATAATCCCTGTAAAAGCATTCCGCAAAGTATATGCACATAAAGCGAGACTTTGTAGAGAAATAAGCACAACTTAGACTTAAAACCCAATCTTCCCATCTCAAGACCAAAATCACGCGATTGTGTCCATGCTAGAGATCGACAGTTCAGTTTCATTACTCGTCGTACAGGTTACCACAGTAGATTAAATACGTATGTATCTACTTGACAACATTTCTTAATACGCACAACAGTTGAAAGAAATCTCAAATTTCTCTAAACACCATTAGAATATAAGGATGAACAGAAAATGTTTATGCCTATGTGTGTGTATTCTGACTATTTTGTGATCCTCATCGTACTTGTTTCGACAGCCTAGAAGAATAAGGAACTAAATGCCCGATTCAGATTTTCTTTTAAAGGAAACACCGACAATTTAATGGTTCTATAGCTTACTTCCTGCTGTTTTTCAGGGATGTAGCATCCTTTGCTTCTTGAATTTATTTATGAGTTTCTATGCATCTCATTAAAGCAAGGCAGCTCGCTAACCTTAATGTATATGACGCCAAGCTACAAAAATATAAGTTCGTGAGCGCTGTGACTCTGCCGTTGCGTTGTAAGTGATGGTTCGTCAGTCAAATTTTATCGTCTGAGATGGTGCGATTGTTAAAACAAAGGATTTGTGATCTTTAAAATCAGGCATTAAATATCAATATAACCACCCTAATTTCCCTCAGTTTCTCTAAAGTACTCCAGATAAATACTTTCTAATTTCCTCAACAATTTCACAGACGATTTCCTTCCCCGTACTTTTTCAACCGAATACTAATCATCTGTATTTCGATGATTAACTTTATGAGACATTAACTCTTAGGATTTCTTGAACTTATATCGCTTAACCGGTAACATTTATGCAGATAGGAATTTTTATTGTTTATATTGCTTCATCTTGCTGGCAAGTAGCCTAGTATACACGATCTTTAACGGCCTTAAGCACGGATGAAAAAGAAACACTTCTTGACATTACTGACAGCTCCCTGCGGCAGTCACCCGAAATGACTGGGTGAAATCCCGAAAATCTTCAATAGTTAGGTCATAGAAAACTGAAACTGGCAGTTTTTGTGGACTCGAATGAAGTGAAGCAAAGCTGATTCCCATACAGGGACTTCATGAGTTCGTGACCATGTAGGCGTTACCACACGCTGTAAACGGAATCTCGTATTTTCGACTGCATATAGTAGTTCTTACTGCGCAGTCGAATTCTGTCTTTCGTGATCATATGAAGAGGGAAACCATTTTCTTAACTTAGGTATACTGAACAAATCACCAAATTCGCACCATCCCTAATATTGCTACGATCGAATCAGGATATGGAGACAAAGTCTGAGATTTGAGATATGGTTCGGTACACAGCTGTAATGGGTCAGGGAATTTTATTAAGCATACATTCCCGTTGTCATGCTGACAGACATTTCGTCCGCTGGATTCATCTTCACATCCGTGTTTACTATTTTATTTAATTCGAATGTAGGCCTATTAGTAAATGAGGTTAAATCAACGTAAAGCCACCCAAATAACGAGCAAGAATAAATCAGATCACAGTGTAAAAATACTATATGATTTTCTGCTTAAAGGACTAGAGGTATCCTTTTACAGATATGGAGACACGGATCTTACAGCCACATTTAGATTTTGATAGGAGAGAAAATACATCTCACTAGCGACCCGCCCTGGCTTCGAAAAGGTAGCACTCAGTATCTACCGCCAGGCGACTTTCCTGTCGTAGCGGCTATAAATTAAATAGCCTACACAAATATTCCTCGTGAATCATTCTAGCTATTAGCGAAAATCTTATCAAAATCCATACAGCAGTTCTTGAGATTAGCTCTCACACAAAAAAGAAAAGAAAAAGTAGGAGAGCGACGGAACGTTATAAAATTTATAGACTCGAATGGTAGTCTACTTACTCTCGGATATCGATGTAATTTTCCGGCAATGATGAACTGTTAGTACCCACCCTAAAAACAGTGTGCTCTAAAATCTCTGAGCAATTAAAAATCAAATAAGAAATTATACACCTTCGACGGTGAAAGAAAACCAATATAAGGAATAAAATTTAAAATTGTCCTCATTGTGACTGTGAGACATATCTTTCATAGAAAACTGGGCTTTTTCCGATACGTACATATTCTCAGATGTTTCATTTCCAATGCGCTGTCCAGGTTCACGTACTCCTGTAGCTAAGCAGACAGTAAATACTGCGTGAAGCTAGAAACAAATTTCAGAAAACGCAAGCATGTACTGGAAGGAATCGAATGCTAAGTAGAATTTCCCCTGATTTCGAAGGAGGCAACGGCTGATTTCAGAAATTTCTTTGAGGCCTCCCCTCAGACTGCGCACTGAATGGCTGGAATTCATATCTGAAATGAAGGGTAAACTCTCAAGCGCGCAGCCTTTTCTTCTCGTTACCATTTCTGTCAGACCAACATGAATAATTCAGTCCGTTACATGGCATTCAAATAAAAGATCCCAAACGAGTCAGCCGCCATCGAACATTTTAACAAACAGCAATCTTCCTTTTGATATCCACATGAACTGACTGTAAAATTTTCCAACGATGTATTCAGAGATGATTCAACATTCGCCGAAAGAGATACAAGAAATATATTTGATATCTGGCGTTGTGTTGAGGTGGTAAATTTAATTTCCAGTCGGGCGGTACATACTAAATCGTATGGCGAGGTAAGGACGGGGAGAAACGCCGATGGGAGTGCCTTTCCATTGCGTTCGGTCACTGAAGACCATTTAGAAACACTGCAACCATCCTCCCATTCTTTATCATTCCCGTTTTCAGCGGGAAGTTTGGATGCATATTTAATAGCAGTTGTATTATTTCCGGAGGATATGAAGTTATGATGAACTCGTAAAATCCAGAGTAAAAGTTCCTACAGTACAAATCGATTCATCAGGAAGGAATGCAAAAATGTAAATAAAAGTAATTTATTTGAGAAGAGAGAAGACATTAATCAAGAAATTCAGCAACCTGGAAATCGAGGACTACACGCACAGAGACTAAAGGAACAGTTGTTTAATCGAAGTTCTTACAAAGAAAGCAGAAGATGTTGCAGGTACAAAGGAAGGAAAAATAAAGGAAATCGTCAAATGGAACGGGGCCGCTTTTAAGTGAGAGGTAAGAGTTTCAAGCAAACGATAATGGAAATATGATCAAATGTCCTGAAATGAAAAAAGCTATTCAGAAATGTCTTTTAGAGGGGATAGAATAAAAATATGATACGAGAAGCAGCTGAAAACAATAAGGGTACAAAAAAGATACACGACATTGTGTTGGGTAGATGTCTTTTTTATCACTAAAGATGGCAGAGAGCGTAGTAACTAACGACGAAACTGAAACAGTACAAGCACCCCAGTACTTCGTTAACTGAACTTATGTATAAAGACAATGCAAAAAACACTCGTAACAAACAATGAAAATGAAGATATCACGGAATTAACTGGAGATGTTATGCGTAATACTATTCGAGATATGAGGAACTGAATGAGACCTGGAGCTGACAGTGTACGAACATAGGTGGTTAAAACTCAGGGTAAAGTAATACAAAAGTAGGCTATAGGAGTATTTACAGTCCTCGAAACTCGAACAACGTTGTAATTATTCTACTTCAGAAGATAGGAGTTGGAAAATATTTTTAAAAATAAGATTGGAATCTCAGTCTTGTCTCCGTCACATACACGTATTCACAAAAACTTTCACCAAATTCGTAGAAAAAAAGTAACAACAGAATTTAATAACATAACGGCTCAAGTAGGTTTTGTAAGTGGATAAAATACATCCTTAAAGTGCGAAGACACAGAAAAAAATCGTAGAACAGAAACAAATCTGAACCAGTATCATTTTTGTGATGACGTCCTGTCTTTTTGCCTTGAGTGCAGATAATTTCCGACATCTAATTGAATCAGCAAGTTTGAAATTAGAAAACTATTTATAATAAGACTACTTAATGCACTGTCAACAAAACGAGAAAAAGCGAATAGTACTAATTAAATCAATGAATAAGTCAACGAGTTTCTGTATTTAGGACACATGAAGACAAAGACCCGACGGACAGAAAATTAAGTAAAAAGAAAAGCAAAACTTGCCTGCATTAGGTTAGAATCACAAAATACGGTTTTCGAAAACTAAGCTTCTGCGATTTGTGAAAAGGGAAGTTTTGGATTAGTGTGTATTACCAATTTTGGCTTACAGTAGTGATACGTGACTTTATAATCCAAAAATCATTCAGAGCTGAGAGCTGTTCAGTGAAAATTGGTGACAGCACGTTGGAAATTATCAGGAGGGTCTCAACAAATGGACTACGGAACTGAATGGCGTGTTAGACGTAATGATGACTGTACCTGTAATGAAGTAGAGGTGCCTGCGATATGTAGCCGGGAGAATGAATGAATGAAGATAGTAAAAGGAAGTGTGTTGTTGGATTCCAAGGGGTCGATATGACGATGCTATGGGAGGTTGGTGGATGACATTCTAACATATCCACGATCCACGTTCCACATGGATACCTAGAGCTAAAGACTGTAATGTATGGGAATATTTAGAGGAAGCTTTTTTGCAGGAACGGATGTCAAAGGCAACAGCTTCTGCTCTTGATTATGATGAAGTGATGTGCATATACAGAGGAATCTTATATCTAACAATCACGTACCAGTAACTGCATCTAGTAGAACGTGGTACACTTACTTCGAAACAGAGAGAAAGAATCGTCGTTTTACACAGTTGTAGCCAATGAGAGGATGACGAATTTAAGACTGCTGAAAGGTACTACTGGTAAGAAAAAAATTTATGAATAACTGCAGCTCATTGTCCGCAATGTCCGCTGTAGGGTAAGAGTATGGTAACACTTTGAATCAAGACATACAGGGAAGAAAGATTCTCATTGGCTGAAACTGATCAAAGAAGTAACTTTCGGATAAAGACAAGACCTACCAAATCTCAACAAATAAAAATTATTATTTGTATAAAATGGTGACTACATAGTAAACAATAAGCATATTTAACCACGAAGGGATTTCATCTCCTCGTAGTCTTTAAAATTTGTACAAAGCCAAGAAGGAGTGCACATGCTCTTCACCTCAGCCCTTGAAGAATAGAGATTCAAATTCACTTGCATGAAGAATAAATCTGTGAAATCTCCCAGCCTCCTAAACAAACGACGAACCAATTCGCACATATTATTAGGTAGTTTCCAAACTGTGAATGTGAGATAGTATTGGTAATCGGGTTAGTCTCAAGAAAAATTCAAGAGATGGAAAGGGGGATAACCCTTGCAAACGAAAGCCATGAAAAGATATCATAATTTATTTTCAAACAGCAATATGAATACAGAAATGAGAAATGCGGTTAGTTAAACGATTAACTGCTGCAAATTGTTAAACACCAATAAAAGTTAAAAAACAGAAAGGTGTCCAACGTATTGGTTGCAGGATTGAAAATTAAGATATGGAAAACACCCGTCAAATCATCTTGTATAGACTGAAATTTAGATTTACTTGCCTGAAGATCCAGATTGTCCACTATGATATAAAATTTTTCTCATTTACCCCATGAAAACACGAGTTGCATTCCTTGAACAAGTTAGCAGCCAATTCCTTCGACCATCATTGACAAAAGTTGTCATGCAATTGCTTGCCTCTCAATACGAAATGAAATGCAGACAGAGAAAAATGTAGAAGCACTCGTTCAGAATATATGTCTGATAGCAAGTGAATCTTGCGGTGCGGTAAATGCTCTATACCAGCCATTGGTTTACAATTTCTTCACGTTTGAGTGGAAATGAGAGCATTTTTATATTATCAGTAACGTCATGTACGAGGCGAGGGCATTAAATGATGATAAATTGTTCAAAATAATGGGATAGATTACGCTCTCGCTTTAGAGAAATAACCAATGGAACAACATTCGAAGAGGTGGTTTAAGGCACACTGATAAACACATCAGCTGCCTTTGAGTTCCTTGAAAGCTTCTTTACACAAGCAACGACTCATTGAATCTACCGTAAACGGTCTTCGAAGCCACTGCGTGAGAGAGATTACTTTCTTCACAAAGATGGAAGCAAAACATATAGTCTTATTTACACTTTCTGGTTTCATTGGTGCCAACACACTGTATACAAAATTACGCTATATATTTTAAGTGGCAGCGAACATACAATACATAGATGTACATAGGTAGGTATACAGTCGATATTATTATTATGGCTCTGAGCACTATGCGACTTAACTTCTGAGGTCATCAGTCGCCTAGAACTTAGAACTACTTAAACCTAACCAACCTAAGGACATCACAGACATCCATGACCGAGGCAGGATTCGAGCCTGCGACCGTAGCGGTCGCTCGGTTCCAGACTGCAGCGCCTAGAACCGCACGGCCACTCCGGCCGGCCTATTATTATTATTTCTTATACAAAGTAAGTTGGTAGTGAAGTGAGAACGAAAAATGTACTATAGAAATGTACAGAAAATAGATTTATCAAGTCGCAATAAATGCAATGTCCCAGGTGCTCATTGTTTTAAGTGTTCAAATTGCTGGCAAGCTCATCATTGTTTTTGTATTCCTCAGATGAAGAACAGGAAGAAAACCCTTTGGTACGTCTCCATTCCAGTCGGTCACTATTAAAAATATGGTGGGTTACGGGGATTCCGCCAAAACTGCAACGAAACTGGCGATTTTGTTTCGTATGAATTGTTAACCTTTTCTCATTCACAGAAACATGATTGTTTATGAATAACAGCTACATTTCTCTTCTTGACAGGTTTAACTGTGCTTCTTTTGCTAAAACGCAGTATAATTTGCACAAACGCACTTTGCGGCAGCTATTAGGACAGAATTCTCAAATAGAGTCTCTCATTAAACAAGTAACTGGCGGCCAGAGAGGTCTATAGCTTACAGAAAACTTCATTCTATCAGTTTGTAGCAACATAAGAGGAGAAATAGCATGTTTATTTTCATACCAAGAAATTACTTTTTCAATAGCTATCAATGAATCTTAAAAATTACAGCACTGGATTGAAAAAATAGAATAAAAACTGCTATATCACCGTAGATCAGAAATTCTGCGTGTTAACGATTTGGCAAAATACTCTCCTCCTCGTGTGCTACCATGCGCTACAATTTCGCTTCAATGTCTCGACCTGTGTAGGAGATACGAGGGATGTTATTAATATTTCAGTCTCGCACACGTGCGATCAGGATTGAACACGCTACATATGTTACGTTTTCTCAAAACCGGAGACAGAGACCTCCATCCAAATCTAAAGAAAAATTCAACAAGTTAACTAAATTTCATACACAGCAACATATGGTGTAATATGCACCAAACACGAAATCATGGCGACCCCTATTTTACATTGCAGACTTTTCGAATTTTGCTCAGCGTCTTACTTACTTGTGTATATCATAAAAAGTGTAACCATAAGCGAGATGAGGGACGTTCAGCATGAAGCTGACATATAAAGCTACAAATAACGTAAAATCAAATTTTTTACCGAATAGTTTTTGTAACATAATTTAAGAAAGATTACAGAGTGCGCGCTTCGTTGCCTTCAACGCAACTTGTCGCCAACAGATACGGGTAAAGAGGTCTACGTGTCTCAGTATGTGCAGAACCTGCTGGCACTTGCGGAACGTGTGCGTCACGCAGTGATGTCGTGTCACTTCACTCATGCTATATGTGGTGTCACCGCCAGACACTACACTTGCTAGGTGGTAGCTTAAATCGGCCGCGGTCCATTAGTACATGTCGGACCCGCGTGTCGCCACTGTCAGTGATCAGACCGAGCGCCACCACACGGCAGGTCTAGAGAGACTGACTAGCACTCGCCCCAGTTGTACGACGACGTTGCTAGCGACTACACTGACGAAGCCTTTCTCTCATTTGCCGAGAGACAGTTAGAATAGCCTTCAGCTACGTTAATGGCTACGACCTAGCAAGGTGCCATTTGTACCATTGCATGTATCTCAAGATAGTCTCACATGTCTCATCAAGATTGCTGTATACCAAAGGACGATATAAAAGTTAAGTGTACTAGTAGCTACGTTCTTTTCTTTATCACATTCATCACGTATCCTGTTCCAGACTTCGCGCCAGTCGGCGTGTGTGTACGTGTGCCCTTTCGGCTACCCGTCTCTGTGGACTGGCTGCCTTGTCAGTCCACTACACTATACATGTCTCAATTTTCGCTTAATCTTATGTATATTATCAACAGTGCTTGCAAAGTCTTTATCTTTGATAACACCTCAAAGAAGGAGTCCACGGGAGTGGCAACCTGTGATCGTGGTGGCCATGCAGTTGGTCCTCGCTGTCTCATGCACCTATGGTGTGATGTGTTGTCACGAAACCCACACACAGTTAAAGCATAGTAGGGAGGAGCTCCATGTTGATGGAAGTAGAACTTTTCATTACCCTGCAGTAGACGTAATTTTGGAATACCAGTATCAAATGTGTGTGAAATCTTATGGGACTTAACTGCTAAGGTCATCAGTCCCTAAGCTTACACATTACTTAACCTAAATTATCCTAAGGACAAACACACACACCCATGCCCGAGGGAAGACTCGAACTTCCGCCGGGACCAGCCGCACAGTCCATGACCGCTCGGCTAATCCCGCGTGGTGGAATACCAGTATCCTGTAGCATGCTAAGATAGGCGTCGTGGGTAACAGTTGTATGGAATAAAATACAGGCCCAGTGATCTCTTAACATGAAAGGAACGCCCAAACTGTAACCCGAGATTGATTGAACAGTTTTTCAATTACAGAACGGGAGTTTTCTGCGGCGTAGTACACTCAATTAACAGCGCCTGACAGCTTAAAATTCGCTTCGTCAGGAGCAACAAATTTTTCGAAGTACTCCATCACTTCTCATTTCTTCATTTAAAAGAATCTAGCAGAATTCTGAACGTTGATCTGAATTATCCTTTAGTAATCCATGAAGTAATCTTGGCCGGTACACTTGCAAACCTAAAGTTGCATTAGACGACCCAAAGATCTGCAGGAAACGTCCAACCCAATACAGGCTCTCCATTTGGATTTCTTTGGGCTTTGCATAAATGTCTAAACAACTACCATTTCTTTTTATGGGTAGTAACACTCACTGGACGGCCACTATTTGGCGCATTACAGATAGACTCAGTTCGATAATTTTTTTCGCGCAACCTTAAATTGATATCCTAGTTGGTGGAGTTGTATCGAATTCTTCTATTCATTCCTGTTGGACTTGTTCATCATTTTCAGTATTGTTTCATTATCCACTTCAATATTTCGTTGCTTCATTTACTAGCCATGGTTATAGGAATATCTGAAAAAATTGTATACCTATTGTATACAATCTCGTGCACCCCCTTGTATAATTACTTTTGTTCCCATACCGATGAAGCAGATAAGATTTTCGTGGGTTATAGAGTGCATTCGATGGGAGCGCAGTAAGGAGGCCTTCATCTTCTATCGTTCAACGATGGCGTTCTCCTGAATGCTGTGTTGCTATGCGGAGCGTCAAGTACGTCAGCGATTAAATTCCACGCTCTCCTAGTAAGATGAGGTGCGTGCAACTGATTATGTGACAATTTAAACCACTGGTTAGTAAGGAAACGTTTCTCGATGATCCATCATCAGTTCGCTACCCTGCTACTCTTGCAAAACAGTCGTCATTGGGCCCCCTCAATAAGTTTCCTAACAAGGGAACCTCCCATTCGCACCCCCCTCAGATTTAGTTATAAGTTGGCACAGTGAATAGGCCTTGAAAAACTGAACACAGATCAATCGAGAAAGCAAGAAGAAGGTGTGTGTGGAACTATGAAAAAAGTAAGCAAAATATACAAACTTAGTAGTCCATGTGCAAGATATGCAACATCAAGGACTGTGGGAGCTTCAGAGCGCCGTGGTCACGTGGTCAGCGTGACCTGCTGTGGAACTAGAGGTCCTTGGTTCAAGTCTTCCCTCGAGTGAAAATTTTACTTTCTTTATTTTCGCAAAGTTATGATCTGTCCGTTCGTTCACTGACGTCTCTGTTCATTGTAATAAGTTTAGCGCCTGTGTTTTGCGACCGCACCTCAAAACCGTGCGATTGTTATTGAAGGCCCGAGCTATATTTGCTGGATTCACATAGCCCACGGAATACGTCTCACTTATTTAATGCACTCTCGTCCAAAGTAGTGAACAGTCAACTGCCAGCCAGGGAGCCTCGTTAGCAGGAATACTCTCTCTTCCGTGCACTGTAGTCGACTGACGTCGTGTGTTTCGATGTTTGTTTAGGTGTGGCGTCCCCATACTACGGCGCAGTTACCTTGCATCGGACGAACGGACGGACAGATAATAATTGTCTGAAAATAAAAAAATTAAACTTTTCAGTCGATGGACGACTTGAACCAAGGACTTCTCGTTCCGCAGCCGCTCACGCTAACCACGGAACCACGGCGCTCTTGAGCTCTTATTCTCCTTGATGTTGCCTATGTTGCCCATTGACTACTCAGTTTGTATATTTTGCTCATTTTTTCATAGTTCCACACAACTTCTTCCTGTTTTCTCGATTGATCTGGATCCAGTTTTTCAAGGCCTGTGCCAACTTATAACTAAATCTGATGGGGGTGCGATGGGGAGGTTCCCTTGTAAGTACGACAACTGTATTGATAAATGTGCCTCACAAATAGTCAATTCATCACCTCCAACTGTTTTTTTGCAACTTCGGCAGAAATCTCCACCGAGGTAAAACAAGACAACTACTCCGTAGCCTCACCAACTCTATCTCTTACGTAAACACCCCTTGCAGCTAGCTGATAGCTCTGTTACATAGTAGGAGGTCTGTACCAATCAGTCCGGAGGAGATAGAGGACTCGCCTCTAAAACCGGAGAACGACTTTTCAGAATATCACGCTCGTTCACGATAAGACACATGGAAAATATTTTTATCTTCCCATACCGAAAAAATAAGTTTATGGATCGCTATAGATCAGTACCTTCCGCCACCAGTAACCAATACAACTTTTACACACCACCTTCGACTCAGAAGGCGCACCACTCAATCCCTCCACTCCAGAGTACTGCCTACCCACCATCGCGAACTATAGGTCACTCCTGAAGCTGTTAAAATATTCAAGCGTTTCAGCCTATCAAGCCTGAGCTGCTAAATGATGGTCTTTTGTTAAAAATGGGTATAACCTTTCTTCCACTAATAGTAGTTCTCTCGCAAGTGTTGCCTCCTCACAGGAATTCTTCAATTACCACTTCACACTTAGTGATGCTTTGAGAATACCTGAGTCACCAGAAATCTCCAACTCTTACGTGATCCTAGGGAACTTCAGCCACCATATTCAGCAACGTGTACCTTCCCGACAACCGACTTCTTATGCTTAAGAGGAAAGTAACTCATCTCCCGAAAATATAAAAAGCGAATACCCGTAGCATACGGTTTGACTCAACAGAGTTAAGATCACATCCCAAGATCGTGGCCTTCTATTGTGTTAGACTCTGAGAAACGTAATAGCATTCGGCCAATTAAAACCAACACCGCGTAGTTACTCCTCTAAATATGGGTCTCTACAGGATCGGAAGTGATGTCTTATAGTTTAATCTCCGATCGTTTTATTATTATATCACATCAACTTTTCCTTAACTAGGCTGTATTTATTTTATAGTATCACAAGTCACCGATTTCAACCTTTATGGTCATAATTATGTGATCTGAAACTTCCTCAGAGATTAAATCTCTGTGCCGGACCGAGACTCGAACTCAAGACCTTTACTTTCGTCGCCGCTACTCTTACCGACTGAGCTATCTAGGCACGACTCACTTCCCTCTCCTCACTCACCCAAACACAGATAGCCTATCTTCCCCCAGTACCTCTGTGTGACCTAGCATACTTCACAAAAGTTCTCCTACATACCTTTCGCTACTATCACCCTTGTTAGAACGGACAATGTGGAGAAATGGCTTTTTCACAGCCAAGGAGATTTTTTCAGAACGAATCTTTCATTCCGCAGCCTTTGCTTGCAAAGTTCCGAGATCGAGTTTCGGTTCAGCATACAGTTTTAATATGCCAGAAAGTTTCATATCAGCGCACACTCCTCCGGAGAGTGAAACTGTAATTCTAAAGAAAATATTCTTACAGTGAATGTACAACAGGTGCATAAAACACAGACATTGAACTTGTGACCTTTTAATCAAGCTGAACCGTCTTTAAGAAAAAGATATGAACATGAAATGATTTTTTGTCGGCTAATCAGCGTCCAAGAATTGACAAATTTAAAATGGTAACTGCATTGTGATGAAATAGGACAGTACCTTCAAAGTACAAATGTCAGTTTTGCCATGTTACATTTCGGCTGCTTATTAATACTTGGATCTTGAATTTGAAGAAGATAATGCACATTCAGCCAGTCTTTACCATTGCAATTCCTCGTAAAATGAAGATTCAAATTCAAGGCCAGATGTATTTATAAAAATCTTTTGTCAGCATTTCCCTTTCCGCTGACAACATGAGCGACTGACGTGCCCCATTAAGCGTCTTTTTTAAGTAGTATCCCGTGCCCTACTTCAACAAGCCAGATACAAAGTGCAAATTGATTTTCTGTCAGCTTTAGGCGCAAGCAAGCTACAAGTGTAAGCAAGCCCTAAACATTTCACGTCAGAAACACTTATTTACAATCGATACCTTGCTGCACATGACGAAGACGAAGTGGAGAATCAAGGTGTTACAGGATGTTGTACAAACATGGACGAAATTTTGCTTTCGTTTCGTTTATATTCGTATATGTTGTGTATTAAAATTAAGTCAAGTATTAACGGGATCTGCAGAATACAGAGTGATTTTTTCCACCGTGTGGAAGCTCTAGGGATTGATAGATGAGAGGATACGGAACAAAAAAGGTCTAATGGACTTAAGTCCGGAGATGCATGGTTTCCATGGTACAGAACATTTATTCAATCATACATTGTTACAGAGACTGCTGTCTGATACGCGCTGTACCATGCAGCCACAGTTACGGTATGTGTTCAAAATGGTTTCCATTTGCCTCAACACATGCGCGTACGCAACGTAGAATGTTCTCTCTCACACGTTCACATCGGCCAGGCTGCATGCGAACAGTGTCAAAGGCAGCATGAATACGCTGCTCCAGTGCCTCCACATCTGGAGTGGGCTCTGCATACACGATACTAACGAGATGGCCCCATTACCAGAAATCGCATGAGTTGAGATCCGATGAACGGGCAGGCCATGCAACTGGATCCCCTCGTCCGATCCATCTATCAGGGAAGACACGATTGAAAGTCTTCCGGACGTTAACGGCGAAGTATTCTGGAGCACCATCATGTAGCAGCCTCATAACCATTCGAATCATCTATGGCACTATCTCCAGCGGGGCAGGCAAAGTCACCCGCAAGAAAGAGCCAATAGTTCTGGCCTCTTAGGCGACGTGGAAGGGAGACTGTTATCCCGATACACACATTCAGGCTACAACGATGCAAATAATTCGCCGTCACCGTACCACGGGGTTCTGCATACTATCCCACAGATGACCGTTATGAAAGCTGAAGATACCATTCCGCGTAAAGGTGGCCTCATCAATAAATAGGATGGAGGACACAAATTCCGGAATCGTGGTTGCCTGATCAAGAAACCAGTAACCATGTACACACTTTTGATACAAACCACTATGTCCATCTGCTTAATAAAGGCCGGCCGGAGTGGTCGAGCGGTTCTAGGCGCTACAGTCTGGAACCGCGGGACCGCTGTGGTCGCAGGTTCGAATCCTTCCTCGGGCATGGATGTGTGTGATGTCTTTAGGTTAGTTAGGTTTAAGTAGTTGTAAGTTCTAGGGGGCTGGTGACCTCAGATGTTAAGTGCCATAGTGCCCAGAACCATTTGAACCATTTTGCTTGATAAAATATTGGCCAGCCGATGGAACGCAATACAGCAGAATTTCTGCATGGCATACATTCAACAAGTCCTTCGTAGGTTTTAAGACGGATATTGCACTAAATATCTATGCGCAGGTCGTGTAGTTCCCTGCGTTTTGAGGCCGTGGAGCTGGCATCCGATAGCGTCCCAAGTGTGTTCCATCAGGTCCACATCCGGCGAATTCGATGCCTAAGACATGAACGTGAGTTCACTATCGTGCTTCTCAAACCCATGTAGCACGATTCTAACCTTGTCTCACGAATGGTTATTCATGTTTGACGGTGCCATCGCCGCCGGGGAGGACATGAAGAATGAGGGGAAGTAGGCTGTGTGCAATAATTTTCCCGTAGGCCACAGTTTTCATGGTGCAGTCGATTACCACTCTATGTCCCACTGAAACCCAAGTAAACGTCCCCACGGCACACTACTGCAACGACAGGTCTGCGTCTGTCGCACTGTGCATACTTCTAGCAGCCTTTCCCTTGGATGATGGCGTATTCGGATTATACCATCGCCCTGGTGGAACGAGAAAAGAGAGTCACCTGACCATGCGCCACGTTTGCGTTGATCCAAGGGCCAGTCTCGATAATCCCGTGCGCGATGAAATCGTAACTGACGATGGTATTGATTCAACATAGGAACACGTAGGAGTCGTTTGCTGTGGAGCTCCATGTTAAGCAATGTGTCCTCCGAAACTCTTATGCCTTCACCAGCATTGTACCACTCCTCCGTCAAAACAACTCACCCTCCTTCACAGAGCGGACAAGCCTCCGACCACCACGTACTGTGGTTTTCTGAAAATGGTTAATATCCTGTCGCCTATTCGTGGTTTCACCATCCTTCATCAACTTTCTGTGGTATCGTCCAGGGATCGCAGTGCCACAGAAAAGTCGACAAAGTGAATCGATACCACAGGCATTGGCGATGGCTCGCTGCAATCCAGAACGACGTTGGGAGGGGGGCAGCGCTCCAGAAGACTACGCCTCCCTATCAACAACAGCAGCACCCTCGTGATGAGATCAGTATAGTATCGACCATTCAAGATTCGTCCACTTCGTGACCTCGTCGAAGGACTCAGCGTCTTGGTATAGTACCAAAGTGATAGTTAAAGTTTCTGAAAGACTTGTTTATTTAAACATGGAACATTGCACCTCAAGTCAATAGTTTGTTAGTTAGTGCATCAAGTGACGCCTTACTAATCTACATCTACATCCATACTCCGCTAGCCACCTGACGGTGTGTGGCGGAGGATACCTTGAGTACCTGTATTGGTTCTCACTTCTATCCCAGTCTCGTATTGCTCGTGGAAAGAAGGACTGTCGGTATGAATCTGTGTGGGCTCTATTCTCTCTGATTTTATCCTCATGGTCTCTTCGCGAGATATACGTAAGAGGGAGCAATATACTGCTTGACTCCTCGGTGAAGGTATGTTCTCGAAACTTCAACAAAAGCCCGTACAGAGCTTCGGAGCGTCTCTCCTGCAGAGTCTTCCACTGGAGTTTATCTATCACCTACGTAACGCTTTCGCGATTACTAAATGATCCTGTAACGAAGCGCGCTGCTCTCCGTTGGATCTTCTCTATCTCTTCGATTAACCCTATTTGGTACGGATCCCACGCTGCTGAGCAGTATTCAAGCAGTGGGCGAACAAGCGTACTGTAACCTACTTCCTTTGTTTTCGGATTGCATTTCCTTAGGATTCTTCCTATGAATCTCAGTCTGGCATCTGCTTTACCGACGATCAACTTCATATGATCATTCCATTTTAAATCACTCCTAATGCGTACTCCCAGATAATTTATGGAATTAACTGCTTCCAGTTGCTGAAATGCTATATTGTAGCTAAATGATAAGGGATCTTTCTTTCTATGTATTCGCAGCAAATTACACTTGTCTACATTGAGATTCAATTGCCATTCCCTGCACCATGCGTCAATTCGCTGCAGATCCTCCTGCATTTCAGTACAATTTTCCATTGTTACAACCTCTCGATATACCACAGCATCATCCGCAAAAAGCCTCAGTGAACTTCCGCTGTCATCCACAAGGTCATTTATGTATATTGTGAATAGCAACGGCCCCACGACACTCCCCTGCGGCACACCTGAAATCACTCTTGCTTCGGAAGACTTCTCTCCATTGAGAATGACACGCTGCGTTCTGTTACCTAGGAACTCTTCAATCCAATCACACAATTGGTCTGATTGTCCATATGCTCTTACTTTGTTCATTAAACGACTGTGGGGAACTGTGTCGAACGCCTTGTGGAAGTCAAGAAACACGGTATCTACCTGGGAATCCGTGTCTATGGCCCTCTGAGTCTCGTGGACGAATAGCGCGAGCTGGGTTTTACTCAATCGTCTTTTTCGAAACACATGCTGATTCCTACAGATTAGATTTCTAGTCTCCAGAAAAGTCATTATACTCGAACATAATACGTCCAAAATTCTACAACTGATCGACGTTAGATATACAGGTCTATAGTTCTGCACATCTGTTCGACGTCCGTTCTTGAAAACGGGGATGACCTGTGCCCTTTTCCAATCCTTTGACAATTGTAATTTATCCAGTACCCTACGGCGAAGACGTGTGTCAAAGTTAAGTAAATGTTTTAGGCGGTTTTCCACATCCCGCTAGGTGAATACCGGGCTGGTCCCCATGTTCCGCCTCAGTTACACGGCTCGCAGACATCTGAACACTGTCGCACTATTCCATGGATTACACTCGACGCAGACAGTTGGGGTACACTAATTTCGTCCTGGGGGTACGGGGGTGGCGGCAGGAGGGGCATCTGACCACCCCTTAAACATTAACATGCCAAATCCGATTAACGATGGCTCACCCTGCGTAACTGCGGGACAAGGCTCAAGTGATAGAACAGAAAACTCATGTTCAGAGAAAAACAGAACACTTTGACCGACTAGAGATAGGACGTTCATATTCACAGAATATGTACGATGTTCTGTAGAAATACGAGTAGTTAGCATTTAAATCATGTCGGCCCTTGGGATCGAAATCAACATCGATATCACGGCTCAACACCATCAACCGGTAAAAAGTGCCTGCGATTCCCGTTGCCGCTATAAACCGAAGGTAATGGATCAGTTTGACTTGAGGAGAAGCGCAGGATGCCTCGCTGACGCATGCGCGAACCGTATCGTCAAATCAGTGAGTTTGAGAGAGGACGCATTACTGGCATGAAAGAATGTGATCATTCCATCCGGTAAACTGCCGCTCGTGTGGGACGAAGTGTTTCGGCAATGCAACGGGTGTCCCCTGAACGATTCACGGAAAGCCGTACAACACAACAAGATGAGTCAGGTTGCACAACGCAGCCCATCCCCGAGACGATAGAATGGCATTGCAGGACAGATCTGTGTCTTCCTTGGCTCTGACGTGACAGTGTAACACATCGTACACTAACAGGGATGACAGTCTGTAGCCGTTTATTACGCCGTGGGCTACGTAGGTGTCGTCCACTTCTCCGCCTACCTTTGACGAATGAGCTGCAACATACTAGACGGCAATGATGTCTGGAACGACGGTGACTTGGGACAGGAATGGTATCAGACAGTGTTTTCAAACGAATCCAGGTTTTGTTTCTCTGAAAATGATGGCAGTATTTTGGTTCGCCGCAGACGAGGGAAGCGGCGTCACAGTGACTACATTCGCACAAGACATACAACGCCAATTCAAGGCCTTTTGGTGTATGTTCTGCTGGGTATAACAACAAACCACAGCTGCTGCGTGTCCACGCCACTGTGATGAGTGTGACCTATGTGAATGACAACCTGCGAGCCGTAATCATACCCTTTCTGCGCAACACCCGAGACGCCTTTTTTCAGCAAGACAATGCACGATCACGTGCTGCACGATCACGTGCTGCACGAACACTTCCCTTCTTGGTGTCACAGGATGTCAGCCTGAAGCGCCTAGAGCCGCTCGGTCACTACAGGCGGCGGAAAACGTGGCTTCTTCCATTCTGGCATATTTCCGCACCAGTCTTCAGGTTGTATGACGTTCATTTTCTGTTGACTCCTGTAGTCCTCTGCGTTATACGGCACTTCAGATCCACCTGATATAGTTTCTTCAGTTCCTCTATTGGTAGAATAAATTACAGGGCTATTACAAATGGTTGAAGCGATTTCATAAATTCACTGTAGCTCCATTTATTGACATATGGTCACGACACACTACAGATACGTAGAAAAACTCATTAAGTTTTGTTCGGCTGAAGCCGCACTTCAGGTTTCTGCCGCCAGAGCGCTCGAGAGCGCAGTGAGACAAAATGGCGACAGGAGCCGAGAAGCGTATGTCGTGTTTGAAATGCACTCACATCAGTCAGTCATAACAGTGCAACGACACTTCAGGACGAAGTTCAACAAAGATCCACCAACTGTTAACTCCATTCGGCGATGGTATGCGCAGTTTAAAGCTTCTGGATGCCTCTGTAAGGGGAAATCAACGGGTCGGCCTGCAGTGAGCGAAGAAACGGTTGAACGCGTGCGGGCAAGTTTCACGCCTAGCCCGCGGAAGTCGACGAATAAAGCAAGCAGGGAGCTAAACGTACCACAGCCGACGGTTTGGAAAATCTTACGGAAAAGGCTAAAGCAGAAGCCCTACCGTTTACAATTGCTACAAGCCCTGACACCCGATGACAAAGTCAAACGCTTTGAATTTTCGGCGCGGTTGCAACAGCTCATGGAAGAGGATGCGTTCAGTGCGAAACTTGTTTTCAGTGATGAAGCAACATTTTTTCTTAATGGTGAAGTGAACAGACACAATGTGCGAATCTGGGCGGTAGAGAATCCTCACGCATTCGTGCAACAAATTCGCAATTCACCAAAAGTTAACGTGTTTTGTGCAATCTCACGGTTTAAAGTTTACGGCCCCTTTTTCTTTTGCGAAAAAAACGTTACAGGACACGTGTATCTGGACATGCTGGAAAATTGGCTCATGCCACAACTGGAGACCGACAGCGCCGACTTCATCTTTCAACAGGATGGTGCTCCACCGCACTTCCATCATGATGTTCGGCATTTCTTAAACAGGAGATTGGAAAACCGATGGATCGGTCGTGGTGGAGATCATGATCGGCAATTCATGTCATGGCCTCCACGCTCTCCCGACTTAACCCCATGCGATTTCTTTCTGTGGGGTTATGTGAAAGATTCAGTGTTTAAACCTCCTCTACCAAGAAACGTGCCAGAACTGCGAGCTCGCATCAACGATGCTTTCGAACTCATTGATGGGGACATGCTGCGCCGAGTGTGGGAGGAACTTGATTATCGGCTTGATGTTTGCCGAATCACTAAAGGGGCACATATCGAACATTTGAGAATGCCTAAAAAAAGTTTTTGAGCTTTTGTATGTGTGTGCAAAGCATTGTGAAAATATCTCAAATAATAAAGTTATTGTAGAGCTGTGAAATCGCTTCAATCATTTGTAATAACCCTGTACATACAGTCCGTTGTGGTATCTACAATATGTTGGAAGCACTATGACAGAAGGTATCCTTTAATTCCTTCAGCATCAGTGTTTTCTGCCTCAGACCACTATCTTATCAATTTCTTTTGATTAACAGTGCCTTTCGCACGAAACCACCGAGGCTACTGCAAGACAGGAACATCTAGTGGTACATTGAAGCGCATTGTAGCAGTCGTTTACGGGGTTCAAAGTAACAATCGATGAGGAGATTCCTATGTGATTGTAGGAGGTTGTGACTTTCTCTAAAAGGTTCGTACTGAGGAGATCATTGACAGTGAAGGTAAATAGGGTAACTGAAGGTAATAACGCCATGCAGGTTTTAACACCATGTGCAGTTTAATGGCTACTTCGTAAATGTTCCGATGGTGGCTGCACCGTGTAAGTAACGAATAACAAAGGGGGGGGGGGGGTGCTTCCAGCGCGTGCTTGTAGCAACAGTAACCTCAGTGTGAGTTGGACAGCTGTCAGAGTGAGTTCACGTGCTAGAAGTTGGCTTTCTATTGACACTGAATATTTTAAGTGAGTTAAAGGAGGTACATATAAATTTCTGACGTCATTCTCATTTTATGTTTCGATTGCTATGTGATTTAAATACATTCTTTCATGTATTAAAGCATACAAATCGATTTTGAGATATTTAAATATTTTTCAGTACATTTGATAAAAACTTTAATAAGACACCTGCAGACAATAACAGCGTTTCTGTACTTTTCTCAACCATAAGCCCTATCAAAATCTTCGTGTAGAATGGACTACTGATGATCTACAGAAGGTCATTGAAGTTGTTAGATCTGAAATTACTTTTGCCGAGGCTTCGAGGACATTTAACATCAAGTGAAGACTGACTGAACAACGATGAAGGGAAGACGCCAACTAGGACACTAAGCCGTAATCCAAACGAACCATTCTCAATAGAGTGTTCTTCAACATTGACTCATCAGCAGCATCAAATCGGGTCTTGCAAATTCTGCCAAGAAAACCTCAGTCAAAGCGCACTCCAAGTCCTGCAATAAGGGTCTGTATTGTGGTGACAAAAGAAGCAAGAAGAATTTTATTCAGTGCAGACAGTGTAAAACATGGCATTATGAAGCGTGTGATGACTGATCTGTAAGAAAAACAGGGCTGTGGACATTCTGTGAAGATGGCTGTGCTGAACCTGAAAGTAACTGGAACAGAAGCTCATTATATGCTTACATTTTGCATTGTTTCCATAATTGTTGAAACTATCACTTCCAGCATTGGTTACAACAATGGATTCATTCATATATGATTTAAATATGCATTTAGTCATACGTGACAGACGTTTTATCACATGGTCTCAGGATCGACTCAACAGACATTACCATATTTATGGGCCATGCACCTGATCATATATAATGTTATGCAGTGGTATGTTATCCGTCTATCTCTCAGTGAGAAGTATATCTGTATCAATTGATGTGAATTAGTGCTACAATAAAATGATGATAGCGAAGTGGTTCGAACCAAGAAAATTGAATAGAATCGCGACTGTGTTGATCGCTCGTCCTTGCTCGTATATGTCGATAAACGGGAGCCCCTCGCGCTCAGTACTTCTGCACCGTGGCGACAGCTTTGCCGAAGTATTAAGTGTAATTTGATCCAACAGCCGTGTAAAGAAGAAGTAAATAACGAAAAGTATTCCTTTCCGACACATGCCTTACTTATAAGTGGTACTTAGGGACCACATAGCAAGTATGTGGGTTAAGTGCTCGTTTTGCAGCAGTAACTGATGTCTCACAAGTGACAACAGAAATAGAGATAAGAATATACAGGGTGATTCAAAAAGAATACCACAACTTTAAAAATGTGTATTTAATGAAAGAAACATAATATAACCTTCTGTTATACATCATTACAAAGAGTATTTAAAAAGGTTTTTTTCACACAAAAACAAGTTCAGAGATGTTCAATATGGCCCCCTCCAGACACACGAGCAATATCAACCCGATACTCCAACTCGTTCCACACTCTCTGTAGCATATCAGGCGTAACAGTTTGGATAGCTGCTGTTATTTCTCGTTTCAAATCATCAATGGTGGCTGGGAGAGGTGGCCGAAACACCATATCCTTAACATACCCCCATAAGAAAAAATCGCAGGGGGTAAGATCAGGGCTTCTTGGAGGCCAGTGATGAAGTGCTCTGTCACGGGCTGCCTGGCGGCCGATCCATCGCCTCGGGTAGTTGACGTTCAGGTTTCATAACTAACCTTTTTCGTAGGACTCTCCATACAGTTGATTGTGGAATTTGCAGCTCTCTGCTAGCTCTGCGAGTCGATTTTCCTGGGCTGCGAACAAATGCTTGCTGGATGCGTGCTACATTTTCATCACTCGTTCTTGGCCATCCAGAACTTTTTCCTTTGCGCAAACACCCATTCTCTGTAAACTGTTTATACCAGCGTTTAATACACCACCTATCAGGAGGTTTAACACCATACTTCGTTCGAAATGCACGCTGAACAACTGTCGTCGATTCACTTCTGCCGTACTCAATAACACAAAAAGCTTTCTGTTGAGCGGTCGCCATCTTAGCATCAACTGACGCTGACGCCTAGTCAACAGCGCCTCAAGCGAACAAATGTACAACTAAATGAAACTTTGTAGCTCCCTTAATTCACCGACAGATAGTGCTTAGCTCTGCCTTTTGTCGTTGCAGAGTTTTAAATTCCTAAAGTTGTGGTATTCTTTTTGAATCACCCTGTATTATGATGAACGCAAGGTCTTCGTGCTGGTAAAAAACCGTTAATGAGTGAAGAAACCACTAAGGACACACACATAGCCATTTCAGTTGTTAGTGTGAAGAATCCATTTAAATTAGGTAAAAAAGACGAGTAGGGAGCCCAGTCTACCAGTGATTATGATTTCTTCCTGTCTAGCCACACCTTCATGCTATTGGTTCCACCGCAGAAGCACGCACTTAGAGTGGTAGAATTATTTGAAGTTTCATCCAGTCCTAGAGGAAAACACACACGAAAAAAGTGTTCTACCAATCACGTATCCTCTTTATCCAGCAGAAGACGTGGGTGTCATCTACGTCACTCATTATAGCAGATGCGTACACACGTCGAAAGGAACCAAACAATGGCTGAATATGCACTCAGAGGTATCGACGTTATAATGGCACTCAAACACTACTGTCTGAAATACTGAGAGTCGTCTGCTGTAGACATCTCTCATGATATATATTCAAACGTATATCAATAAGCACTTGTATATTTCAAAGAACTTATGGTCACTCTTCGGTCTGCTACAGCAGCTTTACCTTTGGTTCGAAACTCTAAAAGCGTGTCTTAAACATATAATTGAAAATCAGGGTTACCAGCCAGACGCGAAGACACAGTAAGAGCGGCATGGTTTCTGTACAAAGAGAAACATTCTGTCTTCCTGCCTGCAGCTGTAGCTGTGTCGGCTTGTCGATTTGTTTATTACAGACGCTTTTTCTTGTGAGAGAAGAAGTGAACACTTTGAAGGAACATCGTTATGGATGATGGTGAGATAGATGCTTGCTTGCGCTGCCTTCCTATAGTTAAATGTTGCATGAAACGACACTGCAGTTGTATTTCATGTGGGAAATGCTTGTCATTTGTTCGAGGTTTTATCTTCGTTGGAACACATGGGAATCAGTATCTACACTCCTGGAAATGGAAAAAAGAACACATTGACACCGGTGTGTCAGACCCACCATACTTGCTCCGGACACTGCGAGAGGGCTGTACAAGCAATGATCACACGCACGGCACAGCGGACACACCAGGAACCGCGGTGTTGGCCGTCGAATGGCGCTAGCTGCGCAGCATTGGTGCACCGCCGCCGTCAGTGTCAGCCAGTTTGCCGTGGCATACGGAGCTCCATCGCAGTCTTTAACACTGGTAGCATGCCGCGACAGCGAGGACGTGAACCGTATGTGCAGTTGACGGACTTTGAGCGAGGGCGTATAGTGGGCATGCGGGAGGCCGGGTGGACGTACCGCCGAATTGCTCAACACGTGGGGCGTGAGGTCTCCACAGTACATCGATGTTGTCGCCAGTGGTCGGCGGAAGGTGCACGTGCCCGTCGACCTGGGACCGGACCGCAGCGACGCACGGATGCACGCCAAGACCGTAGGATCCTACGCAGTGCCGTAGGGGACCGCACCGCCACTTCCCAGCAAATTAGGGACACTGTTGCTCCTGGGGTATCGGCGAGGACCATTCGCAACCGTCTCCATGAAGCTGGGCTACGGTCCCGCACACCGTTAGGCCGTCTTCCGTTCACGCCCCAACATCGTGCAGCCCGCCTCCAGTGGTGTCACGACAGGCGTGAATGGAGGGACGAATGGAGACGTGTCGTCTTCAGCGATGAGAGTCGCTTCTGCCTTGGTGCCAATGATGGTCGTATGCGTGTTTGGCGCCGTGCAGGTGAGCGCCACAATCAGGACTGCATACGACCGAGGCACACAGGGCCAACACCCGGCATCATGGTGTGGGGAGCGATCTCCTACACTGGCCGTACACCACTGGTGATCGTCGAGGGGACACTGAATAGTGCACGGTACATCCAAACCGTCATCGAACCCATCGTTCTACCATTCCTAGACCGGCAAGGGAACTTGCTGTTCCAACAGGACAATGCACGTCCGCATGTATCCCGTGCCACCCAACGTGCTCTAGAAGGTGTAAGTCAACTACCCTGGCCAGCAAGATCTCCGGATCTGTCCCCCATTGAGCATGTTTGGGACTGGATGAAGCGTCGTCTCACGCGGTCTGCACGTCCAGCACGAACGCTGGTCCAACTGAGGCGCCAGGTGGAAATGGCATGGCAAGCCGTTCCACAGGACTACATCCAGCATCTCTACGATCGTCTCCATGGGAGAATAGCAGCCTGCATTGCTGCGAAAGGTGGATATACACTGTACTAGTGCCGACATTGTGCAAGCTCTGTTGCCTGTGTCTATGTGCCTGTGGTTCTGTCAGTGTGATCATGTGATGTATCTGACCCCAGGAATGTGTCAATAAAGTTTCCCCTTCCTGGGACAATGAATTCACGGTGTTCTTATTTCAATTTCCAGGAGTGTAATTTCCATTTGTTCATCTCGGTCGCCAAGGTGCTTATCACATTGCTTTTCCACGCATTAAATAACATTATGGGCGTTTATATGAATATAGGGTTATTTTTCATATGATCATGTAAATTCACTTGGTCCGCTGAAGGGCACTAAGGTATTTGGTTTCTCATTCATTTTCTGCAGAATATATACATACATTTTAAGCATTCATAAGAGCTGGGTTTCTTACAAAGTTATTTTTCACTCCTTTGAGCTTTAAACAAAATCCTGACATGTGTTCATTTCGAAGCTTCAGAGAATAAACGGCATTCAGCTGTGATAGCAATTTCTTATTTTTAAATTAAATTTTCAGTTGCCAACGTAAGAGCGTAATGCAGTGGGGCTTCAAGGCTCATCGTTGCAACGACGAACACTTTGGTTCTTTGCTATCAGACGAGCTCATTTAAATTTATTAGATGTTGTAGGGTACAGTGTGCACTTCCATTTTAATTGCCCAGATCACACCAATTAGAAGTGATTCATTAACATAGACAGGGAGCTGCTACATGAATTCTGTTGTGAAGAATAGGTTTTCAGTTTCTCTCGGTTTGGCTTATCCCGTTACGCTAGAAGAAAGTTGCTGGTCACTACAACATATAAATAAAGTTAATCAAATCACGTTTTTTATTCACTTGTTAATCAGATTTCATATAGAAATGAATGTTTCAGGGCATTAAAAATTGGTGTCACACTGTCTTATGAATACACAGGTTAAAATCTAAAGTAGTGGCTGGCTTTTATTACAATTCAATATGTTTGGCCATTTCTGGATTGGGATTGGGAACTATGTCAGGAACGATCTCGGAAGACTCTTCGGAATGTTGTTAATCATATGAGATAATAATCAAAATATCCACGGGTGTACTGCCGGTCTACAGTGTCCAACGGGCACAATATTTCGGCGATCATACATGTCGCCATCATCAGGTGAACTGACGGACTGAGCTCCTGTGAACGTGTCGGCACGGAGATCCGTACACTATGGCTGCTCAGGGGGAACTGGTGCCAGTTCCCCCCGAGCAGCCATAGTGTACGGATCTCCGTGCCAGTTCCCCCTGAGCAGCCATAGTGTACGGATCTCCGTGCCAGTTCCCCCTGAGCAGCCATAGTGTACGGATCTCCGTGCCAATTCCCCCTGAGCAGCCATAGTGTACGGATCTCCGTGCCGACACGTTCACACGAGCTCAGTCCGTCAGTTCACCTGATGATGGCGACATGTATGATCGCCGAAATATTGTGCCCGTTGGACACTGTAGACCGGCAGTACACCCGTGGATATTTTGATTATCAAATACGCCGGGAGAAACTCAAGAATCACATATGAGAAGATGTTTGAGGACGTCAGCATATTTTCTTAGCTCCCTCGTTTCCTCCATTCCTCGAAGAGTAAATTTAGTGTTAGACAATAAGGGAAGGGGGCTTCGTATTTCAAATAAATGAAGCATCATTCTCTTTAAATTTCATTCTTTATATAATTACTACACTAATTTTAGTCTGAAAAAGAATAATTTTTCCACGCCCCTAGAGCCACAACAGTTTTAGAGAGTAAGGATACTAGATATTCATTTAATTTGGAAAAAAATGTAATTTATCTTCAGCTTCTTATCAGTGTTTCGCAACGATGGGTCATTAACTCTCATCGAGAAGGATTAATTCATTTCTTTGTTTTAACGATCTTCTTTCATACACTTTTCAACAATAAAGAAAGCATAACTCGTTGGACGTTCAGTTTTACTTTATGACTACATGTTCCACCTTAACAGAGCCAACAGTTATAAAGATTCAAATTCAAAACGCATAGTAAAATTTTATCAAAATAGGCCTATGATTTCTGTAGAAAAGTTCAGTAATCAATCACTTTTAAGATTTATTAATTGTAAAACTGTTATCAATTTTGAGTCCTCATCTAACAAGCATGTTATCAAAATACTTTTCTAAATCTTCAAATGTCACTTCTAAATAAAAGTCCACTGATGGTATTTCCTACATACCACATGAAAGAACTATTTAGAAAACAAATTTAGATGGTTAATCAATGATTCGCCTCTCTCCTGCTTAAACGTAAACACTACGGAACACTCGCTATTAGCTAAAAGACTTTCTTTCTTTTTGAAATTGTCGTTCAGTAAACGCACGTTGCCACTAACGTTTGTTTCCGACGAAAGACGACTATGAAAGCAATAAGGACTAAGTAACAGGCTTCTAGGAAATTTAACAAGATTCGTCGGGTGTTTTTAGTAAAGCGTTTCGTAACAGTTGGTCGCTCTCTCATACTGGGTATACGACGAAATCCGTTGGGATAATGGAGGACGTTCGTAGAGAAAAACTACGATCTGTTAAAAGGATTGTACTAGCATCGATTCTGAGGTTTTGGTTGAGGCACTGGCTCACCACATGTTCAAGTAGCACACTAAAACCGAATGTTGATGCGGGATTCAAAGAGAGAACCTTCCCTCCGATAGTTATGTAAGCAATTTTGTAAGTCACGCTGAAGTTTACAAGAGTACATAGGACCACATAAAAATTAGACTACAGGAAGTAGTGATAAAACGAACAGCAATCCGTCAGTCGTATCTCAGATTCGTTGGAACCCACCGTGCAAAAACGTTACACTGATTTTTATTTACCTTAAGTATAGATCCTTTGTGTCAGTTATAATGAAAAAAGGGTGTATTTCCTTTTCACTGGCGTAGTGTACAATAACTGACGAAGTAGAAATCGTGACGCTGCTTGTGGCTGTCAGTGGGAAAGCAGAGAATAAATTGATTGTAGATATTTTCTTGGCAAGCTGCCACATCCAGCGATACAACGTGCTTTCCCAGCGTAGAGAGCTGATAGCGGTTCTTGCTCCGGCTGCCGCTGGCTACTCTAATGTAGTCCACAGAATGGAAACCACGCTCCAGCAAACACTGTTCTGATTAAGCAAATGGCATGGTGCAAGCCTGGCCGACTGCACCGCAGTATTGATTTTTATTCGAGAGACCAATGCGAAAACGTCCCTAGAAATCTGACATGATTTATTTGAGTCATCATCTGCTTCTGTAATACGCGATACGATATACAGTCGATAGTACCTGCTAATTACACCAGCATATAGTAATTAAAACTTTTGACAAGTGATTTCTCAGAAATATGTGTTCTGGAATTAATGTGTAATACTGGTTCTGAAAACTACTTTCATTTTTACTTATGTATAAATATTGTTCACATAATAAGATATCGTATTCTTAAGGTTTAAGTAGTTAAAACACACGTATTGAAATAACTGGAGGTCTACAGTTTCATACTTATTTTACTTTAATTTTAGGCATATACTTAAAAATACTAAAAACAGTTTTCTTAGCAACATTATGAGTATTATCGCACATTTAATTTTCAAACATTCTCTTTCTGTGATTTCCTAGTTGAATCTTCATCTTTACTATCGCTCTTCAACGTCCAATAATAGTATTTCTTTGTACTTTCATTACATCTTCCCTGGTACCTCTTCACTATCTCCTTGATGTGCTGGTGGAAACGTTCTTCTTCTTCTTCTTCTTCTTCTTCTTTACAAGATCCCAGAATTTCAGTGAAATGGTCAATACATGACCGTAAGAAGTGACCTATACACTCATGTTACAGTACAATTTCTTTAAATTGCCCAACATCATTTTAATGATTTTCTCGTAATTGGTATGTTTTTTTATTTCCTAGGAAGTTTCCAGTAAGAGACCTTGTAACCTCCCTCTTCGTAATCGCCCTGCTGAATAGCGATATAACTGACAGTGATCGCATATGCCTAATGAAATTTTAGAGTGAGTAACGCTATCGTTACCGAAGGAAAATAATAAAGGTTAGTTTGGAGGAAAGTGTACAACAGACTTATGAACGAAGAATCTATTCTAAACTTAAGATAAATATTGAAGACAATTTTGAAATGGGTGGAATATAGTGCAATCGCTCACGGACCATACAGGAGAAAAAAGGTACCAAGTAATATTTACTACAAAAATCACTGATAATACAAAGGAAGGCTGTCACGCATTTTCACAACACAACAGTTGACGAGAAACTAAATGGATCAGAAAGCACTGAGTTTGCCGTTACTTATTCTCAAATACTCAATTTTGAAAGCAAACTTAAATGAAGTTACTGGTTATATAAATAACTGGCTAAACTTAAACTTTGTTATGTACAAAAATCACTTTCAGTAACCTCAGTGTAACGTAATGCAAAACTTAGAAAAAGGCAAGTAATTTATTTTTGATTATTGAAAGACTGAATTGAATTTATTTTAAGCAAATGAACAACTGATTTTACTCTTAAAATAACAACAATAACGTACATACCAAGCCTGCAGAAGTCACTCGTTAAGCTATATACAGAATAAATGAAATTGCTCATTCTTAATTTGTGCTGCATCAATAATTATTAGTTTTTCCAGTTACATTTTCCGTTAATTTAAGTAAATGAAGTTAACACTTAAAATTGCAAATTATTTAAGCTCCTGTTACGCAATACAAGAATGAACAGTTACTGAGGCAGGAAATTTAGATTGAAACTCGTCATTAGCAAACACACAAAACTGGCAGTAAATGGTTAATAAATTTTCATATTCTTACGACACTCGGTGATTGCATGTAAAGGAAATGGCCCTGCTTGGTAATAATGTCTGAGTACAATGACAACACAGGTGCCATACAAGTTTTAACTATTGCAGGTTACTATTCAGGTTAGCCCTACTTTGTAAACGAAATGTTGAGCTGCCGCTGTTGCTGCAGTTCGAGAACCCCCAGTCGTCTCCAGAGCCACAGATAATTACGGGACAGGGAATAGTTAGAACTGCAGCTTCCTCCATCTGTCCATTCCCACCATGCTCTCAACACTAGCGGGTTAACTAATGATGCGCGTTGCGGCGGGACGGGTTAAAATATGTCTCTCGAACATTCGTCGTAATGTTCATATTAAATGTCCACCTACCTCAGTGCGGCTTCCGCTCGACGTCCCTTCACTCTGCAATCGTAGGTACTTACTAGACGGAGAAAAAGCAGCGTTGAAGAAAACGTCGCCTAATACTTACCCAGCAGAGTCCGCGTAACTCTAGTGGTGGAAACAGTTCCTGAAAGTACCTATTTGTCGAGATTTCGGGTGGTAATATGGTGTATTTTTGACTGAAATAAGCGTCCTAAAATTTCAAGACCAGTAATGTTTATTGCTTAATAACACACGTTTATGGCTATCAAATCCACATTTATTGAGGTACTATACTATCATTCTCAGTTCCCAGTCAAACCACAAATTTCACACGCAAGACAGCCAGAAATCTACAAGAGGCCGACCCGTTCATGTTTGCGATCTCACAGTCTCTGATTCACTACTGTTTGCGAGTTCTACATTCGGTCTCATTCAGTGGTCTTACATAAAAAACGTGCACTCCAAATACTCCATAAATGAATACAGAATATTCCACGTGGAATTTTCACTAAAGCCTAAAGTTCACACGCCAGTAACTTTCCAACAAAACAATCCAGAAACTTCAAACTTTCATCAGAATGTTCGTAACTGCGACAGCTTGAGTCACGACCCGTACCAAACGCGAGAACTCAATATTTCTTCATTTTACACATAATGAACACCGTGACATTTACCATGACCTTTCGTGTCCGATAGCTGGCGATCGACTCTCTCGACGCCTCCCCACTCTCTGCATATCAAAGTTTCTACGCGATGGAACAGCTTAATCCTGACTGGCTGATCAATCTGACTGACCAATCAGAATGATCCTTCGAGATCATTCTCGCGATAAAACTTGCCTAAGCCAGTCAGTCTTCAGAAACTAATTTACGTCATTCTAAAATGCAAATACTAATATAATGTTTAAAAAAAGATCGAAAAGAAAAATAATCTTGAAATTAATTTAGAAGCCGATTACACTTCAAACTGATATTCTGGCTGCCTTCTTACGTCATCAGCAGTGTTGGTACAATACAGCTTCCCCACGATCCGACTGCTTAATATGTTACAGAAAGAAAATTTTACTTATGCCCCACATGCACACACTCATTCATTCATTCATTCCTACAACAATATAATAAACAAATATTAATTTTTTATGAATTTCATACTACGAAATGCGAAATAATTAAAGTTTTTGAAAATAAAAATCCCATTTAAATGAGTCTACACATTGAGAACTGTGGTTATGATTTCAACTGACAACAAAAGACAAACGGTTATTGTTCCTAACTGAATTTTACACTCTAAGTGTAGGTTTTATGATTTTTAGGTAATTTTTTCAGTCTCTGAAACTATAATAGTTAGAAAGCTGTAATTTTTCTGAGATCTTCTACTGAATAACAAAAAGTAGTGTACGTAGTTTGAAAAGAATTGGTTAGTATTTACTATGATTTATTTAGATTCGTGGGGGGTATGAATATACGGTCGTACTAGGTGACACGGTAGCCCGTTCGCACGGCCACATAGCGCAACTGCACGGTGATTCAAAGCTGAGGCGTCTTCCTACAGCTTCCTCACAGCTACCGGCTCCACATCTACGTATCTTACTGCAATAAATGTTATCCCGTAATAACTTGCGACGTCACAGCATCTACATTGGAGCGAGCATAACTGAACACCGTGTCTGCGGGAGCGCCCAACGAACACATCCGCATTCTTTCATGACTCAAGATACTCTGCCTCGTAAAAGCACACCTACTGCCATTTCGTCGTTGCTATCGATACATTTAAATAAAGTTCCCTTGGCGATTACCCAGCAATTTACAATATTTTCATTATAAATACAATCAATTATATTCAGTCAATACACTATTGCATTGATTACGTATTAAATATAGTTTCTGCTATAAAGCTTATAGATTCAGAATCAGAAGTACAGTACAAGTTATCAACGGATATTAAACGGCAAAAATTTTTGGATGGTGGAGAAGGTATTTTATCTGCATTTTCGGTGCTAAAAGCTGAAGGCAGCGGTGCTTCTTTTTCTTTAAAACTCATTGTTCTGTGAAATTCCTTAACTTCAATCAAGCTAACGATCTAAATAATTTTCAATTTTCTATTTTTCTTGTCTGATGAAGGGAAATTCCACTCCATTTTGTGAAAATCCCCTATAAATTGCTTCTTAAAGCCCAATTCGTTATGTAGTGGAGGAGACAATATTGTGCGCGACTCTTATTAAATGTAATATTTACGTTTTACCGGAAATCCCGTACTCGCTTATCTGATTACTGCAATTGATTTAGACGAATATATTTAAAGAACCGCATCCTCTGCTCTACATTTAATTTTACGTCCGGACTGCTTGCTTAGAGTGAAACCGATTTTCTGTTGTTCTCTCACCTGCAACCAAGAACGATCTACTTTGAAGTAGTTTATCTGGTGAAATCATTTGCTTGGAAATAAATAACTCGAACTCTATTATTGTAACCTCTTTTAAAGCTTTGTTAGCGTTTGGTTTCTATTGCCTTGTCGAACAGTTATTGGAGATATCGTATGATTTTCATGCTTGCAAACTAAGACACAGCTTTCGCATTTGTTCCTGCCTATACGTTAGAAAACTGGAGTTACAATTTGTGAGATTTTATATAGAGGCAAATATTTTTTATGCAGTTTTTAACTTAGATCTGATGGTTCTATTTTAGTGACAGTAAGTACAACTTCCAATGCAATAGCTTAACTTTGATTCACATGTTTTCGTTAGAGGCATGGTGATGAAATATGTAATTAACTGTAGATGTTATAAAAGAAATTTGCCGGACAAACACAGGAGATAAAGGTGCGCGTAGGATTACAGTGAGTGTAAATTGAAGCCGGCCGCGGTGGTCTCGCGGTTCTAGGCGCGCAGTCCGGAACCGTGCGACTGCTACGGTCGCAGGTTCGAATCCTGTCTCGGGCATGGATGTGTGTGATGTCCTTAGGTTAGTTAGGTTTAAGTAGTTCTAAGTTCTAGGGGACTGATGACCACAGCAGTTGAGTCCCATAGTGCTCAGAGCCATTTGAACCATTTTTGTAAATTGAATGTTTTTGAAAAATGTTTAATAAAATCGATGATCTTCACCACACATTCCTGTACCTATTTTTCTATTTCTCAATATAACTTACAGTTTACAGTAAATCACTAATATAAGTTCCTGACAGAAGCTGACCTGCTTACCTCGACGGACTAGCAGGCCAGGAGGAGAGGAGAAATTGAAGCTACTAGGAGGTAGGGCATGGGGAAAGCGGGGGTGCGAGCCGCGCCTACATATAGGTCAGGCACATAGTCTTCGCATATCACAAAAATTTAGAACATTGCATACTCCACTGCAAAGTAAACAATTAATTCTGGAGACAGCTTCTCTGGAATCTCCAATCTTCCAAAAGAACTAGTTCAGCGAGGTACATAGAAGAGCTTCTGCGAAATTTGCGAAGCAGGTGATGAGTACAGGAAGAATTGTAGTTGTAAGGCTCGGTCGTGATTCCTGTCTACAGAGCTCAGTCCCTAATGCATTCCTGCGAAAGCAGGGTTCTGTATTAGATTCGCTGTTCGACACAATGCTTCAGCCTGTGAGGAAGATTCAAACGGCTCATTCTCCGTTTCTGTGTGAAATACTCATTCTACCAATGGTGATTTAAACAGCAATGAAATATGTTTACGTTAATGAAACAGAAAATAAAAATGCAGCTCTTCGCAAGATGGTATCTTCAGAGTGCCTTTCAATTTGCTGTGTTGTTAACAGGTGATATACGCTCAAGCGCTAAAGAAACTGGTATAGGCAAGCGTATTGAAAAACAGAGACATGTAAACAGGCAGAATACGGCGCTGCGGTCGGAAACGCCTATATAAGACAATAAGTGCCTGGCACAGTTGTTAGATAGGTTACTGCTGCTACTGTAGCAGTTTATCAAGACTTAAGTGTGTTTGAATGTGGTGTTATAGACGACGCACGAGCCATGGGACACAGCATCTCTGAGCTAACATTGATAAGGTGATTTTCCCCTACGACCATTTCACGAGCGTGTCGAGAATATCAGGACTCCGGTAAAACATCAAGTCTCCGCTGCGCCCGAAAAAAGATCCTGCGAGAACGGGACCAACGACGACTGAAGAGAATCGTTCAACGTGACGGAAGTGCAACGCTTCCGCAAATTGCTGCAGATTCCAATGCTGGGCCATCAACAAGTGTCAGCGGGCGAACAGTTCAACGATACATCATCGATATGGGCTTTCAGAGCAGAAGGCCCACTCGTGTACCCTTGATGACTGCAGGACACAAAGCTTTACGCCTCACCTCGACCCGTCAGCACCATATTGGTCTGTTGATGACTGGAAACATGTTACCTGGTCGACGAGTCTCGTTTCAAATTGTATCGAGCAGATAGACGTGTACGGGTATGAAGACAACCTCATGAATCCATGGACCCTGCACGTCAGCAAGGGGCTGTTCAAGGTGGTGGAGGCTCTGTAGTGGTGTGGGACGTGTGCAGTTGGAGTGATATGGGACCCCTGATACGTAAAGATACGTCTCCGACAGGTGACACGTACGTAAACATCCTGTCTCATCACCTGCATCCATTCATGTCCAGTGTGCATTCTGACGGGCTTGGGCAACTCCAGCAGGACAATGCGACACCCCACATGTCAATAATTGCTACACAGTGGCTCCAGAAACACTATTCTGAGCTGAAACACTTCTGCTGGCCACCAAACTCCCCAGACATGAACATTACTGAGCATATCTGGGATGCATTGCAACATGTTTTTGAGAAAGCCGGCCGCAGTGGCCATGAGGTTCTAGGCGCTTGAGTCTGGAACCGCGCGACCGCTACGGTCGCAGGTTCGAATCCTGCCTCGGGCATGGACGTGTGTGATGTCTTTAGGTTAGTTACGTTTAATTAGTTCTAAGTTCTACGGGACTGATGACCTCAGATGTTAAGTTCCACTGATCTTAGTTATCCACTCGTTTGTAGGGGGACCTATAGCTATACGTGAACTCCAAACCACGAACAAATTTAAGCTAATGATTATATCACTAGCTGAAGCAAAGAGCATATTGTACCAGAAGGGACTCTGGTTTCGTGTCACCGGTATTCTACATTGAAGTATACTTACACATTCAACCCACATTCCATTGGAAGTTGGCTCCAGCCTTCTGCAGGCGCTTTAGATGATGCTCTATGTCACTGTCCTAATAAACTATTATTGCATAGTCACATTTTATACCTCTACGCTTATAACTAGAATACAAATATTTCAGCTCGTCTCTAGATGTACGCACAGTGGAGGCTTTGTATTTTAGACAAGCACGTAGTTATAATAATCATTCACTCAAATTTATTTCCTGCTTTGAGTAATGCCTAATTTTCACCTCATTTGCTTTCTTCGTCCACGACTCAGATTTCTTTACAGAGTGTTTTAATGCATGGCACAGAGATTCATTAGCAATCTCTTCTTACAACCGATTTGGGTATCGTACCAACTTTCTCGGTATCTGTATTGAACAAAGACATATAAGAAAAATTAATCTTTTGTGTGCAGGCGGCATAGAAAGTAATACTTACGAAAAAACTGGTGTTAATTGCATACCACATGATTTACCTATGTGCAAAACCATGAAATACATATCACAGACTTACACACGAAGGCAGCTGATGTCTTATCACAAAAAAATGCACGATCCATTTGAAATCTCGTATATAACTGATTTTCATATAGGTGTGCACATGTTACAGAACAAGAATCAAGGATGACTGTTACGGAAAATAAAAAACAGCAGAGATATAACTGCTACTTCATACATTCAGTGCTCACAGAAGTTACATATTACGGATAATTACTCGCCACAATACATAATTACAGAAGAAAAACTATTATAATCAAATGGCAAGTCAAATGTTTCTTCGTCATGGGTTTAATGCAACCTATTTACAAAATTTAAAGAAATAATACAAAAATGGTTGAAATGTCTCTGAGCACTATGGGACTTAACATCTGAGGTCATCAGTCCCCTAGAACTTAGAACTACTTATACCTAACTAACCTAAGGACATCACACACATCCATGCCCGAGGTAGGATTCGAACCTGCGACCGTAGCTGTCGCGCGGTTCCAGGCCGAAGCGCTTAGAACCGCTCGGCCACACCGGCCAGCAGAAATAATACACAAAAATATTGTAGGGAAGTGGTTTAGAAACCACGAAGGAATAAATTTATAAGTATTGGTATGAACTGTCATATGAACTAGTCATCATTGTTCAGAAAATATATAACTTTGCAGAAGTATGTACTAATTTTATGATTAAACCAACTACAAACCACATCGCTGTATCCAATCATACGAGGTAAACATGAGACACTCGTATCTTATGGAAAGCGGGATATTTAATGTATGAGCAAAATAAGGTACAGTTAGGTCTACGTCAGATATCAACCACTGTACTTACAACCAGTAACAAGAATCAGCAGACATACCACATCATTTGTTATGATCTTAAGCACGCAAGATTACAGGAGATAACATCAGAGGTTTTTAACACGTGAACGCTGTGTACATGTGAGCAAAACCCATGAAATTTTCTATGTAAATTTATCAGAAAGATAAGATCACAGAAGAAAGTAATAACACAAAGAATCAGTTGAAAGATCTGAGAACACCAGTGTCAGCGCAATGGATCAAATCTCCCTCTAAGTGACGTATTGGAAACGACATTTGAAAGTTAAGATTAAGAGCTATAATGAAGTAACGCGAGTTTTATCTCTCATTCCTCTTGTTTTTCGTAACAATCATCTTTGGTTCTTACTCTGTAATAGGTGCACACCTACAGCGCGATCAGTTATATCCGAAATTTGTAATCTGACACACTTACTTTTTGCTTTTGTAGGAAGAGTGTTAATAGACTACTGGCCATTAAAATTGCTACACCACGAAGATGACGTGCTACAGACGCAAAATTTAATCGACAGGAAGAAGATGCTGTGATATGCTGTGATTAGGTTTTCAGAGCATTCACACAAGGTTGGCGCCGGTGGCGACACCTACAACGTGCTGACATGAGGAAAGGTTCCAACCGATTTCTCATACACAAACAGCAGTTGACCGGCATTGCCTGGTGAAACGTTGTTGTGATGCCTCGTGTAAGGAGAAGAAATGCGTACCATCACGTTTCCGACTTTGATAAGGGTCTGATTGTAGCCTATCGCGATTGCGGTTTATCGTATCGCGACATTGCTGCTCGCCGTGGTCGAGATCCAATGACTGTTAGCAGAATATGGAATTGGTGGGTTCAGGAGGGTATTACGGAACGCCGTGCTGGATCCCAACGGCCTCGGATCACTAGCAGTCCAGATGACAGGCATCTTATCCGCCTGGCTGTAACGGATCGTGCAGCCACGTCTCGATCCCTGAATCAATAGATGGGGACGTTTGAGAGACAACAACCATCTGCTCCAACAGTTCGACGACGTTTGCAGCAGCATGGACTATCAGCTCGGAGACCATGGCTGCGGTTACCCTTGACGCTGTATCACAGACAGGAGCGCCTGCGATGGTGTACTCAACGACGAGCCTGAGTGCACGAATTTTTTCGGATGAATTCAGGTTCTGTTTACAGCATCATGGTGGTCGCATCCGTGTTTGGCGACATCGCGGTGAACGCACATTGGAAGCGTGTATTCGTCATCGCCATACTGGCGTATCACCCAGCGTGATGGTATGGGGTGCCATTGGTTACACGTCTCTGTCACCTCTTGTTCGCATTGACGGCACTTTGAACAGTGGACGTTACATTTCATTTCAGATGTGTTACGAGCCGTGGCTCTACCCTTCATTCGATCCCTGCGAAACCCTACATTTCAGCAGGACAATGCAAGACCGCATGTTGCAGGTCCTGTACGGGCCATTATTGATACAGAAAATGTTCGACTGCTGCACTGGCCAGCACATTCCCAGATCTCTCACCAAGTGAAAACGTGTGGTCAATGGTGGCTGAGCAACTGGCTAGTCACAATACGCCAGTCACTACTCTTGATGAACTGTGGTATCGTGCTGAAGCTGCACAGACAGCTGTACCTATACGCGCCATCCAAGCTCTGTTTGACACAATGCCCAGGCGTATGAAGGCCATTATTACGGCTAGAGGTTGTTGTGCTGGGTACTGATTTCTCAGGATCTATGCACCCAAATTGCGTGAAAATGTAATCACATGCCAGTTCTAGTATAATATATATGTCCAATGAATACCCGTTTATCATCTGCATTTCTTCTTGGTGTAGCAATTTTAATGGCCAGTAGTGTATAATGAAGTAACGCGAGTTTTTATCTCTCCTTCCTCTTGTTCTTCGTAACAATCATCTTTGGTTCTTACTCTGTAATAGGTGCACTCTTACAGCGCCATCAGTTAGATCCGAAATTTGTAATGAGTCACACTTACTTTTTGCTTTTGTATGAACAGTGATAATGTAAGTGTGTAATGCGTTTGGAAAAAAAAACTTGATTGATATTCCAAGTCGCATACAAAAATGTTCAGCTTTGCTGGATGTTATGTGACTCTGAATTTCATATTGCATTGTCAGTGTTGCAGTCTAAAAATTAAACAGATAATATAGTACAAAAATAAAATTTTATTGAGGCCCACTGTAAATACGGTACAGACGGTGTGATCGATGAGACCAGGATAAAGAGAGACGTAGGTTTAACGGCGCTCATGCGGGAAATGAAATGCGGCACGCTAGGGGCCTGTTGGTGCTGGAAGTTGGACGTGATGAAAGGAGCAGCCAACCGCCCGCGCCACACCACTTCGTCCCGCCGGCGCCATCTCCGGCTCCGGTCCCACGGGAACTAAGCTCTGCTCACCCCACGCGCAGTCGATCTGCACAGCACGTCGCAGGCTGCCTCCCTCATCTCTTTGCCACGCCCAAACACGATACAGCCCCGACTACGTGACAAATCTTTTGATTTCCGCGTCAGCAAACGAACTTGTGCGAGACAAACAAAACAGAGTTATTTGAATACTGTTTCCAGTGCAGCTCAAATCACCGAGGGTAATTTTTTTTTTTGGTCATCAGTCTACTGACTGGTTTGATGCGGCCCGCCACGAATTCCTTTCCTGTGCTAACCTCTTCATCTCATAGTAGCACTACGTCATCAATTATTTGCTTGACGTATTCCAATCTCTGTCTTCCTCTACAGTTTTTGCCCTCTACAGCTCCCTCTAGTACCATGGAAGTCATTCCCCTATGTCTTAGCAGATGTCGTATCATCCTGTCCCTTCTCCTTATCAGTGTTTTCCACATATTCCTTTCCTCTCCGATTCTGCGTAGAACCTCCTCATTCCTTACCTTATCAGTCCACCTAATTTTCAACATTCGTCTATAGCACCACATCTCAAATGCTTCGATTCTCTTCTGTTCCGGTTTTCCCACAGTCCATGTTTCACTACCATACAATGCTGTACGCCAGACGTACATCCTCAGAAATTTCTTCCTCAAATTAAGGCCGGTATTTGATATTAGTAGATTTCTCTTGGCCAGAAATGCCTTTTTTGCCATAGCGAGTCTGCTTTTGATGTCCTCCTTGCTCCGTACGTCATTGGTTATTTTACTGCTTAGGTAGCAGAATTCCTTAACTTCATTGACTTCGTAACCATCAATCCTGATGTTAAGTTTCTCGCTGTTCTCATTTCTGCTACTTCTCATTACCTTCGTCTTTCTCCGATATGCTCGCAAACCATACTGTGTACTCATTAGACTGTTCATTCCGTTCAGCAGATCATTTAATTCTTCTTCACTTTCACTCAGGATAGCAATGTCATCAGCGAATCGTATCATTGATATCCTTTCACCTTGTATTTTCATTCCACTCCTGAACCTTTCTTTTATTTCCATCATTGCTTCCTCGATGTAAAGATTGAAGAGTAGGGGCGAAAAGCTACAGCCTTGTGTTACACCCTTCTTAATACGAGCACTTCGTTCCTGATCGTCCACTCTTATTATTCCCTCTTGGTTGTTGTACATATTGTGTATGACCCGTCTCTCCCTAAACCTTACCCCTACTTTTTTCACAATCTCGAGCAGCTTGCACCATTTTATATTGTCGAACGCTTTTTCCAGGTCGACAAATCCTATGAAAGTGTCTTGATTTTTCTTTAGCCTTGCTTCCATTATTAGCCGCAACGTCAGAATTGCCTCTCTTGTCCCTTTACTTTTCCTGAAGCCAAACTGATCGTCACCTAGCGCATTCTCAATTTTCTTTTCCATTCTTCTGTATATTATTCTTGTAAGCAGCTTCGATGCATGAGCTGTTAAGCTGATTGTGCGATAATTCTCGCACTTGTCAGCTCTTGCCGTCTTCGGAATTGTGTGGATGATGCTTTTCCGAAAGTCAGATGGTATGTCGCCAGACTCATATATTCTACACACCAGCGTGAATAGTCGTTTTGTTGCCACTTCCCCCAATGATTTTAGAAATTCTGATGGAATGTTATCTATCCCTTCTGCCTTATTTGACCGTAAGTCCTCCAAAGCTCTTTTAAATTCCGATTTTTTATGTTTCTTTATTGTTATTCCTTTCCCCTTTGTGCGTGGGCTCGCAGCATCTATTTCAGCTGTTAGTTGAGAAAACGTGGCAATATTAGGGAAGTAACAAATACCGATTAGTCGTAAGATAGTTGGATGCTGTTTAGTACACAGAAGTTCCCGTTACAAACTTTTAGGTCTTGTAGAGGGGAGTGAGTACATAATATTTTGAGTAGGAATCTGCAACCAGTGGCCTTGCCGTAGTGGTAACAACGGTTCCCGTTCTAACAACCCTACCACAACAACGGTCAAAAATTAATTATGATTGTAGTGTTGCTCACGCCGCTAAATACTGCATTTTCGGGCAACAACAGAGTTACATTATGTGGCAGGTGTCATTAGAGCACAGTTAATAAAGTCATTTCATAAAATAATGGATAAACTAGGCACTCATCTTTTCGTGTTTCCCACGCTGGTCTCGTTGTGAACTCATGGCTCAATCGTCGAAAATCTAGGTAGTGATGATTCCAAACTCGGATGCAAAGAGGCTTAGGTGTTATTCTGCGATATTCAAAAGTTTTATTGATGTGTTTCGTAAGCCATTCTTGAAGATTAAACTTTTGCAAGTTAGCACAATGGTGATGTAAAAAGAAAGTAATCAGCACTCCGAATTTAAGTTACACTTCTTTTTTATTACTTTTGTTGCAATATCACGTAACTCACAAAACATCACAATATAAAACATACTTGAAAATATCTTCCTCACTGTTAAAGTTCACATTTTATAAACTGACTACAATTTGTGTCTTTTCAATATGACGATCAAGACTTGACTCTCTCTAATAACCGCTTACGCGCCCAAAAATCAGAGTTACAAGTACGTCAAAGATCATAGTGACAAAAGAAAGAATACACATAAGAATAATATCATTGCAATGTAAACATATCGATGTATCAAAGTACCTCTACATTAATTAAATCAAATCTGAATGTTGTCTCAGAAATATGTTAACTGCTTTACAGAAACACAGTAGAATATTGCTGGTATCTAGAGGTTGATGTGAGGTGCCATAATGGTTACGTAATTCTAGTACCATTACACAATCACATCACCGATGTTAAGCGCCGTCGGGCTTGGCTAGCACTTGGATGGGTGACCATCCAGTCTGCCGAGCACTATTAGCAAACGGGATGCACTCAGCCCCTGTGAGACAAACCGAGGAGCTACGTAATTAGAAGTAGCGGCTTCGGTCAGGAAAACTGACAACAGTCGGGAGAGCGGGTTGCCCACCTCACGCCCCTCTATATCCGCTCCAGTGACGTCTATAGGCTGTGAACGACACGGCGGTCGGTCAGTATAGTTAGGATCTTCCGAGACCTGTGCGGACGGAGTTAAGTTTAGTTTAGCTTCGGAAACCATGTCCGGAAATGTATCGTTTCCGTTCTATGACGGTTTCAGTTCTGTGCAGTCCCAAGAAAAAATTTAGCAAGCAATACTTGTCAGATCAAATGAAACGAGAATAGTTGTGAATTCATGAAATTAGAAGTATGAGAGTTTAAGAATTGGGAAACCATAGTGGAGGATTTTTGTGAAGGTAAGAGAGATAAGACGCTTAAGATGAATACACGCGCATTAAGACACTATTTGAACTGCAGTGAGACGTCAACAGAAGTTTAACATATGTTATGTAAAGTAGGGACATCAAGTAGCAAGTCGGATCACGGATTAAACACGTGATGGATCTATCTGAAACTGCGTCAAAAGGCACAAGCCCTGACGCTAAAGGAAGCTTTCCAGTATACACGTAAGTGGTAACATCGAGTGGTAACCTATAAGAGAAATCGTACATTAAAGTGTGTACGCGTCGAAGGAGCCAGCTAATGGAAATATCCCGAACGCATATTATAGAAGATCAGTTGCGACTTAGAACGGTATATAAGCAAGAGATTCTGAGAGAGGAGTCAGAGAGTAGTAGTATGATCGACTAGCGAGTGGCCGCTTTGAGGAGCCACCGTATAGCTACTCCAGGCACCAGCAGCAGAAGCATGTAGAAGTAATATTCTCAGCGAGAAGTCGGTGATCAGATCTGGTGACACACACATCAGCTGCAAGATAAGTAATCATTATCTATTCTGGGGAAAAGCTTTCAACAAAGACGACATGTCTTTGTCTCAAGGAGTAGATACCATTTGTAGTTTCGCAGTTAACAAGAACAATTTACGGAATAGTAATTGTCTCTTGTAAGCTTAGGCCAGTGGCCTGTTGGTAAGAATAAACTGAGTCTGACATTTATTAAAGAAGGGTTTAGGAACTGGCACATCTTTTATAAGTTATCAAAGAGATAATAAATGAATTACTTAAATAAATACTGAGCTCTTCAGCATACCCATCATGCAATTAATCCTTAAGGATTACCACTACAACCAATAACCACCCACTTCCACCTCGGAGAGCTTCCTCCCTCTCGACAACAAAGGTGGACACCCAAACAACCCTGAGATTGTCGTCAACGTTGCTACTGCACTACAAGACTGTGCTGGGACGCGATAATTCAGATGTTTAGCTCATCCACTTCTGATTGAGGACAGAACTATTAGGCAACAATTCTCAAGACAACATAATTAAACATCCATTCATCACTTCAACACAGGTTTCTGTATTAACACTTAAACGTCACTTGTTTACATTATTCCAAAGCAAAAAGGAACCCAGCATACTGTACATACAGAACAATACTGATGCACTACAACAGCGGCTCGATGTGACAACTATCAAAGTTGTTATAGACATTGTAGCTACAAAGCATGTTCTGATACACACTCTCCACCCCACCTGGCGTCTCTTGAATTTCTAGTGCAGCGGCCAGAGCTTGTGCAGGCAGATCTACCTCTGTCTCTAGAGGAGTCTCGCAACAAGGCAGGCGTTACGTGACATCTGGTGACCGTCTGACGTAGTACACGTCATCCGGTCTACCTTATTGGGTAGCAAGACAAGTAACTCTGAGACCTCCCTCTTTCAAAAAAATGTTCAAATGTGTATGAAATCTTATGGGACTTAACAGCTAAGGTCATCACTCCCTAAGCTTGCACCCTACTTAACCTAAATTATCCTAAGGACAAACACACACACCCAGGCCTGAGGAAGGACTCGAACCTCCACCGGGATCAGCCGCACAGTCCATTACTGCAGCGCCCTAGACCGCTCGGCTAATCCCGCGCGGCTTTCCCTCTTTCCCTCAGAGGACGCATTACACATCTGAATTGAAACCGTCGTAGAACGGACATGGGTTCCTGTTCAAATTATTATCTACTCAGTCCCCCCTACAAGTCCTAGAAGTTACTAACGGCAATTTCCGAACATCCTGTATAAGTGTAGATAGGTGTCATTGATTTTATGATTGCAACCGCTGAATATAGTGTTTTACGTTTTTCGATAGATGATGATGTTACTTACAGAGATGGGACGCTACGGATGCTGTTATTATGTTGGCGCAGATTTAGTTTGGCTTTGTAAAAGACGCGACGAGGGGAGAGGTGCCAAAATATCCCAAATTGAGTGAGATGGCAAGGATCGGGAGGGGCAGTTTAAGCTGGTGTGATGGGAGAAGGGGACAGCGAGTGCGTGTTGGTAGTGGGGAATTTATTTTATACTGAAGTTTCTGTGTATTTGGAGAAGTAGGCATTTTTATTCTCTCCGTATGTGGCGTAGCGGCAAAGGTCAGAGACTGGGCTGACGGCAGAGACTTAGGACGTGTGAAATGCTGAATATGGTAGCTTTTTGCATGGGCATTACATCTTCTACTGTGGGTAGTGGCATGTACAGTCATAAGTCCTACCAATTTTGACTGATGCTTGTATATGGCAAAGTTGTATCGTAATGTGTGTCGTTACAGCTACGTTGGTTATACATTACTATCTATAATTCACTGATGACAGCTGCACTGCTAGCAGAAAGCTAGATGTGCAATAAAATACAGATAATTTAACGACTGACGTTGATGATCGTTCTGTCCTGGATTACACTTTTACAAAAGACCGACAGATTTTCATTTCCCGGCCGAGAAGATTTTTGTCTTTCGTTGTTATATAGGAGTCAGTAAGGACGGGCATTTAAACTGTGTAACGGTGCTTAATGAAAAATTTTGCGGCCTCGAGGGTATGCGATAATGCTCGGCTGCTACATTCATCCACTATCCACTGCTGACGCCCAAGGAGAAGCCCGATACCGCTCCATTCATACTGCTTCCAACGTGGGTTACCAAGTGCCGCTGACGGAGAAGGACCAAGTGCCCTCACCGTGTGAGTTTCGTGCCTCGGAACAAGGCCTGAAGGTAGCGTTTAGTTTTTCTCGATGCCTTCATTCTTTTTTGTTTATGCCCCTGTCGTAAAATCGGAAAGTATTTGAGATTTTCTAATTAGTTTATTTGGCTAACAAATTTTACATATATTTTATTGAAACCCCGTATAATCCTGTAAATGTCGATATGTCCGTTGAGTCCGCTGTAGTTCTCACATTTCTTCAGTCATCAGCGCAATTATTTTTTTCAGGTTCTCCATCGGAAACGGGTTCGACGGATCTTAATGTGGGGGTTACACTGCTGGAGGTGGAAGTTACATCACCGCAATTTAGTCAGAAAAAAGGGGTGGGAGAGTGGGAGATGTTGCAGAGAATAGTGGTTGAACATCAGTATGTTTTTAAACAGCCCGCTCAGAGATCTAATTAGCGTAGGCTACAACCGGAACTTCCACTGTATGATGTAAAACTTTCTTGACGTAAAGGACAGAACGCACACGTGAACGCGCGCACACACACACACACACACACACACACACACACACACACACACACACACTCTGCAGTCGATATTAATAAGGTGATAGTACTTGAGATAATGGATATGATTGCCTACAGTCTAAATAAGAAAACTATAGCGTGGATGTCTAAAATAAAAAGCGAACAAGTGGTAGGACGACTCGCGCACCGAGGGTTCCATAAAATCTTAAATTATGTGTATAGATAGCTCATCAATATAGGTTTTGACGTGTGAATTTGCGAGCATTAAAATATGTCACTTAAACGGCTGTATCTTTTCATTACATCGACTTAGAAACTAGAATTTTTACACCTCCAAGGTACCGTAGACCTTTCTCGTGTGATGTAAATTGCAACCTGATACCTCTGCCCGTTCCTGAGGAAAGGGTACGTATAAGACGGACACAGAGACGGACAACAAAGTGATCATATAAGGGATATGTTTCAATCGACTGACGTCCAGACGTCTCGAAAGTAGTGTTATTTGACTGTACTTACCGACTGTAGCGAATACATACGGCAAGTCAACTTCGAACTCCGGGTATAGTAACAGGTAGCGATGACGCTCTTCCAGTACATCAATCAAAACTATATTTAATGTACTTACTATGTTGTAGCTGCGCGACGGACGCCACATACCTGAAACAAAAGCAGAAATGCAATTTACCATTGCAGCTGAATGAAAAAGCGTAGGTTACGTACTTATCAACGTTTTTGAATGCAATGCAACAGAAATTAACTTGACATTAGCCACAAGATCCTAATTACAGGTACATGCAATTGTTATTGACAAGACAGAGCGGAAAATTTACGTATTTCATTTGCTATTTAGTTTCAACCTCAATCTACAGAAATATACACTACTGGCCATTAAATCTGCTACACCACGAAGATGACGTGCTACAGACACGAAATTTAACCGACAGGAAGAAGATGCTGTGATATGCAAATGATTAGCTTCTCAGAGCATTCACACAAGGTTGGCGCCGGTGGCGACACCTAAAACGTGCTGACATGAGGAAAGTTTCCAACCGATTTGGCCGGCCGGTGTGGCCGTGCGGTTAAAGGCGCTTCAGTCTGGAACCGCGTGACCGCTACGGTCGCAGGTTCGAATCCTGCCTCGGGCATGGATGTGTGTGATGTTCTTAGGTTAGTTAGGTTTAATTAGTTCTAAGTTCTAGGCGACTGATGACCTCAGAAGTTAAGTCGCATAGTGCTCAGAGCCCTTTTGAACCAACCGATTTCTCATACACAAACAGCAGTTGACCGGTGTTGCCTGGTGAAACGTTGTTGTGATGCAACGTGTAAGGAGGAGAAATGCGTACCATCACGTTTCCGACTTTGATAAAGGTCGGATTGTAGCCTATCGCGATTGCGGTTTATCGTATTGCGACATTGCTGCTCGTGTTGGTCGAGATCCAATGACTGTTAACAGAACATGGAATCAGTTGGTTCAGGAGGGTAATACGGAACGCCGTGCTGGATCCCAACGGCCTCGTACCACTAGCAGTCGAGAGGACAGGCATCTTAACCGCATGGCTGTAACGGATCGTGCAGCCACGTCTCGATCCCCGAGTCAACACATGGGGACGTTTGCAAGAGAACAACCATTTGCACGAACAGTTCGACGTCGTTTGCAGCAGCATGGACTATCAGCTCGGAGACCGTGGCTGCAGTTACCCTTGACGCTGCATCACAGACAGGAGGGCCTGCGATGGTGTACTCAACGATGAACCTGGGTGCACGAATGGCAAAACATCATTTTTCCGGATGAATCCGGGTTCTGTCTACAGCATCATGATGGTCGCATCCTTGTTTGGCGACATCGCGGTGAACGCACATTGGAAGCGTGTATTCGTCATCGGCATACCGGCGTATCACCCGGCGTGATGGTATGGAGTGCCATTGGTTACACGTCTCGGTCACCTCTTGTTCATATTGACAGCACTTTGAGCAGTGGACGTTACATTTCATTTCAGATGTGTTACGACCCGTGGCCCTACCATTCATTCGATCCCTGCGAAACTCTACATTTCAGCAGGATAATGCACGACCGCATGTTGCAGGTCCTGAACGGGCCTTTCTGGATACAGAAAATGTTCGACTACTGCCCTGCCGTCACATTCTCCAGATCTCTCACCAACTGAAAACGTGTGGTCAATGGTGGCCGAGCAACTGGCTCGTCACAATACGCCAGTCACTACTCTTGATGAACTGTGGTATCGTGTTGAAGCTGCGTGGGCAGCTGTACCTGTACACGCCATCCAAGCTCTGACTCAATGCCCCGGCGTATCAAGGCCGTTATTGCGGCCAGAGGTGGTTGTTCTGGGTACTGATTTCTCAGGATCTATGCACCGAAATTGCGTGAATATGTAGTCACATGTCAGTTCTAATATAATGTATTTGTCCAATGAATACCCGTTTGTCATCTGCATTTCTTCTTGGTGTAGCAATTGTAATAGCCAGTAGTGTATTTCCATTTAAGATTATATACTGGATGTCACCTGGTGGCGTTGCGGGCACGCGACGCCGTAGCAAAAATATGAAAGCGGAGCAGACACGGTCGGGGATCACTCAAGCGAAGATATGGGTTTCTAATGGGAAATCTACTGAGATAAGCCACTTTGACCAAGGGGAGGTTATTATTACGCAGAGCCTGTGAACGAATATCTCGAAAATGGTGAATCTGGACGAATAATCACGTACCCCTGTCATGAATATCTACGAAAAGAAGTAGAAGGTCAGTGAAGCTACCACTAGGTGCTAAAGAGTTGGACGTCCACGACTCTTCATAGAACGTGGGGTTCGGAGGCTTGTCTGCTCTGTAAAGTAGGATAGATGGTGATCTGTGTCATCTCTGTCGACAGAGCACAATGCTGGTGAATGCACAAGTGCTTTAGAGCACACCGTTCATCGTACATTGTTGAACATGTAGCTGCACACGTTGACCCAACGAGATCGTCAGTTACGATTACAGTGGGCACGGGACCATCGGGAATTGATCGTCGATCAACGGAAACGTGTCGACTCTTAGGGTGAATCACATTTTTGCTACACTAGATCGATGGTCGTCTCCACAAATTCCGTCATCGAGCTCAACGACGGCTCGAAACGTGCAGTGCGCCATGGACGCGGGGTAGTGGAAGCAGTTTACGCCATGGGACCCATCCTCCTGCGCTCACATGGGACCTGTGGTAGCTATCGAAGACATGCTGACAGCTGTGAACGACCTGAATTCCTTCATATTTGATGGCTTCCCCGATGGTGATGTCATCTTTCAGCAGTATAGTTGTCCATCTATCGGATGAAGAACCCTGCTACAGTGGTTACACCGAGCGAGGTGGCGCAGTGGTTAGCACACTGGACTCGCATTCGGGAGGACGACGGTTCAATCCCGTCTCCGGCCATCCTGATTTAGGTTTTCCGTGATTTCCCTAAATCGCTTCAGGCAAATGCCGAGATGGTTCCTTTGAAAGGGCACGGCCGACTTCCTTCCCCATCCTCCCCTCACCCGAGCTTGCGCTCCGTCTCTAATGACCTCGTTGTCGACGGGACGTTAAACACTAATCTCCTCCTACAGTGGTTACAGAAGCATTATAGTGATCTCACGTTGATATCTAGGCAACCAAATTCGTCTCATGTAAACCCTATGGAACCAATCTGGGTCGTTATCGGGAGCCATAACCGCGTAAGCAAATTAGCGGCCCGTTATTTACGTATATTTTATGTCCGGTATCTAATGCCACATACCACCGCAAACCTGGCAACAAAATGTCTGATCCCTGATACTCAGGATCAGTGATGTATTTCGTTCCAAAGACGGACAAACAAGTTATTCAGGAGGTAGTCATACCCATTTATAATCCTTTGAGTCAAATGGCTCTAAGCACTATGGAACTTAACATCTGAGGTCATCAGTCCCGTAGACTTAGAACTACTTAAACCTAACTAAGGACATCACACACGTCCATTCCCGAGGCAGGATTCGAACCTGCGACCGTAGCGGTCGTGCGGTTCCTGACTGTAGCGCCTAGAACCGCTCGGCCACTCCGGCCGGTTGATCCTTAGAGTCAAATGGCATGTTACAACAATAATTAGACGCACAGTCTCCGATTAATATTTGGTCAGATAAGATTTATTGTCGTGTACTATTACTTCCATGTAACTTCTCCAAGACATCAAATTCTCAATTGAAATCTATCGAGTTTACCAAAACGTATCCCTACTCATGTATTTTTGGAAATGTACCGCTGGTAATCAAAATGGGACCACTATGAAGACAGCAATCAACAAATGGTTCAAATGGCTCTGAGCACTATGGGACTTAACATCTATGGTCATCAGTCCCCTAGAACTTAGAACTACTTAAACCTAACTAACCGAAGGACAGCACACAACACCCAGCCATCACGAGGCAGAGAAAATCCCTGACCCCGCCGGGAATCGAACCCGAGAACCCGGGCGTGGGAAGCGAGAACGCTACCGCACGACCACGAGATGCGGGCCAGCAATCAACGGCTAATTGGAATGACGTGTGCTACATGCGAGGATATGCAAATGATAAGCATTGCAGCGCAACCGTACAAAACACGTGTGAGTAACGCAAAGTACATTCTGTTTACAAGGAAAGTTACGCAACGATTTTCTCATTCAGAAAGTGCGTCTGAATTTCGTTCGTTTTTAAGAAGATGCTATGACTCTTGTAAGAAGTAGGAATTTCTACCATGACCTGTCCGAATTCGACAGTGACAAGATCGTGGCCTACATGAACTGCGAATTAACGTTCAGCTATACTGCTGCTCGTATCGGTCAGGATCCCAAGATCGTCACGCGATTATGGAGTCGATGGCTTCAAGAGGGGCATACTAAACGCTACGCATATCACAGCAACTGTGCGACTAGGGCATGAGGGGCAACCATAGCGTTCTCTCTGCTTGGAGGAGTGTGTAGCAGTATCACGTATATTCAGCCATTTAAGTCGACTGGGACAATTCTCTGTCCATATTAGAACATGTGGAGACGTAGAAGATGTACCCACATCATTTTAGGATGTCGCGAAAAGGATGACACGACAGACTGAACACTAAAATCACTATTTTGACACTGTACCACACAAGTGGCTCGTTGTGAAATTGCGTGCTTATGGAATATCGTCTCAGTTATGTGACTGGATTTGTGATTTCCTGTCAGAGTGGTCACAGTTCGTAGTAATTGACGGAAAGTTATCGAGTAAAACAGAAATGATTTCTGGCTTTCCCCAAGGTAGTGTTATAGGCCCTTTGCTGTTCCTTATCTATATAAACGATTTTGGAGACAATCTGAGCAGCCGTCTTCGGTTGTTTGCAGATGACGCTGTCGTTTATCGACTAATAAAATCATCAGAAGATCAAAACAAGCTGCAAAACGATTTAGAAAAGATCTGAATGGTGCGAAAAGTGGCAATTGACCCTAAATAACGAAAAGTTTGAGGTCATCAACTTGAATGCTAAAAGGAATTCGTTAAATTTCGGTTAAACGATAAATCAGTCGAATCTAAAAGTCGCAAATTCAACTAAATACCTCGGTATTTCAATTACGAACAACTTCAATTGGATAGGACACATAGAAAATGTTGTGGGGAAGGCTAACCTAAGACTGCGTTTTATTGGCAGGACACTTAGAAAATGTGACAGACCTTCTAAGGAGACTGCCTACACTACGCTTGTCCGACCTCTTTTAGAAAACTGCTGCTCGGTGTGGGATCCTTACCAGAGAGGACTGTCGGAGTACATCGAAAATGTTCAAAGAAAGGCAGCACGTTTTGTATTATCGCGAAGTGTGGGAGAGAGTGTCACAGAAATGATACAGGATTTGGGCTGAAAATCATTAAAAGAAAGTCGTTTTTCGTTGCGACGGAATCTTCTCACGAAATTCCAATCACCAACCTTCTCCTCCGAATGAAAAAGTATTCTGTTCACACCGACCTACATAGGAAGGAACGCTCACCACGATAAAATAAGGGAAATCAGAACTCGTACGGAAAGACGTAGGTGTTGATTCATTCCACGCGATATACTAGATTGGAATAATAGAGAATTGTGAAGGTGGTTCGATGAACCCTCTGCCAGTCACTTGAATGTGATTTGCAGAGTATCCATGTAAATGTAGACTATGGCTATTAAGAAGTTTCCGGGCAGGAATGGACGGAATAAGACGTACCGTAACGGGACAAAATAATAGGATGGCTTGGGGCGGAAGTCAGAGCCCAGAACTGCAACGAGACCGCAGCCAGACAGCAGATGCTGGTCACTGAACTGCGCGATCGGCTCCCGTATTGTCGGACCACGAGCGCCGAAATCAGACTAAAAGCCAATGACTTTGGCCTTAGCTGGCCATAGCTCCTAACTGATTAATACCCCTCAGGAGACGCAAGGCATCCGTGACACTGTCCCGGGTATCAGTGCCCTTGGCTAGTATTCAAGAAGCCACTCTGGCCCGACTGACTTCTTGCCGGCCGGGGTGGCCGATCGGTTGTAGCCGCTACAGTCTGGAACAATGCGACCGCTACGGTCGCAGGTTCGAATCCTGCCTCGGGCATGTATGTGTGTGATGTGTTTAGGTTAGTAGGGTTTAAGGGGGATAGGACGTCAAATGGGCCGACTTGGAGCAGGAGAGGCACCACAGGATATTTTAATTTCCACTATCTATACTTTTACAAGCAAATTCATAAAACTTTGTCATCATGACCAGGAAGGATTCAGGATTCACACTCGTAGCAGCGGAGGTTCAAAAACATAACAAAATAATTTTTTTTACATGTGAAATTTCATCATTTTTTTCACTTACTATTGGCTGCATTTGTTGCTATAGGTACACTTTTCATCATAAGTAAGAGAGACAGTTCTATGAATTTTGCACAGCATACAAACCATACGTACAGGTGTATGCAACTCTAGAATCTATTTAATTTATGAAAAAATGAATGAGCTGTTACGTTTTAAACTTTATGTTTAGAAAAAAATCAAATTTTGTAGTTAATTATCTCAATTTTTACGACAGTTTTTAATAGATTTGGAAAATTCTAGAGTTTCATACACCTGTAAGTATGGTTTGTATGCTGTGCAAAATTCATCAAAGAATCTCTCTTACTTGTGAAGAAAAATGTACCTATAGCAACAAATGCAGCCAACAGTAAGTGAAAAAATGATGAAATTTAATATCTAAAAATATTATTTTGCTATGTTTTTGCACTTCCACTGCTATGAGTGTGAATCCTGAATCCTTCCTGGTCATGCTGACAAAGTTTTATGAATTTATTTGTAAAAGTATAGACAGTAGAAAATAAAATGTCCTGTGGTGCCTCTCCTGCTCCAAGTCGGCCCGTTTGTCGTCCTACCCGCCTTAAGTAGTTAGTCTAGGGGACTGATGACCTCAGATATTACGTCCCATAGTACTTAGAGCCATTTGCATTTGAACCGGAGCCGTCAGGGCAGTGGCCTGTCTGTCGAGCAGTGCGTGCACACTGCCCGCCACACGTCAACGTCTGCAGCTGCGACGCCGGAATGATACGAGGGAACTCCGTACTGCAACAGAGAATGGAGCACAGTCAGAAGAATGTCTGAACTGCACGTATTAGTAAAGAACTGATAAAGAAAAAAAAATGGCTCTGAGCACTATGGGACTTAACTGCTGAGGTCATCAGTCCCCTAGAACTTAGAACAACTTAAACCTAACTAACCTAAGGACATCACACACATCCAGGCACGAGGCAGGATTCGAACCTGCGACCGTAGCGGCCGCGCGGCTCCAGACTGTAGCGCCTAGAATCGCTCCGCCACTCCGGCCGGCAACTGATAAAGAGTTGATGTATCTTCACCAACACCCGTCTCTTCCGCTGTACACACCCGCCATCTTCGACAGACAACATAGCACCCACCCAGACAGCCTACCTCTCTCACCTTTGCAATACAGAATGAGATCTTATCCGAATACGCCTAAGGATGGCGAACAACAGAAAAAAAAAATCTTTAGCAATGACTTCAACTATCCGAAACGTCATACATGCAGCAAATTTTATTATAAATCTTTGAAATTATATAAATTATTTTGAAATAAATTTAATATTTTCCTCTGCAATTGCAGTAATACACTGAGGCGACGAAAGTTATGGAATAGTTCCTAACATCGCGCATGGTCGCAACAAGTCGTTGGAAATCCCTTGCAGCCGGCCGGAGTGGTCGTGCAGTTCTAGGGGCTACAGTCTGGAACCGCGAGACCGCTAAGGTCGCAGGTTCGAATCCTGCCTCGGGCATGGATGTGTGTGATGTTCTTAGGTTAGTTAGGTTTACGTAGTTCTAAGTTCTAAGGGACTGATGACCTCAGACGTTGAGTCCCATAGTGCTCAGAGCCATTTGAACCATTTGAATCCCCTGCAGAAATACTTAGCCACGCTGGCTCTATAGCCTTCCGTAACTGCTACAGTATGCTGCGGAAGCCATTTCATAGATGTTGGTCACTGATGGGATCTTGTATAAGATCAAAGGTGACCCCCTCAGCATCAGCTAAGGAGGAGGAGGAGGATATTGGTGTTTAACGTCCCGTCGACAACGAGGTCATTAGAGACGGAGCACAAGCTCGGATTAGGGAAGGAAGTCGGCCGTGCCCTTTGAAAGGAACCATCCCGGCATTTGCCTGGAGTGATCTAGGGAAATCACGGAAAACCTAAATCAGGATGGCCGGACGTGGGATTGAACCGTTGTCCTCCCGAATGCGAGTCCAGTGTGCTAACCACTGCGCCACCTCGCTCGGTCATCAGCTAAGGCCTGAACATGGTGCACTGAGTCACAAAAACTGGTTTCCGTATAATAAAATGACATCAGCGGCTGTAGGTGATTCATTTTACTATGTAAGTGAACAGCAGAAGTTCCACGGACCATAGATCACAAGGATGGACATACAGAAGGGATGGTAATCCAAGTACCCTCCCCACGCCCCTGTCTACATGCTCGCATGATTGCAGCCTTCAGACCTGAATTCACAAACATAGTGCAAAGTGAAATACTGATAACGACGAGTGTAAACTTCGATTTCACATCGTATAAATTATAACAATATCAAAGGTAAAAAGAGTTTCTTGCTAATGCAGTTCTTAAATGATAAGCATGACATGTATTGCTCAAATGTTCAGACATGTGCTCTTCAAATGATACATTTATGCTGCTGCTATGTACTGGTCACTGACGTAAACAGTTACAGAGAAATTGTATACATACGAGGGATACCCAAAGAACACGGAATTGTTTTTTAAAAACTATATATTTTCTAATCGTTTAGAAAACAACCTTATCTAATAAAAATATTCTCAATCACAACTAATACATTTGTCCCAACGGTTCTTCCACTGCTCGAAACATTTTTTGTAGCCATCTTTAGAAATGGCTGACAGCTCCTCCCTAGGTTTTTCCTTTTGAATTCTTCAATGTTATCAGATCGGTGTCTTTCATGCATGGAAATAAGTGCAAGCGAGTAAGGTGCATGGGGCAGCGAAACCATGCCATTTTAGCCAAAAACGGTCTAATAGAGATGGCTGTTTCTGCATGTGCTTTACCATGGTGGAAGAACCAGTCTCCTGTCGGGCCAAATCTGGTCTTTTTTGAAGAACACTGTTGCGCAATCTTCTTCAAATTTCCAAATGAAGGGTTTGACTGACAGTCTGACCTGAGGGAACAGACAGACTCAATAAATTACACCCTTGGCATAAAAAAAAGCAAATCAGCATTGTTTTGAAGTTTAATTGGACTTGAAATTTTTTTGGGCGGTGTGACAATGACGTCTTCCATTGGCTCGACTGTTGCTCTGTTTCTGTATCGTAACCATGACTCATCACCAGTAATGACCTTTGACAGAAAATCGGGATCAATTTCAAGCTGTAGTTTCAAGAAATGTTTCAGCTCGACGTTCCTTTTAATTGTCAGTCAGAATCCGAGGAACAAATCTGGCAGCAACCCTTTTCATTCCCAAATCCTCCATTAAAATTCGCTGAACCGAGCTCCAAGATCACACTAATCTCTGACAGTTGATCAGTTGTCTTTCGGCGGTCTGTGAGCACATGCTCTGTAATTGTTTTCAATATTTTCGTCGATTCGGGCAATGGATAGACGTCCAGAACGAGGTTTGTCATCAATCGACATGTTACCAGTTTTAAACCGAGCAAACTACTCATATACTTGACTTTTTCCCACAGCGTCGTCATGGTAAGCTGTTTTCGACATTAAAAGAGTTTCGGTAGCATTTTTACCGAGTAGAAGACAAAATTTCACAGCAGCACGTTGTTCATTTAAACTTGCCATCATAAAAAACGGAACAAGAACAAAACAGCGCTAGCAAAAACACTGTAGATAAACAGAACAAGCCAGGTCGACAACACAGGTGGCACTTAACTGGTAATGAGTTGCGGTATGCACGCCTAGCGGCGGAAATGAGTACTACACAAGCTCCGCCCACGGCTGTAATTATTAAATCCTATGCGTCTGTGGCAGGTTAAAAATGGGTATGGCAAAAGTCAGTCTGTCGACATGGATCAAGAAAGCAGCGCACACAGTTAGCAACATCAAAAAGTCTGAGGGTGTTCGGCGTCATCTCACAGCTCCCCCAAACAAAACCGACGAAGCCGATGACGAAATATGTTTTGTAAATGACGAACAAACCGTAACCTTTCCAGAACAGGATCCTGGATCAGTGGGTGTCTGTATGATAAAAGGAAAATAAAATCGATGAGCAATTTTAACCATTTTTTGTGTAGTTTTTACATGTGCCAAGTTACCCACACTGACACTGAATTATACAATCACTCATTACTACCTAATATAAGATATTGTTTTATCAAACTGCCTCATCGATTCGATACGAAGGCTGCTCGGCACAATATTCGGGGAAGGATGAATACATTAAAAGTGGACTATATGTTTGGCAAATAAGATCCCAAGATTTAGCTCCTTTCAACGTTTGCTCAGTGTACTGACATTCGGGAGAACGACGGTTCAAACCCACTTCCGGCCATCTAGTTTTACATTTTCCGTGATGTCCCTAAATCGCTCTGGGTCAAATAGCAGGATGATTCCTTTGAAATGGCCCCGCCGATTTCCTTCCTCATTCTTGACACCGTCTGAGCTTGTGCTCAGTCTCTAATGACTTCGATATCGACGGGATGTTGAACCCAATCTTCCTTACTTTGGACTTTCCTTACAGAGCTGCGTGATAAATCTTGCGTGCGAAACACCTACAAGTATACTGCTTCTGGAATATGTGGCAACATGTATTTTGGGCTCAGCGGAAATGATTATTTTTCATAGAATGCATGGGAACTAACATCCAGTCTACGATTTGTGGAACAAACACGGTGGTCGTAGCACCCAGCAGTTTTTGTATTTTAAAAAACAATCAATAACAGCAAGAGAGGTTCGAACATTAGTCCACTTTTGTTTTCCTTGGAAGAAGAAAACAGACCATTTCCAGACGTACGTCCACGGTACGGTTCATTTTCTACGTTTACTCTATGTTCTCTAGAAATGTGGAACAGCAGTTCCGAAATACTCAGCATAGTGTAAACTAATATCTGTATTTCAGACAAGAATAGAAGAGCTTTTGGGTGTAGGCTTAATACAAACCAAAGGAATAAGCAAAGGAAATATTAACTTGAAACTTCACCCCCCCCCCCTCTCTCTCTCTCTCTCTCTCTCTCTCTCTCTCTCTCTCTCTCTCTCTCTCTCTGTGTGTGTGTGTGTGTGTGTGTGCGAGGGAGATAGAGAGAGAGACAGACATATTAATATTATGAATTTCCAGGAAAAAATTGCAACACAAACGATTTATTGTATTTAAAAAGCATTTACATGATCGTCTGTCTTTTAATTTACCATAAGGTATGTTACATTTCTGATTCGTCTTACGATTCTAAGTAACTACTGTTCTGGATAGTTAAACTGTATTGATTGGTATACATTTAGTATTCGCCACGTGCGATGAAAATTGTGCCATTCAGCTCGAAGAAGACCAGTTCCTTGTTTTTTCTCTCGTACTTCAGCGTTTCTTGCCGTGTACACGCTCCAGTAAATCAATTTAATTAACGGAGTGACGCCAGCAGTGTCGTTTTCTTTCTTTGCAGAACGCTCTAATTAGATTCGGTGGTCCTTGCAACGTGGACTTGTGATATGGTACCCTAATGGCTGTCGAAACCGGGCGGGTAAACGACTCAAGAAGAATTTTATTTACAGTAACTTCTCACATTGTCTGTCGGCATTTCTCGTGGGACATTAACACTAAGTAAAGCGGCCAGTTCCGATTAATTAGATTACGATCGACATCTACTCTGTTACACAGTCTCCTATAACGCTTCTCCTATGATTTCACCTATGGCAGAAGTTTCGAGACGTATATCGTGCAGATTATTTTAAGACAAGTTCGATAGCCTCTGAACTCAGCTTCCAGTGGCTTAATTAATGACAATGCAGACGCAGACTATCAAATTTGAATGATAGATTTTTGCAATAAATCATACAATAAAAATGTTACGATGGCACAGAATTCCATATTAAACACTTGACGGAAAGACATATGATATGATTAGTTGAAAAGGTCATATTATATGAATCTTCACTGAGAGACCTTGGAACAAGAGTTCAATACATAGGCCTGCTTTCCCGATGAGATGCATTACCTTATCGTGCAGGCTTCATGCAGCATCGAAAGGCATGTTCATCATCCCCTTCGTAAGAGTGTTGTTGTTGTTGTTGTGGTCTTCAGTCCTGAGACTGGTTTGATGCAGCTCTCCATGCTACTCTATCCTGTGCAAGCTTCTTCATCTCCCAGTACCTACTGCAACCTACATCCTTCTGAATTTGCTTAGTGTATGCATCTCTTGGTCTCCCCCTACGATTTTTACCCTCCACGCTGCCCTCCAATACTAAATTGGTGATCCCTTGATGCCTCAGAACATGTCCTACCAACCGATCCCTTCTTCTGGTCAAGTTGTGCCACAAACTCCTCTTCTCCCCAATCCTGTTCAGTACCTCCTCATTAGTTATGTGATCTACCCATCTAGTCTTCAGCATTCTTCTGTAGCACCACATTTCGAAAGCTTCTATTCTCTTCTTGTCCAAACTATTTATCGTCCATGTTTCACTTCCATACATGGCTACACTCCATACAAATACTTTCAGAAAAGACTTCCTGACACTTAAATCTATACTCGATGTTAACAAATTTCTCTTCTTCAGAAACGCTTTCCTTGCCATTGCCAGTCTACATTTTATATCCTCTCTACTTCGACCATCATCAGTTATTTTGCTCCCCAAATAGCAAAACTCCTTTACTACTTTAAGTTTCTCATTTCCTAATCTAATACCCTCAACATCACCCGACTTAATTCGACTACATTCCATTATCCTCGTTTTGCTTTTGTTGATGTTCATCTTATATCCTCCCTTCAAGACACCATCCATTCCATTCAACTGCTCTTCCAAGTCCTTTGCTGTCTCTGACAGAATTACAATGTCATCGGCGAACCTCAAAGTTTTTATTTCTTCTCCATGGATTTTAATACCTACTCCGAATTTTTCTTTTGTTTCCTTTACTGCTTGCTCAATATACAGATTGAATAACATCGGGGAGAGGCTACAACCCTGTCTTACTCCCTTCCCAACCACTGCTTCCCTTTCCTGTCCCTCGACTCTTATAACTGCCATCTGGTTTCTGTACAAATTGTAAATAGCCTTTCGCTCCCTGTATTTTACCCCCGCCACCTTTAGAATTTGAAAGAGAGTATTCCAGTCAACATTGTCAAAAGCTTTCTCTAAGTCTACAAATGCTAGAAACGTAGGTTTGCCTTTCCTTAATCTTTCTTCTAAGATAAGTCGTAAGGTCAGTATTGCCTCACGTGTCCCAGTATTTCTACGGAATCCAAACTGATCTTCCCCGAGGTCGGCTTCTACCAGTTTTTCCATTCGTCTGTAAAGAATTCGTGTTAGTATTTTGCAGCTGTGGCTTATTAAACTGATTGTTCGGTAATTCTCACATCTGTCAACACCTGCTTTCTTTGGGATTGGAATTATTATATTCTTCTTGAAGTCTGAGGGTATTTCGCCTGTTTCATACATCTTGCTCACCAGATGGTAGAGTTTTGTCAGGACTGGCTCTCCCAAGGCCGTCAGTAGTTCCAATGGAATGTTGTCTACTCCGGGGGCCTTGTTTCGACTCAGGTCTTTCAGTGCTCTGTCAAACTCTTCACGCAGTATCGTATCTCCCATTTCATCTTCATCTACATCCTCTTCCATTTCCATAATATTGTCCTCAAGTACATCGCCCTTGTATAGACCCTCTACATACTCCTTCCACCTTTCTGCTTTCCCTTCTTTGCTTAGAACTGGGTTTCCATCTGAGCTCTTGATGTTCATACAAGTGGTTCTCTTATCTCCAAAGGTCTCTTTAATTTTCCTGTAGGCAGTATCTATCTTACCCCTAGTAAGATAAGCCTCTACATCCTTACATTTGTCCTCTAGCCATCCCTGCTTAGCCATTTTGCACTTCCTGTCGATCTCATTTTTGAGACGTTTGTATTCCTTTTTGCCTGCTTCATTTACTGCATTTTTATATTTTCTCCGTTCATCAATTAAATTCAATATTTCTTCTGTTACCCAAGGATTTCTACTAGCCCTCGTCTTTTTACCTACTTGATCCTCTGCTGCCTTCACTACTTCATCCCTCAAAGCTACCCATTCTTCTTCTACTGTATTTCTTTCCCCCATTCCTGTCAATTGTTCCCTTATGCTCTCCCTGAAACTCTGTACAACCTCTGGTTCTTTCAGTTTATCCAGGTCCCATCTCCTTAAATTCCCACCTTTTTGCAGTTTCTTCAGTTTTAATCTACAGGTCATAACCAATAGATTGTGGTCAGAGTCCACATCTGCCCCTGGAAATGTCTTACAATTTAAAACCTGGTTCCTAAATCTCTGTCTTACCATTATATAATCAATCTGATACCTTTTAGTATCTCCAGGGTTCTTCCATGTATACAACCTTCTATCATGATTCTTAAACCAAGTGTTAGCTATGATTAAATTGTGCTCTGTGCAAAATTCTACCAGGCGGCTTCCTCTTTCATTTCTTAGCCCCAATCCATATTCACCTACTACGTTTCCTTCTCTCCCTTTTCCTACACTCGAATTCCAGTCACCCATAACTATTAAATTTTCGTCTCCCTTCACAATCTGAATAATTTCTTTTATTTCATCATACATTTCTTCAATTTCTTCGTCATCTGCAGAGCTGGTTGGCATATAAACTTGTACTACCGTAGTAGGTGTGGGCTTCGTATCTATCTTGGCCACAATAATGCGTTCACTAAGCTGTTTGTAGTAGCTTACCCGCGTTCCTATTTTCCTATTCATTATTAAACCTACTCCTGCATTACCCCTATTTGACTTTGTGTTTATAACCCTGTAGTCACCTGACCAGAAGTCTTGTTCCTCCTGCCACCGAACTTCACTAATTCCCACTATATCTAACTTTAACCTATCCATTTCCCTTTTCAAATTTTCTAACCTACCTGCCCGATTAAGGGACCTGACATTCCACGCTCCGATCCGTAGAACGCCAGTTTTCTTTCTCCTGATAACGACATCCTCTTGAGTAGTCCCCGCCCGGAGATCCGAATGGGGGACTATTTTACCTCCGGAATATTTTACCCAAGAGGACGCCATCATCATTTAATCATACAGTAAAGCTGCATGCCCTCGGGAAAAATTACGGCCGTAGTTTCCCCTTGCTTTCAGCCGTTCGCAGTACCAGCACAGCAAGGCCGTTTTGGTTATTGTTACAAGGCCAGATCAGTCAATCATCCAGACTGTTGCCCTTGCAACTACTGAAAAGGCTGCTGCCCCTCTTCAGGAACCACACGTTTGTCTGGCCTCTCAACAGATACCCCTCCGTTGTGGTTGTACCTACGGTACGGCTATCTGTATCGCTGAGGCACGCAAGCCTCCCCACCAACGGCAAGGTCCATGGTTCATGGGGGGGTTCGTAAGAGTAGAGTTGGTAAACTCAGATACTTTTCTTGGGGTATAATGCTTGCGAAGAGAGTGTTTGACAAATGACTGATCATGAGATCAGACTACAGATTGATATCTGTAATCAGTAGCAATTTTTGGAGGTCAGAATAGCAGCGTTATAGTCCGTATAACACGATCCTGTTAACATTTGCAAATGCAATGCAAAAGTGAAGGGTACAAAATGTGTTTTTTATGTGACGTTACTGCTTGCAATTTCAGATCATCATACAGTTGACTCACGCATATGCCTGCAAGAAGCCTCATTCGTTCACTTCTATGGACATTCTCACAAAGCTGACGTATCATAAAACGTATCTACCAAGTGTCTTCGTGAATTCCAAAACATGATCCCAATCATATAGTTGTCCACTCACGCACTACAATGCAGTCTACTAATTCCCTCCCATGCTCACATCCAGCATTCCTAAGAACTATTGTACTATGTATTCTACCTTTATTACAATAATTTATGTTGCAAATGCAATGGATTTTGTTTTTGTTGCATCCCACATTGCTACCCTTGTTTGGCAGCCGATGCTTCTGAAGTAGTGGCATTTCAGCGGTGCCTTCATAGAGGCAACGCAAAGAGCGGCTTGGACTTGGGCGGTTGTCCTCAGATGTCGCCAGAGACACCCGCACTATTTCGTGACGCCTTGTCCAGTGTGCCAATCGCGCACAACGGTGACATTACGACAGTTTCGGAGCCAATGAGTCTGGCTCACGGAATCACCTGCGGCACCAGCCAATCGCACGAATTCAGTATAACAATGCGCGCAGCTTTATAACTCGCAACACAGCGATTCAGCGACAGTTCATCAGCACACTTCATTGGAACTTCAGCAAAGTTCATCATCGGTGGCATTAAGTGTTGAGGATTCCTCGGCAACCATCAGTTGTCATCGGCAGCCAGGTGTCTCTCTTTGCCTGTTCTCGGTCAGAGGGCATCATCTATGCGGGATGGAGTTTACGTTAGCAACAGTTGGAAAGGAGCTACCACCGGCTAGGAATCTGCCGTCCACAATTGAACAGCACATGAGAATCACCACACCCTGGGCAGCGATGTGGAGCTCTGGATGGTAGTTAACTACTGGAAGAGACTGTCGTTTATGGAACTTAGTTTTCAGCCTGGATAGATACATCAGTGTTTTAACTAAACGGGATGTACGCTTGTGTGAGTGTTGCAATAAACAAATGTGCATGGCCTTGTGCTAATTATTTATGTCTATCGGTGTTGCAAAACACATACAAGAGTTCTGTAACAGACACACGATCCACTTTTAAGTAAGAAGGTCCATTAGCTCTCAAATAGTAATTAATTATTATGTCACTATCGTTTTTAACATTCTGTTGATATTTCATCGCCACTGTTACTTAAGCAGTTTCGTAGTATGGGTCTCGGTCGACAAGTTCCTGGTTTTATTTAAGGCAGCATTTCAAAAACCATGTCTCGCCAGGTTGAGCAAAAAAGAGTAAGTGACGCTAAACTACGTTCAACACTTTATTAATTGTTCTTAGAACGCCTTGAAGAACTTTGTGAACTGTTATGAAATAATAAATCGAATATTTTTATTACTTTGTTATCTATGACTAGATGAAGTTCAGGTGGTAGGCATGAAACTAAGTCAATGTGAATGAACAGGGAACTTTTTTCAGATATTACTTTATTTAATACTTCGCAGAGCACAAAGGCTTTCCAAATACATATTTATTTTCCAAATATATCTCTGCGTAAATTAGATATTTCGAGTCACGTCACACCTTAAGAAAGGTGTGAAAGAAGTTACGTCTGGAAATAGTATCCTGCATAAGTAATCTTTGTGTCATCCATTTCCGTCTATGTTTCATGTGTTTCAAAAAAGTGAACTTACTTCTCACGTCGGGGGAAGGCGGGTGGGAAGTCATATCTCAATAGGATCATGGCTATGAAATCATAGTAGTTCTCCTCTCATTCTTCTGGTTGATAACCAGTTTAGTTTTTATGTAGTACCCACACAACGGCGCCGCTTGTTAATTTCATTTATGATGCCCTCGAACGGCGACTAGCTAACTTATATTGTTCCCTCACTGGCGCCCAGTAATTTTGTGACTTAAAGGCCATGAGTTTTTGTACAGTAAATGTGAATATCTTCCTGTGAACATTTTCACATCTTACAAGCTCACTACAAATGGTGAAACCTCTCATGAACAACCTAATAAGTACGTTGGTACCAAGCTCTGTCACGAATGGGTTTGGTAGTAATCCTGACTTAGGGAGTGTCTAATTTTCGTTGTGGGTTCCGTAGAGGATAGTTATCATCGTGTCACTTCTATAGTTCCCTATGTTCTCGCAATGGAAATCACTACCAGGCCGTACGGAAAATTATTCTTGTAAAAGGTGTAATCTTGAATGCTGCACCGCTTAGTGATAATTCAGATTTATGAGTGCAGATTTCTGACTGGCTCGATTTCTTGTACGATACTTAAGTGATGTGGTTCATAATATTAAATGAGTACAACACATCATCATTACTAACGTACTGACAGTTAATTTTTCTCTCTGAAGTTTTAATACTTACTATGAACGTATATTGTGCACTTGATACATGATAGCTTCTGATAAACTGAATGCATCATCATACTACACGATGTATCAGCTGATGACGGTCATTCCTAGGGTACTGAAGTTAGAAAGACACACTAGTCTCACAAAAAGTTTCACTCATTTCGTAGTGTCTTTGAAGAATAGATAAGAGATTTATTTAGATAAATCGGTAAGCAATAATTTTTTGTCATCTTTCAGATTACTGTACATTTCAAAGCGACGAAAGAAGTCACGCCACTATACTGCTAATGAGCTTCATGTATACGAGACAGCAAAAGTCCTGCGTAGCCATCGTGTCACCAATATAAAAACCTACTGAATAATTAAAAACAACCGAAACAAACTGGTCAAAGCTGAAGAAGACGGAGAGCGGTTCAGGTAATGCGACTACGGTCTTTCTTGTTCCTCAGTTAAGAGTTAGATGTAACTGAATTAACAGTGCCGCAGCGCAGAGGAAATTCGTTTTAATGAAACAATGTAGCATTTAACTAGATGAAAACTGCTCGAAAGGTTGAAGTTAAACGACGTTAATGAAGTTTCAGGTAAGTTCCATAATACTGCCTTCTGGCTACCGACGATATACGTCTTTTTACCGTAACTTCGAGCTCAAAAAGATAATCTGTCATTAAAAGATACGTGGAAGAAAATAATTCCTAAATTTATTCATTATGACTGACTTACACCGAACGCGTCATTGGAATATATCCCCGAAGAATTAAAAACCAAACAGCATGGTTAAATTTTGGATCTTTAGAACTTGGAGGGACTGAACTGAAGAAATAAATGAGCTCTGCCTGTCGCTATTTCCCCTACCATCAGATTAAACTGGCATCACCAAATAATCTTCTACGCCTAGACTGTGAAGGCGACAGATCTCTTCTCTAACTGCAGGACATTCAGTTGCTGACATACGTAAATAAATTTGTTAATAAAGGGAGAACGGGGAAAAATGGCTCAAATGGCTCTGAGCACTATGGGACTCAACTGCTGTGGTTATCAGTCCCCTAGAACTTAGAACTACTTAAACCTAACTAACCTAAGGACACCACACACATCCATGCCCGAGGCAGGATTCGAACCTGCGACCGTAGCAGTCGCACGGTTCCGGACTGCGCGCCTAGAACCGCGAGACCACCGCGGCCGGCGAGAACGGGGAAATTACAGACCTATAACAGACTGACAATAGTAATTAAATCTGATATATTATTAACGAAACAAAGAAATGCCAGGCAGTCTCGTTATATGAAGTGGGAATTTGCAACCTCGGAATTCTGGACTACACGAAGATCCAGAGGCTCACTGTAGATCAAGCTAACTGTACATGAAGAGACATAGCAACTCATTAGAAGTATGATAAGCTATGCAGTTCGTAGAGAGACTGTTTATCAGAAATGGGGGAAGAACATTGAGAATTTTGAGTGAAGAGCGAAAGCAATGAGCAATCACGTATTGTGAGCACGCAGACAGGGGCAGCTCGACATGGTTTACCATTGCAACATTGTAGGTGACGTGAAGGTTATTCCATAGGGCACACATCGTACATTTGCAGGTTAATCACGGACGGGTGTTCTGCGAACATTCTACCGTGAATGTCTTGACTAAACCTGAAAGTAACTGTGAGTGGTTGATTCCGAGGTGGAGTCGACGTAGGCATCGAGAAAAGGCGCAACTACTGCAGGGGTGCTGGTTACCACATGATTCTACCAAGAACAGCAACGAAACGAGAAAAAGAGGGTGTCTCTCAGTAGTTTTGTTACGCCACACAACTGCGTGCTTTCTCCGATAGCGAAAGGTTTTTGTAGACACCTTAAATGGGATCCGACATACCAATGGTCGCTTAGGCTTTCTTCCGAGGGCCAGATCAGGCGGCCCACACGCACTTTGCTAGTCTGGGGTGGTGACACAGTTCTCTGATCGCGAGAGAGGTGAGTGTCCGTACGCATAGCAGGTGCTTGGCATTAATCTGAAACCAACAGTCATAGGAACTTCTGCAGATTTACGCCGTCTTCAGTACTACAGCAGTTACATGATAGTTGACCAAGAAAAATGCTCCACCTCCAACATTCGATAGTCCTGTTTTTAGATAAGCTATCGGTGGCTTCAGTTGGTTTGGGAAAGTTGCTGTTAATTTAGAAATAAGCAGATTAATTCATCGAATATTTAATTAATTAGTATACAACGTCGTACCTGCTATATTTGAAGTAACTGCATGATCAGTCCGAAAGTGCGATTGGAAACGTGGTTATATATTAATTTTACTCTCTCTTTGTACAATTAGGCTTGAGTGGATTAGACAGCTACTGAAACTGACTCAGCTTTAAACGTCTTCGCAAAGTCTCTGGGTTACAAAATCCTACGTAATGGTAAAAAAATTTGTACTAAGTGCAATAGCTGGAAGGCCTTTCAGGAAATACGGATATTAGAGTACACTACTGGCCATTAAAATTGCTGCACCACGAAGATGACGTGCTACAGACGCAAAATTTAACCGACTAGAAGAAGATGCTGTGATATGCAAATTATTAGCTTTGCAGAGCATTGACACAAGGTTGGGGCTGGTGGCGACACCTACAACGTGCTGACATGACGAACCGATTTCTCATACACAGACGGCAGTTGACGGGAGTTGCCTGGTGAAACGTTGTTGTCATGCCTCGTGTAAGGAGGAGAAATGCGTACCATCACGTTTCCGACTTTAATAAAGATCGGATTGTAACCTATCGCGATTGCGGTTTATCGTATTGCGACATTGCTGCTCGCGTTGGTCGAGATCCAATGACTGTTAGCAGAATATGTAATCGGTGGGTTCAGGAGGGTAATACGGAACACCGTGCTGGATCCCAACGGCTTCGTATAACTAGCAGTCGAGATGACAGGCATTTTATCCGCATGGCTGTAACGGATCGTGCAGCTACGTCTCGATCCCTGAGTCAACAGATGGGGACGTTTGCAAGACAACAACCATCTGCACGAACAGTTCGACGACGTTTGCAACAGCATGGACTATCAGCTCGGAACCCATGGCTGCGGTTACCCCTGACGCTGCATCACAGACAGGAGTGCCTGCGATGGTGTACTCAACGACGAACCTGGGTTCACGAATGGAAAACGTCATTTTTTCGCATGAATCCAGGTTCTGTTTACAACATCATGATGGTCGCATCCGTTTTTGGCGACATCGCGGTGAACGCACATTGGAAGCGTGTATTCGTCAGCGCTATACTGGCGTGTCACCCGGCGTGATGGTATGGGGTGCCATTGGTTACACGTCTCGCTCACCTCTTGTTCGCATTGACGGCACTTTGAACAGTGGACGTTACATTTCATTTCAGATGTGTTACGACCCGTGGCTCTACCCTTCATTCGATCCCTGCGAAACCCTACATTTCAGCAGGATAATGCACGACCGCATGTTGCAGGTCCTGTACGGGCCTTTCTGTATACAGAAAATGTTCGACTGCTGCCCTGGCCAGCACATTCTCCAGATCTCTCACCAATTGAAAACGTCTGTTCAGTGGTGGCCGAGCAACTGGCTCGTCACAATACGCCAGTCACTACTCTTGACGAACTGTGGCATCGTGTTGAAGCTGCATGGGCAGCTGTACCCGTACGCGCCACCCAAGCTCTGTTTGACTCAATGCCCAGGCGTATAAAGGCCGCTATTACGGCCAGAGGTGGTTGTTCTGGGTACTGATTTCTTAGGATCTATGCACCCAAATTGCGTGAAAATGTAATCACATGTCAGTTCTTGTATAATGTATTTGTCCAATGATTACCCGTTTATCATCTGCATTTCTTCTTGGTGTAGCAATTTTAATGGCTAGTAGTGTATTATTCTTAAAGAAGAGTAGTGTAAAATGAAAGCTTTACAACAGAATTTTCAATCGCCAAGCATCCAACATCTGTTGATCGTGCAGCGTCGGAACGTGTTGTTACTAGACCAAACGCATATAATTTACCTACGCGAGGAACGAAATGCAAAATCAAATATCGACAATCGTTTACTATTCGGAGAAACAAGTTACGTTAATCTGGTTTCATGCTGTATGATACATCCTTTAACGAAATATCACGCTGTAATGAGCAGAGATCAAGAAATGTTGATGTCTAAGATATGTCTGATGAACTACCATTAAGTAACCGTGAGTGCCAATTGTGACTGAAGTATTTGACACTTAATCTCTCAGTCGGTTAGAGACATGGTTGGGAACCTTCTTGGAAAGCTAAATGGAAGACCATGGAGAAAC